>NC_080078.1:23394941-24594941 GCF_949987535.1 Balaenoptera acutorostrata
CCTGACACACAAGGAGAGCAGAGAGGGAGAAACCAGGGAAGCACAGGGCCTTTGAGGCCACACAGACCTCGTTCCACCACTGGCCAGCTCTGCATCCTTGAGCTGGGCACTAATTTCAGTCAGGGTTCAATGAGAGGAGCCAATCTATAGATATGATGCAGATGTGGATGTAGATGCAGATACTGATAAGGATACAGATAGAGTTAGACTTGGGGGAATCGATGTTCAACAAACATTTAATTTGCACTTTAGTGGGGATGCAAAGATAAAAGTGCTCCTTCACGCAAAGAAACAAAAATAGATACTTATGAAATAATATAACTACTTATAAACTATTTTAAATGCAGTGGTAGAACTGTGCACAGGGTACAATGAGAGCAGTGAAGAGAGTCCCTAACTCATATGTTGGATCATAAGATTAGAGAAGGTTTCTTGGGGGGAATAGAGGGGATGAGCTTGTCCTTAAAGAATGAATAATTGTGAAGGAGACACTGAACCTGCCAGGACAGAGTAACTCAAAACATAGATGCTGTTGGTGAAGAGTCAGGGCTTCAGATTTATCAGCAAAGAAAATATTCTTTTCATCACACTGACAAACAGGGGAGTCAAAAGTAAAACCTTTTATGGTGAAAATACGTGAATTTGAGATATTAGCACAATATCCAATTAGAGAAGCCTAGCAAGTACAGAGTTTGAAATGAGTATAGTTTGAAATGAGAACACAATTGCAGGTAGATTTGGGAGGCAGAAACAGTCACCTAATTTACTATTTTTCTGGCTGTTCTTTCTCAATCCATTTCCTATTCCCTGCCTATGTATTGAATGCTTATGCCTTTGAGTTCTTTCCTTTACTTCTTTTCTTCTTACATTAAGAAAGGAAGGGAGGGAGGGAGGAAGCAAGGAAGGAAGGAAGGAAAGAGAGAAGGAAAAGATATGGGGGGCTGATCAAGAGCAGGTTGGAAGCCACAGGCACCAGCCGAAGCCCATGTCAGTTCCTGATGGCTCTCACCTTGGTAACTTCACTGTGGAGGTGAACAAACTCCTGCCAGGAGAGGAGAAACTAAGGAGGAACCGAGGGAGGGGGGCAGCTGTAGGCCTGGCACTGCCTGACACCAAGGAGGTGAGCCAGGAAATCAGCAGCGATGCGGGGAAGCTACGAATAGCTGCTGTTCCCCACCAGCCTCCACGTCTCCCACCAGAATCCAGAAACATGCAGGAAAGAGGATTCTGGGAAATGTAGTTCAGTTTAGACAGTCTTCACATTACAAAGCCACCACAGCCCTTAAAGAAGCTTCTTCTGTTTTGGGAGCTAAGATGTGAGGAGGGGAGCTGAGCTGTGGTTTCTTTCTTTATGAAATGGAACAAAAATAGCACAAACTATTAAAGGATAATGTTTTTAAAACAAGTGAAATGTTGACTCATACAAATATAAACACATGTCGAAGATTTTATTTAACTCATTCATTAATGAGAAAACCAGGAATATGTTAGCAATGGTTCAAAGGAGAAGCCAAAGAACAGATACACATATAGGTAATCAAGATTCCAGGAATAAAGTTTGCTTAATAAATGCAAAACTGGTCAATATCCACAGAACAGTAGTTAATTGCATTCTACTAGACACAGTTCATTTGCTTTTCTATGGACAAGAATAATTTGCATTATTGGTTTCCTGCAACTTACAAAGTTGTAAAATAGATCAAAGACAATGAAAGGCGGAGATAATCCAGAAAAGTGCACTAGCTAGGACGCCCAGTCTTATCTTTTTGCTCATCCCAAGTCTTGCACAATTTTCCTGACACTAATAATAGGCAACGTTTTTTAAGTGCTTACTAACAGCTCCAAGCAAATGGCAAGTATAACTTGTATAAAGCTACCAACAATGCCTGAAGTTGTATGGTACTCAGTTCACAAGTGGGAAAACGAAGGTTCAGTGAAGTGGAATAACTCACCCAAGGTCACACAGCTAGTAAACATCAGAGCTGGGATTCAAGCCAGGCTGTCCCACTCTGGATGTAAACATTTCCCCTTCTCCGACTCCCTAGTCCTCAATCCACTTTGTAGTGGCACTGGCATGTGGGGAGGGGAAAGTATTTTATCACAGACATTGTTTAAAATTTCTGGCCAATGCTTGTTGATAATGAGAAGGAAAAAAGGATGCCCACTTGTCGTTTCAATATTGATTTGAATTCTCTGCTGACAGTGACAGCCCTTCCCCTTTCTTCCTGGGGCAGACTGCTCCCATCACCCTTCCCCTTGATAAGTCATCTTCACCTCTGCCCCTATCCTCACCCCCACCCCTGCCAAGGGTGGCCTTTACAGCTAATCTCCAGCTTTTGTCCTGCTTAAAAGGGGATGCTGAGTGTGGGAGTGGAATTCCTCAGGACACCAGAGGGGCTTTCGGAGGCTACAAAATGGGAGAAGAAGAGGAGGGAGAGAAGGGGGAAAAGGGGAAAGAAGAGAACACAGGTGGGAAGAGATGAGCCCCCTGTCGGGAAGAAAATTTGGTGGGCAAAACACAGATGTTTAATAAGGAATCTGGTTGGGTTTCTGCAGAATGGAGTGCAGTGGGAACCACCTTCCCCCCAGCCATGACATCTCCAGGAAAAAAGGATGAAGAACTCAATCCTTGGCCCCTGGGATCCAGAAAGAACAAAGACAGAGAGGAAGGAGAGAGAGAGGAGGGAAGAAAGAGGGAGGGAGGGAGCCTGGGTGGCTGTTGAACGAATGACAAATTCTACCAAGAATAATGGTTGGCTGCAGGGAGAAGGTGGGCTGAGAAAGTTTCTCGAAGTCTTGAAGTAAGATTAAGAGGTGGCCATGGACAGGACGGGAATAAAGATGCAGACCTACTAGAGAATGGACTTGAGGACATGGGGAGGGGGAAGGGTAAGCTGGGACGAAGTGAGCGAGTGGCATGGACATATATACACTCCCAAATGTAAAATAGATAGCTAGTGGGAAGCAGCCGCATAGCACAGGGAGATCAGCTCAGTGCTTTGTGACCACCTAGAGGGGTGGGATAGGGAGGGTGGGAGGGAGGGAGATGCAAGAGGGAGGGGATATGGGGATATATGTATATGTATAGCTGATTCACTTTGTTATAAAGCAGAAACTAACACTCCACTGTAAAGCAATTATATTCCAATAAAGATGTTAAAAAAAAAAAAAAAAGAGTTGGCCATGGAGAAAGGCAAGCTGGGGTGGTCAGCTGCCTCAGAGGAAAGTAACTGAGTGTCTATGACACTGAGGCCCCTAAAACTGAGTTTCCCTGCCTTTATAATTAACCTCTCTACCCAAAACTTTAACCCCTTTCTTGTCCTGCCCCTGGTCCCCTCAGGATTGAGGACTATCCAAAAAAAGGGGGGTGGGGATTGAAACCAAGCAGGACCCTGTGGGGCCCTCCTTGGTCCAAAAACCCCTCCATGTCCCCCATTTCTTGTTCATAGAAAAAAAGGCTTTAGTCTCAAGGCCTTCCCTGAGTTCCAAAGAAGAGCCTCAAGCAGTTAATGATGAGGACAAGAGTCACAGGACTCCTAGTTCCCACTGAAGGGAAACAGATAACCATCTGATGCACATCTTTGAGTTGCTCTCATAGGAACTAAGACCCCCACCCAGGTGGAGCGCAGTGACCACATGCCAACCACAGGCACGTAGACCACAGACTGGTTGGAACCAGAAGGTTGAGACTCCTGAAACATCACCCTGTTACCTCACTACCAGCCAGTCAGAAGAAGGTCCACAGCCGATCACCATCCAACGACCCTCTCCCCTAACAGTCTTTAAAAACTCTCGCCTGAAAGGCACCGGGGAGCCTGAGCTGCCCATTCTCCTTGCCTGGTGCCCTGCAAATAAACCTTTACTTTCTTGCAAACACCCGCCGTCAGAGTTCGGCTTTCTGTGCCGCTGGCACCCTGAGCCCTCGCTCGGTAACGTCTAGGGGACACAATAGAAGGGAGGCTTGCCACTGAAAACCTTTTCAAGCCTTTTGAATTTTGAACCACGTGGAAACGTTGCCTATCCAAATATAAAAATATACATTTTTTAAGTTGGCCAGGTTAATAATTGTTAGGGAAGAGGATCTCCAAGCATAAATATATTCCCTCCTTTGCAAACACTTGGGAGATTCTATTTTCTTTCCTTTCAAGAATCAGAAGGCCAGCGTTTGCTTCCTTCCCAGCCCTGGAAGTAATTCGTTGAGGGTTTAGTCCTCTCCCTGCCACCTATGTAAGGGCTGCTGAATGAAACCATTCCAGTTGAACACTGCACAGCCCCAGGGGCTGCCAACTCCATCAACTGTAACGTGAATGGGTTGTTCAGTGCCCAACCTGTACAGCCTCAGATGGTGACCCTCTCCTCCTCCCACAGCTTAACCTGCTCCGAGGTATAAAAGTTTCATCAAATTCAAAGTCCAAAACAGCCTCCACCAAGAGCCTCTTTTCTTTCATCCAAGAGGGAGTTTATGGATGTTGTTTGCTCATTGGTTTTAAAAAGTGCAGAGGAAGCGAGCGAGGTCTCCTCCCCATGAGCTCACTTCCCCCTGGCCCAGCACTTGAGCCCCTCGCCCTTGCTAATGATCCCTCACCACAAGTGAATCGACTCTGCCCACAACAGCTAACAATGAGCCGATGGTGTGTTTGCCTGCTCCGGGTATCCAATTTGAGGAGTGTATTCAGGCTGAGGGAGCTTGCAGCATCCTGACCGCTCAGGATGTGAGGCTTTTATGAGGGGGTCAGACAACAGCCACTTCTCCAGAGGCAACTGGGCAAACAGCACATCGTCCTCCTGCCCTGCCTTCTGTCTCCAGCATAAAAGCCTCAAGAACCAGGTCCAGCCTGAATCTAATGTGTCCCTAAGAAGACTCCTCTTCCTTATAAATATCTGTCCTAGACCCAGGTGTCCACTGTCTGCAGCTCTATCATAGACAGCCATTGTCCCCTGGTGGCCACCAACCACAGAGTAAAGCCCAAACCTCAGCCAAAGGCTCACAGGGTCTGGTCCTGCCCTCCCTCGTCAGTTCCCCCCCGCCCCCCCACTGAATCAGTTTCAGGTCCACCCGCTCTCTTGCCTCCTGGTCTGATCCTGCCCTCCCTCATCAATTCCCCTCCCACTGAATCAGTTTCAGGTCCACACGCTCTCTTGCCTCCTGGCCTGAGCACATGCTGACCCTTAGGCCAAGAATGTCCTTCCATGATAGGAGATCGGTGCAATAAACTATGGTACGCTCTTACGACAGAATACCATGAAGCCATTAACAACAATGATAGAGAAAAATATTATTAGGTGCCATGGAAAATGTTACAATATATTGAGAAAATCCAGTTATGAAAATCATAATAGCAGCTAACATTTATTGAGGATTCACTCTGTTCTACAATTCTAAGCACTTTACACGTATTAACTCAATGAATCCTCAAAACAACCTCAGGAAGAGGATACGTTATTATCCACCATTTTACAGATGAGGAGACTGGGGAGAGAGAGTCCCCAGAGAGTTTCCATAACACGCCCAAGATTACAGGCCCTGCCCGTGGCAGAGCTGGGATTTGAACCCAGGCCGTTTGTCTTTAGTGTCTACATTCTTAACCACCACACAGCAGTGTATCAAACAAAAAGCGTTTGTGACCCTGGTTTTATAAAAACAAAGCAAAAAAAGTATACACGTAGTAAGATGGAGAGTTTTAAAGCAACACCTTGATGTGTACCAGGACGTTCACAGTGGTTACCTCCCGAGAATGAGATTGATGAGGGGCAATGTTGCTGGTGGGCTCCCCGGGAAGCAGCCTCTGAGGTGGAGCTTAGCAAGAAGCACGTTTATTGAGAAGGACCCTTAGGACCAACACCTTTGGGAGAAAGAGACAGGAAGCAGGAAGAGGGCAGAGAGAGAGCGTGGGCTTTGCTGCAGGGAGCTCTAGAACCGCCCTTCAGAGTGTCCCAAGTTGGGCTGAGGTAGCCAGACCTTTATGCCTCCCACATTCATCCGTCATTTGATGGTGCTGGAAGGCTGGCCACTAGCAGCACACCCAGCATCTGGACAACATGTGCTCCCTTAGGAGGGTCTGAAGGGTGCAGTGATTTTAGTTTTCTTCCGTTTGTTTGTCTATATGGGCTACGATTAATCCATATCACTTGTGCAGCAAGGGAAAGAAGCTACAAGAAGAAAAGAAGTCATCAATCCTCAAACGCATCAAGGCCAGAGGCAAGCTTGGCTCTGGCTTTAGAAGTAAACAAGGCCCAAGTGGAGGATCACGCCCACGTCAGACAGTAAATAACGCGTGCCTTCTGGGATTGCTTGGGTGTGAATATTAGTTCAAATACTACGCGTGAATTAACTGGTAGGGTCCTAAATGCAGAGAGTTGCAGAAGCTGACTGGTGCGCAAGAAGGACTTTGACCAAGAGCCTGGTTGATTATCTGGCCTTAGGGAAGCATGTAGCAGCTGTCTCCTCACCCCAAAATGCCGGGATGGTAAACAATTCCATCGCGGCCACCAATGAACCACACTTTTTGGTTTGTATCCTTGGTTTTGGAATTGGTAATGGGGCTTGCATTGACCAATGGGACCATAGCAAGTATAATGCAAAGAGGTTTAATAAGCATTGGCACACTGGGCTTACCTTCTTGGAACACTCCTCTTGGAACCCAGCTGCCATGCCGTAAGGAATTCCAGGCTGTCTTCCACGTGGAGGGGTCCTAAAAGGTGAGACATGTGTTGAGAGAAGCCAGGTACAGAAGAGCCCAGTAGAGCTCCCAGCTGAACACACCACCATGAGTGACCCAATCAACACTATGTAGAGCAGAACTGCCCAGTCAATTCACAGAATCATGAGAAATAAGAAATTGTTACTGTTTTAAGCCACTAAATTTGGGCTTAAAAGCAACAGAAAAGTGAAACAGCAGGGCTGGGCTGGAAAAGAGGTCACTGGATAAGTCTGATCGCCCCAGCCTGCCACAGCCTGGCCCAGCCTATAATCCAGGTACTCAATGTCTACTTTCAAACCAATCCAACCTGCCCGCCTACCACATAGCCATTGACACATAAAGACTCAGACAAGGATACCTCAAGGATATTCAGAACAATATCCTTGAGGTCTCTTTCTGTGTCCCAGAAAGGCAGCTGAGAACATGAGCTCTGGAGTGAGTCTGCCCGAGTTCAAATCCCAGTACCCCTACCTACAAGCTGAGTGATCTCTCCGAGCCTCAGTCTCCCCCTATGCAAAGTGGGTTCATAATAGTCTGTATTGGGTTGAATAGCATCCCCCTTAAAACTCACATCTGCCCAGAACCTGTGAAGGTGACATTGATTGGAAACAGTCTTTGCAGATGTAATCAAGCTAAGATGAAATCATACTGAATTGGGGTGGGCCCTAAGTCTAATATGACTGGTGTCCTTATGAGGAGAGGGAAACTTGGACACAAAGACATAGACAGAAGGAAGATGGCCATGTGCAGACAGAGGCAGAGATTGGAGTTATGCTGCCACAAGTCAAGGAGTACCAAGGATTGCTGGCAACTACTAGAAGCTAAGAGAGGCAAGAAAGGATTTTTCCCTGGAGTCTTTGGAGGGAACAGAGCCCTGACAATACCTTGATTTCAGACTTCTGGTCTCCAGGACTTTGAGATAATAAATTTCTGTTGTTTTAAGCCACCAGTTTGTCATTTGTTCCGGCAGCCCCAGGAAACTAATACACAGTCCTTGCTGGGTGGTGATTGAATGAGTTAATATAGATAACCTTCTCTAGCAGAACTCTCACTATGGAAACTAAGGAAATAAATAGATTTGGATAGTGGGGGACACCTGTAAGGTACACTTACTATCACCCAGCACCCAGTAAGTGCTCAAGCAATGGTAACCATTACTATTGTTGGCCAACTCTCCTTCTAATCTTGTCCTGGACAGTCTCTGAGCTTAGGGCTCCATGTCCTAGATCAGTGATTCTGACTTCAGGGTATTCAAAATCACCTGGAGGAGCTCACTAGAAATACAGCTAATGGGAACCACAACTCTAGAGTCTGATTTAATCAATTGGGACTGGACCCACGAATAGTCATTTTTTAAAAGTACCCCAGGAACTACAGAAAAGGATGGCCCATAGACTATGCTTCGAGAAATGCTGCCTGAGGACTCGGGGTATACACCCATTCTCTGGATGTGCTGTTGACTTGTCCTAAGGGATTCCAATGTGGACTCACCCCTCTGGCTCCAGTCCATCAAAAGTAGAATGTTCTACCCTGGCACTAGCTAGATGCCAGCAGCTTGGCCAAACCTCCACTCCCTGACACCACCCAGACCCTAGGACATCGGAATTGCTAACACTTGGGCAAAAGGCTTGAGGCTGCTGAATAATAACTACAAGAACACTTACCATTTATTGAGCATCTACTGTATGCTAGGTTTTTACACATATTATCCCTAATTCTCACAATAACTCTGAAAGTTAAGTTTTAGACATTATTATTGTGCATTTGAGCAGACAATCTTTTGTAAATGCAAAGCTGTTTTTTGTATATACTGTTGGGCTTTGCAGTCATGCAGCCAGTAAGCATGGCTGACCCAAAGTCCACATCTTCTTCTAGGCACCATAATTCCTGCTTACTTGGTCCCTCTCTCTCCTGCCCTCATCCTCCTAAAACAGAGAATAGCTGGTAGTATCAGTCAGGGTAGTTGACAATAGCTGCTATAACAAACATCTCCGAAATCCCAGTAGCTTAACAAACAAAGGTTCATGTCTTACACACACCACAGTCTGATGAAGGTTGAGAAGCTCTCCTGGGAAGCTCTTTTTCACAGGTCCTGGCTCATTGCACAGTATAGTGTCATAATCTTCAAAACGTGGCTTGAACAGTCACTGCCAAAGTCAAAGAGAGATCATGAAAAATTAATAGGGGGGTTTGTGGCCAAGCCTAGAAGAGGGTCAAATCCCTTTAACCCACTTTCATTGGACAGAATCCAGTCATATGGCCCCAATCTCACTGTATAGGAGGCTGGAAAACACTCTTCCTGTGTTCCCAGGAAGAGGAAATGAGATGGGTATCTAGCCAGATTAAATCATACCTTGCGGGGGCTCCCATTTTCTAAGTCATGTGCCAGATAGTATAAACCATGTGCCAGGCAAATGCTTTACATGCATTTAATCCCCACAACAACACTATTATGTAGGTACTAATATTATTCCCATATATAGTTGAGGAAACAAAGTTTTGGGGCAGTTAAATGACTTACTCAATGTTAAATAGCTAGTAAGTGTATAAACCGGGATTTGGATCCAGATCTAACTGCAGAGTCCATGCTGTTAACCACTACTCTATACTGCCTCCCATTGGCCAATAAAAGAAACTGCACCTGTCTCAGTTAGACTGTCCCAGCAATCAAGTTAGATTCCCAAATCTAACTGTACCCCATGGGGAAAAAAATTTTTTTAATTAAAAAAAAAAAAGTAAAACCATTGAAATCAGAGTTAAATTAGGTCCAGTGGGAGGATAGGAAGTTGCAATACACAGAACACACTCAAGCATAGATCCAAATGAAGAAGAAGAATCCAAGCACATCCCCAGTGAATGCAAATCTATACAAATGAATGTATTTGGCTATGCCAGTCTATGTAAATAACAATGTCCTGAAAAGCAAAAGCGGGTGGGGGTCAGCTTTTCAGAAGGCAGTGCCCCTGCTCTTGTCCTCTCTTGGTATAAGGGTCACCACTGGGCAAAAGGGATAAACCTCCATATTGAATACTGTAAAGAAAAGATATACCAGGGGTGACATCCAGACCTTTGCAGGAGTTCTGATACCTGAGAGGAGGGAGGCCCAGCTTATCCAGCTCCCAGTGAACTGCCACATTCAATAAATTAGTAAAAATCAGTAAGGAAAAATCCTCTTTGCAAACAAGTGTCCATTTTCTTGTCCCAAAGGTAAATCAGCAAAAGCTGAATTGGAAATCTATCCTTCCAATGCAATCATAGTCAAACTTTGGTGTGCATTAGAATCACCAAGGGCCCTTACTTAATGTGCACATCTCTGTGCCAGTCCTCAAGACCTCCTGAGTCAGGCAGGCTGGAAATCTGCACTTTTAAAACACATCCCTGATGATTCTGAATCAGGAAGCACCTGGATCACCCTTTTAGAAAGCTGCCACTTAAAAAACACAGGTTTCAGAGCAGATAGACCTGGATTTGTGTCTCAGCCTGACATTTACTAGCTGTGGGACCTTGGCTAGTCGAAAAGGTGTCATAGCCCCAGTACCCTCATTTGTAAAATGGGTCTAATTTTATTCTCCCTTTCAAAGGATTGCTGTGAGGACTAAATGAGATAATTCATTTAAAAGGTTTGGCGCAATGCCTGACACACAGTAAAAACTCAGTAAATATTTGGTATAATTACGATGATCATTCCCTGATAAAAGGCGAGAACTAGAGTCTCCTTCACCCAGTGTCCAGGTTGATTCATGAGATAAAGAGTTGTACCATTACTGGGTGAATAAACCTTTACCTTCCCTTCCGCCTCTCACTGACTCCTCCCCCTGAGAGGCGGAGCAATGATCTGATTGGTTAGTTGACAAGAGCCTGTGCTCCATTGGTCCATTGTTACCTTTTGACATCAAGTATCCCTCTCCCTCCTCCTCCACTTCCTCCTCTCTCTCCTCTTCTCCCTTCCCCTCCCTTTCTCCTTCTCTTCCCCCTTCATCCCCCTCCCCCACTTCACTCCCAGCTCTCCCTATAAGAGGGTTTCAAATTCTAGACCAGAGGAGGAGTATTAAGAAGGATGATTAGAGCCACAGGTCCAAGCTATACTCTTCAACCCAGATTAGCCAGCAACAAGCTTGATATTTTTAGCCCTGTCTCACTCCTGTGTCTATTAGTTTCTCAATTGGTCTGAAACCCATAGAACCAAGGGGTGACCATCTGCCTAAAACCCCAACACCTAGTGTGCACTTTCTGGGCGCTGTCCTCAGCACACAGTGGGTAAGTTCCCTTGATATCCATTGTCTAATGTGGCAGTTTCCCACTGAGTCCAGTTATTCAGTCACGATTAACCATGGCAACCATACTCATGCACTAATTTCATGGTTGTCAAGATTTCCTCTCAGGGAACAACCTTTATTTGCTTGAATTACTATTTTTTCATCAATTCTTAATCAAGTGGGTTTGTGTGTGCAAAATCAACAAACAAAACAGTCATCATAAATGACACCTCAGAAGGAGCTCTCCAGACTCAGACCATTAACAATTAATAACTGGGTTTTGAAGAACCTTTCCAAAGCATGTAATATGCGTTTATAAACAATGTCACTGCCCAGCCAGTTCCCATGAAAACAGCAGCTGCATCCATGGGGTTCAGACTGCTTGCTGAGCATTCTGAGCAGCACTTTATATCCGTTCGTTATCATGTTTAATCCTCACAACAACCCCATTTGTAGATGAGAAGACTGAGACTCAGGAAGGATCACTGGAGGCAGTGCCCAGAGTCATACAGCAAGAAGTTGCATGGCCACTATTCAAACTTAGGTCTCTTGCGGCTAACATCCTCTTCTCTTTCCACCACATCAGGATGCCTCTTTGAAACACTCCCTTCATGGCCCCTTGTATTTGAGAATATGTCAAGCAAACCTCAGACTGAATGGCCTATTTTAATGCTCAAACTCAGAATAATTCCTAGATTCTAACCCTGGCTCTTCCTCTTGCTGGCTGTGTGATTTTAGGCAAATAACCTCTCTGAGTGATTCCCACTTCCTGGTATTCACCCCCATACGTAAACTCCTCCTTTTGAGTGTACATAGGAACCATGACTTGCTTCTAATCAATAGAACACAACAAAAGTGACGGAAAGTCACTTCCATGATTAGGTTACAAAAGACTGTAACTCCTGTTTTGCTAGAAGACTCTGTTATCGTCTCAGCTTGCACATTTTGATAAGGCAAGCGGCCATTTGGAGAGACCCATTTGTCAATAGACAAGAGGAAATGAAGCTCTCATTCCACCAGCCATGAGGAATTTAATCCTACCAACAACCACATGAGTTTGAAAGCAGACCCTTCACCAGTTGAGACTTGAGACCCTTGAGCCCCCATTGACACCATGATTGCAACCCAGGAGAGACCTGAGCCCCAGGATCTGAGCTCTGCCTGAATTCCTGACCCACCAAAACTGTGCAATAATAAACGTGTGTTCTTCTAAGTCACTAAGTTTTATGGTAGTTTATTAAGCAGCAATAGAACCAATACATCACTCAATCATTGATTCATTTAAACATTTGCTGAGCCCCTACTACACACCAAGCATAGTCCTGGTGCTGGGGGCACAGAGGGAACTAGGTCACAGTCTGTATCCTCAGGCTGCTCAGCCTAGTGCAGGACCAGACATGCTTCTACATGAGGCAAGACACACGGCCCACAAGAAAGGATGCACAGTCAACATGTGTCCTTTGTCTAAACGTAAATCCTGTCTTTAAAAATGTAGATGTTTAATTAAAATGTAAAGGTAGGGCTTCCCTGGTGGCGCAGTGGTTAAGAATCTGCCTGCCAATGCAGGGGACACAGGTTGGAGCCCTGGTCTGGGAAGATCCCACATGCTGCGGAGCAACTAAGCCTGTGAGCCACAACTACTGAGCCCACGCGCCACAACTACTGAAACCTGTGCGCCTAGAGCCCATGCTACACAACAAGAGAAGCCACTGCAATGAGAAGCCCGCGCACCACAATGAAGAGTAGCCCCCACTCGCTGCAACTAGAGAAAGCCGGCGCACAGCCACAAAGACCCAACGCAGCCAAAAATAAACAAAAAAAATAAAAATAAAATAAATTTTTATAATTAATTAATTAAATTAATTAAATAAAATGTAAAAAATTAGTTTAAAATAAAGAAGAAAGGAAAAACCTAAATGTCTTCATCAGCAGGGTAATGACAAAAAAAAAAATCCATGATTATATTTGTAATCCATGAAGTCCATGAAGTGCTTAACAGCCATTAAAGATAATGAAGTAAGTCTACTTCTACTGACATGGCAAAAATTCCAAGACACACTGCTGGTTGAACTTGGAAAAAAAAAAGATGCAAGAGCAGAAAGAACAATTTGATAGGTAAATGATACCACTTATGTTTAAAAAATAAACCACTCTGCACACACATTCTCATGGACACACACAGCATTTACCTTCAATGAATATGTAAACAAGTATGTAGAAAACAATACAAAATAATGGTTAAGGGCAGGACTCGACTCATACTTCCAGGACTCACCTTCCAATTATCTCATTTACTGGTTGTGCAACCTTGGGAACATTTCTGAAATCCTTTGAGCCTCAGTTTCTTCATCTGTAAAATGGGGTTGTGACGATTAAATGAGCTAATATAAGACTGGTATATAATCAGTGCTCAGTGGATGTTTGTTATTATCAATACTAATGCAATGGGTATTATTATTACTATTATTCATCTGGAAAGATGTACACAAGAGTAAAAACAATGACTGCCTTAGAAGGGTACTGGGATGAGAATGGAGGACAAAGGGGTCTTGAGACCTATCTGTAATTTTCCATTTTTTTCAGGGACAGTATTTCAGGTATCATGTAACAAACCATCCCCATGGATAGTCAAATAGGTACAGTGAAGCAGGACAGGCACACAGCAGGAAGTAGTCTGTTCCCTCCGAAGGTGGAGATGGTGTCAAGGCAGGCTGCATGGAAAACATGACATACTCCGGATCACCCCTTCCACTGACATTTTCTCCATATACAAGTTTTCCTCTGGCAGTTTTTTCTGAAGACCAGGATACCTTCCCATACATCCCCCGCCCAGATTGATGAAGGTCCTCCTGAGAGGCTGGGGAAGGGGCCCAGAGGCTGTTTCCAAAGTTCCCCAGGGACCCAGTGGGATGGCTGGGCCATTTGCCAGCCTGATCTGACTGGCCTTCCAGGACACCCAGTGAGCTCTTCCAGCCCCACTGAACCATCCATTAATAAACTCATGATAACGAGCTGTCTTCCCATTCAAGGATGCTATTGCTGATTGCTGCTGAGGGAAACCTGTGTCCTGTGAAGGGGGTTGGACAGTAGTGGTGATGGGTGACCACCTCCCTCTGCCTGCCCTCCCTCATCTACCCTGATCTGCCAGCTCCCCAGGTTGGCAGTGGCCGCTGACTGGAGTGAGGAAACCCACTGCGGGGGCTTCTGAATATAAACAACTAAATCCCCCAACACCTTGGGGATCAAACCACAATTGGGATCTCATTAAGGACACATCTTAACCAACTGAACTAAATGCCTACTGTGAATGAACATCTCCTTTCAAAGCAACAAATTCACCCAGAGGAAGCAATTAACTGGATCAATAAAGGTTGGAGGGAGCAGAGAAGAAACATTTATCAACAGTCTCTTAATCACTTGTCTATTTCACCACCCCTCTCATTTAATTTCCCCAATAGTCTTTCTGTAAATTATTTTTTAATTTTATTATATAATAAAAATATATTACTATGTATTATTATAAAAATATTATTTATTATATGATAAAATAATTTTATTATATAGCCTCATAATGTCTTCACTACTGTTACTGTCCATTTTATTGATGAGAAAACTGAGGTTCAGAGAGGTTCTGTGATGTCCTCAATACTACATAGCTAGGAAGCTAATGAATTTGGTTCTTGGCACATTATTATGTCCATTTTACAGATGAGAAAACTGAGGAGTCCAAGCTTGAGAGATTAAGTGGCTTTCCCAGGGAGGGGCGTGTGGCTGGGAAGCGGTGTGGTCATTATTTCTGATCTCAGATGCAGAGTTCTTTCCTTGATTTGAGGCTCAGAGACAGAAGCAGCATCTCACCCTCTTAATCACCCACTTGGAGGCTGGATCAGAACTTCCTGATCCCCTATATAGCACTGCTTCTTGAAAGGTGGTCCTGGATTCACTCACAGCAGAATCAAACCAGGGTGCATGTTAAAATGCATATTCCTGGGCCCTGCCCAGGTCTTTGAATCAAATGCTCTCACCACAAGAGCAGGAATCTGCATTTTATTTATTTATTTATTTTTAAACATCTTTATTAAAGTATAATTGCTTTACAATGGTGTGTCAGTTTCTGCTTTATAACTAAGTGAATCAGTTATACATATACATATGTCCCCATATCTCTTCTCTCTTGCGTCTCCCTCCCACCCTCCCTATCCCACCCCTCTAGGTGGTCACAAAGCACCGAGCTGATCTCCCTGTGCTATGCGGCTGCTTCCCACTAGCGATCTATTTTACGTTTGGTAGTGTATATATGTCCATGCCACTCTCTCACCCTGTCACATCTCACCCCTCCCCCTCCCCGTATCCTCTCCCCCTCCCCGTATCCTCTGCATTTTAAATAAACATCCCAGAAAAAAAGGTCTTATGCACACTGAAGCTTGAGAACCACATCAATCACAGGCATCCTTCCCTAATGCCTGGTACATCTTGATCCAAGAAAGGACAAGGCAGCTTTTGAAAGAGCAGTGTTTTATACTGTTGAGCCAAATTTTTAAATCTGTCATCACTGTACATTTATGAAGTTCATTTCTGTCCCCTTAATCAGAGGTCTAAAGTTGGCAGCCCAGAGTCTTTCTTTGGCCAGCTGTTTAGTCTGCCCACCCCCACTCCTCACCTAGGGTTTTGTAAAGAATCTGGTCAAGGGCCCTAGGTTCAAATCCTGGCTCCAGCTGTGCCTCTTACACACTCTGGATCTCAGTTTCCTCAAATGCCGAATGGGGTAATAATAGTTCATGCCTCACAGGCACCTGAGAGTGTTAAACGCTCTCATTGATAGAAAGCTTATAGAAGAGTGTCTGGCAGAGAGTAAATACTCAATGAAGGTTAGCTGTCAATGTTAAAATGCAGAATTCTAGATTTTCTTGATTTACCCATGGCAACACACAGCTGGATCCAGGTGGTGGTCTGGAGGGTGCAGTCACCCCACACAGCACTTAGTCACCTGGCCATGCCTCATGAGGATTCTTCAGCTGGCCCTGCAGGCCCTTGTGTTGGTGACACTGAGGGCTTAATTGAAAACACATGTCCATTATTGCTCCCTGCCAAGAGTCAGGGGCTCCAACACCCTCATCCCAGAGCACCAGGCCAAGCCACACCCAGCTGGGGGCCACCCCAGGACTCAGCACCCACATTCCTGGGGATGGACCTGGAGCAAGAGACTCCTTCAAGCCCTTCAAGACAAACCCCTACCTTCCTGCCCGGCCTCACAGCTCACCGCTCTCCATCCGCAACATCATCTCCAGTGGGATTGGTGCAGGTACCCAGCCATCACACCATCCTGTGCTGCAGGGAAGTATTGTAATACAAGCATAGTGATAATTCTGGGACTGGTCCTTCTAAGGTCTTTTCCCCTGGCTAACTCACCCTCTCTCCTTCCGGTTCCAGCTTAACTGTCGCTTCCTCTGGGATGCCAACTCTGCCTGCAGAGGTTGCTCCCACTTCCCGGGGTTCCTGCTCTCCAGCAGTTATCGCGCTGGGGTTGGGTTACCTGTTTATTGTTTCCCCTCATAGACCAGGAGATCCTTGAGGCCAGAGTCTGTGTCTTGTTCCCCCTTGAATCCTCAGTACCTAACAAAATATTTAGCACATTGTTGGCGCTTAATAACTGTTTGTTGAATAAGTGACTAAAAACAGGGATTCTGTTGAGATTCAGAAGAGGGACCAGAATTCTCTTTACAAAAGAAAAAGAGAGAAACAAACAAGCATTTATTGATCTACTGTCTGTGAACTTTCACAACCACCTTATGAAGAGGTTATTATAAATCCTTTTACAAGTAAGAAATCTGAGTTTCAGAAAGGTTTAAACTATTTGTTCAAGGCTATGAGCCAAAGCAGGGGTCACCAAAGTCTTTCTGTAAAGTCCCAGTTCATGGACATTTTAGGTTCATGGGTCATACAGTCTCTGTGGCAACTACTCGACTCTACCATGACAGCACAAAAACTACAACATGTAAACAAACAGGACTGTGTCCCAATCAAATTTTATTTACATAGCAGGCAACAGGCAAGATTGATAAACCCCTGAGGTAGGCACTGATCGAAGGAAGATCTGAACCCATGTTTGTCCATTACATACTCAAACGTTTCAGACAAAAAGTTGGAGAAAGAGGAGTAGTACAAATGGTGAAGGTCCAGGAAGAGGTGTTTGCTTTGGAAAAGGTCAGAGCAAACTGAGCAGATTCAGCAAATCTGATCATGGAAGCTCCTGTGATTTAGTCCCCAAGTAGGTCCTTATCAAGCACCTACTGCGTGCTAAGCTTTTGCTAAGTACTCAGGGGACCCAAGCATGAATAAGACTGATCCCTGGGGGCTTCCCTGGTGGCGCAGTGGTTGAGAATCTGCCTGCTAATGCAGGGGACACGGGTTCGAGCCCTGGTCTGGGAAGATCCCACATGCCACGGAGCAGCTGGGCCCGTGAGCCACAATTGCTGAGCCTGCGCGTCTGGAGCCTGTGCCCTGCAGCGGGAGGGGCCGCGATAGAGAAAGGCCCGCGCACCGCGATGAAGGGCGGTCCCCGCACCGCGATGAAGAGTGGCCCCCGCTTGCCGCAACTGGAGAAAGCCCTCGCACGAACCGAAGACCCAACACAGCCAAAAATAAATAAATAAATAAATAAATAAGAAAATCCTTTAAAAAAAAAAAAAAAAAAAAAGACTGATCCCTGGCCTCTCCTAGCCTGCAGAGTAGTAAATGAAGCGACATGTATGCCCTTTCCTTTAGTCATTCAATATTGAGCACCTACTATGTGCCAGGAGTGAGACAATAACAGTGGACAAATCAAGGCTTGGTCCCCTGCTTTTAGGCAGGTTAAAGCCCAGCTGCAGAAAGAACATGAAATAATAACCACACAGATAAATATTTAATTACAAATTGGGATAAATGCCACAAAGGGAAAGAACATGATGCTATAGGAGAGAATAACAAGAGAAAATACATTTAGGTTGAAGGGCAGGGGGATGGTCAGGGAAGAACTCTCTGGAGAAATGGTAAATGCCCCAAAACTGAGACAGCAAAAAGTAGAGGCAGTTCAGAGGAGGGGTTAGGAGAGGCTTCTGGAAGGCCGTGACATTTGAACTCTACTTGGGAGGATGAGTGGGACTTGGTGGTGCAGGAACCAGACCGCCATGGACAGCTGTGTAGACTGTGCATAGCACAAGTACCAGGGACACCTTCACATAGACAGGGTGGGAATGGCAGCCCCTATTGTTGTGCAGTTGTACAACTGTATGCAGCAACCTGTGCTGCGGTAAGGAGAAAAAGGATTCCTGTAGGAGGGAACAGGGAGCAAGGTGACGGCTGGGAGCCCTTAATTTCACCAGGACCACTGGTAAATTGCCCTGGCTTGAACACTTCATGTTCTGTATTCTGTCTCCCCTTCTCTTCATTGGGCTGCAATGTGTGCGTGGTGGGGTGTTCTCAGGTCTCCTCAGCAGCTATGATGGATGTCTTCTCCTTGCCTGTATCGATTCCCCCAGTGAGGCCCTTGTCTGCTTCCTCATCAACCCTCCTTCTGGCTGCAGTGTGTTAAGTGGGTACTCAGCCCCATACTTATTACTCCTGTTTAATGAGCTGGCAGCAAAAACTTGCTGATATAAAATTCATATTTATTTAATTTGATTGTCCCTGAGCCTGCTCCTACATGTCTAACCTGCTTGTCCTAGTGGCTGGGACCACTCTGGATTATTGTGCTACAGTTTTATTGATGGGCAGTCTATCTGCTCATTTCTTTGGACAAGAAGTCACACCCCCCTCACCACCACCAATCTCTGTTGGTTGGATACCGGAGAGTTTTCTACCTGGCAACACTCTAAGCTGAGTATGGGAGACTTAGGGCAGGGGTCTAAATTCATATGCCTGCCAGGACCCGGCGGGTATGGCAGATGAGGGTATTGGGCTGGGGGGCAGGAGGGGATGAGGAAGCACCATCTAAAAAGGATGGCCCAACTCAGCCCCCATCCCTTGTTGCCATGTGCAAAATGGGATCCCAGTGTGAGCAGATCTTCAGTGCTCCAGGAACTTGGGAAGGGGGATTTGTGTGTGTGTGAAATCTCTCAATTTTAAATACCTGCAATTAATATTTAAGAATGTTGGGGCTTCCCTGGTGGCGCAGTGGTTGAGAATCTGCCTGCCAATGCAGGGCACGCGGGTTCGAGCCCTGGTCTGGGAAGATCCCACATGCCGCGGAGCAACTCGGCCCGTGAGCCACAATTACTGAGCCTGCGCGTCTGGAGCCTGTGCTCCGCAACAAGAGAGGCCGCGATAGTGAGAGGCCCGCGCACCGCGATGAAGAGTGGCCCCCGCTTGCCACAACTAAAGAAAGCCCTCGCACAGAAACCAAAGCCATACATACATACATACATACATACATAAAAAGAATGTAAGCAGACAAGAATAGCATTAAAAAAAATTTACAAAAAAAAAGAATGTTTTTAACACTGAGAAAGCCAAACAAATTACATCTAGAGGTCAAATCCAACTCTTAGGCCACCAGTTTGCAATTTCTAAGCAAGGAGAAGCTGAGAGTCTGAAAATGAGACAACTTCTGGTGGAAACCACAGGTCCTTTTGCAAGGCAGTAGGACTTAGTAGTTAAGAATACAGGCTTTGAAGTCAGACAGACCTGAGTTCAATGCAAGATCCACCATGTGACCTGCTTTGACCAATGAAATGTGAGCACAGTGGGGTGTATCACCTCGAGGCAGAAACTTTAAGAGCCAATGCCCTATTTGCTATATGCCCTTTCCTATACTGTGACTACATGCCAAGCTTGGAGCCTCCATCATCCTGGGTCCCTCAGTAAATGTGAGGATTCCCCTGTTGAACTTTAGCAGACACATGGCATGAGTCAAAACTAAGTTCTTAACTGGAAAATAAATAGTAAGTTCTTAGGGAGCCATTGAGTATTTGGGGGTTTTTTGTTACTGTAGCAAAACCTACCTTATCCTGACTGGCATGTACTTCATAAAGTCATTATAAGAGTTAAATTAATTAACAAATAAATACATGTAGAACAGTACCTAGAACATGGTAAGCCCTTGTATTAATCAGCTTTGTGAGATATCAGATAACCCCCAAATTTCAGTGGCTTACAACCACAAAAGTTTACTTCCCAGTCTCACGATGAAGGGCAGCCCTATCTGGAATAAGCCCTTAGATGGGCCATCCCTGTGGCAGAAGAAAAAAAACAAGAGAGCTGGCAGAAACAGGGAATAGCTTTAAAGCATCAGACGTCCATTACATCCACTCATGCCATCAGTCAAAGCAAGTCACGTGGCCAAGCCCAATGTCAGTGGGGCAGGAATATTGTTCCAATGGAAGGAGCAAATAATCGGGAAAAAATATAAAATCTAACACAGCCCTCAGTAAAAATTAGCTGTTATGCTTTCCAAACATGGCAGAAGGGGCCAGCAAGGAGAGGTTGGGCTCTTAGGGGCAAAGATATATGGAAGGATGGTGAGGATGGCTTGGGGTCTGTCCCCACCTGGCCCCTTGGACATCAGCAGTCAAAAAATCCAGTTTCGAATGGGGTCTCGGATGCAGAGACCCAAGCACAATTTTAGGTCCACAAAATTAAATATGATCCAGAACACTGAGAAAGACCTTCTCCCTGCATTGTGACCAGGATACAGGAACCCTGTCAGACAGCCAAGATGAGTCAGAGGACACAGGGAGGCAAGCGAGAGGACAGGTCAGGGTCATGTGAGATGCCCCTGGGACCGCAGGAATGATGGGAAGAGCCGGGAAAAGGCCCACAGCAATTCTGTGCTAAACAGGTAAAGCCATGAGCCAGCAAAAGCCACTGTCTCAGTAAATAAGGCTCCATTGGTCCCCAAAGTCTGCTGAGCCCTGTAAAATCAGGTCACTAGGAAAACTATACATTGGTATGGATAAAATATACACAAATGAAAAAAATCATCTCTACGCAGAAAAATGCAGAAAACACCACTTGACCCTCGCAGGCTTTTTCTCCCCTTGGTGGGCTTGAGTAAGGGGGCACACTGCAAAGGTAAGGTCAGGGTGTCAGCTGTGACTGCTGGCTGGGGTCAGATGGGATGGGTGAGAAGGGGACGGTGACTTTTCCCCATGGGAGCCCCCTGAAGACAGCCCATAGCAAGGAGATGAGTAACTATGATTTGGAGATGAGGGTTAACATCAACATTATTCAATAACAATTATTAAAGCCATTCTAAAAGCTTGTTATTAGGTTGAACCATATGAAATATCTGATATCTGACCAGTTCTAACCTATCAGAATGGCAATCTCATATGGTTCAACCTAATATATGCCAGGCATTGTACTAAGAAGTTAACATGTACCATCTCATTTAATACTCATTCCAGCTCTCTGAGGGGGTCCCATTATTATCTCCATTTTAGAGGAGGAAACTAAGACCAGTGAAGTTAAATTATTTACCCAAGGTAAAACATTGCAGACCTAAGACATAAACCCAGGGGGTCTTAATCTAGGAACAAGGCCCTTAGCCACTGGCTACTCAAAGTGAGGTCCAAGAACCAGAAACAGCAGTACCTCCTGGGGATTTGTTTAAAATGCACAGTCTCGTTTGCATTATCCATAAGAGCCGAAAGATGGGAAGAACCCAAAAGTCTATCAACAGATGAATGGGTGAACAAATGTGGTATACAAGGGAATATTATTCGGCCTTTAACAGGAAGGAAATTTTGATACATGCTACAATCTCAGTGAACCTTGAAAACATTATGCCAAGTAAGTCAGTCAGACACAAAAGTACAAATACTGCATGATTCCATTTATATGAGCACCTAGAGGAGTCACATTCTTAGAGACAGGAGTAGAACAGTGGTTTCCAGGGACTGGGGGAGAGGGATGGGGAGTTGTGCGATGAGTGCAGAGTTTCAGTTTGGGAGGAGGAAGAAGTTCTGGAGACAACTGGTGGTAACAGTTGCACAACAGTATGAAGGTACTTAATGTCCCTGAACTGTACAATTAAAAATGGTAAATTTTATATTGTGTGTCTTCTACCACAATAAAAATAATAATAATTATTATCCCTCCAAAAATGCAGTTTGGGGCCACACCCAAGACTAGCCCAGGCCCTGCCTTTTTTTTTGTTTGTTTATAAATTTATTTATTTTATTTATTTATTTTTGGCTACTTTAGGTCTTCACTGCTGTGCGCGGGCTTTCTCTAGTTGCGGCGAACGGGAGCTACTCTTCATTGCAGCAGGCGGGCTTTTCATTGCGGTGGCTTCTCCTGTTGTGGAGCACGGGCTCTAGGCATGCGGGCTTCAGCAGTTGTGGCACGTGGGCTCAGTAGTTGTGGCTCGCGGGCTCTAGACCGTAGGCTCAGTAGTTGTGGCGCACGGGTTTAGTTGCTCCACGGCATGTGAGATCTTCCCAGACCAGGGCTCGAACCTGTGTCCCCTGCATTGGCAGACAGATTCTTAGCCACTGTGCCACCAGGGAAGTCCCAGGCCCTGCCTTTTTAACAAGATCCCCAGGTACACGTCTACACATTAAAGTCTGAGAAGCACTGCCACCAGGTGCAAAGAAGTACTTGCAGGGACGGCTGTAAACAGGGAAAAGTACAATGTCGACCTAAATGCAGAAAATAAGTGGGAGGAGCTCTGAGCACTGCTCCCCCCTCCGTAGGCCCCCACCCACCCTCAGGATGTGATTTCTGTCCAGCACCCTCCCAGTACTGCCCAGCGCCAGGGAAGGTGCTTGTGACTAGTGGGGTCCTGGCATGCTGGCTGTCAGCCGGGGCAACAGAGCTCACCTCCCCACCATGTTTAGCTTGGCTGTTTTGAGCCCCTTGGCCGCCGGTAGAAATCACTGTGGTGCCTCAGAGCTCCGCTACAGATGAAATTAATTCCTCCAGAGCTGAGGGAGCTGGGCGGGCAGGGAGCACTCACAGGGATGGTGGAGGAAACTATTTTGGCAGCAGCTTTTCCATTTGGGGAACTAATGAGACTCAAGGAAATACTTGCCGAGGGATGCCAAATACCTGTTTGCTTGTGGAGCTGATACAGCCTTGGCCAAATCGGACAGTGATGCAAAAGTGTGCATCAATTTTTGTTCAATTTCGTGGCTCCGTTTTGCGTTTCAGAAAGAGCAGGATTAAGACTATATCTGGGGGCTTCCCTGGTGGCGCAGTGGTTGAGAATCCGCCTGCCAATGCAGGGGACACGGGTTCGAGCCCCGGTCTGGGAGGATCCCACATGCCGCGGAGCGGCTGGGCCCGTGAGCCACAACTACTGAGCCTGCACGTCTGGAGCCTGTGCTCCACAACAAGAGAGGCCGCGATAGTGAGAGGCCCGTGCACCGCGATGAAGAGTGGCCCTCGCTCACCACAACTAGAGAAAGCCCTCGCACAGAAACGAAGACCCAACACAGCCAAAAATAAATAAATAAATAAATAAATAAATAAAAGACTATATCTGTCCCCAGGCTACCCCTCAGGTCTACAGAGATTCAGGAAAGACACACACTTTACCATGCTGGGTGTCCCTAGAGTCACTTGTCGGGACCCCCTGCCGACTCACTCACCACCAAGCCCTGACACCACCACCCCCCTTCAAACTGTGTGTGTCTGTGCTGCCTTTTGTAGCCGATGTATCTCTCTTGGCTCCAAGAGATAGCCAAGAGCTGGTATAACATTTAAAAGTCACAAGCCCAGGTGAGCAAAAGTATAATCTTTCTTATTTCCTTATAACTGGATTTTATCATTTTCCAGAGTCCCCACTCTATCTGGCTGCAGTAAGCCTAATCCTGTTCACTTGAGGATAAACTTGGACAATTCAGGAGGAACTCAGCAAATTCAAGGTTTCACTGGTTATTTCATGGTCTGTTCCCTTCTGCCTTCTCCTTCCAGTTGCATCTAATTTCTGAGAGGCTTACATGGCATCATGGCATTGGTGGGGAAACTATCTGGCCCTTGGTTATCCCTCTGGTATCCACTAAGGAGTACCTTGTCTTGTCTGGTCTTTAATCAGCATCCTTGCTCCTTGTTGACATCACAGGGGCTTCTTAATGTTTCCTGGTATCCAGTCAGTGAGGGCCATTCCCCCTCACTCCCACTGCAAGGCTCTCAGTGCCTTAACCATGCCGACCTTGGATGACCTTGGGTACAGAGTGTGTTCTGTGCTCCCTGGGAGATTCTGGGGATGTTAAGGACTCAGTGAGCCTGCCCCTAACCGGTCTGCTCAGACAACACTCACAGCCAACTCTTATGCGCCACAAGCCAGGCTGCATAGGAGCTTGTCCATGAGACTGAATAGATGAGGCTCAGCTCCCCTAAACCTACCTAGAATGTGTTCAGCAACCTCGCCGCTGAGGCTCAGTGTGGGAGGAGGCAAGGGGCAAGGTCCCTTCTCTAAAATGCTTGTGGCTGATTAGCTTTCCCAAAGAGAGAGCCAACAGTGGTCTCTCATCCCACATCTCTACTTACTGTGTGATCTTGACGATCCAGCCACTGAGCAGTGGATCTACATCCCTTTCTCTTGAAGCTGAGCAGAACTTTACGACTGCCTCAGCCAATAGTGTAAGGGTAAAAGAGACCTCATGTGACTTCCAAGATCAGATCATCTAAATGCTATGCATTTCCACCTTCTTCTCTTGGGACACTTTGCTCTTGGAACCCAGACCCCATTCTATGAAAAGTCTAAGCATCCCAAGAAGGGGCTCATGGAGAGGAACCAGATCCATGGACGTGGCCCCAGCTGAGCTCCCGACCAACAGCCGGCACCAACCTGCCGGCCACATGAATGAACCATCTTGAAAACGGATCCTCCTAACCACCCTCAACCTGCACCCACCCACGCCATGTCAGCTGAGGAGCCTTCTACACCAAACTTGCAGAATACTGGCAACACAGATGAGTACTATTGCTTTAAGCCACTGAGTTCTGGGTTGATTTGCTATGCAACAATAAATAACTGATTCGATACTTATCAGCACCTAGTTTTGTTTCTCTTTGTTTCTCTCTCTTCCCAGGGAGATTTTTTTTATCACTTCTGTAGTGATAAAACTGATTCTTCATTTACCCTTTCCAATTGTTTTATTATGGCATAAACCTTACACCTCAAGCTCTTCAGGATTCAGGCTTTTGAAACTGTAAAAAACCTAGCTCTTTTAAACCAAGCCTTGGCTTTCAAAATTATTGTCAGGTGCCAGAAGTTTCGAAAGCCTGTTTGGAAACTCAAAACCTAAGCATTGTCTTTTTTTTTTTTTTCTTCCTCTGTGCATCCCTGCTGTTATGGCCTTTCCCGGAGGGTGATAAGGATGGAATGAGAATGGAATGAGATGGGAAGGACAGTGATATAAGGAATTTCCAGGAGGGGTGGAAAGCACTGAATAGCATTTTATCATATTATCGTGCCATTTTTACCAAAGCAGAGGCAAATCTTCAGCATGCAACATTATCCCATTCCTTTGTTCTCCTTAAATTAACTTAAATCCAACTCTGGGTCCCCATCCTATTGTACTGGTAGGAAAGTTGACCTCAGTCATTATCAGAACACCTTTCCTGAGCACTACAGCCCACTAACCCTGAGGGTCATACAAAAATCCCGAGGTCTTACTCAGCCCAGACTCTTCAGATAGTATGCTCGTTTTTTTGGCCTATGCTGTTGTCACTGCCGAGACATACATTGTCCAAGCCAGTCAGCACGGATTTTTGTGAAGGGCTAGATAATAAAGACTTCTGACCTTTCAGACCATACAGCCTCGTTGCAACTACTCAGCTCTGACTCTGTGCTGCAAAAGGAGCCATAGGCTGTATAAATGTATGGTCACAGCTGTGCCCCAATAAAACTTTATTTACAGAAAACAGGCAGCAAGCCATAGTTTGCTGACTCTGGGTCTAAACCAGTGTAAGTCCCTTGAATTCCTGCGTTTCTCTGATTCTGGCCGAGACAGGGGCATAGAAATCTTTGCCAGAACTGGAATCCCAGACCCTTAGGGTTCAGAATCCCAGGTGAATTGTACATCTGTGAGGTGTTGCTTCTGAGCGAGGTGGAAGTAGCAATTGTACGGTTTTCTCCAGAGAAACAGAACCAATAGGACATACAGAGACACACAGAAAGAGATTTATTATGAGAGATTGGCTTACATGATTATGGAGGCTGAGAAGGCCCATGATTTGCCGTCTGCAGGCTGGAGGCCCAGGAAAGCTGGTGGTGTAGTTCCAGTCGAAAGCCAAAGGCCTGAGACCCAAGACTGCTGATGTCCAAGGGCAGGAGAAGATGGACGTATCAGCCCAAGCAGAGAGCAAATTCACCCCTCCTCCACCTCTTTGTCCCACGCAGGCCCTCAGTTGATTGGGAGATGCACATCCACAGAGGTGAGGGCCACCTTCTGAACTCAAGCCACAAAGTCAGAGGCTAATCTCTTCTCAGAAACACCCTTACAGACACACCCAGCAATATTGTTTGACCAGCTCTCCGGGCCTACTAGACCAGTCAAGCTGACACACAACCATCACACCAACTCATCAAGTGACCGGCCAACCTTCAGCCTTCCCAGACACCAGGATCACGTCCTTTCTCTGACCTTTGCCCTCCAGTGCCCTCCCTCCTCCTCCTCCTCCTCCCTCATCTCTTCAGGGAGTTTAGGCATTTTACAAACAACAGGAAGAACCACTGACTTTAAGCAGATTCTTCTTTTAATCCTGTCAACACCCCCAAGGGTTAGAGATGCATGTCTAGCAATCCACTTGAAACAGCAAAAGGGAACAACATAACGGTACAATGAACACAAATTAACACGCCATGCATTACCTTGTCAAATACTGTATTACACTTAACTGTTTACTTGACTTTCTCTCACACATGCTGTGAGATCCCAGAGGGCAGAGACCAAATCTCACTAACGCTGTCCTTCAGCTCAGCCCCAGCACATCATAAGTGCTCCATAAATATTTTTTGAATTAAATAAAGTATTCATACATCCTGCAGAAGTATGTGGTGGTTGAGTCCCAGAATCCTTCTCAGGAGCTTATTTAACAGTGAAGTAGCTGAAGTCCTCCATATTTGCAATCTCTAAAATCGTATAAAGCAATTCTGGTGAGCGCTGATAATTAAAATATTAAACAAGAGAGTGTTAGGTTAGAGGCAGATGCGCTGCACACAGTGTTAGGTAGCTAGTCAGACATGAGCGGGTCCCCACCCCGTCCTGGACATGGTCATCCTTCCCTCCCCCACCTGGACACTGGTGATCAGAACACTCCCAGAGATCTTCCCTCTTGTGGTCAAGGACCACCGCTAGGTTTCCAGCCGTATCATGACCAAGTGAGATAAAATTGCCAGCACAGGTTGACGCAGGTTCACCAAGACCTAAAAGCTGACTCAAAGTAACCCAGGGTTTATTATGCAGTATTTAATTTAATAAATTAGCATTGCAGTTTTTGCCCCACCTCCCACCCGGCCCCCATGGGTTTCACTTGGGTACTTATGGGTAAGTGCCTGCACACTAGGAGAAAAGTTATATAACCTAAAGCTGTCAATCAACTTGGCAGTCAAATGATGCAGGACACAGGGAGGGACCACTACTATTCTAAAAAAACCAACCCTTACCGAATGTAAAATAGATAGCTAATGGGAAGCAGTCGCATAGCACAGGGAGATCAGCTCAGTGCTTTGTGACCACCTAGAGGGGTGGGATAGGGAGGGTGGGTGGGAGGGAGATGCAAGAGGGAGGGGATATGGGGATATATGTATACTTATAGCTGATTCACTGTGTTGTACAACAGAAACTAACACAACGTTATAAAGCAATTATACTCTAATAAAGATAGAAAAAAAAATGTTTTTAATAAATAAATAACCCAACCCTACCCCCATTGCAGGGCTGCTTCTGGTTTCCAGACAGCCCACTCTCATCCTTTCTCGTGAGCATACTTTCACTCTGCTTAGTAAAACTCTTGCTACTTAAAACTGCTCTATGTCTCTCGACTGAATTCTTTCTCTTTGAGGGGACCAGAACTGTGGGATCGCCATTCTGCTGGTGACAACAGTAGGATGTGCATCATTGAGGAGAATGAAAAGCAGGTTTAATTCACAAGATGACAGAGAAATCAAGGGAGGCATTCGTGTAGATCCTGAACTCAACGCTGGGCCCTTTCAATGGCTTTTGAGGTTGCAAAGTGGCTCTGCGTGACGTTGCTACTGTCAGTGAAACACTAGCTTTTTCATCGAACTCAGAGAAGCAGAGTGTGGAACGGAGGTGGGGAGAGATGCGAGATGCTGGTCAAAGGTGAAAGGCTTCAGTGACAAGACGAATAAGCTCTGGGGATCTCAGGCGCAGCATGGTGACTGTCATGAGTAATACCGTGTTGTGTGCTTGAAGTTTGCTAAGAGAGTAAATCTTAAGCATTCTCACAATCAAAAAAAAAGCAAACTAAAGTTTTTCCTTCACCCTAATACAGACATATCACCCAAAAAGCTCTACCATTTTAGCAAGCCTGTTTATGACCCTTTGAGGCTTTCATGTGAAAGGAAGAGAGTAAAAGGAAAGAAAGGAAGAGATTTTCCTAAAGCAGAAGAGTGTGGTGGTTAAAGGAGCACTTGTGTGGTGTGTGCACCAAGGAAATTCCTGTAATAGAACTGAGATCTGTGTTCAAAGGCAGAGGGCAAGATTGTACAAAATCCCCTTGCAGAAGAAAAGAAAAGCTTGTAAGAAAAAAATGTCAGACAATCCCAGGGTGGCCACTAGGAGGTGCTGTGGCTAATACAGCTTGGGTGCTGTCCAGAGTTTTGCTGGGAGCCAAGGGAACATTACGGTCAGCGTTGGAAATCGTCCAGCCACCCGTGTATCACATCTCCAGTGTTGCCTGGTGTACCGTCTTGTCTCACTGAATGACAGGCTAGATGCATTCTGTGTCCCGTGGTGGCCCTAGGCAGGAAGCCCATGACAGTCTCCAACACTGAAGAACAGTCTTAAGGTCAACCCTTTATTATTATTACCTGCTTTTCGTCTCTGTGTCCACACTGCCCTCTCTCTGTTCTTTGATTAGGCCAAGTTAGTTCCCTCTGCCTGGAAGGCTCTTGCCCAGATCAATCTATGGCCGGCTTCTCTTCATTCAGCCTGAGCTCAAATGTGATCTGACCATCTTGTCTATGGTCACTTCTTTAGTCACTCTCTATCCCATTATCATGCTTTGGTTTCTTCATAATACTTACCAGCATCAGGAAATATCTCCTTTATTTACTTGATTATTTGTTTATCATCTGACTCCAAGAAAGTGAGCTCCAAGAGGACAAGGCCCTTTTCTGTCTTGTTCAATGCCATATCCCTGGATATAGCCCTTAGAGCAATATTTGGCCCTGAAAAATGATTTGTTGATGGCGAATGGATGAATGGGGGCTGAAGGGTCCAAGGGACTAATCAACTTAGCTACCAGGAGCATCTGGAAGCAGCAGAATCAAAATCTCCTATTTATCCAGTGAACATATAATCGGCAGGCAGATACTAGAAACAAGTCACCTTATGCAGGGCACCATTGGGCCATGAATCAGGCTTGGTCTTGGATGTTACTTGACTCCCATAAGACACATTTTTGGCCTAATAAAATTTCCTATGGCTCTGCTGGCCAATGGTCTCGTATTAACTTAGTACCTTGACCCGAGGACCCTGGAGGACCCACTGGAAGACAGTGTCCTTGGGAATGGGGACTGATCTGGTAACCAATGATCATGCACCAAGCTGAGTCCTTGGTGCCTTCCGTTTGAGTTACTAGGCAATTCTAATCACTGCACCTCTACCCTTGGCTTTCATGAGACATAAGTCAGTGGCCTGAATCCACCACTTTCTCTGACTCTTCTGAGTATATTCATCACACTGATATGTGTCAAACCTTTCAGCACCACTCAGTTAGGAAGGAGAGAAGACAAGAAATTGGATGGCGGGGATGAGGGGCAGCAGTAAATCAAGGACAGATGAAATTACAGGTGCTGTCCAGAGTTCTTTCTCCTGCTCCAGGAAAGGTCTGCCACGCTCTGTCTTTGTGTCACCTGGGCACAAACATTTTTCCAGGGACAGGACTGAAGTGGAGGGACAAGAGGGGACAAGAGAGAGACCCTCCTGCAATGAAGGTCCAGGGAATGCACTACTCTTTGATCTTCTGCCCTTTGGATGACCTCTACTGCTGTGATCTGTGAGCTGGGTGGAAGGAGTGTTGGTTGCTCAGTCCCTTCTCTTCTTTCAGACACAATGACCTCATCATTTAAGAAACCACGCCTCCCCCTGAAACTCATTCCCTTCATGAGAACCTAAAGCCGGGGACTCTAAATTTTCTTACGGCACACCCCATTAATAAAATATTTTCGAGCATGCACCCCCAGTATACATACATGTATATGTAGATTATATGTATGTCCTATTATATGGAAATGTGGGATGATTATAAAACATCCATGGTTGAGGAGGGGGAGATTTTCAAAGGATGGAATGAAAAATAACTAGAAAACGTCTAATTTTTCTCCCCACACCCCAAGAGATGTGTCAGTTTAGAAGCCCATTGCCCTAAACAATGAAGGTCCCCTAAAGAAAATCTGAATATGTCATTGTCATTTATGCAAAACAATATTCCTCAAGGGGATTCTGAACTGCCTAATCCCCAATAAATAACCTATGCAAATCAGCAGCCTCTTAAATCTCTGATGCAAATTAATGTATTCTTAAAGACCCAGCAGCTTAGCAACGGCAGTCGCCTAGGTGTGGTCTGTGAACCAGCAGCATGGACAACACCTGGGAGCACAGGAGAAATGCAGAATCTCAGGCCCATTCCAGACCTGCTGACTCAGCATCTGCACGTGAGTAAGATACCAAGACGAGTCTTGACAAGGACTGACCTAAAACATGGTTTCTCAAATTTCCGTGATTATAAGAATCACCAGTAATGTGTGAACAAATTTACATCTTTCAGTCCCACTCCAGACCTCCTGAACCAGAACCCTCGGTGCAGGGCCTGGAAATCTGTATTTTTTATAAGAGCCAGCTAATTCTCAGATCAGGCAAGTTGGGAACTGCTGCTTTAAGGGGGTTCTAGCTATGGGAGAGCCCCCTTCCTCTTTCAGAATGAAGAGTCTAAAGGGGCAGGTGCACAAGGGAAGGCAAGTATCAAGCCAGGCAGGTAACAACCATCCTCTGACCTGTGCACACACCTAGCAAAGCTCAAGGTTACAGGGTGGGAAAGGATGACAGCATGAACACCATCTAACCTGGGCATTTGCCATCGGTAGGTGCAGGCTCACTTCAATGATTACCTTCACTTGCTGAGGGGGAAAAAATGTTTTCTTTCCATGATCATTGATTAATAGAATGGATATGGTATGAGTTTTATGTAAAGAATCTGTCCTATCTTAAATGTAATGAAATCACAATCAGGGGCTTGAAAGGAAGATGGAATAAATTATTCACAAGGGAAGCTTCAACTTGAGAAGTCTGAGCTGGGGTCTGCCATTCACAGGGCCTGATTGGTGAGCGTGTGCTGCTTGTTCATTCTAATTGGATGCATCCAGCCTCCCCTGGAAACACTGCTGTGTAGACCAACATCATTTAAGTGGGTAAAGTGAAATCCAAGTAAGCCACTGTCTGACGTAGTGATCAGCTGCTGCTGCCCCAAAGAACTTCAAGATTCCCAACGAGTGAGCTGTGGGGTTATGGGGACGGTTTCCTCTGAAGAATTTTGTTGCCTGGTTTATTGCCTCAATTCTACGGTGCAGTAGCATCTCCATTTCACAGAAAAGAAAAAATGAGGACAGGTTCACCACCCAATCATAATAGTTACCATTTTTTGAGTGCCTACTATGTGCTACTATGTGTTGCCTGAAGATACTATTATTACCATCATCACCCCCGTTTTAACCTCTGATGCCCAGAGAGGTTAAGTAACTTGCCCAAATTCATGCAGCCAGTAAGCAGCCAGAACTGGAATTCATACTTGCTGATTCCAAAGTTTGGGTTTTTAACCCCTGTGTTATGCTGCCTCCTTTTCCTAAAACTCACACAAATGGAAATGCCAGGTGCAGTCTTCATGTGATGATAGCTATCTGGAAGCCCTCCTTCCATGAACAAAGATATACTAAGTGTTTACTAAATGCTGTGTACATGCCAGTTGCAGGGTACCCATAACCTCCACCCTCAGATATTTACAGCATTCACAGATACATAAGCACATAAGTATATTAAATGTGTAGACACATAAGTATAAATTAAATGAGGTACAAAGAAGAAAGCTGACAACTCTGGAGTGGAGAGATTGGGACAGCTTCATGGAGGAGACATGCCTGAAAGATGAAAGTGAGTGCGAGTTAGAGCACAGACTACATCTGGGATCAACATGTCAAAGTCTGAGCCTCACAAGGGTCCAAGAAACTATTTTTGCTGCAATGTCTGGGTAGGAGGACCAGCACTGAGCATGGCAGATAAGCCCATTGTAGAGGGGATCTATTATTCTGTTTCCCCCAGAACTCTCTCTTCTGGTCATTGTTCCTTTCCCAGCTCTATCCATAACATTTCAACAAGAGCTGCCAAGTTCTTCTTTGGCCTCAAGCCACAATCAATTGGTGGGAGAGGAACTTGACCCAAGTTGGGTCAGTCAGAAGCCAAGAGGTGGCCTCTCTCTAGTTGGTACAACCATGATTTGAAAAAATCAACACCTGTGATCGCCATGTTTTCCTACCACATGGAGTAAACTTGTCCATCACGAGAGAAGGAAGCTAACACTTGCAGAGGAGCGGAAATGGCAGAACAGTGGTCCTGCTTCCAATGGTTCATCAGCCCCATTGGATGGGCCTGTGAGGCAGCCCTTCCTATGGCTGTTCAACCCTTGCTTGGATTCCATGTGCCAAAATCCCCTATTGGCCTAGGCAACTTCCAGTTGGGTTTCTGTCACTTTCAACCAAACCAAGGCATTCATGCTTCTAAGTTTCCAAAAGATAATCAGTTAGTGCCAATTATGGCTTCTCCTATTCCCTCTAGATTTGACTCCTTTCTGAAATTTCTGTTGAGCACCTAGCATGCGTCAGTCCAAGTTATATCTAGGATGAGATGATTGAGACTTGCTCCAGAGCACTGAAATTTAGATTTGAACTTCAGTGGATTAAGAGGGCCTTGACAAATTGGGTGAAGCTCTCAAACTTTGCAAAATAAAATAATAATAATCTTTACAATCATGTTGTCAGTCAAACCTGAAAAGAAGGGTGTCATATCATGCCGTCACTTAATTTTGGTTGAGAAATATGGGCAAAAAAAGGTGACTCACTTTTTTGTTTATCCTAAGATTTAATGCAGAGTTGTTAGCAAAACTGAAATTATATTAAATACCTCCAACCTAATACAAAATTTAGCTTTTCCAATTTTATAACTCTATCTTTCCATATTTTTCCTTCATTTTTTCCCTTCTGTCTACAATGAAATTTTGGTCCCCTTTTAAAGGAGATGGACTTTCAGTAGGCTGACCCTAGTGTAAATTATCTTTGGATAACTAGGGCCTCGTGCAGTTGAAATAAGCAGTTACTAGACGGTACATGATGGGAACATTTTGTGCTGCTTCCCAAGGATGAGAAATGACCAATTTCAGCCAGTACTAATGGATCCTGGGGTTCCAGAGTCCTTACCCTCATGGAACTCTCAGTCAAGCTGGAAGACTCAAACCCCTTCCAATCAAATCACAGCTTCTGTGGCCAAAGCTAGTGACAGAGGGAGAGATTCTCCAGGCCCACATTCATCCTCTCTCTGCTTTCCCCTACAAGTCCACAGGCCCGAGCAGCTGCCCTCCTTGAGGAGGCATTTTTACCATGGATACCTTCCCCTAGAGCAGAGCCCTGCAAACTTTTTCCGTAAAGGGCCAGAGAGTAAATATTTTAGGCTTTGCAGACCATATGGTCTCTGTTGCCACTGTTCAACTCCGCTCTTGTAGCACAAACACAGTCATAGACAATATATGAACAAATGGGCTTGGCTGTGTGACAATAAAACTTTATTTACAAAGACATGTTGCAAACTGGATTTGGCCCACAGGCCATAGTTTGCTGGCCCTTGTTCTAGGACATTTGAGGGAAAGGGGTGGGCTGGTCTTAGGCCTGTTTATGACAGACACCCATCCCCCTCCCCCTGCAGGCTGCGTTTCCCAGGCTCCTGAATCAGTTAGCAGCTGGCCAGGTTAGCAGGACATTGGACAGTGGGAGGAAGAACAAAGCCAGAAAATTTCCCTCTCCCTGTCCCCCAGATTCAGTCAGCCTCTCAGACAGAATCCCTGCCTTTTCCAAGGCTCCATCCCCTACAAGACATATGTGCCATGGTTCCAGCTTCTTCTAGAAGACCCAGCCCTGGGCTCTGCCAACCCCATTCCCTCCTTTTGTCCTTCCAGCCTTCCTGCTTTGGGTTTCATCACAGGCCTCCACTTGGCTCCCAAAGCTCTTCCTTCTTGTGTGTTACCAATCCCCTGTGTATATAAATTCCCTCAGTTTAAAAAACTTGGAGTAGTTTCTTTTCTTTTCTTTCCCCCCCCCCCCCCCCTCTGATTGGACCTTGGCTGATCCAGGAGGCAATGATTATGCCTTTGCTCTCCAAAAGCAAAGAGTGCGGAGAAACATTGCTGGGTGGGCCTGAGCAGGTTTCAAAGATGCTATCCTTTCCTGGCTCTGTTGGAAGAAATAATGAGTTTAGCAGAGAAAGCACTTTGCTTTGAGAGTGAACCTTTCAGCAGTGCTTGACCTGAGCTGATGGGTGGTGTGCGGTGGAAAGCTGCACCGTTTGGCTACTGTGGAAGGGACACAGGAAGGGGGTGAGGAGGGAAGCGGGGGACGGAGGACGGAGTGCTGTCCATAGGAGGCTGCATGGACGCCCCCCACGGCCAGGTTCTGTTCAACGCAAAAAATAGTAACTACCATAACGCTATGTGTCATGCGCTAAAATTAACAAAATGATCATAAATACACTGAAAGCTAAGCACTTCGCATACTTTCTTGGTGTTTCCCAAAACTTATTTATTAAAATTACCAATTCTCAGACCCCACTGCAGTTTTATTGACTCAGAGATAAAGCCAAGAAGTTGCATTTTGAAAAACAGCAAAGTGACCAGCTGACCAAGTAAGTTGGGGACAAACTGTCATTTCATTTCACATGACGTCATATTTGCGAAGCGCATACTCTGTTCCCCATTTTATAGTTGGGGAAACTAAAATGCAGGGAGGAAAAGGGGATTCAGAAGGGCCCCGCGGCTAGGGAATAACAGAGCTTGATTCAAACCCAGGTCTGTTTCACTCCAAAGCCCAGAGGACTCATCCGGGTTCATCGACAACTTCTGACAAGCCGCACGCTTTCTGCACATCTCTGTCCTCACAAAACCCTGTGGGGTGCGGGTTATCATCTTGGGAATAATAGGAGATGGAACGGGGGTTTGACCCAGCTCCGTCCAGCCTCCTGCCCCTGCCCTCACCCACCCTTCTTTTGGTCCCTACTTCTCACCTGTGTTCCTGCTTCTCTGCACTTTCAGGTCCACGCCCATCACCTAGTGGATCGTGGCCCAGGGGGCATTGTCTGAGCCCTGCCCTCTCCAGGTCTGTGTCCTGGGACAGGAGACTAAGGAAACACGAATGAGAGGATTGTATATGGGTGCTAAATCTCCCAATCTTCCCAAGCCCATGAAGGAAGTCCTATCAGGAGTCTCATTTCACAGATGAGGAAGCAGAGGCACAAAGTTTTAAGTCACTTGCCCAAGGTCACACAGCTGGGACTGAAACCCAGACAGACCAGCTGCCAAGCCCACTCTTAACACTATGGTGTGATGCCTTGGGGGAGTGAAGCAGTGTCTGGCCAAGTGTTAGAGAACATCATTCTAAAATGAGGGAAACCCAGGTCAGTTTTCAAGCTCCCTCCATGCCTCTCTGTCTTTATGGTGGTTCCTGAGCCTTTCATAACATCTCTCCTAAATATTCCAGCCTCATCTCAGCCATACTACTGGGGGTATAAGGAATAGGGTCTCCAAGGTAGAAACTCAAAAGAAAGGAAGATATACATCAACACAGACTTCCCATGAATGTTCACAGAAGTACTATTCGTAATGACCAAGAAGAGGAGGTGACGTAAATGCCTATCATGTAGTGAATAGAGGAAAAAAATAGATGAGCTACATACACACACTGGGAAACTACTCACAATGAAAAGGAATAAAACACTTATGCTAAATGAAAGATGCCAGATGCAAAAAACAAACAAACACATAACTGTGTGATTTCATTTATCTAAAATGACCAGAAAAGGCAGATCTATGGACACAAACTAGTGATGGCTGGGGCTGGAGATGGGGATGAGGATTAACTGGAAATGAGCATAAAGGATCCTTTGGGATGGTAAAAATGATCTAAAACTGAACTTCGATGATGGTTATCAGTGCTGTATATTTGTTAAAAATCATTGAATTATACAATTAAAATGGGTAAACTTTATGGTATGTAGATGATGCCTCAATAAAGCCGCTTAAAAAAATAGGGTCAGAGGCTAAAAGGGAACCATTGTCACCCTTGAATCCAGCCATGCGGCCCACAGCCTCTAGAAGGCACCCAGAGAGAAATCTCCAAGGACAAAAGTTGGGAAAACAAAAGCTGGTCCTCCCCACACCCAGAGCCTCTCTCTCCAGTGGGGGCCAGGGATTTGTTTTCTTAAGGGAGGTAACATGTTCTCCTGTCCTCTCCAGACCCTCTCCCTTGGACACTCCCCAATGTTCAAAACAAGCATTGCCTTGGAAGTCTTTCTCCAGATGGATCAGGCAGGCCCTCAGAAAGCAAGGTCCCAGCAAGTGCTTGCAGTGTGTGTCTAGATGCTTTTCTGCTTATGATGGGGGCAGCTAGCCAGACAGGCAGGGGGGAATCCAAGGACCCAGGCCTGGTGGGGTTGGGGTAGGGGGGGCAGTTCTCTCACACAAGGTCAAGCAGAAGATAGACTGAGAAGCATCCGTTGGATTTCAGGCACTAAGGTCACAAGCAAACTTAACAAGAATGTGGAGCTTACATTCTAGGAAGGAAGTTTATTCATTATCTACTGCCACGTAACAAATTACCATAAAACTTAGCTTCTTAAAACATCACACACTTCTTATCTCACAGTTTCTGTGGGTTGGGGAGTCTGGGTACAGCTTAGCTGGCTCCTCTGCTCAGGGTCTCTCACAAGTTGTAATCGAGGTGTCGGCCAGGCTGGGGTCTCATCTGAAGACTCAGCTGGGGAAGGATCCACTTCCAACCCCACATGTTGTTGGCAGAATTCAGTTCCATGAAAGGTTGTTGTACTGAGGGCCTCAGCTCCTTGCTGGGTGTTGCCTCAGGTCTCTCTCAATTCCTTGCCACGTGGGCCTCTCCACACAGCTGCTGGCTTCATCAAAGCACGCCAGCTGAGAAAGCGATAGGGAGAGAGCTGGCTACCAAGATGGAAGTCACAATCTAATCACAGAACTGCTCTCCCCTCAATGTGGTCGTGATCTATTGGCTAGAAGCAAGTTAGTCCCTGGGAGGGGATTACACAAGGGCATGAATACAAGGAGGAGGGCACCACTGGGGGACTTATCAGAGACTGCCTGCCCCAGAGAGCAAGACAGTGCAAGAAAAAAAGTAAACTAGATTGGGTATGAGGTATGGTATATATGGAGGAAAATATAGTAAGGGATAGGGATAGGAAACATGAGGATATAATGGTAAATAATCAGTCAAGTCTTTGCTAAGAAGGCAGCATTTCAGTAAAGGGTAGAAGGGGGTGATGGCATGAGCCTGGTTTAAATTTGGGCACAAAGCCTTCTGAGCAGAGAGAACAGCAAGTGCAAAAGCCCTGAGGTGGGAGTAGGATTGGAGTGTTGAGGACCAGGAGGGAGGCTGGACTGAAGTGCGGAGAAGGTGACAAGTGATGACTCCAGGGAGGCAAGGGGAGACTGGATCAAGCAGGTTTTGTAGGTGAGATGGGAGCTGCTGCAGGCTTTTAAGGAGGGAGCAGGCATTGGATGAAGCCCCATCACAGGGAACCCCTGAATTCTCCCGCTCCACTCCGCCTCCTACTCCTGCCAGGAAGGGCGGCAGGGAAGGCTGGCTGAGGTCCAGACAGCCGGCTGGGCCCAGGCAGACAGGAGCGCATGCAGGACCAGGCACTTCCGGAGGTGGCCTGGGTTGCCTTGGCAACAGGGGCTTCCAAAAACCTCCCCAGGGACTTCCCAGGGCAGCAGCAGGCTGGGCTCATTTCTTGTAATCCAGCAGCATGAGAACATAAAGAAATAAATTTATTAGCACAAACAGTCCTTCGTGCTCGCGCACTTACTCTCCTTAGAATTCAGTCTGGTACAGAGCTCCCCAGACCTCCGCATGGAGTGGATTCATGAGCGTTAACTTGGTGGGAGTGGGCCACTCTGAAGAGGACTGGGCTGTCTCCCCAACACTCCCTGGAATAGAGCCGAGGCTCTGTGGTGATGGCTCTGGGGTCAAATTCAGCTGTCACCTGCTAGCTGTGACCTCAGGCAAGTCACGTATCCTCTTTGATCTCCATGCTCCTCTCGGTCCAGTGTTTGGGAGGATTGAAGAAGTTGCTGGGCATCTTGTGCCCAGCCCCTCCTCCCATGTAGGACCAAAGCCCCTGTGTGCCCAGACCCTGACCCCCCACCTCTTCCTCCCTCCCCCGCAAACCCTCTCCCTCGTGTCCTTCACATGTGTGCCCAGCTGTCACCTCCTGGTGAGGCTCTCCCCACACTCCACATTTAAACTGCGACATCTGGAATATCCAAATGTCTTATCAATTGTAAAGAAGGGGTTAAGCTTCATCAGTGACTAGGGAATTGCAGATTAAAACCACAAGGCACACAGCCCCTTTGCAATCTACACATTTTTCATTTTCTCCCCTCTCTCCCCTCTCGTCCCCTCAGCCCCTTGCAATCTTGCTGCAGGCTCTAAAGCAGCCCTTCATGAAGACCACCACTGACCTCCAGGTCACCCAAGGTTACTAAGCCACATTTGAATCCAGTTTAGATCCTGCCTTTTCCATATCCTCACACACAGAATGCGATACAGACTCTATAAATGCTTCACAAGGGATCTCTTCCCAAGGCCAAAGTGAAAGTCATGTGAAGGTCATAAGCAAACTCATTTGGGACCGTCCAAGATCCTTCTCTGCTCATGCCCCCACCATACACACCCCTGCATGCACGTGCACACAGACACACACACACACACACCCTGCTCCCCAGCCCTCCTAGAAACCAAACGTCTCTGGATGGGGAGACACCCCAGAAGTCCTCAAGCTGGGTTCACTCTTGATCAGACACCTCCGGTTGAGCTTCATAAATCACCACTGTGCGGTCTGGTTGGATTTCCTCAGATAGCTGCCTGCCAGAGCTCACGCACAGCGAGATAGGGCACCACAGCCTTCCCAACCAGCCTCTCCGGGGGCTCTCCTCACTGCGTTCCCCTGGAAACGCCCCTCAGCTCTTCCCCCCAGGGTCTCATGTTAGATGAAACAGACCGCATATTAGTCCCAGAAGCTGAAGTCATCTTTCATTCAGCAGTTATACCCGACTGACCCAGGAGGGATACTGGGGCTCCAGAAATGGATGAGACACAGGCCTGTGTGCCTCAGTTTCTCTCTATGGAAGTGGAGCTAATGACAGTGCCTGCTTCACCAAGTCCCAGTGAAAAAGATTAAATGAGATTTAGCACAATGCCTTGCACATAGTAGGTGTTCAATAAACTGAAGTGCTGGTGTATATCCTTAGAAGGGACAGGCTTACAACATTAATACGTTCTCATAGGGTGTCAGCTGAAGTTAAAGGCACACATGGGCAGCAGAGCTGGCTCTGTGGCTGTGGACCATGACCACTGCATCACCTACCAGGTTCAAATGCAATAACAGGTACCAAATGCATCACACAGGGTTTGGCACTAGTCATCATTTTATTACTACTGCTATGACTTTTAACTAATATTTATTAAGCACAGTTGCCCAGCACTGTTCTAAGTACTTTATTAACACATCTAATCCTCAAACAACCCTATGAAATGAGTATTATTATGATTTATTTTATTTTTATTGTTATTATCATAATCTTCACCATTTACAAATATGGAAATGAAAACACAAAGAGGTTAATTTCTCTGTGGTATCTCAGAGAGTTACACCACAGAGTCGGGGTTTGAACCCAGGCAGTCTGACTCCCAAACTCTCAGTCATAACCACGTGTTCTGCTGTTATTTTTACACACCCTGCCTACCTCATTAGGTTGGGCAAGGATCAAATGGTAAAATCCAAAATCACACGGACATTCAGTTGAAAAATGGAAAAATCAGTATTTAAGCAAAGCTCATATTTTATCCAAAATTCACCTTGAAAATCCCTTATATCATCCATAAAACATGGTTCTAAGTCTTACTATACTACCTCACCCAGCCAGTTTTTCCTCCAGCATTGAAATAGAATGCTGATCCTTCAGTTAAACACCTAAAAAACACCTGGTTGGGGGTTGTTTGGCTGGGAGATATCTGGGCTAAGCTTGCACAGTTTAATTCCCAGTAAATTGAATGGGTGTGTGATCCACCATTCTGTGTGTGGATTTGCTGCATCATGACAATACTGCCTAACCCTTACCTGCCTCTTACCACGTGTCATGTCTCTCATTCTGTGTGTTTCGCATGTGTGGATGCACTTAATCCCCCCATCAGCCCCAGGAGGTAGGTACTGTTACTGTCATTCTCATCTTACACATGGGGAAACTGAGGCACGGGGTTTCAAGCACTTGTCCGACATCATCCAGCTGGATTTGATCCCAGACACTCTAGCTCCAGGGGACATGTGACAAACCTTCTCTCCAAGGATCCCAAGGTGAAAAGTGATTATAACTCCCTTCCCCCACTTCTCGCCCCCAGCCAGCTTCCTCCCTGACCCAGTTGCCTCCAAAGAGCCTGTTGGTCTCTGGAAAGAAGCAGTCTTGTTGAATCTTCTCTGAAAGCTAATTCGGCCATTTACTCTCAATTTGTAGCGGATGCTGTCGTCTCTCAGATTTCAAAGAAGATGAATGCATGGGTCAAATTGAATTTAAAAATTTAATTGAATAAGACAGAACCAGACAGCTTGATGGAAGACTTTGATCCGATAAAGGGAGAGTAGAAATACGTGCTCCTAAGGCCGGGGTGTGATGGGGAGCTGTCTGGACCTCGTCTAGCCTCTCCTCATCTGCAGGAAAACCAGTTATGCCAATTAAGGGTGAGATTGCCCTGGGGTGGTGTAGGGAAGACTGTTCCAAGGCATTTACCAGATTACATGTCCCAAAACAGGCTGGCAGCCCTCCCACCGTCCCGTCCACCCCTGTCTCCAGACCAACCCAATTCTGAGCCCCTGTAAGTCAGGGACCTCGTCTCAGACATCACAAGACCCCTGTGTCCTGGCCACTATAGGACCCTACAGAAGAGATATTAAGAAACAGAGAGAGAACGATTAAACCAGCAGCCCATGGGGAGATCCCAGCCTACAGACTTTTTCACTATGCATAAAGGTTTGTTTACTTTTTTAATTAGGAAATTTCCCATTTTAAAATCCATATTTGCAGCTTCCCTTTAAACATTGCTACTCAAAGTGAGGCCCACGGACCGGGAGCATTGGCACCAAGTCGGAGCTTGTCAGAAATGCAGACTCTCAGGTCCCACCCCAGACATTCTCTACTGGAATTAATACGTTAATGTTAAAGTTTGAGAAAAACTTGCTTTAAAACAGTGGTTCTCACCCCTGGCTGCACATCAGACTCACCTGAAGAGCTTTTTAAAAATCCAGATACTCAGGTCCCACTCCATCCCTTTCCTTCAGAATCTCTGGGGGTGAGACCCAGGCATCGGCAGTTTTTAAAGCTCCCAGGTGATTCCAATGGGTGACCAAGCTCGAGAACCAGTAGATTAAAATCAGAATATCCAGCAACATTGGGTTTTTATCCCCACATAGCAAAAAGGGGCTGGGGCTGAGGAGCCATTCACCAACCCCACCTGGCCTCGACATGCATTTTCATAACCTGCCAGGTACCATGTGCCTGTGATGCCCGACCTAATTACATGCTTGAGGTTCCTGAAGCTCTTCTCCTCCTGGGACCCTCTCCCTACCTTCCCATCCCTCCTTCTTTTAGGAGGGCCATTAGCAAGATGCAGCCAAGCAGTTTCTAATAAAGTAAATGTGCATGAAATACATGCCCCAGCAATTCCACTCCTAGATTTACATCCAACAGAAGCAAATGCACATGCCCACAAAAAGACTTGTACAAGAACACTCATAACAACGTTTTTCGTAATAGCTCAAGCTGGAAACAACCCAAATGACCATCAACAGAAGAAAGGATAAGCAAATCATGGTACATCCATTCAATGGAATACATCTCAGCAATAAAAGGGAGCAAACTATTGATCCATGCAAAACATGGATGAATCTCAAAAACTTTATTTATGTAGAGGGAAAAAAAGCCAAACACAAAAGCATACATGCTGGAGGATTTCATTTCTATGAAACTCTTTTAAACTGCAAAACAAAGATATGGTGAAATAAACCAGAATAGTGGTTGCTTCTGCAGTGGAAGGAGGGTGTTGACTGGACAGGGTCATGACAGAACTTTCTGGAGTGGTGTTAATATTCTGTACCTTAACCTGGTGATGGTTACATGGGTGTACACATTTGTCAGAACTCATCAAGCTATACTGTTAAGATCTGTGTGTTTTACCCTATGGGAATTTTACTTCAATAAAGAAAAAAATTTAACCACTAATTTAAAAAAATCTGTCAAGAGGCAGTGTGAGGTGGTGGAATGCGTGTGAGCTTAGGAATTTGAGTCTTGACTCCTCTACTTTCAGCCTTAGAGATCTCAGGCAAGGGAGGCAAGAACTGGGAACAATATCACCATGTGAACACAATTGCTTAGCTACCCAGTTCCTTTCTCCCTTGCTGACTCTGACTGAACAGGGATGAAAACCAAATATTCACTTTCCCAGCCTCCCTCACAGCTGGGAGTAGTCATATGATCAGATACCAAAATATGTAGATAGATGTCAAAGAGATATTTTACATTTCTGGTTAAAAATAAATAAAAGAAACAGCTGTAGCTGGTTCTATCCTTCTCTCTCCCTCCTTCTTGCATTGAAAACAAATATAATGCCTGGAGCAGGGGCAGCCCTCTTTTGACCATGAGGCAACAAGCAATTCGAAAAAGCTGAAGGAACTCAGAAATACTGTCCCTGACACTGCTGAAGGGCTAAACCAAAGTCAGGAGCTGCCTACTTCCAGGCTTCTTCTTCTGTGAGAGAAATAACCCCCTGTTTGCTTAGGCCACTGTGAGTCAGGCTCTAAGTTCCTTGTAGCTGAAAGCACCCCTAACTACCCACCAGCAAGGACTTCCTGGAGGAGTAAGTAAGATAATCTTTGTTAAATCATAAAACCATGTGCCAGACATACATGCGGTGCTCAGTGCATGTATGCACTCTCCTCCCAAACCCCCTTTCAGGAATGTGGACACTTTTGACAGTGAAAACATATGATTGGTTGAAGAGGATTTTTCCCCCTAATTAATGAATAGGTAATATAGGTAGGTGTGGTAGCCAGAATAATGTCCCGCTCCCAAAGATAGCCACATTCAAGTCCTCAGAATTCATAAATATGTTATGTTCATGACAAGAGAGGATTAAGATGCAGATGGAATTAAGTTTGCTCAATAGCTGACCCTGAGATGGGGAGATTATTCTGGATTACCTGGGTGGGCCCACTGGAATCACAGTGGTCTTTAAGTGTGGAAGAGAGAGGCAGAAAAGTGAGTGTCAGAGGGATGCTACGTGAGATAGAGTCACCTGGGCATCACTGGTTTGAAGAGGGAAGGGGCCACAAGCCAAGAAACGTGGGCAGCCTGGCTGGAAAAAGCAGGAAAACAGATTCTCCCATAGAGCTTCCAGAAGGAATGCAGCCCTGCCAACACCTTGACTTTAGCTCAGTGAGACCCATTTCAGACGTCTGACCTCCAGAACTGTAAGTTAATAACTTTGTGTTGTTTTACACCACTAAGTTTGTGGTGATTTGTTACAGCAGCCATAGGAAACTAATGCAGCGTGATTTGGAGGCTGAAATGAACACAACAAGCAACTCATGCACCCAGCAGGATGGAAGAACTTCAAATGTTCCAGCCAGAAAAACCTTCTAAATCTTGATCTGGCTGGTGGTGTAGACATATGTTAACATATGTAAATTCTCTGTACTACATTTGTATTATGCATCAATTAAAAAGTCAAAAAGACATGGTGAATGTCATAACCATACCTCTTTCAGACAGTTCCACCTCTTTCCCGCGGACATGTCAGCAGGCTGGAAGGGGGCAGGATGCTGCTTATATAAGAGGAATGGCCAAGCTGCACCACCAGACGATAGGGACCCAGCAGAAGCCAAGTTCACTTAAGAGGCCTCCACCCTTTGACTCTCCTCTCTCCATGCCTGTCAGTCTGACGTTCATCCCACTTCTTCTAACATCTTTTCACAAGCATGTTGCCACTAGTAGCTAGCATGATTACACAACTCTGCCCAGCAAAATCTTCAGTCTGCTCCTGTTGTCTCAGTGTAATTATGAACAGCGTGTCCCAGTTTGGCAAATAAATCATATAGCCGACTACCTTGAACAAACTGTTGAAAAAAGTGGCATCTAAGGAGATCGTACCCAGGGGAAGAAATCTCAGCCCCTGCTACACCCCATCACAGTGCTTCAGGATTCCGGTGAAAGAGAGAGGAACAAGAAATCCCACTCACTGTTTGGGTCTGACCACGTGCACACCCTCAGCCCCACTGACCACACTGGCCTCATCAGCACAAGGATGAGCTCAGAACAGCCGGGGATGTGGATCTATAAAACCTCACTCATGTCCTGCCCCTGGCCCAAACCAAACTGCCCGCTCCATCCTCCCTGGGCAAAATCCGCGTGCTTAAAAGCATCACGTGGGACCCATTCAAAGTAATTAACAACTTGTTCAATATCATAAACCAGCTCCACTCCCCGGATCTTTCCCCAACCTTGGGACTTAGATGAAAGGCAGACAAATTTGGTTTCCATTTGTCTTTGGGCTGAACTTTTTTTCTTGAGCTGGTTAAATGACATCCTGCCTTCTCAGGATCAGAAAACACAGTCTATTTTGTGTTCAGCGACTCTTGAGTCCCTGTGAGAGTCACCTTGCAGGAGGGGTCTGGCGAATTTAGCCCTGGTTTCCCAGGGGCATGAGGGTGATTAGACTCTGGTCTGTGGCTCAGCCATCTCCTAAGGCTAGAGACACACAACAGTGGCCCGTTAGGCTCAGCTGACAGCCACCATCAACAACCAAATATATGGGGTATGATTCAGATGATTCTATTTCCCAGCCTTCAAGTTCTCCAGCCAAAGGCACAGACATCATAGAACAGGGACAGACTATCCCACTGTGCCCTGTCTAAAGTCCTGACATACAGAAACTGTGAGAGACAATAAAAATTATTGTTATTTAAGCACTGTGTTCTGGGGTAATTTGCAGCAGTTGATAGCTAGTAGAGAAAGAACCTAAATGATGTCATCTCATGCAGCATCCAGATATAAAATCTTCTGGAAGGACTGGGATTGGTACTGTCCGAGGTGTGCAACCACCTCTGGGCCAATCACTGAATCCAGGAGAAAGCTATTCCATGATTGGTCCAGCCAGTGGCCCAAATGGGGCACCATGATGACAATTCCACTTGCAAGGAAGGAGAGGGAGAGAGGTCCTCCCAAGTAAATAACGCTGGCAGACGAAAGCAGTGGCAAATGCAGTGACCTCACTGCTTATCTAACTCCCACTCCTGTTAGCTGCAGTGATGTCTTCTGCTGATGTCAAAATAGTTAGCTCATTACTATTAAAGATATCTTCCCTGATAGTTCCCATGGATGACTGAGCTAGGACAGTGGGTACCAATGCCATTACCAAGGCCAGTCTCCCACTGAAGTTGGATCTCTCAATCCACTGATGCCTAGAGCTGCATTTTTGCCTTTGTATGGCCATTTTATTTTACTCCTGGCCTTAGGAATCAAGTATTATTCTAAATGGGGTGCATGACAGACTGTCCCATGGACAGTACCATGAAACCAATCAGCTTGTGCACCAGTTACTGTGTTGGAAACCAGCACATGTGCCTTGGTGTCCCTTTTATTTAGAAAGGTGGTTCTCAGCCTTGGATGCACATTAGAATTACCTGGGGAGCTTTTCAAAATAATACAGATATCCAGGCCTCACTCCAAGCGAATTATATTAGAGTCCCAAGACGGGGAGACTGATTTGTATTTTTAAGGCTCCTACAGAAGATTCCAGAGTTACATCCACGGTTGTGACCACTGGTTTGGAGTTAGGTCAGTCCCCAAATCAGTGACACTCCCTGAAGTCAGCAAGACCACTCTCACGCCACCACACCTCCCTCCCTACCATGGCCAATAGCAATTTCTGTCAGTTCCGCCCTCTTAACATCTCTGCTATCCATCCATTTCAGTCCAGCTTCATTGCTAGAACTCAGCACAAGCCACCACCATCATGGGCCCTGACCACTCTGGAAACCTCCTAATTAGCCCTCCCCCTTCTCTCCTTGCCCTACTCCCCACTGCCTGTTGTGCCCCTTTTATGCTCCTCCACACAGCAGCCAGTGATCCTTTTAAAACACAAATCAGGCACTGCATACCTTGGCTTAAACACTATCAATGACTTCCAACTGGACTGAAATCCAAACTCCTCATCAAGAAGCAAGGGTCTACATGGTCTCATTTCTGTTCCCGTCTCCAGCCTCCCCTCCTAACGTTGGTCACTAATCTCCAGTCCTCTTAGACCAGCCCTATGCAGTAGAAGTTTCTGTGGTGTTGGAAATGCTCTACATCAGCACGAGCCAACAGAGGTCCTCTCAGCCACATGTGGCTACTGAACACTTCAAATGTGGGTAGTGCAAGTGCAAGTGAGAGGCCAATTTTTTTTTAATTTTACGTAATTTTCATTCATTAAAAAGAAAATTTCACTATTTTGAATTATGAATTTAAATTTAAACTATTATGAATTTAAATTTCACTATTTAAACTTAAATAGCCACATGTGGCTAGTAGCTATCCTATTGGACAGCACAGTACTTGGATTTAAAGCATGCCAAGTTCTTTACCTCTCTGGGGTTTAGAACAACAATTCTCTCTGCTTAGGATTGGACATAAATGAGAAATGTTTCCCCAGAGGAAATCAGGGGGAGATATTCCCAGATTAGGAGGTGGTGGAGAGGTAAGAACAACAGGTGTCACCTCACTGAGGGGGAAATCAAGGATAACTCAGAGAGCAAATGATAGGGAATGGTGAGGGGACAGCCCCAAATGCGGAGTTCAAATCAGAGCAGTGCTCAAATGTGAATTTGCTGCAGTGTAAAATGGAAAAGCAAGTTGTGGAGAAATACACACAGTTGGAGTCCATTGATACAAATTCAGAAATCAGCACAACTAAACAATATATTATTTACAGCTGCAAACATAGTAGGCAAAACCAAAAAATAAGCAACAGAACGATAAACACAAAATTCACAATAAAGGTGACTTCTGAGGGAAGAGAAGGAGATAAGGGAGGGACAGTGCAGCCCACCCTGGGCGCAGGTGGCATGGGGTTCACTGCTGTAGAGAACGTTAAAACAGTAAAACAAGCTAAAACTCAGTCAGTCTGTTTTTTACTTTCACCAAGCTCCAGCGATCGTAAACAATGTCAGTGATAAAATACTCTTCCCCTAAAAAAGCTTTTGTTGATTTAGGTTCTAAAAATTGCTGCAATTACTAGATAGATAGACGTAGATACAAATACAAATAGGTATTGTATATACATACACATATATGTATATACGTAAACTTCAAATTTTCATATTTTATTGCTTATAGTTTGTGCCAGGTATCAACTTTTTTGTCTCTCAACTCCAAATTCATTCTTCTCTCACCTGCTTTGAGATTTTGGAGCTGGGCCTGTAAATATTTCTCCTTTGCCAGCTGACATAATGTTGGTTGTTAGTAGAGGGCGCTGGAGGGACACTGCAAAAGGAAGGGGCTTCTCTTCCCTGGTTCCAGCAGGAGGCTTCCAAGGGAGTTTCACAAGCACCCCAACAAGAGGCTTCCTAGTGAGTTTTGCTGACATCCCAACTGATTGTTTGCTGCCCACCAGCCCTGTCATGCAAGTACTTCAATGAACTATGCAGTGAACCTCAGCCCCCCCTCTCCCACATGGTCTAATCGCAGCATCTTCCAACTTGTTCTTTCCCTGGTGTAGTAGGTAGAATTCTAAGGACTCCCCCTTGTGTACCTGCCCTGTATAATCCTCAGGATTTAGAATATCATAAATTCTAATCCTGTTGTTAGATAATGTTTTATGGCATAGTTTCCTTGAAGAAAGGGCTATTATCTGGGTGAGCCTGACCTAATCACATGAGCCCTTTAAGTCTGGGTCTACAGGTCAGAGACAGGAAAAAATAAAGATTCAAAGCACAGAAGGATTTGACCTTCCATTGCTGGCTTGAGGATAGATGGGGCCACTTGGCAAGGAATGTGAGTGGCATCTGGGAGCTGAGGGTGGCCCCCAGCTGACAACCAATAGGAAATAAAGACTTCAGTCATAAAAAAAAAAATTTTTTTAATTTAAAAAATTTTAAAAATTAAAAAAAAAAGACTTCAGTCCTACAACCACAAGGAACTGAACTCTGCCAACAACAAGAATGAGCTTCCATATGAGAACTCAGTCCTGCTGACACCTTGATTCAGTCTTGTCATACCCTGAGCAAAGAACTGATAACCTACAGAACTGTGAGCTAACAAATAGGTGTGTTTTTTTAAAAATATTCTTTATTGTGTAAAATATACATAAGATAAAATTTACCATTGTAACCATTTTTAATTGTACAGTTCAGTGGTAGTAAGTACATTCACATTGTGTACAACCATCTCCCCCGTCCGCCTCCAAAACTCTTTTCATCATACCAAACTGAAACTCGGTACCCATTAAATAGTAAATCCTCATGCGCCTCTGGCAACCAATATTCTTTCTGCCTCTATGAATCTGACTACTAGGTACCTCATATCAGTGGGACCATAGAGTATTTTTTCTTCTGTGACTAACTTATTTCACTTAACATATTTTCAAGGTTGATTTATATTGTATCATGTGTCAGATACAACGGCCTTCCTTTTTAAGGCTGAAGAATATTCCATTGCATAGATAATACCACATCTTGTTTAGCCATTCATCTGTTGATGGATACTGGGGTTGCTTTCACCTTTTGGCTACTGTGAATAATGCTGCTATGAACATAGGTGTACAAACATCTCTTCAAGTCTCTATTTTCAATTATTTGGGGTATATACCCAAAAGGAGAATTGCTGGATCATATGGTAATTCTGTGTTTAATTTTTTGAAGAACCACCATACTGTTTTCCATAGCTGCTAAATAGGTATTGTTTTAAACTGCTAAATTTGTGCTAATTTGTTACTCAGCAATAGAAAATTAATACACTTGAGTATTTTCTCTCAGCCTTAGAAATAGTAAATGCTTCCTACATCTGCTACTCCCATATTGTTTAGAGTTTCTTTACCTCTCTTTGTAGCTAATCTCGTCTTCTAGTTAATAATTTTTCATAAAATTTTCCCTATTCAAATTACTGGTGTGGTATGTGTCACCTGAGTGGTCCCTGATGGACAGAATCTTTAATAAACATTGTGTTCTACATGGAAATTAATTTGTTTATTTTTTATTGAAGTATAATTGATTTACAATGTTGTGTTAGTTTCTGGTGTACAGCAAAGTGATTCAGTTATACATATACATATTCTTTTTCATGTTCTTTTCCATTATGGTTTATTATGAGATATTACAAGATATCCCCTGTGCTCTACAGTAGGACTTTGTTGTTTATATATATAGTAGTTTGTGTCTGCTAATCCCAAACTCCTAATTTATTCCGCCCCTACCCCCTTTCCCCTTTGGTAACCATGAGTTTGTTTTCTATGTCTGTGAGTCTGTTTCTGTTTTGTAAATAAGCTCATTTGTATCATTTTTTAGATTCCAGATATAAGTGATATCATATGATATTTGTCTTTCTCTGTCAGACTTACTTTACTAGTATGATAATCTCTAGGTCCATCCATGTTGCTGCAAATGGCATTATTTCATTCTTTTTTATGGCTGAGTAGTATCGCTCGCTCTATCTATCTGTCTATGTATATATATATGTATACCACATCTTCTTTATTCATTCATCTTTCGATGGACACTTAAGTTGCTTCCATGTCTTGGCTATTATAAATAGTGCTGCTATGTACACTGGGGTGCATGTATTTTTACACGGAAGTTAATTTGGAGAACAAGTTACGCAGCCAGCCACTAACACATACAGCAGATTCAGCAACATCTACTCATTTTCAGTTGTAAATTAGTAATAGTCTGAATTAGTTTGGGTTTGTCTTGGGTGCATTTCATATCTCTAATCTTTGTGATATTACATATTCCTGTGTTTAAATAGTATATTGGAAATAAACAATGATAACACAGTGATCTAAAGGAAAAGAGAGAGAACTTGAGTTTTGTCACTTCTGTCATTCTATCTGACCACCTGGAGTTTTCAATTTCTGTTTAAAATTTTAAACAATGAAAAAAATTTTTTGAAAAAAATTTACAAAGTGTAAATTTTTGGTAGTTCCAATTTTTAATACATATATTAAATATTTTTTTGAATTTGAATAATGCTTAAAATAGAAATGTATACTTCTTTTTAAATTGTTTATTTTAAATCTAAGTATGAATCAAGAAAATAATAATTTTACTGATTAGTAAATAATCCTTACTGAAAGTAGTTTGTTGTATAAAGGAGGGAGGTATTAAAAAATAATCTACCCTGGGTATAAAATACTAGGAGTGCCACTGGGGAGTACACTCAGTAATGGTAACATTAGATTTGTACTCATGTATTGTTATAAATATTACTTTGTCTTTATTCAATATATTAAAGCAATTTTAAATCAAACAGTGCAAAGAAATACAGAATAGGTCTAATTCTACTTTCTAAATTTCCTTCTCTAATCTTGTCCTCCCTAACTTAATTTCCTTCAACCTTTCTGTGCTGACTCTTTGTTTCAAGCTTTCCTCTTACGACAAAACAGCAATACTGGGAATTTAAGTTTCCTAAACCTTCCCTTTTTTGGATGCTTCTTCTAAAATAAAATGATGGAAGCAATAAATTCCCCCAAAGAGAAAGACATGAATGTAGAAGGACCTTTTCCTTCACACAGCTTCCAGCCATGGTCCCTTTGACCGTCGGGCTTACCCCTCCTGGGTCTGTCCTGCAAGATCTTTCTGAAGACCCACTGTCTGTCCATCACACGTCCTATCAGGCCATGAACCCCAGGGCAGGCACACAGGGGCTCTGATTCCCAAACCAAGTGCCCATGTATTGACCAGCTACCATGGCAACGAGAGCTGAACCACATTAGGCCCTGAGCTGAGCCATCTGAAAGCCCCACTGGACCCCACAGGGAGGAGGGTTATCGACTCTCTCCCTGCCTAGCTCTCCTTCCTGCCACTGCTGCATATTTACTCCACATCAATACTGAGCAGAAAAGGGCCCCTGAATCATCGATGCCTGGATTCATAAATAAGGGAGCACATTAATGTCAGCTCGGGTGCTCTTTAGAATTGCCCTGACCTGGCACGAAAATCCCCAAGGCTGGGGCTGCATTCAAGTATTTAAAAGACGTCCCACCAGGTGAGTTTCAGGCAGAACCCCAGTTAAGAACCACTGCTGTATAGAGCGTGGGCAGAGTTTACAGAAGGACATACCAAAGGATTGCAGACACAAGATGCTAACCTCACCCAGAGACAGGAACCCCGCGATACAATCGTAGTTTTCTCCTATCAGATCGGCAAAGAGCAAAAGTTTGATACTCATAGACAAAGGGCTAATCCCTCTAGTTTATAAAGTGCTTCTACAACTAGATAATGAAAAGACCGATAATCCAATCCAACAGAAAAAGGGCAGGGGGGATGAACAGATAGTTGACAGAAAGGGAAATATAAATGATTCTTAAATATATGAAAAGATGATTGTTTCATTTATAACAAGAAAATCTAATAAAACAACCCATCCGAAAGTTTGGTAATACACTGATAAGGTCATCTGGGAGCAGGCTGGTGAGAAGGCAAGTTGGTAGGGCCCCAGGCAGGCAGCATCTAGAAAATTACAAGCACTTTTAATCTTTGAGTCATCAATTCCACTCTTAGGAATCTAACCATCTGATGTAATTGTACATGTGTGAAAAGATTTAAGTACAAGGATATTCATTTTCAGTGTTGTCTGAAGATCAGAAATAACCAATTTCCCAATAGGAGACCAGTTAAATCAATTAGAGTTGATTACTCTACTAGACAACCATTTAAACGAAAGAAGAGGTCAAATCAACGAAACAATCCCTAGACATTTTATTAAATGTAAAAACATTACATGGTGTAAAATAGTGTGTGATTAATGGCAAAATTATTTTTAGTAATGATCATTTAATAATCACTAATAATCACTGTTTTCTCAACTCATACTTTAGATTTAAAATAAATATTTAACTATTATAAAAGAATAAATTTCTATTTTAAAGATACTCAAATTCAGTACATACATATATAGCATATGTGTATTTGTATTATACAGATAACTCTGGAAAGATACACACACACACACAAAAAAAAGTGGTTACAGGGCAGAGGATCTGAATAGACATTTTTCCATAGAAGACATACAGATGGCCAACAGGTACATGAAAATGTGTCAACATTACTAATCATCAGGGAAATGCTAATCAAAACCACAATGAGATATTACCTCACACCTGTCAGAATGAGTATCAGCAAAAAGATAAGTAATAACAAGTGTTGGCATGGGTGTGGAGAAAAGGGAACACTTATGCATTGTTGATAGGAATGTAAATTGGTGCAGCCACTATGGAAAACTGTATGAAAATTCCTCAAAAAATTAAAAATAGATCTACCATATGATCCAGCAATTCCACTTCTGGATGTTTATCTAAAGAAAACAAAAACAGGGAATTCCCTGGTAGTCCAGTGGTTAGGACTCTGCACTTCCACAGCCAGGGGCCCAGGTTTGACCCCTGGTCGGGGACCTAAGATCCCACAAGCTGCAAGGCGCAGCAAAATAAATAAATAAATAAGAAGAAAACAAAAGCAGTAACTCAAAAAGATATATGCACCCCGTGTTCATTGCAGCACTATTCATAATAGCCAAGATAGGGAAAAACCCGAAGTGTCCATCAGTGAATGAGTAGATGAAGGAAATGTGAGATAGATATATAGATATATAGATGTATAGATGTATAGATGTATAGATATATAGATATATAGGTATATAGGTGTATATATATATATAGGTATATAGGTGTATAGACGTATAGATGTGTAGATGTATAGATATATAGATATATAGGTGTATAGATGTATAGATATATAAGTATATAGATATATAGATACATAGGTATATAGATATATAGATATATAGGTATATAGATGTATAGGTATATACATGTATAGATATATAGATGTTTAGGTATATACATGTATAGATATATAGATATATAGGTATATAGATATATAGGTACATAGGTATATAGATATATAGATGTATAGATATATAGATATATAGGCATATGTATATAGATATATAGGTATATAGGTATATAGATATATAGATATAGGTATATAGATGTATAGATATATAGGTATAGTTCAACCGTTTGTGACAACATGGATGGAACTTGAGGGCATTACACTAAGTGAAATAAGTCAGAGAAAGACAAACAAACACCATATGATCTCACTTATATGTGGAATCTAAAAAAAAAAGCTCATAGATACGGAGCAGATTTGGGGAGTGGGCAAAATGGGTGATGGAGGCTAAAAGGTACAAACTTCCCACTATAAACTCAATAAGTCTGGGAGGGAGACACAAGAGGGAAGAGATATGGGGATATATGTATATGTATAGCTGATTCACTTTGTTATAAAGCAGCAACTAACACACCACTGTAAAGCAATTATACTCCAATAAAGATGTTGAAAAAATAAATAAATAAAATAAAGTAAATAAGTCATGGAGATGTAACGTACAACATGGTAACTATAATTAGTAATACTATGTTGCATATTTGAAAGTTGCTAAGAAAGTAGATCTTAAAAGTTCTCATCACAAGAAAAACAATTTTGTAACTAAGTGTGGTGATGGATATTTACTAGGCTTATTGTGATCATTTGACAATATATACAAATATTGAATCATGTTGTACACCTAAAATTAATATAATGTATATGTCAATTATAAGTCAATTTAAAATTTGAAAATGAAAAGGAAGTGTAACAAGCATAATCAGAGCAACATATAAGTACTTGGAGGCAAGATGATTAATTTTCCAGATTCTACAGGAAGCGCTGTGATGGCAAAGGAGAAGAAAAATATCTCTCAAAGAAGGACATGACAGAATGGAGGTACTGGCGATTGAACCCAGGACGTCATGCACGCTAAGCGTGTACTCTACCACTGAGCTATATCCCCACCTTGCACACTGTCCTTCTTTTAAAGTACCTTCATGAGCACAGAAACGAAGACCCAACACAGCCATAAATAAATAAATAAAAATAATTTAAAAAAAAAAAAAAAAAGTACCTTCCTGAAATAAAACGAATTTGTCCCCTTTTTAAAAACTGATCACAGTGGCGACTGGTTGGGGTTTTTTTGGGGGGGGGAGGTTGGTGGGTAGAGGGCACAGAGTGTGTGTAGGGGGCAGGTTCTGGGAATTAGGAATGAAAGGAAATTTACTTTTCTTCCTATGCCTTTTGTACTATTGGCACCTTTTACCATGCAAGCGTTGCCTATTTAAAACAAATAAAGATGTAAAATAAAAGAGAAAATTAAAGGTTAAACAAAACCACTTTCCTGCAACAATGCCCTCATTTTACAGATGGAAATCTGGACCAAATAAGGGAAGGGCCTCCTCTGTCCACAAAACTTCCATCTCCCCAACCTCCCTCTGAGCCCCAGAATCCTTTGTTCTTCCCTGGGTTAAAGCACTGACCACGCCTTGCTGCCGTCATTTCCATGCCTTGCCGCCGTCATTTCCATGCCTTGCCCACCTCTGTGCCCTCAGTACTCAGCTCAGGACATCCATCATTTTTATTCATCCTGCAACCAATATTTGTTGAGGACTGACAATTGTCCAGACATTCTGGTTAAGTGCCAGGAGTTCACTGAATAAACTCATGGTCAAAGCCCCTCCTGGCCTTGTAGACAGGGCTGCCACATACAGTCACACAGGCTGTGCACTACACAATTTCAAGAAGTGCCATTCACATAGACTATTATTTAACTTGTGTCCCCTGGATTTGTGCAGTGCACAACCTATCTAACTATACGTTGGTTAGTTAGTTAGTTAGGCTAGTTAGTGCCACATAACTATGTGTCCAATAGTCCAGTGGAGAAGATAAACAAAGCAGCACGTATTTCTTTTTATTGGAATCAGGGCAATGAAGGAAGAGAACTGGGTGTATGACAGAGAACAAAAGGAGGGAGCTATTTTGAGTTTCACATAAGCCATTCTGAGAAAGATATATTTAAACCAGAAATTATATTAGTTAGGAGTTTTATTAAGTTGCTAGAAACAACTTAGTAGCTTCAACAAAGCAGAGTTTCCTTTTTCCCTCATTCCATGAGAAGCCAGAATCAGCACAGGACTGATCTGACAGCTCTAGCAGTTATCAGGAGCCCAGCCTCCTTCTGTCTTTCTGCTCCACATTCCTTAACATGTGGCTTTCATTCTCAAGGGTGCCTCATGGTCCAAAATGGTCACTAGAGCTCCAGCCACCACATCTGCATCATAGACAACAGGAAAGGGCAAGGACATTAGAAAAATAAGGGACCACGCCTCCACCTATTTAAGGAGCTGAACAGGGGTCCCCAGCCCCCAGGTCGCAGACCAGTCCACAGCAAGCGAAGCTTCATCTGCCACTCCCCATCATTGGCATTACCACCTGAACCATCCCCCCGTCCACCCCCCCACCCCCATCCATGGAAAAATTGTCTTCCACAAAACTGGTCCCTGGTGCCAAAAATGTTGGGGACCGCTGTTATAGAACATTCCACTTCCATCTCATTGGCCAGAAGTTGGTCACATGAACATACCATACTGCAAGAGAGGCTGGGAAATGTAGTCTCTAAGGTGTTGCCCAGAGTTGTTACTAAAAAGGGGGAATTGTTTTTTTGGTTTTGGAATTTTTTGAATTTTATTTTATTTATTTTTTTATACAGCAGGTTCTTATTAGTCATCAATTTTATACATATCAGTGTATACATGTCAATCCCAATCGCCCAATTCATCACACCATCACCCACACGAGGGGGAATTGTTCTTGAGAGGCAATAAGCAGCCTCTGCTATGAACTCGGGAGTAACAGGAGTTAAGTGAAAGAGTTGGCAGGGAGCAGGTTCCAGGCGGAGGGAAGAGCAAGTACACAGACTCCAAGAAAAGAAGGAGGTCAGTGTGTTCTCAGAACTGAAAGGAGGCCGGGACGGAGCACATCAAATGGGAGGAGATGAGGATCCAGGAGAAGGAGAGCCCAGCCCCCTTACACACATCTGCAAACCCAGGTGACAACCTTCCTCTCTGGGCAAAGCTTTGGAGTCAAACGGGCCCACGTCCCTATTCTAACTTCACTTATTACTGACTGAGAACCCTTGGGTAAGTCTTTTAGCTTTTCTGAGCCTCTGTTTCCTTACCTGTAAAACAAAAATTACATAGGAACAACCTATAGATTTATCATGTGAATTAAATGAGTAAATGTATGTAAGGAAGTTAGCATAGTGCCTAACACATATTTAGCACACGTTATTATTTATTGATTACATCCTTGACCAAAAAGACTCACGTAATTGTGACAGTCAACAGTCAAGGTTGTATCCCCAGCCTCCAACCAATCACCTGCCACATAGTTAGTGCTCAAAAAATGATAGCTGGGGCTTCCCTGGTGGCGCAGTGGTTGAGAATCTGCCTGCCAATGCAGGGGACACGGGTTCGAGCCCTGGTCTGGGAAGATCCCACATGCCACAGAGCAACTGGGCCCGTGAGCCACAATTACTGAGCCTGCGCATCTGGAGCCTGTGCTCCGCAACAAGAGAGGCCGCGATAGTGAGAGGCCCGCGCACCGCGATGAAGAGTGGCCCCCGCTCGCCGCAATTAGAGAAAGCCCTCGCACAGAAACGAAGACCGAACACAGCAAAAATAAATAAATAAATAAATTTTTTTAAAAAAAAGATAGCTGTTTCTATTGTGACTATTGCCAAGGACAGTAGACAGCTCATTAGAATTTCTTCCGGCCTCTTTCTTGACTGCTTGCCTCCATGCCAGCCAACCACAGATCTATCCAGTCTTCAGGTTACCCACCTCAATAGCAAACCAGAAATGAGGGTGCCAGGGTTGGAAGTGCCACCCCAGGGAGCTAACAGACCCCCGGGTGCTTGGTTAGAGCCCCAACAGTCTCTCTCTTGCTCAGGCTCTAAGAGTGAATCAGCTCAGCCCTGCTGCAGAAATGTTTACTGCACTGATCTTTAATAAAACCCAGGCTTAGACTCGAGGAAACATTGCCACTTATACCCTCATCGACTCTCTAAGCCTATTTTTATTATTCCCCTTCTCGGTGAGGGTTGTATATATTTGGGGGCTGCGTTCCTTTCATAAATAAGTAAACATGTTGGTAAATACTAATTAGAGTCAACATTCATTAAGTGATTGCTATGGGCCCAGGGATGGTGCTGGGGCCTTGGCCTCCAGTATTTTACGCCACTATCACAAGAACCCAATAAGGCTAGCACTCTAATGATCCCCATTTAACAGAGGAGGAGACCGAGGTGCAGAAAGATGAGGTCACTTGCCCCAAAAATGAGCAGAGTAGATGCTATGGAAACAGTCTGGTAGTTCCTAAAAAAGTTAAACATGTGGTTTGCCATATGACCCAGCAATTTCACTCCTAGGTATACACACAATGTGTGGGAAAAAAAAAAAAAAAGAAATTTAAGTAATTACTCAGATACTTTAGGGAAAATAAAATGCTTCAGGTACAATGCTAAACATTTTGTTTAAATATCTGTTTTTCCTTTTTCATGGAGATAAGGACATAGAAAGCCATCAGAGCACATTCTGAATGCCTGTAATATCTAGTTAGATCCAGTAAAATAAATATTAAAAAAAAAAAGAAACGAAGACATATATCTACACAAAAATGTGCCCAGAAATGTTCACAGCAGCACTAGTCACAATAGTCAAAAAGTAGGAAAAATCCAAATGTCCATCAACAGGCATATGGATAAACAAAATGTTATATATCCACACAATGGAATATCATTCAGCCATAAAAATGAATGAGATACTGATTCAGGCTGCAACATGGATGAACCTTGGAAACATGATGCTCAGTGAAAGAAGCCAGACACAGAGGCTACACATTGTATGAGTCCATTGATATGAAATGTCCAGAACCGGTAAACCCATCGAGACAGAGAGCAGGTCGGTGGTTGCCAAGGGCTGGGGATAGAAGGGAATGGGGAGGGGCTGCAATGGGTTGATGGGGTTTCTCTGGGGGTGATAAAAATGTTCTGGAATAGATAGTGATCTTGGATGTACAATTCTATGAATTTACTAAAACCCACTGAATTGTGTACTTTAATATGGTGAATTTTATACTAAGTGAATTATATGTCAATGTTTTTGAGAGCGAGGCAGAGCAGGAATTTAACCTCAAGGCTATCTGATCCGAAGTCTCAATTACCACGTTCTGAGAAGCTCATGTGGCTACAAACCCAAACTCCACTTCACTTCCTAAATACCTTCCTTCACTCAGTCCCCACTAATCAAGCTTCTAGAGTTGATGTCAGGCCAGGCAGGGAAACGCTAAGTGCCTGAACAGAGCCAATGATTTGGACATGCCAATAGGCCTTCATTTCTGCTGACCACCAGAGCCTGGGGCCGGCTCCTGCCAGGCCTGGGACCCACAGCGGCATCACAGACACGCTGCATTAAACAATGCTTTATGGCATTCTCAGCAGTCAGCAAGTTAATCACAACTGCCCTGAGTGAGGCCCGCTCCCCCTGTAATACCACCGAGCCAGTTCCAGAAGGAGGAGGCAAGATGGCTGGCGCTCGTGCAGTTTGCTTCACTGATACAAAATAATTTTTCTTCTCCTGCAAGTCTCCTCAATTTCCACCCTACCCCTGCCCAAAGAAGACCCAAAGCAAAAGGCAAGATGGCTTAGCACAAAGGACACAGACTTTAAAGCTTGAGAAGTCTGGGGTCAGATCCTGGCTCTGCCACTTATGACACAGTGGCCTCAAGGTGGAGCTTCATTTCTCCGAGCCTCAGTCTACCCACATGTCAAGTGGAGCTAATAACTTCCACCCTTTTCATGGTTATCCTGGGAACCAGGAGATGCTGAATTTGAATGTTCCAGCTTGCACTGGGGGCTCAGCGCATGGCAGCTGTTATTGTTAACTGTCTTCTTAGATCAGCTGGGTTATTTTCACATCATTTCCGCCAGCACACTGAATTGTGGGGATGGCAGCAAACATGGGGCCCAGGAAGTGTCTCAAAATTTCAGTGCACCTGGACACTTGTTTACACAAAGACGCAGCCCCAGAGTTTCTGATTCAGGAAGGAGACTGAAGATGTTGCATTTATGATAACCAACTCAGGGTTTAAGACTTTTAGATAATGATTTTCAGTCCTGGCTGCACATTGAAATCACCTGGAAAAGGTTAGATTTTTTTTTTTTAATGCCTAGACCCTACCCCCAGAGATTCTGATTATTGGGGTTTTTGCATGGCCAGTACATTGAGATTTTTTTAAGCTTTCAGTAATTGCAATGTGCATCCAGGGCTGAGAACCCCTGCCATGAGCCAGGGCTTCTCACAGTGTGGTCCAGCATCACTGGGAACTTGTTAAAAATGCAGGGCTTCCCTGGTGGTGCAGTGGTTAAGAATCCACCTGCCAATGCAGGGGACACGGGTTTGAGCCCTGGTCCAGGAAGATCCCACATGCCGCAGAGCAACTAAGCCCGTGCACCACAACTACTGAGCCTGCACTCTAGAGCCTTCGAGCCACAACTACTGAGCCCGCGAGCCACAACTACTCAAGCCAACGCGCCTAGAGCCCGTGCTCCACAACAAGAGAAGCCACCGCCATGAAAAGCCCGTGCACCGCAATGAAGAGTAGCCCCGCTCACCGCAACCAGAGAAAGCCCGTGCGCAGCAACAAAGACCCAACGCAGCCAAAAATAAATTAATTAAATAAATAATTTTTTTTTAAAAAATGCAAATTCTCTGTCTGTCCTTCCTCAACCTACTGAGTCAGAAATTCTGGGGGTGGGACCACCGCACGGTGGTTTAATAAGCCATCTGGGAGATTCTGAAGCACACTCAAGCGTAAGACACCCCACTACAAGGCACGGTCTCCCCTAACTAGCATGAGAATAAGAATCACTGGGCGGGGGTATCATTCCTAGACACCTCCCCACCCGGACTCTGACTCTCAGAGGCTGCAATAGGGCCTGGAAATGTGCATTTTTACCAAGCACCCCTTTCCTCTCCTGCTCAGTCTCCCAATGATTCCTACAGCCCCTGGAATTAAATCCAAAATCCTCTCCTCAGCCCATCCCTTCTGAGCCTCAGGCAAGTCAGGGCAACACTGGCTTAAAGAAATGCCAGGCAGGAAACTAGACACCCCACCCACCCCTACCTCCACCACCACGCTTTCGCCTCATGGTCTTTATCGTTCTGTTACAGAGGCTGTTGAGAGCTCTGCACACAGTTTCCCTGAAGAGCTTCTCTAACTAAATAATTATTTTTACATCCAAACCAACATTACCTCTGTCACCTGTTTACTTAGACAATAACCTAAATCAGAGAATATTAATATATATATATATACACCACACATATATATACATTTACATACCAGGCATGCATATACACACCACACATGCATATGCATACAACATAGACATATATACCATACATGAATATGCATGCCGCATATACATGTGTCTCCACCTCATAGAGTAATGAAAATAAAAACAAAAATAAAGGGGACCTAATTAAACTTAATAGCTTTTCAACAGCAAAGGAAACCATAAGCAAAACGAAAAGACAACCTACAGAATGGGAGAAAATATTTGCAAGTGATGCGACTGACAAGGGCTTAATTTCCAAAGTATACAAACAGCTTGTACAACTCAATATCAAAAAAACAAACAACCCAATCAAAAAAATGAGCAGAAGATCTAAATAGACATTTCTCCAAAGAAGACATACAGATGGCCAAAAAACGCATGAAAAGATGCTCAACATCACTAATTATTAGAGAAATGCAAATAAAACTACACTGAGGTATCACCTCCCACCAGTCAGAATGGCCATTATCAAAAAGTCTATAAACAATAAATGCTGGAGAGGGTGTGGACAAAAGGGAACCCTCTTATACTGTTGGCAGGAATGTAAGTTGATACAGCTACTATGGAGAACAGTATGGAGGTTCCTTAAAAAACTAAAAATAGAGTTGCCATATGATCCAGCAATCCCACTCCTGGGCATATATCCAGAGAAGACCATAATTCCAAAAGATACACGCACCCCAATGTTCACTGCAGCACTATTTACAATAGCCAAGACATGGAAACAACCTAAATGTCCATCAACAGATGAATGGATAAAGAAGATGTGGTACATATATACAATGGAATATTACTCAGCCATAAAAAGAATGAAATAATGCCATTTGCAGCAACATGGATGGACCTAGAGATTATCTACTAGATGAAGTAAGCCAGAGAAAGACAAATATCATATGCTATCACTTATATGTGGAATCTAAAAAAATGATACAAATGAATTTATTTACAAAACAGAAATAGACTCACAGACATAGAAAACAAACTTATGATTACCAAAGGGGAAAGGTGAGGGGGAGAGATAAATTAAGAGTTTGGGATTAACATATACACACTAATATATATATAAAATAGATAATCAACAAAGACCTACTGTAGAGCACAGGGAACTCGACTCAATATTCTGTAATAACCCACATGGGAAAAGAATCTGAAAAAGAACAGATATGTGTATATGTATAACTGAATCATTTTGCTGTACACCTGAAACTAATACAACATTGTAAATCAACTATATTTCAATATAAAATTTTTTTTAATAAATAAATAATAAAATAAAATAGATATATATACACACCACACATATATATACACATTTACATACCACACATGCATATGCATACAACATATACATATATACCATATATGCATAATCACACCACATACACATATCCATGCCACACATGTCTATACATGCCACATATACATATACACACAACACATGCATATGCATACCACCTATACAGGCACATACCACATACACATATACATACTCCATACGCACTTACATACACCTATATATACCACATACACATATACATACCACACATGCATACACATGCCACATATACAGATACATGGCACACATACATATACATGCCACGTACACCTACACACATGCCCACCCATAACACTTCCTGAATACCAGCTCCCGCCCCTGCCCTGCACACACACACACACCTCTCTCCCCAGCTGCCACTCATACTCAGTTGTCAGAAGCTTTGCTCTTTCTGAGTCACTCTGGGGCCCAGATTATTTGCTGAGACCCTGGAACCCACAATCAGTGGGGGACAGACAACAGTCTCCTACCCAAAAGCTGCCCCCTTCTTCCTTGCCAACAGCTCCCCAGCCTTGTGCAGGATGGGATGGCCAAGCGCTCAGGGAAGGTGGCCCACCTCCAGGAGAAACTTCCAAGCTAAGGGGTCACAACCTTTCAGACCCAATACCTCCTTTTTGATAATAGAAATATTTGTAATCCCCGCATTAGTCCCCCAAAGGGAAATTCAAGGATACCTACACACATAATTTTTTTGTTGAATCAGAATAATGACCTGGTTGTAATATAAAGAAAAAATTAAAGGATATCTATAATAAAAATAATAGGCGTTTCAATATATAAATGTCCAGACACCACCACCTGGACGATATCAGGATGAAACAGCCACATGCTTATAGCATGACTGAAAATCACCATAAAAGCAACGGCCACAAACACCAACAGGCACGGGCCTGTGGGGAGTCCCTCAAACACCACCGAGCTGGTTGCCACCAGTGATGTGAGCTCCTGAAATAGAGAGGGAGCAGCTCTTGTTAACATTCTCAGCAAAACAAAGTACAGTCTTTCTTTGTTACAGTCTGTAGCTGCATCCCTGGAAAAGTTGGTCAACATTAAAACCCTCAAAGCATGTTGTGTTTATATGCAAAGTGGAGTTAGGTTCTAAGTTCAGATGATTATAATGAATGCCTAGAAGGAACACTTTTCACTAGGGGGACTGCCCCATGCATTGCAGGGTATGTAACATCTCTGGCCCCCGCACTCTAAATGCCTTTGGCACCCTCTGGTCGTTGTGACAACATCAATGTCCCCATGCATTTTCAAAAACACCCCCTGGGATCAGTACCATACCTGTGGAAAGCTACAGGTTCCAACAAGGAGACAGCCCTCTTGGTCCCTTCCTCCCACGCTTTGGGTTTTGAATGCTATTGTGTGAGGACATGATGCTTGGAACTTTGGCAGCCATCTTGGGGCCATGAGGTAAAGACTGAAACTTCACAGAGATATCACCTTAGCGCCTAACAATCATTGAGTCAATTCCCAACCCTCTAACTGCCTGCTTCCAGACTTCCCATCACACAAATCAAATGCCTTTATTGTTTAAGCTCTATTATTTGAACATTCTCTGACTTGCAATGGAACACATCTTTACTAATAGAGGCAGACCCAACAGGCCAGCATGGGTGAATAAAACAAATATAAAAGACCCAGGCCATAAAATGATATGATGCCTCAGATTTTACTTTAAATATTCCCAGCAAAAACAAACAAACAAAAATGACTTCCAGTTATAAGATGAATAAGTTCTGGGGCTGTAACATATAGCATTGTGACTATACAATCCTGTATTGTATATTTGAAAGTTGCTAAGAAAGTAGATTTTTAAAGTTCTCACCACACACACACACAAAAACCTGTAAATATGTGAAGTGATGGATGTGTTAACTAACCATATTATGGTAATAATTTTTCAATATATACATATATCAAATCATTACATTATACACCTTATACTTACACAATGTTGTATGTCCATTATATCACAGTAAAGTTGGGGGGGAGGAATGGGATGGGATTGACAAGATTTTCTTTTAAGATAAATCTTGAGAAATCCCTCTTGAGAAAAAAATTTGAATTTTGGCTGTGGGGACAGATGAAACAAGATGGCAAATGTTGATAGCCGCTGAAGCTAGGCAATGAATACACTACACATAACGTACTGTATACGATTGTGAAAAGCATCATAAGAAAAAGGTGAAAATATATAATATTTTTAAAGGGTAATTTTTTTTTTAAAGTTGGCTCACTTCTCTCCTGGAGCTAGGTTATAATTCTTATTTTGTTTTTTTAGAAGAATTGGAGACTATCCTGAGGGTTGAAATCTGCATCACAAAATGGGTCCCTGTAGATTTTATCATCTCAAGAGTACAGATTCGGGTAACGGAATATTAGAGAAGCTGAGAGATGTTATAGCCCCGTGGCTGAGCCCAGTGGCTTGACAGCCAAAAGTTCAGGCTCTGCTATTTATCGGGTGTGTGACCTTAGGCAAGTTACTAACCTCTCTGAGCCTCAGTCACCACTGCTGTAAAACGGGTTTAACAATAGTGCCCACCTCTTGCATGATTGTAAGAAACAAATGAAATTACACGTGTACTTAAGAAACAGTAGCTGCTGTGGCTATTATTTTACCTTTACTTCGAGTCTAAAGCCTGGACTCTCAGCCTTCCCTTGCCACCCTGGGAAATGACTAGGTGTTCTCAAGCTTTTAACCTGACTATATTTCTGAGCGCCCCCTACCTCCATTCTGATCTTATCTCCCCTCCCCTCCCCACCCCATCCCAGTATTAATATGGAGTGAACATTTATAATGTCAAGGACTGGGTTGGGCTCTTTACCTGGATTATCTCATTTAATCCATGATATTATTAGACCCATTTTACAGAGGAGGGAACTGAGGCTCAGAGAGGTTAAGGTCATACACCTCCCAGGTGGGCTCTGAAACCAAGTGTACCTGATTCCCTAAAGTTGGAGTCATTTTAAAAGTTCTCCCACCACAGGTATTGATGGGGCAGAATAAAGGTCTCACCCCAAAGACTGGCCCACATTTGGTCTCTACACACAGGTACCACCCAATTTTTTATACCCATTCTGCAGATAAGAAAGTTGAGTCCTACGGTCTATCCCAGCAGCAGAGATGGACCACCTTTCTGATTTCCACATCTCATGAGCTGGGTGTGAAGCTCACATCTCTGGGCTCTCCATCCAGTGCTCATTCCACTCCTCTCCCCACTCTACCTCCTACCCCTCAGCACTGACCCAATTCTACACCCCAGGCCTGGGGAAGCAGGCGGAGTGACACAGTGGACAGTTGGTCCAGGGATCAGAAGATGCAGTTCTGGCACCAATAAGCTGTGTGAACTTGGGTCACTAACTTCCCTTCTCTAAGCCCCAAATTCCTCATCTCACCCCAAACCCTACATCTGTAGTCATCTCAACAGCCCCCAGGGAGAGTCCCACTCTCCTCTCACACCCTGACCCCCCATTCCTCACCCTCACCTTCAGAAGGTGGAGACACAAGGGGTCATAAAACACAAAGAAGCCTGCTCTTTGGAGCCCAAAGTTGCTGTCCTTTCAAGGACAAAGAGAAACAGACCTGCATTAACCACTTACACCTCGACCTCCCCAGAGCTGGGTGAGGAGCCATATCTGCGGGAAGCACTGCCACCCTGTGGTCACTAGGCTCCACTGCAGGCCACCTCCAGGGGCTTGCAAGAAGTCCGCCATCTGCTGAAGGGCTGCGATTCAAAAGGTGAAGAGGAAGGCACCGTTGGCCCTTAGGGGTGGCAAAATGCAACAAGGCCAGGAGGAGAGAGAGGGCAATATGGCACACTGGGAAGTGCAAAGGGTGCTTCCCTGCCGGGAATGCTCTTCCCCAAATACGACACACTCCCTCTCTCACCCCTCCAAGCCTCAGCTCACAGGTGTCGTCTCTCACCAGCCTATTTAAAATGGCAATGTCAGCATGCCCCACAGCCCTGTGCTCTATATTTCCCTGTAGCGCTCATCCCATCTAAGGGGCTACGTGCTTTAGTGCCTTAGACCACAGGTCTTGCCAATTATGTCTCCCCAACTAGAAAGTTCGTTCTAACAGGACAGGAAGTTTTGTCTGTCTTGCTGGCTGCTGTGTCCCCAGCACCTAGGATAGTACCTGGCCCATATCACATTTATTTTCAGTTGAATCAATGAATCAATGAATGAATGGGTTCAGTGGCTAAAGCAAGCCGCTAAGGCTCTCTGAGCCTCAGTGTCCTCAATTGTAAAACAAGGACAAAAACAATCCCTTCTTTATCTGCATCACAGGATTACAGTGAAGATCAAATGAGTTCCTATTCAGTGGGTTCTGTAGTAAGTTGAATGCGTCCCTCAAAAATTCATGTCCACTCAGAAGCTCAGAATATGATCTTATTTGGAAATATGGTCTTTGTCGATGTAACAGGGTCATCCTGGATTAGGGTGAGCCCTAAATCCAATGGCACATGGGGAAGAAGCCTGTTCAGAGACGGAGGCAGAGATGGGAGTGATGCTGCCTCCAGACAAGGAACACCTGGGGCCACCAGAAGCTGGAAGAGGCATGGACAGACTGTTCCCTTCAGCGGGAGCATGGCCCCACTGACACCTCGATTTTGGATTGCTCACCTCCGGAACTGTGAGAGAATAAAGGTCTGCCGTGTTAAGCCACCTAGTTTGTCACACTTTGTTGCTGCAGCAGCCACAAGAAACTAAAACAGGTTCCTGTTTAACACGCTGGAAGGGGCGAAGCAGATGTCTGTGGTTGAATTACATGCATATCCTGTTCACCACAGCCCCGGTCAGCACGGATTCTTTATACGTATTTTTCTCTGGAATGTTTTCTTCTAAAACTAAAGGCTAGGGACTTCCCTGGTGGTGCAGTGGCTAAGAATCCACCTGCCAATGCAGGGGACATGGGTTCGAGCCCTGGTCCGGGAAGATCCCACATGCCACAGAGCAACTAAGCCCGTGAGCCACAACTGCTGAGCCTGCGCACCACAACTACTGAAGCTCATGCGCCTAGAGCCAGTGCTCCGCAACAAGAGAAGCCACCGCAGGGAGAAGCCCGCGCACGGCATCGAAGAGTAGCCCCCGCTCGCCGCAACTAGAGAAAAGCCTGCGTGCAACAACAAAGACCCAACGCAACCAAAAATAAATATAAAAGAAATAAATTTATAATAAAAATAAAGGCCTTTGCCTCATGCTGAATACAAATGTGCACATAGCCAATGAGTGTGGGCGTCAGCCTGGGCTCCGCAGTCTCAGCCAAGGAGCGTGAGCAGCTCTTGCTGCAGGTGGTCTCCAAAAGAGGAGGTTCCTAGGGCGGGGGTTCCCCGATGGGTATGGCTCACTCTGCACCCACCTCTCTTTCTCCTGCTTCTCTTGGGTTTGGTGGACGATTCTGGCCCATCATGGAGTATCAGAGGTACACTGGTGAGAAAGCCAGACCTGGTGGTGAAGTAAAGGTTTTCCACCAGCTCTAGGCTCCTCCAAGGAAATGGGTGTGTTAGTTTCTTACTGCTGCTGTAACAAGTTATCACAAGTTTATGACTTAAAACCACATTTATTTATCATTTCACATTTCTGGAAGTCAAGAGTCTGAAAAAGGTTTTATTAGGCTAAAAGTAAACGTGCTGATAGAGCTGGTTCCTTGTGGAAGCCGTAGGGGACAATCTATTGCCTTGACTTTTCCAGCTTCTAGAAGCCACCCGCATTCCATGGCTTGTGGCCCCTTACAGTCAGCAGCCTCCACACTCCATCCTCTGCTTCCATCGTTACATCTCTTTCTCTGACTCTGACCCTCCTATCTCCCTCTTTCCCTTATAAGGACCCTCGTGAGTCCATGCTGCCCACCTGGATAACACAGGATCATCTCCCATCTCAAGATCCTCAACTTAATCACGTCTGCAAAGTCCCTTTGCCATGTAAGGTAACATTCACAGGTTCTAGAGATTAGGATGCTGGCATCCGTGGAGGCGGGGGACATGGTTTTGCTGACCACAGTAGTGAAGGGAGAAAGATGGTCAAGACCAGCCAACAGTTTGGGTCAGATGGAAGCCTTCTGACATTTCCCATGGCCCCCCGACCATTCTCTGCCCAGCAGAGGAAAGATTTCCTCAATACATAGAACAGATCATGCCTCTGCCTGCTGTCAACCTCCCGTATCTTCCTGTCACTCAGAATAAAACCCAAACTTCTGGGCTTCCCTGGTGGCGCAGTGGTTGAGAATCTGCCTGCCAATGCAGGATACACGGGTTCGAGCCCTTGTCTGGGAAGATCCCACATGCCGCGGAGCAAATGGGCCCGTGAGCCACAACTACTGAGCCTGCGCGTCTGGGGCTTGTGCTCCTCAACAAGAGAGGCCGCGACAGTGAGGGGCCCGTGCACCGCGACGAAGAGTGGCCCCTGCTTGCCACAACTAGAGAAAGCCCTCGCACAGAAATGAAGACCCAACACAGCCAAATAAATAAATAAATAAATTTATTTTTTAAAAAAACCCCCAAACTTCTCACTACAAGGATCTACGGATCTGACCTTGGCCACTTCACCCGACCTCATGGCCCAACACTCTGCAGCTTACTAACTGTGCTCTAGCCACTTTTTCCTTCTTTCTGTTCCTCAAAGACAGAAGGTCATTCCGACCTCAGGCCCCTTGCACCTGCTGTTTCCACTGTGTGAACTGCTCTTCCCTCTCACCTTCCACCCAGGCACCTTCTTGTGCTGCAGGTCTCTGCTCACAGAGGCCCACTCTGACCACCTTATCCGAAGGAGCCCCCCACCCATGCCCATTATTCCAATGTGATTATTCCATCACATTATTTTATTTTATTTTCTTCATAAGACTTATCACTATCTGAAGTCATCTCAACTATTTTATTTACTCGCTTACCTTCTGTCTGTAATGAAGGTAAGCTCCAGGAGGTTAGGAACCTCACCTGCCTTCTTCGCTGCTGCATCTCCAATGCTGAGCACTGTGCTTGGCAAGTAAGAAGTGCTTGTTAATTGTTTGTTGTATCAACAAGTCTCATAGGTAATCATACTTACAGGTATTATTAGTACCCCTATTTTACTGAGGGGAAAACTGAGGTACAGAGAAGTTCTGTAACTTGTCCAAGGTCACCGAGCTATGTACTAGCTTCCTAGGGCTGCCGTAACAAAGTACCATAAACTGTGTGGTTTAAACAAAAGAAGTTCATCGTCTCACAGTTCTAGAGGCTGCAAGTCCGAGATCAAGTTGTCAGCAGGCTTGGTTCCTCCTGAGGGCTGTGAGGAAAGGATGTGTCCCAGGCCTCTCTCCTTGGCCTGTGGTGCCATCTTCTCCCTCTGTCTCTTCACATTGTCTTCCCTCTTGCATGTCCGTGTCCAATTTCCCCCTTTTATTAGGACACCTGTCAGATTGGATTAGGGCCCACCCTCAATGACCTCACTTCAACTTGATTACCTCTGTAAAGACCCTATCTTCTAAGAGGCCACATTCGGGCTTCCCTCGTGGCGCAGTGGTTGAGAATCTGCCTGCCAATGCAGGGGACACGGGTTCGCGCCCTGGTCTGGGAAGATCCCACATGCCACAGAGCAACTAGGCCCGTGAGCCACAACTACTGAGCCTGCGCGTCTGGAGCCTGTGCCCCGCAACAAGAGAGGCCCCGACAGTGAAAGGCCCGCGCACCGCGATGAAGAGTGGCCCCCGCTTGCCGCAACTAGAGAAAGTCCACGCACAGAAACGAAGACCCAACACAGCCAAAAATAATTAATTAATTAATTAATTAAATTTAAAAAGAAAAACACTCTAAGAGGCCACATTCTGCAGTCCTGGGGCTTAGGACTTCAACATACGAATTTAGGAGTGTGGGAGGACAATTCAGCCCACGAGAACTAGTATGTGGCCCAGGCAGGATTCAAACCCAGGGCTGCGTGACACGACATCACTGCAAGAGAGAGGAAGGTGACTACAGTGGATGGTGGTATTGGTGGCCCCCACTGTCATGCAGTCTGACTTCTCTCACTCAACCCCACCTGCTCATTTATAGCAAAACCCAAAGCATGGGGCACACCAGAGACACTGTCAGAATCAAACCATGAGATATCTGCCCGGAGACAATGCTAACAGGACAAAGAGATGTCTCCCCCTAGTGGGAGTCGCAGGAAATGCCATTGGGAGGAAGGAGAAAAGGGAGCCTTGTTCAGATCCCTCTTGAGTGAGAGCTTGAAAGTGAAGCTGGACAACAGTCATGACGACCCTGGGGGGCAGGGCAGCCACTGCCGCTCAGCTCCAACTCTGGGCTCTGGAGGATGGTAGGGTCTCGGCTCCCAGAGAGGACATCTCCACCAGGGGGCAGCAAAGATCCCATTAATTTTCAAGCTACAGCCGCCATCTGGTCCCTTTGAGCTCCTCGTGGTGAGAGGCGAGCAGGCAAAGAAAGGAGCCGCTGTCCAGGCAGCAGGAGTCACCTCTCGGATTAGTGGGAGAGGCAGGGCTGCCTTCCCACCCAGGGGTTGGGGCAAGGATGTTTAGCATCCACACGACTTCACCTGGGCACCTCGTGCCAGCTTCTGATAGTGTCTTAGTCAGTTCAGCTGCCATAACAAAGTACCACAGACTGGCTTTTCACCAACAGAAATTTATTTCTCACAGTTCTGGAGCCTGGAAGTCCAAGATCAGGGTGCCAGCAGGGTCGGGTTCTAGTGAGGGCATCTTCTGGGTTACAGATGGCCGATTTCTCATTGTATCCTCACATGGCAGAAAGAGGAGGCTCTCTGGGACCCATTTTATAAGGGCACTAATCCCATCCCTGAGGACTCCACCCTCATGACTTAATCTCCTCCCAAAGGCCCCACCTCCTAATGCCATCACATTGGGGGTTAGGATGTCAACATATGAATCTAGGGGGACACACTCAGTCCATGGCACGTGGGGAAGGGTCAAGTGCAGAAGCCACAGCCTGAGTAGGGGATGGTGACCTTGAAGATGAAGATCTCGGTCAGTCCCAAGTAAACCCCTGAGGCCAGCAGGGGACACGGCCAAGGGCAAGGAGATGGAGAGTGAATAAGAGAGAACAGAGACAGCGAACGCCTGCTGGAAGCTGAGTCTCCCTCCCAGCCTCTTCCCTTAAGGAAGGGGGTGGGCAGACGCTGACAGGGAGCCCAGGACACAACTCAGACTCCAGTTTCATGGAAGACCATCCCAATACATGGGAGAAGTTCTAATCTCTTGCAATCATGCAGAAGGGATATATTAGGTGAAAAGAGTGAGAGTCCGTATTCATATCTGCTTGTAATAATTCTGCACCCAATTACAATGTGTTTTTCCCACACCGCAATTCTTTGACACCAGCTGTGTGTCCTACAATTCAACTCAATTCTGACACTCTCCACCTGTAGGTAGCACCAGGTCCCACAGGTGTGGACTCAGTCCTACAAGACCCCCACCCCACCCCAAGATACCAATGGTATATCCAGTTTGTCTCCTGTGCTTCTGACTGACCAGCTATACATTGGAACTTCTTCATGTTCGATTAATTTGCTAGAGCATCTCACAGAACTCAGAGAAACATTTTGCTTGCTAGGTCACGGGTTTATTACAAAAGAATATAACTCAGGAACAGCCAGATGGAAGAGATACATCAGGCAATGTATGGGGAAGGGGCGTGGAGATTCCTTGCCCTCTCCAAGCACACCACTCTCTCCAAATCTCCATGTGTTCGCCAACCCAGAAGCTCTCTGAAACCCATTCTTTTTGGGTTTTTATGGAGGCTTTATTATAGAGGCATGATTGATTCAATCATTGGCCACTGGTGACTGATTCAACCTCCAGCCCCTCTCCCCTCCCTGAAGAAGTGGGACTGAAAGTTCCCACCCTCTAATCACATGGTTGGTTCCCCTGACAACCAGCCCCCATCCTTAGGTGCTTCCAAAGTCACCTCATTAACATAACAGAAGACTCCTTTCTGCTCTCATCACAGGAAATTCCAACGGTTTTAGGAGCTCTGTTCCTGGAACAGAGACGAAGACCAGATATATATTTCTTATTATAAATCACAATATCACAGCTTGAACTTGAATTTTTTTTTTTTTTTTAATTCTGGACTCCTGCAGAAGAAAGGAAGAGCAGTGGTTACCTGTGGGGGAGGTTACCTGGGTGCATGGCTGCAGAAAGGAGGACAGAGCTGCAGCGGACAGGCTGAGAGAAGAGAGGGGCTGAGATGGAGGCTGTAGGGCACCTGCCAACCGCGGTCACCAGCACAGAGCCAAGTGTCCCAGGAGGAAGAGATGCCGTTTTCCTCTCACTGAGCCCCTGGAAAGCTCTCTGCAGCCCCCCTAAAGGATGGGGTTTTACACTGGGTATTTCTTTACATTGCTGTTTTTTTGTGGGTTTTTAAAATTAATTTATTTATTTTTGGCTGCATTGGGTCTTCGTGGCTGCACGGGCTTTCTCTAGTTGTGGCGAGCGGGGGCTACTCTTCATTGTGGTTCGTGGGCGTCTCATTGCTGTGGCTTCTCTTGTTGTGGAGCACAGGCTCTAGGCGCACTGGCTTCAGTAGTTGTGGCACGCGGGCTCAGTAATTGTGGCGCACGGGCTTAGTTGCTCCGCGGCATGAGGGATCTTCCCAGACCAGGGATCGAACCCGTGTCCCCTGCATTGGCAGGCGGATTCTTAACCACTGCGCCACCAGGGAAGTCCTACATTGCTATTTTTTAACTGCTTGAACATATTATCCACCAAGAAATAAATTTTAAAAATAACCTTAACTATTTTAGAGTGTATGTATGTTGTTACAAATTTTCTGGGTCTTACAAGTCTTTATACACTTCAATATAGAGAATCTGCTTTTAAAAATCAAGCTTCAAGAAATAACTTTTTGAAAAATGCAAATAAGTACCTTTCCTGCAGGACTGTTGATAAACAGGGGAAATCTAGAAATAATCCAACTGCACAATGATAAGAAATAGTTACATAATCATGGATCCAGGTTTAAAAGCCATGCTTATAAACTAGTTTTTATAAAATTCCATGTGTAAAACTTGTTTTAAGAAAATGTTGTCAAGAGATAACAAGAGTTGGTGAAAATGTGGAGAAAGGACAATCCTTGTGCCCTGTTGGTGGGAATATAAATTGGTACAGTCATTATAGAAAAATGTATGGAGGATCCTCAAATATTAAATATGATCCAGCAATCCCACTTCTGGGTATATATCCAAAGACACGGAAACAATCTGTGTCTACTGACAGATGAATGGATAAAGAAAATGTGATAGATGGATAGATTATAGATAGATAGATAGATAGATAGATAGATAGAATTCAAACATAAAAAGGAAGGAAATCATGCCATTTGTGACAACATAAATGAAACTGGAGGGTATTATGTTAAGTGAAACAAGCCAGACACAGAAAGACAAACTATATGATTTCACTTATATGTAAAATCTTTTTAAAGCCAAATTAACAGAAACAGCAAGTAGAATAGTGGTTGCCAGGGGCTGGGGTGGGAGTGGGGGGGGGGGTGGGAGGGAATGGGGAGATATTGGTCAAAGGGTACAACTTTCCAGTTATAAGGTGAATAAGTTCTGGGGATGTAATGGACAGCATGGTGACTATAGTTAGTAATACTCTATTGTTTACTTGAAAGTTGCTGTGAGAGCAGATCTTAAATGATCTCTCCACCACCAACACCACCACACAAAAGTGGTAATTATGTGAGATAATGGAGATGTTAACTAACTTTATTGAGGTAATCATTTCACAATATATACATGTATCAAATTATCATGTTGTATACCTTAAACTTATACAATGTCAATTATATCTCAATAAGACTGGAAAAAAAGAGAAAATGTTGTCAGGTTAATTATCTATCTGGGCTGACAATGAAATATGATACAGTCATTTAAGTTTTTTCAAATAACATTCAACCATGTGCCATGATATTTAGGATTTATAGTATTTGCTGGTTTTTCTGCAATAAGCATATGTTAGTTTTGTAGTGAGAGAAGCTGTTTTACCATAAGCTGTATTAAAGTAAAATAAGGAAGTGAAGGGGTTGGGGGGTCTTGGACCTCCCAGGACCTCCTCATCCCTGTGTGGCCACACTGGTCTTCCCTGTCCGCCAAGATCGACTATTTCACCAGGTGAGATTTACTGAAATCCAGACATCAGCTCTGCATTCTCTCTGTAATTGCAGATGGGTCTCTCCCCAATCTGTCTCCATCATGGACTGAATGTTTGTGATCCTCCTAAATTCATACATTGAAGCCCTAACCCACAATACGATGGTATTTGGAGATGGGGCCTTTGGGAGGCAATTAGGTTTAGATAAGGTCATGAGGGTGGGGCCCCCATGATGGGATTAGTGCCCTTGTAAGACGAGGAAGAGACACCAGAGCTCTCTCTCCATCATGTGAGGACACAGTGAGAAGGCAGCCAACTACAATCTAGGAGGAGAGTTTTTACAAGAACCCGATGATGCTGGCACCCTGATCTTGGACTTCCAGCCTCTAGAACTGTGAGAAATAAATGTCTGTTGTTTATAAGCTGCCCAGTCTATTGTGTTTTGTTACTGCAGCCAGTAAGAATGGACCAAGACAATCTCCCTCCTAGCAGCCAGAGGAAAAATTGCAAAATTTGCCTCTGATCGTGTACCCCTGCTTAAACTTTTTGGTTGGCCCCACTGCCCTCAGGACAGACCTACACCCTTTACCTTTCCACCCTTCCACCCTCCTTTAGGTCCCCTACCACCCTGTTCCCTGTGCTCCAGCCACGTTGGACTTCTTACAGCTCTTCAAACGCTACCTAGGCCTTTGCTCATGTGGTTTCCTACACTGAGAGCCCCATTTTCCTGATCTTTCACCCAGTTGGCTGAGAGTCAGCCTCCAGGGGTCAACTTAGGTGTCATTGCCTCTGACCCCCCAAGTCAGAGGTAGGAACCTTCCTCTGAACTCCTGGGCCCCATGCCAGCTCTCTCAGAGCAAGTACTGCATCTATAACTGTCTATTCGTGATTGCATGAGTCAGTCCCAACAGAAGAGATAATCCTCTCAAAACAGGACAATGTAGAAAATATTGCTTGGGTTAATATTACCAGGTAACAAAGAATCCCAAAACTTAGTGACTCAACGTAACAACACAGTTTTTTTTGTGGTTTTTTTTTTTAAATTTTATAGCTACTTTATTTATTTATTTATTTATTTTTGGCTGTTTTGGGTCTTCGGTTCGTGCAAGGGCTTTCTCTAGTTACGGCAAGTGGGGGCCACTCTTCATCGCGGTGCGGGGACCGCTCTTCATCGCGGTGCGCGGGCCTTTCACTATCGCAGCCCCTCCCATTGCGGGGCACAGGCTCCAGACGCGCAGGCTCAGTAGTTGTGGCTCACGGGCCCAGCTGCTCCGTGGCATGTGGGATCTTCCCAGACCAGGGCTCGAACCTGTGTCCCCTGCATTAGCAGGCAGATTCTCAACCACTGCGCCACCAGGGAAGCCCAACAACACAGTTTTATAATCTCTTTTCATTCTAGGGTTTGACCAGTCTCAGCTGGCAATTCTTCCGCTCTACATGCTGTCACCTGGAACTGCAGTCATCTGAAGGCTCGGCTGGGCTGGATGTCCAGGTGGCTCACTCACATGGCTGGCGGCTGCAAGCTCAGCTGGGGCTGTTGACCAGAGCACCTAAGCTCTCCAACCTGTGGCCTCTCCGTGCAACTTGGGGTTCTCACAGCCTGGCAGCTAGGTTCTAACTGAGAGAGTCCCAAGCATGTGGAAGCAGAAGCTGCAGGTCTCTACAGGTCCAGCCTTAGATGATACACAGCATCACTTCTACCACATTCCACTGAGCAAAGAGATTCACAAGGCCAGCCCTGATTCAGTGGGAAGAGAAACAGACTCTACCTCTTGATAGGAGGAACAGGTGGAATTTACAGTTTACCTTTTTTTTTTTAATTGAAATACATTTGACATATAACATTATGTACATTTAAAGTGCACAAGCTATTAGTATGATACATTTATATTTAGTAATATGATTACCATTGTAGGGATAATTAGCACCTCTATCACATCACATAATTGTCATTTCCTTTTAGTGGTTAGAATAAGTTCTAGTCTCATAGCAAGTTTGATGATGTTAATGCAATATTGTTGTCTACAGAGTCATTATCCTGTGCATTAGATCCCTAGGACTCACTACAAGTTTGTAGCCTTAAACAGAATCTGTTCTATCCCCCCAACCACCATCCCCTGGTAACCACCATTTGACTCTGCTTTTATGAATTTGGCTCTTTTAGATTCCACATGTAAGTGACATCATGCAGTATTTGTCTTTCTCCCTCTGACTTACCTCACTGAGTATAATGCCTTCCAGGTCTTTAATCCACTACAAGTGTTTGTTTACAAAAGGGCTAGTGACAAAGGTGTAGGTGCAGGGGAGTCATGTAGGATAGTGTGTCACCTGGGGTTAGTGGTCGCAGGGAAAGAGATTTGCATGGAAATGGCTGCCTCACAAAGAAAAGTGACTTTCAGTTGACGGCCATCGCCAGCCCAAGGCACAGGAATAAATACCCTGGCTTCCGTCGCCTTCCTTTCTCCAATCTCCTGCCAGGGCTCCCCCTTGGCCAAACCCAACCAGAAGCCGGATGGCTGCGAGCCCATTGAGGTAATCTACAAAGCCCGGCTTCCTGGGGCAAAAGAGGGGTGGAGAGTGGATCTGGGGGGACAGACAGAGATTCAGCATATGTGTCCACCTTCCCTACCAGACTGTAAACCCCTAGAAGACCAGCACATTTAATCAGTCAGGTGAGGCCTGGCTGTGTTTGCAGAAACACACAAGCCTCGACACTTAGTTGCATAAAAGAGTGAAGTTTCTTTCTTGTTCATGCATATGTACCTCGTGGGTCTCTGCTCACCGTGGTCACCCAGGCACTCAGAGACCCAGAAGGTCCCAAGGCTGGCAGGGAAGTCACCATTTTGCACAGTGCCACAGGGAAGAAAGCACGGGAGGGCCTCTTGACAACCATGGAATCTTTCTCCTGGAAGTGACACCGATCACTCCCACTACAACTCACTGGCCAGGAGTGGTCACCCACCCTCCCACAAAGAGACTGATGTGCAATCCTACCACACGTCCAGAAGGCAGCAAGCTGGAAATATTGGGTCAACAGCACTAACATCCTGTTCTTGTTTGCATCCCTGGCCCCTAGTGCAGCACCCTGGTAATGTTTGTCAACTGACTAAATGACTATCATAGCAGGACCATTCTCCTGTTGGTGGCAGAGAATAGAAGGGTGAGAATAATCCACTGGGCTACTTGTCCCCCAAAGTGACCTTCAGGTAGAAAAAATATGACAGTAAAACGATTGCAAGAAAATGCATAAATAGCCATTGTTCACTTACTCATTCGACATGCATAGTGAGTGCCTAGAAGTTTCCAGATTCCCATGGATTCTGGTATTTGGACAGGAAAGGGCTCTGTATCACTCAAGTTTTTGTTTGCAAGCAATAGAAACTGGCTCTGGTTAATTAAGCAGTAAAGGTGTTTGGTCAAAAGTTATTGGAGGAGTTTTGTAATCATCTGTACCCAATGGGGCCCAGAGAGGGGAAGCTGGCTCTCCCAGGGCAGGGGCACTGGGAAGGGGACACGCCAGAAGAAGGCCCGCCCTGAGCCTGTTCTGGTTTCCCCCTTGCATGGCATCTGCCCAGCTGGCAATGGATACATTTCCTCTGCTCTGTCCTCTTTCTTCTCCCCCAGCTCCTGGTTTCTTCCTCTGCCCTGACTCACTTTCATCCCTGCCTGCCCCCATTACATAACTGTCCCCTGTTATGTAACCCAAGTTATGCCAGGCTCCCATCCCCTCCTCGCAGCTCCCACTTCAGCCTTGCCTGTCAGGTACAATCCTTCACAGTTGGCTGGGCCAAACCCTCAAGAGGAATTCGAAGAGAGGGAGGAGGAGGAGGGAGGGGGAAGGGGAGAAGGAGAGGCCATTCCTCATCCCAGCAGGGGCTGGACGAGGCTCCCTGGAAGGAAGGAGCTCTGGAGGGTCCTGTTCTGCCAGTGAAGCCCTGGCCTATGGCCTGCTGTCAGGGTACACAAGCTGGTTTTCTGTGCCTCAACTTCCACTTCTGTAAAATGGGGATAGAGATATAGTTAATAATACTGTATTGCATACTTGAAATTTGCTGAAAGAATAGATCTTAAGTGATTTGACCACAGCCCCCCAAAAAAAGAAATAACTTTGTAAGGTGATAGAGTATTAATTTGCTTAATTGTGGTAACGTTTCATAATGTATACATATATCAAATCATGTCATATGCCTCAAATACAATTTTTATTTGCCAATTATACCTCAAAAAAGCTAGAAAAACATTTTGATAAAGTTAAATGTGGATATATTTTACCTCATGGGATTATCACAGGATCGGAAAAGTTTATACATATATATAATTTAGAACAGTGCTCGGCACTCCATAAATACTAAAGAACTATTTGCAGGACTTCCCTGGCAGCCCAGTGGTTAAGATTCCACGTTTCCAAGGGAAGGGGTGCAAGTTTGATCCCTGGTGGGGAGACTAAGATCCCACATGCCACACAATGCAGCCAAAAAATAAATAAATAAATAAAATTTTTTTAAAAAACAGCTTTAAAAAATAAATGAATAACTATTTGCTTTGTTTTGGTGAGATGGATTCTAAATGTGTGTCTTGATCAGTGGTTCTCAAACTTTATGTTCTTGGAACCCCTTTACACTCTTAAAATTGATAGAAGACTTCAAAGAGCTTTTGTTTAGGTGGGTTATACCTACCAATATTTACCATATTTTAAATTAAAGCCAAGCAATTTTTTAAAATATTTATTCATTCATCTAAAATTAATAATAATAAACTCATCACCTGTTAACGCAAAATCTTTTTACCAAAAAATCCCATCGATTTCCCAAAACAAAAAGCACTAGTGAAAAGCATAGTGATATTTTACATTTTTGAAAATCTCTGTTATATCTGACTTAATAGAAGGCAGCTAGCTGAATGCCATATCTGCCAATGCATTCAACCTGTTGCAATATCACGTGTCTTGAAGATGCTAGAAAATTTCACTGTATACTCATGAAAGAATGATAGTGAAAAGGACAAATAAGACCTTTGTACTATTATGAAAACAGTTTTGATTTGGCAGACCCCCTGAGAGGTTCCCTGGAACACACTTTGGGAAAAACCTGGTACATTGAGGAGAGGAAGAGGGCAGAGAAAACAGGCATATTTTCATGTCTTCACCCAATTTGTGAAGCCCTACTTGGCACCAACTCCATCCAGGCAATGATGCAAAGCCCTTGACAGGTATCAGCTCAGTTACTGCTCATTTAACTCTGATGGGTGGGGCCTGTTATGATCACCCTCCACTGCACAGATGCAGAAACCAGCCTAGACACAGAGACACTAAGGGACTTTTCCAAGGTTGCACAGTGATCTGGATATTCAGTGCCCAGTATTTCTGACTCAAGAGCTCCTGCCCTTAAACTCGGAGTTCTAATGTTTCCTCCCACCCAGCTTAGGCCACTTCTGGCCAATGAAATGTAAGGGGAAATCCACAGCTGACAGGAGATAGGGAAAGGGGTAGTTCTAGGAATGATTTCCTTCCTGGTTAACAGGAAGCTCATAGGAGAGTTCTCTTCCCTGAACCCCTCTTTCCTACATTTTGAGAGTATCAGGTGAAGACTTGATGGTGCTGTGGCAACCATCTTGTGACCATGAGGTGCCAACCTGAGGATGGCAGAACAGAAGGCTGGAAAGAGTCTGGACCCTTGTTGACATTGTTGAGCCATGAACCAACTGTGAGATCACTCACATCCCAACTTACTGTTGTGTGATAACAAGAATCCCTATTGTTAGGCCATTTTTTGTTCTGTTACTTGAATACTGCCTAACCTACAGCTTTGGGGACATTTGGAGCATGCCCGCACAGGGAACCATAGGGGCCATGATGAGACTATTCCAAGTAATTTGTGGACCACAGACAAGGACCTGTGGGAGCCAATGCAGGAAAGAAATAGCAAGTGGCTGCCACATGGTGATGGCAGTTGACACCCTGGTTTGTGGACACCTGTGAGGCACCCTGATGGGGACTCTGGAAATAACTGAGGAACGCTTTGCAAGAGTGACTGAATCTTCTAACACATAATGGGTGGCATAAGTTACACTGAGGCAAGAAAGAGTGATGATCGACTAGTGATGTCTGTCACAGGCACAAACCCATAGAGTGGTAGCAATGATGCGTCCCACACTTGCTTACTCCAGGCTGCTCACTCCAAATATGCATCCAGAGATGACAATGGCCTGAAGTGTCCCTCACTCCCACTCTGGAGGGAAAGTCAAGTTCTGGAGTCTCTGGGGAAGCTGAGCCCCCAGGCAAGGGCTCCCAGAGCTCCATTAACTGGAGGCACTCCCACATGCCTTGGACTAACCACCTCTCACACTCTAGTGAAACAGTCTGCCTCCTCAGCTGGCCTGGAGCTCCCTGAAGCAGGATCCACCTCGTGTCCATCTGTGAACCACAACAGGATCGGGCACAGAGCCTGGCACTTAGCAGATACCCAAGGAACATGTTAGTGATGCCATCAAGGTCTTATATTCAGGCAGTCAGCTGTCTGAGGCAATTAGAGGGGTACTGAAATATCCTATCAGATGCCTGAATCCCCATCATTCAAATTCACTTCTCCATGGAGTTAAGTTGATGTTTCCAGAAATTTCACCTGTGAGGTAGTGCAGTGAATGGGAAGAGCCTGAGTAGCCAGGTTCACATCTTGCCTCTGCTCACTTACCAGCCATGAGACTTCAGACAAGTCATTCAACCTTTCCAAGACTCAATTTTGTCACAGCAAGATACTGATATCTACCTCTGAAGGTTCCATGGTTAGAACAAGATGATCCACAGAAATGGACTTGGCAATTCCAGAGTCCTGAGCAGCACCTTCATTTGGAAGATGATCTATTTGGCAGAGAAAAGAGGTTTGGATACAGAATAGACATACTTCAAAGGGGAAAGCAAGGCTGGAATTTAATTATTCGCTTAGTCAACAAATATCTGTTGAACTGGGCACGGGATACAAGGATGAACAACAGACATGGTTCCTGTTTTCATTGAGCTTAGAGCCTCTAGTCACATGAGTAAATAAAACTGAAAGTTCAGTTCCACAGTCATACTAATCACATATAAAGTGTTCAATAGCCACATATCGCTGGTGACTACCATACTGGACAGTGCAGATAGAGAACACTTCCATCATTGTGGAAAGTTCTTATTGGGACAGCACTGAGATACAGTCTAGCGAGGAGACAGACACTAAAAAACGAGCCACACAAACACCTAATTACACATCGTGACATTTGTCAGTAGAAAAGCCGCAGGCAGTGCTCTCATCATTTTTCAGTTGAGAAGTAGAGCCAGGGAAGCCATTAGCTTGAAGTGGATGGAGCATTTGAGAGGTGACATAGCTCCTGGCACCTCCTAGAGCTGTTCCCTCCAGGGCTGGAAACCAGGAGAGCACTCCGGGGACATGAGGCTTGTCTATGATGATATCTGACCTTGCAGCAAATGACACTAGTTTAGCCACTGGTTGAGAGGAAGGGCCTGGGTTGAATCCTAGCTCTGCCAACTGTATGACTGTGGCGGGTAATTAACCCCCCTGGGCCTCAGTGTCTCCATCTGTAACATGGATGAACAACAGTATCTGGCATAGAGGGTTGCTGGGAGGATTAAATACTTTGAAGAATATAAAGCCCTTAGAAGAGCTCCTGGCCCACAGTGAGTACTACATAAGTTATCATGATGATGGTGACGGGTCCTTGGGACCTTGAACTTTGCAGGGGAGGCGGGGGGAGATGCATCTGCTACTCAATAGCCTCCTTCATTTTCACCCTTTGCTTCCCAAAGTATCATCACTCAAAGCTAAACCGATCATCACGGTCAGGGTGCCTCTGTAAAATAAGCCAGGAAAGAGAATATAACCATGATTGTAATATTAACCAAACTCACACTAACAGTTTTCCATGCCAGGCTCTGTGTGAAGCCCTTTACAGGTATTATGTGTTGTTTTTTGTTTTTTGTTTATTTGTTTGGCCACACAGTGAGGCTTGTGGGATTTTAGTTCCCTGACCAGGGATAGAACCCGGGCCCTTGGCAGTGAGAGCGCAGGGTCCTAACCACTGGACCACCAGGGAATTCTCTGTATTATGTGTTTAATCTTTACAATAACCCCAATAGGCATGTACTACTACAATTATCTCCATTTTGCATATGAGGAAATTGAGGCTTAGAAAGTTGAACTTGCCCACGTTTACAGAGGGAAAGAAAAGGATCTTGGCGTCAGTTCCACTAAATACCACCAGGTGGCAGTGCCCATCCATTTTCCAGTTCCCCAGTCCGGCGGGAACCCTGAGGAGGGGTCCTCTCGCAAACATTTAAAGATTGCCTACTGAGTGCCAGGCACTGTTCTAGGCGCTGAGGATACGTCTGCCGATGAAACCGGGATAGTTTTCTGTTTTCGTGCTTCTTCTCCTCCATTTTTGCTTAAAATTAACATAAAATATTTGGAGAGATGCGTGCCCAAAGGATACGTGGCCTGCCCGGGGGAAAACCGGCTTGGCTCGGGGGGAGAGGATACTGGGAGGCTGGAGGTTGGCGGGAAGGGGTGAGAATATCTGAAAGGTCCGCAGACCCCAAAGATCAGGGCCTAGAAATATGCCCAGAAGGGAGTGTTATTCCGCAACCCATCTTCCCGCCACCCCACCCCCCTTCCCCCACGCAGAGAAGTGGGGAACAGGGGTCATCTCCCTGTCCTGTCTTGTAGGGCCGGGATGCGGTAGGAGGGTCTTACCCACACCACAAGTGGGGGGGTTCCTCAAAGTTCTGGGGGTTTTTTTCGGGGGAGGGGGCGACCTGGAGAAGCCGGTCAGAAGCTGGAGCGCAGCCCCCAGGCCCGGTCGAGGCAAAGCCGACATCGGACAGCCGGGGGGACTAGGAGCCAGACTCAGTGTCGAGGTACAAGGCGGCCCGGACCCCTTCCTTCAAGCGGGTCCCGCGGCTGCCCCGTGGGCGCGCCTGCAGCCTGTGTCCTGAGCGTCTGCGGAGCGCCAAGCCGGTGGCCCCGGGCCTCCGAAGGTGTGAGCGGGAAGGTCGTGGACGTGTGTGTATGTGGATGATTTGTGGGGCGACTGTGATGGAATACTGCGTGCGGAGCCACGTGAAGGGTGCACCGTGTGGACCTGTGAGTATGTTTGGAGTGGCCAAGGATGCGGGTGTTGGGCTCAGGGTGCGTAAAGGGACAAGGACACTTGGGGGGGGAGGGTAATTGGAGTGTACCCAGGCGGGAAGCGGCTGCCTAGTTGATATTGGGGCGTTGGTGATTTTGGAACGCTCGCGGCGGAATCCTCTCTGCGCCCTGGATCGGGTGCTGGTCTATTGTGGGGAAGTTAATGTTTAGGAACCCACGGTTTAGAAAGCCCCTCCATGTGTGTGTTTCTGAAAGTGGATCAACCTGGGGATGTGTCCGGCGCGTCCGGACTGCTTATGGACGCACTGTGGATGTGCGGGTGGTGTTCGCTAACTGGGGACACTGGAGAGGGCTCGTCTCAGCGCCGCAGGCCAGGAGCAAGGAGATTGCGCGGGGCTGCTTTCGGAACTCAGCCTAGCCTGGGCCGGGGTGGGGCGGGGCTTGGACGCTCCGGGGGCGGGGCCTCCCGGGGGCGGGCCGGCCGGAGGGGCGGGGCCGCGGCGGCTGCAGCAGCGCGGGCCGGGCCAGGGGGCGCCTCGCTCGGCAGCGGCTCGCGAGTGCGATGCAGTGAGGCAGGACGGGCGGGCGCGCTGGGCTGGGGACACGGCTGCGCTGCAGAGATGTGACTCGGGCCGAGGGCCAGCAGGAGCATCGGCGCTGCGGGGCCGCGGGGGTCGGTGAGTGCGAGCCGCACCGGTGGGGTGGAGGGCGCTGCGGTGACCCCAGAAACTTTTCCCGCCGTGGACTTGGGAGGGTTGGGGTGGGGTCTGCTTCTTGTGCTTTTCTGAGGCCCCCCCCCAAGGGGTTATTCTGCTGGGGGAGCTGGGGGATCAGGGTGGGGGGAACCACAGTGTGGCGGGAGACGAGCCGCAGAGGGCGGGGCGGGGGGCGGGGAGGGTTGGGACCTTTATGGGGGGAGGGGATGTACCCGGACCAGGTGGAGATCCAAGTCTCTGGGGAGGATCTGGGGGCGACCACAGGCAAAGGGCAGCTGGGACTGTAAGGGAGCCCAGGCGTGCCCGAGTGACTCCTGTGAGGGCAGCCGCGGGCAGGGCTGCGTGGCAAGCCCGTGGGGCCTGAGCACAGACAGGGCAGACGGAGCCGGGGGCACAGGGGCCGAGCTGGGGGGTGAGCTGCCGCACCTGCCATAGGGGCTGGGGGCCGAGCTCGCAGCCGGCCGTGGCTGCGCACTGCGGGAAAGGAGGGGACACCGCGGGCGAGAAGAGCTGAGCTCTGGGGCTGGGGGAAGAAATGAGGGGCGAATGCATACAATGGCGGGATGTTAACGTTGCTGTTGCGGCCAAGCTAGAGGTGAGGATCAGCCCTGTGCTGCGTCCCCCCCCCCCTTGGGGGACACGGGCTTCCAGCGCCAAGCACCCCGGGATCCCTACCGCCTGCACCCGCCTCGGCCTGGGGGAGCTGGCTAACCAGCCAGGGAGGGGGCGTACCGAGCTTACCACCGAGGACGGCTCCAGCGCAGCCCGCGGGTTTCTTACCCGGCTCTGTCACTCCCAGGCCTAGCCAACACCGCCCCCCCCACACGCACACACCCACCCAACTTGTCCCCAGTTCGCTAAGGGGCGGCTCCTTGGAGCGCGGACAAAGGCCCCTGGAGTGTGGCGGGCAGCCGCGTCCCCGCCTGGGGCCCCGGGCCACGCGCCACATTGGCTGCCCAACTGCGCCAGCATGGGGTGGGGGGCACCTGAGCAGAGCCCCGGAGGAACTGGGAAATCCTCGCAAAGACAAGAGAAGTGGGGGAGGGACTTGGCACAAAAGCTTTAGAACTTCAGCCGAGGAACCTTGATTCAGAAGTTTCCCCACGGGCGGGGGCTTTCTGGAGGATTTCAGACCTTGAGTTAAAACTGCATGCAAATAGGATGTAAATAGAATGCAAATGGTCGGTTGGGAGCCCTTCACTGGGCCAGTTTTGTACCTAGACTGCGGAGTGAACAGTTTCCTATCTGTTCCCTGCTCTGAAAAGGGGTCAGCTGAGTTGGGGAGGGAAAAGATGGAAGTGGGAAGGAGTCGCCATTTGGGGCCCAGGCAGCAAGAAAAGCAGTTTTGTTAGAAAGAGAAGCTCAAAATCTTTATTGGTTAATGTGTTATTTCAGTAAATATGCCAGCTACAGAAGTGGCAGATAAGCCCCTGCTCTCAGGGCACTGGGGAGGTGGGTGAACACTAAATAAGTAAATAAATAGTAAGTAGAGAGAACTTCTGATTGGGATAAGGGCTGCCAGGAAAAGAAAGCAGAGTGCTGTAAAATAAAGTGACAAGAATATGTACACATAAGGGAAGACTGTTCTGGGGAGTGACATGTTAGTGGAGCCCCGCAATGGGGGAGGGGGCACTGACAGAGCAGGGGGAAGACTGAACCAGGCAGAGGGCACCGCAAGTGCAAAGCCGTGGAGGTGGGAATGAGCGTAGAGAAACTGAACAAAGGCCATTGTGGCTGGAGCTCATAGACAGATGTGGAGAGCGGGGTTGGAAAGGGGATGGCAGGGACCAGCCAGACCACGATCTTTTGGGCCGTGGAAAGGAGTTTAGGTTTTATTCTCCTTGGACTGGTGAACCCTTGCAGGATTTGGAGTGGAAAGCCACGAGATCTGATTTTTAAACGCTCCCCTGACCTCTACAAAGAGACGAAAAGCAGCTTCCCTTTCATTCTGCCTCTGGGGGTAGCAAGGCGCCGGGAGCCTCCGAAGGAGACCTGTGAAGACTGCTTTGAGCCTGGCTGGCCCTGTAAGCCTACGCCAGGGGTGGGTCAGGTTTTAAAACCCACTTCCCACTTTTAAGCAGTTTTTGTCCACCCTAAATGGCCCCCACCCAGAGCCCAACGCCCCATAAACACTTCCATGCAGAGCTTCCTGGGGGTTCTGAGTTAGTCACATTTTCTTCTCGGAATTACAGCCTTAGAGGAACCGTCCACCCTGGAACCGGCAGCCAAGGATGCAATTTGCATTTAAATGATTGCTTTTATTTACAGGGTTGGAGCTGCTTTGCATATTCATGGATCACGGAGCCTGTGTTCTGGCAACCCTGTTTACTAACCTGTGAGGGTTATTAAATCCAAGGGCCCCCAGATAGGCTGGTGGTCTGGGCGGCCTTGGGAACTGAAGATTATGAGATGGTGTAACTTGCAAAAGATATCAAAGGGTTAGATTGCAGGTCTGGGAAATAGTTTAATGTCAGGAAACCTTGTAACAGTTTAATCCCTCTGGAGCAGGAAATGCACCAGCGGCTATAATGGGAGTGGGCAGGGACAGAGTGTGATGCTGGGGTGTGTGGGGGGACTGTCTCTGCAGCCTTATCCTGGCCCTCTGTCCAACAGAGCGAGTCCAACCAGGGGTGCAGTGGCCTTGAGGTCAGCAGCTGGGAGAAGTGGGTTCTAGTCCCAGCTCGGCCCATCAATTCCAGGAAGCCTCTGGCCAAGTTGCATTACCTCTTTGTATTCCCAACAGGACAATAGGAATCGTAATTGTAATAAGCCGGGACCCAGTGCTCCCTGTCTGCCGTGCTGAGTACTTTCTAAGTACGTTTCACATCAGCCTTATGAAAGTAGCACTATTATTATCCTTGTTTTACAGAAGAAGAGACTGAAGGTCAGAGAGGTTAAGTGAGTAATGCCCAATGTCACACAGTTCTGTCTGACTTTCCTCCAACTGAGGTCTTCCACTCTTGAGGAGACTGACGGGAGTGTAAATCCTGTGCCAGGTATTCATCGGGTACTGAACTGTTAGACATGCCCAGGGCTAGGAAAGCCCCTCCAGATCTGTTTAGTTTTTCTTTCCCTTCCATGCTCCAGCGCCTCCCCCCTTCTTTAGAGAAGGTGGGTTTAAGATGCCTCTGCTGGTAGCTGCCAGGCGAAGCAGTTCATAATGGTGTGTTCCAGAGCAGTTTTGTACATCTTGTGTCTGCTTTCATATGGGTGGATGGCAACGTGGGGATGCTAGTTCCCAGGAGGATGGCTGGTGACTGGTTTCTGGGTGTCTGGCTCTGACTCCTCAACAGGGACACCCAGTTTCAGGGCACGCAGGCTGGCCTCAGGTCTTCCAGCACCGGTTCCCCTCTGGAAAACCACCTTCACAGCAAGGCTCCCATTTAGAGCACCTGCTGTGGGGATCAGGAGAGTTTGGGAGTTTCCAAGGTAGACCACCCCCAAAGGCTTCTCCCCTTCACACCACCTCAGGGACCTCTTTGCTTGGTGTGTGACTGGGGAGGCTGGAAACCAGTGGTGGACAAACACCTGGGTGAGCCCCTGTTTCAGCCCCATCTTCATGGCAACCACCCCTCCTGGAAAAGCAAAGTCAGAAAAGCTCATAACCTCAGAGCATTCGCCAATCTTTTATTTAACAGACACTTTATATAAGTGCTTACCCCATGTTACCTATTGTCCTAAACTCTAATTATTAATTATTTTAATCCTCACAAGAACTCTGCAAGATGGGTATTATCACCCCCATTTTGCAGATGAAGAAACTGAGACAAGTAAGGTTAAGTCAGCTGCCCATGGTCACAGGGTTCTAGCAAGTGCCAGGGGCAGAACTTGAAACCGGAAGTTTATGCTGCTTGGCGAGGATTGAGCCTGGGAGAACCAGCCCTGCTTGTGGCGTTCAGGCAGGCAGCGCTGTCGCTGTCCTCGCACAAGGAATCTTGCCTGCATTCTTTCCAGCCTCTGCAGGCCCCAGCTTGCGAGAAACATGCTGCTCCAACACCTGCCGGTAGCTTCTGGCCCCTCTGCGGGGAGAGAGAGAGTGTGTGTGCGCGGGCCTGCATGTGCAGTGCAGTGTTTTTAAGAGCATCTGAATGAGTCACATTTCTGGGAGCCTGGCTGGCAGCAAAGTAATTAGTATGTGAGCCGAGTCTTGCACATTCATCACTTTATTCATTACTCCTTTTGAGGAGCTGCATGCCTACATCCCACGGGTTTGTTGCCATGTATTCATCCCTTCCCAATCAGCCCTGCCTTGCGGCTGACTCCAAACCTCTAATCTGGTTTTGTGCAGTTTGGGGTTCCTGGAGAGCTGCTCCGTTCTCAGCAGCGGGGAGGCCCCAGGTGGCTGAGGGGGCAGGATGGGGCTTACCTGACAGTGGGTGAGATGGAGCGTGAGTGGGCACTGCCCCCTGGGCCTGGGGCAGGGATAGTGAGGCGGAAGGTGCCGGGCCATCGTCCAGGCTCCCCCACTGCATATGTTCGTGCTTCGCAAACCTCGGTGCACCCAAGCATCTGAGCACACCTGGAGCTTATCGTAGGGCTGTGGCAACACAGGTGGCCAGGCCCACTCCTGAGAGTCTGCATTTCTAACAAGCTCCCGGGCGATGCCACCGCTGTTGCCAGTCTGAAGCCTCTCAGGCCCTCAGTCCCCTCCTCTATAAAATGACAATGAGAGCATCTTCCTGCCAGGTGACATGAGGGTTGGAGACCACGTTTAATCAGTTGATTGATTTAGTAACTGGGCCGTGAGCCCTGCCCATGTGCCAGGCACTGGGGAATCGGTGCAGAACAAGACAGACAAGAGCCTGGGTGTGTGGGATCAGACCAAAAGAGTAATAAAATAAAATATTTGAAAATTGTGGCACATGCTATGAAGATAAAGATCAGGAGTATTGGTGTAGAGCCTAAAGAGGCAGAGGGAACCTAATTTAGATAGACTGGCCAGCAAAGGTCTCACCGGGTGACATTTCTAGAGCCCTGGTCTGTAGTAAGAGCCCAGTAACAATAGTACAATTGTCTGTCTCCTGGCTCCACCGCTTTCTAGCTATGTGACCTTGGACAAGCCAACTGGCTTCTCTGTTTTATTTCCTGTGAAATGGAGATAGTAATAGCGCTTGCCTCATGGTGTCATTGTCCGGATGATAAGGTATTAATATATGTGAAGTGCGTAGAAGAGGGCCTGGAGCATGGTAAGCATTATGAGAGTTAACAGTCATTGTCGTGGTCACTGTGGCAGTAACAGAAAACTCTGCAGGGCAGAATCCCCCAGAAATCCTAGATGAGCTGGACTCGGCTTCATTCTGTGAGGTGGTGTGCAGTCTTCCTCCTGTTCATCCTGGACATTGTTCTGTAGAACAATGGCTGTCACCTCATGGGCAGCTTCAGCAATGATAATGACCTACTTGGGACAGCTGGACCCTATCGAAGCCTCTGGCTGCCTAGATGTTGGGTAGGGAGGGCTTCCCGGAAGAAGAGGGCCACATCATGTGGGATGTATAATAGAACTTCTTTGTTAGCAAGTAACATAAACCCGCCTCAAACCGGCTTAATCCAAAAAAGGGAAGTTAATTGGCTGCTGGAACTGCAAAGACCAGGGTATCTGGCTTCAGGCATAACTGAATCCAGCCTCTCTGTGTATTAGGACTCTGGTCCATCACGTGGCCGTTTCCTGTGGGTCAGCTTTACTCTCAGCCAGGTTCTGTCCCTGTGATGGTAAATAGGTCCTCTCCAGCCCCAGGTGTACATCCTTTTAGCTTATTAACCCCGATAACAAGAGAAAAGCTCTTTCCAGTTAATTCTAGCAAAAATCCTAAGACTGATTCTCATGGGTCTGGTTGGGGCCAGGTGCCTGTTCATGAACCAGTCAGTGTGGCCAAAGGGTGGGCTAAATGCTCTGATTGGCCAGGCTGGGTCAGGTGCTCACAGCTGGGGCTCCAGGCGGCTCTCCAAAGGAAAATCAGGAGCTGTCTTCAGAAATGAGAGAAACGGGCGCAGGACAACAAAAACAACAGCTGTCCCAGAAGGAGAGGGTTCCAACCTTGGGAATGAAAGCAGAAAGCAAAAGTGTATGTATTTCCCATGTCAGAAAGGAGTGGGAGCTAGAGACCTGGACCACAGCCATAAGAACCTGCACAATTTCAGAAGCTTGGTCACCATCTTGATATCTTCTTCATCCACACTGGTTTCCTGTTGTGGTTGGAAGGACAGTCAGGAAGGGGGACGAGCTGGTGGAACCAAGTCCCAATTTGTAGGCAGGCCTGGAGAGAGGAGATTCCCCCAAGAGAATGAGTGGAGGCAGCTAAAGAAGGCCAAGTTCTTGCGAGGAAAGGACCCGGAGTGCAGGCCTGAGGCTGAGAGGCCTGGCTGGTTTCCTGGCTTCACCCTCATCAACTCTGTTCTCCAGTGTATAAACCAGGCTTTCTCAACCTCAGCACTGTTGACACGTGGGGCCGGATCATTCTTTGTGTTGAGAGCCATCTCAGGCATTGTAGGATGCTTAGCAACTTCCCTGGACTCTACCCACTAGATGCCAATTGCACCCCGCCCTCCCCAGTTGTGACAACCAAAAATGTCCCTAGACATGCCTCAGTGTCCCTTGGGATCAAAATTGCCCCTGGTTGAGAACCACTGGCCTGCAGGTGGGTGGGAGAGTTGGGGAGAGGGTTAGTGGTCAAGACTCCAGAAGCACATTCCTACCCGTCCTCTCCCAGCCACCCTGGAGGTGAGACTGGCTGATGTGTGACCTAGAGAGGCTGCATGGGGTGTGCCTTGTTGTCACTTGCTGAGAAGTCCCCTAATCACATTTGCCATTGATGAGAAGTCTAGGGGAAATCCACTGCACTGTGTTGGGGGCCTGATGGCATTTTGTTCCAGCATATCCGGTTCTTAAATTTTGATTCCCAGTGTGCTCTTGTGAGATGCAGCTCTGGCTAGGACAGTATTTTTCCAAAGGTGGTACGTTGGGATATGCCAATGGGTATGCAACATGAGTTCCATCAACAAGTATTTCAATGTGTTGAGTTTTCTTTTGAGTCAATTTCAAGGACTTGGTGAGTCAGTTAAGTAAATAACTTACAGGGGGTTTGTAGACAAGGTGTAAATAGCTGAGGTGGCACTCCAGTGACTGAAGTAGCAGGGCCCCGAATAGTGGCAGGACCATGGGCCTGATTGCCAGTGTCTGAGGTGCTTGTTTCAGGAGCATCTCTTGCCAGACTCCCTCCGTTCCCAGTCTGCCTTCTTTCATCTATAGGCAAAGGAGCTGGTCCATATAGCACCAGGCTCCTTCTCATTCTGCAGCATCAATAATTTATCCCAGTTGATGGCCTTGCGGCCAAGGGAGGATCAGAGCTGCTCACTGTATCCCATCAAGGAGCAGAGAGAGAGGTGGTCGATACCGCATTTACTTAAGAAAGCCCCAGGGATGTGCTGAGCTGCCCGGGAGGTGGCTGGTTACCGCCTCACTGTGGGTGGAGCTAAGGCCGTAAGTCTGGCTTAAGACGCCTGGAAACACACCACTGCAGAGCTGTGCAGGCATGGCTTTCCCAAGGCCAGGCTCCCTCCAAAAGCAAGGAGCTGGGGGCTTCCCTGGTGGCGCAGTGGTTGAGAATCTGCCTGCTAATGCAGGGGACACGGGTTCGAGCCCTGGTCTGGGAGGATCCCATATGCCGCGGAGCAACTAGGCCCATGAGCCACAATTGCTGAGCCTGCGCATCTGGAGCCTGTGCTCCGCAGCAAGAGAGGCCGCGATAGTGAGAGGCCCGCGCACCGCGATGAAGAGTGGCCCCCGCTTGCCGCAACTAGAGAGGGCCCTGGCACAGAAACGAAGACCCAACATAGCAATCAATCAATCAATCAATCAATCAATCTTTTAAAAAAAAAAAAAAAAGCAAGGAGCTGGTGGTAGTGGGTAGAGGAGAGTCCTGGTGAGAATTCTCGTTCACTCAGTATTTAGGAAGCACCTAGTACGCTTTTATGCTAGTACTTGACCAGCGGTGCTCATCCTGGTGATTTTCCCCCCAGGGGACACTGGCAGTGTCTAAAAACTTGGGAGGTTGTCACAACTGGGGGAGGGGGTGTGCTTCAGTCACCTAGTGGGTAGAGGCCAGTGATGCTGCTACACATCCTGCAATGCACAGGACAAACCCCAAAACAAGGAAGAATCAGGTCCGAGGCTGAGAAACCCTGGTTTATGCTGATGAACGAGACGGACAGTGTCCCTGTCATCCTGTAGCTAGTGGTGAAGAAAGGCAGGAAGGGAGGAGAGGAGGAAGGGACAGGAGAAACAAAGTAAACAGGCAAAAAGATGACAGATACGATTAGAGCTAAGAAATAGATGAGAGGCACTGGGGGAGGGGATGGGGGTGTGACCTTGGCCAAGGTCTGAGTGGGTGACATTAGAGCTGAGACCAGTGTGGGGAGGAGCAGCTTTCCATAAAAGCAGGGTGCGGAGGCTAGTCTAAGCAGAGGGAGCAGGAGGGGAAGACGAGACTGGGGGTAATAAGCCCACCTCCCGGCTGCTGTGTGGACTCCGTGAGGCACGGAGGCATCCCCTGCAGAGGTGGGATGTCCCGCAGGCATCCCCGGAGGAGGTGGAGGTGGGATGTCCCGCAGGCATCCCCGGCGGAGGTGGGCTGGCTGGCGTGAGAGGATGGATTCTCAGCAGATATTTGTGGGAGGGGTGGGATGTGCGAGGGGAGAGGAGGGAAAGGGTGGAACCCAGGAAGACCGTTCACACTACATTTGAAACGCTGGGAAGCTTCTAAGAGGGCATGCGTCTAGGAGCTGAGTGGTGTGACCTTGGGCAGGTGTCCCAACCTCCTCAAGACTTGCGTCACCGGTGTGAGGACTGGATGTGTCGAGTGCCTGGCCGAGGGTGAGTCATCGGTAAATGTCCGCTGTTAGCGCTGAGAGACTGAAACGGGTTGTGCGTGCCCCTCTCCCAGCAAGTGCTCAGCCCATGACCATCTCTTCAAGTCCCATTTTATTCCCTGATGTTTGAAGAGGTCAGACATGGCCTCAAATTCAAAGAATATGAAAGGGTATTCAGAGAAAGTGAGTCCCCCTCCCATCCTCTCCTCCAGCCACTAGCACTGACGGTTCACGGCTGTTCACTGAGCCCGGACTAGGGGGCAGATGGGGGCCGAAATCCCCACCCCTTCTCCAGGCTGTGCTGCCTGGAGAAGGGGGCTGGTGGGTTCGAAGTGAGGTGGGTCTTCTTAAAGAAGTCAGGAGAGTGGGAGTCTTACAATGAATTGGTCTTTTCCCCCCAACTCTTCTGGAACGTTCACGGTGTCAGAGAGAAAGATGAGAACCCACCAGGTGCTGGCTTTCCTCCTGCTCTTCGTGATTGCCTCCGGGGCCTCTGAGAACACCAGCACGTCCCGGGGCTGCGGGCTGGACCTTCTCCCTCAGTACGTGTCCCTGTGCGACCTGGACACCATCTGGGGCATCGTGGTGGAGGCGGTGGCGGGGGCGGGCGCCCTGATCACACTGCTCCTGACGCTCGTCCTCCTGGTGCGCCTGCCCTTCATCAAGGACAAGGAGAAGAAGGACCCCGTGGGCCTCCACTTCCTCTTCCTCCTGGGCACCCTGGGCCTCTTTGGCCTGACGTTCGCCTTCATCATCCGGGAGGATGAGACCATCTGCTCCGTCCGCCGGTTCCTCTGGGGCGTCCTCTTCGCGCTCTGCTTCTCCTGCCTGCTGAGCCAGGCGTGGCGCGTGCGGAGGCTGGTGCGCCACGGCAAGAGCCCGTCGGGCTGGCAGCTGGTGGGCGTGGCCCTGTGCCTGATGCTCGTGCAGGTCATCATCGCCATCGAGTGGCTGGTGCTGACCGTGCTGCGCGACGAGAAGCCGGCCTGTGCCTACGAGCCGATGGACTTCGCGATGGCCCTCATCTACGACATGGTACTGCTCGTGGCCACCCTGGGGCTGGCCCTCTTCACGCTGTGCGGCAAGTTCAAGAAGTGGAAGCAGAACGGGGTCTGCATCCTGGTCACGGCCTTCCTCTCCGTGCTCATCTGGGTGGCCTGGATGACCATGTACCTCTTCGGCAATGCGGAGCTGCGGCAGGGAGACGCCTGGGGAGACCCCACCTTGGCCATCACGCTGGTGGCCAGTGGCTGGGTCTTCGTCATCTTCCACGCCATCCCAGAGATCCACTGCACCATCCTGCCCGCCCCGCAGGAGAACACACCCAACTACTTCGACACGTCGCAGCCGAGGATGCGGGAGACGGCGTTTGAGGAGGACGTGCAGCTGCCGCGGACCTACATGGAGAACAAGGCCTTCTCGATGGACGAGCACAATGCAGGTAAAGTGGGCACCGCCCCGCTGGGTTAGGCTGTTCTTTGCAAAAGTGCGCTCTCCTTTTTCTCCACTGGGGGTCGGTGGTCCTGGGGACGGTCCTGGCAGATCAGAGCCTACAGACATTGACCGCTGTGCTGAAACTGGCCCAGAGATGCATTCTTATTTAGCACTGTCAACCAATTTAATATAAAAAGCCAGGTTTCTGGCCTTTTTTGCAAAGTTGGATCTGGCAGTGCTGGGCTGCCATTCCCACCTGGCAGCAATCGTGTGACGCTGGCTGGAAAGGCTCTGTCTCGTACCCCTCGCCGAGTTGTGGTGGCCCTTTAGGTGGGGATCCACTTTCTCTTCACCACACTCCCTGTCCCGGCCACTATAACATATCAACATTAAGTCCCTGGCTCCCTGGAAGTGTTTAAGTTTGCAGCCCATGTGCTAGATGGATGCAGGGGATGGTGAGGGGCAATGCTCCAATCCCCTCCCCTACCTCTGTCTCCAGGAGTGTATGAATTTGGGCCCTGGAGTCGGACGTCTGGGTTGGGATCCTGCCTCTGCCACTTCCTAGATGTAAGGCTTTGTGTACCCCATAGACCTGCTGAGAGAGGTAACATACTGAGGGGCTCCCACGGCACCTGGCTTGTTGGATGTGCATCTTGGTTGGGTTCCCCTGAAAGCAGAGCCTGCGATGTTGTAGGTGGTTTACTCAGGAGGTGGCCCCCGCCAGGGAGAATGAGGCTGGGAAGGCAGAAACGCCAGAACAAGAGCATCAAAGAGCTGGTTACCGCCATGGGTAGCTGGGGCTCATCCCTGCCAGGGACACGTGTAGAACCTCAGAATCGATCTCTCTCCTATCTCCCACTGTCATGAATGTCTCCCAGGGCTCCTGTAAATGGGCTGAACAAGTTCCATTAGCCCGCACAGCAGAAAAGAGATTTGGTGGGCACTTCGAGTGGAGGTGGTCTGAGCACCCAGGCTGTCTGCCACCGCTGCGGCGGGATTCCCAAGAGGGAAGAGCCGAGAGGAGGCAGCCCAGGCCCCAGGCGCCCCTGCTGTAGATGCTGGAGAAGTGTCTCTTAAAATTGTTGCTTAAAGCAAGTCGGCTGAGCTCCCAGCACTTGAGATTAATTAAAATTGCTTTTTCCCAGTTACCTAAAAATTTATCAGGAGCTACAGTAATAATAGCAGCAGTACCAGCAGCAGTAGTAATAATTAATTACCTAGTATAATCATTTATTGAACACTACCTACATGCCAGGCACTATTCTAACTTCTTAACCTGCGTTATCTCATTAGTTCACACCTCCACCTGATGAGGTAGGGTCTGTTATTATCCCCATCTTACAGATGAATAAATGGAGGCTGTAAGAGGTTCAGTCTTGCCTGATGACATACAGCTAGGAGGTGGCCCATTCCAGATGGCCGTGGTCCCCTTTTCTGTGATGCTCACCCAGGTGCCTGGGCAGTGCCCACTGTCTGGTCATACTGCGAAGTCAGCCTTGTTGGGTTGAGTGCCAAGGCCCAGAACACAGCCACCCACCCCTGCAGGCAGGGGGAAGCACATCAAGCCACCAGGTCCTCCAAGGCCACCCTCAGCCCTCCTCCCCACCAGGATGTGCCCAGCTGCTTCTGATCCCCTGCTCCTGGCCAGACCCACTGGAGAGAAGGACAGACCTTCCCCCGCTCCTGCAACCCCACCATGGGTAGAGTCAAATGTCCTGGTGTGGCCTTTATCAGAGCTGCTCCCTTCTTACTGGAAAGCCCCAAGCCTGCAAGCCTCTGTTTGTCAATAGATTTGGCAGGGATGAGCCACAGCTCTGGTGGGGCTGGCTCCATGGATTGCCAGGAGAAGATGAGGGTCACAATGGGGGTCATCACTCACTGGGAGGCCAGAGAGCCCCTCAGGGCATGTGATGAGCAGAGGCCAGGCTCCTGGCCAGCTCCAGGGGTCCTGGCGGAACCACCCCTTCCTTGGCTTCTCCTGGAATAGGATCCTCTGTATCTGAGACCCATGGCCTCCCCTTGGACCTCAAAGGTAACAGGAACTCCTGAAATGGATGTAAATTTTTATACATTCAACTGGGAATTAGTCTATTGCTTTGTCAGATTCTCAAAGCCATTCATAATCCCCAGAAAGTTAAGAACCAGTGTTGTTGAACCTGACAATCTAGTTTACTTGCAGTGAAAGGGGGGTGCTAGAACTACACAAGTAGTAGGGGCTTCAAAAGTAAGGATGGCTAACCTCTACTGGGTGCTTACCATGGACCAGGTACCATTCTGAGCATTTTAGCAGCTAATCTCATTTAATTCCTACAATAACCCAGTGAGGTCCATTTTACAGACAGCAAACTGAGGCACAGAGAGGCTGAACAACTTGTCCAAGAGGCAGAGCCAGGGTTTGAACCCAGGCAGCCTGACTCCAGAGCCCACACACGGACCACTCTGCCACAGAATTTCTCTTCTCTTCTTAAAGCACTTTAGTGTCCCTCATCTCACAGATGTGTCAGGACACTCTGAGAAGACAGGGATTATAAGTCCCATTTTACAGAGCAGGAAACTGAGTCCAGGAGTGTCAGGCAACTTGTTCAGGCTCACAGCAGAGCTCACAGCAGAGCAGGGAGAGAGAAGGTTGGTTTTCTGAATCCCGTGCATCCTTTCTTGTGAAAATGCATCCAGTACGTCATATCCATGTAAGATTCAGAGATCTAAGGGATTTGTGACCCACGTCAGTACCAGCAGTACCAGTGCTGGCACAGGGCGTGATGGGGTCTCCAGAGGTGCCCCACAGGCCCGTCTGTTTCAAACACTATGTTCCAAAGCCAAGGAGGTTGTCCCTCCTTCCCCTCTTTCTTTTCCAAAACAAAAATAGCTTTATTATTCCTTTCTGATGACAAAAGATCAACAATAATCAGGTAGGAGTTCAGCAAGTGAAAATAATAAAAATTGCTCAGAATCCCATTGCCCAAAGGCAACTACTGCTGACTGTTTGCTCTCATCTTGCCAGACATCTCTTGATGAGCACACACACACACACACACACACACCCCAATCCCGTAGAGCAGTTCTTAACCTGTCTGCACGTTAGAATCTCTTGGGCGGCTTTAAACAAATTACCAGTGCCTGCCCCTCATTCTGATTGAGTAAGTCGGTTTGGGCTTAGGTATTTTAAGCCCTGCAAGTGCTTCTAAGATGTAACCAGGTTGAAACCACTGGTCTAAGTGGTTTTCTGCTGTGTGCTTGCTTAAAACAACAGTATATCATGGAGGGAGGCCTTTCCAGGTCAGCGACAGCAGAGCTACAGTATCCTTTTCACGAGGCAGAGATTTCTAGGAGGTACCATAATTTATTTTTCTGATCTTAGCTGGTGAATATTCTGCTTGTTTCTGGCTTTCCGTATAAGTAATGCTGCAATGAACGTTCTTATCCATTCATGTTTGTGCCCTTGATCAATTAACTCCTACACATGCGTCAAAAGAGTCTGCACCTTTCAATCTTGATATATACTGCCAGATGCCACCCCACAGAAAGGTGGACTAATTTAGTCTCCCCTGAATAATTATATGAGAGCCCCATTTCCCCACCTCTTCACCAACCTTGGATGTTGTCAGACTTTTTTTAACAGCCCAATTTTGCATCCTCCCAAATGTGTGTCCGCCAAAATTCACATGGGCACGAGGCAAAGCCAATTCCCGTGGAAGGCTCACAGGGAGAGACTAAATTGTCATCCTGGCTAGGATTGTCTTTGTTCTAGAAACACTACTTTGCTGGCTGGGGAATGCCTGGGCACCCTCCCTTGCCATGGTGAGAACAGCTGTTCTCATCTTTGGTCTGACCTCAGCCAGCTTGTATTTTAGGGAACCAGGCCCCACAAGGGGCCTTACCCGGGAGCTGCAATTGGCCCTGTTTCTCCTGTATTTTATCTAGCCAACCTTTCAGGCTCTGTACCCTTCAGAGTCCATCCCTGAAGTCGAGATGGGAAGGGCATTCCCCAGGCTGGCCTGTGGCTCAGCCACTGCTCCCTTATTTCCTTCCCCCAGTGAGACCCCAGATATGTAGGACTTCACCAGCCTGCTGTTTCTTAATGAGTATCAACAAGGCATGAGGGGGGCTTCCCTGGTGGCGCAGTGGTTAAGAATCCGCCTGCCAACGGGTTCGAGCCCTGGTCCGGGAAGATCCCACATGCCGCGGAGCAACTAAGCCCGTGCGCCACAACTACTGAGCCTGCGCTCTAGAGCCCGCGAGCCACAACAAGAGAAGCCACCGCGATGAGAAACCCGTGCACCGCAACTAGAGAAAGCCCGCGTGCAGCAACAAAGACCCAACTCAGCCAAAAATAAATAAATAAGTTAATTAATTAATTAATTAGAAAACAAGGCATGAGGTATGTGATAGAAGATGAAAATAACACTGAAGGATATAGCACTTCAGATCACATTTTGGAAAGCGTTAACAAGGTACATTAAATGTTCACCTTTCAAAGGAGCAAGAAAGAAAGGGGTTCTTTCTTCTGTTAGGGGATTTGGGCTCTCTGATCTCATTAGGCCAAGGGCTATTTAAACTCTGCCCCTTCGCTTCCCAGTGGAAGGCCCTGTGTCAGCTTTGGGGGCAGGGCAAATCTCGCCTCACTTGCAGAGTCTAAACAGGAGAAGACTGGCATTTAGCCTATGATCTTAGATTCCTGCTGGGACCTCCTTATGGATGAGCCCTACTTGCCTTTCAGAGCTGACCCAGGTCAGAGTGGAGTGTTAGTTGGGATTCTTGAAGTTGCAAGTAATAAAAAATCTGATCTGAAGCAATTTAAGCAAAACAACACAAAACAACAATGAGCTAAGGTACTGGGGGTCAGGCTTCAGAAATGGATAGATCCAGGAAGCTCAAGTGATGACAAGATTTGGTCTCTCTCCATCTCTTGGCTCTGTTAGAATCCTGGCAGCGCACGGCTCTAGGCTTACACAGAGTCCCAGCAGAAAAGAGGAACATTTCCCAGGATGCTTGAGTAAACATCCCAGAATTAGCTCTGACTGGACCTGATTGGCCAGGCCCCAATCATATGCCCACCTCAAGGCCAGGGGAGGAGACAGTTGTGGCCAATACTCAGGACCTAGAATGTGGGAGGGATGTTTACCAGAGGAGAACAGCAGATAACCACTACACAGAGGGATCCTTGGGCCAAGGCATCCCACAGATGGCCTGTAGAGTCTAGCCTTTGTTTTTCGAAGAGAATGGTTTAGAGCCAGATTCCCCTACCATAGCCAGCAGGGTCTCTGCATTATGAGGAAAGCTGTGCTGTTTGGTGCTCCCTCTCTTCAGGGAGGCCTCGGCTAGGAATTGGGACTAGTGAGAGTCCATGCACTCTGTCCCCTCGGCCGCTTCTCTGCTTCCCAGGAAGGTCATCTTCTTGTCAGCCTGTGCATGGGAGTTCTTGAAGGCTTGGAGATGCTAAAGCAAAGAGTCTGTTTTGGAACATGCATTCCCCACCCTGCCTTGGTTCAGTCTGGGCTGAGCTGCCCCTAATGCAGGGGTCCCTAACCCCCAGGCCTCAGACTGGTAGTGGTCCTTAGCAGTCCGTGGCCTGTTAGGAACAGCGGGAGGTGAGCGGCAGGCCAGCGAGCGAAGCTTCATCTGCCGCTCCCCAACGCTCCCCACCTCTCCCCATCGCTCCCCATCTCTCCCCATCGCTCCCCAATGCTCCCTATCTCTCCCCATCGCTCCCCACCTCTCCCCATTGCTCCCCATCTCTCCCCATCGCTCCCCAATGCTCCCCATCTCTCCCCATCGCTCCCCATCTCTCCCCATCGCTCCCCATCTCTCCCCATCGCTCCCCACCTCTCCCCATCGCTCCCCATCTCTCCCCATCGCTCCCCAATGCTCCCCATCTCTCCCTATCGCTCCCCAATGCTCCCCATCTCTCCCCATCGCTCCCCAACACTTGAATTACCATCTGAACCATCCCCCCACCTCCAGCCCCGCTCCAGCCCCCACCCTGCCCCCGGTCCGTGGAAAAATTGTCTTCCACAAGACCGGTCCCTAGTGCCAAAAGGTTGGGGACCACTGCCCTAATGTCACTTAAATTCAGATTGCTTCTAAGTAACTAAATGTGGTAGTTAAAAACAAAGTATTTGGAGCCAGAATAGTGTGATGGTCAAGAACACAGATTCTCTCTGCTTGGGTTCAAATGCTGGTTCTTACCAGCTGTGTGACCTTAGGCAAGTTACCTAATTCCTCTGTGCCCCATGTAAAATGGCATCTCACAATTGAGAAAGACTTTTGTTTTGTTTTGATTTTTTTATAGTGCTTCTTGTTTCTCTGTTATTTCTTAATGGACTATTTTTTAGAGCAGTTTTAAGTACAGAAAATTTGAACAGGAAGTACAGGGAATTCCCACCTGCCCCCTCCCCTGGTTTTCCCTATTATTAACAACTTGCATTAGTGTTGTTACATTTGTCACAGTGGATGAATCAATATTGATACATTATTATTAACTAAAGTCCATAATTAACATTTTAGAGGTCACTCTTTGTACAGTTCTATGGGTTTGGACAAATGCATGATGTCATGTCTCCACCATTATAGTATCACCCAGAATAGTTCCAATGCCCTAAAAATTCCCTTTGCTCCCCCCAAACCTTTGGCAATCACTAATCTTTTCACTGTCTCTATAGTTTAGCCTTTTCCAGAATATTATAGTTGGAATCATACAGTGTGAGTTTTTACAGCCTGGCTGCTTTCACTTAGTAATATACATTTCACGGTTCCTCCAGGTCTTTTTGTGTCATCTGATTTTTCTTCACCAAAAAAAGGAAATTTAGATGTCTAAAAGTACACTGCAAATAAGAAACACCATTTACTCTCCTTTCAGAGGTAGAAAGTGATGACATATTTTGCTATTTTTGCTTCAGATCTCCCTTTTTTTCCTGTCTAGAAATGACCCCACTCATGTGTCTGGGGCCCCTCTGTCCTCTTCCCCGTCACTTTCCCCTGAAGACGTCCGACCTCTACCATGTACTTGTGGTCCAGGTTCTCAGGGTTGCCCACCTCTGTGTGTATCCAGAAACCGTGTTGGACAGTGTGGTGTTGAACTTGTCAGGGATGGCACTCGGTAGTGAGGAGGTCTTTTGTCAGAAGAGACCTTCTGAGGGATGCAGGCGCTCCCGCATCACCCATGGCCCGTGGGGGCAGGGGAGGGTAGGGGAGAGCCAGGCAAGGCTCTTCCCCGGGGTCCCCTCCCTGAGAGCCGCCTGCGCCCTGGATTCTGCAAACTCCCCAACCCCCCTGAGACGGGTCAGGCTCCAAGAGAGCCAGAGAACAAAGCGCCTTTGTGACTTTTGTTTTGAATCTGGCTTGTGACAAAGGCGAGGGGTGGGGGTGGGGGGTGTGCCTGGAGCGTGGTGTTGATGCAGGGGAAGAAAACAAAATTCAAAATTGTGTCTTTTTTTTTTTTTTGGTGTTGCCTTTCCCTCCCTCCCTCAGCTCTCCGAACAGGATTTCGCAATGGCAGCTTGGGAAACAGACCCAGCGCTCCGTTCAGAAGTAACGTGTATCAGCCAACGGAGATGGCGGTTGTGCTCAACGGGGGGACTGTAAGTATCATGAGGTGATGTTTTGGCAGGAAGCCTAGGAGCAGTCGGTGCTGGGGGGCAGCTTTGATGGGGACACACCGCTCTGTGGAGGCGGCTTACAGGGCTGCAAAGCCAGCGGCTCACGTCGACACCCCTCGCGGCTAGGATGCATGCAGTGCTTCCGTGTTTCTTCCTTCCTCTCGACCCCCTTTCTCCATGCACGGAACATCCACCTGTACTTAGCTGACCGTCTGTAGATTCGTTTGAAAGAGTCCCTGTTTCTTGGGGCTCTTGCACCCAGTGAATTCTCTGGTTTTCATTATACAGAAGGTGCCCCCCTCCATGCTCTCCTTCAGAAGTGAGTTTTAGGAAAAGCCCAGAGTTACGAAACCTTGGCAGATTTTGCTGGCATCCAACCTAGTTGAGCCCTCCGTCCCCTGCTCCTCGCCTCCACACCGTGCCCCAGCTGGGTACTGGGTTCCCCCAACCCCACTTCTTAAAAAATTTCTGAAGAAACTGAAGTGATTATCATTTCTCTCCCGCGAACACAAAAACAGGTTTACTATCTGATGCCAAACAGACCTTCAGCAGAATTGTCACCATTTACATTTTGCCTCTGTGGACTTATATCATTTTCTTTCTCTAGCAATCTAAAAGCTCACTCTCATTCCCACATTTCCAAACATAGCTACATGCTTCTTTCAGAAACAACACATGAGCCAGTTTACACGTGTAAATTGGATTTCCATTCTTTATATCATGTGCCAATTCCATAACTCACCCTGAACTTTTTTTGTTTTCAATGTGAGTCAGGGATGGTCTTTGATCTCTAGAGGGAACTTTGGTTTTCCTGGCCTTCAGACGGTATGCGATGCATCAGCTTGCATTGGTGTGGAATGGGCTCAAGCAAGCAGGCTCACGGATTGCGTTTGTGAAGACCCCCAGCCATCCACTGGCCTGTTCATTGTTGGGCACCAAGAGAAGCCTAAGTTTCAAGCATTCGGCCTGTGTTTTAATAAATTTAGTTAGAAAACAGCCCCATCAGTCATTCTTATCATTCTGATAAACCCTCTGATCAGTCAATCTTAAGCCCCCCGGTCCGGTCAAGGCCAGTGTGCATAAAAACACCCTGGATTTAGAAAGTGACGTGGGGTTCTGGGTAAAGAAACATATTTGTTCAGGTTCATGATTATAGAAAAGGGCAGCTGGCCTTCCCAAAAATGGAGCATCGTATATCACACATAGTGGTTGCTGCTTTTCCTGGGAGTTATTCAGCCCAGAAAAGACAAGGTAACTTATCAATGGTACATTGTTAACAAACTGGTTTCTAACATTGACGTTGCAAAGCACGGAGTTCTTAGTGTGTTATTCCTGTTTCCAGATCCCAACTGCTCCGCCAAGTTACACTGGAAGACACCTCTGGTGAAAGACTTTAAGTTCCAGAGAATAAGAATCTCTCTTACCGATTTTATTCCCTGGCCGTGTCTTTCTTGAGGGAGAAATCAGTAACAGTAGCTGAACAAGGCCGCCTCGCAGCCAGGAGATTTGGAAATCCTAGACAAGGGGATTTTATGTAAATGTGAACACTGCTGAACTGAAAAGCTAACACCGACTGCCCTCCCCTCCCCTGCCCCTCACACACACACACACACACACACACACCTAATACCAAACCAACCTCAAACCCTGCAAACTAAAGCAAAGCTAATTGCAAATAGGATTAGGCTCATTCGAACATGTGGCTGGGAAGACTGCTTCATCCTCTGGGTGTAGAACAGAACCAAGTTCACAGCCAGTGGGCCAGGCTGATGTTGGTTGAACATGGAGATCCCACACCATCGCCCCTCCCCAGCAAGTGCTGGACCTCAGGCAGCCTCTTGGAGATGACCATTTCACTGAGGAGGAGGAGGAGGAATTGTGGCTTTCCCACAGGCCTGCCTCTTGGTTTTCACATTTCAGGGGGGTCAGGAGCAGTTAAGGAGATTGTTGAGTGTGATTCTGAGGTGAGGCCCAACCGAATCATGGGGAGAGCTTTAAAAGCAGTGGTGGAAGGAGCCTGCCACGTGCCAAAGAAGAAAAGGCTGGCTGGGAGTTGACGGGACCATCACACTTAGAAAGTGGCAGCCAGCCACTGTTCCTTCTCTGGGCCTCTTGATCTGCCGTTGATGGCAGGAAGCAAGCATGCCTCCTTCTGCGGGGCAGTTTCTGGCTGGGGCAGCCGTCTCTCCCCTGATCACCTCTCCCTCTTCCCTCCTCATGAGTCTTCCTCCAGCCCTTCCCCAGTTCTATCCCCATGTCCATTTCAAAAGCTCACACGGGGCCACCAGCTGAAAGTGCACTAGCTTGGCCAGGAGGCCAATGCCACAGCAGATTTTCCATGATGCTGTCACCTGGCAGGGGTGCCCCAGGGTGGAGAGGTAACGCCTGCTGCCTAGCAAGCAGTGAGTTCTTGGGTCTTCTATGCGGATGTAGTGAAAGGTCCAGGGTGGGGTGGAGCACGTGAGGGTTTCTTGCTGCTTTGGGGAGGGTATGGGGGACATTTTTGTCTTGGTTTTCTGCAAGTTCCATGAAAATGGTTCTCTTCAAAGCCCATTGTTTCTGTCATGGTTTCCGTCTGTCCTCAGCAAGTCATTCCTTTATTTGGCATTTCGAACATCTCAGCCATTAAAAGCCCCATGTTCTCTGCACTGTTTGGCCAGTATAATCGCTAGCAATGATTCAAAGCAAAGAGTTTTAACCTGACGGCATGGAATGTATAAATGAGGGTGGGTCCTTTTGCATATACTCTAATCACTGTATTGCTTTTTTCTATAAAACCAACCCATAAGCCTTTAACCTTTAAAGAAAATGAAAAAGGTTAGTATTTGGGGGGGGGAAACTGACCTCTTCATAAGCCGATATGTCTGAGCTGAGTATGTTTTAATAAACCTTCTGATTTTTCTCGAGGCCCTAGTCTGCTGTGTCCCATCCTCGCCCTCCCCCGCCCGCATCCTTGCAGAGCACCGGGGTAGCGAGGCCAATCTGGCCACCCCTGTGTAGCCCTCCTTCAGATTAGCGCATTTCCGTGTGTTGCCAGCATGGGGAAGAGGGAGTGTGGCACCAGAATGCCGCCCCTACCTGACCTTCGGGAAGCGCCCGCCCGCCCCACCCCCGGAGCACGTGCCTGCTTCTAGGGAGAGAATCCCACCCCAGCCCTCTGTGCCAGGAGGGCCACTGGGTGGGCTGGAACTTGGAGTATGGGGGCGGGGGGTGGAGGGAGAGAAGCTAGGACCCGGGGTGGAGGCGGATGCATGCAGACCCAGAATTCTGAAAATCACAGAAATCTCCGAACACCTCGGTCCCATCTGGTGAAAAACGGCCGTGTTCCACGTTCTCGTGCCGGGAAACGGTCGCTCACCCACACTCCCTGGACTCCTTCAGAGCTCTCTGATCCCATCAGCGACTCAGGCTGCAAGAGCCCCCCTTGCAGAGGGGAGAGCAAACACGGTCGCGTCCTCTCTAAGTTCTTGGCGGTCCAGGCGTGTCAGGTGGCGCAGCATAGATGATGGCTACAAGCGGAAAGGAACGTTTCACCACCGTAGAAATGGAAACGGCTTTGAGCCGCAGGAAACCTCACTTAATGAGACCTTTTTCTTTTCTTTTCTTTTTAAATCTCTGGTAGTTTTTGCACTTCTGGGTTTTATTTTATTTTGGCTTTGAGGTCAAGAGTGGGCTGAATGCTCTCCCAGTGAGGGTGGAGACGGGGAGTGAGGGGAGAGGGCAGAGAACTGTTCTTCCAATGACTTCACCTGAAGGGTGCGAAGAGACATCTTTGCCAAGAGACTGTGGCAGCCAGCTGCCGCCATGGAGTGAAGCTGAAATACAACATTAAATGGCCCCTCTGTTTAAGGTCTGCTTATGTAAACAAGACACTGGGGGAGGACGACCTGGAAGGAGAGCCTGTGCGATCAGAACACCTAATTGTAAGCACAAATCTTTCCAGGTCCAGTTATCAAACTCACCTTGGGACTATAAGAGCCACTCTTTCCCCTCTAATAGAAAACGGTCATTCTGTGCTGGATTCCTCCCCCGGAGATGGAGTGGAGGGAGGGAAGCGATCGGCCCCAAGAATTGACAAACTGGGAAGTTTTGTGTGTCTCAAGGGCTGCAGATTTGGTTGCTGAAAGCTGGGGAGTCACTGTTTTAGCACAGATTCTGTCAGCGCCCACAGGACGTGGGCAAAGTGGGAGTGGTCTTCCTGGTTAGGCAAGGCTGAGTTGAACCCCGAACCGAAAGGGAGCATTGTGGCTTTTATAATCCAATGATGCAATGATTATACCAGCTTACAGGAGTTCTCAGCAGGTGCTTTTTATTCATTGATAAAGAGCTAAGGCTCGTTTTTGATAGATAATATATATTTATTAAATGCATTAATGTGTGTTTTATAATGTACCTTTATCCTCCCCTGGCTGACTGTTGCATACTTTAAAAAAATCGTTAAAGAAATTTCAAGACAATCAATGTGTACCATAAACGACTGTATATAAACATTACAAATTTAAAAGATTGTAAAGCATGGGCAAATAGGTTTTATTTTCAAAATGCTGTTCTTAACACAAAAAATAAAGGCTTTACTATTTACTTAAGACGTGTGGTAGCTTGTCAAAACAACCCAATACAACTACTTGGCTTTCAGATCCGCCTGGAGGCTAAGTCTGTGGCATTTTGAATGGGAGAATCCTGGTTAACAGCAAACTGCAGCACAATTGAGGGTAATAAGTCAGTTTACCCATAAAATGAGGAATTTCTATAATGCTTTAGGGCCTAGACAACAAAAATTCTTTATCTTTATTGTTGTCTGGGTTTGTGTCTTATCTTGATGCAGTCAAAGTTAAGGGTCAGTCTCCTTGGGAAATGATCACAGGCAATAATGACTTTTTTATGAAAAGAGTACTCACCAGATAAATTTAAAACCCACTGCAGAGGTTTGGGACTTTATTTTAAATATGGATCTTTGCAAAGGTGGCCAAAACTGGGAAACCGGTAACTAGAGAAAACTTCAACATCTCTTGGAATCAGAGTTCACTGTACATTTTAGCAGTGGTTGGTGTAGAAGAATACTCCTGAAGCACTGACGAAATATACGGATGAAAGAATAAAATTGGGGGATAATGCAGAAAGTTAAAACTATTACTTTCTTATGATAAACTATTTGCACTAAAACATGTTTGCAACGAAAAGATTCTTATCCGAATGCACCAAATCTAGTTGTTCAAGAAAGCACAATAGAGGAAGCATAACTTGAACATTTTCCTCAAGTGGAGAAATTGGAGCAAAGAGGGGAAAGATATCGACAGCTGTTAAGGTTGTGGAGTCTTAGCTGTAGCCTCTTCTCCATCCTCCATTTTGCATTTTACTGCAAAGAAATGAAAGAGAAAGTCAGGGTCAATCTACAAGCCTAGACAGACTTGGCATCTGGAAACTGCAGACTTGGATACACAGAAGTCAGTTGCTTCGAAACCCACTGAGCGGCTGCGATGGTTCTGGTCCCGTGGATCTACCGGGGAAGAACACAGGGCCTTTGTCCTCCACCGGCAGCACCTGGAGTTTCAAAGCCACTTCACGTAACGTTCATGGCCATTCTGAGTTCAGTTCAGAAGAAGGTCAAAAGTATGCTTTGCAGGTCGGGGGCACTGAAGGAAGGAAGTTTTACTAAAGATGATGACAGATTCGAGGCTCTTGACTCAACCAAATCTGTCACCACTCACCCTGTTCCCCCCACACCCAAAATTAAAAACTCAGGACAGCACTGGGGTCAGTTCGAGGCCACAAGAGAATCTTTTCTAGTCTTTTATGGTCCAGACAAGAATGTGATCCGGGTGATTTCCTGAGTCGGCCAAACAGGAAAGTTAGCTGAACGCAGAGCACTGCACTATTTGGAAGGGAAATTGTCCCAATAGGTAAAAGCCCCTTCCCCCCAATATATAGAAACCCAGTCCCCTGGTGGGTGGGATATCCATTTGGAAAGACCCTCTCTTTTTAATAAATCTTCGCTTCTAGTGTCCAAGTTAATGCCTGAAGGGTTATTCAGAGCAAGGCTGCAGGCTCTGGTCATGCTTGAAGAGCAGTGTTCGCGTAGAAAGGGTGTTGGGGGTTGGTACTGTGTAGAGCAGAGGTTTCAGTCGAGCCTGACCTCCCAGTGGCTGAGGGCACACGCTGGCCACGGACCCCATCACATGCAGCGCAGTGGACTAAACAGGCTAGCCCAGCAGTCTTCAGGCTGGCGCTACACAAAGACTTCCCAAGGGTTCTTGGTCATGGTTTATTCAAAGACAGTTTCCAAATCTTGGCTTCCTTGCGTGGACTTGCAGTTGCTCATTTCCCTTTCCTACCTCTTCCCATCCTGGCACTACCGAGGGTGTAAAAAATCCCCAGGTGCCAAACAAGGACGCAATTTGAAATGTTGGCATCCCCAGAGTCTCCTTTACTTTCTATACTTAATAACTATCAAATTTTAGAATGTATTTAGTTGGCTTTGTGAACTAGTATTAATAACTCAAACCAGAAAAATATTTTCAATACCAGGAACCTATGGTCACAGGAAAATTAATTTTTTTCAATGTGTACTATTTTTGTTCCATATTTATGGAAGCTGTACAGGTAACCACAGTGAAGACCCTGTATGCCTCTAGGCCCACTGACGATGACAATGCATGAGCAAGGATGATCCACACCTGGGAGGTGCTCTCCCAGTATCCCGCTGGCCCATGATAGAATCTAGGATACGAATGTTTAGCAACAGGCTGGGGTGGCGGAGTTCTGACTTGTAGCATTTGCCAGTTTCCATGTCTGATTTCAAGCTACCAGCCTGATGACATATTACAGGGGTAGAAAGGGGCGCACACAACCAGAAGGAGCAGCTCAGCACACGGCTGTTCCAGATCCCCACGGGCAGGTGTGCAGGGAAACCCAGGCGTGGGATGGTTTTCCACATGTGGTTGGGGGACCAGCAATGTTTGCATCACTGGGAACCTATTAGAAATGCACATCCAGGCCCCCACCCCAGACCTATAGAATCAAAAATTGGGGGTGGAGCCCAGCCATCAGTATTCCTAACAAGCCCCCCCGGTGATTCTGATGGACACTAGATAAAGTTGAGACCCACTGACCACTGGTTTTTTATGCTGGCTGCGTTTAAGAATTACCTGGGTAGCTTCTGAAACCTGTTGGTACCTGGATCTCGCCCCAGACATTCTGATGTAATTGGTCTGGGACCCGGGCATCAATTCTTATTCAAAGCTGTGTGTTACTAAGATTCAGGGTCAAGAATCTTTCTTGCTAAGGGTCAAGAAACCCAAACCGTGGTTGGAGTCCCTTAAGGAAACGTGAATGCAAAGACCCTCAGAGCAGTTCATAGGAGTCTCAAAGTCTCAAAACTTAAGCCATTTGAACGACATTCTCTCTGGCCTACAACTGGCAGACAGACACTTAAGGCTACTGGTAGCATGGAAGGAAAGAGGAATTGGCTGATGGGAGGAGTTCCCAAGCCTTGGGTTTTCTTTAGTTCCTCAACCCTGCTGGAAGGAAGAATTCACCTGCATGCCTTTCCTTTGTCCCAGTATTTTAACCAATCCTGTCATGCCTTGAGACCCTCCTCCCCACCCCTACATTTTGACCTTGCCTAGGAAAAAGCCCCTCTCTCTTTCAGATCATTATACAAAAATCTTGAAGGAGGAGAGTAGAAAGGGATGCTGGGAACACTCCTTCAAGTTGGAGAATCTAGACACTAACTAGAGTTGACGGACTGGAAGTAAAGGTGTGAAGCTTCATGATGGAATCACCTGGAACTCTGAACACTCCTGGTGGCCAGCCCCACCCTAGCCAATCAAGTCAGAATCTCTTGGGGACTTGGGGAGACGGGGACTGCCCACTGGTGCAAACACACTGGAAAACTGGCAATATTAAGTGAAACTGAGCATGTACATTCCCCACAATGCAGCGATTCCAGTACTGTATCCAGCCCCTGGAGAAGCCCTTGCACACGTTACTGGCAGACATCAGTGAGGATGTTCATGATGGCAGAAAACTGGAAACAGCCCAAAACTCCATCAGCAGCTGACCGCATAAATAAACTGTGGTTTACTGGAACAGCGAGTATACAGCACTGGACCTGAACGAACCACAGCTACCCGTGTCGGCTTACCTTAGCTTACAGTATTGAAGGAAAAGATGCAAGGCACAGAATAATACATACAGTGTGATTCTATGTATAGCAAATCTAAATGTTGAGGGTTGCATATAAAGATGAAGGGAATCTAAATAAAAGCAAGAGAACGATTATCACAAAAGTTAGCGTAAGTGGCTTCATGGTGGGAAGGGGAGCCTTAAAAGTGTTCACAGTGTACCACTTCCTTAACTGGTATGGTGGTTACCTGAGTGTTTGCTTTATAGCTCTATGTGTTTTATGGTCGCTATTATATGTATATTTCATCTCCTCCCAAGAAAAGGTAAGAAGAAATAAAGATGGTTGTCTGTAACTTGAAACTACAAAGTCAACTAATTAAGGAACGGGAAAGAGCAATTTAACTCTTTTGGGAGGGGGGGATGGGATTTAAGTGAGCTAATTCTCATCTGTCACATCAGGAAATCAGGAGATAGTGTCTAAACTTTTCCCTAACCCTAACCCTAACCTTAACCACCCAGAGAAACAGCTCAGAGCTCAAAGTGATTGCCATAGAAGAGGGTGACAGATGATGCTCATTCATCCTCCTGTTTTATCCTCTATACCCGTAACCATGGCAACCATGTACAGGGATTACTTTGCTAAAAATTAAGAAGCAGCTAACGTCTCTCCTTAGTGGTTTTCCTCCTCCGGGTCTTGGCGGAACCTTGCACAGGCAGGTTATTCAGTAGAAGGAGGGAGCAAGAGAAGAGGCAGTGGAGGGGAGCAGGCAGTGAGATGAAAGACCCCAGTTTCCACCTTAGTTTAGAGACATCACTGTGGTAGGCTTCCAGCACCAACAGACGGCTGCCTCCATGGCCCTGCGCTGCCCCTGTACCCCTTGGCAGACTGGTGCGGAGCCAGTTACGGAAGGCCTTGAGAGAGCGGAAGATCCCAGAGTGATGCACCAGGCCTCCAGCTTCAGTTAAAGGCAGCGTGACAAGAGAGGTCTCGCATACTAGTGAGACCCGCTTACGCTCTCCTCCTCTCCACTGCCCCCCGCGCGCTCCTGTGTCACTCAGTGACAGAGTTGAGAACCCCAGACATGGCTAGAGAAGCTGCCTAAGACATAAGGAGGAAATTCAGGGACCACAGGGTCATCCAGCTACTCACTCAGTGTTGCCCAGATGTGGCCTCGGCACAAAGGACCAGCTGGGGCAAAAATACAGATTCCTGGACCCCGCCTCAAACCTTGATAATCAGAATCTCGATGAGTGAGTGGGAATCAGCACCCACCACCTCTACGCTTTGAGTGATCCTTCTGATGTGACAAGTTTGGGAAAGAGCGCTGTATCACTCAGCTATCACTCAGTGCCTGTTTCCTGAGGGCCCACGTCTGAGAGGGGCCCTGCCTCCTGAGGGCCTGGGAGGGTCAAGACCCACGAAGTGCTCAGCACTGAGTCTGATCCAGAGAAGCACACACTACATATTAGCTATTACTATTCTCAGGGCACAGTCTTTGACCTCAAGAAGCTCACAGAGGGGGAGGCAGGAAAATTAACAGGGAATTAGAGATGCTTACACACCAAAGAGAGAAGCTGCTTCAGTAAATGTGCATCCATCACACAGATGGGTCCTGGGGTTACAAAGAGAAGACTGGTTCACACTATCAAGTCAGAGATATATATATATATTAATATTATATATAAATTTTTTTTTAGCCAATTAGCACCCAGCTTTTAGGATTCCGGGTAAATAATAAGACAACACTTCTATGGTACTTATTGGGCCCTTTGCGCATATGAAGTGGCAGTGAGGTACGTGCTGTTATTTTCCCCAATGACCGTATAGATGAGGAGACTGAGGCACGCAGGTTACGTAAGGAGCCTGGGGTCACACTGTGGGCTGTCTGGCTCCTGCATTCATGCCCGTAACCTCCACAGGGTCGTGGTCTCTCTCCCCAGGGAGATGAAGATTTCTGTAATGAAGACGCAACAAAAGGTGCTGCTCCCACATCTCTTCCCACATAGACAGTTTAGGAAAAACCAAAATGCCCAGCACCTGTGGAATGAGTAGATACCTGATAATTTATAAACTTGATAAAATAGGATGAAACCGTTCAAAATGTGCTTTTGCTAAAGCTTGGAGGAACAAGGAGACACGCCAAGAGCAAAATACAGTGGAATTTACAAAATTCCTATAAATTTTGATGATGCAAATTTTAAATTGCTCCATTCCAAAAGTTAACAATGTCTCCAAGGGGGACACTGTGGCTTCTGTCTGGTGGTGTTGAAAGCCAACAAAGCTGATGGCTCCAAAGGTAAAGTGGAAGCTAGGTTCTTTCACTCAGTCATCTCTGCCCTTGTTTTCTCTCTTGCTTTTCTGAAAAAAAAAAATTATTTTTCTTGAAAACAAGCGATTCCTATTTTATGTTTAGTCCTGAGTGAGATGTTCATAGTACACCCTTTAAATGTGACTGCCCTGTAAAAAAAAAATTACATTCATAACTAAGTGGTGGCCCAGCATTTCAACTCTTAAAAAAACTAAATATAGAGAAAACGATTGAAAAGAAATGGGTGAATTTTTGTTTTCCCAAATGTCTACCGTCCACGTGCATCGCTATACTATTGCGGAAAACTTTCTAAAAGAACTAACAACATATACCAGACAGAAGATAAACAGACTGTCAGGGCATCAACATGTACACGGTGTTACTGTGGTCAGGCAGACCGCAGAGGTGGGGAGAGGCAGGGAGGAGGAGAGGTCGGGAGCTGGGGAGTCCCAGGGGAGCTGGCCCCCCAGTATCAGCAGACCCACTGTTGGGAGACCCCAGGGAGAGATCCACCCAAGGGTGACGCTGCCCTAGTAGAGGTGATCACTGAAAAAATATTAATGAAACCTATGCTAGGAATAGTTTCTGATTGGGGAATTGGTAGAAAAGTAATGTTTCCCCCTCAGTTTGCTTGCTCACAGAAGGGTAGACTCTGGTGTCAAGCAGACCCAGGGTTCAAATCCTGGCTCTGCCATCTGATAGCTGGGTGACCCCAGCCCCAACAACATTTCATCGTTTGAACTAAGTAAAATAATCTTGACCTCACAGAGTCCTCATGAGATTAGGGAGATAATGTACCGAATGTGCCCAGTGCAGGGACTGATACGTTGTAGGTATTCAACAAACGTGACTTCTTTTCCTCTGAGTGGCCTGTAGAAATACAAGCTGAAATGCTGCTAAAGAGTTCACTTAGCATCTTTTAAAACTCATGTCACTCATCATCTTAAAGTTAGTTAGTTATCTTGCAAGCTCAGCTATCAAACATGGCCAAGGATTTGAAAGTAAGCAGAAGAAGCCAGTGTAGATGTTTTGGAATGTGTGCCCCAAACTCTGGTGTTTTAGTTGCAGGAGTGTCTCTGAGACCTCTCTCAGAGCTTGTGTGCCCATCCTTAAAGCATCATTTGGGCAAGCTGAGCTACCAGATTTCCTCAGAGCATAACTGAGTTTAGAAATGAATTTGTGTCCCGATGGCTGATAAGCACATAAAAAGGTGTGCATCAAAGAAATTAAAGCCACAGTGAGACAGACACTACACACCCACCAGGATGATTACAATGAAAAAGGCTCATCACACTAAGTGTTGGTGAGGATGCAGGACAACTGAATGCTCAGGCATCGCTAGTGGGGATGGGAAACAGTGCCAACACTTTAGCAAAAGATTTAGCAGGATCTTGCCAAATTAAGTATTATGTATGTACTCTCAGGCCCATCAGTTCCACTCCTGGCTAATCCTCAACTGAAATGAGTACTTACATCCACCAAAAAACATATACAAGAATGTTCATAAAAACTGGATACAACCCAAGTGTCCATCAATAAGAGATATACACATTGTGATACTATTCACAGGAAAGAATACTACACATCAGTGAAAAAGAGGAAACTACTGCTGCCCTCAACATTTTGGTTGACTCTCCCAGATGTAATAGCCAGCAAAAGAAGCCAGGCACGGAGTCCATACTCTTTCCATTTATGTGAAGTTTGAGAATAAGCAAAACTATTCTATGGTGATAGAATTCCAAATAGAGTTTGCCTTGGGGTTGGCTGCTGCCTGGGTGGGAGCACGAGGGAACCCCTGGAGGTGGAGCCCATTCTTCATCCTGATCCGGGAGCTGGTTACGTGGTGTGTACATACAGAGAAGTTCACTGTGCTGTACACTTAGGACCAGGGCACCCTGCTGTCTGTGAGTTTGACCTCAACAAAAAATAAAATTAAATAAATAAAATAAAACAAAATAAAATAGGAAAATGGGGAGGAAGAGAACAGGCATCAAAATCTGAGGACGGGGCTTCCCTGGTGGCGCAGTGGTTGAGAATCTGCCTGCCAATGCAGGGGACACGGGTTCGAGCCCTGGTCTGGGAAGATCCCACATGCCGCGGAGCAACTAGACCCGTGAGCCACAACTACTGAGCCTGTGCGTCTGGAGCCTATGCTCCGCAACGAGAGAGGCCACAATAGCGAGAGGCCCGCGCACTGCGATGAAGAGTGGCCCCCGCTTGCCGCAACTAGAGAAAGCCCTAGCACAGAAACGAAGACCCAACATAGCAATCAAGCAATCAATCAATAAATAAAAAAACTTTAAAAAAAAAAAAAAATCTGAGGACGTTTTCATTCAGATCCAGGGCAGAGTCTAAGGTGCCTCGACAGTCCCTGAGGGCTCCACACTTGAAACAGATTAGTAACAGTATCACACTATTAAGTAGAAAATTTGCATTTACTGAATGCTAGACATTATGTTCAGGGCTTTACACAAATGTATCATCTCGGTTAATCACCCCAGCCACTCTGGGAGGTAGATGCTATCATTATTTCCATTTACCAACGAGAAAATTAAGGCTGAGACACTAAGCAACTTGCCCAAGGTCACAGAGCTAAATAAATGGCCCTGCCAGAACTCTAAGCCTGGTCTGTCTGAGTCCAAAATCCATGGTCTTAACCATCATGTCATACTAATGCAGAGTATGAATTGGGGTCCCTGATCACCACCCAGAATAATCCAACAAAGCTTAAAGTCAGGCTGTATTACTTTCTAATTAGGAGGTAGGGGAGTGTACAATATATATTACCAAGGTTTTTTTTTTTTCTGTTTTTACTGGACTGAATTTTTAAAATAAGATTATTTTTCAATTATAAAAGCTGTTCATAGTCATTATAGAAAATCTGAAGAATATAGAAAAAAATATGAAAAAAAAACTTCACGTCCCCAGTGGAAGAATATGTCATGGAAGATTTTCTTTCTAAAAAGAAAGAAATGTTGACATGTAGAGGGTAATGTCAATAGTCTGGTATGTTTACCCCCCTTTCTTAACTGTGCCAGATGTTGGGTTGTGTTATTTTGAGGAAAGTTGAGCCAGCTTGGAAGCCACAAGGCACTGGGGCAGATTTGACAGTCTTGAATGTGCAGTAATTACTGCTGTTGACTTCTAAACAATGTAAACTCAGGGCGAAGTCTCCTGGAAGGCAGCATTTTAAATGGAAACATTTGGTGCTGGAAGTGACAACAATAGTTATATTAAAACAGAATCTCAACATCAAGTTTTGACCCTGGAAAGGATCTTGATTCCTGGAAAGGGAGACATTTAATAAGAGCCATGTTTTTCACAGATGAGGGAAACTGAGGCTCCAACAGGGGAAGAAATGGGGCCATTGGAGCACAGCTTAGTTGCTCAGGGCACACCTTCTGGAGCCAGGCGACTTGGCTTTTACCATCATTTACCAACTGGGTGACCTGAGCAAGTCTCTTAACCTCTTTGAAGCCTCAGCTCCCTCACCCATAAAATGGGGACAGTAAGACCTTCCTCTCAGTAGAGTGCGAGGGTGAAATGAGATGGTACCCATTGCCTGGCTTATGGTAGATGCTCAATAAAATTATTTCTTAATTATATAGGCAATGCAGTGGCTGTAGAAAAGCTGGAAAATACGCTTTTTTAAAACAAATATTTAAACAAATTTTCTTTAAATCATGTAAGTGAGGTTTATGTCCTACTCATATGTGTTTATATATCTATTAGTATTTTCTTCTTACATCTGAATTTACAAGGGCAGCTCCATTTCGCAGTTAGCATCAAGATTGGAGATTTAGCACAGCAGTTTAAATAGCCACCACCTAGTAGGCTGTCCTTCAAAATTCTGCGTCTGGGCTTCCCTGGTGGCGCAGTGGTTGAGAATCTGCCTGCCAATGCAGGGGACACGGGTTCGAGCCCTGGTCTGGGAAGATCCCACATGCCGTGTAGCAACTGGGCCCGTGAGCCACAACTGCTGAGCCTGCGCGTCTGGAGCCTGTGCCCCGCAACGGGAGGAGCCGCGATAGTGAGAGGCCCGCGCACCGCGATGAAGAGTGGCCCCCGCTTGCCGCAGCTGGAGAAAGCCCTCGCACAGAAACGAAGACCCAACACAGCCAAAAAATAAATAAATAAATAAATAAAGTGAAATTCTTTAAAAAAAAAAAAAATTCTGCGTCTTCAAAAGCCTAGGGAGTCAGGGGTGTGAATGAACACAGAAGAACCCTGTCAGCCGTGTCTTATGACTTTTTTATTTATCTCTGCATTCTCAGCTGCCGCTGCCAAGACTGAACCTTTAGAAATATCCCAGGCATTTTGAATGAACTCGGGTTATAAACAGTTCTCATCCAGTTCAGACTGGCAGAAGCCCTGCATATTGAATGCTGCCTTTAAGTGAAATGGAAACAGATCCTCCAGTTTATTTTTATATAGCTCCTCTGTGAGTGTAACAAGCTAATAACTAATTGAGAAACTATTTCAATCTGTAACTAGGGACTGGCGCAGTATTCACTCATTATCTTGGTAGTTGGTCCAGAACCCGAGGCAGACAGGGCTCCAGTCAAGAAACCCTGATGACTAAGCCAACTTTATCAAACCTTAAAAGAAGGAAATGGGAAGTAACATTCCAAGAGTTTCAACTACAGAGTTCTTTCTAATAGGAAGCCGACTGGTGTACTGAAAAGAAAATTTGAATTTTTCAAGCGCTGATGTTGGTGAGAAACTTACTGACCCCTAAACAAAACTACTTTTTAGAAAGGATCACTCATATCACCTAGTCATTTTTACCCTCTAAATGTCTCCTAAACCCATCCACTTCTGTCCAGTTCCACTGCTACCAGGTCATCAGATCCATCTCCCACCTGCAGCCATGCTCATCTTTCTATAAAGCCCATCTGATGATGCCACTGCCCTGCTAAAGCCCTTTAAAGGCTCCCGGCTGCCCTCAGGATCAAGCCCAAAGTCCCCCGAGGCCACTGCTCCCTCCCAGCTCCCCGGTGCCTCGCACCCTGCTCTCATCGCTCAGGCCTTCTTTCAGTCCCCCTTCCAGGCTCAGGGTCTTTGCCTCCATCCTTCCCTCATCCAAAAGCCCTCCCTGCCATTCACATCTAGTTAATTTCTAGGGGAACCTATTCAAACCCACTGCTTAAGTCTTTCGAGGCATCCTGAACTTCTTCGGAGCACTCATCACAGTCTGTAATCATGGATTCACGTGATTATTGGAATAGTGTCTGGCTTCCCCACTAGGCTTGAGTTTCGAGTAGAACAACGTGTTGGCTTATGTTCTCCATTGAACCTCCAGCATGTGGCAGGTCCAGTCCTGTGCCCAGAGCAGGCGCTCGATCAATCTTGGCTGAACCAATGAATGAAACCCTACTCTAGCTTCCTTTGGGAGCCCCCAGGCCTTTCTCTCTCAGACTCCAGACTGTCAAAAGGACACACATCGGGCTTCCCTGGTGGCGCGGTGGTTGAGAGCCTGCCTGCCAATGCAGGGGACACAGGTTCGAGCCCCGGTCTGGGAGGATCCCATATGCCATGGAGCGGCTGGGCCCATGAGCCACAATTACTGAGCCTGCGCTCCGCAACAAGAGAGGCCGCGGTGGTGAGAGGCCCGCGCACCGTGATGAGGAGTGGCCCCCGCTTGCCGCAACTGGGGAAAGCCCTCGCACAGAAACGAAGACCCAACACACCCATAAATAATAAATAAATAAATTAAAAAAAAAAAAAAGGACACACATCTTTTCCAGCAATATAAAGGATTCTCCAGGTCAGCGGGGATGCCCAGACTTTAGTATCGGAGAGGCAAGTATTTGCATCCAGTCTCTAGCACTTACTACCAGCATGCCCTTGGCCTAGTTGCTAACCCTCTCAGAGCTTGTTCCCTCACCTGTAAAAATGGGTTCCTTGCGGATCTTATTGCACAGGGTAATCTTGATATTTAAATACATTAACTGAGATCACATACACAAATCCACCAGAAGAGTGCCTGGCACACAGCAGATGCAACAGGTGCTTAATAAATGGCGGTCCTCGTCAGGGTTCAAACCGCTGTTTGCCTGGTTTCCTAGGCAAAATATAACAAACTATAACTTGGGGTCTGCCGCCTTCCCTCTTGCCTTCCTTTGCCAGCACCTATTGTGTTTGTTGACTCAAGACCGAAAATGACGAACGTGCCAGACAGAGCCATGGTCTCTTGGAGCTAATCTATGTTTGAATTGAAAGATAAGTGTTTTCAATATGCAAACAATATCTTCAAGAGTTACATGAATTGGGTTAAACCCTCTCACAGCCATTGCTGGGAAACGATCCTAAGACACTGATCTTAGATACATACAAATATTTAGGAATATGGACATTTATTTGGTGCATGGTATCAAAACACTTCTCTTTGGCTGATGCGAGAAAACGTTTAATGTCTACTCATTCTGATTGCAATTCCCAGGCTGATAGGAAAGACATGAATGTCACCTCACCATTTCCTCACAGGTAGACCGCTCCATTTCCGCTGCCTGTTGCAACAATAACAACAACACTGATGAAAATACTAATAATCATTATAAGTACTATTTATTGAGTTCTTACAATATGTCAGGTGGTGTACAAGGTCATATATCCCTATGTTGTCTTTAATCTTCAAAACGACTCTCTGAAGGTATTATTATCTCCAATTTTCAGATGAGAACACAGGCTCTGAAAGGTAAGTGACTTTTCTAAGATGCACATGTGGGATTTGACACCTCATTTGCCTGTCCCTAGTCTACTGCTCTTCAGGAAATCATCTCAAAGTTTGAATTAAAAGATTAACGTTTTCAATATGTAAAAATATCTTCAATAGCTGCACAAATGAAATTAAATTCTCTTAGGAATGAAGGCAGCCACGGCAGCAATATTTATAACGGTGAAACTTAGAAGTGTCCAAAGAGAAAAAAATTATGTAGCTAATCATGTAAAATAAGTTTATAATATAGGGAGATATGTTTACCATGTAAAGCTAGGTGAAAAAAGCAAGGGTACATGAAAATAACTGCTATGAAGTATGATCTCACTGATGTAAACTTAAAGATAGAGATCCATTTTCAAAAAGATTGACATGAAAGATGACAACTGGAAGTTCAAGGGACCCAGAATAGCCAAAACAGTCTTGAAAAAAGAGAACAAAGTTGGAGGACTCACACTTTCCCATTTAAAAACTTATTAAAAGCGACAGTAATTGAGACTGGGTGGTACTGGCATAAGGATAAATATATAAATCAGTGTAATAGACCTGAAAATCCAGAAGTGAACACTTACACTTATTTATTAAATTTATTTATTTATTTATTACATTTATGGTCAACTGATTTTCACCAAGGGTGCTAAGACCATTCAATGGGGGAAAGAATAGTCTCTTCAACCTATGCTGCGGGACAACTGGATATCCACATGCAAAAGAATAAAGGTGGACCCTTACCTTACACCACATACAAAGAGTAACTCAGAATGGGTCAAAGACCTAAATAAAATCCCTAACACCATAAAGCTCTTGGGAAAAAGTGAGTGGAAAAAAGTGGTTTAGACATGGTCCATGGTCCAACAGATTAGAAAATGGTTTCTTAAATATGACACCAAAAGCACAAGCAACAAATGAAAAAATAAAGTGGACATCATCAAAATTTAAAACTTTCATGCTTCAAAATACACCACTTTCAAGAAAGTGAACAGACAACCCATGCAACTGCAAATCATATCTCTGATTACAGACTTGTGTCTAAAATACATTTTAAGAAATCCTTACTACTCAATAAAAGACAGACAATCCAATTTAAAAAGGCAGAGGATCTGAACAGACATTTCTCCAAAGAAGCTATACAAACGGCCAATAAGCACCTAATAAGATACTCAACATCATTAGGCATTAGAGAAACATAAATCAAACCACACTGAGATACCACTTAACATCCACAAGGATGGCTATAGTCCAACAGACAGATAATAAGTGCTGGTGAGGATATGTAAGAATTGGAACCCTCATCCACTGCTGGTGGGAATGTAAAATGGCGCAACCGCACTGAAAACAATCTGGCAGTTCCTCAACCAACTGAACCTAGAGTTACCATATGACCCAGGAATTCTACTCCTTACTATATACCCAAGAGAAATGAAAACATGTGTCCACACAAAATATTGTACATGAATGTTCATAGCGGCATTATTCGTAATAGCCAAAATGTGAAAACAACTCAAATGTCCATCAACTGATGAAGAGATGCACAGATGTGATACATCCATACAATGGAATATTATCTGGTCATGAGTTGTATCCCCCTCAAATCCATATGTTGAAGCCTTAAACCCGCACATGTGACTGTACTGGAGATGGGGCCTTTAAGGAGGTGATTAAAGTTAAATGAGGTCATAAGAGTAGAGCCCTGATCTGATAGAACGGGTACCCTTATAAGAAGAGGAGGAGATACAAGAACTCTCCCTCCACTATGTGGGGACACAGCTAGAAGGCAGCTATGCAAACCAGGAGGAGAGCTCTCACCAGACCCAACCATGCTGGCACCTTGATCTTGGAAATCCAGACTCCAGAACTGTGGGGAAAAAAATGTCTGTTGTTTAAGTCACCCAGTCTATGGTATTTTGTTATGGCAGCCGAGTAATACAAGTCATAAAAAGAAATGATGTACTAATATGTGCTACAACATGGATGAAGCTTGAAAACACTATGCAAAGTGAAGATGCCAGTCACAAAGGCAAATCTATAGAGATTGAAAGTCCATTAGTGGTTGTCTGGGGCTGGGAAGAATGGGAGTCTTGCGGGCTTATAGCTAACGGGAGTAGGGTTTCCTCTGGGGGTGATGAAGATGTGCTAAAATTGATTGTAGTAATGGTGGCAAATTCTGGGACTATACTAAATGTCACTTAATTGTATGATATATGAATTATATCTAAATAAAGTTATTTTTAAAAAAGAAAGAGGACCTTTTGATAGCAGTTATCTCTGGATGGCAAGACTTAGAATTATCTACTTTTTCGTTCAATTTTCTACAAAGGGTAAGTATTACTTTTCTAATCAGTTAAGAAGAAAGTTATTTTTTAAAATTCTGTTAAAACAAGTGCCAGCAGTATTCTCCTCTTCTACAAAGCTGATAAAGCTCACACCTCTGCAAGAGTCGAATACACACTAATGACAACTCCTCCAGGCCGGGCTTCTCAGTGTTTAATGTTCTCTCATGTACATTATCTCATGTGAGATTCACAATCTCTTTGTGCTGTAAACAAGGCAAATACCTATTTTCTTCCTGAATGTATTTATATCCTGCTTCCTCTCTAAAAGGATTTCAGATAATTTACAAAAAAATATATAGCTAATAAAAATAGAAAAAAGAAAACCAAGTCTGAAGAGAAATGGAGAATTTAGATATGCTAACCAAGAAGAGTCAGTAAGTTGCTATAAATGAGGTTTAAATTGAACTGAGCTTCCTGGCAGACTAGGCAAAAAGGTAAAGTTAGGGAAGAAGCAAACCATTTCCCCAAGGGGAGCTACATTTTTCCTGGCACCGTTTGCTGGAAACATTTCTCATATGGGGATTTATTTTTGTAAAAAGATCTAATGGACCATGATCCAGGAATTCTACTCCTAGGTGTACACTCAAGAGATACTCTTAGATATCTACCAGGAATGCTCATAGCAGTTTTATTCATAATAACTAAAAACTGTAAACAACTCAAATATCCATCAAGAGTAGAGTGATAAACAACTGTAGTATATTCACACAATGGAATACTACACCACCAGTGAAAAAGAACAAATTACTGATACAACCAAGATGGCTGAATCACACAAAATGTGGAGTGAGGAAGCCAGATATAAAAGATTTTTATTTAAATGATGATCAAAAAACAGGTAAAACTAGTCGAGGATGATAGAAACCAAAACAGTGATTACCTGGGGGGCAGGGGGGGTGAGAGGTTAGGAAGATGAGGTGGGTGGGGTGGATTGACTGGGATGGGGCATGGCGGAGCCTTCAGGAATAATGGAAATGTTCCGTATCTTGCCCTAAAGCTGGCTGGTACATGGGGAAGATGTCTATTCAGATCCTCTGTCCATTTTTAAATGTTTGGGGGTTTTTTTGATGTGGAGTTGTATGAGTTCTTTGTATACTTTGGATATTAACCCCTTATCAGATACATCATTTGCAAATATCTTCGCCAATTCAGTAGGTGGCCTTTTCGTTTTGTTGATAGTTTCCTTCTCTGTGCAAAAGCTTTTTAGTTTGATGTGGTCCCATCTGTTTATTTTTGCTTTTATTTCCCTTGCCTGAAAAGACATATCCAAAAAAATCACTAAGACTGATGTCAAAGAACGTACTGCCTGTTTTCTTCTAGGAGTTTTATGGTTCCAGGTCTTACGTTTAAAAGAATAAAACTGGACTACTTGCTCACACCATATACAAAAGTAAATTCAAAATGGATTAAAGACTTAAATGTAAGAAGTGAGATTATTTCATTTTTAAAAATGCATGTGGCAACCCACTAATTGTTTTCACCATCCACAGTGGGAAAAACACGATTCAAAAACTGTATGATTTACAATAGTCATTGATCATTATTGAACCCCTACTGTCTGTGAGTATTGGACTAAACATGTTACATGCACTGTCTCATATGGGTTTCTTCAGGATCCAGTGAGGGGAATACTTTTATAATTTCTATTGCACAGATGAAGAAACGGAAGGTCAGAGAGGTTAAGTAACTTTCTCAAGGTCACACAGCCAGTGAGAATTTATAGGTGAGCATTAGCTCAAGTCTTTTTAACTCAAATAACCTTGCCTCTCAGTTGAGCTTTTAGGAGGGTGTTAATTTCATTTTACAGTTAGAAGATGGAAGATCAGGAAGGTTAAGTGCTTTGCTCAAAGATACACAGCTAGGAAGCTTCCATTCAGGGTTTGAATATAAATCTTGGGACTCCAGGCCCAGTACTCTTGCTGCCGCTATTAGCTGCTCACTTGGACAGCTTCAAAGGTCACTCTGAAACCTCTTAAATGACAAGTCTTCAGATGCCACGAAAAGCAAGTGAGGGCAACTCCAAGTCACATGGTGAAAGCAGAACACATACAACAGACTCAGTCTCCTCTACCTCCCTCCTGCTCATGGGAGAAAATAAAGCACTTTTTAAAAAGTCTTTCTATACACCAAAGTATTATCAGTGACAGCATGGTGGATACCCTTTTTTGATCTCTTGATACTTTTCTGTATTTTGCAGAATGAGAATGTATTACTTTGATAAAGGGACAGTTTTTAAGTTATTCTAAAAGGAATCAGTCTGTACTTCTTAACATCTAGCCTCCATAGCTCTATACTTTTAAAATTTTCCATGTCCTGGACTAATGAGAGTCAAATCTGAAAATTGGCAAGAGACTTTAGCTGCTCAGATCCTAAATTTAGATCCTCAGGGTGAATACCATGCATCAACAGGGTTGGACTGGCACTTATAGAGAGAAGGCGGGACAATTAGATGGGTGGGACCATTGCCCTTTAAACCAGGCCAACAGGCGTAAGGGAACATGTGCTTCATGCTCTCAGCAATTTAATCAGAAGTTGGGTCCTGATGGATTTCGCATGAAACAAAACAACAACAGATTTCTCCAGAGCTTAACTCCATAAATAACATCTGTGCATTGCGGCATCGGAGGTGGGGAAGAGGAAGGACTCCCAAGCTGCCCAGTCTGCTACTTCCTTGCTGGGTGGCCCTGGGTATATTGTTCAACCTCTCTGTGCCTCAGTTTCTTCATCTATAAAATGGAGACCATACAGTACCTACTTCAAAGGGCTGCTGAGAAGACTGAGTTCCTACTAAAGATGTGCTTAGAACATTGCTTGCTTCATAGTAAGCACACAGGAGTGTGAACAGTCCTTTTTATTATTTTAGAAAAGATGGATAATATATCTCCTTTTATTTATTTGTTTGCTTGGTTGCTTGGAAACAGTTCTGTTTACCTTAGATTGACTTTGTCCATAGGGTGTTTACCAAGCTGGATGATTTGGGAAGGGTATTGTGTAACACACATTCAGTCATTTAATCAACAAAATCTTTCTTGAACATCTACCACATACATGCTGGGCACTGTGCTAGGAGTTGGGATAGAGCGGTGAACGACACAGAAAGGAAAAAACATCCAAGCTGCCACAGGAAGCTTCCATATTCTAGTGCAGTCACACAAACAATAAACGAAATAAATCATTAAAATCCTGGGCAATTCAAAAGAATTAAAAACTTAACAATTATTAATCGGTGACTAAATACAATTAAATACATCACATAGTCAAAGACAATTTGTTAAGGAACTAACATAATAATTACAACATAACAGATCCTCTACATGTAGCCCCCGGAACAAACACAGGACATGGGGCACCCAGCCATCCTGGAGCTGGCATTGTCCCAGATCCTTTATTGCAGCCAGGGTTGAAGGGCAATCACACATTTCTTTATTTCTCCAAAGCTGCAAAGGAGAGTTGGCACTGACACCAAGTTCTTAATCTGTGCCCATGCAGGTTGTAATAAAATTTTGGAAGCAGTCAGTTCTTTTTGAATCACCCTGTAGAGAACATGTTAGTTGGGGACAAGCAGGGCAGAGGGATGGGGGTCGGGGGGTCAGGGAGGGCACACTGAGAAGATGACATTAAGCAGAGCCTGATGGAGGTAAGGGAGCGATCCATGAGGTAATTTGGGGTCTGTGCCTTCACTGTTTTTCCTCCTAATTTTTTTTATTGTGGTAAAATACACATAACATAAAATTTACCATCTTAACCATTTTAAAGTGCACAATTCAGTGGTATTAAGTACATTCATATTGTGCAACCATCAGCACCATCCATCTCTAGAACTCTTTTCATCTTGCAAAACAGAAACTCTGTACCCATTAAACAAGAACTCCCCATTCTCCCCTCCTCCCAGCCCGTGGCAACCACCATCCTACTTTCTGTGTCTATGAGTATTACTATTCTAAGTATCTCATTTAAGTGGAATCATACAGTATTTGCCTTTTTGTGACTGGCTTATTTCACTTAGCATAATGTCCTCAAGGTTCATCCACATTACGGCATGTGTCAGAACTTCCTTCTTAAGGCTGAATAATATTCTATTGTATGGACATACCACATATTTCTTATCTATTCATCCATTGATGGACACCTGGGTTACTTCTACCTTTTGGCTGCCGTGAATAATGCTACCATTAACATATGTATACAAATATCTCATTGAGTCTCTGCTCTCTTTCTTGTATTTACCCCAAAGTGGAACTGCTGGATCATATGGTAATTCCAATTAAAAATTTATTAAGGAACCGCTTTATCTGCATCATTTTACATTCCCACTAACAATGCATAATGGGTCCAATTCTTCCACATCCTCATCAATACTTGTTATTGTCTATTTTTTGATAGTATCCATCTTTATGGATGTGAGGGAGTCTGTGCCTTCATTTGTATTTTATGTAACAGATTTATGAAAATATAATTCACATACCATACAATTCACTCATTTAAAGTACGCAATTCAATGGTTTTTAGTATATTCACAGACAGGTGCAACCATCACCACGATCAATTTTACAACATCTTCATTATCGCCCAAAGAATCCCCATACCTTTCAGCTATCACCACCATTCCCTCAGCCTCCTGGCCCTAGGCAAGCACTAATCTACTTTCTATCTCTATAGACTTTCCTATTCGGCACATTTCACATAAATGGAATCATATAATATGTGGTCTTTTGTGTCTGTCTTCTTGCACTTAGCAAGCTTTCAAGTTTTTCAGTTTTCAAGGTTCGTCCACGTTCAAACATGTATCAGTCCTTCATTGCTTTTTATGGTGTGGCCTTCGTTTCTGCATTGAACTTCTGTTGCACTTTTGAGAGCATGGATTGCAGACCTCTCCCACAGCCTACCCATTCATGGACTGGTGGAAAGGAAGGGTGTGAGAACAGCAAGGCAGTATGATGTTGTGGAAAGTTGTAAATGTCCTCAGCTCTGCTCTTTAGCAGCTGTTGACCAAAACCAAGTGACTTAACCTCTGAGACAGTTTCCTCCCCTGAAAGATAGGGGTGATAATAGTTCATGCTCATTCCATTTGTTGTGAAGATTAAAAATATAATAATATATTTAAGGTATGTGGTAGGCACTCATGAGACAGTTTCCTCCCCTGAGACAGTTTCCTCCCCTGAAAGATAGGGGTGATAATAGTTTATGCTCATTCCATTTTTGTGAAGATTAAAAATATAATAATATATTTAAGGTATGTTGTAGGCACTCATGAGGCTTTCATAAGGACCGTGGATCTTTGCAGACACCCAGGTGTGGCAGCTAAGGATAGAGGTAATGCTGTCCTGCAGGCTGGACACCATGGCAGGGGAGATTTCCCATCACCCTTCCTCTGTAAGCTCCATTTTCATCCAGAAAGTCACCCCTGGGTGTGACAGACCCAGGTGTGGTGATGGGAAAGCCCTCAATCTAGAAAATATGCTTCCCACTCCTCAAATATATGACCAAAGAGAAACTGCCTTTAAACATCCCTACTCATCCCCCACAAATTCTCCTAAAGTGCCAAATACCCAGGCTACCCTTCCCTCTTCTCCCCTCCCCAGTTACTCTCTGGCTCTCACTATCTCACCCCACTCTCTCCAGCAAAGCGCAGAATGTTCCCCATCTATTGTTTTTGCCTTTGATCTTGAGACCAAACTCCCAAATCCAACAACCACCACCAAGACAAGAGCAATAGTTTTCCAAGGTTTGGATTTGCCCAACAATAGGCCTCTTTGCCCAGGAGGCAGGAGATTCTACAGCAAACACCTATCAGATGTCCTGTTTTATAGATTTCCTGGCTCACTTCTTCCACTTTTCAAAGAAGACAGCAAGGCCCATCTAGCTGGTGAATTGCAGAGTTGGGCCAGGAACTCAGATCCCCTGAATTTTAATCCAGATGATACTGCATAATGAGAAGAACCCTTGCAAAGGAAGATTTTGAATCCAAAGCTATTACTGGAATCTTGCAGCTAATCCATAGTATCAGGACTTTGCTGATGTGGTTACAACAAATCCACTACTAAGAATAAACACATGTAGTCACTTTCTCTGGCCTCTGGCCTGACACATCCTTGTAAATTTCCCCCAGGGGATTCTAATCTGCAGCCAGGAGTGAGAACCACTGCTGCAGGTAAATCACCTGGCATACATTTTGTTTTTGTTTTTGTTGTTCTTTTTTTTTTTCCCCCCCATTTATTTATTTATTTATTTTTGGCTGTGTTGGGTCTTCGTTTCTGTGCGAGGGCTTTCTCTAGTTGCGGCAAGCGGGGGCCACTCTTCATCGCGTTGCGCGGGCCTCTCACTATCGTGGCCTCTCTTGTTGCGGAGCACAGGCTCCAGACGCGCAGGCTCAGTAGTTGTGGGTCACGGGCCTGGTTGCTCCGTGGCGTGTGGGATCTTCCCAGACCAGAGCTCGAACCCGTGTCCCCTGCATTGGCAGGCAGATTCTCAACCACTGCGCCACCATGGAAGCCCCTGTTTTTCTTGACAGTTTAAAAAATATTACTAAAATCAGCCACCAGTTACTGATCATTCACTTTGTGCCAGGGATCTATTTAATAGAATACATGGTATTTAATATTATTTAATCCTCACAGGAGCCCTCTCTGATGGGCCCTAACTGTCCCCACATAACAGAGGAGAAAATGGCTTCAGGAGGATGAGTGCCTTGCCCTGACCACTGATGGTAGGAGGCAGGACTCGGTTCATTCAGACCCCAGAGCCCGTATTTATTTATTTTATTTATTTTTGGCTGCATTGGGTCTTCGTTGCTGCGCGTGGGCTTTCTCTAGTTGCTGCGAGCGGGGGCTACTCTTCCTTGGGGTGCGGGGGGCTTCTCATTGCTGTGGCTTCTCTTGCTGTGGGGCACCGGCTCTAGGAGCGCAGGCTTCAGTACTTGTGGCACACAGGCTCAGTAGTCGTGGCTTGTGGGCTGTAGAGCGCAGGCTCAGTAGTTGTGGCGCACGGGCTTAACTGCTCTGCGGCATGTGGGAGCTTCCCGGACCAGGGCTTGAACCCATGTCCCCTGCATTGGCAGGTAGATTCTTAACCACTGAGCCACCAGCGAAGCCCCCCATATTCTTAATAACAATGTATATTAGCCATATGTTGAGCATTTACATTACTAATAATAGTTACCATTTAGTGATCACTTTGTTTTTTCAGCCAGACACTATTCCGGTTCATTTAATCCTTACAAAAACCCTATGGGGTGGTTACTAACATTAGTGTTTCCATCTTATTGCCATGCAAACTGAGTCACAGAGAGATTAAGCAACCACCACAAGGTTATACAGCTGATAAATGGGAAACTTAATCCAATCTGGTGCCTTGAGCCTTCCAGGCATCTGTGGATTTATCTAAATCCTACAAAAGCGTTCTTCGTCTATATAATGGCAAAGAAGAATGCTGAACAGTCAGATGATGGAATGAAACTAATGGTTGGAAGCATCCATTTACATAATCTTAAATTGGGGATTTGAACTTTGGGGGCAGACCATTTCATAGAGGAAATCATTTTTTATTTTACTTTTCATTTCGGTAGAATAGTAGGGGATCTTCGAGCATTTCAACAGAAGGCACATCCTAGTTGTGCACTTTTGCAACTTTTAAATGGAAAGATATGTATGGGACTTCCCTGGTGGCGCAGTGGTTAAGAATCCGCCTGCCAATGCAGGGAACACGGGTTCGAGCCCTGGTCTGGGAAGATCCCACATGCCGCGGAGCAACTAAGCCCGTGCGCCACAACTACTGAGCCTGCGCTCTAGAGCCCGCGTGCCACAACTACTGAAGCCCGCGAGCCACAACTACTGAAGCCCGCGCGCCTAGAGCCTGTGCTCTGCAAGGAGAAGCCACCACAATGAGAAGCCCACGCACGGCAACGAAGAGTAGACCCAGCTCACTACAACTAGAGAAAGCCCGCACACAGCAACAAAGGCCCAGTGCAGCCACAAATAAATAAATTAAAAAAAAAAAAAAAAAAAGATATGTATGAAAGTTGATGTCATCCTAACATCCCCACCCACTGGTGAGTCTTAAAAATAGAACTGATGAAAGTAATATCAAGGCATGAAGTCACTAGATTTCTTTTAAGCAAATTTTTATTTCTTCTGCAGGTTAAAATGGAGAAGGAACTAAAGTTTGGGGAGATATGAGAGAAAAAGTTAAAATGAAAATGACACCTTACATTTCCAGATAGTATATTTCTTCTTAAAGAGCCATGATAATATCAAAGCAATGACCTCATTTAGAATTATTCCTGAGGCATAATCATTCTCATTTTACAAGTAGGGAAAATGAAGCACAAAGATTACATCACCCATCAAAAGTTCCAAAGTGACTTGGTGGCATTAATTATAAATTGGTGCAATGTTTTTGGATGACAGTATGGTGATCACTTTCTAAACTTAATATATTTATATCCTTTGACCCAGCAATTCCACTTCTAGGAATTTATCCTACAGGAATACTTTTATAAGTAAGCAAGAATATACCTACAGAATGTCTATGGACGCATTATTCGTAATACAAGCCAAATATCCATTCACTGGGATTTGTTTTTAAAAAGTATGATACAGATCTATCATTTTTATGGAACCACAAAAAATAATGAGATAGACCTCTGTATATGTGGCATGAAGAGATGTCAGTGATATATTGCCAAGTGAAGAGAAAAGCAAGTTACAGTATACTATATATAATATGGTTCATGTTTATAAATATATGTGTGTGTATATATACTTATGTATTAATAGGCAGATGAAGAAACTCTATGAGCTGACATACTAAACAGTGGTTGTCTCTGGAAAATGTTACTGAAAATTTGCCCTTTTTGGTTATAGGATAGATTATGTTTGTTAGTCACAAAGGGTCACACTTAATGCCAGAACCCACCTCCTGAGCCGCAGGCTAGAGTGTTCTCTGCACCTGGGCACCCTCTTTTGGGGCCAAGCCCTTCGCTGCTCCTCATCTGTAGATGGGCAGGGAGTTTGGAAGGAGGGAGAGAAAAACATCCTCACCCTTATCCACTCGCCCCTGGCTTCCTGCTCTGATGGAAATGTCTCCCAGAAACATGGTTATAGATCCTGCAGCCTTCGGATTGAGGACTCAGCCTCTCCTACCCTCACACCTCCCTTATTCCAGTGGCCTGTGGTCATTTCGGCTAGTGTGCAGGGTAGGAGGCACAGCCAGACGCTGCCCACTGTCCAGCCTGGGGCTCCTGGTACCCGGATGGGAAGCTTTGCAGGGGGTCAACGAGCCTTATTGGACCCACAGCTTAAGGTAACTGGACACCATGGCAGGAGATGACCAGAGGTTCCCTGGCATCAGGCAGACCTGGGTTCAAATCCCTGGTCTCTGGCCTTCCTGGCTGTGTGACCTGTGTGAGTCAAGTAACCTCCCAGCTCCAGTTTCCTCATCTGTACAATGGAGAGAATATCTCCTCTCTGGGAGAGCAGGTATGAGGGTTACATGGAAACACAGGGCCTGGCACGCGGTACATGCTCGCTAACTCATGTCTACTCCTGAGCTCCAGACAGGCTTCTCTGCTCTACGAGCTAAGTTCCAGGGGCATCCTAAGGTCACAAGCAGGTGGTATGGCCAAGATAAGGTGCTTATTTTAAGAATATCCTTAAAACCCAATCCTAATAGGTAAGATTTGTCATTACAATCTAAACTTAAAATACTAGATTTAAAATCAAGGAAAGAAATTTCTCTGGTTTCTCTCCCACCCCCACCCCAGGCTTTTATCTTTTCCCTCCAGAAGCAAATGCCCTTCTAAGAAATTCATTAAGGGAAAGGAATATTGATGTTCACTACGTTATAGTGTCTTCTTTACGAGAGAAAAATCAGCTCCAGGAATGAGTGCTTCCAAGAAACTTTTTGAAATTTGAAGGCAATAAACAATGTAATGATCCTATTTCCTTCATTGCTATGGTTTCTAGGAAGCTCAGAGCCACATTTCTATTTATTGTAGGAACATTTTTGAGGTTATTATTCACATTGCACAATGTATTAGGGAAGGGCCCAGTATTTCCTGAACAACCGGACTGTCTTTTTTCTTATGGACACTATGAATTATGCAACAGGCCTTATTTCCCTCTTTACTTTGTCCCTAAGAAATCTCTAGCAAGTATAGGCCTTGGAGTAAGTATTTTGCTTACTGCATTCAATGGCTTTATTTTTTCTCTACTCTTAATTTTTCCTTAATCCAATTACCACATTTACCTAAAAATGTTATATTATATGTGTTTCTGTAAGCAACTACAAACTACTCTTGGACTGAGGTAGGGAACAAACAGGTGAGCAAACAAAAGTAAACAATCTATTTCCTTTGACAGGTCAGCCTCCCCCACCCTTTTCTTTAAAATATCAAGAAGTGATAAAGTCATTCAAAGAGTATTTACACAAATATACAATATACACACACACATTTGAAAATTGCAATCTGATGTTCTATATATATATATATGTATGTATATATATGTAATCTGATGTAGCATATATAATAAATGTAATCTGATGTTATGGGAACAGTTTCTATGTTTTCTTTCTCCTTACTCATACTAGATTTCCAAATAAAATATGAATATTCAGTTACAAAGCACATTTGAAAACAATTACCAATTATATGAAGCTAAAAATATGCTATTAATCAAGACAGGATTTTTGACCACATCTCAAAAATGACTTTGGCATCTTCTTTTGGATTATATTAACTGTAATTCTTGTCACACATGTTTTTAAAAATAATTCCTGCAACTGTCCCGATGGATAGAGACTTCAGGATAACTTCACACTGTTTCTGTCCTAGAGGAAAATCCTGTTCAGGACGGCCTCTGACTCAGTGTAACATGACACAGGCTATAAATGACCATGGTTCTACCCTGACAGCTGACGCTCCTCTCCCTCAGACCTCCTGTCTGCACCAAGGTTGCTCCAAGGAATGAACTTGGCAAAATTCATTCATACTATAAATACCAGAGCACGATATGGATAAAATGGCATCCACTAAACAATTATATTATGTTTGTTTGCTGGATTTGTACATGGATGAGTTTGCAGTTTTCTTACATGAAGGTGAAAACCCATTTTCATTTGCAATCACTCCACTTTTTTTCTTTACCGCAAATCTAAAGGAGAACTACATGTGTTTAACATTCATTTTCAAATTGCTTCATCAGAGCTCTTTGGGGTCTAATTACAGTGTCACCTTGGCTGGGGGGGATTGATTTTTGAAACCGCTACACTACCCAGATTCATAAGGTTTAAAACAGGAAGTAACTCCATGCATGAACTTAACAAAATGATTCAGCTTGGTGACCCCTGAAGGGGACAAAAAGTTCTACTTCACTTGATGGGCAGCACGTTGTACCCTGCTTCTGGCAATTCAGCCCCTACCCGAGGGCTTCAGCCAATGCAAACACCAACAGCAAGAAACCATAGGTCATAAGAAATTGGACAAGCCGTATGTCATGTTCAGGAGGATCCCTGAGAGGTTTGGGTCTGATGGTAGAACCCAAAAGAGTGTCTTGTCTCTCTGCAACTCTCCTCCCGTATGTGTCAGAACACGGGACAGAGAAAGGGCGTGCCTGCGCCCCAGCCCTAGGCCCTCCTCAGCTGTGTGACCTTGGCAAGCCCTTGACCTTCCTGGGCCTAACTTATTCATCTACAAAATGAAACCCAGAGCTGCATCCACCAAATATGTACAGACCGCCTGCTCTGTACCAGGCTCTGTGCTAGGTGTGGGGATATCATGATGAATAAGACACACAGTCCCCACATGGAACCCCATGGAATTTAGAGTCTAGTGGAGGAAATCAATACAAAATTGCTTGAAGCACAGAGATATTTTAATAATGACAATAACCAACACGTATGGGAACTATGTGCCAGGACTTATTCCAAAGATCATCTCCTGCAATCCTTTAACAACTGTATGAGACAGGACTATTACTATTCCCATTTTGCACATGGGAATACTAAGGCTCAATGAAGTTAACTAGATCAGGGTCACACAGATAAAAGTAAAAGGATTCCAAGGGCAACTCTGGCCAACTCCAAAACCCAGTCCTATACCAACGGTGCTGTATTGACTTCTTTCCAAACTGACCACAGATCTGGGGATGGTGTTTAGAACTGACTTTTTTCCTGAGGACCATTTCAGTCTCATCATAAATGGGAAATTTACCCCTGAGTTCACATTGGGGCATTTACTGAAAACCTCATCTTTTTTGGAAAGCACTGTTCCTTCTGGAACCCTCAGAATGTGGAAAGGCAGCAAGGGACGTGGGCAGCAGGTGGCCGAGGTGGGACCTCTTTCACTCTGCCCTCCACTGCTAGCTGGATCACAGAGTTAAATCCAGCCTGCGCTCCCTGCTACATAGCAAGCCAAACCAATCAGCGAACCAACGGCAAATCAACTCAAAAAAAAAAAGTAACAACAGAAATAAATAGGCATGCTGCACTTTTCCTGACCTTTAAACTGATTACAGCCCTGATTGTCTTCCAATTTTAAGTGAAATGAACCGGCAGTTGTGCACAGACAAGCCTGCCAAACAGTTACAGCTCAAACTGCTTCTTAACAAGGGACACCAAGACCGCCAATTTGATGATCCCCTGCTCTGTCCCAGGCTCTGTCTGTATGTGGACTCATACAAGCCTCAGAACTCCATCCATTCATTCATTCCCTCGTTTATTCATTCAACCAAAATTTATTTGGTGCTCACTTTGTGCCAGCCACTGCATGAGGATGAGGCCTTCCTCCTCATGGAGCTTACACTTTAGTGAGGAAGGCATGTAACTGCGAAGTCAGCAAATAACGGAAGTACGATCATGCATCAGTAGGACATTCGGGCCTAGAGGACTCTACATTTTAAAGAGAACACAAACCACTGGGGATCTAGCACCTCCTTAGGGTCGCAACTCTGGCTGACCATTAGAACTGGGGAAACTTAACATTAACATGGATGCCCAGGGCCCATCCCCACCAAGTTGGAATTTCTGGAGATGAGGCACTGGTATTTTTTTATCTTGTAATTTTGAATTTATAGAAAAGTTGCAATAATCACCCAAAGAACTCTCCGATGCGCCATTGTTTATACTTGATCACTTTCTCTCTGTGTGTATACATATGCGTGCATGTGTTTTACAAATTGTATTTTTCTGAATCGTTGGGGATTAAGCTGCATTATCATATCCCTTGATCCCTAACACCTTCAACATGCATCTTAAGAATGAGGAGGTTTCTGATATAGCCCAAGAACATTGATCAAAATCAGGAAACTTAATAGTGCGACATACCACTGTCTAATATAAAGCCCATACTCAAAGTTTGCTAACTGTCTCAATAATGTCTTTTATAACATTTTTCTCCATCCGAGATTCAATCTAAGGTCATGCACATCATTCAGCTGTCACATCTCTTTGGTCTCCTTTAATCTTTTTGGCTTTCTTGGGCATTGGCATTTTTGAAGAGTCCAAATCAGTTATTTTGGAGTGCTTCCTCAATTTGGGTGGATCTGATGTTTCCTCATGATTAGATTCAAGTTGTGCATTTTTTACAGGAGTTGTGCATAAGCGTCTGTGATGTGTGTCTTCCTCAGTACATCATACCAGAAGGCATGTGATGTCAGTTTGTCCCGTTATTGGTGACATTAATCTCCAACACTTGGTTAAGGCGGCTCTGCCAGGCTTCTCTCATGCAAAGTTACTATTTTCCCCTCTGTGTTAAAGACTCTGCCTTGTGAAGAGATATTTCCAGATTATGAATATCAAGCTCCTCATCAAACGTTCACGCAGTGGTTTAGCATCTATTGATGACTGTTGCCTGAGCCAATTAATTCACTAATATGGTTACAAAATGGTGACTTTTAAATTTCATTATACCTGCTAAATGTATTAGTTGGCATTCTAGTGTGGGAGAAAAGCTTCCTCTTCTCTCACATTTATTTGTTTATTTGTTTCTTTATTTGGTATCCATATGGACATTTGGATTTTTTTTTTTTTTTTAGTCAATGAGTTCATTACAGTCACTGTTGATTTTCATGCTTAAATTTTGATGTTAATTTTGATGCTTAAATTGTCCCAGATTTGCCCAGTGAGAGAGACTCCCTTCAAGCTGGAACCTGTATTCTTTTCCCATGTTCCCATCAATTTTTTGAGCCTTCTTTATTTTCTGGCAAAAGACATTCTAAGCTCTTCTACTTTCCTTGCCCCAGCCCTGGAATTGACCATTTCTCAAAAAAAAGAAAACAAGAAAACAAAAAAACACAACCTAATTCCATTTAGAATGAGGGGTACTTAGAAACCAAGATCTGGGCACTAGGAATGCTCATTGCTTCTAGGGTTTTCAGTCAATAGCATTAGTATTTTTAGAAAGCTCCTGAGGTGATTCAAATATGCAGCCAATATTGAGAACAATTGTTTATGAAGAAGGGGCCTAACCATTACTTAAGCCGATGACTACAGGGAGGAAAGGGGGAGAAGAAACTGTAGGAGCTGTGGAGTAGTGAATCAATGCAGTATGTTTCAAACCATGGGTCAAGACACATTAGTGGGCCATGAAATAAAGTTACTGAGTCATGTCCAGCATTAAGAAAATTAAAAACTCAATAGACTAGAAAATACCAAAGGGTATTACATATAATAAGGTTATTTTTTCATAAAACTTTTGTTTTAGCTATGTATATATGAAACCATCGGTATATTCATATGTACTAAATTGTGACATAAAACTATTTCTTACTGGCTCACAGTCCAAAAAGATTGAGAATCTGTCCTAAAGGAGAGTGCTTGCTTATCTCTCTTCTCTTAGACGAGAGTGGGTGCTTCCACCACCCAAGCCCTAAGACAAGGGAGGGAAGAGCCAAGAGAACAACTCAGAAAGAATGGGGGTGCTTCATTATCTGGTTGGTCATCTCCTTTAAGGGCAGATTTACATTACACTTCATTCTACTGTGCCTGTTAGAGCAGATTCAGTGTGAACTGGGGAGACACGCTGGGGTGGGGCAGTGGAGAAGTCTGCGTGTCCACCACTGGTTTCCTCTGCGTCAAGTGGACGCTGGGAGGTAACTTGAACTATCTTTCCATTGCCCCACCCGAGAGGGCTGGCCACTGGGCAAGGAGACCCCAGGAGCAAAAGGCTGGGAGTGGGCTGGCCGAGGTGGGGTCCGGGTGGTGGTGGAAAAGGGAGAGACAGAGTCGGATCCCCACGGGGGGTTCTGCCACGTGCTGTCTCCCCTGAGGAAGAACTCATATGAAACACAGGAGTCAGTGAGCCAGCAAGGGGATGCCTGCCCACAGGACACGGGTGGCCACGCAGCCTCAGCCAGAGAAGCGGCAGCAGCCAAGAGAGGATCACAACAGGAAGTGCAGAGACGATGCCCCTTGGATCTCCCTCCCTCCCATCCAAACCCACCGAAGGAGCAAGCGGCTTTGAAGAGGAAAGGGTGGACGTGTGAAAGATCAGACAATTCTTTCCCCCACTCCCAACCCCACTGAGGCAGAGCAGAGGCGGGTGGGTAAGCATTAAATTGGATCTGAGATCGAGATTTTTAAGTAGACTGGACTTCATGAAATCAGAACATACTTAAAAGACATGAAATCCAACCAATATGCCATGAAGGAACTGGAAAGAGATTCGAGAGAACAGGGTTGAAGACAGTTTCTGGGCAAAAAAGGAAACTTTTGTTTAGACTACACCATGTTGAGATTGCTCAATATTGTACCTGCTCCCTTTAGGCAGGGCAACTTGGGAAGGCCCCTCTGAGGCGGTAATGTCCCCAGGCTTGGAGGGTGAGAACAAATGGCCATACAGGAGCTGGGAAAGGATGATTTGGCAGGAAAGGGATAGAAAGTGCAGAGTCCCAGAGGTGAGGAAGGCATTGGCATATGGCAGAACACGAGAGACCAGAGGAGCTGCAGCCTAGTGAAGGGGGACAGGGTCGGGGAGGATGGGGAGGTCAGAGCATCGATGGTGAGAGTATGATGGCCTGTAGGCTGCCGAGGTAGGTATGATCATTTTTTTTCCATTGGTTTTCATAATTGTAAAGTACTGCACTTATTTAAAAGATTCCAACAGTGCAAGATTCCCCCTAGTCTTACTTCCTAAAGGTAACTACCATTAAGGTATTCTTCCAGGCTGTTTAGACATCTCTCTGTTTCCCTGTATATATTTTTAATATGAATGAAAATTTATGGTTCTGCAACTTTTTTCCACTTGTTAATATATCATGAATCTCATCCCATGTTGTTGGTTAAATAAGTGATGCTAAATCCACACCACGCAGCCTTTAAACGACATGAGGGGGCTTCCCTGGTGGTGCAGTGGTTAAGAATCCGCCTGCCAATGCAGAGCACACGGGTTCGAGCCCTGGTCCGGGAAGATCCCACATGCCACAGAGCAACTAAGCCCGTGTGCCACAACCACTGAGCCTGCGCTCTAGAGCCTGCAAGCCACAACTACTACGCCCATGTGCCACAATTACTGAAGCCCGCGCGCCTAGAGCCCATGCACCGCAATCAAGAGCAGCCCCCGCTTGCCACAATTAGAGAAAGCCCGTGCACAGCAACGAAGACCCAATGCAGCCAAAAAAAAAAAGTCATGATGCCACTCTCTAGTGCCGACCGAATGACGTTCTGAGTATGTTCAGTGACAGGGTAGATGATATAACAGAATATACAGATGTACTTGTAACAGAATGTAAAAACCCATTTTCAATAATATATGAATATATATTTATTTGCATCTTTTTGTACTGAAAAAGTATAGCAGGATGTGCACCAAAATTTTAATAGTGGTGAGATTTCTGATTTTCACCCCCCTTTTGGCTTTTGTTTTTCTAATTTTCCTACCACGAATATGTAGTAAATTAAAGTTTAAAAATAAAGAAGGGGGGCTTCCCTGGTGGCGCAGTGGTTGAGAATCTGCCTGCTAATGCAGGAGACACGGGTTCGAGCCCTGGTCTGGGAAGATCCCACATGCCATGGAGCAGCTGGGCCCGTGAGCCACAGCTGCTGAGCCTGCGCGTCTGGAGCCTGTGCCCCGCAACGGGAGGGGCCGCGATAGTGAAAGGCCCGCGCACCGCGATGAAGAGCGGTCCCCGCACCGCGATGAAGAGTGGCCCCCACTTGCCGCAACTAGAGAAAGCCCTCGCACGAACCGAAGACCCAGCACAGCCAAAAATAAATAAATAAATAAATAAATAAATAAATAAAATTAAAAAAAAAAAATAAAAAATAAAGAAGGGAAGCAAATAGGACAAAATGGTGACACTTGCACATGACAGGTGATGGGTGCTTGTTCTGTTATTCTTAATACTTCATTGTGTGTATGTGTTTAATTTCTCAGAAAAGGGGAGAGGATGGCATAAAACACCGCTTGAGTTCAGACACACAATCAACAGCTTAGAAGAAAAACTACCCATCACATTGATGGGCACTGTGTCTCCAAAATGATGGGTTATTTTTGTTGTCTTGCAGCTAATAAAAGAGACCTGCAGACATGGGATGACACTGAATGTGTCCCTGAGTGAGGGGAATGGCCATGTCAATTATATTGTCATTCCAGAGCCGAATCTTAACATGCTGCCACCTCCCCTACCCCCAATGGAGTCCCGCGCAGACATAGGGACCTTATAAAACCTCAGAGGGCTACCTTCTTGAGCCTGGGGTAAGACTCAGGCTTTTCCTGAATAAACCAAGGGCTGTGAATCAAACAACTGACCTTTCTGCTCTTGCTTGGCCCAGAAAATTTTGACTCGCTGGCGGATGTGCTTGTCCTCACGCAGTTTCTTCTGCCACTGACGTAATTCTTGAATCTCAGGATCACAGCGAACCTGGAAAATTCCCCCAAAGCTTTAGTTCCCTTTCTACATATTTTTACACATTAGTTTGTTAACCCTGCAAAGAAAATCCTTTACAAACCACCTGGATGTACTTTTGATTCTAAACGAATCATTGTTCTAAACGAATTATCTATACTCCTAAAGCTTATATAATATTTGAGAGTAAATGAGGTTGGATGAAGGTTTGCTACACTAATGGTAGGCTGAGAACTTTCTAGATCTGTGCTGTCCAATAGAAATATAAGGAAATCACATGTGAAATTTTAAATTTCCTTGCAGTCTCATCTTATTATTTTTTTAAACATTCATTTATTGAAGTATAATTGACATGCAATATTATGTTAGTTTCAGGTGTACAACATAGTGATTTGACATTTAAATACATTATGAAATGATCATCATGATATGACTAAAAACCATCTGTCGCCATACAAAATTATTACAGTATTATTGACTATACTCCTTATGCTGTATAGTACATCCCCGTGACTAATTTATTTTATAACCGGAAGTTTGTACTTCTTAATCCCCTTCACCTGTTTTGCCCATCCCCCCCACTTACCTCCCCTCTGCAAATGCCAGTTTGTTCTCTGTATCTGTGAGTCTGTTTCTGCTTTGTTTGTTCGTTTTTTTAGATTCCACATATAAGTGAAATCATACCGTATTTGTCTTTCTTGTCTGACATTTCACTTAGCCTAATACCCTCTAGATCCTTCCATGTTGTCACAAATGGCAAGATTTCATTCTTTTTTTATGGCTGAGTAATATTGGCATACCTTGGAGATATTTCAGGTTCAGTTCTAAACCACTGCAATAAAGGAAATGTTGAAATAAAGCAAGTGGCACAAATTTTTTGGTTTCCCAGTGCATATAAAAGCTATGTTTACACTATATTGTAGTCTATTAAATGTGCAACAACATTATGTCTAAAAAAACCAATGTACATCCCTTAATTAAAAAATACAAAACAGGGCTTCCCTGGTGGCGCAGTGGTTGAGAATCCGCCTGCCAATGCAGGGGACATGGGTTCGAGCCCTGGTCTGGGAGGATCCCACATGCCACGGAGCAACTAGGCCCGTGAGCCACAATTACTGAGCCTGCGCATCTGGAGCCTGTGCTCCGAAACAAGAGAGGCCACGATAGTGAGAGGCCCGCGCACCGCGATGAAGAGTGGCCCCCGCTTGCCACAACTAGAGAAAGCCCTCGCACAGAAACGAAGACCCAACACAGCCATAAATAAATAAATAAATAAATAAATATTAAAAAAAAAAAACAAAACAAAAAAAATTACAATAATGTCAAAAGATCACTGATCACAGATCACCATAACAAATATAATAATAATGAAAAAGTTTGAAGTATTGCAAGAATTACCACAATGTGACACAGAGACAGAAGAGATATATATTCCACATCTTTATTCATTAATCTATCAATGGACACTTCAGCTGCTTCCATATCTTGGCCATTGTAAATAATGCTGCCGTGAACATAGTTCCCCAACCAGGGATGGAACCCCCAGCCCTCGGTAGTGAAAGTGTGGAGCCCTAACCACTGGACCGCCAGGGAATTCCCATATCTTTTTTTTTTTTAATATTTATTTATTTTATTTTTGGCTGTGTCAGGGCTTAGTTGCGGCCTGCGGGATCTTTCGTTGCGGTGCGCAGGCTCTCTAGCTATGGTGCGCAGGCTCCAGGGTGTATGGGCTCTGTAGTTGTGGTGTGCGGGCTTAGTTGCCCCGCAGCACGTGGGTTCTTAGCTCCCCGACCAGGGATCGAAACCGCATCCCCTGCATTGGAAGGCGGATTCTTAACCACTGGACCACCAGGGAAGTCCCTCCCATATCTTTTTGAATTAATGTTTTTGTTTTCTTAGGGTAAATACCCAGAAGTGGAATTGTTGGATTATATGGTAGTTCTATTGCAATCTCATTTTAAAAAGTGAAAATAAACTGGCAAGATTATTTTTAAGAGTATATTTTACTTAACCTAAAAGATACAAAATAATATAATTTCAACATGTAATCAATATAAAATATTATTTATGAGATATTTTACTTTCTGTTTTCTATACCAAGTCTTCAACCTCTGGTATGTATTTTATACTTACAGAGCATCTTAATTTGGACTAGACACATTTTAAGTGCTCAATAGCCACGTATAGCTGGTGGCTATTGTACTGGACAGCAGAGTTCTGGATTAATCACAGTTAATGTATTAACCACAGTTCCATTTCATTGACTGAGTGCCTACTGCATACTGTGCTTTGTGCTAGACATTGAGAATAAAGGGATAATTAATGGTAATTGTAATAATGATTTTTTTTTAAAATTACTAACATAACTCATATTTATTGAACACTTATGTCCCAGGCATTGTTTAAGTGTTTTACAAATTTTAACTATCAAAACCAGGCAGAAATGATTATCTCCATCTTACAGATAAGGAAACCGAGTTTAAGTGGCTTGCCAAGTCTTGGAGCTAGGAAATGGTGGATTCAAACGTAGGCAGACTGTTCCAATTTCCCTTGAGGGACTTAAGAGTCTGATAGGAGGGGACCTTCAAGATGGCAGAGGAGTAAGACGTGGAGATCACCTTCCTCCCCACAAATACATCAAAAATACATCTACAGGGCTTCCCTGGTGGTGCAGTGGTTGAGAATCTGCCTGCCAATGCAGGGGACACGGGTTCGAGCCCTGGTCTGGGAAGATCCCACAGGCTGCGGAGCAACTGGGCCCGTGAGCCACAACTACTGAGCCTGCGCGTCTGGAGCCTGTGCTCCGCAACAAGAGAGGCCACGATAGTGAGAGGCCCGCGCACCGCGATGAAGAGTGGCCCCCGCTTGCCACAACTAGAGAAAGCCCTCGCACAGAAACGAAGACCCAACACTGCCATAAATATATAAATAAATAAATAAATTTATTAAAAAAAAGAATAGGGTTGCTTGATAGCTTCCTTTCTGACTGGAACAGATAATGTGTCTCAGCTGAAAACCCACAGATCTCTTAGGACACATTTGGGCAATTCCATTGAAAAAAAAATTAAAAAAAAAAAATCTACATGTGGAACAACTCCTACAGAACACCAACTGAACGCTGGCAGAAGACCTCAGACTTCCCAAAAGGCAAGAAAATCCCCACATACCTGGGTAGGGCAAAAGAAAAAAGAAAAAACAGAGACAAAAGAATAGGGACGGGACCTGCACCTCTGGGGGGGAGCTGTGAAGGAGGAAAAGTTTCCACACACTAGGAAGCCCCTTCACTGGTGGAGACAGGGGGTTGGGGGGAAGCATTGGAGCCATGGAGGACAGCGCAGCAACAGGGGTGCAGAGGGCAAAGCGGAGAAATTCCCACACAGAGGATCGGTGCCGACCAGCACTCACCAGCCTGAGAGGCTTGTCTGCTCCCCCAATGGGATGGGTGGGGGCTGGGAGCTGAGGCTCGGGCTTCGGTCGGATCCCAGGGAGAGGACTGGGGTTGGCTGCGAGAACACAACCTGAAGGGGGCTAGTGTGCCACAGCTAGCCGGGAGGGAGTCCAGGAAAAAGTCTGGAACTGCCTAAGAGGCAAGAGACCATTGTTTCAGGGGGCGCGAGGAGAGGGGATTCCTTCCCCATATGCCCACAGAAGGCAGAGCACTGCCTAAGCGAGCTCCAGAGACGGGCACGAGCCACGGCTATCAGCTCAGACCCCAGAGATGGGCATGAAATGCTAACGCTGCTGCTGCTGCCACCAAGAAGCCTGTGTACAAGCACAGGTCACTATCCACACCTCCCCACCATGGGAGGGGAGCCCGCCACTGCCAGGGTCCCGTGATCCAGGGACAACTTCCCCGGGAGAACACATAGCGTGCCTCAGGCTGTTGCAACGTAATGCTAGCCTCTGCCACCACAGGCTCGCCCCGCATTCCAATTATTACTACCGTACCCTTCCCTCCCCCTGGCCTGAGAGAGCAAGAGTGCCCTAATCAGCCGCTGCTTTAACCCCTTCTTGTCTGGGCGGGGAACAGATGCCTGAGGGCGACCTACACACAGAAATGGGGCCAAAACCAAAGCTGAACCCCAGGAGCTGTGAAAACAAAGAAGAGAAAGGGAAATCTCTCCATGCAGCCTCAGGAGAAGCAGATTAAACCCCAACAATCAACTTGATGTACCCTGCATCTGTGGAATACCTGAAAAGACAATGAATCGTCCCAAAATTGAGGCGGTGGACTTTGGGAGAAACGGTAGACTTGGGGTTTGCTGTCTGCGACTGATTTGTTTCTGATTTTTATGTTTATCTTAGTTTAGTTTTTAGCACTTGTTATCACTCGTGGATTTGTTTATTGGTTTGGTTGCTCTCCTCTTTTTTAAAATTATTTTTGTATTTTAATAATTTTTTAAAATTTATTTATCTTTTTTTTTTCTTTCTTTTTGTTCTCGCTTTTCTTCTGAGCTGTGTGGCTGACAGGGTCTTGGTGCTCCAGCCTGGTGTCAGGCCTGAGCCTCTGAGGTGGGAGAGCTGAGTTCAGGACATTGGACCACCAGAGACCTCCCGGCCCCATGTAATATCAATTGGCAAGAGCTTCCCAGAGATCTCTATCTCAACACTAAGACCCAGCTCCACCCAACGGCCAGCAAGCTCCAGTGCTGGATGCCCAAACAACTAGTAAGACAGAAACACAACACCACCCATTAGCAGAGAGGCTGCCTAAAATCATACTAAGTTCACAGACACCGCAAAACACACCACCAGATGCGGTCCTGCCCACGAGAAAGACAAGATCCAGCCTCACCTACCAGAACACAGGCACCAGTCCCCTCCACCAGGAAGCCTACACAACCCACTGAACCAACCTTACCCACTGAGGGCAGACACCAAAAACAACGGGAACTACAAACCTGCAGCCTATGAAAAAGAGACCCCAAACACAGTAAGTTAAGCAAAATGAGAAGACAGAGAAACACACAGCAGATGAAGGAGCAAGGTAAAAACCCACCAGACCAAACAAATGAAGAGGAAATAGGCAGTTTACCTGAAAAAGAATACAGAGTAATGATAGTAAAGGCGACCCAAAATCTTGGAAATAGAATGGACAAATACAGGGCTTCCCTGGTGGCACAGTGGTTAAGGATCCGCCTGCCAATGCAGGGCACATGGGTTCGAGCCCTGGTCCAGGAAGATCCCACATGCCACGGAGCAACTAAGCCTGTGCGCCACAACTACTGAGCCTGAGCTCTAGAGCCCATGAGCCACAACTACTGAGCCCGCGTGTCACAGCTACTGAAGCCCGTGTGCCTAGAGCCCGTGCTCTGCATGCAACAAGAGAAGCCACTGCAATGAGAAGCCCCTGCACCGCAATGAAGAGTAGCCCCGGCTCGCCGCAACTAGAGAAAGCCTGCTCACAGCAACGAAGACCCAATGCAGCCAAAAATAAATAAAAAAAAAAAAAAAAAAAAAAAAGAATGGACAAATACAAGAAAGCTTTAACAAGGACCTACAAGAACTAAAGAGCAAACAAACAATGATGAACAACACAATAAATGAAATTAAAAATTCTCTAGAAGGAATCAATAGCAGAATAACTGAGGCAGAAGAACGGATAAGTGACCTGGAAGACAAAATAGTGGAAATAACTGCCACACAGCAGAATAAAGAAAAAAGAATGAAAAGAATTGAGGACAGTCTCAGAGACCTCTGGGACAATATTAAACGCACCAACATTCAAATTATAGGGGTCCCAGAAGAAGAAGAGAAAAAGAAAGGGACTGAGAAAATATTTGAAGGGATTAGAGTTGAAAACTTCCCTAATATGGAAAAGGAAATAGTCAATCAAGTCCAGGAAGCACAGAGAGTCCCATACAGGATAAATCCAAGGAGAAACATGCCAAGACACATATTAATCAAACTATCAAAAATTAAATACAAAGAAAACATATTAAAAGCTGCAAAGGAAAAGTAACAAATAACATACCAATAAATAACCCATAAGGTTAACAGCTGATATTTCAGTAGAAACTCTGCAAGCCAGAAGGGAGTGGCAGGACATATTTAAAGTGATGAAAGGGAAAAACCTACAATCAAGATTACTCTACCCAGCAAGGATTTCATTCAGATTCAATGGAGAAATTAAAACCCTTACAGACAAGCAAAAGTTAAGAGAATTCAGCACCACCAAACCAGCTTTACAACAAATACTAAAGGAATGTCTCTAGGCAGGAAACAAAAGAAAAAGACCTACAAAAACAAACCCAAAACAATTAAGAAAATGGTAATAGATACATATCGATAATTACCTTAAATGTAAATGGATTAAATGTTCCAACCAAAAGACACAGACTGGCTGAATGGATACAAAAACAAGACCCGTATATATGCTGTCTACAAGAGACCCACTTCAGACCTAGGGACACATACAGACTGAAAGTGAGGGGATGGAAAAAGATAGTCCATGCAAATGGAAATCAAAAGAAAGCTGGAGTACCAATACTCATATCAGATAAAATAGACTTTAAAATAAAGAATGTTACAAGAGACAAGGAAGGACACTACATAATGATCAAGGGATCAATCCAAGAAGAAGATATAACAATTATAAATATATATGCACCCAACATAGGAGCACCTCAATACATAAGGCAAATGCTAACAGCCATAAAAGGGGAAATCGACAGTAACACAATAATAGTAGGGGACTTTAACACCTCACTTTCACCAATGGACAGATCATCCAAAATGAAAATAATTAAGGAAACACAAGCTTTAAATGACACATTAAACAAGATGGACTTAATTGATATTTATAGGACATTCCATCCAAAAACAACAGAATACACTTTCTTCTCAAGTGCTCATGGAACATTCTCCAAGATAGATCATATCTTGGGTCACAAATCAAGCCTTGGTAAATTTAAGAAAATTGAAATCATATCAAGTATCTTTTCCAACCACAATGCTATGAGACTAGATATCAATTACAGGAAAAAAAAACTGTAAAAAATAAAAACACATGGAGGCTAAACAACACACTACTAAATAACTAAGAGATCACTGAAGAAATCAAAGAGGAAATCAAAAAATACCTAGAAACAAATGACAATGGAAACACTATGACCCCAAACCTATGGGATGCAGCAAAAGCAGTTCTAAAAGGGAAGTTGATAGCAATACAATCCTACCTCAAGAAACAAGAAAAATCTCAAATAAACAACTTAACCTTACACCTAAAGCAATTAGAGAAAGAAGAACAAAAAACTCCCAAAGTTAGCAGAAGAAATCATAAAGATCAGATCAGAAACAAATGAAAAAGAAATGAAGGAAAGAATAGCAAAGATCAATAAAACTAAAAAATAAACAAAATTGATAAACCACTAGCCATACTCATCAAGAAAAAAAGGGAGAAGACTCAAATCAACAGAATTAGAAATGAAAAAGGAGAAGTAACAACTGACACTGAAGAAATACAAAGAATCATGAGAGATTACTATAAGCAACTATATGCCAATAAAATGGACAACCTGGAATAAATGGACAAATTCTTAGAAAAGCACAACTTTCCAAGACTGAACCAGGAGGAAATGCAAAATATAAACAGACCAATCACAAGCACTGAAATTGAAACTGTGATTAAAAATCCTCCAACAAACAAAAGCCCAGGACCAGATGGCTTCACAGGTGAATTCTATCAAAGATTTAGAGAAGAGCTAACACCCATCCTTCTCAAACTCTTCCAAAATATAGCAGAGGGAGGAACACTCCCAAACTCATTCTATGAGGCCACCAGCACCCCGATACCAAAACCAGACAAAGATGTCACAAAAAAAGAAAACTACAAGCCAATATCACTGATGAACATAGATGCAAAAATCCTCAACAAAATACTAGCAAACAGACTCCAATAGCACATTAAAAGGATCATACACCATGATCAAGTGGGGTTTATCCCAGGAATGCAAGGATTCTCCAATATACACAAATCAATCAATGTGATACACCATATTAACAAATTGAAGGATAAAAACCATATGATAATCTCAATAGATGCAGAAAAAACTTTCGACAAAATTCAACACCCATTTATGATAAAAACTCTCCAGAAAGTAGGCATACAGGGAACTTACCTCAACATAATAAAGCCCATATATGACAAACCCACAACCAACATCATTCGCAATGGTGAAAAACTGAAACCATTTCCTCTAAGATCAGGAGCAAGACAAGGTTGCCCACTCTCACCACTATTATTCAACATAGTTTTGGAAGTTTTAGCTATGGCGATCAGAGAAGAAAATGAAACAAAAGGAATCCAAATCGGAAAAGAAGAAGTAAAACTGTCACTGTTTGCAGATGACATGACACTATACATAGAGAATCCTAAAGATGCTACCAGAACACTACTAGAGCTAATCAATGAATTTGGTAAAGTAGCAGGATACACAATCAATGCACAGAAATCTCTTGCTTTCCTATACACTAATGACGAAAAATCTGAAAGAGAAATTAAGGAAACACTCCCATTTACCACTGCAACAAAAAGAATAAAATACCTAGGGATAAACCTACCTGAGGAGACAAAAAAAGTTTGCAGAAAACTATAAGACACTGATGAAAGAAATTAAAGATGATACAAACAGATGGAGATATATACCATGTTCTTGGATTGGAAGAATCAATATTGTGAAAATGACTATACTACCCAAAGCAATCTATAGATTCAGTGCAATCCCTATCAAACTACCAATGGCATTTTTTCACAGAACTAGAACCAAACATTTCACAATTTGTATGGAAACACAAAAGACCCTGAATAGCCAAAGCAATCTTGAGAAAGAAAAACGGAGGTGGAGGAATCAGGCTCCCTGACTTCAGACTATACTACAAAGCTACAGTAATCAAGACAGTATGGTACTGGCACAAAAACAGAAATATAGATCAATGGAACGGGATAGAAAGCCCAGTGATAAACCCACACACATATGGTCACCTTATCTTTGATAAAGGAGGCAAGAATATACAATGGAGAAAAGACAGCCTCTTCAATAAGTGGTGCTGGGAAAACTGGACAGCTCATGTAAAAGAATGAAATTAGAACACTTCCTAACACCATACACAAAAATAAACTCAAAACGGATTAAAGACCTAAATGTAAGGCCAGACACTGTAAAACTCCTAGAGGAAAACATAGGCAGAACACTCTATGACATAAATCACAGCAAGATCCTTTTGACCCACCTCCTAGAGGAATGGAAATAAAAACAAAAATAAACAAATGGGACCTAATGAAACCTACAAGCTTTTGCACAGCAAAGGAAACCATACACAGAACGAAAAGACAACCCTCAGAATGGGAGAAAATATTTGCAAACGAAGCAACTGACAAAGGATTAATCTCCAAAATATACAAGCAGCTCATGCAGCTCAATATCAAAAAAACAAACAACCCAATCCAAAAATGGGCAGAAGACCTAAATAAACATTTCTCCAAAGAAGTTATACAGATTGCCAACAAACATATGAAAGGATACTCAACATCACTAATCATTAGAGAAATGCAAATCAAAACTACAATGAGATACCACCTCACACCGGTCAGAATGGCCATCATCAAAAAAATCTACAAACAATAAATGCTGGAGAGGGTGTGGAGAAAAGGGAACCCTCTTGCACTGTTGGTGGGAATGTAAATTGATACAGCCACTGTGGAGAACAGTATGGAGGTTCCTTAAAACACTAAAAATAGAACTACCATATGACCCAGGAATCTCACTACTGAGAGATTTCTCATATACCCTGAGAAAACCATAATTTAAAAAGAGTCATGTACCACAATGTTCATTGAAGCACTATGTACAATAGCCAGGACATGGAAGCAACCTAAGTGTCCATTGACAGATGAATGGATAAAGAAGATGTGGCACATATATACAATGGAATATTACTCAGCCATAAAAAGAAACGAAACTGAGTTATTTGTAGAGAGGTGGATGGACATAGAGTCCGTCATACAGAGTGAAGTAAGTCAGAAAGAGAAAAACAAATACCGTATGCTAACACATATATATGGAATCTAAAACAAGAAAAAAAAAAAGGTTCTGATGAGCCTAGGGGCAGGACAGGAATAAAGACACAGACATAGAGAATGGTCTTGAGGACACGGGGAGGGGGAAGGGTATGCTGGGATGAAGTGAGAGAGTGGCATAGACATAAATACACTACCAAATGTAAAATAGATAGTGGGAATCAGCCACATAGCACAGGGAGATCAGCTCGGTGCTTTGTGACCACCTAGAGGGGTGAGATAGGGAGGGTGGGAGGGAGGGAGATGCAATAGGGAGGAGATATGGGGACATATGTATATGTATAGCTGATTCACTTCATTATAAAGCAGAGACTAACACACCATTGTAAAGGAATTATACTCCAATAAAGATGTTAAAAAAAATTTTTTTAATAAAATTAAATTTAAAAAAAAGAGTGTAGGGCTTCCCTGGTGGCACAGTGGTTGAGAGTCTGCCTGCCAGTGCAGGGGACACGGGTTCGAGCCCTGGTCTGGGAGGATCCCACATGCCGTGGAGCAACTGGGCCCGTGAGCCACAACTACTGAGCCTGCGCATCTGCAGCCTGTGCTCCGCAACAAGAGAGGCCGCGACAGTGAGAGGCCCGTGCACCGCGATGAAGAGTGGCCCCCACTCGCCGCGACTAGAGAAGGCCCTCGCACAGAAACGAAGACCCAACACAGCCAAAAATAAATTAATTAATAAATTAATTTTAAAAACAAACAAATAAATAAATAAATAAAATAAAATGAGTGTAGTAGGAGACACAGAATACACAAGAGCAAGATCAACAAGGTGTGATAAGAGTAAGGATATCTGCGAGTACAAGGGAACACAGAGGGGGCAGCAGACTCAGCCTGGAGACGTCAGGAAAGCCTTCACGAAGGAGATGGCGTCTGGGCTGAGTGTGGAAGGATGAAGTGGAGTTGGCCGTGGAGAGGAGGTAAATGGAGTGTCATGGTGTCCTGGGGAGAGACACCAGCCTGCAGAAAGGTGCAGAGGGGTGAGAAAGCAGAGGAGGCACAGAAGGCTCACAGCCGCTCCCACTCTCCCCTTTCCGCTTCATCTTGCTACTCCCCACATGCCAGCAGAGGCACTCCTCACAGCATGGATTCCAAGACTGGAACTGAGTAACTTTATATATTTTATTGATATATGTATTTTGAAAGATAAGTTAAAGTCCCAAAGAATGCTGTGAGACTGTAATAGGGAAGAACAAATCTGACTCCATATTAGATCTGTTCCTTTTACTTTAATCTTTGTGCTCTGTTTCCTGTGCTTGGTCGTGCTGGCTCTGCATCTTTTTTAAAAGGATTTTGCCTATCGGACTTCCCTGGTGGCGCAGTGGTTAAGAATCCACTTGCCAATGCAGGGGACACGGGTTTGAGCCCTGGTCCAGGGAGATCCCACATGCTGCGGAGCAACTAAGCCCGTGAGCCACAACTACTGAGCCCACGTGCCTACAGCCCGTGCTCCGCAACAAGAGAAGCCCCACTTACCATAACTAGAGAAAGCCCGTGCGCAGCAACAAAGACCCAATGCAGCCAAACATAAAATAAATAAAATAAATAAATTTAAAAAAAAGAAAGGATGTTGCCTATAGGCTGAAATATACAGGATAACTCATTCTCAAGGTTTCGCCCTTTAAGAGACCAATCATATATAGAGATAAAAAGTGAGAGAACAGAGAATAACATTTGTCTTATTGGAGGTTTACAGGAACATTGTGACCTGACCTACATGGACGTATGTAAGAACAAAGGATTTCTACACCAAGAAGTTTGCAACAACTAACCACACCCCTCCCTCACCTTGCCTTTAAAAGTGCTTTGCTGAAACTCTTTGAGGAATTCGGGGTTTGGAGGCCACAAGCCACCCATCTCCTTGCATGGCCCTGCAATAAACCTTTCTCTGCTCCAAACTCCGACATTTCGGTTTGTTTGGCTCTGTGCATCGGGTAACAAGACGTTATGAGAAACATGTCCTCATGAAAATGGTTTCCTTGTTTAATGGGCTCTATTTGTTTAAAATGAGGTAGTAGCGGGGACTTCCCTGGTGGTCCAGTGGCTACGACTCCGTGCTCCCAATGCAGGGGTCCCGGGTTCGATCCCTGGTCAGGGAAGTAGATCCCACATGCATGCCGTAACTAAGAGTTCGTATGCCACAACTAAAGATTCCGTATGCTGCAGCTAAAAAGATCCCACATGCCACAAAAAAGATCCCACGTGCCACAACTAAGACCTGACGCAGCCAAATAAATAAATAAATATTTTAAAAAACAAAACCAAAAAAATGAGGTAGTAGGTTTATATTCTGGGGGAAGAGTTACCTATACAGGAATTAGTACATGGCACTGGGGCAGGGGAGGGGGTCACCCACTGCATGCCCAGATCAGTGTATCCATTTCTAGGCAGTGGCCCTCACTGTCTATCCTAGGTGCCCAAAATGGTGATCTGCTTGCCCCTCTTTTTTTTTTTTTTTTAATTAATTATTTATTTATTTACATTTATTTTTGGCTGTGTTGGGTCTTCGTTTCTGTGCAAGGGCTTTCTCTAGTTGCGGCAAGCAGGGGCCACTCCTCATCGCGGTGCACGGGCCTCTCACTATCGTGGCCTCTCTCGTTGTGGAGCACAGGCTCCAGACGCGCAGGCTCAGTAGTTGTGGCTCACGGGCCTAGTTGCTCCGCGGCATGTGGGATCTTCCCAGACCAGGGCTCGAACCCGTGTCCCCTGCATTAGCAGGAAGATTCTCAACCACTGCGCCACCAGGGAAGCCCTGCCCCTCTCTTCTTGAGGCCACAACTCAGACGGGCTGGGCTGACAGTCAGGAGCTGGCGTCTCAGGTGCTGGGGAGAGATGCAGGACAAACTGCAGCAGAAACGGAACTCTCGCATACCTGCAGGACTTAGCATTTAAGGAAAATGAGTAAAGGGAGCCTGGGGAGAGGGCAAGTAGGAGCGCACAGGCTTGTCTAAAGGGGCCAACTGCCCCCAGCTCTGCTGATCCAGGTGACGCCTCCAAGCCAGGGCCCAACCTCCTGATTTTCTGGGACACCATTGGTCTTGTGACTTCCTACTCTGATCACTGGGACCCAGGCTTCCTACTGTGATCGGTGCAGTTCTTTGATTTCAACTTTTTAGAGTCACCCACACATCCACCTCCCCAGGACACAAACACCGTCCCTGAAAGAACTAGACTGAATTGGGTTTCAACATCAACCGCCTCACAGTCCCAGAACCACTGCTATTCCGTTTTGGGTTTCCCCCGTCAATAGAGTCTACCTCTTCCTTCTCTCATAGTAATCTGACTTTGGGGAGCCTGTTTCCCTTCCCTCCCACTGGATTTTCAATAGAGTCACAAGTAACCCCAATTTTTTAAAATTATGGTAAAATGCACGTAACATAAACTCTACCATTTTAACCAATTTAAAGTGTACAATTCAGTGGCATTAGTATATTTACAATGTTGTGCAACCATCACCACTATCTAGTTCCAGAAGATTTTCATCACCCGAAAAGGAAATCACGTATGCATTAAGCAGTCCCTCGCCATTCTCCCCTCTCCCCAGCCTCTGGCATCCACTAATCTGCTTTAGTCTCCATAGTGTCTTCTTAGTCTGTAGATCCACCGTCTCTATGGATTTGCCTATTTTGGATATTTCATATAAATTAACTCATATAATATGTAGCGTTTTGTGTCTGGATTCTTTCACTTACCATTTAATATTTTCGAGGTTTATCTACTTTGTAGCATGTTTCAGTACTTCTTTCCTGAATGATATTCCATGGCATAGTCATGCCACATTTTGTTTATCTATTCATCAGCTGATGAACATTTGAGTTGTTTCTACTTTTTGGCTACACTTAATAGAGCTGCTATGAACATCTGTGTGTGAGTTTTTGTTTGAGCACATATTTTCAATTTTTTTTTTTTGAGTGTATACCTAGGAGTGAAATTGCTAGGTCGTATGGTAATTTTATGATTAACTTATTGAGAAACCACCAATTGTTTTTCACAGTAGCTGCATCATTTTATATTCTCACCAGCAATGTATGAGGGTTCTTCACATCCTTGCCAACACTTATTTTCCATTTTTAAAATTATTATTATCACAGCCATCCTAGTGGGTATAAAATGGTATCTCATTGTGGTTTTGATTTGCATTTCCCTAATGACATTGAGCATCTTTTCATGTGCTTGTTGGCCACTGGTATATCTTCTTCGGAGAAGTGTCTATTGAAGTCCTTTGCTCTCGATAAAATTGAGTTGTTTGTCTTTTTATTGTCGAATTGTAAGAATTCAATATATATTCTGGGTACTAGACCCTTACCAGATATACAACTTGCGAAACTTTTCTCCCATTCTGTAAACTGTCTTTTCATTCTCTTGTTAGTGTCCTTTGATGCACAAAGTTTTTAATTTTGATGAAGTCCAATTTATCTATTTTTTCTTTGTTGCTTGTGCTTTGGGTGTCATGTCTAAGAAACCATTGCTGAATTCAAGGTCATAAAGATTTAATTCTATGTTTCCTTACAAGAGTTGTAGAGTGTTAGCTCTTATATTTAGCTCTCTGATCCATTTTGAGCTGATTTTTTACACGGTATAAGGTCAGAGTCCAACATTTCTTCTGCATGTAGACATCCAGGCTTCCCAGCACCATGTGTTAAAGACACAATTATTTCCCCCATTGAATAGTCATGGTACCCTTGTCAGAAATCAATTGACCACAGCTGTATGGGTTCATTTCTGAACTCTCAATTCCATTCCCACAATGTTGTTTTTTTTTTAAGTTAAAATGTATTGACCTTCTAAATAAGGTATAGGGATTGTGAATAAAGCTTAGTATATACTTATTAAATCCTAACATATTTAATACTGCTTCCAATTTAGCATAGGAATTACTTCCCAAAATGTTCATCACAGCTGGATTGAAAAAGTATTTTTAAAATGTGGCAGTGTGGTTTAGATGAGTATACCACATTATAAGTCTACTGGAAATCCAAAGGGATTTGCCTTTGAGGAAGTTGAAACAAAAGAACAAGCAGCAAAATATCTTCAGATCCAGATCCATCACTAAAATATGGAAATATAGTTGACCCGTGAGTAACATGGGTTTGAATTGCGTGTGTCCACTTGTATGGTTCAGTACTACACAATCCATGGTGGGTTGAATCCATGGATGTGGAACTTCAGATACCAAGGACCAACTGTGGGACTTGAGCTTCCTCCCATTTTGGTATCCGCACAGGTCCTGCAACCAATTCCCTGTAGATACTGAGGGATGACTACTTCTTTTTTTTCAGTTTCAAAGCAAGAACAACCACTTAAAAGAGATAGGGAGCCCAATCATGACAAACTTGCAATCATCAACATCCTTTAACCTTTTACCTTCCTGGATTAGTTTCCCAAGAGTCCTGTTTCTTCCAGAAGGGTTCTCCCATGGGTTTTTATAACTAGGAATCTTGAGAAATTTTTGGGTTGGGATGACTCAATCCCTTTCCGTCCAGAAAGTTCCTAGTTTCTTTATGCAGATTGATCCAATGCACCCCAGAGCTCTACTCACCAAGAGGAATTTGGAGAACTGGTCTTATCACACTCAAGAAAAATAAAGTTCTTCTTATAGCTTCCTCTTCCAGTGCATGGGGTATGGGGTGTCTTCCTTGTTTTAAGAAAACTACTCAAGTGATTTTCTTTTTCCAAAGTAAAGAAGACTGACTGTTTCCAGCTGAAATTATAAATGAAAGCTACTCTTGCTTAAAAAAATAAAATTTGTCTATAAATGTATAATTTAAAAAATTATATACACATATAAAGTACTGTATATGTATCTACCTATAAATTATAGTTATGCAAACTTCAGAGAATAAAAATGACCCTATATTTATGTCATAGAACATAAGGTAATCCCCCAAATCTTTTAAATTACAAACCAATGTTTTTATAATGTTTCCTAAAGTCTCATGTTCATAAGGTTAGGTACCTTCAACATTTCTGTTCTGGGTAGGAAGGTTATCAGCTGTGGTCTGAGCAAGCCCAAATCCTCCTGGGAGGCCAAAAGGGGGGTTGTCCACAACTTTCCCACAAGCTTCTGTTTATTGGGATATAAGCACACAGAAATCCCCACACTTCTGTACTGTGACAGCTGATACCCTTAATGAGAATAAACTTGAAGGATCTTCTGAATCACTAAAGAAAGGCTAGCACTAATTATAATCAGCAAGTTGACTATGTTTTATTATAATCAAATTCTTTCTTTACAATTGGTTTATTCTTGAAGTTTGGAAGGCTACACAAGGAGTGTGGGGTTCCTCTAGGGAGGAAGTGAAATTGGTCGGGAGGGGAGCTTTCACTTTTTACTACATATTTTTCCGGATTGAATTGTTTGAGATGTTTACAATGAGCATATATTGTTTCAGGAATACCAGTGTTTAAATTTTAAGTAACAGGCTGCTGAGAGGCAAACAAGAGTTCTTTAACTTAAAAATACTGGACGGATTTTTGCCACAATCCCTTGAATCCCATTACCTAAGTATTCAACAAACAGAGACACCTGCTTCCCCATCATTCTGGAGGCCTGCAGTTGTTCTCAGGGTTCCGCTCGTCAGGTTAGGGTGACTTTCCTCCATGTGGCCAGAGACCCTTCCTCTTTTCCTTGACTTCTTTCATTTCAAATCGAGGACTGCTATTTACCAATGCGAAATACAGCAACCTTGTTAGTTAACGTCTCATTACCAGGAAAGCCTGGATCCCTAGAGAAGGCTTTTGTGAGCCCTGGGGAAAGCATGTCCCCATTGAACTGGGCTAATCCCGGTCATTATTTTTATGATTAGGGAATCAAGTTAAATGGCAGTGGTTGTGTCCATCAGCAAATACCGCAGAGTGCAGCGTGAGGTTTAACACATAAACAATTTCTTTGCAAAACAAAAGCTCCCTTTTGAGTGGCTTTCTACTTTTACTTCTTTAAATTACCACCTGTAGTCCTTCTGCCCTTCCAGGATAGGCACGCTGAGCTTTATACACGTTACTGTGTACTTGACTTTGGGGTAAGACCAGGAAGAAGACACCATTAGGTGGATGTGAATTTTTTTAAATGCCCATTAAGAGGGCAAACCCTAAGAGTTCTCATCACATGGAAAAAAATGTTTCTTCTATTTCTTTAACTTTTTATCTATATGAGATGATGGATGCTCACTAAACTTATTGTGGTAATTACTTCACAACGTACGCAAGCCAAATCATTATACTGTACACCTTAAACTTATTCAATGCTGTATGTCAATGATATCTCAATAAAACTGGAAGAAAAAAAAGAAGAGAAACAGAAATAAAATACCGCCCCCCCCCACCAATGCCCATGAACCAGTCAAATTCTCCTAATGATATATTACTCCAATGAAAGCCAGTACAGGGTATTATGCTGGTGAAGAAAGCCAATTCTGGATCAGAAAGCCTTAAGCTGAATCTCAGCTCTGCAAATTACAAGCTGAGAAACCTTGAGCAAGTTGCTTAAACTCTCTGAGCCTCCATTTCCTCATCTGCAAAATAGGGATAATACAAATATTTCCTTCATTGGGTCAGTGTAAAAAAGAGATGAGATATTGTCTGGCACAAAGTAAACTCTCAATGTGTTAGCAATTTCTTAAATCAATTAATAAAGTAATGAGAATAATCTGAATTCAGCTCTGAAGTTGCATCCTACAGTTGCTGTTAGGATATGGAGCCAAGAGGCCGAAGAATCAATGATTCATCAGATTGAAAGTGAGGTCTTCTCCAAGGGTTTGCAAAGTATTGAGTACATAAAGGATTTCATAATTGTATAACTTTAGGCATTGGTTAGCTGGTAGACAAGTAACGTGGCTGTGAGGTGGTGACTGCAGGCAGGGAAGGAGTGCGAGGCTGCCTGGGAGTGACATTACCCTTCACAGGGCTATACTTCTGAATTCCTCTTTGCTCAGCTTTCCTTGCTTCTTGGCAAATCAGACAAAAACAGGGCTTCCCTGGTGGTGCAGTGGTTGGGAGTCCACCTCCCAATGCAGGGGACACGGGTTTGAGCCCTGGTCCGGGAAGATCCCACGTGCCGTGGAGCGGCTAAGCCCGTGCGCCACAACTACTGAGCCTGCACGCCACAACTACTGAAGCCCATGCGCCTAGAGCCCATGCAGCCAAAAACTTTTAAAAATAAAATAAATAAATAAAATAAATAAATTTATTTTTAAAAAAATCAGACAAAAACATGGCAGTAGCTATCCTCTCTGGATGATTCCCTGGAGCTTTTCTAATTGCTTTGGAGGAAGATACTTAATGTATTACAGTTGCTGCTAAGATGCTGGAAAGTAACACAGTGGACAACCCTTCAGCAGTGCTCACAAGAGGAAACCTCCAACTTGGTGTGAGATGCCTCAGAAGGTTATTACTACATCTTTGCCATGACTTGACATACTAGTGATTATACTGAAGCATTTTACACTCTAGAAAGGCAGATTTCAACATAAAGGAAACATAGGTCTGTGAAATCTCTTTCAATTACCTACTGAAATATTCACAGTTCCCAACTCCCTCACAAATTCAATTTTCTCTCTGTGAACATGCTTTGTGATTTCTTCTCAGATATTTGGAAAAACAAAACAAAGTTGATTTCATTCTGGTGGTTATGAGTGTTCCTTATTGTCCTTAGGAACTAATTATAAAAACCTGCAGAAATCACATATTTCCTGGTATTGTAGAAATACAGATATTCATCTGCGGTATGACAGTATGCTTCCTAGGAGTTACTTGGGCTTTCGGGGAGAATTAGAAGTGTGTTCTAGAGTAGCGTTTTTATTTTTAAATTTTTTTCTTCCTGTTTTGTTGAGATATAATTGACAAACAGCACTGTATAAGTTTAAGGTGTATGATGTGACTTACATAGAGCATGAACTGATAACCACAGTAAGTTTAGTGAACATCCATCTCATAGAGACAAAAAATTAAAGAAATAGAAAAAAATGTTTTCCTTGGGATGAGAATTCAGGATTTACTCTCTTAACTTTCACACATAACACACAGCAGTGTTAATTATATTTATCATGTTGTACATTACACCCCTAGTGCTTATTTACCGTATAACTGCAAGTTTGAGCCTTTTGACTGCCTTCATCCAATTCCCCCTCCCCCACTCCCACCTCTGGTAACCACAAATCTGATCTCTTTTTCTATGAGTTTGTTTTTGAAGTATAACTGACCTACAACACTATGTTAGTTCCTGTTACACAACATAGTGATTTGATATTTCCATACATTTCAAAATGATCACAATAAGTCTATAGTTACGATCTGTCATCATACAAGGATATTACATAATTATTGACTATATTCCCCACACTGTACATTTCATACCCCTAACTTATTGACTCTGCAACTGGAAGTTTGTACCTCTTAATCTCCCTCACCTGTTTCTCTCCTCCAGCCACCCTCCTCCCCTCTGGCAACCACCTGTCTTTCCTCTGTATCTATGACTCTGTTTCCGTTTTATGTTTATTCATGTGTTTTGTTTTTTAGACTCCACATATAAGTGAAATCATACAGTATTTGTCTTTCTCTGACTTATTTCACTTAACATAATACCCTCTAGGTCCATCTATGTTGTTGCAAATGGCAAGATTTCATTCTTTTTTATGGCTGAGTAATATTCCAGTGTATACATGTATATACACATCTTCCTTAACCATTCATCTTTTGATGGGCACTTAGATTTGTTCCATTAAAGAAGCATTTTTTAAATGGTGGGTTGTAGCACATTAGTGGGTAGTAAATTCAATCTAGTGGGTTGTGAATAGCATTTTTACATATCAGTCTAATCTGATAGAAAATAACAGTTTTCCTTTATCATTAAGGACCCTCTTTAGAACTTTAGAACACTTTAACTCCAATCTTCCTACTCTCAACTTTCATATGATTGTTGTCTAGAATTTCCATTTCCCCTCAGTTATCCCCCATTGGGGTCTGTGTGTGTGTGTGTGTGTATTTTATATATTACATTGTGTATATATGTTGCATTGTATTATATATATTTGTATATAATAGTCAATGCATATATATATAATAGTCAATGCCTATTTAGATTGATCAGCTTCCTCATTCACCATTTTTCTTGCATCCCACTCCCACTCACTCCTTCCTTATGGGTTCAATTTCCTTCTAACCGAAGAACCTCATTTAGTAGTTCTTTCAGTAAACGATGTGTTTGAAAATGTACTTACTCTTGCTCTTGAATGATAATTTCGTGGGCCATATAATTCTAGGTTGAACATTACTTTCCCTTAGGATTAGATGATAATACACTGTTTTCTGGCACATACTACTGCTGATTGGAAGTCTTAGTGTCATTGTTTTTCCTTTGTAGGTAATTCTTCCTTCAAGATGGCTTTAAGGCTTCTTCGCTTTTGGCATTCCAAAGTTTCACCACGCGTCTTGATGTGGTTTTGTCCTTATCTATCTAGTTCAAGATTCACGTTTCTTCAACTTTAATATTCTCACTCAATATCTCTGTGAATGTTGCCTCTGCCCATTCATTCTACTGTCACCCTCTGAAACTCCTATTAGATTTTTGTTGGACCTTCTCATTCTGTCTCTGTCTCAATGCTTTGCCACATTTCCCATCTCTCTCTCTGCTGCATTCTATCGCCCAGCTTACTAATTACTCCTCCAGCTGTGTCTATCTGCTGCTTAACTCACACCCAAAACATGGTCCACGGACCCGCAACATCAGCATCACCTGGGATTTGTTAGCAATGCAAGTTCATGGGCTCCACCTGAGGCCTATGAAGTCAGAATTGAATTAGAGTGGCGCCCAGGAATCCGTGTTTTAACCAACTCTCCAGGTGATTCTGATGCTCACTGAAGTTTGAGAGGGACTGCGTTAGCCCATTCACTAAATTGTTTTCATTTCTACAGGTGGTACTTAGTTCTTTTTCAAACCTGCTCTTTTTTTTTTTTTTCCTTATAGCCCTGTTTTTTCAGCAAGGTTTATATTCTTTCAAAAATTTTTTACTAAATCTCTATAATCATCTTAAACATACTTATTTCATAGTTTCAAATTGCCACTCTTGGGGGCCTGGATTCTCCAGTTGGTTGTATTTACTGACTCCCCGCTTCCTTGCTGGTTTTTTTTTTTTTTTTTTTTTTTTTTTTTACCAGAACATATAAGATTTTTTTTTTTTTTAATTGTATAGCTACTTTATTTATTTATTTATTTATTTTTGGCTGTGTTGGGTCTTCGGTTCGCACGAGGGCCCTCTCCAGTTGCGGCAAGTGGGGGCCACTCTTCATCGCGGTGCGGGGACCGCTCTTCATCGCGGTGCGCGGGCCTTTCACCACCGCGGCCCCTCCCGTTGCGGGGCACAGGCTCCAGACGCGCAGGCTCAGCAGCCGTGGCTCACGGGCCCAGCTGCTCCGCGGCACGCGGGATCCTCCCAGACCAGGGCTCGAACCCGTGTCCCCTGCATCAGCAGGCAGACTCTCAACCACTGCGCCACCAGGGAAGCCCCAGAACATATAAGATTTTTAGACGTTTCCTGTAATGTCTGAAACATTTATATTAACATATTTCCATACATATTTCCATACAAATACAAATATAAGATTTTTAGAAATTTCATGTAATGTCTGAAACATTTATATTAACATATTTCCATACATATTTCCATACAAATACAAATATAAGATTTTTAGAAATTTCATGTAATGTCTGAAACATTTATATTAACATATTTCCATACATATTTCCATACAAATACAAATATAAGATTTTTAGAAATTTCATGTAATGTCTGAAACATTTATATTAACATATTTCCATACATATTTCCATACAAATACAAATATAAGATTTTTAGAAATTTCATGTAATGTCTGAAACATTTATATTAACATATTTCCATACATATTTCCATACAAATACAAATATAGGATTTTTAGAAATTTCATGTAATGTCTGAAACATTTATATTAACATATTTCCATACAAATAACCCAATGAAAGTTTAGTATTAGTTGTTTTGTTTGTTTTTTTATACTGCAGGTTCTTATTAGGCATCAGTTTTATACACATCAGTGTATACATGTCAATCCCAATCGCCCAATTCAGCACATCACCATCCCCACCTCATCGCAGTTTTCCCCCCTTGGTGTCCATATGTCCATTCTCTACATCTGTGTCTCAACTTCTGCCCTGCAAACTGGCTCATCTGTACCATTTTTCTACGTTCCACATACATGCATTAACATACGATATTTGTTTTTCTCTTTCTGACTTACTTCACTCTGTATGACAGTCTCTAGATCCATCCACTTCTCAACAAATGACTCAATTTCGTTCCTTTTTATGGCTGAATAATATTCCATCGTATATATGTACCACAACTTCTTTATCCATTCGTCTGTTGATGGGCACTTAGGTTGCTTCCATGATCTGGCTATTGTAAATAGTGCTGCAATGAACATTCGGGTGCACGTGTCTTTTTGAATTACGGTTTTCTCTGGGTATATGCCCAGTAGTGGGATTGCTGGGTCATACGGTAATTCTATTTTTAGTTTTTTAAGGAACCTCCATATTGTTCTCCATAGTGGCTGTATCAATTTACATTCCCACCAACAGTGCAAGAGGGTTCCCTTTTCTCCACACCCTCTCCAGCATTTGTTGTTTGTAGATTTTCTGATGATGCCCATTCTAACAGGAGTGAGGTGATACCTCATTGTAGTTTTGATTTGCATTTCTCTAATAATTAGTGATGTTGAGCATCTTTTCATGTGCTTCGTGGCCGTCTGTATGTCTTCTTTGGAGAAATGTCTATTTAGGTCTTCTGCCCATTTTTGGATTGGGGTGTTTGTTTCTTTGATATTGAGCTGAATGAGCTGTTTATATATTTTGGAGATTAATCCTTTGTCCGTTGATTCATTTGCAAATATTTTCTCCCATTCTGAGGGTTGTCTTTTCGTCTTGTTTATGGTTTCCTTTGCTGTGCAAAAGCTTTGAAGTTTCATTAGGTCCCACTTGTTTAGTTTTGTTTTTATTTCCATTACTCTAGGAGGTGGATCGAAAAAGATCTTGCTGTGATTTATGTCAAAGAGTGTTCTTCCTATGTTTTCCTCTAAGAGTTTTATAGTGTCCAGTCTTATATTTAGGTCTCTAATCCATTTTGAGTTTATTTTTGTGTATGGTGTTAGGGAGTATTCTAATTTCATTCTTTTACATGTGGCTGTCCAGTTTTCCCAGCACCACTTATTGAAGAGACTGTCTTTTCTCCATTGTATATCTTTGCCTCCTTTGTCATAGATTAGTTGACCATAGGTGCATGGGTTAATCTCTGGGCTTTCTATCTTGTTCCATTGATCTATGTTTCTGTTTTTGTGCCAGTACCATATTGTCTTGATTACTGTAGCTTTGTAGTATAGTCTGAAGTCAGGGAGTCTGATTCCTCCAGCTCCATTTTTTTGCCTCAAGACTGCTTTGGCTATTCGGGGTCTTTTGTGTCTCCATACAAATTTTAAGATGATTTGTTCTAGCTCCGTAAAAAATGCCATTGGTAATTTGATAGGGATTGCATTGAATCTGTAGATTGCTTTGGGTAGTATACTCATTTTCAAAATGTTGATTCTTCCAATCCAAGAACATGGTATATCTCTCCATCTGTTGGTATCATCTTTAATTTCTTTCATCAGTGTCTTATAGTTTTCTGCATACAGGTCTTTTGTCTCCTTAGGTAGGTTTATTCCTAGGTATTTTATTCTTTTTGTTGCAATGGTAAATGGGAGTGTTTCCATAATTTCTCTTTCAGATTTTTCATCATTAGTGTATAGGAATGCAAGAGATTTCTGTGCATTAATTTTGTAACCTGCAACTTTACCATATTCATTAATTAGCTCTAGCAGTTTTCTGGTGGCAGTTTTAGGATTCTCTATGTATAGTATCATGTCATCCGCAAACAGTGACAGTTTTACTTCTTCTTTCCCAATTTGTATTCCTTTTATTTCTTTTTCTTCTCTGATTGCCGTGGCTAGGACTTCCAGAACTATGTTGAATAATAGTGGTGAGAGTGGACATCCTTGTCTCGTTCCTGATCTTAGAGGAAATGCTTTCAGTTTTTCACCATTGAGAATGATGTTTGCTGTGGGTTTGTCATATATGGCCTTTATTATGTTGAGGTAGGTTCCCTCTATGCCCACTTTCTGGAGAGTTTTTATCAGAAATGGGTGTTGAATTTTGTCAAAAGCTTTTTCTGCATCTATTGAGATGATCATATGGTTTTTCTTCTTCAATTTGTTAATATGGTGTATCACATTGATTGATTTGCGTATGTTGAAGAATCCTTGCATCCCTGGGATAAATCCCACTTGATCGTGGTGTATGATCCTTTTAATGTGTTGTTGGATTCTGTTTGCTAGTATTTTGTTGAGGATTTTTGCATCTATATTCATCAGTGATATTGGTCTGTAATTTTCTTTTTTTGTAGTGTCTTTGTCTGGTTTTGGTATCAGGGTGATGGTGGCCTCATAGAATGAGTTTGGGAGAGTTCCTTCCTCTGCAATTTTTTGGAAGAGTTTGAGAAGGATGGGTGTTAGCTCTTCTCTAAATGTTTGATAGAATTCACCTGTGAAGCCATCTGGTCCTGGACTTTTGTTTGTTGGAAGATTTTTAATCACAGTTTCAATTTCATTACTTGTGATTGGTCTGTTGATATTTTCTGTTTCTTCCTGATTCAGTCTTGGAAGGTTATACCTTTCTAAGAATTTGTCCATTTCTTCCAGGTTGTCCATTTTATTGGCATAAAGTTGCTTGTAGTAGTCTCTTAGGATGTTTTGTATTTCTGCGGTGTCTGTTGTAACTTCTCCTTTTTCATTTCTGATTTTATTGATTTGAGTCCTCTCCCTCTTTTTCTTGATGAGTCTGGCTAATGGCTTATCAATTTTGTTTATCTTCTCAAAGAACCAACTTTTAGTTTTATTGATCTTTGCTATTGTTTTCTTTGTTTCTATTTCATTTATTTCTGCTCTGATCTTTATGATTTCTTTCCTTCTGCTAACTTTGGGTTTTGTTTGTTCTTCTTTCTCTAGTTTCTTTAGGTGTAAAGTTAGATTGTTTACTTGAGATTTTTCTTGTTTCTTTAGGTAGGCTTGTATAGCTATAAACTTCCCTCTTAGAACCGCTTTTGCTGCATCCCATAGGTTTTGGGTCGTCGTGTTTTCATTGTCATTTGTCTCTAGGTATTTTTTTATTTCCTGTTTGATTTCTTCAGTGATCTCTTGGTTATTTAGTAACGTATTGTTTAGCCTCCATGTGTTTGTCTTTTTTACGTTTTTTTCCCTGTAATTCATTTCTAATCTCATAGCGTTGTGGTCAGAAAAGATGCTTGATATGATTTCAATTTTCTTAAATTTACTGAGGCTTGATTTGTGACCCAAGATGTGATCTATCCTGGAGAATGTTCCGTGTGCACTTGAGAAGAACGTGTAATCTGCCGTTTTTGGATGGAATGTCCTATATATATCAATTAAATCTATCTGGTCTATTGTGTCATTTAAAGCTTCTGTTTCCTTATTTATTTTCATTTTGGATGATCTGTCCATTGGTGTAAGTGAGGTGTTAAAGTCCCCCACTATTATTGTGTTACTGTCGATTTCCTCTTTTATAGCTGTTAGCAGTTGCCTTATGTATTGAGGTGCTCCTATGTTGGGTGCATATATATTTATAATTGTTATATCTTCTTCTTGGATTGATCCCTGGATCATTATGTAGTGTCCTTCCTTGTCTCTTGTAACATTCTTTATTTTAAAGTCTATTTTATCTGATATGAGTATAGCTACTCCAGCTTTCTTTTGATTTCCATTTGCATGGAATATCTTTTTCCATCCCCTCACTTTCAGTCTGTATGTGTCCCTAGGTCTGAAGTGGGTCTCTTGTAGACAGCATATATATGGGTCTTGTTTTTGTATCCATTCAGCCAGTCTATGTCTTTTGGTTGGGGCATTTAATCCATTCACGTTTAAGGTAATTATCGATATGTATGTTCCTATGACCATTTTCTTAATTGTTTTGGGTTTGTTTTTGTAGGTCCTTTTCTTCTCTTGTGTTTCCCACTTAGAGAAGTTCCTTTAGCATTTGTTGTAGAGCTGGTTTGGTGGTGCTGAATTCTCTTAGCTTTTGCTTGTCTGTAAAGCTTTTGATTTCTCCATCAAATCTAAATGAGATCCTTGCTGGGTAGAGTAATCTTGGTTGTAGGTTCTTCCCTTTCATCACTTTAAGTATTTCATGCCACTCCCTTCTGGCTTGCAGAGTTTCTGCTGAGAAATCAGCTGTTAACCTTATGGGGGTTCCCTTGTATGTTATTTGTCGTTTTTCCCTTGCTGCTTTCAATAATTTTTCTTTGTCTTTAATTTTTGCCACTTTGATTACTATGTGTCTCGGCGTGTTTCTCCTTGGGTTTATTCTGTATGGGACTCTCTGTGCTTCCTGGACTTGGGTGGCTATTTCCTTTCCCATGTTAGGGAAGTTTTCGATTATAATCTCTTCAAATATTTTCTCTGGTCCTTTCTCTCTCTCTTCTCCTTCTGGGACCCCTATAATGCGAATGTTGTTGCGTTTAATGTTGTCCCAGAGGTCTCTTAGGCTGTCTTCATTTCTTTTTATTCTTTTTTCTTTAGTCTGTTCCGCAGCAGTGAATTCCACCATTCTGTCTTCCAGGTCACTTATCCGTTCTTCTGCCTCAGTTATTCTGCTATTGATTCCTTCTAGTGTAGTTTTCATTTCAGTTATTGTATTGGTCATCTCTGTTTGTTTGTTCTTTAATTCTTCTAGGTCTTTGTTAATCATTTCTTGCATCTTCTCAATCTTTGCCTCCATTCTTATTCCGAGGTCCTGGATCATCTTCACTATCATTATTCTGAATTCTTTTTCTGGAAGGTTGCCTATCTCCACTTCATTTAGTTGTTTTTCTGGGGTTTTTTCTTGTTCCTTCATCTGGTACATAGCCCTCTGCCTTTTCATCTTCTCTGTCTTTCTGTAACTGTGGTTTTTGGTCCACAGGCTGCAGGATTGTCCTTGCTGGTTTATTTTTATTATGAGCTCATAATCACTGAGGGCCCTAATTCCAGGTCCAAGTTTGCCCAGGTCTGAGGTCATGTCTTTTATCCAGGGGTCAGTAAGCTTTTTTTGGTAAAAAGTCAGATAGTAAATATTTTTTGGCTTTATGGGCCATATAATCTCTGTCCCAGCGACTCAACTCTGCCATTATACACAGAAGCAGCCATAGCCAACTTATTTTAAAAACATGGGCATGACTGTTCCAATAAAACTTTATAAAAATAGACAGTGGGCTAGATTTGGTCCACAGGCTATAGTTTGCCCACCCCTGCTCTTATCCTTGAGTGGACATTTTCTAATGTAGCCCCCAGCTTCCCTAATTGCCTCTTCCATCTCTCTCTGGGTATTTCATAAATATTATTGTTTTAAGACCATTTCTTCAACTACCTGATGATACTGAGATCACTTAGGGCACTTGTTAAAAACAGCATCCCAGGCTGTTGCCCTGTAGGTTCTGATTCAGTCCATGTGAGGTGGAAAAAGACGTGAGTATCTTTAGTAAGAACCCCAGGTGATCTAGTGATTCAAAAAGTTTGCGAAACCCACTCTCATGGAAGAGGATGCAAAGAATGAACTTAATGTTATGAGGCTGTACCACTTAGTCTCAGTCCTTACTCACGTGTTGCCACATTGATTATTGCAAATCCCTAAAATCAGAGTCAAGAAGGACCACTCAGCCTCCTAGTGTGTGGTCAGGAGGCAGGGTCTGTGTGACTCATGAACAGCAGCTGCTTTTTTTTTTTTTTTAAGATTTATTTATTGATTGATTGATTGATTACTATGTTGGGTCTTCGTTCCTGCGCTAGGGTTCTCCCCAGTTGCGGCAAGCGGGGGCCACCCCTCATCGCGGTGCGCAGGCCTCCCACCGCTGAGGCCTCTCCTGCTGTGGAGCACAGGCTCCAGACGCACAGGCTCAGTAGCTGTGGCTCACAGGCCCAGCCACTCCACGGCACGTGGGATCCCCCCAGACCAGGGCCCGAACCCACGTCCCCTGCACTAGCAGGCAGACTCCCAACCACTGCGCCACCAGGGAAGCCCGCAGCTGCTTTTCGTGGGCTAATCTTTTCAGTGCAATTCTAGAAAGTCCTTCTCCCAGGAAACCACGCCTATTTTTTTTTCTTTTACTAAAGTCCCTTTAATAATAAAGCCATATCGCAGTACATACGTGGAAAAAATGGAATTTCCCCCAACAGCTCAGTGATGACAGCTGAGATAAAGTTCATCCAACTTTTCTTGGTACTTGTTTACTCAAATAATCAGGGAATGAGTAAGTTGCAAAAGCATTTTAGGTATTTGATGAACCTTCCAATGACTTACAGGGTTAAATCACAGCAAAGTTTGCTATGCCACAGACTGTGTTATTGCATAAAGCTTTGATCTCTTTCTTACCATCAATACCCAGAGCTGACATTCATGCTGCCCAGATGCTTCTAACGTGCAGTCAAGGTTGAAGGCTACTGCTCCCCACCACGAGTGGCCCTCAAAGTGCCATCCCCCAACCAGCAGCATCAGCATCATTGGAGGACGAGTTTGAAAGGCTCCACTCCTGTCCTGCTGACTCAGGTACTCTGGGGTTGGGGCCCAGCAATCCGTGTGTTAACAGGCCTTCCAGATAATTCTGATGCAGGCTACCATTTGAGAATTGTTGCACTGTGCCCCCAGTGGATCCCTGCCCCTTTGAAAACTTTGCCACTCTCCTCATTAAGAGGGGAGTGTATTCCCCCTTCTCCTGGATCTAGGCGAGCCTGGTGAATTACTCTGACCAATAGAAGGGAACTGAAATGCTGCTGTGCCAGTTCCAGAGTCTAGGTCTCAAGAAGGCTTGAAGCGTCCACTTTTGCCCTCCTGGAATGTTTCTTCCATGATGCAAGGAAGCTGGTCTGGCTGACTGGAGGATGACAGGCCACACGGAGGAGAACTAAAGTGCCCCAGCCAAGCACGGCACCGACATCCCATACACATGCATGAGCCACCCTGGACCTTCTAGTGCAGCCGGGAGACCTTCTCGGGGAGAACGCCATCCTGGCCAAGGAACACCTGCTGAAGGGGGTGCAGAGGAGGCTGGACGCAGAGCCCAGCGTGGAGCCCGGCATGGACATCCTGCAGCTGAGGCCCCTGAATGCAGTGTTCACCATCAAACTACCGACTGAACGCAGCCACATGAATGAGCTGAGGAGAAAGCAGCAGGGGAACCACCCGGATGACCCACAGAATCGTGAAAGATAATCAACTGCTATGATTTTAAGTCATTAAGATTCAGCAGCAGAAGGGACTAAGTTGCGGCTGTGCAATTTACCCCTAAACTTTGCCTTGAAGGGCAATCGGTTAGCCCTTTAAAGCAAAAGTCTCTAGGAAGGCTGGGAATGTGGTTGGTCCTAACTGCCAGGCAGGGTGCTGGGTGCCTGGCTTCGTGGGCACTGCCCTGTGCTGTTGTCACACAGGCCCCATGCTTCAAAGGGCTTCACGCTTGTTCTAAGGCTCTGCTGTCGCCATCTGGAAATTCGTAATAACTTTGAACAAAGGGCCCTGCAGATTATGTAGCCAGTCCTGCTAAACGCAGCTTCTTCATTTATTCCTTACAACAATCCTAAGAATTGGGTTTATCAGCTCTCATCACATATTTGGGATACGTTGTGAGCAAATAAAAAGGGGGGGCTTTGCAGACAGTCTGGCAAGTTGGCAAAGCATTTTAGGGGCCATATTAAGAAGAATCCCTTTGCTGACAAAACCCGGAGTATATTTAAACAACTACAGGACCAGGCAGCGGGAAGGAAAAGGGCCTGGCCTGGGAAGCTAAGCCCCGAGCAGTCCAAACTCACTATTTATAGTGCTGTGGCCTATTTTGGCCTGCTGGGAGGCCCTGAAAATTGCCCTGAGATCTGGGCCTGGAACTGATGATGGAAACCAGGCACTTTCATTCTGGGATGTGGCTGGAATCATGCTGGGCACAGACAGAGGTCTTTCTGATGAGCTCAAGGACATTTTGAAAAACAGGATTTTCTTTGACAGAGAATTTTTTAAAAATTAAGGAAAACCATCAGGCCATGACCAGGAATATATTCCTAGGGAAGAAAATGCATGGATCACATCAAGTCAATAAAGAGCTAACAATTAGCCAGGCACTGTGCTAAGCGCTTGACATGTACCATCTCATTTATATCCTCACATACAACTCTGAGAGGGTAGCACTATTATTATCCCCATTTTACAGGAAAGGAAATTGAGGCTTGGGAAAATTAAGTAATTTAAGGAAGGTCACAGGGTTGGTAAGGCAGGATTCAAACCCACATCACAGCCCTCCATCTGCCCAGGCTGTCACCTACAACACTGCTTCTCCAACTTTGGCATGCAAGACTCACCTGGGAGTCTCGTGAAGATGCAGATTCTTATTCAGGAGGTCTGGGGTGGGGCCTAAATTCTGCATTTCCAACAAGTTGCCATGCGAAAATAATACCACTGGTCCACGGATCACAATTTGAGGAGCAAGGATGAGTCTTCCTTCTTCTACTTTCAACCTCCTGCAATCTGCTCCCTCAACAGCAGCCTGAGTTATTGGGGTAGTTTCCAATGCTGCATAATAAATGAACCCCGAAATTGGGTGGTTTAAAACAACAACAAGCTCTTATTCCCTCACACAGCTCCTGAGGGTCAGGAAGCCGGGTGTAGCTGAGCTGGGAGGTTGTGGCTCAGGTTCTCTCATGGGGTTACAATCAGCATGGCAGCTGGGCCTGTATTCCCCTGAAGGCTGGACTGGGCTGGAAGAGCTACAGCTAAGATGGCTCACTCATGTGGCTGTTGGCTGGAGGCCTCAGGTTCTTGTCATGTAGGCATCTCTGTAGGACAGCTCGTGACATGGCCGCAGGCTTCTCCCAGAGTGAGTGATCCAAGAGAGAGACACTAAGACTGCAGTGTCTTTTATAACCTAATCTTGGAAGTGACATACCTTTATATTGTCATATTCTATTGGTCACACATAGCTACTCTGGTACAGTTGTGGAAAGGGACCCCCAGGAACGTGAATTCCAGGAGATGGGGGTCACTACTACCACAGTTTCCTGATGAAAAGTGAGTCAGATCATGTCACTCCTCTGCTTCAAACCCCATCATCACTTCTCATCAGAGTCAGCATAAAAATCCAAAGTTCCATCATCCTCATGAGAGCTCACATTTGACTGCATGGGATCTGGTCCCTGACTACTTTCTCACCTCCCTTCCCTCATCCCCAGCTCACTTTAATCAACCGCACTGACCCTCTTGTTGGTCCTCAAATACCTCTAGCATCCTCTTGCTCCTGCAGGCCTTTGCATGTGCTTTTCCTACTGCCTAGAATGAATTCATTCACATCTCTTCTCAAATAACACCTTTTCAGAGAGGCCTTTCTTGACCAGACCCACCATCTGAAATGGTAGCCTCTGTTATTCTCTAGCCCTTTGGTTTGCTTTATTTTGCTGCACGGTACTTACTTGTAGTAGATAATGTTCAGCTCGGAGTATACTTCTCAGCTCCACTGACGCTGGGCTTGGCCATGTGACCTGCTTTGGCCGACAGAATGTGTGAGGAAGTGGCGTGTGCCAGGTCCCAGCCTCCGCCTTAAGACTCATTGTGTGTGTGCTTTGTTCACCCCTTTGAGAGCTTTTGACCTCTGGTGTAAAAAGAACAAGGAAGGCCCTCTTAGCCTGCTGATCTCAGAAGAATGACAGACCCTAGAGCAAAACTAAATAGAACCCAAATGCCTGGAGCCAAGTGTAGCCAAACCCAGCCTACAGCAGCCCTGGCTGATCTGCAGACATGGGAGTAAGATGTAAATGTATGTTGTAAGCCACTGGGTTTGGGGGTAGTTTGTTAAACAGCATTATTGTGACAATAGCTAACTGATACACTTCTTGACATTATATTACAGATTGATGTATATCTGTTTATAGTCAATGGCAAGAATGCAACCTCCAGGAGGGCAGGGACTTGGTCTTATTCCCTGCAGTATGTCCAGCACCTAGACTAGTGCCCACCTTCTGCATAGTAGGTACTCAATAAACACTAGTAAACGAATATCAGTGAGTGAATTGATTCTAACTGTAGATCCTGCTTGCTTAACTTTTATGCCTGACTGTTTTCAAAGTAGTCCAAGAATTTGCAGAGTATTTTTAAAAATTGTCTTGAAAAGGAGTTCTAGGCAGCATGCCCTCCATGAGGAGAATGTGACGCACACTGAGGTGTCTGCATTGTCTCTGTGCCAGATGCCATCCCTCTTCACCTGGGCCACATCTGAAGCCAGCCAGAAACGACAGCCAGCCCCTGCCTGAGAACGGAAGTGCTGCTTTAAATGACACTGGTTCACCTGGTCGGGCGGCTGTCCCCAGAGGAAGGCCAGGGAGATGGCTAATGACACACACAAAGGGAGGAAATGCCCCCCACCACCACGTGGAACAGCTGCACCAGGAGACACCCCTCTCTGGAGAGGAGGAAGAGGAAGTCAGCAAAGCTGCAAAGCTGACCAGCAATCTGGGGAAGCCGACACTCATGAGAAAGCAGAAGGAAAAAAGAAGCTGGTCCTTAGAACACTCATTGTCTAGACTTGCTGAGGAAATAAAAACTGACACTAATTCTAAAGTTTTTTTCAGTCCTGCCATCTCGGGGCACTTTGGATTGGGAGTATTCTGAAAGAGAAAATATTTGGCCAAATTCCTACCTGCCAACTACATTAGAAGGGTGTTTCCCTTAAAACACAAATGCTCAGCATAGATCTATGCGTGCTAATGTGGAAAGCTGTCCTGAAGGCTAAATGAAAGGTCAAGATGCAGGCTGTGGAGTGTGAGCCCATATTTATAAAAATATCCCGTATTCATAAAGAGTGCAATACATATATATAAATGTTCGTATATACAATGGAAAAACACTGAAAAGACACACACCAAACTGTCAACAGTGGTTGCATCTGGGAAACAGGTTTAGAGTAGGACAGGACTGGAGATTTCACATTTTACTTTAAACTATTTTAACAATACTTGTTATGTTCTGAATGTTTGTGTCCCTCCAAAATTCGTATATTGAAGTCCTAACCCCCAATGTGATGGTATTCGGGGGTGGAGCCTTTGGGAGGTGACCAGGGTTAGATGAGGTCACAAAGGTAGGGTCCTCATGGTAGGATTAGTGCCCTTATAAGAAGAAATCACAGTGCTTGTTTTTCTCTCTGCCACGGGTGGACACAGTGAGAAGGCAGCCAACTGCAAGCCTAGAAGAGGGCTCTCAGCAGACTCCACATCTGCCAGCACCTTGATCTTGGATCTCTCAGCCTCCAGAACTGTGAGAAATAAACGTGTGCTGTTTAAGCCACCCAGTCTGTGATATTCTGTTAGAGCAGCCCGAACTAAGACATTATTTCCATATGGTTTCATTTTTGCTTACAATGAGTATTGGCCTTTTTACAATAAAAATATCAATAAAAGACTTTTTCATACAAAGATGGCCATTTTTTTTCTGTACCGGAGCTGACATACTGCTCCTTGCAATATTTTCAGAGGTGGTCGGATGTGGTTGTAAAAGGACATCTTGTTTCACACGATGAGTGCCAGTGACAAGGGGCCCTTCTCTGCGAAGCAGACCTCCTCTCACTGGCTCTGAGGTAAGGGTTGGATCATGAGATACTCTGTACTTGTATCCTTGGCACTACGCCTCTGCTTGCCTGTCCTTCTAGTTATATCAGTGTTTGCTTTCTGCAAACATGCTGACTTGACCCATCCAGGAAGGATCCGAGGTCTACAGTGGTACCCAGTTCTGCCAACATCACCACAGTCTTGAGGAGTGTATTTATACCACTTCTTGTCTCCGTCTGTGCGTTGGCGTTACAGTTACTCTCATACACCAAGCAATCTTTTAAGACACACACAAAATTGACAGAGAAACATTGATCTTTCCAGTTGGTCTTTAAAACCTCGCATTTGTTTAGGAATTTTTCCAAGAGGAAAAGACACTGATATGTCTTTCAATTACATCCACATTAATACCATCCATTTCTGCATCTACAGTTCACAGGACACTTTCTCATGCGTTGCCACTGAAAATCATTTTGATCCTTCTGATAATCTAGTGAGATAGACTGGGCAGCTATTATTGTGCTCAACTTAAAGAGAAATAATTTGAGATTCTGAGTTTAGTGATTTGTCTTGGACCATTCAACTAGTAGGTAGCAAGGTTGATTCCAGTTCATCAGTGGGCCTAAACCCTGGTGCATGTTAGAGTCACCTGGGTGCTTTAAACAAATGCCCATCTCCTGTTCTCACCACAGTCAGTTGAACAAGAATCTCAAAGAATGAGGCCCTGGGTATTAGAATCTTAAAATAAAATCTTTCCACACATGACTTTGATACATAGCGAGCTTGAGACCATTGCAATCTGTAGGTATAAATAAGCCATCCTTACGTTACTCACATGTGTTTATTCACCACCAGGTGAAGGCCTCCCTTGTGCTGGAGTTCTACAGTAGAATACTGCACAACAGTAAAAAGGAAGGGGCTGCTGATACACGCAACCACGTGGAAGACCTTCATATGTATCAGGCCAAGTGAGAGAAGTCAGACTCAAAGGCTACACACTTTATGATTCCATTTGTATGCCATTCTGGAAAGGCAGAACCACAGGGGCAGAAAACAGATCATGGGTGCCAGTCCCTGGTGGTGGGAGCAGGGGTTAACTACAAAGGGGCAGCATGAGGGAATTTGGGGGGATGATAAATGTTCTATATCCTGATTAGGGGAGTGGTTAGACTATATGGATTTGTCAAAATTGAGAGACTGTACACTAAAAGGGTAAATTTTACTGTATGTAACATGTATCTTAGTAAGTCTGATTAAAACACACATACACACACACAATGCAATACTACTACACACCTACTAAAATGGCTAAAGTTAAAAAGACTGACCATACCAAGATCAATAGATCAGGACTTGGAACAACGGGAATTCTCATACGTTGCTGGTAGGAATGGCTTTTTCAAAAAAAGGAGAGAGATGGGGTTCTGAGGACAGTCAGACCTGGGCTTGAATTCTGGCTCTACCACTTATCATTGTGTGATGTTGGCCAAGTCACTATGGGTTTTTAGGCCTTGGTTGGTTCATCTACACATGGGATAATAGAAGTATATACCCGCCTACTTTATAGGATCAGCATAAGGCCTAAAGGAGATGTTGCTTGTGAAATGCTTGATGCAGTGCCTGGCACATAGCAATGACCAATAATATTAGATTTGGCTATTCTTAATATTATTATCATTCTTCTTGGTATAGCTGTCTCTGGGCTCCTCCAGGAATGGATGAGCTCTGTGACTACAGTTCTTGGCAAGTAGAAGGCCCTCAACACACGTTTATCAAATGAAAGAATGAACAAATGAAGTCGCATGCAATGGAAGGCGTAAGGCCTCTATTTGAGTGTAATGGCAGAAGGGTTGGCACTGGTCATTCTTGGGAGCATTCCACTTCAAGAATTACAGGTCTGATTTCTGAAAACCCAGCCAAAACCAGGACCTCTACATCATTGAGAAGTTTAGGAGTTTTATTCTACTTGTTCAGTGGGACTTGTATAGGTGGCCTTTGCCTCCCTAATGGCTTATAAATATTTCCCACATGTTAGGAAGTGCTCAAAATCAATTTCAAATACGTGGGTTTCACAAATACCTCTGGAATGGCCTAACAAAGAGACCTCTTTAGGACTGAATCTTCTGCTTGGGAAGGTAATGTGGTAGTGGAGATGGACTGAAACTGGATTCATGAGCCAACAAACAACAAGAAGATCCCATGGGGGGCTTCCCTGGTGGCGCAGTGGTTGAGAATCCGCCTGCCAATGCAGGGGACACGGGTTCGAGCCCTGGTCTGGGAGGATCCCACATGCCGCGGAGCAGCTGGGCCCGTGAGCCACAATTACTGAGCCTGCGCGTCTGGAGCCTGTGCTCCGCAACAAGAGAGGCCGCGATAGTGAGAGGCCGGCGCACCGCGATGAAGAGTGGCCCCCGCTCGCCGCAACTAGAGAAAGCCTTCGCACAGAAATGAAGACCCAACACAGCCATAAATAAATAAATAAATAAATAAAAATTAAAAAAAAAAAAAAAAAAAAAAAAAAAAAAAAGAAGATCCCATAGAGAAGACACATCTTTCCACACGGAGTTCCTGGTAGGGGAGCCCTAGGCCGAGACTGCTCATCAAAGCACAAAGGGCATGGCCAGCCCCTCTGAGGCTAGCGAGAAATGGCTGTGCACCATCAAGAGGGGAACTGGTGGTAATTTGATGCAGTGCCCCATTTCTAGCATTCCTTTTGCACAATACAATGTCTGACTTTTCCTGGCAAAGGCTGCTCACCTGCCAGCAGATATCAGCAATTGGAAGAGAAATTCCAAATGATGAAAATCTTTTCTGTCCAGTTCTCAGATGAACTAAACGTGCCCAGTATGCCTTCAGCTGATGCTCTCCTTTAAAAACCCTGCTGGGGGACTTCCCTGCTGGTCCAGTGGTTAAGAATCCATCTGCCAATGCAGGGGACATGGGTTCTATCCCTGGTCCAGAAAGATTCCACATGCTGTGGGGCAACTAAGCCCGTGCGCCACAACTACTGAGCCTGAGCTCTAGAGTCTGCATGCCTCAACTACTGAGCCCACGCACTGCAACTACTGAAGCCCACGCGCCTAGAGCCCATGCTCTGCAACAAGAGATGCCAACGCAATGAGGAGCCCACATACGGCAACGAAGAGTAGCCCCTGCTCGCCACAATTATAGAAAGCCCGCACGCAGCAACAAAGACCCAGCGCAGCCAAAAAATATATATATATACACAAAATAAAATTTAAAAAATAAAAAAATTAAAAATAATTTTAAAAAATTAAAAATTAAAAAAATTAAAAAGCCTGCTTGGGGATCATAATTTTTCATAGCAAACTTCATTTCCTCACATTACAAGGCTTGGTGAAGAGGTGGTTCATGAAGGCCAATGATAAAATGAATATACTTTTCTCAAGTGTAACCTCTGGGAAATTAATAAGCACAGCTGTTGAGTTCAAGGATCTTGGTGCATAAGCAACTCCCCAAAGGAGCCGGGGTTAACTACAAATGGGCAGCATGAGGGAATTTAAAAAATTTTTTAAAAGTCCACGTTTAAGTGCCTGCTTATACCCCTGAGAAGAGCTTATAAAATAGAACAATACAGTTTGCTCTTCTTCATTTTCAAATGCCCTCATTAGAGAGATCATTTAAGGGATTTGATTATTCACTAAAACATTTATGAAGTGCCTAATATGTGCCAGACAGTGTTCTAGGGGCTGGGGATACAGGAGGAACAAGTCAAGCAACTTCTATCCTCCTGGAGCTCACATTCTAGTCAGGGTGACAGGCAGTAGAAAAGTGAATATCCAGCATAATGTCAGGTAGTTGGTAAGTGATAAGCAGGACATAAAGCATAGTAAGAGGCTGTGGAGTGATGGGGTGGTGCTATTTTGGAAATGGTGACCAGGAGAGACATCCAAGAAGAACCCTGAATGAGGCAGGAAGGGTATCATGATTGACAGCTGCCAGTGCAAAGAACAAACAGCAAGTGCAAAGGCCCTGAGCCAGGAGCGTGCCTGATGTGCCTGAGGAACTACAAGGAGGCCACTAGCTGGCTTTTCTAAAAGATTCCCTATTAAGGAAAACAGAACCACCCCTACCACCACCACCACCAACAGCTAATATTTATTTTGGATTTATTATGCACCTGGCACTGTGCTAAGCCCCCTCAATGTGGACTAATCATCTGATTCGATCTTCATAAGTAGGAACTATTATTATTGACTCAGCCCCTTTCCTTGGTCTCTCAGCTCCGATAGCCTCTGCAGTCACTTCTCCCGCAGGCTCTTCACACAATGGCAAGGTGGTTGTTGATGGTCTAGCCTCTCAGCAGGCTATCAAGCTGCTCCGTCCCAGCAACTCTTAGGAGAATCCCAGAATGGAGTTTCACTAGGTGTGACTGGCCTTCCACTGCCCATCATGAACTAACCCCTGCAGCCAGAAGAATGTGATATTTGAGTGTCCATGTTACCAAATGAATCACATCCAAGCTGGCTCAGGCCGGAGGGAAGGGGGACACTGCACAACTCTAAACCTTGTATGCTTTGTTTATACCAAGCTGTTTCTCTTTGAGGGTGCCTCATTTACCCCAGGTCAGTTCACTATTGACAAAGGGATAACTGCACAGATTCTCATCGTTCTCTGCAGTATCTCCACTTTTTTTTTTTTCTCTCTTAAACTTTGCAAAGCCACAAAGGGGGCTGCTGGAGCAACCTTGCACTGTATTGTTCATCAAATAACATTAATGATTGATGGCCCTTGTGATTCTCAGTTGTCACAATGCCTGGAGGGGGAGTTGATGTTGGGAGGAGGGGAAAATTGCATGCCACGCTGGTGTCTAGGCTGAGTTAGACAGAATAAAATAAAACAAATGGGCAGAAGGCTTAAAACACCAGGAGCCTATTTAGGCAGAATAAATATTCGGTGGATTTATCTGGTCTCTGCCTCCTAAATCATTAAAGAAATTTCAATCATTATGGCCCATGAGAACCTCATATGAACATCATGAAAGAACAGTCTTCTCCATCAGTTGATACCTACTACATCTAGTATTTCATAAGCAGAAGAGCACCACTAATGTGGTAGTCTGGCTTATCACCAAACACACTTCAGGAAGGAGACTGTGAGAGGACCAGATTTCATTCACAATATCCAAATGGATTTTTAAAAACCCCACTCAGTTTTGCATGTTGAAACAATCTGGCTTTCTAACCGTTAACGTAGTATTTTGAAAGAAGAAAGAAGAACATGTCTACTTCTATAGAAGTGCGTAATGTCGAGAAATAACTAACTCTCAGGAACCTATTTACAATGCTAATTATAACTTCACAACTCTCAAGAATGGTTTACTGCAAATAGCTTTTCATATCAGGTGACATTTCTGTTCATGTGGTCAGTTTTAAAATATTTTATGAAATGTCTGGATGGTTTTATGACATCTGAAGTTGTCAGATTTCTGGATTTTAAAACTTCCTGGTAAGAATATTATTCAGACTTAAAAAGGAAGAAAGTTCTGACACATGCTACAATATAGGTGAAACTTGAGGATATTTTGCTAAGTGAAATAAGCCAAAAGGTTAAATTCTGTATGATGCCATTTACATGAGGTACTTAGAAGTAGTCAAATTCATAGAGACAGAAAGTAGGAGGGTGATTGCCAGAGGCTGGGACAGGGGGAGTAGGAAGTTAATGGATACAGAGTTTCAGTTTAGAAAGATGGATGGTAGTGATGGTTGCAAAACAATGCAAATGTACTTAATGTCACTGAACTGTGCACTAAAAATTGGTTAAAATAGTAAATTTTATGTTATATATACTTTACTACACACACAAATTTTTATGGGAGACTGTATTTTTCCTTCATAGTGTTTAAGAAAGTACAAGTAAAGGTTTTTGTTAACTTCAAAAAACTTCATGTTAAGTGTAGTAAAAACTAGACCCCTACCAGGTAGAAACTGCTGGCCCTACACCCATAGACCCTAGATTGGTTGGAGCTGGAAAACTGATGATCAAGATTCCTGAAATACCACCCTATCACCTTACCATCTACCAATCAAAAATCGCCCATGAGTTGATTAGGCACCCTGCAACTCTCACCCCTAACACTGTCTTTAAAAACCTTTCCCTAAAAGCCATCAGAGAGTTTGGGTCTTTTGAGGATTAGCTGCCCATTCCCCTTGCTGGCACCCTGCAATAAACACTGTACTTTCCTTCACTACAACCCAGTGCCAGTAGATTGGCTCTGCTGTGCATCTGGTGAGCAGACCTGAGTTTGGTTCAGTAACACTGTCCCTCTAAAATCAGGAACAAGACAAGGATTCCCACTCTCACCACTTTTATTCAACTTATTATTAGAAGTCCTAGCCTGAGCAACTAGGCAAGAAAAAGAAATAAAAGACATCCAAATTGGAAAGGAAGAAGTAAAACTGTCACTATATGTGGATGACATGATTTTAAATATAGAAAACCCTAAAGACTCCACCAAAAAACTATTAAAACTAATAAATGAATACAGTGAAGTTACAGGGTACAAAATCAAAATACAAAAATCTACTTCATTTCTGTATGCTAAAAATGAACAAGCAGGAGGAGAAATTAAGAAAGCAATCCCATTTACAATTGCTACAAAAAGAATAAAATACCTAGGAATAAATTTATCCAAGGGGTAAAAAACCTGTACAATAAAAACTCTAAGATATTGTTGAAAGAAACTGAAGAATACACAAATAAATGGACAGATATTTCATGCTCATGGATTGGAAGGATTAACACTGTTAAAATGTCCATATTACCTAATGCAATCTACAGATTCAATGCAATCCCTATCAAAATCCCAAGGACATTTTTCACAGAAATAGAATTAAAAGTTCTAAAATTTATATGGAACCACAAAATACCCCAAATAGCCAAAGCAATTCTGAGAAAAAAAAGAACAAAGCTGGAAGTATCACCCTTCCTGATTTCAAGCTATTATGTATTACAAAGCTATAGTAATCAAAACAGCATGGTGTTGGCAGAAAAACAGATACACAGATCAATGGAACATAACTGAGAGCCCAGAAATAAAGCCACACATATATGGACAATTAATTTACGACAAAGGAGCAAAGAACATACAATGGAGAAAGGATAGTCTCTTCAATAAATGTTGCTGGGAAAACTGAACAGCCACATGCAAAAAAATGAAAGTAGTTCAGTATCCACCATATACAGAAATCAATTCAAAATGGACTAAAGACTTCAATGAATCTAAGACCTGAATCCATAAAACTCCTAGGAAAAAATATAGGAAGTATGCCCTTTGACATTGGTCTTAGCAATATATTTCTAGATATGTCTCCTCAGGCAAGGGAGACAAAAGAAAAAATAAACAAATGAGACTACATCAAACTAAAAAGCTTTTGCACAGCAAAGGAAACCACCAACAAAACAAAAAGACAACCCACTGGATGACAGATGGTATTTGCAAATCATATATCTGATAAGGGGTTAATATGGAAAATATATAAAGAACTTATACAACTCAACAACAACAACAACAGAAACCCTATCAAAAATGGACAGCGGAGCTGAATAGACATTTTTCCAAAGAAGACATATATATGGCCAACAGGCACATAAAAAGATGTTCAACATCCTCATTATAATGGCTATTATCAAAAAGTAAAGAAATAATGAGTGTTAGTGAGGGTGTGGAGAAAAGGGAACCCTCATGCACTGTTGGTGGGAATGTAAACTGGTGCAGCCACTATGGAAAATATCGTGGCGATCCCTCAAAAAAATAAGAATAGAACTATCATATGATCCAGCTATTCCACTTCTGGGTATTTATCCAAAGAATATGAAAACACTAATTTGAAAAGATATATACACCCCTATGTTCACTGCAGCATTATTCACAATAGCCAAGATAGGGAAACAACATAAGTGCCCATCAACGGATGAATGGATAAAGAAGATGTAATATACACACACACACACACACACACACACACACAATGGAATATTACTCAGGCACACAAAAAAAGAAATCTTGCCATTTGCAACAGCATAGTTGGACCTTTAGGGTATTACGCTAAGTAAAATAAGATGGAGAAAGACAAATACTGTATGATTTCATTCATATGTGGAATATAAAAAACAAACAAACCAAAAGACAAAATAAATGAACAAACCAAACCAAACAAAAACAAACATGTAGATACAGAGAACAGAAAAGTGGTTACCAGAGGGGAAGGGGCTGGGGCGAGGGTAAAATGGGTAAACGGAATTGACTGTAGGGTGATGGGTGGAAACTAAGTTTCTATTGGTGAGCATGCATGTAGTGTATACAGAGACTGAAATATAATGAAACCCATAAAATGGTATAAACTAAAGTTACCTCAATGAAAAGTAAATTTTAAAAAAGGTTGGAGGGTACTTTTAATAATAACTGCATAAGTGTTGGTGGAAATTCTAAATCATTCTTTAAGACCTGTTTTACAGAGAATCTTATTTCTGAGGTCTGGATGTTAGCTATACTAGCCTATGTTCCAAATTCATCTAAAGGTTGTCCCCTGGCCTTCCACAGCACAAAAATTCCCCCTCAGACCAAATGCCGTAATTGCACATGACTCTTACCAGATAGGCTCTCCAGAAGGACTGAATGCAGAGCGCTGCTGCCGATTCTGTCAGCAGGAGGGAGAGTGGGATCGCTGGCCGGGGGCTGAAAAGCAATAAAATGGTCATAAGCCCATGAGAATCCATCCTTCAGCCTCAGCAGAGCCTTTGACAACATAATACCTCTCTGATTAAGTGCCTCATCTATTCCCATTCTTAGAAAGCAACAATGTCATTTTTCATAGAAAAGTGTAGGCTTGAGTTAGCATTTCTTTGTTTTAAAATCTGGGATGGATTTTTTGTTTTTAACCAGCATAATCTTAAATCACTGTTAGCCTGCCCTGCTTTGAAGGGCTCAGGTTAGAAAGCTGCCTGTTAGTTCTGAAGGTGCAACATACATGTTATTGATATAAGCCTATGTGGACACAAAGCAAGAGACAAAGCAGAAGCCACATTTATATACTGCATTATGACTGAGATATAATAAAGGGCTCTTTTTCCAACTTTCTATTGAAGGGGAATTAAGTAGTCCATTTCTTTCCTGAAATACTACAATTTATCTCTGATCAGTGTACATTCCAGTTTAATGTGGTTTAAATTCAAGAACATTTTAAAGTTAAGTTCTACTACATCTTACTAAGCACTAAAATATCTCAAGAGCAGTGTCTGCTCTTGAGGGATTCTTAGATTATGGTGGATGTCTGATCATAGACACCACATTCAAAAATCATGGCTAAATGCTCTTTTTTTGTTGTTTATTTCCTAAAAGCTGTTTAGAGATACTAACTGCTGACCAGATTTTACAAGTCTGACTTAATTCTGGTTCCTTATGTTTCCCCAAAGCACAGCTACCTCTGAAAAACCAAAAGTCAAGACTTTTCAGATATAGTGCAAAGAAATAAACCTCTGAACGAATGTGAGTCACATGGAGACTGCTCTCAGGGCAGGATCCCCAGAAACGACTTTGCAAGTGAGGGATCCCCAAGAGTCTTGGCCTCCAGACTCTCCCTAATGACAGCCATCATTTGAGTTTACAGTAACCTTATTTTACAGAGAGAGGTTGACTAACCTGTCCAGGGTCGCACAGCTTATAAATGGCCTAGTCAGGATCTGGGCCCAGATCCACCCAATCCCCAAGCCCAGGCTTCCCTCACAATGCCGTGCTGACACCAGACCTCGGCTGGCCCACCACTTGCAGATGCCCAGCCTGACAGACTCCGGAGCTAACTGGTAACAATGCATAATTCTCCAGCATCTGGGGTTTTATTTCCTTCCAAACTCAGACTTAAAAACAACAACAAGAACAACAAAAAACCCCACCCTTGATACAGTATATTTGTGTGAATGAATGAATGCTCTTTTGGATTATTCCAAAATCAAAGAAATCAAAGCCGGGAAGAACCTAAGGGGTTATCAAGACCATTTCTAGCGAGTGCAGTGTTGCCGGGTTCCGGGTCTCCAGTTGGGCGGGTCCTTTCTAAGAGAACAAGAAACGGAGATTCTACTTCTTTGGAGAGATAATTACAACCTCCAAGTGATAGCATTGTTAGAAACCTTTCCCTAATGTTCTGCTTTTATTTTTATTTGCTTTTTTTGTTTGTTCTGTTTTTGTTTTCACTTCTTTTTGCCTAACATCTAGTTTTCTGGGCTGTAATAGAGCATTTGTATTTTTCTGGAGGTACACTAGCTCCCTGCTTTCCACATTAAATGTCTCTCCTCATACATTGTCCTTATTCTGTAAATCTTGGTTGCGTGACACCAATAAATCACATCCCTGAAGTAATTCTCCTTCACTAGTTAAAAAGCAACGGCTTCTAGAGAGACCTTGGTGTTTCTAAGGAGACCTTAGTGTGCTGGCAGCGAATTCATGAGAATAATGCTATCGTGCATCAATACCAGCTGATATGTACTAAGAGCTTCCCCGGCTCCCCTCCTACCAGCCTTGCTCCTTGTGCTCTAGCCAGAGGCGCCCTTTTCATCTCCACCAATGTGCCCTCCCACCTCAGGGCCTTTGCAGAGGGGCTTTCCTCCGCCTCCAGTATCCTCTTACTCCCGGCCAGGTCACTGCATACAGTGTGCAAGCTGTTCTCCACTCAAGGGCTCCCAGCAGATGGGCCAGAGGGCACTGAAACCCCAGCACATGCTCTGCCACCTCTGCCCTAGGGCAGGGGCACCTTTTACTAATTTGTTCAAGGGCACCTTGGGGCTGAGACATCCTTCTCCCAGTTCACTTTTTTTTTTTGAATTTTAGAATTTTATTTATTTTTTTATACAGCTGGTTCTTATTAGTTATCCATTTTATACATATTAGTGTATATGTGTCAATCCCAATCTCCCAGTTCATCCCACCTCCCCACCCCCCCTTGGTGTCCATACATTTGTTCTCTGCATCTGTGTCTCTATTTCTGCCCTGCAAACCAGTTCATCTGTACCATTTTTCTAGGTTCCACATATATGTGTTAATATACGATATTTGTTTTTCTCTTTCTGACTTACTTCACTCTGTATGACAGTCTCTAGGTCCATCCACGTCTCTACAAATGACCCAATTTCGTTCCTTTTTATGGCTGAGTAATATTCCATTGTATATATGTACCACATCTTCTTTATCCATTCGTCTGTCAATGGGCATTTAGGTTGCTTCCATGACCTGGCTATTGTAAATAGTGCTGCAATGAACATTGGGGTGCATGTGTCTTTTTGAATTATGGTTTTCTCTGGGTATATGCCCAGTAGTGGGATTGCTGGGTCATATGGTAATTCTATTTTTAGTTTTTTAAGGAACCTGCATACTGTTCTCCATAGTGGCTGTATCAATTTACATTCCCACCAACAGTTCACTTTTATTATTTCTTCTGATCTCCACTCAAATGTTATGGAATGATGTCCTTTGATTAGATCAGGGCCATTGGCGCTCTGTGTAATTTTCCTTCCTAGTCCTTGGCCCAATTTGGAGATATAAATCTGTGTGATTATCTAAAGAACACCCAAATCCTCAACTAGACTGAAAGCTCCATGAGGGCAGAGACTGGGCCTGTGTTTGCTCCTCTTGGCATTTCCAGCACTTGGGACAACGTCTGGCGCATAGCAGACACTCAGTAAATCTTTGTGCGATGAGCCTCTGCCTAGCTCAGTGTGCTAAGCTCTTTCCACACAGTGTTTCATTAAATCCTCATGACATTAATAATGAGCTGCTGTTGTCCTTCTTTTAGAGTGAAGAAACTCGGGCAGAGAGGGGTGAAGCGGGTCGTTCAAGGTCACTGACTACTTCCTGCTAAGAACGCAAACTGCCCAGGAAACACAGGGAGTGGCCCACGGAGAAGAGGAGGGCAACTCACAAGGTCACTCATATGGAATTCAGGGTCTAGCAGCTGCGAGTGTTCAATAAAGGAAAACACAGCCATTTGCCTAGAAGATAAACATGAGGGGGGAAAATCCATAATCATAGAAAACGCTGTCTTGATTAATCCTTACAGTAATAACTTGGCAGGTATTCATTTGCCTGAAGTTCCACAGGGAAATCCGATGTCAGGACAGCAGAACGAAGTGGAGTTTGTCACTTGTATCTGAGGGGAGATTTGATGGCGCCTTTCTGTTCAGCTACAATTTTCCTGGTTTAAGTACGTTTTTCTGTACCGATGTCATGAAATCCTCAAAGTATCAGTACTCCCATTTAGGAATAGCAGTAGGAAAGGAGAATGGCAAATCTGGGGACACACAGGCTAGGCGAGCCCAACAAAGGGCTTCCAGCAGTAATGAAACCCTGAACCGCTTTGCATCACAATGACATCTCCAAAAAGCGAAATGAGATTTCTAATAGGCCTTTAAGCAGTAATATGAGGCCACCTTTAGTGACATCCTTGCTTTCATGGCTAAATAATGGGGCGCTGTCTAGTTCCCAAAGCAAGAATAAGTATGAGAAAGCCAGTGTAAATCAGGCCAAATGAAAAGGACTTGATCTTCGGAGAGTAGTTCCTGGGAATTATCAATCATTTCAGCAGGTCAACTTGAAAGGATAGAAGCTATGCCAGGCCCTTTTCTCTCTTTTGGAATCAGTGCAACTGGCTTCAGGTCAGATAAAAATTGAGATTGAGTAGAGGCGACTGCTCATCATGGGGGAACTGGGGAGGGGAGGGGGAACGAAAGCGTCAATCACAGGAGAAGGCAGCTGAGGCTCCCTGGGGCTTAAATTGGATGTCCCCAGAGCAAATAGGTTTGAGCATTCCAACGGACAAAACAGCACTGCTGAGTGTTTCCAAGAAGAACTGTCCTGTTGGTAGGGCTCATTTGTCATGTCCTCCTTCTTTTTCTCAAACATGAATTAAATCTATTTGAATCATAACAATTGCTGCTATAATTCTGAGAAGGAACAGGAGTTTATTCTTCTGACTGTACAAACGTATATGTATAAGTGTGCACACACACACAAGCAATTCTTCCCCCATTTTTGGATGCTCAGTAAAAGATTTCAAGACCCTAAGAAGCTACAGCATACTGACAAAATACATAAGAGAAGCTGAGAAGTTAGTCTTTATTAACTTCTCCATCCAGTCCTAAGACAAAAGTTACCATCTGAAATGACATTTACGAAGAATAACGCAGAAAAGGGAAAGGCTTGCTTAATATTGAAAACTGAATCTTGAAATCCAATTTTTTTCCAGTTTTCATTAGGTAAAAGATTAAGTTGTTTTCTTGTAACATGAAAGCACAACTCAGATGCAAAGCCATTTACAAAATGACACAGGCCCTCAATCAACCATCATTCATAAAGCCTTTCACCAATTCATGAGGCCGGTATTTGATAACCTCTACTCATGGTATTCAGCAAAAGAGATTACCAGTCCCTGCGCTCGGCCTTAACTGGTTTCCCAAATATTCTGTGTTGGAGGCATCACAGTCTTGAGTAATGAACTTCAAATATTTGGAAGAAGTACAATAGAGGTTATCTGGAATGGGACTTCCAGACTAGCCATTAGGACGGAATCTCCTAGGATTCTTTCAATTCCAGCCTTCCATGACGCAAGGAATAGCTCCGAAAACCAGTAAGGAAGAGCCAGCTGCATTAATCTCTAACAGCCTAAAGCACATTTAAGAATCATGGTTACCAGAATGTGATCTCACTTCACCCCCTCACCAACTCCACTCTGGGAGACCCCGGCATTAGGCTGAATCACTCTCCTAGATAAACACAGAGTCAAGTCCTGTTTGACCAGCCCCACCACCGGAAGTTGCATATGGGTCCAGTTAACAGTGTTTCCTAAACAACAAGCTGCAAGACCTCGTGTTCACCCTTGGACTGCAGGTATAACCATCTTAAAAACCAGGGCGGTGCTACTTGCTGCGGTTTGATAAATATGCCCAGATTGCTCTGTTATTTAGTCTCTTTGTGACTGAGAACATGTTTTCTCTAACGTGGCTTAAGGAGACCTGCCTCTTCCCCACTGTCCTTCTTCCCACTCCAGGGGTGTATGGGAAGAGCACCCCTCCTTCCTAACCCCTTCCAAACCTCTCACAGGGGATCTTAACTTCTTTTGTGCCATAATCCCTTTTCACTTTGGCAATTTGGATTCCTTCTCTGAATAATATTTTTTTTAATATAAAAGTAAGTACATAAGGGACTTCCCTGGTGGTGCAGTGGTTAAGAATCCGCCTGCCAATGCAGGGGACACGGGTTCGAGCCCTGGTCCGGGAAGATCCCACATGCCGCGGAGCAACTAAGCCCGTGCGCCACAGCTACTGAGTCTGTGCTCTAGAGCCCACGAGCCACAACTACTGAGCTTGTGCACCACAACTACGGAGCCCGCGTGCCTAGAGCCGTGCTCTGCAACAAGAGAAGCCACGGCAATGAGAAGCCCACGCACCGCAACGAAGAGTAGCCCCAGCTCGTCACAGCTAGAGAAAGCCTGCATGCAGCAACAAAGACCCAATGCAGCCAAAAATAAATAAATAAATAAATTTATTTTTTAAAAAAAGTAAGTACATAAGATTTCAAAGTAAACCAATTATATTGAAATACAGTTATCAAAATATTTTTTAAGGGGCTTCCCTGGTGGCGCAGTGGTTGAGAATCTGCCTGCCAATGCAGGGGACACGGGTTCGAGCCCTGGTCTGGGAAGATCCCACATGCCGCGGAGCAACTAGGCCCGTGAGCCACAATTACTGAGCCTGCGCGTCTGGAGCCTGTGCTCCGCAACAAGAGAGGCCGCGATAATGAGAGGCCTGCGCACCGCGATGAAGAGTGGCCCCCACTTGCCACAACTAGAGAAAGCCCTCACACAGAAACGAAGACCCAACACAGCCATAAATAAATAAATAAATAAAAATTAAACTTTAAAAAAATATATATATATTTTTTAAAACTGTTGGTGATAAAGTAATATATGTGCTTCAAATCATACAGTAAATAAGAAGAGCTAATGGCAGTTCAATTAACTACTATAATTTGAAAGAAGAGACAAGTGTAAATGATATTTCAAGATCACTGCAACAACTATAACAGGATATAAAAACATCTGACGGTTGCTATCAGTAACAAAGGTACACTTACTGTGGATACTACTGAGGTTTGTTTCCCACATTCATAATTAAAAGAGAGGCCAAATTTCAGTTAGAGACTAGTGAAAATAAAGAAGTAATTTCCCTGCCTTCCAAGGTCAGGGACCCCTGAATCATAGACAGTTGTGGCTAGAGCTGGGGAATGGGGGAAGATGAGTTTTGCATCCAGGATGAGACTGAAGACTAAGGATTTAAAATAAACAAGATGAATCTAAACAGTGAAATCAGACTATCTAAAAACAGTGACCAGGAAGTTATGGAATTTGGTCAAAAAGTTATTAAAGGGCTACTTCTCAGATGGAAGAGAGATTCAGTGTAATATAGTGATGCAGTTACTGGAGAAGAAAAAGGAAAAAGATTTTCATATTTTTATTCCCAGTAAGTTGTGACTCTTCAGTATACCCATTAAATTTTAAAACCTAATTCTAATTTTCCCTAATCCATTTCAGTAAATGGCTGCCCATTCAGCCACTTGCTCGGGCCTGAAGTCTCCAAGTCAGCCTTGCCTTAGCTCTCTGTCACCCCACATCCAGCATCAAAACAGATCCCAAATCCAACCTCTTCTCACCTTCTCCACTGCAAGCCACCATCATCTCCTGCCTGCATCATCGCCTGCTCACTGGTCTCTCTGCTTGCACTATTAGCGCTGACTTCAGCCAACTCCCCTCCAGCTGCCAGAGTGATCTTTTTAAAAGATAAATTGGATTACCTCGCTCTTCTGCTCAAAACCCTCCAATAGTTTCCTATCACGCTCAAAAGAAAAAAGAAAAATCCAAACTCTCTATCATGACATCCAAGGCCCCACCCAAGGTGGGGGCAGCCTCGCCAGCCTCTCTGGCTTCCTTTGCTGCCACCTTCTCACCCTCCCTCATCTCTTCGTGCCTCACTGGCCAAGCTTGTTCCTGTCTCAGGGCCTTCGCAGTAGCCGTTCCCTCTGCCTGGAACACTCTTGTTTCCGATCTTTATAGGGTTGGCTCCCTCTGCGTGTCATTCAACCCTCTGTGCAAACGTGAGCCTTCCCTGGCTTCTCTGCCCAACACGCTAGCACCTCTCACCTAGGCCTGTGACTCTCAATCCGCTGTACTCTGCTTTATTTTTCTTCAAAGCACTTGAGTCTTCTTTACATCATACAACATGTTTCTTTGTTAATTTGGTTACTGTCTGTCTTTACAATGTAAATTCCACAGGGGCCAAGACTTTCTCTCTTTTGTTCTCTACTCTGTGATACCTAGAAATGTGCCTGGAAAAAAGTAGGCACTCAATAAGTATTTTTGAATGAATAAATATTATTATAGATAAGGAAATAGAGGACTTTCCTTAATGTCAGAATTTATCAGTGGCAGAGCTGAGCTTAAATGAAGATACTCTGTCTTTCTCTTGCTTGGTCATTCTGCTACCCATGTTTCATCTTGCCAAAGCAGTGGTTACTATTCTCTTAAGATTAAGGATAAAATAATAGCTATCATTCTTTGAATACCTACTTTGAGCCCTCTGCAGTGAATTATCTTTCATTTTTATCTGCCTGTCATACCCTCCCCCTTTTCATGGTACCAGCACTCAGATTTTGCTTTGACAGCTCCCCCTCCGTGTATCAGGGGGAATGTGGGTCACAGTGCCTTGCCCTCTCCTGGCCGAGGTGTGCCTCAGAAACCCAAGCTTAGCCAAGCAGATGCCCTTTCCCTGGAAGAGGAATCTTGAGTGGACTGGCAAAGACTAGACGGGGTCTGTGCTCCTACCTGCTTCTAAGGCCAGATCCTTACCTTTTCCTTTATGTCTGTGAGTTATCTTTTTACTTCCAATATATACCATTTTTCTTAAGCAGCCTTTAAATTTCTGTTGCTTGCAACAAAAAACTCTGATACCATCTTTAACTGTCACAGCAACCCTACGATGTAGGTTTTATTACCATCCCCATGGTACAGAAGAGAGGAGCAAGGTTCAGGGATGTGAAGGGATTAGTTCCAGGTTACCCAACGTTATACATTATGTTGGCTGCATAATGGACCAATCCCCAGACTCTGTGAATGTATGTGTGTATATATATATATATATATATATATATATATATATATATATACACACACACATATATATGTATGTGTATATATATATATATATATATATATATATATATATATATATATATATATATTCCCTTATATGGCAAAAGAGGACCAATCCCCAGACTCTGTGAATATATATATATATTCCCTTATACGGCAAAAGAGGCTTTGTAGATGTGATTAAATGAATGGTCTTCAGATTATCCTGGATATCACAGGTGGGCCCAATGATATAATCACAAGGGTCCTTATGAGAGGGAGTCAGAGGGAGATACTACTTCAGAAGCAGGTCATGTGACAACAGAAGCAAGAGGTCAGAGTGATGCAAGGAAGGGGTCACGAGCCCTCCAGAATGCAGGTAGCCTCCAGATACGAGAAAAGGCAAGAAACAAATATTCCCCTAGAGTCTCCAGAAGGAACCAGCCTTGTCAACACTCAGACTTGAGCCCTGTGAAACTGATTTTGGACTTCTAGCCTCCAGAACTATAAGAGAATAGATCTGTGTTGTTTTAAGCCACCATGGTTGTGGTAATTTGTTAAACAGCATAGGAAACTAGTACCCCAACTAATAAATGGCAGAGCTAAGACTGGAGCCCAGATGTGTCTGCCATGCTGCCTGTCACAGGCTCCCCGAGAGCTCGTTCCCAAAGAGCCACCTAAAAACAACAGGAAGAAGGGGAGGAAGCAGTACCGTGTGCCCCAGAGAAAGGGCCACCCATACAAAAACCTCCAGCAGAAGCAGGCACTCAGAGGATTTATGCACCCCAGCGTGTCCTGAATTCAGGAAACAGGTCTCCTTCCTTCCTGTCTAAAGACGAAAGTTAACATAAAGAGCAAAGACGATTTATTATCCTCACAAGACTCTGGCCTTTCGAATTACTGAGACAGAAATCTTCTATAAGACAAAATGAATTAAAAGGATTTTTTCCCTTGCAACAGGGCATGATAGCAAATTTTCTACCAGGCTACCATCCAACTCTGATCTTTAGTGCAGAATGCATGCCATTTCCTGTGCCGTTTTGAAGGCACAAGCGTTTTGGGTCCCACTGTCAAGCTCAGCGCAGAAAATCTGACCGCTGGTACTTGTCCTCAGACGGCACAGTGACACTTCTATTCTCACCTCAGGTTTTGGTCATAAGATACCTTTCACTGACCTGAAAGTATCGTGGATCTTTCTTTTCTCTTCTTTTCTTTTCTTTTATCTAATGGTAGAACTTAGCTGAAAAGACATTTTGCCCAAAACAACCTTTTCTTTTCTCTTCTAAAACACAATCTTTGTTTCATTGAAGGTCTCAGTTTTAATGATGTCTTTCATGAGCCTTCTCCCCTGGGACACGGGACCAGATAGGCAGCAGTGCACTCTTGTTCCTTGTGTTTATTCAGTGATTTATTTTTGCAAACAAATTGGCTGAATACTTTTTGGTCAAAATAAAAAGCTAAATGTTTCCTGTTCTTAATATGATAGCAAATAATTTCACTGTTTCTGATTGGCTGGTTAAGTCAGGACTGCACACAACAAAAGAGGACAGTGCTGGATTCATAAATAGGAGCAAGGCCAACAGGAGATATGAGTAATCCACCGCTGCTGAAAGGTGGGGAAGAAGACCCCCTCCTTAAGCTCTGATTAGAACATGCGCAGATTATATTATGGCTCCAAACTACCACTCCTTTACCTACAAGAGAATCATGCGTCCCTGCTCTTTGTCATTCACATGCGGTTTCTGCCTGTGGGTGGTGTCAACGTCCCCGTAGTACCTATACTGAGCTTGGCCATGGGCCTGGTATTGAGCAATGCAGTGTGAGCAGAAGTACTGTTTGCATGGGTTGCCTGTTGCTCGTCTCCCTCTGCTGTGAGACTGAGGAACGGTAATGCTCCTCCCTCCTGGGTCCCAGAATGAGAAAAGACATGGAGCAGAGCCAGAGGTGACACACAGCCAACATTAAACAGGGTGAAGAATAAATCTTTGTTGTTATGAGGCACTGAGATTTAAGAGCTGTTTGTTATTGCAGCAAAACCTAGAGAAAGCTGACTAACACAGAATATTGGAGGGTAGTTGGGTAAGCATCATGTAGGAAAACGTATCAGGGCTCTTTCATTGGCAAGTATCATCAACCTAACTCAAACTGGTATAAGCAAAAAAAGAAAAAATGTATTTATTGAAAAAGAAAAAGAAAAAAAGGTATTTATTGGTTCACTTAACTAATAGGGGTAGAGTTGGCTAACATGCCTAACATGGTCAGATAGAAAGATTCAAAACAATGCCAGAGGGACTCAGGCTCTGGCCACCTCTCAGTTCTGCTGTTATCCCAGGCACAATCTCTTTAGAGGATTGGCCTCAGCAGCTCAAGGCTTATAACCTCAAAGTTCTAAGTCTAGAGGAATAGACAGAAAAGTTTTCCTGGTTGCTTCTTGAAAAATCTTGGGGTTATCTCTGATTTAACCAATTTGGGAGCAAGCATGGTGGTCAGGGGGATTCACTGCTCTGATTGGCCAGGCCTGGGTCACATACTCAGCCCAGAGCCAGAGGTGGAATCAGCTCACTTTCTGCTTGAAAGGAAAATGGGAGAGGGGTGATCCTTCCAAAAACATAGGGTGTACCGAAACCAGAAGAAGGGGGAAATCAGTGCAGGGCTGGAAAAACATAAATGTCTAATACACAAAGCAAGAAAGTGGAATAAAAGGAAACAGAATAAATACCCTTTCATTTTGCAATTGTTATTAATTCTTAAAGTAACTCTGTAGACAATATGAAAGCTACAAAATAATATAGAGGAGAAAATAAAAGCCATGTTCCTGCCATTTGGAATGAAACATCCTTTTGAAAGACCTTAGAGCTAGAGTTATTTAATTCTAGGATGATCCTTGATTTAAAACCTTTCCTTTTCACTGTGCAGTTTATTTAACAAATATGTAGATTTTATATATGATAAATCTTAATTATTTTTATAAACCTAAGGGAATTTTTTAAGGGTTGTCCATGTTTATATAAAATAGCTACATAAAAATGCATTTCTTAAAAAAAGAGTCATGGAAAAGAAATGGGTAGCTGAGAAGGGATGGGCAGAGTGAAGAGTATGTGAAATTATGGGGACCTGTGGGAGAAGGACCCATCATTTATGTGATAAGCAATCGGCAGCCGCCCATGACAAATGATCGCAACCTACCAGCTGTGATCTGATAATATGATGACATCGAGCATCAAAGACAGCTGAACCTGGTAGAACTTGTCTTACCAAGAACATTAAAATAAACCTAAACTCTTATTTTGGATGACTCCCCAGGCTGGTAGATAAGATTATTTGAGGCAATAAATGCTAGTATGCATAATATACAAAGGAATGGCATCTGACACAGGAGCTGACTCTAAAATGAGCACATAAGATGAAACTCACATTTAGCCAAAATTTCCCCTTGACACACCTTAAATTACCCATATGAAGACATAGCATCTTTCAACGGTCTCAGGTAGCCAGTTTTTCTCCCAGTCTTATAGATCGCTCCAAGTACTGGGTGATAGACGAGGCAGAAGAGTGAAGTAATTCATTATGCTCTTACCAGCTCGGACTCCGGAGCCAGGCTGCCTGGTTCAAATCCTGCCCCTGCTGTTTACTAGCTTGTGACCTGGGGCAAAAAACTTAACACCTCTGTGCCTCCGCTCTTTCTCTGGGCTATGGCTACGGCCGGCACAGCTATAACCCATGGACTATCCAGTGTTCCCTTACATATCTCAGCCTCCCTTGCGGTTGTTTTGGGGCCAGGCTCTGTGAGAAGAGGTGAGAAGGTTAAGAACTAGGGTGCCTCCTCCATTCTTGTCTTCTTTTGCTTCAGTGACTTCAAAAATGACATGTTTCAAATAGCTATAATTTATAAGAAGGCTGTCCAACCTGTATCAGTCTTTGTATAAGAAATCAGCTGTTATTGAGTATTTTGCTGTTGTTTATAACTGCAGCCTAGGCTAGGCTAGCCTGATTAACACAATGGGGAAATAATAGTTCCTACTTTGTAGGGTTGTTATGGGAGTTAAATTAGCTAATATTTATAAATTGTTCAGAACAGTACCTGAGTAAACACTATATAAATGCTTGGTTGGTAGGTAGGTAGGTAGGTAGGTCATGTAGGTAGACAGACAGACAGACAGAAGGAAGCAGTTCCCTTATGGGCTGCTCATGTTGTGAGTGTCACATAAAACTGAAGACAAATAAGGAAAGAGCTGAGTCATGTGTCCTATTTTATGCTTCACCACCAGTGTACAATTCAGGGGGAACTGCCTGCATTTAAACAAATTTTATTTCTCTCTCTCTCTTTCTCTTTCTCCTTCCCCCAAGAGCACAACATTGAACTAGCATAAATAAGTCCATATACACTGCAATCCAACTATACACAAAATCTGTCTGTTGGGCTTCCCTGGTGGCGCAGTGGTTAAGAATCCGCCTGCCAATGCAGGGGACATGGTTTCAAGCCCTGGTCCGGGAAGATCACACGTGCCGCGGAGCAACGAAGCCCGTGCGCCACAACTACTGAGCCTGTGCTCTAGAGCCACGAGCCACAACTACTGAGCCCATGTGCCACAACTACTGAAGACCGCGCGCCTAGAGCCCGTGCTCCGCAACAAGAGAAGCCACCGCAATGAGAAGCCCACGCACCGCAACGAAGAGTAGCCCCCTCTCGCCGCAACTAGAGAAAGCCCGCGTGCAGCAATGAAGACCCAACGCAGCCAAAAATAAATAAATTAAATAAATTAAAAAAAAAAAAACTTTCTGTTCGTGAAGACAAGGACCATGTTTGTGTCATGGTTCCATGGCACGTAGTAGGCATCCAGTAAATGGTAGCCAGCCAGTTTATGAATATGTCTGTTCCATGATGTTAGAGCACATTTAAGCAAGTAATAAATACTAGCTGGATAGATGAACAAATAAATTAAAAATAACTCCCTTTAATAGCTGAAACACACCCATTTGTATATGTATCAGTAGTGGGAAAAAAATGTATTCCCTTAAAACTGGCACCATAATTCCTCTTAGGTAAGGAACTAGCTTTGTTTAGATGAAAGACCATTTCACAGATGGAAAAACTGAGGCTCTCTGACAGCTTAAGTCATCTGTGCTGAGCCACACAGCTGGAAGGAGTAGAGCGTGGTTTAGCATGCAGAGCTGTGATCCCAGAGCCCAGGTTCCTAACCCCTACACAGCACTACCTCCACTTTGACATCCAGGACATTCTTACACCTCCCTTGACAGCTCCGGGATTTGACTTGCGTCATCTTCTTCAACCCACCCCCACAAGCCTCTCAGATACTTCATTATTCATACTGATGACACCTCCAACACCATGGCCTCGAGTCCATGGGATCCCATGACCCCCTTCTTCCTTCATGACAGTCACATCTTAGAACGGGTTGTCCCTGAAAGACTGTCACATCTCATCTTCCCAAATTCCTGATCCCATCATAGCCTTCTCTGTCCTTTCACCTTTCCCACCCACTCACTTCTATTTATATTGTATTTTGCCCTTCTGTGAGACTATGACTTGGGTTATTGGTGTCCATCTAGAACAGGGCTCAGCAAAGGAGAGCCCATCGGTCAAATCTGGCCCATCACCTACTGTTGCAAGTAGAGTGGTACTGGAACACAGCCACGGCCCTTTGTCACGTGTTGTCTATGGACAACTATGGCGTGAGTAGTTGCAACAGAGACCGCACGTGTCCTGCCAAGCCTAAAAGATTTCCTATGTTGACCTGACCTAGAAAGCCATTTCCTTGTTCCCCAGGAGCTCTGAGGTTACTGGGGCCGTGTTCTCAGGGCAAGCGCACGGCTCTGATCATGTTAATCCTCCTCGTTGTCACTGGGGAGAATTGGGTTTGGCACTGGAGCGGGGCGGGGAGGGAGAATGAGGCTGATGTGAGGGGACTGGCTGTGAGCTGTGCCGGTGCAGAGCCGGGTCTCAACCGGGGTAACACAGACCCCCCAGCGCCATGAGGCTTCTCACTTGGGCCCACACCTGTCGCTCTCCCCGCCACACCCCGGGGCCCTTTTCCTTCCATGCCATTTGAGCCCCTCAGCATCATGTGAAAACTCAGTCTCCTCCACTGCCTGTCACGCCAGCCAGCCATCACCCATGGCAAACAGCCCACAGCCCTCCCGGTTCACCTCCAGTCAATAGATTCCTCCTTGCTCACAGCCTGTCCGCTATTCAATCAGCTGATCAAGAGGAGCTTTGAAACATCTTACTGTTTCTTTTCCTTTTAATGTTTTATTATGGAAAATTTCAAAGATAGAAAAAAGTAGGCAGAAAAAAAACGAACCCAGCTCACCACCCAGCTTCATTTATACTGTTCTCCATGTCAGTCACTCAGTGTAACTTCCCCCAACCTTATCCATTGACATCATATGATTTCATATTTCATTCATGAATATTTCAGCGTGTTTCTCTAAAACGCAATAACTTTTTTATTATGAATATGAAATCATTATCAAACCTTAAATAACAATAATGCTTTATATCATCAATTATTTACTAGTTGTTCAAATTTCCAGTTGCCTCCTAATTTTTCTTTTTAGTTTGCTTCTTTGAATCAGGATCCAAATAAGATCCATTGAAATTTCAAAAACTGTATGGACCCTACCATCCCCATTTTAGTGCTTCCAAGTTTGGTTATGTTTCTTACTTCCAGTGTGAACACGTAACGTAGTGTTTCTGTCTCTTTCTGAAAATTGGTTGTTAAATCATTAACACAATTCAGAAAATATAGTAATTTATGAGAAAAATGTAAGACATCATTCTTAGAAAAGTTAACAATGCTTTTCCATGTACTTAAGATCCTGTAGGGGAACAAAATTTGCCACCCAAAATGTCTCTTTGCCATGTGGATTATTTCAAGCTGAAAACAATCAAGGCCCAAAAGACTCAGGAAGAAACTTTGACCTTCCTCCTAAATGCCTAAAAAGAATTTAGATAGAGGGCCTGTGCCTGGAATAGAGTATCACTAGAGATATCGGCAAAGAATGTGGGTTGGGTGTGGTGGGGAAACTTAGAGATCAGAATCCTCTCTCTGTCCCACTGTCGCCGAAGGGCCCCTCCAATATTTATTTACCAAACATTTGCTTTTCCATCTTCATGGCAATTGCCTTCCTCCCCTTTGAAGTCTCAGGTCCCTACCCCTAACATCCTCTTTTGTCTTTAACTGCAGATGGTATTTAAGGTGAGGGTTTCAGCCATTTTGGTGAGTTACTCAGTTCTCCTGGGCCTCTCCCATGTATACATGTTATTAAACTTTTGTTTGATTTTCTCCTGTTAATCTGTCTCAGGTCAATTTGATCCTTATACCGGCCAGAAGAACCTAGAAGGGTAGAGGGAAATTTCTCGCTCTCCGACAATCCTCTGGGCCTAGTCTAGACCTTTTACTATATTAGCTTTGCCAGTTTTCAGCACTGATTTTACCCAACCATCTGTTTTCTCCACCTCTTTTCCAGGGTTGCTGGAAATAATCTCATAAGCAGGCTGTTCATATGCATCACAAATTCAGGCCATCAGCTGGGCCATCCCTACTCATCCCTAGTTGATTCCCTATAGGTTTCACCATAGCAGCTGTTGCAGCCTCCTCCCCTCCCCCACAAGCCTCCAGAACCTGGGCCTCCATCTCAGCAGATGCCTTCACATCCACAGGAACGACCAGAATGACAGTACCCACCGTGAACTTTCTCAGCTTTTCTCCCTTCCCCCTCAGATTTCCTCTCACTTTTCCTTCTGGATTCAATCAGAAGTTCTCAACTAGGGGCAATTTTTCTGTCTCCCCACATTTGCCAGTATCTGGAGACATTCTTGATGGTGAGGACCACAGCGGGTGCTACTAGCATGTGGAGTGGGGGAAGGCTGGAGATGCTGTAAAACATCCTACAGGCCAGCCCCTCACAACAAAGAATTACCGGGTGATAAATGTCAGTAGGCTTGGGGAAACGTGGGTTAGAGATGGTCTCTTGGCTCCTGCCCTACTTGCCTCTCTGCTCTCCCTGTTCAAGAGCATTCTCAAGAAGGATATAGCACCTGAGTTCCTGCCTCTTCAAGACCAAATCTGGGCACCAACCAGCTTGGCCACTGGCCCAACCTGACTGGCTCCAGGCCAATGGCGGAGTGAGGCATAGATGGTCTTGTGCATCCCCATTTCCCTTTAATGCTTTATTAACATCTGCTTTACAACACTCACTACAGAAACTACAGCTACTTGTAAACACATCTCTCTCACTCCAAGGGTCAGAGCCATATTTTATTCATCTCTGTTTTCTCCACAGCACCAAGCTCTTTGCATTGCATTTGGAAGGTGTTCAATAAATATTTATTGCATCAAATTAGATTAGTATCATTTACATTTTTATCATGCTCGGGGCATCTCTTTGAAAGGTAATGGAAGCAGAGAACACAAATGCCAGTTAAAGCAAGAGCTTTTGTGTTTTTGTTCCTGTGGAGTCCAACTGAAATGCTTGCTATTGCTACTTTGCAGTATATTTACATGAGCTGCCAGCGGAAGTTAGCAACTATTTTAAATTAAGGTATTTTTACGATAAATGACTAGGGATTTAAGAGAACTCTTATTTAGAGAAACTCTCTTATTTTTAAGACTCTTCTTCATTGGTTTTTTCTTTAATATTTATTTATTTATTTACTTATTTGGTTGCATCAGGTCTTAGTTGCAGCAGGCGGGCTCCTTAGTTGCGGCTCCAGAGCTTTATTGTGGCTTGCAAACTCTTAGTTGCAGCACGCATGTGGGATCTAGTTCCCGGAACAGGGATCGAACCCAGGCCCCCTGCATTGGGAGTGCAGTCTTAACCACTGCACCACCAGGGAAGTCCCTTCATTGGTTATTGTAAGTGGGAAAATGTTTCATTTTCAACCTGGAAAAATATGCTAATCTTTCACTTATTAATCATTTATAGTCTATAAATTATAGGCTTTCCATTTTCATAGTGGACAAAATTAGGCAGAGGCTTAGAAGTTTAATAAGAAACAAGATTTTCTAATATCGTTCTCTTTCCAATGTATAGGTAGTCTCAGACTTTTAAAAACTGGTAATACCTGAATTCTTTTAAACTCTCAAAATTGAGAAAGTCAGCCAAGGGTCTATTCAACTTGGCATTCCCCAGAAGGGCAGATTTAAGCAAAAGGTGTGACATTTGAGGGCTAAGGGTCTAATTTCATTTCTTTCTACTCTGTTTAATATGGGATTTTACAAAACTTACTTAATTTCCTAGTGCCTCAGTTTCCTGACATTGTTCTTGCAAAGGGCTGGTGTGAAAATATTTTCAAAGAAATAAGTTAAATATTATTTTCTCTAAATTGAGTTGTCTTTCTTCCACTTATGGCTTAAAATTGTGGATCATTGCTTAAACGTCATCCTCCAGGGACTTCCCTGGTGGTCCAGTGGCTAAGACTCCACGCTTCCAATGCAGTGGGCCTGGGTTCGATCCCTGGTCAGGGAACTCGATCCCGCATGCCATAACTAAAGATCTACACGTGACAACAAAAATCCTGCATGCTGCAACTAAAGATCCCAAACATGGCAACAAAGATCCCACATGCCACAACTAAAGATTCAGCACACAGCAACAAAGATCCTACGTGCCACAACTAAGAACCGGCGCAGCCAAATAAATAAATATTAAAAAAAAAAAAAAAGTCATCCTCCAAGTGAGGTCTTTCCTGACCACTCTATATAAAATTAAGTCCCGTCAATACTCTATATTCTCCCCTCTCTGCTTTATTTTTCTCTATAGCACATACTTGCTTATTGTCTGCCATCCCCCACCAGAATATAAGCTCCATTAAGTCAGGAGTTTTGGCTACTTTGTTCACTGTTTTACCTCCAGCACCTAGAATGATGTTTGGCACACAGTAGTATACTCAATAAACATTTATTGTATGAATGAACAAATTATGCAAATCTAGAAATTACATATGCTATAAAGCTATCAAAGGCATGAATTAGATGTAATTGAATCAACATGGCTACATCTCAAAAGCATGTATTTGAGTCAAATAAAAGCAAGTTGCAGGATAATGCATAAATTTCCTCATCTGCAAAACAGGGCTGGTAATAGCATTGTTATGAGGATCAAGTTAGTTCATTAGTGTTAAATGCTGAGACCAGTGATACAAGCACTCAATAAATGTTAGTGGTCATCATTATTATTGCTATATCACTGATGATAAACAGTTCACATGAAGTAATACTACTAATTTTGTATGATATAATCTAATTTTATATAATTAAATAACTAATTTTAAGACTACGGAAGGATGCAGTATAGACCAAGCTGATGAATTCTGTGAGGAGAGAAAACTCAGATTAGAATGACGGTCAAAGAGAGTATTAACTTCATCTGTCATGCTCTAGTATTTTAAATGTAAATGATACATATAACTAAAAAGTAATATTTAGAAAAGTTTAGTCATATTTCCTGAGACATAATGACCTTTAGGGCTAGAAGGAGAGGAAGAGAGAATGGAGAGATGAATTATTTAGGATAAGAAAATTTTTTAAGTCTTCTATTTTATTTCTGAAGTGCTTCTTGAATAATCACTGCATGGATAGGATGCCCTTAGCCTAGAATGAAAATAACCAGAGAAAAGAGCCACATACATAACTGATCCAAGGTCCTGGATGGATTACATGAGTTAGTTCTCATAGACTGGAGGAAACTATCATTAACACAATCTAAAAGTTAGAAATAAATTATTCAAAGCCTTGTGTCATTACTTACTGCAGTTTCAGCCACTCTTCCACAAATGGAATGGAGAAGAATTCTGTGAATGTCTCCCCTATCCTCTTTGGATTTTGACTGGACACGATGCCATATGTTTGATTAACAAGAAAACAATAAGCAAGAATTCAAGTCAATTGTTGCTATTCTGCTGGCAAATTAACACTATTGAACCCTTAGGGTCATGGAATATTCAAAGACGTGAAAAACTTACTTGTATAACCATTCGGTCAGAAAATCACAGGCAATGAATTTGGTTCTTTTCCTCTAAAGAGAGAAGAGAGAATTAAATTATATTCTTTGCCCCCATGTTTAAGGTGGACAAAGGAAGAGGGGTTAATTGATTGCTTGTGTTAGATGAAATATGCATAAGTCCTTGGTAAGGTTTATAAGCACGTCAACAAACAATAACTCAGGCAATGTATCGAATTCTGACAACATTTCTCTAGTCATCTTTGGGTAAGGATATATTCTGACTATATTAGCAGAGACTAATAAAAGACAATGCACATAGTAGGAGGCTTATTACATGCATTTTGGACTTATCTCAGAAGGATTTATTTAAATCTAGACGTTGATTCAGAGTAAATATATTTATTGCTTTCCCCCAGTCCACTCAGATCTTCAGAACAGCAGCACTTCGGGTCTGGGTGCCGTTGGCCAGTGCATTGACTCTGCCAGCTGCCCACCCATCAGCCCCTCTCCACTTCATCCTTATTACCAGAAACCTGATGACAATCAGTCCAGGGGAAAAACTACATTTCCCAGCCTCCCATGTAGCAAGGGACAACCATATGACATAGTTCTGCTGTTTGAGATAGAAATGGACATGTCCCATGGATTTCTGAGAAAGTGCTACTTTCTTGATTTCTGCTGTCCTTTTCTTTGAAGTTTCCTTCTACTTCTTTCAGTCTGGTACACAGATGTGGGGCTGGAAGTGGAGCAGCACCTACCAGCCAAGAGGCCAAAAGCAGGGGGTTAGAAGGAACCTGGGCCTTTAATGACTTCTTTAAGCCACTGTACCAGTTTGCGGCTGAACTACTCTGGATATCTTGATACGTAAGGAAAAATAAACTCCATTTGGATTATTGGCACTGTTCTTGAGTTTTCATAACATGAAGTTGAATGCAGTTCCTAGGTGACAGATAGCTAGTAAGCCACAAGAGAAAGAATGTCCTAGAGTAATGGGGGACAAGGCTCGCAGAACAGCAATGGAGTGGAGCACCGGGTATCCTGCCTCCTAGTCCCATTTAAAGTGTCTTGTAACCCAAACAGAACCAGTTAACTCCTTTTAGAAGATTGTTATGGGACTTCCCTGGCAACGCAGTGGTTAAGAATCGCCTGCCAACGCAGGGGACACGGGTTCGAGCCCTGGTCCGGGAAGATCCCACATGCCATAGAGCAACAAAGCTCGTGCGCCACAACTACTGAGCCTGCGCTCTACAGCCTGCAAGCCACAACTACTGAAGCCCACGCGCCTAGAACCCATGCTCCACAACAAGAGAAGTCACCGCGATGAGAAGCCCACACACCGCAGCAAAGAGTAGCCCCTGCTCTCCGCAACTAGAGAAAGCCCGCGCGCAGCAACGAAGACCAAAGGCAGCTAAATAAATAAATAAACATTGTTAAAATAGCAGGGGCTAAGAACCAGTCATTGGTTACCATGTCAAGAGATCCTTCCCAGGAATGAAGGCAAGACAGACTCTGCTGGAAATTCTCTTTGCCCCTCCAGGTGTACCCTTTACCACCACACTCTGTGCCTTAGGAGGCTGATTTTATGGTTCATATCAACCAGGCTTGTTTACTCGGTTGTTGGGTCCAGCCACTGGGAGGTACCAGCAGGAGATCCGAGAGAGGGAAGAGAGAAAGGCAGGGTATAATGGGTTGAGCTGTGTCTCCTCCCAGCCCCTTTGCCCCAAATTCATATCCTCCCACACTTCAGAAAGTGACCTTATTTGGAAATTGGATCATAATTAGTTAAGCCCAGCCACTCCTGAAGTACACAACAACTCCAATGAGAGTGAACAAATTTGGGGTTCTATTAGTAAGGAAGAAGAGTAGGCCACCAATGGCAGATTCCTAACGACACTGTGCTAGACCCTGGATCCAGCTATGCCTGAAGCCAAAATCCCCTGGACCTTTCAGGTCCATGAGCCAATATATTTCCTTTTTTCACTCAGCCAGTTTGTGTTGTTTATTGCTTGCAACAGAAAGAGTTTTAGTTACTATTCCTTTCTTCTCCCATTGGCTAACTCCATTTGTCTTTCAAGATGCCTCTTGGGGGCTTCCCTGGTGGCGCAGTGGTTAAGAATCTGCCTGCCAATGCAGGGTACACAGGTTCGAGCCCTGGCCCGGAAGATCCCACATGCCGCGGAGCAACTAAGCCCATGCGCCACAACTACTGAGCCTGCGCTCTAGAGCCCGTGAGCCACAACTACTGAAGCCCGCACGCCTAGGGCCTGTGCTCCACAACAAGAGAAGCCACCGCAGTGAGAAGCCCGCTCTCTGCAACTAGAGAAAGCCCACTCGCAGCAACCAAGACACAACACAGCCAAAAATAAAATAAATACAATAAATAAATTTATAAATTAAAAAAGATGCCTCTTGGAAGCCTTTCTGAGCATTCTTACCCTCTTCAGTTTAGAGTAAGCTCCTCCCGTCACCTCCAGTTCTGTGTGTCCCTCTGTCATAGCACCTCAGATGTAACTGTAACCTAACTGCCAGCCCACATGCCCATTTCCTCTATCAAACTATAAACTCTCTGAGGACAGGGGATGTGTCTTCTTTTTCTTTATGTTCCCAGTGCTTGAGTGCCTGGCAAAGAGTAGGTGATCATTGAGTGGTGAGTAAGTGAATGAATGACCTCACCATTCAACTCTCAAGCGAAAAAGCAAGAAGAAACTCATGCACAAGAATTCTGACATTTATAAGTAGGCATTGCTAATAAATTCTGGACAATTTCTCTTCACTTTCTTCCCCTAAAATGTTTTATTTATTAGGGGAAATATTTTCTTCTTCTTTTTTTCTTTGTCCCCCTTTACTTTGAAATAGCCAAATTAGCTTTATAAGCTTAAATAAGGTTAAAAAGATTGTTGTAAAATTGATTCTCACCAAAAAGGAAAGTGCTACTTAAGATTTTTCACTGAAAGCTTTATTATAGCTGTTAGTAAATAAAATACTGGTGCCTGAGTTGCTGGAGATGCAATCTTTTACCTCACTGCTGATAGCCTTTTATTAAAAAAATTGAAACACTGTTGGCCATGGTAATAAAATTAAATGTACTAGACCATGTAATGGGGTCTTCTAAGTCTGCATTGCAAGAGTAAGATTCCCCTTGAAAAGCTATCTTTAACCAAAATAAGAAAATACTTGTACAACAATGCAAATATGTATCTAGCATGAATTGCCGTCTAATAATTTAAACAATCCAGCAATTGTAGGATGGCAGTCTCTCTCTCTCTCTCTCTCTCTCTCTCTCTCTCTCTCTCCTTACAAAAGATGCATTGTTCCCTTGGCATTTACTGCACCATTTGGTGGTAAAGATTCCTTCTATGAAGGGAATGCAGCTTGACTTACTCTATTAAATAGACTTTTAAAATAGCCAAATGGTCTGATGTATGAAGGTCATGTAGACAGATTTAATCATTTTGATGCAAGGAAATAAAATTGAAGAAATTGTGTTTTCCTTCTGTCCTGGGCAAGTGTGCACGCGCTGTGCATACTCAGACACACAGAACAGTGGGGATATTGTTCAGCTGTTGCTTAGTTTAAAAATTATCTGCTGGGAGCTGAAAGAGAGAAGGGAAAGCAAATGAAAAGTTGTGGTGAGTGATGAGATAAGAGAGGAAGTAATAGAGAGAAAATTAAAGAGCGAGATTAAGAAAGCGTGGGCCCTGGGGTTTATGTCATGTGGACAAATACACGGAGCTCAGGATTGTTAAAGAGTAAAAATGTCCAAGTTTGGGTGAGCAGGGTGATTGGTTAAGGCAACCTTATACGAGGTTAAAAAACAATTTTTAAAAAATCCAGAATTAAAAGGAAAAAGTCTAAGTGTCAAGGGATAAGGCATCATCATGTCATCATGAATCTGCAACTTTGTTGTGCATCCAAGAAAACAAGATGGGTGGAGAGCAGGATGAGTTGATAGACTGGTGGACAGATAGCGATGAAGCAAATAAAGCAAAACGGCAACCGTGAAATCTAGGTGGTAAACATGTGGGTGTTTACTCTGAAGTTCTTCCAGCTCTTCTACATGTTGCAAAAAAGTTTATAATAAAACTGAGGGCAGGAGAACAAATCATAAAAGACTCAAACCCCAAAGAGAGAAAGGGCAGAAATCAGACACTATTTTGTACCAATTTTTATGCTGAATACACACATAGGAGGCAGACTGGAGGACTGAAGATGGGGAAGAGGAACAACTCACATTAGAAAGCCACTGACGCTCTTCCAGTAACTAATGCAATTTCACCCCACCAAGGTCAAAAGCACAGGCTGTGAGCTTAGTGAAGCATGGCTGGCTATAGCATGGTGTTGGTTGAGGCTCTTTGGGTCTGCAAGGGAGAGAAAGCTGCTCGGGTTACCCTGGTTACTGGGCTTTTTTCAGAAGTGCGTTTAGGCTAGACTTTGCTGTAACAAACACCTCCCAAATCTGAGAAGCTTATGCCATCGATGGTTTCTCCCTCGTGTTACGTGAACATTTCCACCAGCGTGGCTCTCTGCTCCATGCGATCTTTGCTCTGGGCCTCAGGCTGACAGGGCAGCCTCTCTCTGAAATGTTGCTGGCTGTCATGGCAAATGACACGAATATGGCGAACTATGCTTTGACTCTTAAAGCACATTTTAAATGACACGTCCATTCATTCCACTGACCAAAGCAGCGACGTGGTCAAGCTTCCCTTAGGGAGAGGCCACAAATATTTTTGAACAATAATATAACCTAGCACAGGGGTTACTGTAAAGGTAGAAGGAATGTGAGAATTCCTCTCACCAGGGGCAGAGCCAGGTCTCGGGAAGAAGCGGACCAGTGTCCACAGCTGTCCAGGCACGGGACAGGTTAGCCAGTGTCGTCCACCAGTAGCTTGGTGACCCAGCAACAGTTCTGCTCCTAGCTGTACATGGAACTCAACTTTTTGGCCGTGGCTTCTTTCTCAACTTGCTGCTGCTTTTTCTGCTGCTGTCTCCTAACTGGTTCTTCCTCCTCCTCTCTCTGCTTTGAGGTCTGCTGACTCATGGCTTTTCAAGCTTTCTCCTGTCTCTGCTGTTTCTCCCCTTCTACCCGCACTATGATCTGCCCTTTCTCTCTGTTGTCTGACATCCTCACGCCCCAGACAGGAGGATCTGATTGGGCTGGTTAGACACTACCCAGGATGGACCATCCCTGGTGGGCAGAGCAATGCCAGGCCATTTCCCAGCCACTTGCCATTCCTGAGAGGCTGCCCACAGGGCCTGAAACTTATTCCTGGCTCAGTCACTTGTGGCCAGAGTGATGGGGACGTGGACAAAGCAGGGACAAGGGCCTGCAGTTATGGCTGTGGGCATGGCACCCACGTAGAATGTCATGGCCTCCTTTCCCACACAGATATTCCCCACAAGAAACTTCCAGATACCCGAGACCACGCCCCTCCCACCCAAATATGACAGAACTGAACCATAACTATAACCCTAGGAACGAGCACACACACCGGCGATAACCAGATGCCAACATGCTTATCACAGCAAACTTCAAGCGGGTTCATTTTTTTCCCCCACTGCATTAGAATTTCATTAGTGAAAAATAATGCTTCTCAAAAGAAGTTAAAAATATAGACTTGTAACACAAAATGTTGACCAAGACTTCCAGCATGAGCCACGTGGCCATTTCTAAAAGTGTTTTTGGTTTAAAAAAGTAACATTAAAGTAATTCTACCACACCTTTCCTGCCAGAATCTATTTTTTCCACTCCTTAGAAATTTTTTTCAAACAAAAGCTGATGGTACTTCTCATTTCCCTTATTAGTCAAGGCCAGGAAATGGAGTTTCTTCCTTCACTGACCAGAGCCCTTGCACTTTTTAAAAGATATTCGGGTATTTTTTTTTTTAATACTAGAATAAATAACTATTACATGGGCAAGGAATATAAAAAGAAAAAAAAAGGTTTTGTTTTACTGAATTATTCATAGTAGAAAATTTTAATGCCATGAGATCATCAAAGGACTTATCAGGAGTTAGAAATAGTTTCCTGATACCAACTGTTGTTTACAAAACTCTTCACTGTAATGGAATTTGACAAGCAAACAAAGGCAAAAGGGAAAATTTTACATTGCATGGGGTAGGATGGGGAAAGAGGTGGAAAGCCTTATCACCTCTATCCATTCTGCATTTAATCTGTATGTAAAGCTGAGATAAGGTTTATTTTCAGCCATCATTTTATTCTTTTATAAAACTCTTGATTTCTTTCCAAATTAAGCAAGGTACACTGTTCCAGTTTGGCCCTGTTCAGTAAACATTTACTGAGGACCTACTATGTGCCAGGCCCCATGTTAAATGCTAGAGATGAAGAAATGAGTAGGGCATGGCCCCACTGTGGTTATTAATTCAATGCCCAGCAACCACCCCCAAGCTGGGTAGTAGCTGTGATGAGTACAGAGGATAAACCCCATCTCTAGCTCCGGGTGTGAACCCTGATAAGGTAATCCAGATGATCCCACCTCACCTGCCACCTACACCAAAACCAATCCAGTCCACATTCATCCTGACCAAAGGGATTCACTGACCCAGGATGGACACATTATCAATTTCAGAGTGATAAGATGTGGGAGGAGATGTGCTGGGGATTCTGGGAAACCATTTCATTTGCTTTTCTGAAAGCGCTTGAGTATTCTCTCCTTCTGGCTGAGGCAAAGCCTAGGACAGTGGCCATTGCTGTGTTACTGTTTTGAGGGAAGACAGCTTAAGGATAAAGCTGACTCTATAAGAGGGCAAGCAGAGAGACAGAAGAAAATCAGGTTTTCATTTATATCACTGAGCACCTGAATCAAACCAATCCTGAAGCCTTCCTTCTTTATCTCAGAAACTTCTAGTTTCTAGCTTCCTGAGCCAGTAAATCCCCTTTATTATTTAAGCCACTTTCCTGCTAGTTGAAACATAATGAACTGTAGCCAAGATAGCTGCCCAGTATCCCTTCTGCATTCTTTTGGTAACAGTGCCCTGAGCTCCTAGTGGGGTCCACCCTTCCCAACTCTAAAGCTGTGTGCCTTGGGTAAGACTCCTTCCATTTGCCTAACAGCCCACTAAATCCCCCTAGTTCCAAGTATTGATTCCAAAGTAGGTCGTTGACCTGAGCCAGTTGGATTAGAGAGAAACTCTGGGAGAGACTTTCTCTTCCTCTGCTACCCCTGAGCCTTAAGAAACGTGGGATGGTGCCACAGGGGAGGGAGCGTTTGAGGGTGGAGCCAAGCCAGAGGAAACAGAATCAAGAGACAGAGGGGGAACCAAGTCATGAAGACATCACTGGGCCCCCAGATCAAGCTGTAAAGGAAGATCTCCCCATGGGCCTCTTGTCTTCATAAATAAACAAAAAAAAAATCCTTTTCTACTTAAGTCAGTTAGAATGGGGTTTTCTGTCACTTGCAGGACCTGCCTCAAGGAGTTAACACCAGCAAATATGGGAATGTTAGCTCTGCATACTTAACACGTCCAGCTGAAACAAACTCTTGAGTTCATACTACTTTTTACTGCTAACAATAAACCTCACATCAAAAACTGCTTACAGTAAAAATCATTAACTTTATACTCTGAGTGCCCAAAATATATTCAGAGATGCATTGGAAAGAATTTCCAAGTGAAGTTTATCACAGCCACTAAGCCAGCTATGTTTAATATAACAGTCCAATTAAGTTCTAATTAAGTTCTGATCTCTTGTGTTTCAATTAAGCTAATCCAAAGGCATGGCTGAATGTCAGGGGATCGGTTAAGAACATCAAGCCGACTGTAATGTCTAATCTTTATAATGATATTTACATGTCTCAAACTTAATTTACTCCAGTGGAAGACAACCCAGTACATGAGAGAACAGGAATGGTATTATAACCTTTTAATCAACCATCCATCTAAAGAGACTGCTGAACATCTATCTTAACAATTGCACAGTTGATTTCCTGCCTTAAAACCTTTTCCCCCTTCCAACTCACATAGCCTCTGGCAGCCCAGGGGCACCAGGGAAGGCAGCTATCACTATAAATGGAAGATCAGGAAGGTCAAGGTCAACAGAGACTCTGTAAGTAATCGCAAGTCTTCGTGAAAAATTCGGCTCCCACGAAAACTCCTATGTCAGTATTGAAATTACTTGCAAAACTAGCTTCACAGTCATGTCTCCAAGAGACCAAAGGGTCTGGAACAGTCCCTTCAAGGTATGCCCTCTGCTTAGAGAAGATGGAGAAGATGTGTCAGGGCCTGTGCAAAAGGAAGCTTCTGGCAGAGGCACTGATGGTATGTCTGTCCTGATCCATCTCATGATTCCTGCCTGAAACTGGATTTATTCTTTCTTTCACCTGGACCCATCTCTCCTCTCTCTGGTTTTTCACTTGCTGACATCTGCCTCTCTGAGTCCCTTCTTTAAACACAATTCTTTTTTTTTTTTTTTTAAATTATTTATTTATTTATTTATTTATTTATGGCTGCGTTGGGTCTTCGTTTCTGCGTGAGGGCTTTCTCTACTTGCAGCAAGTGGGGGCCACTCTTCATCGCGGTGCGCCGGCCTCTCATTATCGCGGACTCTCTTGTTGCAGAGCACAGGCTCCAGGTGCGCAGGCTCAGTAGTTGTGGCTCACGGGCCTAGTTGCTCCGCGGCATGTGGGATCTTCCCAGACCAGGGCTTGAACCCGTGTCCCCTGCATTGGCAGGCAGACTTTCAACCACTGCGCCACCAGGGAAGCCCCTAAACACAATTCTTAATAACAACAGCTACCCCTTACTGAGCTAAATGCTGTACTCACATCATCTCATTCAATCCTCCAACAGCTGTGGGGAGGTGGGTACTATGATTATCACTCTCCCATTTAACAGATAAGAAAACTGAGGCTCACAGAGTTTAAGGAATCTCCCCAGGGGCCCAGAGGGGGATTCAGGGCCCCTGTCCTGCCAGAGTGTCCACCTTTCTCAGCCTAATCTTCACCACCCAAACCCCATGTGGCCAGATTCAGCCCACATCTTCCTTACACACTGCCCTCATTTCCAGTCTTCTGTTCCAGGTCTAAGGAACTTTCTTCCAATTCAATTTTGTTCTTATTTTATTGCTACTTTTCACCATAGCTGTGCCAGTCACTGAGCTAAATGGTTTAAATACATTATCTTATTTAATTCTCATAAATTCCCTATGTAAAGCAATTATTGTTATCATTATTTCCATTTTACAGGGGAGGAAACTGAGGCTTAGGAAGGTTAAGGTTACAAGGTCACAATGCTAGCAAGGTCCAAGGCCACATATCTAGGAGGAGGTAGAGCTGGGCCTTAAATTCAGGTGAGCATGGCCCAAACCTCCATGCTGAGCTTCCCTTAGACAGCCTTCCATGTAATGACAACAGCAGCTACTACTGTAAAAATCTGGGTAGTTCCAGGACTTCAGAACCAGGGTCAGCAAACTTTTTCTGAAAGGGTCAGATAGTAAATATTTTAGGCTTGTGTCCCAGCTCTTCAGCTTTGCCACTATAGTACAAACGTGGCCATAGACAATATGGAAAGCAATGGGTGTGACTGTGTTCCAGTAAAACTTCACTTACAAAAACAGATGGCGGACCCCAAGGGCCATAGTTTGCAGCCTTGTGCTTCAAAACATTATCAGTAACAGATAGATAGTCTTTCAAGTGGAAGCATGGAAAAATACATAGTACTTGGTTTCTGACACAGAGGTTTGACTTCAAGAAAGCTCTGTTTCACCTCTTCTATTTTCTGGATAACCCTTTATTCTAAGGGATTAACAGTTTAAACATCCTTTAGGTCTAAGACTAGTTTATGACTTGGGTTTTCCCTTCCTAAAAAGTAGCAGGAGAAATGCAGCTCTCTATACAACCAAGAAGTTCAATGACTTATTTTAAGATATGTTCTTGTAAAAAACCAATCAATTGAATCTTATTTTCCTTCGTTTTAAAAAATGGCTTCCATGCTCCGCAACGAGAGGCCACGACAGTGAGAGGCCCGCGCACCGCGATGAAGAGTGGCCCCCGCTCGCCACAACTGGAGAGGGCCCTTGCACAGAGACAAAGACCCAACACGGCAAAAAATTAATAAATAAATTTTTTAAATAAATAAATAAATAATGGCTTCTATCCTTTAGACATAAATTCTCAAGAGAAATCTGGGATACTTGCTGACTGTCTTCCTTCCTTCCTTCCATCCTTCCTTCTCACTAACTGTGATTCTAGCATCTCTTTAACACTTGGCGGTCTCTTCATATTGCATTGTCAGGTTCTGAGCTCACCATAATTTCTGAGAGTTATGTTTAGATTTTTACAAATAAATATCATTTCTTTAAGGCACTAGTATTTTAAGGACGAGGAAAGTCCATCCTTGGCCATGTGTAATATCCAGAAAGTAGTAAGAAGGATACCACCTTCCATTCATTCAAGCAACAGTTGGTCACCCAGAAGGGGCCATGGGGAAATGACATTCCTTTCACAGACTTGCTATTTTCCAAGATAATGTTAACAGTGTCAACAACAGTTACATGTAATGAATGCTTTCCAAATGTCAGGCACTCTTTTAAATTTTACTTAACTCATTTATCCTCACAACAACTACATATTATTAGGTTCTTATGATTATTCCCACTTTACAGATTAGGAAATAGGGGCACAGAAAGGCTAAATACCTTCCCCCAAAGTCATTTAAGAGTAAATGGGGGCTTCCCTGGTGGCGCAGTGGTTGAGAGTCTGCCTGCTAATGCAGGGGGCACGGGTTCGTGCCCTGGTCTGGGAGGATCCCACATGCCACGGAGCAACTAGGCCCGTGAGCCACAACTACTGAGCCTGCGCGTCTGGAGCCTGTGCTCCGCAACAAGAGAGGCCGCGATAGTGAGAGGCCCGCGCACCGCGATGAAGAGTGGCCCCCGCTTGCCACAACTAGAGAGAAAGCCCTCGCACAGAAACGAAGACCCAACACAGCCAAAAATAAGTAAATAAAAATAAATTTTAAAAAAAAGAGTAAATGGAGGGCTTCCCTGGTGGCGCAGTGGTTAAGAATCTGTCTGCCAATGCAGGGGACATGGGTTTGAGCCCTGGTCCGGGAAGATCCCACATGCCGCGTGACAGCTAAGCCCGTGAGCCACAATTACTGAGCCTGCGTGTCTGGAGCCTGTGCTCCGCCACAAGAGAAGCCACCACCATGAGAAGCCCGCGCACCGCAACGAAGAGTAGCTCCCGCTCGCCACAACTAGAGAAAGCCCGCGTGCAACAAAGAAGACCCAACACAGCCAAAAATAAAAAAATAAAATAAATTTTAAAAAAAGAGTAAATGGAAAAGAATTTGAACCCGGTTGGACTCCAGAGCTAGCTCCTTCACACATTACCTCATGTAATCCTCTCAGTCATCCTGCCTGTGGTTTACAAATGAGGAGAGGAGGAAGTTGTAGACAAGTAACTTCCCTGAAGATACTAGGCTAGAGCCAGAAGTCAAACCTGCCACCTGCTGCCAAATCCATTTTATTTCTAATGCAGTGTAAGAGGTAAATTGCAAAAAAGGGCCATTTTCCACCCCTCCCTGTATACATGTCTTCCCACCAAGAGATGGACTCTATTTCTCACTCCTTGAATCTGGGCTGGCCTCATGCCTTGCTTTGGCCAATGTGACACAGCACAAGTGACACTGTACCAGTTCCAAGCCTCAGGTTCAAGAGCCTTGAGGACTTCTACTCAAATTCTTGCAACCCTGTCCAGCTGTCATGTGAGCAATCCAGGGTTAATCTAATGGAGGATGAGAGACCATGTGGAACAGAGATGATCCATCCCAACTGAGGCCATCTTAGACCAGCCAGCACCCAGCCTACCTGGTAGCTGACCACAAACACATGAACAAACCCAGCCAAGGCCAGAAGAACCTCCCAGCTGAGCCCAGTCCAAATTGCTAACTTGCAGAACGGTGAGCTAAATAAATGGTTGTTTTAAGACACTAACTTTTGAGATAGTTTGTTATGTAGCAAAAAGTTAACTGATGCCAGAGTATAAAAAATGAAATGCAATTTATGGCCAAATGGTAACATTTTGCCTATCAAGTGGCCAGTCAAGACTGCTACCATAGCCACCTGGCACAGAATCATGCCCCTGAAAGCAAGAGGACAAAGCTTTAGAGCAGAGCAGGAAAATCCTACCACAGAGCCACTGCCTTTATTTTGTAGGACAACCATGGGGTTATCCTCAAGTCAGAGCCTGTTGGCTTTCTTTTTAAAGCCTTGTCTTTTGAGGATGACTTTGATTTTTAGGAACAAAAGCAACTCCCAGCCAAGTATGGAGAATGAAGTGATCAATGTTGCTTTTGTTAAAAAGAAGAAAGAAAAGAAGCATGACTATACAGCTATAATAAGATTTTCTTGCACGGTTTACAAACTGGATCTGACAGCAATTCCAAGAGTCGCAAAGGGAAGTCTTTTCAGCACTAGCAGCTTTATTGACATAGTAGAACTGGGTGCCAGGCTCCAAAGCCCGACTCCTGCTTCAAACCCAGGCTCTTCCTCTTAGGAGCCATGTGAACTTCTCAGCCTCAGGTTTCCTCAGCAACAAAATGGGACAGTAAAATCACCCATTCAAAGTGTTACTGTGATGATTAAATGAGATCACAATGTGAAATAATGCCTGGCATTTAGGAAGTACTCTATCAGTGATTGCCATTAATCACCATTGACTAATCACATAGATGGTAACTGTTTGGCAATGACAGGCCATTATGAAACAGCCCTTAACTTTGAGCCATATTTCCTATTTAGGTGCTAGGTTCCAAAATGAAAAATTGAGATCTGCTGTCTGAACCCATTTAAATGTCATGACATTGAATCAAATGTAATAAGGTCAGGTTAAAAACTTGGTTTCCTCCCCTCTTAGGTATCTACCCAAGAGAAATGAAAACATATGCTCACAAAGACTTGTAATCAAATGTTCACAGCAGCTTTATTCATAATAGCCAAAAACTGGAAGCAAGCCCAAAACGAAGTCCATGCAATGAAAACATTATTCAGCAATAAAAATGAATGAAGTACTGTTACCTGCTACAACATAAACGAACGTCAAAAACACTGTGCTAAGTGAAATAAACCAGATGCAAAAGACTATATTGTGTGTGATTCTATTCCCATGAAATGTCCAGAAAAGGTAAATCTATAGAGATAAAAAAAATAGATTAGTGGTTGCCTGGGGGCAGGAGTAGGAATGAGAAGTAACAGCAAACGATCACTAGAGATATTTTGTGATGATGGAAATGTTCTAAAATTAGGTTGTGGTGCACAACTCTAAATTTGCTCCACTTAAAATGAGTGGATTTTTAAAAATCATTTTTTAAAAGTGTGGCAAAATATACACAACATAAAATTTACTGTCCTAACCATTTTTTAGTGTGCAATTCAGTAGTGTTAAGTACATTCACATTGTTGTGTAACCAATCTCCAGAATTCTTTTCATCTTGCAAAACAAATTCCACACCCATTAAACAACAACTTCCCATCCCCCCTCCCCCAGGCCCTGGAAACCAGCATTCTACTTTCTGTCCCTATGAATTTGACTACTCTAGGTGTCTCATATAAGCAGAATCATACAATATTTGTCTTTTTTGGTGACTGGCTTATTTCACTCAGCATAATGTCCTCAAGTTTCATGCATGTGGTAACATATGACAGAATTTCCTTCCCATTTAAGGCTGAATAATATTACATTGTATGGATATACCATATTTTGTTTATCCATTCATCTATGATGGACACTTTTGTAAATAGTGGATTTTACGGTATGTAAATTGTACTTCAATAAAGCTGTTCCAAAAAAAGTTTTATTTATACATCCTCCTGTCAAAGGACCTTATGGTCATTTCCATTTCTTTATATTTCAAACAATACTGCATTTAATGTCCTTCTTCAGAGCTCTTTGTGTACAACTATTGAGAGTTTTTGCAGCAGCATACAACCTTAGAAGAGACATGCCTAGTCAAATAGTATGTTTATTTTCTATTTTACTAGAAAGTTCTGCCAACTTGTTCTCCAGAAGGGTGGTACCAATTATGTACTGGTACATGAAAGTTCCCTCTTCCACAGCTTCAACCATTTCTTATATTGTGAAACATTTATATTTTTGCTAATCTGTGAGACATGATACCACTGTGGTTTTATTTTTATTTCCTTCAACATTAGTGAGACTGAGCATCTTTTGATTTGCTCTTGGCTCTCTGGGTCTCCCCTTTTGTGAACTTCCTGATCCTATCCTTTGTTTATTTTTCTATTTCATAGTTGTATTGTTCTCTTTTTTCTTATTGATTTATAGGAATTCCTTACAGCCTGGATACTAACCTGTTGTCTATGTTGCAAGTAGGCAGAACAGATTAATAGATAAGAGTCAAGTCAATAAAAGGCAGAGATCAATAGGAGATGGAAAATGGAGAGCCTAAGATCAGGGCCACTGCGATATTCATTGTTGTTATTCTCCCTGTGCTTCCCACAGGGCCTAAGAATAATCGTAACAGTATCAAGTTATTTATTGAGCACTTGCTATGTGCCAGGTATTACCCCCATGATCTAGCTTGATGCTCAGAACAAGCTGGTGAGGTAGACACTATGGTCCCTCTTTCACGCATGAAAAACTGAGACTTGGTGATAGGAGGTTATTCAAGTAAGTAGCCCAACTGAGATTCCAACCCAGCTTTATCGATTCTAATACCTTCTCTTAAAATTTTTAAAAAATTTTATCAAATAATACCTATGCATAAAGGATCAAATAATATTAAAATAGCCCTTGCTCTTTTTTTGTTTTTTTTTTGGCTGCGTTGGGTCTTCGTTGCTGCATGCGGGCTTTCTCTTGTTGCGGCGAGCGGGGGCTACTCTTCGTTGCGGTGTGCAGGCTTCTCATTGCAGTGGCTTCTCCTGTGGCAGAGCGTGGGCTCTAGGTACACGGGCTTCAGTAGTTGTGGCACGCAGGCTCACTAGTTGTGGCACACGGGCTTAGTTGCTCCACGGCATGTGGGATCTTCCCGGACCAGGGCTCGAACCCGTGTCCCCTGCATTGGCAGGTGGATTCTAAGCCACTGCACCACCAGGGAAGCCCAGACCTTGCTCTTAACTACCACATTATACTTCCTTACATAATCAGAGTCCAAAAATATCTGCTGAATGGATGAATCAAAAATCATTACCGAAGACACATATCAACAAGATTTAGCAGCTGAGTCCAGGGAGCATGGTGGGGAAAGGTTTCTTATCTGAGGCAGACTGACGACAGAGGAGGATGTTCACAACTAGAGTCCCCAGGTGCATAAAGAAATATAAGCAATAATTTTCAGTGAAGTATCGCTTAGCATACCGTGAAACCGGAAACTTACATGCCCAACAACAGGCAATCGGTTCAATGCATCAAGATGCAGCCCCACTGTGAAAGTCCAGGGAGTTGTTATAAGTGACATTAAGGAAAGATGTTCCTGATATGTTGCTAAGTAGAAACTGCAAGTTACAAACAGTGAGTATAATGTTAAAAAAAAATACATTAGTATGTACTAAATATATAAGTATGAGTATATGTGAATTTTTAAAAGTCTCCCAAGATATTTAACATTAACAGGGCTAGAATTATGACGGATGTGGGGTTTTTGGTTGTTTGACTTTGTTTTTCTTATTGGTAATTTCTAATTTTTCTACACAAAGCAAGTATTACTTGTATAATAATCATTCCATTCTTACCTCTTTTTTAAAATGGGCAAAGGCCAAGAGCCCTTTAAAGGAGTGGGGTTTAAAAGCAAGAGATCTCAAGAACAGATTCCAGATCCAAAGGGCAGGTGAGGCAGGCACAGGGTCTGGATCCAGACTGAGCTAATGCCATCCAGTCTGGGTGGGAGGGCAGGAGCCAGCAGGGGCCAGCAAGGGCATTGCAAACAGCCTGCAGGGGCAGGGGTGGACTGCAGCCTCCACCATTTGGGTCAGGAGTTGATTTCCTGGAGTGGTTAAGGGCTGAGCCTTAGAGTCAGAAGGACAGGTTGGCATCCTGGCTCTGCCTCTAACTAGCTCAGCAACCTATGTGTGCAAGTAAAGGCGTTCATTCTCTCTAGTCTGCAGTTTCCACATTTAAAGAATGATAAGAACACCACCTATAGCACAAGGCTGATCTTGAAAATCAGTGAGATCTTGTAAACAAATGTTGAGCATCACAGAACCTGGCATAAAGGAGACACCTCATAAATGGTAGTAGTTATGTTCCTAAGGATGTGGTCTGGTGGGGGGGGGGGATCAGTATGTCCTGATGGGCAGGGTGGACAGTCAGCAAATAGTGAAGAAATGCAGACCAGGAACTCATAGGAGAAGCTAAGAGTACAAACCAGAGATCACCAGTTGGTGAGATCTAGCTTACAAATGTGCTCTGTTTGGCATGCTGTGTTTAATCTTTTTGAAAATTAACTGTTGGGCTTCCCTGGTGGCACAGTGGTTAAGAATCCACCTGCCAGTGCAGGGGACACGGGTTCGAGCCCTGGTCCGGGAAGATCCCACATGCTGCAGAGCAACTAAGCCCGTGCGCCACAACTACTGAGCCTGCGCTCTAGAACCCGGGAGCCACAACTACTGAGCCTGCATGCCAAGCATGGGCTCTAGGCACGCGGGCTTCAGTAGCTGTGGCACGTGGGCTCAGTAGTTGTGGCTCGCGGGCTCTAGAGCGCAGGCTCAGTAGTTGTGGCGCATGAGCTTAGTTGCTCTGCAGCATGTGGGATCTTCCCAGACCAGGGCTCAAACGCATGTCCCCTGCACTGGCAGGCGGATTCTTAACCACTGCGCCATCAGGGAAGCCCAAAATAAAGAAATTTTTTAAAAAAGAAAGAAAATTAACTGTCAACAGTCTTTTAAAAATTAATCAGGACAGTTCATGGTAAAATCTGAATTGGGGGCTTCTATTGAAAACTCAGGAGATATGGCCACACTGAGCCCATGTTCTGCATGGTGACGATCAGTAGGAAATGAGAAACGTAGCAGCTGCCCCTGTAGTGCGTGAGCTTCTGTGGTGGCCACAAGTCCCAACCACTCCCTGGTGTCTCTTTATTGTTATTCCATGCCTGTTTCATTATCTACCTGGCCCTGCAGCCCTTTGAATGTTTTTCCCTTAAAATAAACAGTGTTGATGTGCTGGGTGCAGTAGGTTGAATAATTACCCCACAAAGATGTCCAGGTCCTAATCCCCAAAAGCTGTGAATGTTACCTTACACAGCAAAAGAACTTTGCAGATGTGATTAAATTAAGGATCATGAGATGGGAAGCTTATCCAGGTGGGACCAATGTAATCACAATAGTTCTTATAAGGGAGGAAGGAGGGTAAGAGTCAGACAAGAAGATGTGATGATGGGAGCAGAGGTCAGAGTGATACTACCGCTGGCTTTGAAGATAGACGAGGGCTATGAGCCTAGGAATGTGCGGCCTCTAGAAACGGAAAAAGGCAAATAGATAGATCCTCCCCTAGGTCCTCCAGAAGGAACACAGTCCTGCAGACCCAATTTAGACTTCTGAACCAGAGATATTCTATGCCCTGCGATTATGAGTCCTGTGTAAAACAAGACAAAACAAAACAAAACAAAAACCTGTCTGAAGCCTAAATATTTTCAAGTATCTCACTGGATGTTTATTAGGTAAAAAACTGTTTACAATGATCTGAATCTAAAACTTAGCTCCATTTAATATATAAACACAAAGTCTTTCTGCATGGTTTTAATATACATTGATCTTTCCAGAAAAGCAACTATCATGTATATTAAGAGAAAATTGTACCGTGTTTTATTCAGAAACTGAGTTTCTCACCATTTCAGAAAATCATATCACCAAGGACAATATCACTTACATGATTTGAGTGACTGATATAACACATGTGACTCTGCCTTTTGTAGCTGTTCTGTTCATTGTGAGTCTATGCATAGGTGCAAGCAAGTGACTACCTCATAATACCTTCTAGTGCAGTTTTATTTGAGTTTTGAAAAAGGAAATACATATTACCTATATTACAAGTGATTTTTATTTTCTTTCTCATTTATATTATAGCCCACTATAATATAAATGGCCACTATATACATATATTTGAAATTATTGTACGGATAGATTACGATGATAGTGGCCCCTAAGTGATCATGCCTCCTGGGTCCATGCCCCTTAGCAATGTGATCCTGCTACTTCTTCTACATGGAGTCCATTTCTTTCTCACTGCTGAGTTGCTTTGTTGAGTTGCTGGCCTCGTGAGCTGTTTTGAGCAGTGCAATGCAGTGGAAGAGATGCTAGAGTTCCAGAGCTCTGGCCCTACACTTCTGCCTTCGGCCTTTTGGAAAGCTGCCCTGAAAAGAACAGGCTGTGAAGGAGCTGGTCTGGTCTGCTGGAGGACGAGAGCCAGGCAGAGAGGAGCTGAAGGGCCAAGAGCCAGCACTGAGGCCCCAGACAGGTGAGTGAGGGCAGCCTGGACCTCCCAGCGCAGCCTTGACACCAGCTGGAAGCAGCCACACGGGTGAGCCGAGGTGAGACTGACAGAAGAACTGCCAAGTCTCACTGGCAGAAAGACATAATAAATCATTGTTTCTTTCAGCCATGAAGTTTTCAGGTAGTTTACTGTCAACAATACATCAATCAGGTAACAGATAAATAGGTAGTATGACTAAGCATTTCACTTCAGGATAGTTAAGAAGGGCACTATAGGCCTTCCCTGGTGGCGCAGTGGTTAAGAATCCGCCTGCCAATGCAGGGGGCACGGGTTCGAGCCCTGGTCTGGGAGGATCCCACATGCCGCGGAGCAACTAAGTCCGTGTGCCACAACTACTGAGCCCGAGTGCCATAACTACTGAAACCCACGCGCCTAGAGCCCGTGCTCTGCAACAGAAGAAGCCACCGCAATGAGAAGCCCACGCACCGCAACGGAGAGTAACCCCCACTCGACGCAACTAGAGAAAGCCCGCGCACAGCAACGAAGACCCAACGCAGCCAAAAATAAATAAATAAATAAATATTAAAAAGAAAAAGAAAAAAAAAGAAGGGCACTATAATATACGATGACAAGGGGAGAGTGGGCCCAACAGGGTTGAGAGCCATCGCTCTGATGATTTCCCATTGCTCTTTTTTTTTTTTTTTTTTAAAAGGATTTTCTTATTTATTTATTTATTTATTTATTTATTTATTTTTGGCTGTGTTGGGTCTTCGGTTCGTGCGAGGGCTTTCTCCAGTTGCGGCAAGCGGGGGCCACTCTTCATCGCGGTGCGGGGACCGCTCTTCATCGCGGTGCGCGGGCCTTTCTCTATCGCGGCCCCTCCCGTCGCGGGGCACAGGCTCCAGACGCGCAGGCTCAGCAATTGTGGCTCACGGGCCCAGCTGCTCCGTGGCATGTGGGATCTTCCCAGACCAGGGCTCGAACCCGTGTCCTCCGCATTAGCAGGCAGATTCTCAACCACTGCGCCACCAGGGAAGCCCTCCCATTGCTCTTAAAATAAAACCCACACTCTTCACTGGCCTACGTGATACGGCTGCCGCAGAGCGACCTCGCTGGCCTCACCTCCCGCCTCGTTTGCTCACTCTGCTCCTGCTCTATTGGCCACCTTTCTGCTCTGTCCCTGGAATAGGCCACTGAATTTGGCAGTACTGGGTCATCAAGGAAACTTGAAAAGAGTTGAACCAGAGCATTTTTGGTGCCAGAGGGTCACACATTAAAGAGAATGAATGGTAAAAAGTCGGAGATGAGGTGGTTTACACAGTGTGTCAGTGACCATGAAGGAGACAAAGAAAATAACCTAGACAGGGAGGCAAGGTCAAATAGATGGGTTGGAAATGGCTATTTATTTATAACTTCTATTTTTTCTGATTACAAAAATAATTCATTATTATTTAAAAATTTTCAAATACTACTGAAATATAATATAGGAGAGCAAAGGCTCCAAAAGTGTCATCTCTCCCCCAACTTACATGTGATTTTTCATTTATTGGCTAACAATTTGGATACTATTATCTACATTCGGGAAATGCCTGTATGATATCTATTATCGGCCCACAGGTATGCTTCTACCAGCTATTTGTACAAACTAACCATTTCCAGTCATTACCTTTCACAGAGTATAGTTGTTTAACAACATATAAACCACTGCTAGCGCCCAGCTAATTTCACAGCAAAACTAAGAGGCTCATCGACTTTATTTATAGGTGGTCAGTGTAATGCCCTACAGATGCCACTTAAATTTTCTCTATGACCTTTTTACACATAGTTGAAAACAACCATCTGGGAAAGGATTAAAGAAATCTATTTCACTTGCTGAATTCATATCATGAAATGAGCAGGGTCTTCATTTACTTCTAAGGCTGACATAACTCATGGAAATCATATATTTATGGTTTAGTCCTCCAACTGTATCCTCTAAAAATTAAGGAATAGAGAAATATCTGGTTATTAAATAATCTGAATTTTATTCTGAGCATTTGGAAGATTTAAATATCTAATGATAAGCAAACTATTTGGTTATGAAATTCATCAGTCTAATTCATAATATCTAAAATGGCATATATAAAAAATTGGGTTATTATGAATCGAAATCAAAATCATCAAGCTTGCACACTCTGTCCCGGGCAGTCTGTCTGATTCCATAGGCCAGGTTCTGAACCACTGGACCATGTACCATAGACCTCCTCATTCACGTGGACACACACACACCCACACACACACCAGGCGTGTGAGTAACTGACCAAATGCTCTACGGCTTAGTCATTAGGTGTCGCCTCTCTCTCTGGTTTTCCTTGAGGTGTCCCGGTGCTCACAGCACAATCTAATGAAAGGCTCTGCCCCACGAGGTGTCTGCCCCAGGCCTGCCTAGCATCTTAGTCCTCTTCTCTAGAGCCTCCAGATCATCTTTTTTTTTTAAATATTTATTTATTCATTTGGCTGCGCCAGGTCTTAGTTGTGGCATGTGGAATCTTTACTTGCATCCTGCAGGATCTTGTTCCCTGACCAGGGATCAGACCTGGGCCCCCTGCATTGAGAGTACGGAGCTTTTGCCATGGACCACCAGGGAAGTCCCCAGATCATCTTTCCTATCCAAATCTAGCCTCTGCTTTTGAAAGCCATTAGACCTGCCGTCAGCATGGTCCAGTGGTCAAATTCCTAGACTCAGGAAACAGACTGCTCGTTTGACTCTTGGCTCTGCCACTTACTAGTTGTGTACTTGGCTTGTTGATTAACCCTGGTGCCGCACGGCCCTCATCTGTAAGACAGCAAGAATAGCACCCACATCAGAGGACTGCTGGGAGCGTTAAATGAGTTTCCGCAGCTAAAGTGCTTAGAACAATGTCTGGCACAAAGTACGGGCTCTAAATGTGCTAGAAACTACTATTCTTGAATTCCAGCCTCTTTTTCAACTCTCTGGCTCTCCACTGGCTGTGAGGCTCCTTCAGTTTGAGACGATTTGTTCCTTCCTCAGCTCTAGCTCCAGGGGACCCGACAGACCCGGACAGCCTCCCCATGGTCTACCTACCTCCGGAAGTAATCAATCCAAGCAGTGCAGGTACAGTTAGTAAATGACCTCCTGCATGTAACAGCCATGTGCTCCTGTAACTTAATGATGATCTTAAAAGTAGGCTCTGACTTTTGCAGAATCATATTCATTTATTCATCCCACAACTGTTAGTGGGTCCCTACTATGCTCCAGGTATTGCTGGAACAATATCACAGGACAAAACAGAAAAGGAGGAAAGCACGAAAAAATAACTAGAAGTCAGCATTTTAAGGGCAAAATACAAATCAGCAATTATTCTTAAGTGACCTAATATAAATGCTGTTTCAAGATATAATTTGAATGGCCCTAATTAACAATGAATTATGCTGCTGTTCAAGAGCCATTTGGATGCAAGTTCAATTGTGGGTGACAGATAAGAATGCTCCCGTTATGTAATTTTGGCTGGAGGCTGGTTATCATTCAGTTTAAGCATCTATTCCCAATGACAGGATGTGAGGAAGAGCTGAATCAAGAAAATGCAAATCTGTCATGCAGATCTGGATAAGAGGAGCTCCACTTGGGTCTGACAAATGATGAGATGGCAATTATATAATTTTTAAGCCAGCAAAAATAACCCACAAAAGACTACGTGGGGCTTCCCTGGTGGCGCAGTGGTTGAGAATCTGCCTGCCAATGCAGGGGACATGGGTTCGAGCCCTGGTCTGGGAAGATCCCACATGCCACGGAGCAACTAGGCCCGTGAGCCACAACTACTGAGCCTGTGCGTCTGGAGCCTGTGCTCTGCAACAGGAGAGGCCGTGATAGTGAGAGGCCCGCGCAACGCGATGAAGAGTGGCCCCCACTTGCCGCAACTGGAGAAAGCCCTTGCACAGAAACTGAGACCCAACACAGCCAAAAATTAAAAAAAAAAAAAAAAAAAAAGACGATGTCGGGGGTGGGGGTGAGGTGGGGAGGGAATCAAATTTAATTAAGAAATCCTAAAATCCTGAATCAGGAAATGAAAGAAGTAATGATAATTCACCCATCTTGCCTATTTGAAGCATTCAAATACTGAACTTCCAGGTGAAGACAGAAGGGAAGGCAGGGCAGGAAGGTAACATTCGATGGTGCTTGTGAGCACCCTTCAGTGAGTCATCCTCCTGGTAGCGAGAGCACCTCTGTCCTCCCTTTAATAGTTGAGGATTCCTCACAGATTACATAGGGTCACGCTGCAAGGAAGTGGTCACACAGGACTCCAGGGTGTCTAGCTGCCTGTAAAGTTTATCAATTCTTGCAAGTTATCAGTTTTAAGAACCCACTTTTTGGGTTTCCCTGGTGGCGCAGTGGTTGAGAATCCGCCTGCCAATGCAGGGGACACGAGTTTGAGCCCTGGTCTGGGAAGATCCCACATGCCGCGGAGCAACTGGGCCCGTGAGCCACAACTACTGAGCCTGCGCGTCTGGAGCCTGTGCTCCGCAACAAGAGAGGCCGCGATAGTGAGAGGCCCGCGCACCGCGATGAAGAGTGGCCCCCGCTTGCCACAACTAGAGAAAGCCCTCGCACAGAAACTGAGACCCAACACAGACATAAATAAATAAATTAAAAAAAAAAAAAAAGAACCCACTTTTTTTACATCCTGTGATCATTCATTATAGCACTGAAAGTCTAATGCTCCATTCAAGCACCTGCAGCATTTGAAGTTTCATCTGTTTTCATTTAGTCCCAGTGGCAGCTCACCCGTGGGATGTCAAAGATGAAGTATGAGTTGGCACAAGGATGCCTCATTACTCTCTAATACAAATAGAAATTTCTCTGATCCTTTAAAAGCGTTTTATCATTGCCTGGAGGCTGGAAACTGTTTCTAGCCCCCTCATTACAAAATTATTTATGGGCAAAAATTAGACACGCAACCCGCAATGTAAAATCTTAATTACTGTCCTTTTAGCTGATTTTTGTATAAATTAGAAGAATAACAGGTGAATAAATTAGAATAAAGGCTGCACAAGTGAATACAGCTGCCTTAAGGTCTAGAAGTGAATGTCTAGCACCAGATTCACGCTCGCTGTTTCTCCATATTCATTCTTCTTTTGGAGGAGCAAAAGAGAACAGATACAAAGGGGAAGAAAATAAAAGCTACCTTCATCTTTCAGCTACCGAGGGCTTTGCTACTCATCTGTGGTTTCCTTGAGGACAGGGCCAGACTTGTCTTCTCTGGGTCCCCAGGGCCTGGCCCCATGATCAGCACATAGTAGGGCTTAATAAATGTTTGTTGAAAGGAACTGAACTTGGGTGGCTTAATCTGTTTGCAGATAGTCTCACACATATCCAAACAAAGGTTATTTCACTGTGCTCATTTCATTGTTTAATCACTGCGTTCCATCCTTTGATCAAGCTAATAAAAGGCAGGGTACACTGAATATACTTTGGCCAACAGCAGGATTAAAAAGAAAGATCCTTGAAATATGACTTGCAGGATTGTCTGGGCTCTCTCATTTAGCAGCAGGACCTGAAGCCAGAGAGGCAAGGCCATCTGACACATACAGGGTCAGGCCAAGGGCTCTGCTCTCTGGCCCCCAGCCTCACTACCATTCCATCCGGCCACACCTTGCCCTGTTTAACACCACACAGAGGAGGGGAAGCTCAGTTACGAATAGGGGACAAGAATTAAGTCGTCAGAGGAAGCCAAATGAGCAAATGAAAAATACACAAGAATTAGAAGCAGTTTAGATTTTAAAACTTAAGGCAAGTAGCAATCTGTTCTCCAGAAAAGAACTACAAACGAAAAAAATTTGTATTTCCTGGAGCTATTTAGAGGACAGCCTCCAAGCCCCATTTTTTGAGAGGGATGAAAGCACAGGCTCTCGGAGCATCTGGACCTTGGTTGAAGACCTGCTCCATTGCTCACTCGCTGGGTGATCTTAGGTAACGCTCAACTTCTCTGAGTTCCAGGGACCTCCTCTGTAAAAAGCGGTTGATGGAAAAGGGGATCTGGCTTAGAGGTTGATTGTAAGGGTGAAATGTGATGATGCGTATAAAGCAATTTGACCAGTGATGACACACAGTAGACAACTAACCAGTGAAATAGCTTCTCTGACCATTAATACGATCACCAACTATTATGACAGCAGCAGTCAAACCACAAGTGAGGGGACCACCGTGACCTGGATGGACAGTCAGTACATGAATTGCTGGCATTCATTTTACCAGCCTTTTCTGTTTAGAGTCCCCTTCAGCAGAGCAGCTTCTCATGTTAATGAAAATGGGGATCTGATCATTGTGGTTTTTTCTGGTTCAATCAGGACAACTGGTCTGTACCAGAATATCAGGAGAATATAGCAGGATTAAGGTTTCCCAGATTTGAATTCACCAGGCCTGTGTCTCAAAACTAAGAATTTCTGCCAGAGCAATATGAAGAAAACCTTGCCATTCTGTCTTTGTTGGGGTGAGAGGTGTGAAGCCCCCTACCACCACTCCCACCCACCGAAAGCTATGAATAGCGGTTGAATTGCATTTTGAGGAAGGAAGGGTAAGCCGAATGCTGCACTTTTCTTTGCTGAGTGGGCTATGCAGGCTGAGAGCCAGAGCTGAATTGTTCAGGACCCAAAAGGGGTCTGGAGAGGCTGTGTGGGGGGAGGTGCCTGGAGAGGACAGACGTGGTTCTAGAGAGGATTAATGAAGTATTGCTTGATAGATGTCAACAAAGCCCTCTTCCCACCTCCCTATGAAAGTATCAGCAAAATAAACCTTCTTCATGAAGTCCTTGTGTAATCAGATGTTTGGGGGGGAGCTGGGACCAAGTGCTGAATAAGGTCTCTGGGTAGCCAAGGAACAAGAGCAAGCCCACTCAGGTAATGGGTGTAACCCACCCTACCTGGGGAGAACCTGTAGCCCAGTAATACTAATGATCAATAATAAGTTAACATTTACTGAGTTCTTCCTACATTCCAGGGACTGCCCTAAGTACTTTGTATGGGCTACCTCATTTCATCAGCATGATAATCCCATTGAAACTGTGCCCCATAGGGTTAACTGAAATTGGTGGCTAACAGAAATTCTTGAGCTTGTCTTGAGCAGATAAGGGAACTGCTTGTTAAAAGCCCCTCTGCTTATAACCTGCTTTCACTGATCAAGCATGCCTTAATTATTTTTGCAAATTGCATACCCTCCAAGCTTCATGTAGCCTAGATAATACATCACAAGACTCCGTAACCGCCTCCTATAGATAACACCTCTGACGTATGGGTTGCTATAGTAACGGTGGCTTAAGCTGTTTTTCAGAAACTTGGAGTCAGCTCTTGTCAAGTTCAAGCAGGCTAAAACTGGTTGGGACCACCGACCCTAAAACTGGGCCTACACAGTTGTCCGATGAATGACCTTGTGACGTCAGAGAGCCAAAAACTCCACCCTCATATCATGCTAGCACCTCTATTTTCTGAACATGCATCCCATGAAGAAAGAAGCAGGGGCTTCCCTGGTGGCGCAGTGGTTAGGAATCCGCCTGCTGATGCAGGGGACACCGGTTCAAGCCCTGGTCCGGGAAGATCCCACATGCCGCGGAGCAACTAAGCCCGTGCGCCACAACTACTGAAGCCTGCACACCTAGAGCCCGTGCTCTGCAACAGGAGAAGCCACCGCAATGAGAAACCCGCGCACCACCACAGACAGTAGCCCCCGCTCGCTGCAACTAGAGAAAGCCCACACGCAGCAACGAAGACCCAACGCACCCGAAAAAAAAAAAAAAAAAAAGAAAGAAGCATGTAACTCAGATATACCTGTGCAGAGCAGTGATTACCTCACCCTTTTCCTGCCTCCAATCACCTTCCCCTGGACCTCTGACGGCATACTCTTCACCCACAAATATCCCAAGCCCCTTGGCCTTTGGGGATGTGGACCTGAGACTTGTTATCCCATCTCCTCACTTGGCTGCCTGGTGAATAAACCCTTTCTCTGCTGCAAACTTCAGCGCCTTAGTATTTGGCTTGCTGTGCATCAGGCAAATGACCCTGGTTCAGTAACACCATGAGCAGGTGCTATGATCATCTTCATTTTACACATAAGGAAAAGATGGTGGCTCAGAAAGATGAAATAACTTGCCCAAGGCTGTACAGCCAGCTGGGGTGGAGGGAGATGTCAAAACCAGGTAACCCTGACTCCAGAGATGTGTTTTTAATCAATATGCCATAAACCAAAGCCCAATTTACTAGTTAATTGCATAATTAATATATAAGGAGGGCTAGGCAGTGGAATTTGCCACCCACTGCTCTCTTACATTGCCTAACTCACGAAATAGATGGATGTCTTCTTCTCTCACCCCCCTTCATGGCGTCCCTCCAGAGATGAGCCCAAGAGAACAGCCTTCCCAGGTAGAAGAAAGCTGGGTTTTGGTCAAGGACATAGTAGTAGAGGTGCTCCCCTGATGTCCAACAGTGCACTCATTTATTGAGGGCCAACTATATATTCATCAGGGGCTAGGTACTGGGTAGAATATACTAGGCACTGAATAGAGATACAAAAATAAATCAGAGAATCTGTCCTCAAGGAACTTAAAATACTGGGGGAGACAGACATGTATAAAATGAAGTGTATTTGTGGGTCAAGAATGTCTTAATTAAGGATGTCTTAATTTTCCACTAGAAGAGGAATAGATGAAATACTCTGAAATCTGAGGGCTGGGTTCAATTGCTTCCAGTTTGGGAATAGTAGGCCTAAAAGAGAAGCCACAGAGCTGAGTTTGGAAAAACAAATAGAACTTAAATATGCAGAGAAGAAGAACTCAAGGATTTTTTTCTTAAAAAAAAAAAAAAAAATGAAGGAACATATGCACAGAAGCCGTGAAGTACAGGGCAGGTACAGGGACCTCCAAGTGGTTCTATCTGCTGGAGGGTATCACCCCGGAAGGAGAACAGAGAGAGATGTCCTTCTAAGGAAGGAGGGAAAAGACTGTAGAAGCCCTTGAAAGCCAGGCTGAGGGGTCTTGGAGTCCTTATGTGGATCCACGGTTCTCAAACGGTGTCCCGTGGCCCAGCAGTGTACCCTAAACACCTCCTTCACAGGCGTGCTGCCTGGTTTCAGATCAACGTCTCGTAATTCGTTTCTGCTTCTACTAAAGACACAACTGTCACGGTGAGGCCTGTCAGAAGGAATGTTATGCTGAATGGATCAGTGGCAGTGAATTAGGGGGAGGTATAAAGTGGGGTGACTAAGATACAAGAGGGTCAGTATAAGGTCAAGGCAGCGCTAAAGGAAAGTTGAGTGTTTGCTAGAGCATGTGGAAACGTTGTCTCTTCGGTATATAAAAGCATCAGGACAGTATCCTCTTCTCACAGAGAGATCCTGTGCTGAAGGGCAACCAAGCAGGTGACACCATTACCTGTGAATGCTTTAAAGACGTGTGTCAAACAAATTGGGGTTTGCACTGTAGTTACGGCCAACTTTTTAAAATATCATTATGAATCATTCAATTTGGATTTGAATCCTAGCTCTGCCATTCACCCTTGATCACCTTTCTGAATCTATCTGTTCGTCTGTTTTCTCATCTGCAAAATACAGACGATATGAATCGAGAGGAACCTCACAGGACTGTTGGGAGTGATGATAAAGCCCTAAGCAAAGCACCCAGCAGAGCAAGCACTTGGTCAACGTGAAATGTTGCTGTTTTACTCTCTGCGTATAGGTCATCCAAAATTCTAGTACTGTGCAAGGAACACACACACCCGACGTATCCTGCCAACTGCAGAAAAGAGGGAGCCTCTGGGGTATTTATGTGGCGGTGTGCCAGGACTGGAACTCGATTCGTACAGATAACTGGCTGCAGTATAATAATGACCAGTCACCGAGCACTCACCATGGGCCAGGCCTCTCCTGAAGCAAGTACATTCGTGGCATTTGGCATGAAGTGGAGTAGGGAGAGGCCCGAGGTGGGAAGGTCAATCCGGAGCTGGATAAGAGGGAAGGAGACCTATAATCTGTGCATGTCATAACGGGAGCAGGAAGACCCAAGAAACCTGGCAGATGCCAACTGCCCAGGAGAAGGGCAGGCAGGGAGGCCAAGCGAGGCAGAAAACCTCCCCAGAGCCAGGTGGCCAGACAGATGGCAGTGCGTGTGTGTGCACAACTAGATGTCCCGGCCGGAGTTGGATAAGTGACTGAAACAAGGCTTTCCCTCCCAAAGGGATCGTTTTGAAAACAGCCACTTGATGGTACTAAGATAATGAGCTACCGCCTGATAAAAATGAATTATTGAGCATTTAGAAATAAAGAAACAAAACAACTGACCTCAAAACATTTTTCTTTCTTTGCTTGGTGAAGCAGTCTAGCCATTCCGGGAAGCAGAACTGGAAAGATGAATGTTTCCAAATATTCTTTGGGGGAACCTAAAACAAACAAAAAATTCCCACCAAAAGTCCAAAATGGCTCAAGTTAATTTGGGAGAAACATTTGTTTCTGAACAAAAAAAGGTATTCTCCATTAAACAACATGACCATAAATGTTATATTTTACTCTGGACTGCTGAGTTGGGCTGATTACCGCAGAAACTTAAAATATCCCCCTGAGCCTCTGTATTCTGTTGGGGCTGTAGACCGGGTCCCACACGGGGCCGGGGCCACAGGCACAGCCAGGAGGCCGGTGTAGCTGGAGGGAGATACGCAAGGGGAGTGTGGTAGGAACTGAGGTCAGAGGGGAACGGGGCGGGGGTACAAGGACCTAAGGGCGCAGTAATAGTGGTTACCAAAGCCCAAAGCCCAAAGCCCACTAGCTGAGGGAAAAGAACAAGCCAGCGGGAGAGGGCCTGACACCAGGGAGGGCGAGGAACAGGGACTCAGGGAGGAAGACGAGGACGCCTGCATCTCTGGCTTCCACACACAAAGCAAGACAGCATGATATTTTCTTTTACTCTTCACATTTTCCCCCTTTGTATGTAATGTAGAACTTAAGTATGCTTGTTATTGATCATCTTTCTTCCTTTTCAACCTTAAAGATACATCAGTGGACCCCAAGGGGGGAAAGCAGGAGGGCGGGTGGGATGAAGTGGGAGATTGGGATTGACATATATACACTAACATGTATAAAATAGATAACTAATAGGAACCTGCTGTATAAAAAAATAAATAAAATAAAATTCAAAACAGAAAAGATACATCAGTGGAATAAAGGCTACTTCTCTTAAAAATAAAAATTAGGGGCTTCCCTGGTGGCACAGTGGTTAAGAATCCGCCTGCCAATGCAGGGGACACGGGTTCGAGCCCTGGTCTGGGAAGATCCCACATGCCGCAGAGCAGCTAAGCCTGTGTGCCACAACTACTTAGCCTGCGCTCTAGAGCCCACGAGCCACAACTACTGAGCCCACGTGCCACAACTATTGAAGCCCGTGCGCCTAGAGTCCGTGCTCCGCAACGAGGGCACCGCAATGAGAAGCCCACGCACCGCAACGAAGAGCAGCCCCTGCTCGCTGCAACTAGAGAAAGCCCGCGGGCAGCAATGAAGACCCAATGCAGCCAAAAATAAATAAATAAATAAATAAATAAATCTATTAAAAAATAAATAAATAAAAAATAAAAATATATAAAAATAAAAATTAAAACAAGAACGCATTCTTTCTTATTACGTGGTCCCCCTGAGGTCTATCTGTCCACCCTGTCGCCACCCCATGGTTTTGCAATGTTACAAATCCTGAACTACAGAGCTGAGATCGCACTTCCTTACGTACATGTTTCTGGGTCGATTGTTTCCCGTTTAGCTTGAGGACAGGATACTTGTGGGACCACAGCTAAAGGAGGAGCTGGGTAAAGGTGTTCCGTGTTGAAGCCGTAGAAAACCCTTTCCACCGATGGCGACGCCTGGGGTGGTGGTGGGGAGGGAAATCAATTCATGTAGTTTAAATCATTGTATTTTCTTTTATAATATAACAAAGAATAAAAGTCTGTGTCAGAATTTAGGTTCAAGGGGGTATACTGAGCACAAATCTTTCTCTCTCTTCTCTCTCAAGACACCTATAAAGGACAACTGAGAAATAAACCCATAACAAACACTGGGAGGGCTGTCAGTGGATGAGAGATCTCCAGACATTTCCAAAAGAAACAGAATAGGGCTTCCCTCGTGGCGCAGTGGTTAAGAATCCGCCTGCCAATGCAGGGGACATGGGTTCCAGCCCTGGTCCAGGAAGATCCCACATGCCGCGGATCAACTAAGCCTGTGCGCCACAACTACTGAGCCTGCGCTCTAGAGCCTGCCAACCACAACTACTGAGCCCGTGTGCCACAACTACTGAAGCCCACATGCCTAGAGCCCATCCTCCGCAACAAGAGAAGCCACCGCAATGAGAAGCCCGCGCACCACAGCAAAGAGTAGCCCCCGCTCGCCGCAACTAGAGAAAGCCTGGGCGCAGCAACGAAGACCCAACACAGCCAAAAATAAATAAATAAACAAATAAATTTACAAAAGAAACAGAATAAAGTCTGTTGTCAGATGAGAGGAGGAGTGGCAGGTCAGAATCCACAGGAGGAAACTGCCCCCAGAAGACGAGAGTCCACATTCCCACCAGAATTCCAAAGGGCTTCATAGGTTCAGTTCCTCAGAGTGTGGGAATGAGAAAGCAAACAATATACAGGAGGGGTTAAGTGAAAATCTGGCTGGGGACCCCTTGGCCTGCTGCCCCATACCCCCTCCTCCTGCTTCTGCCCCCTTTGGCATTCACAGCAGCTTTTTATACCTTGCTCTCCCTCCTTTTCAATGAATCTTCTGTAAACAAATTAAACAAACAGCCTGGGAAGGAGTAGAACTACTCAGGGTGCCATTTTGGTGGTCAAGAGAAAAAAAAACCTCAACATTGATTTGGAGGCTCCCAGCCCAGTCCCCAAATAGGGAGTCCCTGTCTGCTGACCCTGAAGAAAAGTCCGCCAGTGGACAATCACTCCCCATGAGCTCCCAGTCAGTGTATCTATTCATGGAAGAGACCCATCCAGAAAACAAACCAACATGTATGACAGTAGAAGAAAACTATACCAACTATGTAGAAATATCCACTCAGGCCTGCATTTTAAATTTTGAATAAATAATCAAAACTTTCTACATAGATGAAGAACATCAACAGCATAAAAGACAAGGATCAAGATCTATAAAGAACTGACCCTGAAGAAGCAAAAATAATTCAGGGGAGAGAACTGTAATTAGTATCTGCAGAGAAATTTGAGAAAGCATTGCATTCACAAAGCAAGAACAGGATGCTATGAAAAAGGAACAATCACAGGCCAAGGAAGTTCTTAGACACAGAATCTCTAATGGGGGCAGCTGCAGTGACATATTGAAGTCCAGTGACTTAGGTTTTTGTCCCATCCCTGTGACCCTGCTCAAGTCCCTTCATCTCTCAGAACCTTACCTTTTTATTTTAAACTCCATTAAGTCCCTATTTTACTCCAAGCATACTGCCTTAGGGCCTCCCTTCCTGGCTCCTTGTCCTTGGCCCTCTCTCCTTCCTTAGTACAGTCTTAGCCCACCCAGTTATGCAAAAAGAAATCTGCTCCATCTGCAAAACTGTCCCCAACGTGGACATGATGTTGAATCCACTGCAAAGGCCTTCCTCATCTAGGATCTCATTTGAGCCCTACAAAGGCCCTGTGAGTTAGTCAAGGATTATCTGCTCCATTTAACAGATGCAGAAACTGAGGCTCAAAGTGGTTGTGTGATGCCCTTTAAGTCACATCATTAGCAGCAGAGGTATGACTGGCCCTGTTTCTGGTGCTGGTTCCAGTGCCTTTCCTTTCCCCCTCCCTGACTCATGACACTGTCTGATGCTCACCAGCCACCAGTGCTGTTTTCGTGTAAGAACCTTTCAGTTAGGTTGGGGCCCGGGTGATACTCACAGTAACCGCAGCTTCTTGTTTGACTTTATATCCTTCTGGAAAGGGAGGCAGCTCAGCTTCATACTCTGAAGGGAGTGGGGGGGAAAAAAAACCCCTCAATTCCATACTTCATTAAAGCTTGTGGATAATTCCCTTTCCTCTGAATAAAATACCTTAAATTTTATTTTGGTTGGTGGTTTACAAAAATGAAAAAACAATTGGCCATTACAGGGTGTTTATTTAAAATGGGTAAGAGATGATTCTTCTCTTGCATGAAAGACTCCAGGCTTTATGCAAGAGTTTGAGACTCTTCCCAAGAAGGTAGATTTAGATTTTGCCCACCAAATTATAACTACAAGGGATAAAAAGAGGAAGAAAATGAGGAGGGTGGCGAAGGGAAGACACCAACAGCATACAGGAAGGAGAGGGGAGAAAAAGAAGAAGAGGAGAGTGTTAGGTATAGGGGGGCAGAATAAAAGAGACAGAGGCAAGATGAGCCATCTCAGACAGACATGGGGATGGGCGTGAAGTTAAGGCTGCCAGATTGGGGTATACGGCTGGAAAAGCAATCCCGTAAACCCTTGCTAGTCGAAGCATTGCCCACGGACCAGCAGCATCGGCATCCCTGGGGAGTTAGAAATGCAACATCTCAAGCCCCACCCCAGATCTGCTGAATATGAATCTGCATTTTAACGAGACCCCCAGGTAACCTGCATGCACTTAAAATTGGAGAGGTTCTACTCCAGTAAGTTTCCATCTTGGCTGTACATTATAATCACCCAGGAGATTTTTGAAAATGCTAATGTCTTGGCCCGACCCCAGAAATTTTGATTCAATAAGTCTGGGGCAAGAGGCTGGGAATCAGTATTTTTAAAGTCCTCCAGCTGATTCTAACATGCAGTGAGTTGAAGAACAATTGCCAGGTTTCAAGACTGATCACGGTCAACCTGCTGGGGAGCTTAATGCAAAGAATATTCCACATAAGTTCTACAGCATAACAACAACTATTGCTGAGAGAGAGACAGAAAGAAAATGCCCATGACTATATTGGTTACACCCCAAGGGAAAGACTGGTAGAAATATTTCCGGAAAGGTCAATGCTTCAAAGGCAATTGCATAGTTGCTTTGCAGTGATGAGGGAAAACAAAGTTTCTGGGTGAGATGGGGTTGATGCATTTGTATTGGAGGCAAGTTTTATTCCATTACCTAGTTCCTTATCAGGTGGTAGAGCAATTCTCAACTTTTTTTCAATTCCTAGGTATCAGGTTGGGGACTAGTATGTCAGGATGCAGGTTTTAAGCAATTTTGATTCCCAATACTAGCTAGAATAGGTTTCTAGTGCTGTGTAACAAATTACCACAAACTTAGCAACTTAACACAAATTTATTATCTCACAGTTCCCAAGGGTCATGAGTCTGGGTATGGGTCGGGGTCTCATCAGGCTGAAATCAACGTGTTGGCCGTGGCTGTGATCTCATCTGACGGCTGGGGTCCTCTTCCAAGTTCACTGATTGTTGGTGGGATTCAGTTTCTTGTGGATGTAGCTCTGAAGTTCCCATTTTCTTTTGGCTTGTTATGGGGACTGCTCTCAGCACCTAGAGGCTGGCCGCCCTCAGGTCCAGGCAGCTCACTCTTGGATATTTGCTACTTCAAAGCAACAGTCGTCTCTTCTGCTTGAATCTCTCTGACTTCTTTTAAGGGCTCACCTGATTAGGTCAGGCCCACCTACAATAGTCTTCTTAATTTAAAGTCAATTGAGGGAATTCCCTGGTAGTCCAGTGGTTAGGACTCTGAGCTTCCAATGCTGGGGTCCTGGGTTCGATCCCTGGTCAGGGAATTAAAATCCCACAAGCTGTGCAGTGTGGCCAAAAAACAAAACAAATAAACAAAAAAAAGTACAGATTCAATTAGAAAAAAAAAAATAAAGTCAACTGATTACACACTTTAATTACATCTGAAAAATCCTTTGACAGCAGTGCCTAAATTAGTTTCTGATTGGATAACTGGGAGGTATGTGCACTAGGGGCAGGAATCTTGGGGGCCATCTGAGAATTCTGCCCACCACAGCAACTCTAGCTCTACCACTTTATTTCTTCCTCTCAAGCAAAAATGTAAATTCACCTTCTTCCCCCAAACACTGAGAATCACCAACGTGGTATGAAAACTATTTGTTTGGATTTAAGATACATTTATAGCTTTGATTACAAAGGCAATACATGCTTATTATGAGAAAAATTCCAAATAATACGGAGATGGCTTATGTAGAATCTAAGTCATACCTAATCCCATTACAACCCATAACCATTGTTGGAATTGGCATAGATTCAACCAAAACTTTTCCAATGCATTTACTAACATTTGTGTATAATTCACAAATACATTCATTCACTTTAGATATCCTAGACTAGGTCAAATCATCCGAGCATAGAACTTGATAACACTGTGTCCTTACTCTGCATAACTCATATTAAGTCTTACCCTTATTTGAAATTTGTAAAAATTAATGAGTATCTCTTCTAAAAGACTGTGTTCTTTTTGGGGGGTGGGATGTGGATGTACCTGGGTCTGTTTGTGCTCACCATCGCAATTCCCAAAGAATATGAAGCTGAATGAATGTACTTTTTTTTTTTTTTAATTTAAATTTTTTGGCTGCACAGCATGTGGGATTTTAGTTGCCCGACCAGGGATCGAACCCACGTCCCCTGCATTGGAAGTGTGGAGTCTTAACCATGCTTGGACCGCCAGGGAAGTCAGTAGCTGAATGAATGAAGCAATGAATGAATGAATGAACAAAACAAACACTACAGCAAGTTACTTCTGACTCTTTATCAATTCATTCATCCGTATTTATTGAGAGCCCACTATGTGCCAGAATCCATTCTAGGCGCTGAATCATGGAACTCGTTCAGTGCTGCTACTATATGAGGTGCTTCATTTATTTAACCAGTGTACTCTTAGTGGGCTTTTAGGTTGCTTCCAATTTTTCATTATTACAAACAATGCTATCGTAAGCATCTTTATACATACATCATTGATCAGAAAGGAGGTACTTTTGTAGGATTAACTCTTTCTTTCAAAGAAAAAAAAATTTTTAATAATTTAAAATTTAAAATTTGGGCCAAATTGCCAAATTTTCCTCCAAAAGGTTTATAATAATTCACACTCCTAATAGTAAGTCTGCCTGTTTCTCTAGGGTATAACCGATCTCATACATATTTAAAATGATACTTTACTTTTATTTATATTTCTTTAATTATGATTTATTTGCCATTTATATTTTTCCCAAGGAGAAATTTGATGGAAAATATACAAACTTTTTCATCCTACAACCACAAAAGATATACAGTTATATGATTATCTAGAAGTATGGAAAAATACATTTGCTTCAGGACAATCTGATGTGTTTTTTATTTCAAGCCTCTGTAAGATTTAAGAGAATCTGGCATATTTGAGAATTTGTCACTGTCACCTTGCGATTTCAATTTAAAACATATAATTGATTACAGACTGATGCTTTTAAATTGAAAGCCATATAATTTTGCATGAATTTATTAAGTTTGTAGAGTACTGAAGAAAAATTTGCTGGTTTGGCATTAGAAATTCTTAAGAAAATCAGTTATATTAAATTTACAAATGTTTACAATCTTTTAGTTACCTAAGCTTGTAAATTGGATTCCAGGTGTCCCCCACTTTTCGAAAGTTTGCTTTACGCACTTCACTTTTACAAAAGACCTACAATAGTACCTGTTTTCGCTAACCAAGGGAAATCCAAAGGGCATTTTTGCTTTAACAGAAAAGGTGAAAAGTGAAGAGCACGATCAGCGTTTGTCTTGCAGCGAACTGTTACAGAGGAAGTGTGCATTCCGAGCAGTGGAGTGGCCCCAAGCTCCTTCCCCTGGAGCTACACTCAGCATTTCAGCACCACGCCACCATAGTTTTGAACTGTCTGTGAACATCTGTACTTTTTCTCGATTTAGTCTGTGCATCCTTTAGCAAGATGTGTCCTAAGGTAATCATTTCTTTGCTTTATGCCATTTTGGCTTACGAAAGTTTTCACAGGAACTCTACTTCTGGGTAGCAGGGAGAACCTGTAATTGGTTAGGGGAATTTAATGTTACATGCATTTAAAACGAACATTAATCTAAGAGCAAGTAAACGTAGTTGTTCATTTTATACAACAAAGGCAACATTATGTAAGAGGCAGAGCAGAAAGAACCTATAACCCTGTTGGGGGAACAGAGCCCTTGTGTTCAAATTGGAACCTCCCTGCCGCCATGCTCCAGGCACGTGAGGTGATGAAATGTCTTTATTGCTCAGGCCACTATTAGTCGGGCTTTCTGTGACTTGCAGCTGAACATGTTCCTAAATGAAACAGCAATTAAAATGCAGTGTTCACCAACAGTGGCCTACTGCAAAGGGATGAACCAGGAAGATGGAGGCTGGAAGTGAATCTAACGAACACTTAGCCAGCATATACTACGGCAAGGGGATGTACAAGGTGCTGCGGGGACAGATGAAGAAGGCAGAAGAGCTTGTGTCCTGGTGAGGGGATGGACAGTAAGAGCCAGTGGTTAGAAGATGTGAAAGTGATGCCGTAGAGGGCTGCACTCAGGAAGCACCAAGGAGGGGCTTCAAAATCAGCGTGAAGAATAATAGAAGGCTTTCCAGAAGAGGGGCCACTTGGGCTGAGTCTTGAAAGATGAAGATGAGAAGGCAGAGATGTTCCAGTAAGAGGCAAAGCTTGTGCAAAGGTGCGGAGGAATGGAACAGTGTGGTGTGCTGGAGGAGTAGTTTCTTATGGCTAAAGGTACACAGCACAGGACAGTGATACTATGCCTTGTCCCTTGCCTAGAGAGTGTATTTAAAATGCAGAGCTTAGGGACTCACCCCCAAGGAGTGGGGTGAATCATCACACCACAGGAATCTGCACTTTAGCAAGTATCTGCGATATTGTGATGTGGGTTCTCCAGGTCTACACTTTGGAGCACGCTGCTATGTTGCTTAAGGGCTTGAACTTGAGTGTCACACACATCTGAGCTGGAGTCTGGTTCTACCACTTACTTTGGACAAGTTTCCTAAGCTCTCTATGCCTCAATTTCCTTATCTGTTTAAACCACCAAGTTACTGAGAGGTTTAAACAAGAGGAAAAGCAAGCACCTAGCACAGGTGCCTAGCAAGCCTGGCACATAGAAGGGCAGCTCAATAAATGTTAGCCATTAGGATGATTTGGACAAATGGTAGGTGATGAATCCAAAAAAAAGAGACAGAGACAAAATCATTAAAGGGCTTAGGTGTTAAGCTAAGAAGTTTATGTTTACCATGAAAGCTGTAAAAATCATTGTAGGTCATGGCATGATGTGATCAGATTTGAATTTGAGAGAGGTTCCTGTAGAAGACAGTCTGGAAGGAAGCCTTCCCCAACTAAAAAGCTACAGCAGCAATCCAAACAGGGAGTGGTAAGGGCCATGAGAACTAGGGGCTGAGGAGTTGGGGGTTACAGGAGACGTTGAGCCGGTAGGATCTATAGGGACTGGAGAATGAACGTAGGGATCATGGAAAGTGAAAGGGAAGCATGCAAGATGAATCTCTGACTTCTGGACTGGGCAGTGGAGTTTATGATAGAGAGTAATTGTTGGTGTTTAGGACAGTGCCTGGGGTCGTGCCTGGTCCAGCACTTAAAATAACTCCCAGCACTGGTAGATATGATGATTCATGCATGAGAATGATTTCATTGGAGCCATGAAGTAGGAGCTCATGGGTTGATAAGGGAATGGGAATGACAGTGGTGCGAACACGAGTTCTTTCCAGAAGCTTGGCTTCAGAAGGTACGAGGGATAGACAAGAGCTAGATGACAGGGGTCAAGGGAGAGGTTTTCCCCAAGATGACTGACTAGAGGATGCTTGGAGGGAAAAGCCAGTAGAGAAGTTAAAGATGTTGGAGAGGTGAGTGATAGAGCAGGATGCTGGGATAGCGAGAGGATGGCCCCAAAGCACAGATGCAGGGCTGAGCTGTGCGGGTAGCGGGATAAATACTTCTTCCATACGTGCAGATGCAAATATGTTTGCTGGTATCAGGAAGCTGGAGGATCCCCTCCCCACTCTTGATCGCCTGACTATTCTCAGTGAATGCCTCCTCCATCTGCCAAGTGGTCTCACGCCAAGTAAGAGGAGTGGAGTAAAAACTGGGGACTAGTAGATGCAGGCAAAGGGAGAAGGCACTTATGGATGTTGACCGATAAGCACTGCTGAGAGCCACCTGGTGTCACTTCTCTCCAGCTGTGCTCAGCTGCTGTGCTAGGGGAAAAAGCATTGATTCAGAACTGGACCATGCTGTTATCTGGCAGGTGGGAAGAAGGGACCTGATTTCACAACAGCACTGAGCGCTGAGGCCAGAGACTAGTGTTTGGAGTGATGAACCAATGGCAATAATAAGGATGCCGGGGCTTCCCTGGTGGCACAGTGGTTGAGAATCTGCCTGCCAATGCAGGGGACACGGGTTCGAGCCCTGGTCTGGGAAGATCCCACATGCTGCGGAGCAACTAGGTCCGTGCACCACAACTACTGAGCCTGCGCGTCTGGAGCCTGTGCTCCGCAACAAGAGAGGCCGCGATAGTGAGAGGCCCGCGCACCACAATGAAGAGTGGCCCCCGCTTGCCACAACTAGAGAAAGCCCTCGCACAGAAACGAAGACCCAACACAGCCAAAAATAAATAAATAAATAAAATAATCAATTAAAAAAAAAAAATAAGGATGCCGATGGCAGTAATAGCAGCAATATCAGAATATAAGACTGTAAGATCCAAATACTTTGAATCAGTCCTGGTTAAAACCATAGTTAAAAATCATTGTCATAAGCAACTACAAGACTTAATTAGAAGTCTTGGCAGGAAAGACGTTTATTGATACTAATACAGGTGCTTTTGAGAATAAAAAGCCCTAGATTCGTTGTCACTGGAAAGATAAGAAAACTGAAGAACATTCACAAGTAAGTCATCATACACACACACACACACACACACACACACACACACACACACACAGCACTAGCCAGGTAGAATAAAGGTCTTAATAATACCTATTCTGTATCTCATTTTCCTGAAATTGAGTTTCTGACAGGTCTGTTTGCTATGATAATTTGCTTTTTAAATGGAAATCTCCTAAAAGAATATAATACTTAACCTCAAACACAGGATTATTACAAAGCCTGTTTTTCATGTTTGCTGTGAGAAACTGAATTTACTATGTTTGTTATAGAAAACTGCATTTGTTAGAATGTTTGTTTTAAGAAACTGGGTCTATCATCCAGGTTATAATAATCATTACAGTGCCTGTGTGTATAAATACACCAACTTTGACCTCATTAACTTCATTTTGTAACTCTATCACTTTGTAAGTGGCATCAATTCACTTGCTTTTCAGAGCAACAAAACCCTTTGTCTTTGCTTTCTCCCTACAGGCCTGTTTGAGAAAAATAAACTCCATGATTCTAAAACAAATGCAAAGCATGTTTCTTTGTCAACAATAATGAACATTTATTGAGCACTTTCTAAATGCCAGGCACTGTGCAAGCACCTTTGCATACATTATCTTATTCCATCCTCACAACAGCCCTGGGAGGTAGGTACAGGGATTATCCCCTCTTTTTTTTTTTTTTTTTAAAAGCATTTTTTTTTAATAGCTACTTTATTTATTTTATTTATTTATTTTTGGCTGTGTTGGGTCTTCGGTTCGTGCGAGGGCTTTCTCTAGTTGCGGCAAGTGGGGGCCACTCTTCATCGCGGCGCGGGGACCGCTCTTCATCGCGGTGCGCGGGCCTTTCACTATCGCGGTGCGCGGGCCTTTCACTATCGCGGCCCCTCCCGTTGCGGGGCACAGGCTCCAGACGCGCAGGCTCAGTAGTTGTGGCTCACGGGCCCAGCTGCTCCGTGGCATATGGGATCTTCCCAGACCAGGGCTCGAACCCGTGTCTCCTGCATTAGCAGGCAGATTCTCAACCACTGCGCCACCAGGGAAGCCCCTGGATTATCCCCTCTTAGAGATGAGGTTGAGCAGCTTCCTCAACAAAACACCGCTAGTCAATTGTATTATGAAGAGCTGTTTGGCCTGGAGAAGTGAAAGCTCTGGGGAAAAGACAGCCACAATAACAACCTTCTATTTGGGTGTTTTCATAATGGTAGAGTGATTAGCAACTTGGATCATAGCACCAGGAGGGTAAGGAGCAAAGGGTAGAAGTTACAAGGAGAACATTCAAGATGAAAAAGGTTTTTCTAGGTATAATGCAATACAGGAGAAGGAATTCAAGCACTGGGTAGGAGTTGAAATAGATGGCCTTCGAGGGCATCTATCAACTCTGAGTCCATTATTCTCTTCTTCCTTTGTATTTTCCACTTCTCTCAACTCATGGCTCTCTCTCTCTCTACCTAGTCCCATGTACTGGTACATTCAGTCTTTCCTCCATTCAACAAACATTTACTGACCTGCACTGTCCAATACAGTGGTCACTAGCCACATGTAGCTGTGTAAGTTTATTAGAACTTACTAGAAGTAAAACAAAAAATTCAGTTACAAAATTGCATTAATCACATTTCAAGTGCTCAATACCCATATGTGGCTAGTGGCTACCATATTTGAAAGTTCTATTGGACAGAGCTGTTTCAGACAGTTGAAGTAATGATGGTAGCCACAAGAATGAAAAATCCGAGTTCCTGACCTCGAGGAGTTTACAATCTTAGGGAGGAAAAAAAACACCCAGCGTTATTTATTAAGAGCAATATACATTGAGCTCTTGGTGTAAATCGGGCACTTTCCTAAGCCCTTTCTGAAGTGTCCCTGTAGCTGCGTCCTCCTAACACCTTGAAATAGGTGCCACTATTATGCTCACTTTACCGAGGATAAGTAAAATACAGGTATACCTTGTTTTATTGTGCATCACTTTACTGCACTTAGAAGGTATTGAGTTTTTTACAGATTGAAGGGTTTGTGGCAACCTCGCATCAAGCAAGTCTATTAGTGCCATTTTCCCAACAGCATTTGCTCATTTTGTGTCTGTGTCACATTTTGGACATTCTCAAAATATTTCAAACTTTTCCATTATTATTACATTTATCATGGTGATCTGTGCTGTCTGACATTAGTATTGCAAAAAGACTACAACCCACTGAATGCTCAGATGATGGTTAGCATTTTTTAGCAATAACGTATTTTTATTTTTATTTATTTACTTATTTATTTTTGACCACACTGCAGGGCCTGTGGGATCTTAGTTTCATGACCAGGGATTAAACCCAGGCCCTCAGGGCCCTGGGCAGTGAAAGCACAGAGTCCTAACCATTGGACAGCCAGGGAATTCCCCAGCAATAAAGTATTTTTAAGCTAAGGCATATACAGTGTTTTTTTAGACATAATGCTATTGTGCACTTAATAGACTGAAGTATTGTGTAAACATAACTTTTATATGCATTAGGAAACCAAAAAATTCCTGTGAGTCGCTTTATTGCTGTGGTCTGAAACACAACCTGCAACATCTCGGAGGTATGCCTAACTCTAACGAATGTGAAGAGTACTGCGGGGCCTCATGATCAAGGGTACATGTAGGCCCACAAAAGAAGGTGAACTAAACAAACTCCACTTACGAATTTTAAGGAAGGCTAGAAGAAGAGAAGGATTAAAGCCAAATCTGTCTAGACCAGGCTTGCTCAACGCGTGGGCCACAGACTATCTACATCAAAATTACCTGGGATGCTCCTTCAAAGTGCTCCCCTACACCCCATTAGGAGCCCTGTGGGCGGGGCCTGGGAACCTATGTTTTAAACAAGCTCCCCATCTCCGTCCCAGCGATTCTTTCCAGTTCACTAAATGAGATTTGAGTACCACTAGCCCACACCAGCTGGTCCCCTTTATTCCGCCTTCCCCTGCCTTCGACCTGACTATGGATGCAGGCTGGAGGCTGCGCTGCATAACCTCGGGCAAGCCTCTCAGAGCCTCTGTTTCCCCTACGTAACATGGGGAGCCCGGAGGGCCCGCGGCGAAGCCGCCAGGAGGCCTCGCGCGTCAGCCGCCAGACGCACAGTAGGCGCCCAGGAAGCGTCGGCCCCACCTGGCCGCCCGAGTCCCGCCCCTCTCGGCCGGCCCGGGCTGCCTACCCTCGCAGATCTGCTCCCACAGGTTCTTGCCGGGCAGCTCCGCAACCTGTCCCGGCGAGACGCGCAGATCGAGGGACACGGGAGACACGACGTGCCCTGGCGTCCTGGTGGTGATGGACGACTCAGTTGAAAGCGCCCGTTCCAAACGCTGAGAGACGCTGCCCACCGGGGCCGGGGCCGCCATGTCTGCAGTTTCCATGGCAACCGCGCTCCCCGCGAGGCCGCGACCCGGAAGGAACCGCATCTTGCGGGGGCGGGCCAGCGACTCGAGATCGACTTCCGGGTCACGGCGTAGTGGGCTCTCACGTGGAGGCGGGGAAGTTTGGCCTTCGGGTGAGTGAGGAGGGCGCCTACCAGGCAGGACGGAGCTGGGGCTGGAGATTGGGCCTGGGGACTTGCGCGGAGAACCGAGGGACTGGAGGGCGACCCGCACCCTCAGATTCAAGTCCCCCCCGTCGCCGGTGTGCGCTCGCCGCGGCCTGAGGCCGCAGTCTCCAGGAAGTTCTCCCGCCTTGGAGCTGGGCCCGGGACCCTGCGTAATCCCTCCTTCTGTGTTGGTGCGGAAGCTTTGGCGCGGTAGAGCCTTTGAGGAGGCAGTTTCGCCTCCCGGCTCTCTTGCTTCCTGCTAGTGAGCCTGCAGTGGGAGTGGGGTGTTGGTGCTATTATGCGGAGAGCACAGGCTCTGAAGTTCTGCGGGCTGGTTTCGAATCTTACCCCTTGCTGGCTTTGGGACTCAGGGCAAGTAAATTAAAAGTCTCCAAGTCTCAGTTTGCACGTCTCTGAGATGGGTTACTCACACCGAGCCTCACGAGGCTACCGCGAGACTTTAAAAAGCGCTTTTGGAGAAAGCATTTGCGTTCGCAGGAGACGCTGTAAGGTTCATTTCCTCTTCCCTTTTCCTTGAAGGAATGAATACATTTAGGATCTCAGGTTTGAAGAGAAGGATCTTCAGTGTAAAGAGGAGGATGCTACAGTGATTTGAACGGCGGAAATGGGGAGAGAAGGGGGTTAAGGTGGGGACAGCCTCCCCTTGGTTTCTTTGTTCTTATTCGATCTCTAGACCACTCCTCCATTTGAGGCACCCTTGGCGCCCTTGACTCCACCCTCTCCACGTTTGCACCTTCTCCCTCTCCTTTGCAGGCCCCTCTTCCTCAGCGCACCCATTTAAACGTTAGTATTCCTTAAGGTTCTGTCTCAGGCTCGTTCTGTTCAAGGCTTACTTACCATCCATGTATTCCTAAATTTACGTCACCCGTGTCAGCCCAGTCACCTCTGAGCCTCATCCATGCCCACCAACATCTCCACACGGACATCTAAAGGCATCTGTTCCACCCAGCCTGTCTCCTTCAGCCCTCGCCTCCCCCGCTACCGCCCCACCTCAGTTTCTTTGTCTTAGGGAATAGCACCGCCATCCTGCACTTGCCCAAGCTGGAAACCTCTGTCCTTCAGAAAGTTTCCTGACAACTGGTAGGCCAGATTAGATGACCTCTCTTACCCTGACCTTACCACTGTGCTTGCTTTTATCACCTGTATCATTGTTAACACACGTCTTTCCCACCCACACCTACCTGCTTCTTGATGGCAGAGTCATCTCTTGTTCACGTCTGTGTCTCTAGCATTCCTTCCTTCGTTCAGTATTTCTTGAGCACCCGCTCTGTGCCAGGTATAGAGCTGGGCCCTGGGAATACAGCAGAAAACCAGACAGACAGGAGTAAGCGAGCGAGTGTTCCTTTGGCTCTCCAGGTGCTCCTGGAGCCAGTTATGAGTGAACTTGAGCTACAGCTCTGGCCTGGCCTGGCTCTTTGAAGCAGCTAAGAGGCAGGTCCAGTATGGACCCTCTGGGTTCTGAAGAAAGCTGCAGGATGGAGAAGCTCCCTGGCCTTTCCCGCCCACTGTCCAAAGCTCCTGTGAGAGGCCGTTTGTTTCTGGATTCCCTGAGTGTCACCATGTCATCTAGTCCAGAGAGCAGGAAGTGGGCTGGTGACTGGTGTGAGAGACGTAGTACAACTGGAAGCTGAAATGTACTTGAGGACCCAGGCCCTTCTCATAGGCGCCTCCTTGACCACCCCCCAGCCCTGCCAAAGGAAAAAAAAAAGCTGAGTGTTCAAGGTTGCTCTGTGTTTTCTCCAATCATTAAATGTTGGCAATTTATTTGAAAAATTAAAAACAGTGAAACAGGCTTGTATGCTGGATATGGCCCCCCTCCCCTCCCCCCTCCCTCCTCCCCTTTCCCCCCCTCCCCACTAGCCTCTGATCTGATCTGGTTCAGTGCCTCTTTTATGGATAGGAAAACTCAGGCCTGGAGAAGCCAGTGCTGTGTGGCAAGAGTATTTGAGTCACCATTTGAATGCAGGCGTCCTCAGCCCCAGCTGGGGCTCCTCACCATACCTTGCTGCTGCTCTCATTACTAGCCACATGGGAAGGTAATTAGAAGAGTAAGTCACCCTCGGTGCAGGCGGGGGCAATTAATTTCCAGACGCAAAGCAGAAGCGCTCTTTAGATGAAGCAAGGGAATGGATTAATTGTGTCACAGTTACTGCCTCTGGTGACAATCAGCAAGAGGAGCTGACCTCAGGATTTCTGTCCCCTTCATCCAGTAAAAGGTAAGCCCCGGGGGCCATGCCTGGCCTGTGGCTTGAGTGCAGTTGTGCCCTCAGTGGCTGGCACAGGGTACATTTCTGGAGAGAATGATTAGGCTTAAGAGGTTTGAGGAAGGGGGTTAGGAAAGGGAATCAGTGATGTACAAAGCACTTTCCATGGATTATCGTTTATTCTTTCCAACAGCTCTTTGAGGAAGGAAGTGTTATCTCCCCCCATTTTCAGCTGGGGAAGTTAAGGCCCAGCGAGGATAGCTGATTGACTTAAGGTGAGGGAGCAGCTTGGATTTCAACCTGGGGCTGTCAGGATTCAAACTCCATTCTGTTTCTTCCATCATATTTCCCTTTGCTCCACAGGAATCATTCCCATTTTCCCAGCCCCTAACCTTTCAGACCATCCACTCCAGGAAACGTGACTTTTGGTAATATCTAGTGGAATTGTACTCAGGGTGGCTTGGCATGCCGATAACTTGTACCATTTCTTTTTTCAGGAATGATCACTAAGACTCACAAAGGAGACCTGGGCCTTGGGCTCCCAGAAAAAAAGAAGAAGAAAAAAAAGAAGGTAGTTAAAGAACCAGAGACTCAATACTCGGTTTTAAACAGTGACAATTATTTTGCGGAGGTTTGTCCCACAAGAGCCACATCACCCTCAAAGAATATGGTCCAAGAGCAGGCACCCGAAACGCCTCTAATGAAGAAAAAGAAGAAAAAGAAGGGTCACAGCACCGTCTGCGAGGAGCCCCTAGAACCTGAGACCGTGTTACGTGCCAGGCGGATTGAGCCATCGCCCAGCCCCAGGAAGCAGGCACTTGGTCCATCTGAGTCCCTCGGTAGGGAAAAGAAGAAGAAGAGAAAGTCCGTGTCCCCTGGCTCAAGGGTGAAGACCTCCCCAGACCCCAGGCAGGGCGAGGAGGTGACCAGAGTTGGCAAGAAGCTCAAAAAACACAAGAAGGAGAAGAAGTCGCAGGAAGCTACAGCCTTCTCAGCCAGGGACCCTTGGTTCTGTGAGGCCAGGGATGCTTTGTACGCTTGCTCAGTTGGGAAAGGTGGCGTCCCTGAGCAGGCAGCCTCGAGACAGAAACGGAAGCAGGGGAGCCCCAGGGAACACAACATGAAGATGAAGAAGAAAAAGAAAATCCACCAGGAGGGAGATAACCCCCTGGGGCACCCTGAGCTCTCCAGGTCTGTGGAGAGCAGCCATAGGAAAGGAAGTAAAAAGAAGTTAGTCAAAGTTGAAGCTCCAGAATACATCCCAATAGGAGATGACCCCAAGGCCCCTGTGAAGAAGAAAATGAAGTCCAAGAAAAAGGCAGAGCAGGCGGACACTGAGGAGCCAGCTCTGAAGAAGAAGAAGAAGAAGAGGCAGGAGAGCAGAGTAGCAGGAGAACCTTGGGAGGAGGTAGGCTTCCTTCAGAAGCACACTGGGGAGAATAGGGGTGGAAGTTGGGTGTGTGTGTGTGTGCGCGCGCACACGCGCACACACACGGCACTCAGCTTTTTAGCTGCCAGAGCCCTGATTAAACTGACTTCAGTCAGAAAAGGGGATTTATCAACACTTGTAACTAGAAGGTTTGAGAGCTACTACCTTCAGGTATAGCTGGATCCAGGTGCTAGTGTAATAGTCTCAATAATACAGGTATCCCTTGCTATCGAAACTTTACCCGAGTTCTCACTATCTGCACTCAGGATCTGGATTAATTAGAATAAGCTTTTCAGATAAATGCCTCTCTTTCTGAACTCTTGCCACTTGCTATCTAAAGCTCAGGAACCAAATAGTTTGAGGTAATATGATGTCCATAGCTATCTGAGCTCAGGATACACAATTTAGGGATCAAATAGATTTAGATCGCAGGAGATGCCTGTGTGGCTTTCCCTAGCTCTGGGCTTTGTATTTTTCAATGCTGGTTTTAATGTCAGGTTCCTTCCCACCCCAACCCCGTGGTGAGATGGTCCCAGCATCTCCAGGCTTTCTTCATAGTAGGTAAGCCACCCGCAAAGGGAGAGCGGTGGCCCCTCCAAAACGGTTACAGGGAAAGTCCCAGCACTGCTCTCCCAGATCTCAATTGGGTCACACAAACCAGAAGCCCAGATCTGAAGCCAGTGGGCAGGGGCTGAGGGTATCAGTCCCACTGGAACTCCACTGTCTGAAACTGGGGGGCGGTGGTTTCTGAGAGGAATACCGGGGTCCTGTTACCAGGAGGAAGGGAAGGGATGGTGGCCTGGTGAAGACAGCAGAGATGTGCTCTCTCCCCTGACAGGCTTCCTTGATTGGGGAGGGGAGGGAGGAGGTGGGCTGAGCACTGGGACTCGGCAGGTGATGTGAGCGAGCAGAGCCATCCAGGGCTCCTCACAGGTGACACGGGGTACCAGGCAGAGCACACCCGAAGCGAGGACGTGGCATTTGTCACTGCTGAAGGACTAGGGGAAAGTGGCCAACCTGAATCTTGCTGTCAGATGGTCCCGCAGGGGCTGAGGCCACTGAGAGAGGGTGGCCCGTGAGAGCATGGCCCATGCAGGCCCAGCAAGGATTCTGTGTGGGAGCTGAGACCTGTGAGGGGCTGGGGCTGTCTGTGCAGCAGTTGCAGAGGCCCTAGGAGGAGCAAAGAGGCTGGCGTGGCGGGAGCTGGGCCACCTGGGGTCCTGGCAGCCTGTAGAGGCCACAGGGGTCTGGATTTTCATGTAAATGAGATGGGAGCCCCTGGAGGGTTTTCAGGAATGGGGTGGTGTGGTCCAGTTGAGGTGGTTTTATTATTTTTTAATTGAGATAGCGTTGACATATAACATGTAAATTTAGGGTGTACCCGAGCTGCTGTATGGAATGGACCAGTGTTGGGGGCGGGGAAGCAGAGTTAGAGCCTGTCCTGGTTGTCCAGGCAGGAGAGAAGGTACCGACCAGAACTCCGGAGCTGGGGGGCTGGGGTGGGGTATGGAGGAGAGAACTGGGGGGATTCGGGTTTGCTGCAGGCCCCCAGCCCCACCTCTGCATTCCCTGGCCCTCGCCAGCCCCTCCTCCCCCACTGTCAGTGGGGGCCTTGGCCTTTCTCCTCTTGCTGGTTTGGTGTCACCCTGGGAAGTGAGGTGACGTCTGGCGGGAAAGGTTGTGCTGTAGGCCTGAGTCGGGAGACCTGAGTTAATGTCAGCCCTGTCCCTGAGCGGTGGGGTGACCTCACTTCACCTCTCTGAGCCTTAGTGCCTCCATCTGTCAAATAGGTCAGGACCACAGTCTTCAGGACAGAATTGGGGAGAATCGTGGAAGAGAAGGATGGCAGGCGTTCTGTGGGCGATAGGGGTGGGCGTAGCGCTCCGGTCTTGAGTCTTTTCTGGACTCTGCTGTGATCTCATCCAGCTGGGCTGCCAGGGCAGAGGCCATCGTCCGCTGGAGCCTTACTCCTTCTGCCCTCTTTGCAGGAGCCCGACACGGACTTGGAGGTAGTGTTGGAAAAGAAGGGCAACATGGACGAGGCGCACATAGACCAGGTACGACCGGTGCTCGTCCTCCCAGGCGTCTTCCCTTCCCAGACGCACATTCGCCTCCCGCCAGGCCACGAGATCCTGGTCCCAGAGGCGTCAGGGACTCCAAAGGCAATGAGGCCAGCCTCTGCCGCCCCTCCAGTGGCGGGGAGCCTGTGGCCTCCCCCACTTCATGCTGGGAGAGCTGTTCATTGCCTCGACTTTGGCTCAGGGGCTGTCCGGTCCTTCAGAATCCCAGGCTGAGGTTGTCCTCCTCATAACCACTGCAGGGGGAAAAGGGGACATGTCCCTGTGACCTGCAGCCAGGCAGTGGGCATGTGCTCTGCCCGGCCCACGCGTCACCACCTCCTGGCCTCCATTCAGGAGCATTTTTTTTTTTTTTTTTTTGCCTTTTGCAACTTTATTTAACTATAATTGACATTCAAGAATCTGCACATATTTAAGGTGTACAGTTCGATGAGTTTTGACAGGTATGCGTCCAGGAAACCAGCTAAACAATTAAGATGATGAACGTACCCATCATTTCCGAAAGTTTCCTTGTGCCCCTTTGTATTCCATCCCTTCCTTTCCCATCCCCAGGTAACCACTACTACTCTCTGTCACTATGAATTAGCTTGCGTTTTCTAGAATTTGTATATAATTGGGATTATACAGTATGTGCTCTTTTTTAAACTGGCTTCTTTCACTTATAGCCTCATGATTCTGAGATTTATCTGTATTGTTGCATGTATCAATCATTTGTTCCTTGTTATTGGCTGTCCAATGTTTCTAGCATTATCTTGATGTTAAAAACGTTTTAAATTCTCAATTGAATTGCCTAGGCACCTTTGTAAAAAATCAGTTGACCGTGTGTGTGTGTGTGTGTGTGTGTGTGTGTGTGTGTGTGTGTGGTGTGGGACTATTTTTAGACTCTTTATTGAGTTTCATTGATCTGTATGTCTATCTTTACACTAATACTTCATTGTCTAGATTATTGTAACTATATAATGTCTTAAATTAGGCAGTATAAGTCTCTAGCATTTGTTCTTTTTTAAGTTGCTTTGGCTATTTCAGGTCCTTTGCACTTCTGTATAAATTTTAAAATTAACTTGTTGGTTGCTACCAAAAAATGCCGCTGGGATTTTGATTAGGATTGCCTTGAATCTGTAGACCAATGTGGGGAGAACTGACATCTTAACAGTGTGAAGGCTTCTGATCCGTACACGTGGCATCTCTGTCCATTTATTTAGGTCTTTAGTTTCTCTCAGTATTGTTTTATAGTTTTCAGTGTACAGCTCTTGCACAACTTTTGTCAAATTTTCCTTAAGTATTTTATATTTTTGATGCTATTGTAAATACTATTTCAGTTCAATTTTTATTGTTGTATATAGAAATACAGTTGTTGTACAGGAGCGTTAGGAGAAGTTGTTCTGTTGTGGACCAGCTTCTGCTTCTGTCATGCCCAGATCCTATGTGGGACCTGGACATTCTAGAATTGAGATTTTTTTTTTTTTTTAATTTTGTTCTCATAGAATTTTTTTTTTTAATTAATTAATTTATTTTTGGCTGTGTTGGGTCTTCGTTTCTGTGCGAGGGCTTTCTCCAGTTGCGGCGAGCGGGGGCCACTCTTCATTGCGGTGCGCGGGCCTCTCACTATCACGGCCTCTCTTGTTGTGGAGCACAGGCTCCAGACGCGCAGGCTCAGTAGCTGTGGCTCACGGGCTTGGTTGCTCCGCGGCATGTGGGATCCTCCCAGACTAGGGCTCGAACCCGTGTCCTCTGCATTGGCAGGCAGACTCTCAACCACTGCGCCACCAGGGAAGCCCAAGAATTGAGATATTTTTATGATCCTGGACCCCAAGGCCTATCAGGACAGCATAGTAACCACCTAGGTACAGCCTTGGGCCATTACTAATGAGGTTACCTTGGCAGTCACTAACCTCTCGACCCCCAGGTAGGTAGCTGTGAAGACCAAATGAGGCCGTTTGGGAGGCGCTTAGCAGGGGCCTGCCTGAGACCTGTGCTTTGTAAGTGGCAGCCGGGGCCTGCCCGAGACCTGTGCTTTGTAAGTGGCAGCCGTTCACCTGCCTGCATCCTCACGCTGTGTCAGCAAGTAATTGCTGGACAGAAGCAACAGGGTGTGATGTGGGGACGGCCCGTGTCGTGGCCCTGCTGCTCCAGGAGAGAGAAACGGAGGAGTGCTTGCAAGTCAGCCGACTACAAGGAGGGGGGCCTACAGGATGCTGCGAGGAAGTTCCTAATGCCTTTGGGGTGTTGGGGGCCTCTCTCCCGGGAGGGGAGAGGCTCAGTAGGAGGATGCTGACGGGGCCAGTCCAGGGCCTGGCACAGAGCGCAGGCCCCCCAGAACCAGGGGCTCCCCAGCCTCCTGCAGGTCTTCATCGTTTGGGGAGAGGGGGCCCGGGCTGCAGTGGCTGGTGGGGAGGATGGAGGTGGGGCCCTAACCCGGCCAGGCCCAGCCCCTGCCCTCGGCGCCTCTCCCACGTGTCCCGCCGCTCACACGGGCAAGGCCCACCAGCCACCTCTTTGCTTCTTATGCATTTGTGCCTATTAAATACTTCACACTTTCAAAGAAAACTTCTGTTTTGGGTGACAGATGATCTCAATGTAAGTGAAGCTTTCTGCCCCAACTCTCCCTTTCTTTTTCTGGTAAAAAGGTCATTGTGTTAAAAGGAAAAATAGGGGGGGAAAAGCAACCTGAAGTCCTACCACCCAGCGGTCTCCAACTTTTTTGGCACCAGGGACCAGTTTCGTGACGGGGAGCAGCAGATGAAGCTTCACGGGCCGCTGCTCCCCTCCTCTCCCGCCCCTCCCCTCCCCTCCCCTCCCCGCCGCTCCCCTCCCCTCCCCTCCCCGCCGCTCCCCTCCCCTCCCCGCCGCTCCCCTCCCCTCCCCTCCCCGCCGCTCCCCTCCCCTCCCGCCGCTCCGCTCCCCTCCCCTCCAGCGGACCGGGTGTTGGGGACCCCTGCTACCACCTACTAATAATCACTGTTAACCCTTCGTTGTTACATTCTTCTAGATTTTTCCTTTGTAACTGTGTATGTGTGATTTTAAAGCAGCGTACAGTTACGCTCTGTATACTGTTCTTTTCACTTTTATCATTTAGCTGGTGAGCTGCTTTCCGCTTCAGTGAGTGCACATCCACATTGTTCCCTGTCAGCAGCATGACTCTGACATAGGAATATACCACCATTTTCTCTCATCCCTACTGCTGCCCTTTGGATTTGTTTTATGCAGTTTCTTTTTTTTTTTTTATGGCTGCGTTGGGTCTTCGTTGCTGTGCACGGACTTTCTCCAGTTGCGGCATTGTGGCGCGCGGGCTTCTCATTGCGGTGGCTTCTCTTGTTGCGGAGCACGGGCTCCAGGCGCGCAGGCTTCAGTAGTTGTGGCTCGCGGGCTCTAGAGCACAGGCTCAGTAGTTGTGGCGCACGGGCTTAGTTGCTCCGCAGCATGTGGGATCTTCCTGGACCAGGGCATGAACCTGCGTCCCCTGCATTGGCAGGCGGATTCTTAACCACTGCGCCACCAGGGAAGTCCTGTTTTATGTAGTTTTGAACTATATAAATGGTCACCTCATTTCAGCCTGTGGTAGATTAGAAGAGAAGAGGAGGGGCCACAAACTGGGGGAAGCTAAAGTCACACCTGAACCCTTGGGCCCTAGAAGCTTCTGTATCAAACCGCAGGGTCATTGGTACGCTGACTGTGGCCTTGAGCCTCTCTGGTAACAGTGTGTGAGGTGTCCCTGCTGTGTGCCGGGGACTCTTCGTCTTACGTTCTGTGCCGCAGTTCATCGTGGGGCTGGGGGCTTTCTTACACCAACCAGCAACTCCCCGACACCACGCCGTGTCCTGCAGTTCAACTCGGTCTGACGCGGTCTATCTGGAGATACCGTCAGACCGCTCAGGTGGAGGGCTCAGTCCCACCAGACTGCTCCCCACCCCTGTCCCTGTTCAGGCGCCGGTCTTAAGCCAGCTTGTCACCTGTGCTTCTGACCAACCAGCTATAGATCAGAGCTGCCAAAGACCTCCTCCTCAGGTTCAATTAATTTGCTAGAGTGGCTCACAGAACTCGGAGAAACATTTTACTCGCCAGATTACTGGTTTATTATGAAAGGCTATAACTCAGGGACAGCCAGATGGAAGAGACGCACGGGGCAGGGTGTGTGGGAAAGGGCGTGGACCTTCCACGCCCTCTCCGAGAGCTCCACTCCCCAAATCTCCAGCGTTCACCAACCCACAAGCTCTCCGAACCCTGACCTTTTGGGTTTTTGTGGAGCCCTCATCACAGAGGCACAGTTGATTAAATCATTGGCCATTTGGTGGCTGAGCTCGATCTCCTGCTCCACTCCCCTCCGCAGAGGTCAGGACTGAAAGTTCCAACCCTCTCATCAGTGGTTGGTTCTCTTGGCAACCAGCCCCTGTCCTCAGGTGCTTACAAAAGTCACCCAATTAACATAACAAAGGACACTTTCGATTGTTCCCATCACTTAGGAAATTCCTAGCATTTTTGGAACTCTGCCAGGGATGGGGAGGAGTTTATATATATATATTTCTTGTCATATATTTCTTACTATAAACCGCAGTATCACAGTTCTCTGTCTCCCATTTATCCTCCAAGGTAGCTGATATTTCCATCTGTTTGCAGATAAATAGACCACGGTACAGAAAGATTAATTGACTTACGCAAGACCACACAACTAGGTAATGGCAGTGGTAGGATTCAAACTAGCCTATGCCTGACTCCAGAGCCTGTGTTCTTTCTAGAAGACGATGCTGTCAGCAAGAAAGTTAACTACAATAGCCTCTGTACAGGCAGGGCTTTGGGCGTGTGTTCTGAGAAAATTTCCACCCCAAATGGCTCTTACAAACAGAAAAGGTTCTAATGCTAAAGGTGGATAAACTTCAGTGTCTAGGAAGGGTCATTCTTTTATTTATTTATTTGGCCGCACCACTCAGCTCATGGGATCTTAGTTCCTTGACCAGGGATTGAACCACTCGGGCCCTGGCAGTGAGAGTGCCGAGTCCTAACCAGTGGGCCGCCAGGGCATTCCCCTGGAAGATTCATTCTTAAGGAATGGAAAAGAAGGGTGAATGAGGCTTGCACGTTTTAGGCCAAGGGATTGCCCCTCACGTGATGAGAGGGTATTTTTGACAAATGCCTCCCCCCCCCCCCCCCCCCCGGTCTGCAGCAGAACAAAGCTGCCCATCCCCCTCCAGTCCCCCCACCCCACCTCATCTCTGTCCTGGGTTTGAAGCTCGAAACTGGCTGTCTCATTGCCCTCTTTCCTTTTCCTTGCTCAGGTGAGGCGAAAGGCCTTGCAAGAAGAGATCGATCGTGAGTCGGGCAGGACGGAAGCTTCTGACACCAGGAAGCAGCCGGTAAGTTTCACGCTGGGCTCCGCGAGGGGTGCTCTGGCATCCCGCCTCCTCCTCACCTTGCAGGGACGGGAGACCAAGTCCATCTGGCCCAGAAGCAGCCCTCACCTGCTAGCCGGCTCCCTGCTCCACAGAGCTCGTCCTGAGCTACTTTCCTTTCTTGGGAAAGGGGTGCTTGCCTCCCTCCTGGAGAGCTGGCCACTTGAGCTAAGCAGCCTGGACCTTTGTCTCTGGCTCTGGACGGGCAAGGTGTCCCGGTCATCAGTCGCTGGGGGCACGTGATGGCGAGCTCTTTCCAGCAGTGGGTGGTGCCCTCAGAAAGCTGCTGGGGCAGGGGTGGAGGCAGAGGTGGCAGGCCTCTGGTCCAGTTGGAATGGGAAACTTCCAAACCAGACCCAAGGAGATGGCACGGGAGAGTGTATGGCATGGGGACCGCAAGGTCAGGCTGAACAGAGGGACGGGAGGGTGCGGCAGGCAGGGCGGTGGGAACTGCTGGAGGGCGTTTATGTGGGGCAGCGGGGACTGGGGTAGAAGAGAGGGCAGGGGGGAGAGAAGAGGACTTGTTAATAGACGTGGATTTGGGAGAGGGGGACAGAGGATCCAGATGACGGAAGGACTTGCTTCCTTGTAATACTGTCTTAAGCTTTCCTAGCGTAGCACCGAAAAGAACAGCTGCTTTGGATCAAAAGGCCTGAGATCAGTTCCTGGCTCTGCCACCTTCTATAGTTATGAGACTTTAGCAAGTAACTTCCCTTCTTTGAGCTTCAGTTTCCACACCTGTAAAATGGGACTCATGCTCTGGCCCAGAGGGGTATGGAATGGGGCTTTGTTATGTCATTCCTCTAGTGTCTCCTTTCTCTCCATCCTCTTGAACTGGGCAGAGCTGATAAGATTCCATGATTGAGTGAGGAAGGCCAGAAACAAGGCAGCAGCATCCAGAGCAGTGGCCCAGAGGCTATACCTGGAGGGACCTGACAGCAGGAGGGTGGTCCAGGGGCATAGGGGCTGGGATCTTCTGGGGATGCTTTAGGTGGCCCTGCCTCCTGGGACCTGGGACCACTTGACTGCTGAGGCACATGGTGGGGATTTGAGACCCGGTCCCCTCTCAGTGGGTCGGTAGCCCTGTGAGAGCAGGCCCACAGGACTGGTCAGCCTCTGGCAGCTCTCTCCTCAGACCCAGTGCGGGGCTGTCAGAGGTGGCCTCTCCTTCTAGAAAGTGAAGGCTTGGGAAGCAGTTGTTATGCCTGTATTGGGGGCACTGTGAAGCTCGGAGAGCTTGTCACCGGTTCACTCAGGGCAGCTAGCTGTAGCAATGACTGGTTCTTACTGTTCTCCCAAAGCCAACCTAGAAATAAGTGCTAGGCTGGCATTTGGCTCACAGGCGGAGAGTTCCCAGGCAGCACAGAGGTCAGCAATCCTGGTGGGGTGGGGTGGGTAGATGACCAGTTTTCGAGGACTTAAAGCGAACCAGGCGTCATGCTCTGAGTTGTTGGTGTAAAACCTGATTCGAGCCTCAGTGAAGCCCCGTCGGGGGCTGTTATGCCCCCGTTTTATAGATGAGGACACTGAGGCTCAGGGGTTAAGTTACTTGACCAGGGTGACGCAGGCGGGGCTCAATCCTAAGTCTTCGAAGTCACAGTCTTCATGGAGAGCTGGGTCTCTGGCCTCAGCCACAGACATGGGAGGGAAGGGAGTCTTCTCTTGGGCCACTGCTCTGAGGGGCTCTCTTGCATTTTCTCAGACATGGGTGATTCATGCACGGGTTGTAGAGTGCTCTGGACAGGAATCGGGACCCCTGAGTTCCTGGGCCGGCTCAGCCTCTGACTCGTGTGACCCTTCACCTCCCGGGGCTTCCACTCCTTTCCTGCTGTGAAGTGCAGTGCTTCTGCGAAGGGAAAGGCATTTCAGACTCCCACTTGCCCTCTCCACCTTCCAAAGGACAGAAACCTTAGGCTGATGGATGAGTAGCCAGCTGGTGAGGTGTGTCGTACTGTCTGCCGTGAATTGGGGGAGAAGGAGTAAGGCAGACGAGCAACTCAGTGTGAAAGGTGGGCTCTGGTGTGGGCCAGACCCGAGATGGAGTTCAGCAGGGTTACCAAGTAGGCTGTGCCCCCAGTCCAGCTGCAAACCTCCATTTCCTCATCAGGAGAGTGGGAACCAACAGTGTTCCTCACAGGGCTCTGGTTGGAGTTAAGATAATCTGCTGCTGTGCTTGCGAGCACTGTGCCTGGTGCGCAGTAAGCCTTTGATCACCTGGATCCTCCCCGGCAAGGCCGGGGGCTGGGGGCTGGGGAAAGGAAGATGCTTTGGAAGCCAGGGAAGTAACCACCTGTTTTCTCTTACCACAGGGAACTCAGTTTGGCCAATGGGATACTGCTGGCTTTGAAAATGAGGAAAAGAAACTGAAATTTCTCAAACTCATGGGTGGCTTTAAAAATCTGTCCCCTTCATTCAGTCACCCCCCTACCATGGTTGGCAGGCCCAACATGGCCCTCAGCAAGAAGGTGGCCGACACCCTGCAGCAGAATCTGCAGCACGACTACGACCGGGCCATGAGCTGGAAGTACAACCGCAGGGCCGGCCTCGGCTTCTCCACGGCTCCGGACAAAATCTTTTATATTGACAGGAACGCATCCAAGTCAATCAAGTTTGAAGATTAAACTCTCCTGTCTTGTCCCCCAAAACGGCCAACATTGCTTTTATTGTTCCGTTACACAGATGAAAGCCATAGGACAGTTGTCTCGAATCGAACTCCCGCAGAGATAAAGGACAACTGTGTTGATGTGCTTGGACAAACTGGGGTGAGGGCAGCTCGTTTCAGGAACCAGGAGAACATGTGAGTGGCTGAAACCTACTGTTTTCTGTGTGAAGCTTCCGTCCCTGTTGAAGACAGTGAGTATCAATAGCTCACACTTGTCTAGTGCTTACTATGTGCCAGGCACATACGTGTCTCCCTTGCATTAATGTATTTAATCTTCATGATTCTGAAACAGGTGCTATTATTATCCCCATCTTACAGATGAGGAAACTGAAGTTCAGAGATGAAGTAATAACATTGCCTGGGGCCACCCAACCAGTAAATGCCAAGTGTACTTCTGTGCCCCAAGACCGATGTCACTGTTCACCGCACTGAGTGTCCCCTCTAGGGAATTTCACCCAGAATACTCACTGAGGACTAAAATGTCTCAATTGAGGAAACAGAAGCTTTTTACATGCCTAAATCTCAAACAGGAAGCAGGATTCATGTAAACAGGGAGAAGCAAGCTCACTTTCCCTCCCCCTTCTTGGAGTAGCCACAGGCAAAGAGGCGCCTGGATTGCCACCAAGCAGACGCGGCTGAGCTTCCTCCGCTGCTGGGAAATGTGTTTCTAAACCCATCTTGCCTTTTGCGTCTGCCGTCCTTCCATCCCCGGTGCCAAGCTTGCATTTAATCTTTCTGCTTTAACTGGATTCTGAACAGGCGTTTTAGAGAGCAGCTGGTTAGTCCTCCACGTGAACCAATGGCACATTAATTCCCAGGGACGTGTTTATTGGATTCTTTTCAGTCACGAGGAGGAGAATCCCAGGCGACTTCCCTGGAGGAGGTTGAATGCCAGGAGGCACAGACGTGGGGATGACAGGGCGTTGCCTCATCGGCCTGGGAACAGTGTTTCCAAGCCTGACGCTACAGCCAGCCTCACAAAGCTCCAGGTGTAGCCCCCCGAGTGACATGTGACCACCTTCTCCGCATTCACCTAGCATTTTTCTTTCCAAAATATAAGTTCTGATTGGGCCTTTTTCACACCACTTGGCTTGAACTCCTGCTACAGACATCCTGTCTCAGGCAGGCCTGGACAGCCAGGAAATTCAGTCTCTCACGTGGCAGGGAGCCCTGTCCTGTCGTAGGGGGTTGATTCAGCTTCCCATGAAGGAAACGAATGTTTCCTCTCTGCTCCATCATCCTCAGTGTTGGCTTCATCAGGCTGGTGGAAAGATGGCTGTAGCAGTTCCAGGCAGCATATCAAGACACTAGACCATTACAGAGGAAGAAGAACAACCTTCTTGTGGATCAAGGAAACTCCCAGAAGCCCTTTTGTCATATCTCATTGCCCAGCAGTGGGTCACGTACCCATTCTTGAGCCAGCCCCTGGCGTGTGGAGGGAGACTCTCAGGCCAGTCAGGAAGGAAGACTGAGGTTCGGATGCTGGTGAGATGAACACGGGTCCACTACCCCATGGGGCAGAGGTGAGGCAGGCCTGCCTGGGCCCTGACCAACAAGCATTGGCCGGGTCTGGAGTCCTACAGGTCTTTGTTAGCAGTGATTCAGGTGGGCCACTTCCCTCAGAAGGTGAACTTGGCCTTTCATGGATTCAGCCTTGAGATGCATAACGGAAGAGGCCTACAAGGTAAGAGTCTGCGTTTGAGTTAGCTCTTCAGGGCACACCCCCTTCCGACGGGGGAATAAATCTTTCCCAGTCTTGACCCACACTACAGGAACTTGCCCAGTGTAAAAGGAACCAACCACTGCTTCTCTAATCGTTTTTATCTTGCTGAGAGATCACACTACAGCTTAGGGCTGCTCCGCTGTCAGGAAGGGTTGTGCTCAGCCATCTACTGGGTGCTTCCGGAGAGCGGCTGAGCGATTGTCCCTGACCTGTCCCCACAGTGGTAGCTCTCATTAGGGTGTGGTGGTCAGGCCTTTCCCCTCTTGCTGTTCAGTATCTTCAGTCTCTGTGTGATAGGATTTGACTTTCTAGCTCAGTGTGGCTGAATGAGTTCCACTTGGCTTGGGAAGGTTTATTAAAGTCTGTTCCTGAAGCAGGGTCTAAGCAGAGAAGGCTGGGCAGCCAAGACGGCAAGATGCCAAGTGTCCTCAGATTGAACTTAGCCTTGTCTCGGCTGCTCTCATAGATGCAGACCACTGTTGCTCTAGTGACAGCTCCTGCCCTGCAGTTAGCTGGGCCTCTCTCCTTTTGTAAATTAAACAACATTGTCTTGAGTCACCTATCCCCCTTTTTCCCCATGTCCTGGGCCCTCCTCAAGCTGTCCGCAAGTTTTTGTGGTGTGATTTCCCATGTTCTTCACTTGTTGACTCCGTGTGGCACACAGCCTGTCTCCACTGGAACAAGGCGGTTTTTGGATTTTTACTCAGAATCTGGGAGAGATGGGCGGGAGGCCTGGTATGTAAGCACAGCCAAGGTCTTAGCTGAGTATGTAACAACCCTGTTCTCGAACTTGTCGGCTGTTTCTCCCTTGGGGGTTGCTCACTGACTGACCCCCCTCCTATGGCAAGGTCCTTCTCTCCTTATAACTGCCTTTATCCAGCCGTTCCCCAGACCTCGTGATTCTTAACCACTTTATTCCTTGGGGTGATTCCTGCTGTTTCGCCTTAGCCCACTAGGCCCCTCCCTGAGGCCACCTTTCTGTAACTAGACTGGCCCATCAAAAGTATTTGCCAGATAGACACAGTTCTCCCCTTAAAAATTGTGTGTTCAGCTCTGCAAACTTAGAACTGTTCAGGTTTGTGGTTGCAATAATGCCCCCATGCCCCGCCCCCCCACCCCCTGTCCAAGTCCTAATCATTGGAACCTGTTAATATGTTGTGATACAAAACAAAAGGGAGTTTAAGGTAGCAGATGGCATTAAGTTTGCTAATCAGCTGACCTTATTATGATTAGACTGGGCCTACCCAGATAATCCAGGATTAGAAGTAGAAGAGGGAGACAGAAGAGTCAAGAGACTTGCAGGAAACACTCAACAAGCTGTCACTAGTGTGAAGATGAAGGGACCACAAGCCAAGGAATGCAGGTGGCCTCTAGAAGCTGGAAAAGGCAAGAAAACTGATTCTCCCCTAGAGCCTCCAGAAGGAATACAGCCCAGCTGACACCTTCACTTTGAAGGTAAGCCCACTGGACTTCAGACCAGCAGAGCTGTAAGGTGGTAAAATTGTGACGTTTTAAGCCACTAAGTTTGTAGTAATTTAAAGCAGCAGTAGAAAATTAATACAGGCCTCATGCAGAAGTTTTTCTCACTTTCACCTTATTTCCTAAAATTTGATTTTTTTTGTTGTTGTTGTTCCATCATCCTTCATGTAGTAGTAGTAGCAGACTTCATCTCATGTAGGCCACGGTTTTCAGAGACTGGCTAATTGATTTAGTAACAGGCTGAGGAAACCACACAAGAACATAGAAAATCTAAGCTTCCACCTGGGCCAGGTAACACATGGTTCAGAAGCTGCTTTGGTGTAACGGATACCTGACCGAATGTGAAAGTCCGTGTCCAGGTTAATGGAAGAGCATTAGGAATTCACTGACTCAGGCTTGGGCACGGATGCTGTCTGATGTGTACAGCCTCAAAGTAGATGACTTAGAAGTGCATAATTTATAAATTTGCCGATTGATTTTCATTTGAATAGTATCATATAGTAAAAGTGGTATAGGAAATAATTTTAATGAAAATAATTTTGTGAAATAAAGGCCACTTGGGAACATTTGAGCAATACCACCATGCTTTCTGAATGTCTGTTTTGTTCAGTTGAGGTGCATTCTTCAGTACACGCTGTTCCTTAACGGAGGCCATTTTCTCAACAGAATCCTTGCATTGGGGTGGGGTGGGGTTCACTATTAAGCTGGCCGGAAAATCCATAGCATATTCTTGGTCCCAAGCTATTCAATTAAAACATGAGTTTATGTATATTAAAAAAAATTTATTTTAGCTACTTTTACTGTGTGAACTGTATCAGGCTTTTCACAGAGTAGAGGTGAAATGTAGTCTATCCACATTCAGTGTATACCTTGCAAAAGTACAGTAGTTTGGGGGCACTTTTAATCCACAACTTGGATGCATTTTCCTGCACAAGGGGTTCTAGGCTGTGAGTCACCACCACCACCAATATTAATGCTCTTACTGATTCAAAATAAAATGTCAGTGGAAGCTCATTAGTGGTAATACGAGAATCAGATTCCGCCAAACTGATAAAAAAGTAGACAGAATCACATGCTGTTTAGGGTTATGGCTGCAAGAAAACCAGGCGGTTATGTTTAGACACGTTCTCTTCGGGATGAGAGTCAACTGTAATTAAATGAACAGTCATGAACATAAGTGTTCCTTCAGGAGGTTTATTCAGTTACAGTATATTTTCCATCGAAGCTACAGGGAATCTCAGATTTGACCTCACTTTCTCCTTTAATCCACCAGCATACTCTAAATCCAATCAAGAGCTGATTTTGATATAAAGCAAATTAGGGAAAGGGCACAGTGGGTCTGTCAAAGTGGACTGCTTTTCAGGGTTCTTCTTCCAATTAAAAAACACCTTTCAGAAAAGAAAGATGTTACTTGCATTCTTCAGTTTTTCCCTAAAGGCCCATCTGAAGGCCACTTGTGCAAAGAAACACTAAGACGCTGTGCTCAGTGAGCAGGAGTGGATTCGACTGCTCTGACAGCTCCCACTTCTTCACTTCACTGGCAGAATAATCTAGTAGAGAAGCCAGTCTGTACGTGTGTAAAAATAAAAACAGAAACGCAAAACAGGTCTTTCTGGACTTGGCACCAGAGCCCCGAGGGTCAGGTCCTCGTCTGCAGAGGGAGCCTGAGGGCCAGCTCGGTCAGATGCCCCATGTCTGGGCGTTTGCTTCGCTTCTTGATGTATTCCAGAGTTTTCACCTAGGAGGAAAGAGAAAGACTCATCTCCTTTCTGGTTCATAACTCTCAAGGCTCCAACAAATCAGCCATATCGGGAGCTTTGGCTTTTTTCTTAGCAGAGAAGGGAGGGGAAGAAACCAGCAGTTTTAAAATAAGACTCCTTAGATTATAGCTTGCTCTTAAAATCACCAGGAATGACTGGTGTTTTCATACATGTGGTTTTTATTCAGAGGGAGTTAATTCTTACTACTACTCAGTGGTCCCCTGGTTCCAGGACCAAACTGAGGATACTGAATCCCTTATAGAAAATGGTGTAGTATTTGCATATCACCTACATAACTCCCCCTGTATATTTAAATCATCTCTAGATGACTTATAACACCTAATACAAAGTAAATGCTATGTAAATAGTTGCCGATAGGTAGCAAATTCAGGTTTTGCTTCTTGGAAGTTTCTGGAATTTCTTTTCCCCCTGAATATTTTTGATCTGTGGTTGGTTGAATCTGAGGATGCCAAACTTGCAGATACGGAGAGCCGTCTGTACTTTGTAGGGCCTGGCACCTTTCTGGAAGGGGAGACTAGGGCTGTTTGATGTCCAGGCCCTGATGTTGTGTTGAGGCCACTTGTGCCTGGCCAGGACAGCCGTGCTTGGCGGGCGTTGTGAGGGCCCCCACTCCCCCCACTCCACCCCTCCCCTCGCCTCGCCTGGCCTCACCATGGTCCTGGTGTCCGCACAGCCGTGCCTCTGTGCCAGGTGCCACAGGTTGACAGACAGCTGGTTGAGCCTGTTGTTGCGCAGGTCCCCGTGGGCCAAGATGCTGTTAAAGAAGGAAAGGCCCAACGAGCTCTGGCGCTTTAGGGCCTGATATAGAAAAGAGAGGTTACTATCTGGCACTGGGGCTCAGGCCCGGCCCAGTGTTGACGCTGCCTGGGGTTCCAAGGCCAGCTCTACCACGGATCTTCTGGAGGGCGAGCCGCTTAACCTCCCCGGGTTACCCCAGCAGTGATAGGCCGTCTTGCGTAACGCAAGTACAGGAGTAAACTGAACGGTAAGATACGTCTCTTACAGACGTGTCCTCAAGCCACCCAAAGTTTCAGGCACTATTCCCACCCTCTGGGTGCTGGTAATAAAGACCAAAGACAGCTCCCCGTGAATAATGCTCCCCAATGCCTGGTGCCCATGCCCAGCTTTTATAAGAACCATTAGGTATTCTTCACACCAGATCATTCCTCTTTTGCTCAGTGATGTGATGTGAAAGGTACTCTCAAACAAGGAAAGTCTAACCAAAATGTCAGAGTAGACCAAACCTGAACCCCCAGCTTTGAATGGTAAAGACAAAAGGGAAACTAAATCTCCAAAATGCAACAGGCCCAGGAGAAAAGATACCAGCTCCCAAAGGTAAACAAAGGCACCTGGGAAGGCCCAAGTCAGCAGGTGGGCCTGAGCAGGGGACCAGGTCAGATCACACATTTGTGTGGGTCCTGGAGAGCTGGCGCCCGGACCCTTGCTGGGTGCTCTTGGCTGGCGCTGCAGACATCAGTGTTGCCAGGAGCCTTGAGCGTCTGCTTTGCTCCTTGGCAGCTAGTGGGTATGGGGTCCTTACACCGTGACAGGTATGAGCTCTGTGCTTTACACAGCTCACCTTGTTTAATCTTCACAACTCTCTGTAGGTAGGCAGGATTCTAGAGCTGGATCCCAACTCCTGGTTATCCAAACACTAATCTAGGTGCTACTGTGAAGGGACTTTGCAGGTGTGATTAAGGTTATGGACCTTAGGGAGATAATCCTGGATTATCTCGGTGGGCCCAATCTAATCACTTGAGCCCTAAAAAGCAGAGAAATTTTTCAGGCTAGAGTCAGAGACAAGTAGCAGAAGAGGAAAGCAAAGGAAAGATGACGCAGAAGGGGAGACCAGAAAGATCTGAAGCATGAGAAGGACACGACCCACCACTGCTGGCTTTCAAGATGGTAGAAGGGGGCCAAGAGCTAAGAAATGCAGGCGGCTTCTAGAAGCTGAGAACAACCCTCAGCCAACAGCCAGCAAGGAAACAGGACCTCAGTCCTACACCGTATGGAACTGAAGTGGCCAACTCACATAAGCTGGGAGGTGGATTTTTCCCAGTGCCTCCTGGTAAGAGCCCAGCCAGTCAGCACCTTGATTTTGGCTTTGTGCAACCAGGAGCAGAGAAACTGGCCCAGCCAACACCAACTTCTGACTTACCAAACTGGTGAGATAGTAAATGGGGGTTGTTTTAAGTTTGTGGTGACTTAGAGCTGTAATAGGAAACCAGTACACTCCCGTTTTGCTGACGAGGGCAGAAAGCTTCAGGAACTTGCTCAAGGCCCACAGCCAGCAAGTGCGGAGTGAGGGTCTGAGCTCCAGTCGTCCAGTTCTGGAGCCTGTGCTGGTACCCACACCCTCCCATGTCCCGCCCCGGTTTATAAGATGTTCCCACAGACCCATGGTTAACATCACATTAGGGATCCAGATTCTGAAGAAGCTGACAGAGTTGCCCAGTGCAGCTACACAGTTTTATCCAGGGAAATAGGAACGATTTGATGTGATTTAGACCAATACATATTTTTTTCCTGCTTTTTCAAACAACCTACTAACTGTCCATCTGTCCATGCATCCTCCCATGTGTGGAGCCCACAGAGCAGCAGACTACGCTAACTGCTGAGCCAACTTTGTCACCCGCTCCTGCCGCCCTCTCCCAAGTGAGGATTTAAAGTCTTCTAGTGGAGAAAAAAACAACGCAATGAAACTGCCAAGGAGCAGCTAAGAATGCAGTTGGGTGAGGGTGGCCGAGTGACGACAGTGAAGAGACTCAAGCCCCCTAAGTTGAGCCTGCCTGGACAACGGTCTGGACCAGGTGACCGTCATAGCAGCAGCTGAGCCGACCAAACAGCACTGCTGTCAAGGAGCGGGGTCACGCTGTCGGGTCCCAAGCCTGCAGGCACAAGGAGGGAAGGCTGGTAGACTCGTTAATGGGCTGGCAACTGCCCGCTTTGGGTTCCTTTGTTTAATCAGACAGTGAGCTCTGCCCCAGTCGGGAACCGGGGCAGAGACCATCCAGTGGGTTCCAGCCCATCCTGCTCGCCTTTTAAACTGGCTCTCATCTGATGCCTGGGGAACAGGAGGGCCCTGGTTTCTGCTCAGACCTGGAGGACCAAGCTAATAGAAAACTCAAATCCAACTAGAAGAGTCTCCCAAGAGAGGCCCTTTAACTGCATTTCTTTGAAGCAAGGGAGAATTTTAAAACGTCAAACAAGTAAGACAGTATCTTCCTGGTTATTTCTCTATTCTGTAGCTTCTCAAGGATTTTACCCTAAAAGCCCAGTTCGCCTGTGTTTTCAATGCACAGCCCATTAAAAATGAGATCATTAGAGACGGGTCTGGAGATGAGCGGGCAGGCGGCCGATGTGCAGAGACCCAGGAACCTGTGAATACGTTATGGGAGACCAAACCAGGGCCTCGAGCCCCTTGTCTCCCTACAGAGGTTTTAAATAGAAAAGAGCTGCTTTTGTTTCTTTTCCTAGGGGAACTGCCATTTGCAGGAAGTTGTAACCGTCTGGCGTGGTTCCCAGCCTCACCACACCCAAACAAACAGCTTCATAAAGCTCGTGCCTAGGGCAGGGCTGGCTCCTTCACACTCATGTAGAGGACAGTTTTGGAAGCGGGGCTGATACCAGCGCTGAGAGAGGAGACGCTCAGCTCGGGCACCAACGTCGGGCTTTCACGGCGCCCAGCCTGGCTCCGCGGCAGCTGGAGAGAGGTCGGAGCGCTCCTGCCACCCCGGGCTCTAGAGGCCTCCCCTCCCGGGGCCGCCTGTGCCGAAGCTCACAGCATGTTGTTAAAATGAAGGATGACACGTTCCATCTTAGCTCAGTCCGCCCATATTTTTTCTAATAAATGTGCATATATGGGCAGGCATTTTCAGTGAGAGTCCCTGGTATTTATGTGAGTTGAAATGTACTTCAGAAACTTTCCAGCCGTGCTATTCTTTCAGAATTATTTCAGAGTCGTTATCACAGTCAACACCTCCTCCCCCAAGAGAAAGAGACAAGTGTTAAAATAGTTCCAAATTATATGGTTCTAGGCTCTATTTTTGTTGTGAGCCTGGAGGTCCTAGACTGTGGTCGTTTATGCTGTCAGCAGTCACCTCTGATTAGACCCAGCCTGTCGCGTCAGAGTGAAGAAATGCATTTTCAAGCCCGGAGGCACACGTTTCTTGGGCACGACGTGTCAAACACACAGCCCTGCTCTGGCAAGAAGCTAGAGCCAGAGCCCTTGGCTGTAGGTATCAGGGAAGGTGCTAAGAATCCTTCACAGCAGGGGAGCGACCAGTGCAAGTGAAGGTGAAGGACTCCATTTCTCCTGCAATGTAATGAGGGCTCTCTCCTGAAAGCTGCCTACCGCAGAGACGAAGTTTACAGGCTTTCGAAAAAGGCCTTTCAGTTGGAGGAGGGGAGTTACCTCTTCTAATACTAACTGGTTTGATAAACCAGTTCCTGAAGAAATTGGGGTTCTGATGCTGCCCCCTCCACTGACAGCCAGTGCCCTCCAAGCATTAACTCCCCAGCATTCTACAGCTCTGCACCCAGGGGGCCCCAGGGTCAGTGGGACCCACCCACAATCCTCCCTCCCTAGAGAGGGTGCTGGGAGGCACTTGGGGCCCCCAGGGCGCCAGTGGTTCTGTGTTTTCCATCTGCCCTTTGCCCTGCTAACCTTAAGGCTGGCCCTGTGTGCAGTGCCCCTGACCTCGGCAGTGGCCACTGGGGAATGGAGTCTGGAAAATATCCCACTCCTTCCAGGACCTGCTTGAATACCCTGGGGAGAATGGGAACACGGGACATACATGTCTGTTGTGTGTGTGTCTGTGTGTGCGCGCGCACACGCACACCCACAGCTATAGAATAGTCTCATGGTTTCTGTGGTGGGGTGGGGAAGGGGGGAAGGGCAATGGTGGCATTCTGTACAGTCCTGGAAGTGAGTAAGAATTAAATTAAGTCCAGCTTGATCTTATTTAGTCTTCAAAGGATTTAGTGGTGTGAGGGTAGAGAAGCAAATACTAAAAACGTGAGACTTGAGGTTTGGGAAGGAGGGAGCTGGGGAAGTGTGTGGGCAGGAAGGGGAGGTCTGGAAAGCCGCTGGGAACCCTGCAGCCCGAAATCTGTCCTGGGTTTGGGAAAGGGAATTGGAGGGGGTGGGGGGTGAGTGGCAGTGAGAGAAAACAGGAATCTGCCAACATGAGATCAGGAATGAGCTGTCAGTTTGTTTGGAGTAGCGAAGAGCAAGACTGGCGTGGGGTGTGGGGAGGCAGACATGGAGGCAGAAGCCTGACATGAGCTGCCCCAGGGGAAGGACTCAGAGAAAGGTCAGGCACTGGCTTTGACTCCAGAGTCACTGCCAACCTCCCCACCCTGATTACACAGCAGGAATCAGCCTTAACACAATGTCCACCAAGCCTGAGACAGAGCTTCTGGGATCCATCTGTCACCCACATGTTTGAGCTGAAGCTGCAAAAATGGAGTAACTGGGGAAGGGTACCAGGTAGTTATTTAGATTGTACTATAATTTGGAAATTATTTTGAAATCAGTCAACCATCTATCTATATAGAGAATATGGGAAAAACTGCTCTGAAAAGGTAACGATGCAACATCTGATAAAGGAATATATTCTGTGGATCAGAGCATGGGTTCTAGAAGATTGCCTTGACCACATTCCATAGCTACCACTCTAGGATTCAGTTTCCTCATCTGGAAAGTGTAAAGGGATAACAGCTGTTCCCACTCATGGGACTGTTGTGAGAATTAGATGAAACCACACACGCAAAGTTCTCCACACTACACTTATGTATAAGGCTGGGATGCGCGATAGTGAGAGGCCCGCGCACCGCGATGAAGAGTGGCCCCCGCTTGCCACAACTAGAGAAAGCCCTTGCACAGAAACGAAGACCCAACACAGCCAAAAAAAGTAATTAATTAATTAATTAATTAAAAAAAAAAAAAAAAGGCTGGGATGGGAATTTCCTGGCTGTCCAATGGTTAGGACTCTGAGCTTTCACTGCCAAGGGCCCGGGTTCAATCCCTGGTCGGGGAACTAAGATCCTGCAAGCTGTGGGGTACGGCAAAAACAAAAGGAAAAGGCTGGGCAAGCACAGCCTGCTATCACAGCTGCACAACAACCGTGCGCCACTTGTTGCAAGGTAAGTGGCGAGGCCTTGACCGAGGAGCGTGATGCAGTGGCTATGGATTCACGCCTGGGGATCTGGGTGGGAACCTGTCTGTCACAACCAGAGGAAACCAGGGGCTCTGGAAACCTCTCTGAGACTCGGTTTTCTTTTCTGTCCAAGGAGAATGAGCGCAGCACCTACATCACAGGGCTGTTGTGGGCCTCACAGAGCCAAGGTGTGGAAAGTGCAGGCTGTTACTCAACGTGTGCTGATTGAGCGCCCGCTGTACGCCAGGTTCGAGGTGAGGATGCCGGGGTGAGTGACAGATGGATCCCAGAGACCCTGTCTCAGGCACAGGCAGGTCTCCGAGACCCACGTCTCGAGGTCCCGGCCACACGGAGCTTACATTCTGGTGGGGGAGGCAGGCGACTGAGAAGTGAACACACAGAGCATTTCGGAGAATGCCCGAGCGTCACAGGGACAGTTCAGAGGGGCGCAGGAGTGTAGTGGCTACTTGACACAGGGTTCAGGGAAGGCCACTCTGAGGAGGTACTTGAGCTGAGACCCGAATGATGACAGGGGTGGCCAGGGGAACCCTGGGGAGGCGCAGTGCTGGCAGAGAAAATGGCAGGAGCAAAGGCCCTGGGGCCATCGATGAACAGTCTTCACACAGGCGCATTACTCTCTGGACGAAGCAATGTCCAAGCACCCTGGGAACTCGTGCTTTCAGGGCAAGCGGCGGGGATGGGGGCGGCAGGGGCACCTACCTCGTCCTTGGCCAGGGTTTTCAGGTGCTCCAGGATCTGAGCCATCACCGTCTCGCACAGCTTGTTGTTCTCAGCCAGAAACTTGGAGTCTCCCCCGTACAGGCTGTCATTGGAGTCAACTGATGGAAGAAACCAGAGCAGTGAGATGTTCCCAAGCCCAAGGCCAGGGAGCGGCAGCCGTGGTGTCAGCACGTGGCAGGAAATCACAGCAGGGCAAATGAAAACGGCCAGAATTTCCCACGGGCTTGGGGCCTTGGGAATCATGGAGAAAACACCTGGCCTTCCAGTCTAAGCCAGAGAGCTCGGACTCCGAAGTCTGTCCCCTCCGGCCCAGGCATGGAGGGGGACAGAAAGCATCACAGTGACCATCAGAATGGCTGTCAGCACTGAGCACCGGTGTGCCAGGCACTGGGCACAGCGCTTCACAGGTGTTACTGCGGAGTCCTCATAACCGGCACGTGCGAGAGAGGACAGATGGGGACACTGAGGCTCCGAGCCCGTCCCAGCCAGGATCCCAAACTGGGAGGCGCCCGTCAAAGCCTAAGCAGTTACGCACCGCCCCCAGCCCCTGCCCTGTCACTCCGCCTCAAAACTTCTGCAGATGGAACAGAAGGTTCTCTGCATCTTCTCGCAAACCTGAATCCTTTCACTCAAGTCCCCTCTCTCCTAGGGCATCTCCTGTGACCGCCGCTGTCTAGAGAAAGAGCAGCTGCAAGAACAGCCTGAGTTCGACCTCCCTCTCTCCCTCCTTCCTATCAACCTTCGCACAAAGCATGACCTCTGGGTAAGGAAGGAGAGGGACTCTACAGGGTTCTGTTTGGCACTTTGTTGTTTCTCACTTAATGATTCCTGGAGCTCTTTCCATATCAGCATATATGGATGTGCTGCTTTGCTTGTACTAGCTGAGCAGTAGTCCATTGTGTGATGGACCAGAATGCTTTTGGTTGGTCCCTCCTGCGGACACTTCAGTGGTTCTCCTCCTTTTTTTTTTAGGGGGGGTGCAGTGAGGGGTCAGGGCCAGGCTGCTGCAAAGTCTTACCGTCTGTAAGGGAACCACAACCTCTGCCTTGCAGAGTCGATTCTTTCCCTCCATGCCTTTTCTCGCCAGATCCTTTTTTAACTGCTTTCACCCCAACTCCCAAATGCCGACTTGTACGTGACTGAGCGTAGTTATTTCCAGTGTGAATGAGCGGCGCTCGGTGCAGTGCAAAACCATTGGAGCACCCTCAGCGCTAAGTGGTCAAGGAGAGGAAAAGTGCAGTGGCAGCTCTTAGATGTTTCTGATCTGGTGGAGGCCTAAAATTTGGGCCACTGTCCCAGGTGCAGTGACAGCTGATAAAGCAGAGGCCGTGCAGGTGCCTTGGCGGGGCGTGGCTGGGCTTATACAGCCATGTACACACAGTGCTAATCCAGTTCATGGTTTAGAGACGTTGTCAATAAACCGGTTCAGCTTAGCTCATCTGGGGGAATGTGGTTTGCTGTGCTCTTCTCGGCCCAGCCCATCACCATCCCTAGGATCCTGTCTCCTAGGCATATACAATCAAAAAGGGATGATACATATGAGATCACAGTAAAGCCCATGAAGTTGTGTGATGCAAACAAGAGGTGACACCACAAGCGAGGGACACGGGGCACTCGTTTAGCTTGCAGATGGGTGAGGCTGAGAGTCAGAGCCACAGTGCATAGCCCCACTATGGTCAAAGTCACCAGCCGTCTGTCAGGGCCTGCATAGAACCATTCCCTGGACTGCTGGCAACGAGCTACAGAACCAGGGGATCACGTTAAACAGGCATTGGCCATGAAGACGAGAAAAGCCAAGGTACAATGTGCAGGGATGGCTTCTGAGCTTTTAAGAAAGTGACCCCTCTTAGGGTCACTTATAGGAAAATTGGCAAATACATCAGTGTATCAGAAATACATCTAAATGGCCTACAATTTTAGGGGAAAAAAAAGTTCAATTTTACTAGTGATCAAAGAACAGAAAACTAAAACCACAGAAGAACTTTTTTTTTTTTTTCACAGAAGAACTTTTAATAAAACATCACCTATCAGATTAACGAAGGTGAGAAACAATACCCGGTTTTGATGTAGGCCTGGGCACACTGTTGGTGGGAGTACCATAGCTTGGAAATCAGTAAGAAAAGCCTTAAGAAATGTCCAGTACCACTTCACACCCATTAGGATGCTGTTATTTAAAAACAACAACAACAAAGAGGAAAATAAGAAGTATTGATGAAGATGTGGAGAAACTGGAAGCCTCGTGCATCGCTGGTGGGGATGTAAAATGGTGCAGCTGCTGTGGAAAAGCAGCTCCAGGATCCAGCAACTCCCGTGCTCAAAGGACTTGAAAGCAGAGGCTCAAACAGATACACGTACATGAACGTTCACAGCAGCATTATTCACAAGAGCCAAAAGATGGAAACAACCCAAGTATCCACTGACAGATCAATAGATAAGCAAAATGTGGTTTAGTGGTTTATCTAAACAGTGGCATATTATTCAATCACAAAAAGGAATGAAATTCTACTACATGTTACAACATGGATGAACCTTGAAAGCATTATGATAAGAGAAATGTGCCGGACACAAAAGGACAACTAGGGCTTCCCTTGTGGCACAGTGGTTAAGAATCCGCCTGCCAATGCAGGGGACACGGGTTTGATCCCTGGTCCGGGAAGATCCCACATGCCGTGGAGCAACTAAGCCCGTGTGCCACAACTACTGAGCCTGCGCTCTAGAGCCCGCGAGCCACAACTACTGAGCCTGTGCGCCTAGAGCCTGTGCTCCACAACAAGAGAAGCCACTGCAATGAGAAGCCCGTGCACCGCAACGAAGAGTAACCCCTGCTTGCCACAACTAGAGAAAGCCCGCGTGCAGCAACAAAGACCCAACGCAGCCAAAAATAAATAAATAAAATAAATTTTTTAAAAAAAAGACAACTATTGTATGACTCCACTTATATGAGGTACCTAGAAGAGGCAAATTCATAAAGACAGAAAGTAAAACAGAGGTCACCAGAGGCTGGGGGGAGGGGGGAAGGGGGAAGTTATTGTTCATTGGGTACAGAGTTTGTTTGGGAGGATGAAAAAATTTTGGAAATGGATAATGGTGATGGTTGCACAACACTGCAACTATACTTGATAAAAACTGAATTGTACATTTAAAAATAGTTTAAAAAAGTCTTAGTACAGAAAAAGGTCAGATCTTTGACTTGGGAAAACCCACTCCAAGGGGTTTATCCTAAGAAAATCATCCCCCAGTTGCACAAAGATGCATATATGTGATATTGTTTCATCACAGAGGACAATGTTCAACGGATGTTCATTATAAATGTTGTGTATAATGGTGAGAGGAGAAGCAACGGAAATATCTACCAAGAGTTTTGATTAAATGCTCTGGGGCATGAGCATTAAATAAAATACTATGAAGACAATAAAAGTATATGATCTATAGTTGTTAACTACCATGTACTACACTATACTATTGCTACAATATACTATTACTGAAAGATATTTATAATATACTATTAGTAAAGTGACAAACCAGTATATACCACACACAGACATATATAGCCATATATTTCCTAATTTATAACTTCCTAAGAACGAATTTTTTCAATTAAAAAATTATATTTTATTATTTTATATATTTCCTGTCATCTGTCTTGAATCTTGGGGAATGGTACAGGTATAAGCATATAGTAATTAACTGATTGATAAAATAATTTCAGGGATGCTTCATGTACATTTCTAGTTGCTATTTCAAGAATTACTCCTTCTTCTACTTCAATAAAATTGTACATAATATTCTTTTAAAATTCTTACATTTATATTTAACTCCCAATTAGGCATTTGGGAAAAGTATGAAGGAGGAAGAATGACACTATGAAATGTATTTTTTAATGAGCCATTCTTTGCTTATCTTTTTCCAAATAAATTACTACTGAGTTTCTAAGTGGAAAAAAAAAAAAAAGAATAACTCCTTCTTCTTTTATCCCCAGCTTTTTACTTAAACAAATGTCAAGGCTGTAGAACAGCGGGAATAACAGTATACTGAAGCGCTGCCTCTCTCTCACCCAGCATCACCAGTTGATGCCGTTTTGCCACTTCTGTGAAGCTCTCTCGCTTGCTCTGTCCACGCTCTCACGTACACACAGATATATACGTCATTTTTTCGGCTGAACCATTTGTAAGCAGGTTGCAGACATACTGCCTGAGAACGAGCAGGACAGCTGGTCTCCTCGCTCCCCAGCTTCTCTGTCCGCATGAAACCTCTACTCCGGTTCTGAACTGCCCCTTCGTGGGGAATGTTCTGGGAGTGCTCTCCTGGGTCGGCTGCTGGCTTTGTAGTTGTTCCTATGACACAGGTTGGTAGTGAATTGCCCTGGGCTGCAGGCATCCGTCCCAGGATTTCTGAGATGGCTCTGGCTCTGGCTGCTGTGTTTCAACTGCTGTCCATGACATGGAAGACAGCGGTTATTCTTGTAAGAAGAGAAAGAATTTGATTCAGCCATTCGCCACCATGTGATTTTGCAGGGTGGCAAAATGCAGCTGGTAAAGGAATTTCTCACACCTGCTGCTGAGGACTAGGCTAGCTCCTGGCATAAATTCCCAGTCTTACTCTTCTTACTCTGCGCTGGAGTAACCTACTCATTCGGATTAGCCCAGCAGCAGGGGAGAAGCGAGGAGGTCTAGGACCACCTGTGGCCAACCACCCAAGCTGCAAGCATCCCGCCCAGAGGGGTCAGAGGCGTGTTCAGAGCAGGCCGCTCACACACGCAGAGCACGGACTAGGTGAGGGCCTGCTCTGCGCCAGGTTCCAGGACCCGGAGACCCGGTGGGTGGGGAACGGGCTGACCTGGTCCTGCCCTCACAGAGCACACAGGAGGTGCAGACGAGCAAACGGGCAATCACAACCGCATGGGCTGCATGTCAGGAGAGGGCGGCCTGGGGGTCCCAGGATCCTAAAATCTAGGCTTGGGATGGAATCATAGAATCAGATCTAGGCTGAACCCTGATGGTGGAAAATTCACAGAGAAAGTTAAAAACGGGGTCAGGACTGGGGAAAAGTGTTTCCATGCTAACACTTGGTGGTGACAGAGGGAGGGAGGGAAGGGCGAAGTTGACAGTCAGAAGTAATTTGGCCTGGCCAGAGTATAAAGCAGGCCTGAGAGTCCAGACTGGCGCTCACAACGGGGAGAAATGAGATCCCTGGCAAATGGCTACTAAAAATAGCCCAGGACCTCTGCATCTGTCTGGCCCTGGGGTCACAACCCCAAATGCTTCAAGGGCCTGGCAGGTGACGTGGAAGAGTGAAGGGGCTGTGCCGACTTCCCACGGGCCCCGGAGTTGTACTCTTCCAACTAGACATCTGCGTGTTAAATAAATAGACATTCAGTGTCAGAAGTGACCTGCCTTTCCACAGCAAGCACACTGTCTCGCACGCTCGCATGACAGCACTGGAGTTATGGCTCCAGGTCATTTCAGAACATTCTCTTCTTATTCATCTGGAAAGAAAACAGCCAAGGCATCCTTCGTAAATGCAAAAAAAAAAATCTGACCCCAGTTTTTCAAAAGTTCGAACCTTTGTCAGCGCTGTCTAAAGAGCTGCCTCGACTAAGACAGAGATGGGAAAATGGAGCCTCCACCCCTGCAAAGCCTCCCAGGGCCCCGGGACTCTCTGCTACGAAGACAACTGTCAGGTCACAATTGTGCACTCAGAGTAAACAGCTGGGCCAAGAAGGCAGCAAAGAAAACCCACCCTTCTGTTTTCATCTCTAAAAGCTAGAAAACTAGACTCCACCTGTCAAACACAGCCACGCTCCCCATGCTGGCGCTCTGGCTCCTACAGTGCGCCCTGCTGTGCTGTGTGGACAGGGGATTCAGTGAATCTGTTTAAAGAAGGGAAGAGCAAGGAGAGGGCTTGCTCCTCTCATAGGGCCTGGGTTTACAGACCCACTTCCACGGCAGCATCTGGTCCTCAAAAGTTTCTCTCTTGTTCTGAGCCCTCTGTGTGCCCTTCACAAAAGAGGAAATAAAAATGCCAACAAATACAGGAAAAGCTCACCCTCATTAGCCATCAGAGAAATGCAAATTACACTCATCAGAAGAGCCCAAATGAACAAGACTCACCGTATCAAGGGAAAAAATGGAAATCTCATTCATGCCTGGTGGGAGTGTAAACTGGTATAAGTATTTTGGAAAACTGTGAGACAGTACCTACCAGAGCTGAACATAAGCAAATCCCACCAGCCAGCATTTCCACCCCAGGCATATACCCGACAGACATGAACCCCAAGAGTTATATATTCAGGAATGTTCACAGCAGCACTCCTCACAACAGCTCAGAACTGCATCCACAGGGGAATGAAGAAATTCTGGTATATTCATACGATGGAATACTATGCAGCAATGCAAAAGGACGAACACCAGCTACACACAACACAGAAGAATCTCACAGACATAACACTGAGTGAAAGAAGCCAGACGCCAAAGAATGCTTGCTAAATGAGTCCATTTATGGAAAAGTCAAAACTTGGCAAACTAATCTGTAATGTTAGAAGTCAGGAGAGCAGTGTACCTTTAGAGAGGAAAGTGGTGGTGCTGAGTGGACGGGGGCATACAGGGGACTTCTGGGGAGCTAGTAATGTTTGATTCCTCTATCTGGGTGGTGGCTACTGGGTGTGTTCACCTTGTGATAATCTGCTGAGCTTTATGGTTTATTGTATGTGTGTACTATGATATACTTTAATCAAAATATTGTTACTTTGTAATCAAGGAGGCAGCATAATGCATGTACCACAGTGAATTCCACTCCGAGCACTAACTGGCCCTGAGCCCTGGAAACCACGGGGTTGGTAAAACCACGTTGTCTTTCGGTGTCTCCCCTTGCTTGTGTGTGAAATGGGGACACAGATGCCCGTCCTCCTCATGATGCTGTCAGGATGAAAGGAGAAGGAGGCCCGTGGAGTCCGGCGCCGCACCCGGCACGCAGTAGGAGCTCACATCGCGGGACTTATCATCATTGACATTAACCAACCTCCCCAAGTTACACCTTTACGTAACCTCAGCCCCCAAATCCCAGCCAGAGGAAGCCTCTGAGAGTTATAACGGGAGGCCATCCTTAGCACTGCAAATTTGTTCTCTATAATATCCAAGTGTAGAGACAGTTGCTTAAACCCTGAAGTATTCATTTACTGGCCAAATCACTTTTAACAATAGGGCCATTTTTTTGGAAACCAAAAATCGGAACCGAGGCTCTGACAAGCAGGAAGATGCCTGGGCTCAGTGGGCAGAGGTCTGGAACTGGGACTGTCCCATGTTGTGTCAAGGACATGAGGAGGCGGCTCCCAAACCTGTCGGAGCAAGTTCGAGACGGCTGGTTGCATGTCGGGGAGCAAGGCCGTCTCCTTCTTCCAAGCACCTGCTCTAAGGGTCCAGGTCAGGACCCAGGTGAAACTGGTAAGGAACAGGCCTGGGATGAAGGTCATGCATGTGCATATGTAGTCACCGTTCTAGGTTATTGTGTGGCACACCCAAGACATCACTGACCCAAAAGAGTGCTTCTCTGAACTCGTCTGTTTGTCAAAATGATCTTGGATGCTTGTTAAAGATACAAATTCTCAGGCCTCTTCCTGGGGATTCTAATTTAGAAGAGACAGATGGGGCCCAGGAACCTGTATTCTTAAGAGCTCCCCAGGTAATTCTTACACTGGGCAAATTTATCAAGACCCTGGAGTAGAAGTTCATGGTAGGTAAAACACAAGGGGATTAAATAAAAGAGAAGGTGAAAACCCTGCACTTGCTGTTCAGAAGTTCAAACACAGTGCAGTCTGGTGGAGGGACCCAGCTACCTTTGTCTACGTGGTAGAGATAGGTCTCCTGGCTCATGGCGGACAGCAGGTGCAGGACACAGGTGTAGATGCGGATTTTCTCATCACTGTTGTCCTCCCAGGTGTAGTCCTGGATCACGTTGAGCAGCTCTCGAACAAGAAACAGGACCCCGTGTTCAGGATGATCCTAGTGGAGGACCAGAAAAAGGATAAATAATCCTAGACGTGAAGCAGGAGGAAAAAAAAATCAAGACGGAAACCCAGGTCCCTCCCTTTAGCAGCTGTAGAGAAATTAAAGTGCCAGCTATGGTTAAACAATAGAGAGAAAAGGGACAAAACGTTGTTAACTCCACTAAACAACACGCTCCAGTCTGGGGAGACAAGCTTTGAGAGCTCTGGGTCTGAGGAAAGAAAGCAAAATTACCTGTCAGTTTAATGGTCTGTTTCCAAAATTACAGCCTTGCTCTTATGTCCGTAACAGTAGAAAGCCCTGTCCTTCCAACTACAGAAGCTAGATTGCAGGTCTCGTTGCAGACAGCACAGCAGAAGCCACCTACCTCGGGTAAACCCCCAGATGATCACTGTCACCACCAAAGGCACCGACTTTAAACACAGCCTCACTCTTTAGGGTGTTCAGCAACATTAACAGCTAAATGGAGGATCCTCTCTTGGGAGAGGAAAAACCCAACAGTCAGTCACAGAGCTTATAACAGTGTTTCTCAGATGCTAAACTGAACCAGTGCTGGGATGCAAAAGAGTCAGCAGCTGCAGTTCAGTTCCAAAAAGGAATATGCGACGCAGCGGCTCCCCCGCTGAACGCTCTCTGCAGACTCCTCCCCCCCCAGCTCCCGCTGCCGTCGCCCCGCTGACCCGGCTGGCCCATCTTGCCCCTCACTCAGTCCAGCGCCACCTTTATGGCTCCCGGGACCAGCTGGACCGCTCAGGGTCCTGGCAGGACACAGAGGACACACTCACAAGGGTTAAACGAGGATGGTTTAACGAAAGATTATCAGAATGAAGAGAACTAGCGAGGAAAGATGAGGCACCCAGGGCCTGGCAACAAAGGGAAACTGTTACCATCCTCGGGCTGAAAGCACGTGGTGGGGAGCGAGTTTTTGCAGTTGGAGGCGACCACCCAGCAGCAGCTGCAGCCCTGGATGGAAGAACAAAGCCATCGCCAAACACGGCCCAGTGAGAGCTGGGGGATAAATACCCCAGCCTCGCTCTCCCCCTGCCCTGCAGTCCACGTCAGTACTCGCCGCTGGCTGAACCAGCTGGAAGCCAGAAGGAAGGAAGCCCCGGTGACGCGATCCCCAGAGGCCAGTCTCCCACACAGACCAGACTGAAGGGCACGGGATGCTCTGGAGGGCAGCTCATATGCCAAGGGGGTCCGGCCTCCCAGCCCTGCTGTTCCCCTGACTGGAATATTCACCTGCAAGACTTGGCCGCACTGGCTCCTGACAGCCTCCAGATCTCATCTTACCTGTTAGCTCCTGCCCTGCTCGGCAATCCAGAGCCCCGCCCCGTCTCTCTTAGTCTCTCTTCACGTCAAGTCATCCATCTCATTTTTTCAGAGTAGTGCTCAGCATCGGAAGCGATCTTATTTATTCCTAACTACCCAAACATACCTCTTGGTTCATCTTTTTTTTCATCCTAGCCTATAACCCCCAGGACGGCAGGTACTTTATCTGTTCTGTTTGCCAGTAATACACTGCCAGGACTGCCCAGGATTGCAAATGGTGCCCCATCCCTGTCTCTGCCTCCTGGGACAGTGCTGGGCACAGAGCAGACACTTGGTAGGTAAATAATGTTGAATGGATAACATTTTTCGAGCACCTTCTATGTGCCAGGCACTGAGGTGGCTACAAAAACAACAGCTAACTTTTATGGTAGCTATTGTAGCTACCATAGCTTTTCTACGTTCCGGGAAGATACTTTTATGACCTCCTCTCCCCCCCATTTCACAGATGGGAAATGAGCTACACTGCTGGTGCATGGAGGAACCAGGATTTGAGCCCCGGGAGTCTGGCTCCAGAGTGGACATTCCTAACTGCTGATACTCTATTTATACTGCCTCTCTACAGATGAATTAGGGATGAACTAGACTTTATGGAGCTGGCTAGTTGGGGGAAGGCATACACGTAGTCGGCTATCTTGAATTCAGGCATGGAGTACAAGTGTAATAACCGAGGTGGGCGGGAGTTAACAGCTACGTAATCCAATGTGTGGATACACAGCAGTAATACTTCCAATGGGTAAGAATGAGGGTGGAGGAGTGGGAGATGATTTGTACAGCTGTTAACATCTACAGGAATTGCTGTTATGGCGTCAGCACAAAAGAAGACACATGACACTCCAAAATCTGAGTACCTCAGACTATATGCAGCAAAATTGCCTGTGCCATGGTCCGCCTTCCATTGCCAGAGTCAGTCTCAGATGGCAGCTTACTACTGCCTTTCTTTGCTAACAGCTGTTTCTAACTAGGCTATTTTGTTCTGCTATGTGGATGTTCAAAATATATTCTATTTCAGGATCTGCCCTGGAAAGAGACGACAATCTGAATGTTCCAGTAACTTAATTTCAATATAAATTGCCATAACTATTGTGAGAGAGCATTCAACACACCTTCAAAAAGGTGGAAGAAGGGGTAACGGAGACGTGAAGGTTTGTAGCCAGCCGTTTCTGCTAGCTTTAAACCGAAGAGACGAAGAGATTATTTCCAACCTTCTCTACAAGGAAAACATTTTCCACATGATAGCCACGCTTCAGTGGTTGTAACATTTTCAAAAGAAATTGTACCAGTGCCAGCAACTAAAGAAAGGCAAACATAGATTTTTTTTTTTCTTTAAAGAAGAAAAAAAGATCCCAATTCAGTTGGCAATCCGAGGGGAAAAGGTTTCCCCTGGGGTCTCTGCCAAGGCTGCCCGGCAGCAAACAAATGCTCAGGAGGCGGCTCCCAAGGGGCGCCTGGGAGGGACTCAAACCTCTCTCTCTCTCTGCTGCACGGAAAGGGGGCCTGCCTTCCACCACTCAGAATATCCCTCTGGCTCCTTGGTCTGCGGGAATCCTTCTATTAAATGTCACTGCTTGAGAGAAGGAATACCCTGGAAACGACTAACTTCCCAGGAGACCTGAGAGGCAGCGAAGACAGCGCCGAGTACACACATCCTGGCTTTGAATCGTCTTGGCCACTTAGTAGCTGGTGACCCTGGGTGAGTCACTTCACCTCTCTGTGCCAGGGTCTGCTTCTGTGAGATGAGGATAGTAACAGGTTTGTTCGCAGTGAGTATTTGTGAACTGCTGGCTGGCTCACTGTAAAAGGTATGTAAGTGTGTTAAATAAATATTCAAGTCCTTTAGAAGAGGAGCCAGAACACAAGGGGACTGGGAGGAAGGGCAAGAAAGGAAAGAGGGGCACTGGGAGGACACGGCGGGGGTGGAGGGCAGGAGACAGATCACCATGGAGACGCGAGGCCGGCGGAGAGTCTGCAGAGCTCCCCGGCCTTGCTGCAGCCAGCCCCTGCCCATCTTGCCGGCTCGAGACCCTGGTGCCCCTCTAGTCTCGCATCACCTCGCTCATCACCACGGCTCTCTTCCTCCGGTGCTGCTGGGTGGCCCTTCCCACCTCAAGGCCTTACCCACACTGCTCCCTCTGCTGGGAACACCCTCCCCCCCACCTCCACCGCCCCACACTTAGGGACCTACTAGTCTTCCTCTGGTAACACATTCTCAGGGAATTTCCCTGACCCACTTCCCTTCAAATCTGAGGCTCTCAGAGGTCCCTGTAGTTCTTTATGACACCTTATACAATCGTAGTTAAGTATTTATTTGCTTATTAGCATCTGTCTCCTTGAGTGGGAGCACACATTTCTCATGTTCACTCCTCCATCACCAGATCAACAAATATTTGCGGGGTAGACGGAATGAATGACTCTTAGCACCTGGATACCATGTTATGCTGATGGCTGGACGTTTTCTCAAAGACAAGACGGAGAAAAGACATTTCCCTGCTGTGTCCTGGTGATTAGTGCCAGAAAACTGATGGGAAACATTTCCATTGCCTACAAATTTCAACTGAATCAAAATCAGGCGTCTGAAGTGGTAACACTGAGCTTGTTCAATTAATTCTACTTTTCTTATCCTACCAAATGTTGTTAAAAGAAATGCATTAGTTCAATAACATGGAGAAGACTGTGCTGCAGTCTACCAAGAGGCTGACTGCTACTAGCGCCAAAGAAGAATGCTTCAAAATGCTCCAAAGGTGGTGCTGCTTGCTGAGGAGAGAGGGCTGTCCTGGGGGAATGTTTACTTCTGCATTTATAAGTATGAATAGAGTGGGCCAAGTATTTTATTTGGTCTAAAATGGCTTCAATTTTTTTCTAAACAAATAAAATGAATCAAAGCTTTCCAAACCCATTCTTTGGAAGTCTTGTGCTCTGGGGGTGGGAATGCAAAATGGTGCAGCCACTATAGAAAACTGTATGCAGGCACCTCAAAGAATTAAAAATGGAACTACTATATGATCCAGCAATCCCTCCTCTGGGTATTTATCCAAAATAATTGAAATGAGGATCTCAAAGAGATACTAGCGCTCTCATGTTCACCGTAGCACTATCACAACAGCCAAGATGTGGAAACAACCTAAATGTTCATTGACAGATAAATGGATAAAGAAAATGTGGTATACACATACAATGGAATACTATTCAGCCTTAAAAAAAAAAAAAAAAAAGGAAATGCTATCATAACCTTGGATGAACCTTGAGGATATTATGCTGAGTGAAATAAGCCAGTCACAGAAAGACAAATACTGTATGATTCCACTTATATAGGGCATCTAGAATAGTCATGTTCATAGAATCAAAGCGTGGAATTCAAGGGCTGGGAGGAGGAGGAAATGGGGAGTCACTAATCGATGAGCTTCAAGTTTCAATTAAGCAAGATGAATAAGCTGTAGGGATCTGCTTGTACAATATTGTGCCTTGAGTCAACAAAGCTGTACCGTCCACTTAAAAATGTGTTAAGAGGATAGATATGTTAAATGTCCTTACAACAATAAAATTAAATTTAAAAAGCAGAATTTAAAAAAGCTGAGACATGAAAGGTAAAAATGTGAACCAGGTAAAGGTGGGATATGGGAGTCATCTCCTGCTAAACCTACTCACAGCGGGCGGGGCTCGTGTGTGGCCCGTCCTCTGGCTTCTGAGCTCGGTTAGCGCCCAGCCTTGGCCCTTCAGGCTCAACATCTCACTGCACCCGGAGAGCTGGCCAGTAGTTACTATGCTGCATCCCACAGGAGGGATATAGGGTTGTTAAGTCTCAACAACCTTGAGCTAATAAAGCCCCCTGCAAACGTTTCAGGCAGATCGTGCAGGACAGGCTCTGCGGCAGCACAGACCTCCCAGCTCTGCTCCTCAACAGCGGCGCGACCCCAGGCAAGCCTCTCGGGCTCCAGGTCTCCTTAAGTGTAAAAGGTACAATGACTCCTACCTTGCAAGGCTTGGGGGCATTTTCCTGGAGACTGAATGTTGGGGAGGGCACCTAGTAAGAAGTCACGAACTGTGGCTATTCTCCATCTCATCATCTTTAGTAAATCCTGGCAAAAGCCTGAGCGCTGATACCAGGAACCAATAAAGTCTGGCAGGGGGGGTTCCCCTGAATGCCTAAGGGAACGGTAGGCAACAGAAAAGGATTTAATGGACCCAGAGGCACCTGGGGACCTGGAGAGAGTGCACACGCCCCCAAGGAAGGGCAGCTGCTCTCCAGCTGAGGCCAACTGGCCAGGCGGGGAATGCGGGCCTCACATGGCTGGACCTGATTTTTCACAAGGAACTAAATATCTGGGGTTTCCTGTGATCTACCAATTTTTAAATGTGGGTAATTAGTTCCAAATGGTTTCCATCATGATGTGGCCAACAAGTATGTCTCTGGGCTGGATTCCACCCACTGGTCATCAGTTTGTGACTCCAGGGACCAAGCTTCTGGTTCACAAAGAACTTTCATAGCTATCGTTTCAGTCAATCCTCACAGCAGCCGTGCTAGGTGTGCATTTGGATGACATTTTAGAAAGGTGACAACTGAGGCTCTGAAAGTTACAAAACTTTCTCAAGGCCACGAGGCTATTGAGTCATCGGGTCAGGACCGAACACAAGTTTCTAACTCCAAGCACAAGGGTTTTCTTCAAGGCTCCAGTGGTTTTTAACGGAGAAAACCCCATACTCAGAAGGAAAATGCATCCCAGTTAATCAGTGAACAATGACACTGATCAACTCCTCATTAGAAACCCTGATTTTGTCACCTGACAAATAACTAGAATATCCAAAAAAGAGAGAAATTGATTATAAAGTACTAAGAAGGAGATCTGAAAACACTGAAATCAAGCATCAAGCCCGCCTCCTGAATACCCCAGCCCCTCTTCAAAGAACTTGGGATCTGAACTTGGAAACTTCGGAGCAACTCACTTTTTGTTCTCTCAGCTTCACTAAGATATGATTCATACACCCAACAATTCACCCACTTAAAATGCACAATTCATAGGTTGTTTGTATATTCACAGAGTTGTGCAATCATCACCACAGTCAATTTTAGAACATTTTCATCACCCCAAAAAGGAACCCCGTACCCACGGGAGCTGGGCTGCTTTCACGGCCTGAGTCCAGAGGGACATTTCTTAAAGTGTGGTCCTAGGACCACCTACACCTGACTTGATGAGGGAGCTTTCAAAAATGCTGGTTCAGGGGCCAATCCCACCTACTGAGTGAGACTCTCAGTGGGGAGGCGGGGATGGGACAAAGCAAGACTCTGTATTTTAAAAAGCATCCCCGATTCCTATGTGCATCCGGCTTCATCAGGAGCCGACCCGTTTTGTGCCTGGACCTTGTTACAACCTGGTGACGCCTATGCACAACTCAGAGTACTATTTTTAATGCAGAAAATAAAATATGTAAGACTACAAAGGCAATCAATTATGCTAAAATATAGTTGTCAAAATATTTTTTCCATGTATTTGTTATACTGTAATCTATTACTTCTTGGTGAAGTAATGATGGGCCTAATAACTACTGCACTTTTAAAGGAAGGAAACATGTAGACGATCTTCTGAAATAACTTTCACACCTGAAATGCGATATAAACATATTGTTGATTATTTTCGTGACAAAGTCCCAGCTACTGCAACTGGTACTGTGGCTCATTGCCTGTGATTCATAATGAAGCAAAAGGCTAAATTTCACTGAGGTTTGTAAAAAAAACAAAAACAAAAAACCTTTTTTTTTCTCATCTAAATTCGAGGTTGCCCTGCCAGAAACCCTGGGGTAGGTGGACCCCAGGTTAAGAACCCCAACTAGGGTGAAGGTCCTAATGCTGGATCCTGGGAGTGGCTTTGATTCCTTCCAGCCCAAGCCTGACTTCTCATCTCCTATATTCCACAAGAAACCCCAGGATCTTCCAACAATATCCCCTTTGACTTTTACTATCTTGTTGCGATTTCTGGTACTTGCCATCAAAATAACACCACCATTACCTTTTTAAGTGTTTACTATGCGCTAAGGCACTGTTCTAACCACATACATACATTTGCTCACCTAATCCTCACAACAACCTAGAGATGTAGATACTCTTATTATTTCCATTTTGTAAATGAGTAAACTGCATCCTGGTAATGTTACACAATCACCTGAAACTACAGAGCTGGAAGGAAGGGGAGCTGGGATTCTACCCTAGGTGTCTTGGTCCGGAGGCCTGAGCCCTCACCACTAAGTGATACCCCCTCGGCCATATAGAGAGCCTAGACTATATACCCTGGACACAGAATGAATAGAAAACACATTGAAAAATTCAAACATCTGACTAGAAAACCAATACAGGTATAGACAGAACATCCCTGTACTTTGAGGACTAAGAATGTATGTAAAACAGGTCAAAGAAAGACATCACCTACAGGTCTTCTGGGGAAACGTACCGGAACTATTAATAAAGTAGAAAAGAAATTGCAGAGGAATTCCAGGAGGAATGATTCTGAGGGCCGCATCTTTCCATCAATATTAATCATCTTTGGAACTTCTGGAACGAGGCTTATAGCGGCTTTGAAAAAGGCATCAGCTGCAAGACAGAAGAAAAATCCATGTATGAGAATGCTGAAAAATTCAGGGTCTGCTTTCTTCTTCACACGGCCTGGAAGTCAGGCCACACTGAGGGCTCAAGACAGCTGGCGGGTCCTGGAAGAGGGTTTCTGCACCGTGATCGACTTGTTGGAAGGTTCGCTTGAGAGGCTGCTGCCGCCTCCCAGCTCTCCTCTTCCCCCGCTTCCTCCTTTGAGCGATTTGTCTCAGAGAACCTCAAACTGACTTCAGATGATACGTGAAAAAAGCATGTGGCAAACTGTTACAGAGGGTGTAGAAGTCACAGTTGCCTGTACTGAAGGCTTCACCTGAACTGGTTCAGTGAACCCTCCGGTTCACCACAGGAGGAAAGTGCTGTCCGCAGCCCACTTCACAGGTGGGAAACGAGGTGTGGAGCGAGAAGTGCCCAGTCCTACCACAGGGCCTGTGTTTGCGGGAGGGTCCAGCCATGGTGGTGGAGCCCAGGCTTAAGCACTGGTTGGTCTGAATCTACTCTAACGCACACTGTATTTGTTAAAGAAACAACAATGGAAATGCCTGAAGGAATGTGCGTGTGCATACACACACACACACACACACACACCCACACACACACGGCTTCAAAAACTTCTGATTAGGTGACAGTTCCAGAGAATCATTTGGAAAATGAAGACACTTTAAGAACTATGAAATAGACTATAAAACAAGAAGACCTCCAAGGGTGAGAGGGAGGAAGGAAGGGGAGGAGGGAGAGAGGAGGGATGGAGAGGAAGGGGGAGGTGAGAGAGAGGGAGCAACGGGAGGACGCAGCCGGTGGGGGAGGAACTAGTGTGTTGGTGGGAGCGTAGATGGAGAGGGAGGAGGAGAGTTCTTTCTAGAACTGCCAAAGTACTAACCATGAGAAAGAGCCTCAGGGTCAAAACAGACAGAACACTGACCTGACAAACGAAATTTTAAACTACCCGACAAGATCAAATGTTTACATGGTTCAAATACACTTCCACTCCGCAACGGCTTGCAGTGATGCACTCAGAACAGTGCTCTGGTCTGCAGCGCCCTGAGTTAAAACCAGAAGCCCCTCCAGCACAGCAGAGGAGCAGATGCAACAACAAACGCCCACAGCCCGAAACAGAGGCTGGCCCCTAACGAGAAGAGTCTGCGACTGAAGCTGGAGAGTGGGGTAGTGCCTTCTCTTCCTTCTTCAAAAGAAAAAACCACTGTATGGAGAGACACTGATATCAGGGTTTACTACATAAAGTTACCTCTGCTCCAGGAGCTTCCCTCCCAGGACCCCGAACTCACACCCGTACCACATTCACCTAAGCAAAGTTATTAAGCGCCAACTGTGAACCGGCACTCTCCCGGGCACTGTGGGCATGCATGGGAAAACAGAGGGGGCAAGAGTTGACAACATAAGTGTGGTGATGAGCCCAACGTGATCACACGAATTAGTACCTATCTGCTGGGAGCCTGTCGTATGTTCTGCTCTAAGGGGGACACGAAGCAGCTGACCTTGTCTTGATACAGGGGCTCTGGTAGATAAACCTCCCAGGAAGAGTCAGAAGCTGCAGGGTCTTCTGTCTTGGCCTACAGACAGTAGTAAATGGCACTATTCATGGAAACCAGAGGAACTCCTAGGCCCTGTCTTAAGGTAATTAACAGTCTCAGTCCTCAAGCACTCCTATGGGGAAGGTAAAATTATTTCCACGCCCAGATGATGAACAAAGCTCAAAAGCTGAGTGGCCAGGTGAGAGTAGCCCAGGGATGGTAAAAGACTGAGCTGAGCAGAGTTCAAAGGCCATCACCAGCACTGAGCAACACAATCAGATTTGTGTTGTTTAAAAGAAACACAAGTCTACAAATGACAGATATGATTAGGGGTTTATATCCAGAATACACAAAGAAATGCTACAACGATGAAAAAAACAAGTAGCCTGACTAAAGGTTACCCTGAATAGACATTTCTCCAAAGAAAATACACAAATGGACATCAAGCATATGAAAAGATGCTCAACATCATTCATCATGAGAGAAATGCAAATCAAAACCACCACGAGAGGGTCTTCCCTGGTGGCGCAGTGGTTAAGAATCCGCCTGCCAATGCAGGGGACACAGGTTCCAGCCCCGGTCTGGGAAGATCCCACAGGCCACGGAGAAACTAAACCCATGCGCCACAACTACTGAGCTCTCGTGCCACAAGTACTGAAGCCCACACACCTAGAGCCCGTGCTCCGCAACAAGAGAAGCCACCGCAATGAGAAGCCCGCGCACCGCCAACGAAGAGTAGCCCCCCTCGCTCACCGCAACTAGAGAAAGCCTGCGTGCAGCAACAAAGACTCAACGCAGCCAAAAATAAATAAATAAAATAAATAAATTTATTAAAAAAGAAAAACCACCATGAGATATCATCTCACACCCATGAGAATGGCCACTATGAAAAAAAAAGTAAATAACAAGTACTGGCAAAGATGTAAAGAAACTGGAATCTCTGTGTACTGCTGGTGGGAATCTAAACTGGTGCAGTTGCTGTGGAAAATAGCTTGGTTGTTCCTCAAGTTAAACACAGAATTACCATCTGCCAGCAATTCCACTTCTAGGTGTATACCGCAAAGAAATGAAAGCAGGGACTCAAACAGATACTTGTACACGAATGCTCACAGAAGCATTATTCACAAGAGCCAAAAGGTGGAAACAACCCAAGTGTCCATCAAAGAACAGATAAGCAAAACATGGTACGTACATACAAAGGAGTATTACTCAGCCTTAAAAAGGAAGGAAATTCTGACATGTGCTATAAATATGAACGAACCTTGAAAACGTTATGCTAAATGAAATAGGTCAGACAAAAGGACAAACACTGTCTAACTCCACTGGTATGAGGTAGTCAGAGTGGTCAAATTCAGAGAGATAAAGTAGAATGGGAAGGCGGGAACAGAGGTATTATTTAACGGGTACAGAGTTTCATTATCTTTGGGATGATGAAAAAGTTCTGGAAATGGATGGTGGTGACGGTTGCACAGCATTGTGAATGTACTTAAAGCCACTGAACTGTACACTCAGAAATGGTTACAATGGTAAATTTTATGTTTTGTAAACTTAATCACAATACAAAAATAAGAAACTGAGCTGAGCCTACCCTTGACCTCACCCCCTAGAGCACAGGCAGGCCTGGACTCCCCAGGTCTGGTGTCTTCCTCCTGGCTCTATAGGCACTGCCTTCCGGTGAAGACATTAAGTCCATTATCAAACAAAGTGAAGAGCCTCTCTCGGCGGAAATTAAAATTCTGCTCAGAACAACTTGGAAGACCATTTATTTATTCTATTTATGTGTTTGTTACCAAGTGGTCCTGAGAAAAGTGCCTAGTATTATGGCTCATTAAAGAGGGACCCACTTTGTGCCGGGTGCCCTGCTCCTCCAGCCACCCTGCTCCGTTCCCATTCCAAAGGAGGGAGCTAAAAGAAACAGTTATTTAAGGGTTGAGGCAGGAAATGTTCCAAAGCAGATTTTTATTTCTATCCTCAGAAGACTTGCCCCATATATAAAATCTTGTCTGGGAGACTTTTCAATTTTGTCTTAGTAATTAGAACTCAAATCCTACTGTGTATGAAAACAGTTTTTCCTCATAGTTTAGAGTTTAGAATAATCATGCCAATATCATATAACATTTTTTAAAAATTAAAGTTGGTTTATAACATTATATGTTTCACGTGTACATTATATTTCTATTTCTATATACCCTACAGCACATAACACTTTACTTGTGGCTATTAAAAGTCACAGAAGACAATTACAGATAAAATGGGTTACACTGTTTTTTTTAAAAAAGACTTCTAGAAAAAGGAGAAATCAGATTCCAATTCATAAAGACCATTATCCTTGTTCCACTGGGGGAAGGAAAAAGCATGTATCAATCTATGCACTGGCTTCCCCATGCTATGCATTCCTCCCTCTGAATCTTCTGAGGTTTCAAGGAACGGCTAGATTTCTTTGCCATATTCCATCTTAAAAAAAAAATTAAAACAAACAAAAAACCCCACTCAAGCCTGGCTGACCTCACCCCAGAGTTCGTTCTGTTTAAGATCCTTTTTCTTGGGGTGCTGACTGCTCTGCAGAGAGGCGTCCTGCGGCGGTTCTCCGCACAGTGATCAACACGGCCTTCAGTGCTTCTGGGCGCTGGGTGGGAGACAAACAGCCACAGTAAGAGGGGCTGGGCTACTCTTGGAGACGGTGTTTTCCAAAATTGCTTGAGCATAAGAATCATCAAGATCCTTGTGAAAACACAGGTTCCCAGGCCCCCAAACATTGCTGATGGGAATGGAACATGGCAAAGCCACTCGCAAAATAATTTGGCAGTTCCTCCAATTCTACATGGATGCGGCATGTACGCGTGCATACAGGCGACAATGTGGATGACCCTTGAAATCACTCTGCTAAATGAGTGGAGCCAGTCATAAAAGATCTGCACTGTAAGATTCCATTTACATGAAATGACTGGAATGGGCAAATCCATCAAAACAAAAAGGAGACTGGTGGCCGTGGGAAGCTTGTGGGAGGGGGAACGGGGAGTGACTGCTTAATGGATTCGGGGTTTTCTTTTGGGGAGGTGGAAATATTCTGTAATTAGTGACGATGATCACACAACTCTGAATATACTAAAAACCACTGAGCTGTACACTTTAAAAGGATGGATTTTATGATACATGAATCATGTCTCAATAAAGCTGTTATTTAAAAAATATATATGGGTTCCCAGGCCCCACCTTAAATGTATTCAACCAGACTATCCACGATAGAGACTCGGAAATCTAACTTTAAAAAAATATTTATCTTTGAATAGGTAACAGAGTCACATGATTTAAAATTCCAAAGGTAACACTCCTCGCTCCGGTCCCTGGCATCCAGTTTCCCTTCCCAGAGGCAAAGAGGATTACCTGCTGCTTGGGTATGCTTCTAAGTGTACAGAAACAAATACATTTTCCCTTTCTTTCCTTCTCTTTCTGCAGAGTTAATATATGGTAGACACCATTTTGCAACTCCTCCCCCACCACTTAACAACATGTCTTGGAGATTAATCTATCATGCATATAAAGTACATCTTCATTCTCTTTTCTAGCTACAAAGTGGAATCTGGTCCATTTCCTTTTTTCTTCCAATTTTTTTTTTAAGAGGTAAAAGGCACGTTAACATAAAATTTACCATCTTAATCAACTGATCCATTTTTTTTTTTTTTAACAAGCTTCTCCGGTGAATTTTATGATTCAACAGGTTTGAGAAAAATTGTTCTAAATCCTTCAGCGAAATGCAGAACATGACTTTCCAAGAGCAAATGGCACATTCTGAAAGGTTTAATCTGGAGACATTCAGCCAGAAAACAACAGAGGTAGTCAGTAATGATGAAATTCAGCCAGGGCAGGCTACCTCATCATTTCACATATACAGTGAGTAAGGGCCAGGGAGGCTTGTTAGACCATTATCACAGAACTTTAGATAATTTTCTGTCTGAGATTTCAGGTTTTCCTGTTTCCCAATCTGGGCAGGTTCAAAGGGTCTGCAGAACATGAAAGGAGGATGATATTCTAGAAACCTCAGGACATGAAGAAATCAAACACAGCCAAAACACAAAGCCACTAAAACTACAGAATGGTCACCAAGATATATGTCACTAGCAAACCCTGGGAGAAGCTGAAAATAAGGGCTCAGTTGAAGGTACTAAGTAAACTAGGTATGTTGGGATTATCTGGATTACCTATGCTGCCTAGCTACTGTAAACAACTGGGCCAATGGTTCTCCTTAGATGAAGGTATTTTGTATCAACTCAGCTCGATTGGAGAAAAACTGAAAACAACCCGACCATAAGAGACTAGTTAAAGAAATTATTGTACTGCCACACCATAGAAATGATATAGCTAATAAAGAAAATAAGGTACGTTGATATGTTTTGATGTATAATACAGATATCTATGAGATATTAAGTACAAAATGTTATACAACTGCATACATTATGATCCTATTTTTACAAGAAAAAAATATATATATATATCTAGGTAGATGCATAAAGAAAGGGAGGCAAGATAATGCCAAACTATTAAGTGGAGAGGCCAAGATAAGCAAAAAAAGCAAATTGAAAAACACTAGGGAAGACACATTCCCGTTTCTGAGGTGGGGGGAGTGCGTATTTATGTAAGAATATAGACAGATGGGTAGGAGAGAAGAGCAGAGGAAAGAGGCAGACAGCATATGAGAATGAAAGTGTATTTTTTAACGTATATATAGAAGAAAAAAAATCAAGAGAAATATACTAACTGTGAACAGTGGATATTTTTTAGAGGTGAGGAGACAGGGTGGATTATTGGTGACTTTATTTGGAGGCTTTTTATTTTCTTTAAGATCTACAATTCTGTATTGTTAGAATTTTTTTCAAATGCGCCTGAAATATTAAAATAAAAATCATTAAGATTTAAATGCGCTCCATACATGATAAAACTCAGATTTAACTGTGATCTCTGAGAGTAAGTTCATCCTTCTGTGTCCTTGGTATTTGTTGATATAGAAGGCGATTCAGTACATGAATCATAAGAGACGGTCAAGAAGTGATAACCCAGACCACCTTCAGAGGTAGCGTTTTATTTTTTAAATAACGCATTAGGTCAGCGCTGATGGAAATCTTTACTACTTGTCAGAGTCATAAACTCCCAGGCTAAACAAGACCTCACAGTAATCCACTCCACCCCATTCCCAGACCTTCAGCCATCATACACCCTCCTGGACAACTCAGAAGGACAACTGTCCTAATCCAGGGAACTCCAGGAAAGGAAACATCACATTTCTTAAAACAAAATGTCGGGGCTTCCCTGGTGGCGCAGTGGCTGAGAGTCTGCCTGCCAATGCAGGGGACACGGGTTCGAGTCCCGGTCTGGGAAGATCCCATATGCCGCGGAGCAACTAGGCCCGTGAGCCGCAATTACTGAGCCTGCGCGTCTGGAGCCTGTGCTCCGCAACAAGAGAGGCCTCGATAATGAGAGGCCCGCGCACCGCGATGAGGAGTGGCCCCCGCTTGCCGCAACTAGAGAAAGCCCTCGCACAGAAACAAAGACCCAACACACCCATAAATAATAAATAAATAAATTTAAAAAAAAAAAAAAAAAAACAAAATGTCATGAGTGGTTGAAAGACTCCCGTCCCTTGAATATACCTTATTAAAGCAGGGTTCAGGCTACAAGTACTATTCACTCTCTCAAGTTCTATCAACCCCATTGCTAAACATCTTCACCAGTTTTCAACATTTTCCATTAGGTTTGGATTCTATATCTATATAGTGGAAACTACTGTATAAAATGCAACATCAGGGCATAGCCTACTCTCTCAAACTTTGTGTTGTGGACTAAATGTTTACCCCCCACCAATTCATAGGTTAAAATCCTAAACCCCAATGTGATGGTATTAGGAGGTGGGGACTTTGGGAGGTGATTAGGTCATGAGGGTATAGCCCTCTTGAATAGATTAGTGCCCTTATAAAAGGGACCCCAGAGAGCTCCTTATCCCTTCTGCCATGGGAGGACATAGCGAGAAGACAGTCTGTGAACTAGAAGTCCTCACCAGACACTGAATCCGCCAGTAGCTTGATCTTGGACTTCCAGCCTTTAGAACTGTGAGCAACAAATGTCTGTTGATTAAGCCACCCAGTCTATGGTATTTTTGTTATAGCAGCCCAAAGAGACTAAGGCAGTCTGCCATGAAGATGTGCTGTCACCAAGTGATAGGGGTGTCTTTGGGTAAAGCCTCATAGTCTAAATGGCCAAGTTATTATCCATAAGCAAGTTATTCATAGAGACTCAATACTCTTTATTACTAAAACTGTGTTTTTGTAACAGAGCCTGTTATTATAGGAATTAAGTTTGAGGATTTAAGGACCACTATTTTGGTGATTTGTGTATAAAGCAAGATTTAAAGAAATATGAATGCCTAGGGACAATTAAATACCTCATTCATTAAGCTGTCATTGATAACAATTAAGCATTAATCTAACCTTGATTCTGCCACCTGATTTATGCAGAATGTCGACACTTAATGTGGAAAGTCCACTCAGACATACAGACGACTTCTCAGTTTCAGCAGCACCATAAGAGGTGCCTGTACGCTCTCCCTCTTTTATCTCTGATCAGCAAGGCCTCTCTCTGAGCCAGGCATGCTCAGCCCACGTGTCACCTGACTCACATCTCTGGGATACTGCAGGGATGACACACCTTCCTGCCGTCCCTGCAGTAGCTCACAGGAGGTTGTGAAGTTCTTCTGTGGATATTAAGCTTAGATTTCCCTAAGCAGAAAGGATTAGGCATTCCTTATCTTAATTCTGATTGCCTCCTAAATAAGTTTATCTAATGTTCAATCTATAATAACTGGTCTGTAGCAACCACACACACGGAGGGTTAGAAATAAAACACTGGATTATCGTTTAGAGGAACTAACCTAACTATAGAGAAGCACAGTGGTGGAGAGAGCACTTGAAGTCACTTATTAGCTAGATGCTCCTGGGCAAGTCATGTCACACCTGTGAGCTTCAGTTTCCTCCTCTGTAACAAGAAGATCAGCCACCCAGCAAATAATATGTACTGAATAAAACTAAACTAAACTGCTTTGCTGGGAATTCAGTTCTCTCAACAATTAGTCTCCAAACTACCTTCCTAACTTGATCTCCCACTCATTCCTTCCAGATGCACCATTTTTCCAGCCTCTAGGCCTTTGCTCTTGCCATTGCTTACGCTAGAATGCCCTCTGCCTCACTTCAGCATATATAGATCCCCTTTACCTTCCATGCTTTTCAATTCTACCTCTTTTAAGAAGCTTTTTTTTTCTTCCTCTTCCAAGCCAAGGGTCATTTCTCTCTTCTCTAAAACTCCCTAGTACATTTTATGAACATCTTGCATGACATTTATCATGTGCTGCTTTGAATCACTGTAAACACATCCGCTCCCCCTTGCTAGCAGGAAGTCCCTGTAAGTGCATTCCTGTTTCGGCACAATGCTCGGCACAGTGGCTTGCATGTAAAAAATGGCCAAGAATTGCTGGCAGGAGGAAGCAAATCGTAGGCGTTTACAACCATAAGGAGTTCAGTGAACTTAGGGGGGAGACTCACCCCTGCTCCTTTCCTGTGGGTTCTCCATCCCTGCCCTTACCTCCCCTAAGGTGGATGGATCATGCGTGTTCAGACATGAATGTGGGCAACAAGCTTCATGCCATCTGCCCACCTGTGAACTGTTACAGCAAAATTAACCTATTGGGTTGGCCAAAAGGTTCATTTGGTTTTTTCCATAAGGTGGCTCTAGTAGCGCTTACTTGTCTTTAACTTCATTTGAAACAATTTTTTAAGATTGTATTGTGACAGCTGTCATATCAGCTTGCGTTTTAAAAAAACCTTATCAAAACTGGTGAATTTTTATGTAGCTATTTTAATATTGAAGATGGAAGAAAAAAAGCAACATTTTTGGCATATTATGCTTTATTATTTCAAGAAAGGTAAAAACACAACTGCAACGCAAAAAAAGATTTGTGCAGTGTATGGAGAAGGTGCTGTGACTGATCCAACATGTCAAAAGTGGTTTGCAAAGTTTCGTACTGGAGATTTCTCGCTGGACGATGCTCCACGGTCAGGTAGACCAGGTGAAGTTGATAGCGATCAAATCGAGACATGAATTGAGAACAATCAACGTTATACCACACGGGAGATAGCCGACATACTCAAAATATCCAAATCAAGCACTAAAAGTCATTTGCACCAACCTGATTATGTGAATCGCTTTTTTTGATATTTGGCTTCCACATAAGTTAAGCGAAAAAAACCTTAACCGTATTTCCGCATGCGATTCTCTACTTAAATGTTACAAAAACATTCCGTTTTTAAAACAAATTGTGATGGGCGATGAAAAGTGGATACTGTACAATAATGTGGAATGGAAGAGATCGTGGGGCAAGTGAAATGAACCATCACCAAGCACACCAAAGGCCGGTCTTCATCCAAAGAAGGTGATGTTGTTTATACGGTGGGATTAGACGGGAGTCCTCTATTATGAGCTCCTTCTGGAAAACCAAATGATTAATTCCAACAAGTACTGCTCCCAATTAGACCAACTGAAAGCAGCACACGATGAAAAGCATCCGGAATTAGTCAACAGAAAACGCAAAATCTTCCATCAGGATAACGTAAGACCGCGTGTTTCTTTGATGACCAGGCAAAAACTGTTACAGCTTGGCTGGGAAGTTCTGATTCATTCACCATATTCACCAGACATTGCACCTTTGGATTTCCATTTATTTCGGTCTTTACAAAATTCTCTTAATGGAAAAAATTTCAATTCCCTGGAAGACTGTAAAAGGCACCTGGAAGAGTTCTTTGCTCAAAAAGATAATAAGTTTTGAGAAGATGGAATTATGAAGTTGCCTGAAGGATGGCAGAAGGTAGTGAAACAAAACGGTGAATACATTGCTCAATAAAGTTCTTGGTAAAAATGAAAAATGTGTCTTTTACTTAAAAAACTGAAGGAACTGTTTGGCCAATCCAATACTTTGTCCATAATCACCAGAGAGGCCTCAAGGTTTGAGAAAAGTCACATCAATCACATTCTTCAGAAGATGGTTTGTCAACAGAACAAGTAAATATGACCTTAAGCATAAACCCCAAAGACTTGGTAAGTGGATAGAGACCATTTTTCTCCATCACAAGCTACTCCTTACTCTCCAAAAGGAGGAAATACATAATTATTTTTCTCCTCCATTCTACTGCCCTGGCCACCTCCATCAGCAGTAACAGTTCACGGCAGCCAGTGGGCTTCATAATAGCAGGCTTTAGCCTTTCTTCTGGGCGCCCCCATGTTCCTCACAAATCAAACCAGCACAACAGCTCCAGGTAACGTGTCTATGAGCCTCGGCATATGTTTGAACCTACCTTGTTTCCTTTTTTCTATAAATAGGAAAATCAATTATTTAAAACCTACCAAGAGGACTTTGATGAGACTCTTCTGAACACTTAGGTTGCTTAGGAGTTAGGTCCCTACCATGAAAGGTTTGGTACCATTTTACATTCATCAATATTATAAAGAGTTGTCAACCACTATTATCATGTGGTACCATTCATTCCTTAAACATTTACTGAGCACCCACGCGTCAGGCAATGTGCCAGGAGACAGGCACAGCACAGTGACTAAGACAGATGAGACCTCATGGAGCTGACACTCTTCAGGGGAGAGAAGCAGACAATTCTTTACGCATTTACTTGTTAAACAACAATGGTGATAAGTACAATGAAGGAAAAGTGCACAGTGTGAGGATAATACGTCTTACAGGAGAACCTGACCTAACTTTTGTTTGGGGCTTTTCCTTAAGACATGGCTTGGGAGCACAGCTCTCCAAGATGAAGATGCAAAAAATAAGTAAAAGAAAGTACATTTTTAAAGGGGGGGAACCAAGGGTGGAAAGCGGTGGGGGGTAGTGGTGGTGTGATGAATTGGGAGACTGGGATTGACATGTATACACTGATGTGTATAAAATGGATGACTAATAAGAACCTGCTGTATACAATAATTTAATTTAATTTAATTTTAAAAAAGGGGGGGGGGGAAATAGGTAGAATCTAAAAAACAAAACAAATGAACAAACATAAAAGAGAAACAGTTTGAGTCAAACATAAAAGAGAAACAGGTGGTTGCCAGAGAGGAAGAGGGAGGGGGAAGGAGAGAAATAGGTGAGGGAGATTAAGAGGTACAACCTCCCAGAGGCAAAGTAAATGAGTCACGGGTATGAAATACACAGTGTAGGGAATACAGTCAATAACGATGTAATATCTTTATATGGTGTCATATCATAACTAGACTTATGACGGTGATCATTTTGTAATGTAGAGAAATGTCAAATCACTACATTGTGTTACAGGTCAATTATACTTCAAAAAAACGAAACAAACTCCTAGAAAAATAGGTCAGATTTGTGGTTACCAGAGGTGAGGGACAGGGGGGGAGGAATTGGATGAAGGCAGTAAAAAGGAATAAACTTCCACTTATAAGATAACTAAGTACCAGGGATGTAATGTACAACATGATAAATATAATGAACACTGCTGTATGTTATATATGAAAGTTAAGAGAGTAAATCCTAAGAGTTCTCATCACAAGGAAAAGGTACTTCTTAAAATTTCTTTAACTTTGTACCTATATGAGATGATGGACATTCACTAAACTTAACTGTGGTCATCAGTTCATGCTGTATGTAAGTCAAATCATTATGCTGTACACCTTAAACTTATACAGCACTGTATGTCATATCTCAATAAAACTGGAAGAAGAAAAATTTTTCAAATAAAAGGAGGGGAAAAGAATTCTGTAGGAGGGAAAAGCACTATTATTAATGATAAGAACAAAAACCGTTCTTTTTACCACTATTTTGCTTTAATTGTTCTCACTATTGTTTCATCTTCAGAGGAACTGCAGATCTGTTTTTTTCAGGATAATTCAGCAGGTTTATCTTGAACTGAAGATCAGCTTTCCTGCAGATTTTCCAAGGTTCTGAGTATGAGAACTGGCTTTCAGAACTCTGAGACTGCAGAGCTGCATTGTCTACAGTTAGCTCCTGAACTCCAAGGCATACTTTCATCTTTTGAGAGACGGTTATACTAAGTTAATATTTACTGAGTCGCTACTGTGCGCCAGTGGGCCGAGTGCTCCAAGTATGTTATCTAATTTAATCCACCACAGACAGGAACCACTGCCATCATCTCCACTTTACAGATGGAAAAACTGAGGCACCATATGGCCAATTTGTCCAAGGGCATCCAACTCACAAGTAGCAGAATCAGGACTGGGACCACTGCATTCAGAAGACGTGAAACTCACCATTCATTACGGCCTTATGCCTAACACATCATGCAATCTCACACGTCCATGCCTTTGCTCAGGCCATCTCCTCTACCTGGAAGGCCAACTATTCCTTCTCCCCTTCCCCATAGCCCTTCCCTGATAAACAAATGCTCTTCTTTCAAGACCCAACTTTAACATTACTTCCGTTGTAAAACATCTTCCTTTCTGAGGTTAGAAACTGTAAAGATGAAGGAACCAAGATAAAAATAAAGGGGAAAGAATCTGCTCTTGCTGTGGCCTGGTGGTAACCTTCCAGAAAGAACCACTGACAAACAAGGGCAAGGAGCTATCCAGTGACAGTGAACAGGCATTTCTGGGCCACATCTAGGTCAGAAGCACTTGATCAAACAACTGATTTGCAAGTCCTTCATTTCTCCTAAATATCTGGGGCAATGGGTGACCCTAGACCAAATCCCCACATGATCCAGTCTACACGCTGAGCCAGTGTGTCCAAAGGACCAGAACTGGGCCTCCCCATAATAAGCCTTCGTCAGCATTCCACGGTGGCCTGGCTGCGAGTTCAATGGGAGTTTACTTGTTGGGCTGAGCCAGCCCTGGCAAAGCCACAGCCTGATAAAGAAGATACAGCCGAGGCTGGATCAAGGGAGGCTAGAAAATAAATAGCGGGGAGGGGATGTTTTATAACCAGCTGAGAGGGGGGACGTTTAAGGAGGCAAACAAACCAAAGTGGCCCACTTCCACAAGCTTCATTTAATTTATATTTAGCCTTCCCATTCTCAGTAATTGAATGTATTATTTATTTTGGCCAGCAACTGCTGCATGTGGCTTTCAGAAAAACAACAACAGCCTTTTACGGTTTAGCACCACAGCACTTAGAGACTTGAGCAAAATCAACAGCTAAATTATTAAGCATGAAGTGGACTCCACATCCCTGCCCGCCCTGCTGCAGCTTAAAGTGCAGGGGAGGCAGAGGAGGAGTCCAGAGCCCTAACACAGGGGGCGCTGACGGCCCACACCCGGGTACCAGTCTGCTCTGATGCTACTTATCTCTGGGTGTGGACCGAGGGCATCCCAGCAGGAAAACTGTCATTCCCAGCTCTTCTCCAACAGTTCTTGGGAGCAGCAAATCTTTATTTAGCTTAAGAATTTGTTTTGCTTTTTTGAAAACAAAGAATAGCATGAAGCAAGTTGGGAGAAGAAAGATCTAGGCTTGCAGGGCCTCCACGTGCAGCTCACAGCTCTGGTATCTGCAGCTCACAACCCATTCTTAATGTTACAGGTGACAACAAACTCAGGGATCCCCACATGGGTCTACTACTCCTGAACTTTTTAAGAGGGAACCAGTTTATAAGATTTAAAATTTCCTAACATTAATTTAATCTAATTAATTAAGGTAATCTAATCTTCATTTTGCACATCACTGGGGTTTTGGCAGTGGCTGTTAATTTTTGTTTTGTTTCCTGCAAACCCATCATCCTTAGCAAAGCAGGCACTAGGAGAAAGTTCCATGTTTACTGACAAATAATGAGGACATACCTGCTTTTGTGGGACTTGCAGTCCTCGTGGGGAAAGGGGGTGTCCAGACAATAAGTAAACAAACACACACAGTAAGAAAGCATCAGAACAAGGTAAATGCAATGAGGACAAGAGGAGGATGGCACGAGCGTGATTGGGGAGGTGCAGCTACTTTAGCTAGAGTGGACAGGAAAGGACCCTGGAAGAGGTGAGGCGTGATTCTCATCTCTGGCCTAGTAATTTTTAAAAATGCAAATATCTGGGGGTGAGATCATTCTAGAAAGAGGGAACAGCAAGTGCAAAGGCTCTGAACTGGAAGACAGCTTAGTATGTTCAAAGAACAGAAAAAAGCCGGTGTGGCTAAAGCGTGGTGTAAGATGAGGACAGAAGGCCGGAAGGCACCAGACCACATAGGGACTTCAGCCAAGGCGTCTGGTTTAATCCCAAATGCGCTGGGAGGCTACTAGAGCGCCCAGGAGTCTACAGAAAAAACCAAGCAGAGATTGAAAAGGTTCCTGTATAGCAATCATGTTTGAAGACTTTGGTGACACCGAGGCCTCAGTGGGAAGGACCCCAGCTTCCCACAGCGCTAACCCACCCACCAATGCACCCTTTGCTGACGTCCTTCCCTTCCCGGTCTCCCCTCCCCCTCACCCTACTGACACTCACTGGGATCGCCTCCTAAATAAACCACTCGCACGATCCTGATTCCAGGAGAGCTCTGTACCTCGTACAGAAACGGGTCTTGGGCAGAAATTTTTATACCTAATAGCAAGCTGTAGAGTCTTCATTCTCTACTGATTAGACTCTACATCTGTATCTCTGGGGTTTTAAACAAATGAACATTGAAAACAACAAATAAACTTGAATCTGCTGTGAATAAGCAGTCCTAACTTCTAAAACTCTCTAGGGATGTCTGAGCCACCTGACCTGACCTGCCTGAGACAGATTTAGGAAGGTCCTTACAGGAAATTACCCATGCTCTGTAATCTGTCTGACTCTATAAATGTGTGTGTGTCCGAGGTGCTTCCTACTAAAGAAACAGATTTAAAACTCATCACTTGTTGATCACTTCTTTCTTTCTTTCCTCCTTAAAGGATTCTCTCTACACACTCACACACACATATCCACATACTGCTGAGTCCGCTTTCCTAAGGAGCCAGGAAGTGTCTGAGAGCAGAGGAGAGGAGAGAGTGAGTGATGGGCTCACCTTGGGAGAGGCACTGGTTGGCCAAGGCCACCTGACCAGAATGCAGGTAGAGGTTGAGGCGGCTGAAGATTCCCACCAGGGAGGGAATGGTAATGAAGCAGTAGGCGACGCAGGCCTAGAAGAAAGGGGAGAAACGGCAGGTTACATGGCAATGCCATCACAATGGATTAATACTTTTGTTTTCATGCACCAGATATTTTCAAGTAAAAACACTAAAATAATTAATCTCCCCATTAGGAACCCCAATTTCTCCCCCTTGCTTCTGCTGTATCTGCCTCTTTGGGAGGAGGGAGAGCGGCAACCAAGGAGAGTAATGGTGTATGAAAAATAAATCCTCATCCATCGTCGCAGGAAGTAAATAGATAACACCTAATACTGATAAGTTAAAGAAGCGGCTGTTAAAACCAATTAGTTAAAAGATACATAGGTAATTTGAAGAAGAAATTGCTAAAAAGAGTTTGAGGTGGTTGACTCTGAGGAGAGAGGTATATGGTGAGAAAGGGCAGGGCCGGGATGCTTATTTTTCACTGTAATCTTTTTAGTATGATTTTTTTTTAAAGCATGGATAGGTATCGCTTTGATAGTATTTTGAGCAGCATACTCAAGAAACAAATTTCTTTCGAAGTTGGGAATTTATCAAGAGGGAAAAAAGGTACTAGGCCTTCCAGTTACAGGCACAAACCAGAGATAGTTCAGCTGGCACACAAAATTGCAAATCCATTTCTCAACCACCTCCCCATAACATGTATCAAAATTCAGACTCCTTTGATCATTTCTTTTGAAAGCATTAAGAAAATTGATCAGTCAGAGATATGCAAGGAAAAATCCAGAAAATCAATACTAAACCACCCTTAATCATTTTCTGGGAATAGCAATTCAGAAACTTGCAAAAGAAACAGCCCACTGGAGTTCAAAGTCTGTTAGTCTTATCTTTAGAACATACCCGGACAAATGCAGCCGTCTTTCTGGAATGATTTCCTTTCATTACTTTTCTTGTTTCCATTGCCAACCGGTTCACACTCTAGATTAATCAGTAAAATAGAAATGGGAATGAAATGATGGCTGATTCAGATTAACATCTTCCAGAGAGATTTGGACGTTAACTGCATACAAGTCAATGAAAACAAGCTAACCGGAACCAAGACGAGTTAGCACCAAACCCTGAAATGGCAAAGGGGTCATCAGGCCAGATTCAATCTCGGCTTGAGCAAACATCTCCAAGGGACACTCGCTGAGTTAAGTCATGCCTATCAACTGGCGTAATAAATGACCATTTTCTGGTTTAATGAATAGCTAGGGTTCACTTATTCCATTTCCAGAAATCCCACACACTAAGCTTAAGATCTTAGAGATCTTAACAGAAACCTCCAAAACCGGACGCAGGCCATACAAAGTAGCTCTGCAACACTAACAATAACTATGAGAACAGTATAATAGCAGCCACAACATCACTTACAGAAAATCAGGTGCTGTTCTAGGAGCTATACGTTCCTAGCTCATTTAATCCTTATAAGTCTTATATTTAATCCTTATATTTAATCCTTATAAATCCTTTTATTTAGGCCTGAAGTTTAGTAATGCTACAAAATCTGATAACCAGCAGACAAATACATAAAAAGGTTGTTTTCCTTGAATTTACACGAAGCAATTCAAGGACCTTAGGGGATCTTTAAACAAATATAAAAAGTTTGGACCTATGGCTCCCAAACTGTATACCATGACACCCCAGGGTGTTGCAGCAAAATCACAGGGGCACCACATTTTTTGGACAACCACAGCAAGGCTCAATGGTTGAACACTATGCAAAGCACTAGTGTGAGGGAGCTCATAGACCATGGTACATTCCTTGCAGTCATTTCACATCTTTGCAAAATTGGGGTTTTAGCAGATGCTGTGATAAAAAGCACTGTGCAAAAATTAATGTGGGGGAAAAAATCTATCTGGAAAGGGAGATAAAGTAGTGGTGTCCCATCTGATTCCAAGGTTTAAGAAGTTGTGCAGTGTCCAATAGATGCATATACTTTATTAGTAAGTAATTATGATGATTTAAGAATGGAATGAAAATACATTATTTTTCTTTCAATTTATGTATATTGTTGGTTCAGAGGGCTGTCAAGTTGTTAGGGCACAAATTCTTAAGTTGTTTGAACCTAATTTCTTAATAAACAGAACTGTTATTTCTTCCTTTTGGCCTAAGGGCACCATGAAAAGTTACTGAAAGGCACCATGATCCAAGAAAGCTGGGACTCTGGTTAGGCAACAAGGCATTCTAATGAGGTTAGTATTTCTATAACTAAATAATCAATGCAACTCACTTAACTCTTTGCTGTTGGCACGCAGGAATGAGAATATGCAAATTTCAGAGAAAAAGAGGCCAATAAAACCACTCAAAGGCTTAAGCAAAGTTGCAGATTTTATTAACCTTTGAGAAAACACCTTTCATGCCTTGGGAACAGAAGCAATATGGGGCCAGAAGAATCCCAGATTAAAATTGGTGCGTGGCTCAATGATCAATAAATATGTATTGAGAGAACACATGAATGAATGAAAATCCTTACATGAATCAATTGCACAAGAACAGGTTCCAGATTGCAAAACATCGACCTGGCCTCAACGTAAAAACTCAGCTGTTGTTCAAAATCACGGCCAAAGGACACCTAGAGTCAAGGAGAAAGATGCTGACGATGTTATCTCCATTGTGAGCACACTGTTGGAAAGCTTTTGCCTGAGCTTGTGGGGGCAGGGGAGGTACTGTGATGACAAGTCACCAAAGATCCCACAGCTATAAATGGTGGCTATCTCAGTCGTATGTAAGCAAACACACACATCCGTGCACTGGAATATACTAGACTTCACATTACTTCACCCAGCAGAGAGCGGAAACGTTACTATTACCACCTCATCTTCACGACGTTGGCATTGTTGTAGAACATAAAAAGACCAAAGGGTATAAAACAGAATCTCAAAATGTAAAGAGGATTTCCCAGGCTAGAAGGAAACCACTGGAAAGGAAATGATGGAATTTTGTTTGTCAGCTGTGGCCTTTTCACAGAACACAGATTTGGTGATTGGGAGCCATTTGTCAGAGGGGTTCCCTCACAAGGGCCAAACGTTTCTGCTTCCTGAAGGGGATTCCAACCTCAGCAGCTCACTGGTGGCTGCTAGAGCCATAGATGGATGTTTTTCCACCATTAAAAATCCCCTCTTCTCCTATTTCTTCAAATTTATGAACAGCTGGTTGGTAGGACAAACTTTACTGCTACAGCAATCATTTTTGTCTGGAGGAGGTTTAATGTCACAATTTCCATTATAGCTATCAGGTTTCGCATCTTATTTCCTCATATTCTTTTCCATTATAACTTGATGGCTTTCAGATAAACCCATAAAAGGATAAATACCACGTGATCAGCATATAACTCAAGGGAACAAGAGAGGCACCTGGTTAGCAGTCATAGGTATTCAATACATAAAAAGGCTAATCCTGAATTTTCATCAAAATCGGTATTTTACCCATAGTTAAATTGACCCCTGCTGTTGAATGAGTCACATTTTCAAGGTGATTTTCAAAGTGATCTAGTTACTTTCATCTCAGTCAGCTTTTGTCTTGACTTTTCTATTCCAACAGCAGATACCGGCAGCAGTGGGTATTTTAGATTTGTGCCCTGAGAATTAAGGCGCAGGCTGTTCTGGCGGGGATGGACTGCTGGGTTACTCCCAAAGAAGCCTGCAACAATGCCTCCTGCTCTGCTTGTCCCTTCGCAGTGTCCCTGCAGACTCTTCCCACCCGAAGGTGGAGTCTGCTTCTCCCCCTTCCAGAGGGCCGGCCCTGGGACTTGCTTTGACCCACAGAATGAAGCAGGAAGCAGCATAGATCACTGGGTGATTTCCGAACCTCCAAAGGCCCTGCAGCTTCTGATTTCGCCCTCACCACACAAGAGCTCATTGAGATGAGCGAATGATGAGAGAATGATGGAGAGAAAGAGGTCACATGGCCGGGAAATGAGCCACCCCAGCCAACAGCCACCACCAAGACCCCGGACACGTGCTCAAGGCTGTCCTGGATCCTCCAGCCCCAGTTCTGCCACACCTCCGACATCATACAGAGCGGCCTGGTTATCCAGCCAACCCACAGAATTGTAAGAATTAATAAAACACTGTTATTTTAAGCCACTAAGTTTGGGGTGAGTTGTTATACAGCACTGGGTAACTAGGACGAATGGAGAGTGAACACGTGGCGTTTCTCCCCCCCCCAACCCCCCCCCCGCCGACCTGACGCCCACATTGTTTTCACCAGCATCTGATGAGCAGCCCCTCCTCCAGGGAGTTCCCTGGTGGCCTGGGGCTTAGGATTCTGGGCTTTCACTGCCACGGCCCAGGTTCCATCCCCGGTCAGGGAACTGAGATCCCGCAAGCCGCACAGCACGGCCAAAATAAATTAAAAAAAGAAAAGAAAAAATTTAAACTGGCTTTATTAAAAAGAAAAAAAAAAAGGAAGCCCCTTCTCCCACTCCTGGTCCACGGGATTCGGTGGCCCAGGTATGCCTGTCTCCCTAGCCTGGCCGATCAGTGTGTTCATCCTTTCTCACAGCAGCAGTTTGCTCAGAGAGGAGCTGGTGATCCAGATTAATCCAAAGAGACTCAGCCCCAGGACTTCTGCCCGAGCCCTTCCGGCTGGGCTGCAGAGCTGGAAGGAATGGAAACCCGGAGCTCTTATGGGGGAGTGAGCCTGCCTGGGAAGGACGCCAAGAGAGAAGAGCCACGAGCCAAAGACACACACATGGCAGGTCCTGACCACACCACAGAGACCCCAAGTCCAGCTGCGCCTTCTGACGGGTCTCGTCCTGGACTTTGTGTCACATCAGCCAGCAAGTCCCCGCCCACCCTCCCCTTTTTATTTTTTCCTTAAGCCAGTTTGTCTTGGCTCTCCTTGCCCCCAGGGGAGTGCTGGCTAATATAAGTTGTTTTCTAATTTCATCTTATCTCAATAAAAATGAAAAGCACCAGGGAACATAATGTTAACTGCTTTCACCAGAGGAAGGATAAACAATTACATCACATTTCCAAGTGCACTGAAACTTCTTCCCCAATACTTACCATTTTTATAAATCCATTAATCAAATATGCCAGCATTCTTTTCTCATCCTCAAGAGTGAGTGCACTAAAATCAATAATTGTACATAATTAACATTGAGGTGATAAATGAAAGTTTCCAAAGGAAAAAAAAGTACTAGAAGTAAGCAACTTAACAGGAAAGAATATTTTGCATTTTCTAGATTTTAGAAACTCCCATGTATGTGTTTCTTTTGATGAAAATATGTAACCTAAATTAACATAATTTAAATGTGTTCTAATTTCTCTCAAAGATGCTGTTTTCAAGATATATTTATTGACAGCAAAAGAGAAGGTAACTCTCTTCTTTGGAATTTGGATAGCAAGGTCCAACTTCAAATTTTGTATTTCAGAGAAATTTCATTCAACACTTTACTATAAAAAGCTTAAACATGTAGCAAAGTTGAAATTATACAGTGAACACCAATACACCCTACTATTATCATTTTACAGTATTTGCTTTATCATATAACTCTCCATTACTCTCTCCATCCATCAATCTACCTTATTTTGGAGACACAGCTTAAAGTAAATCACAGATCTCAGGTGCTTCTGTTTAATAGCAAATTTTGTATGAATATAAATGAAAAAATGTCAAGTCCTTATAGTTTTGATAATACATGTAAAGGTTTATAAACAGTTCTCCAAATTTATTTTAAAAAATTTTAAGAGCCAAAGACCAAGGCTCCTGTTTATTGGTTTGTTCTAAGGGAAAATAAGTCTGTATCGGCAAAGACTGCATACTGTCCTCCAATATGCAGTGTCCCCCTTCATTCTTTGAGACTTCATTCTTTGAGACATTCTTTCCCAAACTCCTTTGGAGCTAGGAGTAGTCACAAGACAGTTCTGGCCAATGGGATGTGAATGCAAGTGATGTACGAGCCTCCCAAGTTGTGTCCCTAAAAGGAGGGTGCTGTCCTCCAATGCCTGCAGGCTGCAACATGGACATGGCTGAGGTAAGTCACCTCCACCAGGAAGCAAGGACAACACCCCGGAGGGATAGCAGAGCAGTAAGACAAGAAACCTGGGTTCCTGGATGATGTTCTCAAGCAGAGCTACCTCACCCCCACATTTTGGCTTCACACTTCTCATAAGAGAAATACATCTTCTATTTCGCTTAGGCCAAAAACCAATGTCCTACTAATACAAGTACCTTTCTAAATGTTTTTTGTGCCTTTATTTCTATCTTTGTGCAACTAAAGTCTATCAGTTCCATTTGTTATAAAAAGTCTGGATATTTTGATTTTGAAAACTACTTGTGAAGTTGAAAGCACAAAGTCATGAAATAAAGATTCTAAAATTCAGGGGGAAAAAAAAAAAAGAAATACAATTCATCTTTGTTGATGGTTAAGTTCCAAAACAATTTTCTCATTTCTTGTAACATTTTCCTGTGAATCAAGCTGCTGTGTTTAAAAATTCTTTGGGGACCAAAATTTCTGCCACAAATAAGCAGGAATTGCCTCAAGCACAGTCAAATGGAAACATGTAATAAAAAAGAAAAAAAGATAAGACAAATAAAACTAGAAAGCAAAGGAGATAATTTGGCTTTTGACCCAAAGGTAAGACCCATGGGTAGGTCTGACCCTCAAGTATACTCAACAAACTAAAGTTCTTCATGTAAGGAATATAAGCAATTTTATTTGAATTTTAAGTAATTGGCTAATACTGAGAAAAAACTTAAAGGCTATGTTACTGGATGAGTGAACTCATTATTATACTATCTGCTGCTCTCAGAAATCTCCAGGAGACATGGAGTATGAGTTCACTTGGATGAAACCAGCCTTTTCCTCCCAACAGAAATCCCTTTGTAAAAACATCTGCCATCTCATTTTCTCAGGAAGGTTACCCCCAGCTCAGCCTCCCTTCTCCCCTGGACTGGAATGTCCTTGTTAACATGTATCTTAATAGACCCCATAAAATAATATTATTCACAGTGGCAGCTTAAAGCAGTAATTCCCTAATGTACTATTATGTGGCATTAAGACCCAATCCAGGCTCGTTTCAGCCTTAAACATGGCTTACTTCACAGAGTCATGCATGGTCTTGCAAACGTGCAAAAGGGCGTTCAGAATGACGGGGTCCTTGGTGGGCTCTTGCTGATGCCTAGAAGACATTTAGAGATAACCGTAAAAGCCATGTCCACTGAGACCACAGAAAGCACAGATTTAGTTCTCATCTACGATACGTATGTGAGAAGCAGTAAATTATCTGGTTGGCATTTAACATGGCCCAGATCACCAGCAATGGGCAATGATCTAGCTTTCTCTTAATTTTCCTTTAAATAACAAGTTTGCTCTTCTAACATATCATAACTTCTCCTAACTACAAAATCGTGGTAAAACTGATACATTTCCTAAGCCAGGCAAGGGGCAAATATGTTTTCTTACCGTGTTTCTTGAACTTCTAAAGTTGTCCAACAACCTGTCTATAACTGTGTTAAGTGCCAGGCAAAATTATTAATTTGGTTTCTCAAATAACATAAAAGGACATGCTCTTATAACAAATCTTTTTTTTTTGGCCGTGCCACGCGCCATATGGGATCTTAGTTCCCCAAGCAGGGATGGAACCTACACCCCCTACAGTGGAAGCATGGAGTCTCTCTCCCTTTTTTTTAAAAATATTTATTTATTTATTTATTTATTTATCTATTAGGCTGCATCGGGTCTTAGTTGTGGCACGCAGGATCTTCACTGCAGCATTCGGGATCTTTAGTTGCAGCATGCGGGAACTAGTTCCCCGAACAGGTATTGAACCTGGGTCCCCTAAATTGGAAGCGTGGAGTCTTACCCACTGGACCCCCGGGGAAGTCCCAACAAATCTTTATGTAAGTAAAGTAGGTATACTTGTTTCAAGCATATGGAATTAACCTTCTAGAAAGATAATACAAGGAAAGCTTAAAACATATATTCCAGCAACTTCTAACTCAATTTTCCAAACTCTGGTTACTTGAGTTCCATCTTAACATATTTTTTTAATCATATCTACATACTTAATATTTAAAGGGACTTTAACTTTTAACTTAACCTTGTCCTAAAGAATAATACACTTGAAGTCACTGATTAAACTAGTTATATATTATCTAACATACTTTAAAATAAATACACGTTTTAAAATAAAAATAAAAATCTCTCTTCCATGTACCACCTGAAAGTATTTCATGTACCATCAGCAGTAGGCAGTTTTGGAAAAACAGATTTAATCAATAAAATGAAAGGAACTAAGCTGAAAACTGATCACAAATCTACACATTAAAGATAGAAACCTTTCTAGCTCTGGTATCTTGAGAAGAATGACTTTATCTTTTAAAATGACACTTCCTAAATAGTACATCAATAGATTGCTCCTTCCCAAATCACAGGAGTGAGATATGGGTGATGGTCAGGCTCTGTTAACATTTATTACTTTGTCTTCTTAAGATAATTATAAATTTTTATCATGACTGCTCCTTTTAATGTGGTTTTTCTCTCAATGTTATTTTAGGTATAAATATATCACTGTATCACAGGCCCTCAAAATGCATAAATTGATTTCTTATCAACAGGTTTCACAAGGGCAGCAGGAATTGAAGCTTCTGATTACATCATGTTACACTTACTTGATAAAAACTTCCATGATGCATTTGCAAACCTCCACCCGCACACTCTCTTTTTGGAACATGTCCAGAAATGGCAGAAATTTTTCCTAAAAAAAAAATTATAAAAGCACTCTACCTGCGATTTACACAAGTTACTGGAAGGAATTTGTGAGTTACTTTTTCTTTGAAGGGCAAAACAGAGGAAGAGTTGTTCATCTTTCTGAGGCAGATCTGATCAGGACTCACGTGAAAGCAAGGAGAGAACTCTGGGGATTTTAAAACTATTACTATTAAAACAAACTGCGCATGCCCAAGGACCAGGGCTGGGGCCAGTTAACATTTTGGCGAATCATCTGGACAACCTTTAGATGAGCATAAGCTGTTCTTGGTAGCAGAAGGCAAGGGAGGCTTCAATCTTCTAATGATTGTATAGAGGAACAGAGAAAGAAGAGTCAGAGTTGTTCAGAGAGGCTTCTGCAACCTGACTCCTCACTCAGTGGCTGTGTGACCTTAAGCAAGTTACTCCACCTCTTCCAGCATCAGTTTCCTCATCTGTAAAGTGGGACTCATTACTACTCCTGCCTTCCCAGTGGTGTTCTGAAAATGATCTGAGGCAATCCATGTAAAGTCAATAGAAAAGATCAACTAAACTAAAAGCTGGTTCTTTGAAAAGATAAACAAAATTGATAAACCTTTAGCCAGACTCATCAAGAAAAAATGGGAGAGGGCCCAAATCAGTAAAATTAGACATGAAAAAGAAGTTACAACTGATACCACAGAAATACAAAGAAGCGTAAGAGACTACTACAAGCAACTATATGCCAACAAAACAGACAATCTAGAAGAAATGGAAAAATTCTTAGAAAGGTACAATCTCCTAAGAGTGAACCAATAAGAAATAGAAAATATAAAACAGACCAATTACAAGTACTAAAATTGATCTGTGATTAAGAAACTCCCAACAAACAAAAGTCCAGGACTAGATGGCTTCACAGGCAAATTCTATCAAACATTTAGAGAGGAGTTAATAAACTATTCCAAAAAATTAACTCATTCTATGAGGCCACCATCACCCTGATACCAAAATCAGACAAAGATACCATCAAAAAGAAAATTACAGGCCAATATCACTGATGAACATAGATGCAAAAATCCTCAACAAAATATTGAATACTAGCAAACTGAATCCAATAGTACATTAAAAAGATCATACACCATGAACAAATGGGATCATTATCCCAAGGATGCAAGGACTTTTCAATATCCACAAGTCAATCAGTGTGATACACCACAGTAATAAATTGAAGAATAAAAACCACTATGATCATCTCGATAGATGCAGAAAAGGCTTTTGATAAAATTCAACATCCATTTATGATAAAAACTCTCCAGAAAGTGGGTATAGAGGGGACCTACCTTAACATAATAAATGCCATATATGACAAACCCACAGCTAACATCATACTCAATGGCGAAAAGCTGAAAGCATTTCCTCTAAGATCAGGAACAAGACAAGGCTGTCCACTCTCACCACTTTTATTCAACATAGTTTTGGAAGTCCTAGCCACACCAATCAGAGAAGGAAAAGAAACAAAAGGAACCCAAACTGGAAAAGAAGTAAAACTGTCACTGTTTGCAGATGACATGATACTATACATAGAAAACCCCAAAGACGCTACTGGAAAACTACTAGAGCTTGCTCATCAATGAATTCGGTAAAGTTGCAGGATACAAAATTAATACATAGGGATCTGTTGCATTTCTATACACTAACAATGAAAGGTCAGAAAGAGAAACTAAGGTAACAATCCCATTTACCATTGCATCAAAAAGAATAAAATGCCTAGGAATAAACTTACCTAAGCAGGCAAAAGACCTGTACTCCAAAAACTTTAAGATGCTGATGAAAGAAATAAAAAATGACACAAACAAATGGAAAGATATATACCATGCCCTTGGATTGGAAGAATCAATGTTGTCAAAACAACTATATTACTCAAGGAAACCTACAGATTCAATGCAATTCCTATCAAATTACCAACTGCACTTTTCACAGAACTAGAAAAAAAATTTTAATTTGTGTGGAAATACAAAAGACCCGAATATCCAAAGCAATCTTGAGAAAGAAAAATGGAGCTGGAGGAACCAGGCTCCCTGACTTCAGACTACACTACAAAGCTACAGTAATCAAGTCAGTATGGTACTGGCACAAAAACCGAAATACAGATCAATGGAACGGGATAGAAAGCCCAGAGATAAACCCACGCACATATGGTCAATTAATCTACAAAAAAGGAGGCAAGAATATACAATGGAAAAAAGACAGTCTCTTCAATAAGTGGTGCTGGGATGATAGAACCTGTGTGAGAAAAAAAAAAGCATAAGTCTCTGTGCCTTGTATGGATAGATGAAGCGTTTTCAGGAACAAGAAATAATAAGCTTTGTTATAACACCTCAAAATAATTTTAATAAAAGTATTGAAAAGGGAAACAACAGAACACCCAATATATTATGAGTTAATGTTAGGACATTTTTCAGAAGACTGGGGCCAATGAAACATTTGCTTTGCTAACCTGCAATGTATATAGGAATGCTATAGGTAAATAGAACCAACAACACAATAAGTGATTATCAAAATATTACTGTCATGTTGCATAGTTATCTGTCTCTATCTTAAGACTGAATATGACACAACATTGTAAAACAACTATACCCCAATTAAAAAAAAAAAAGACTGAGTCTGAAAAAAAAAAAAAAAATAAGTGGTGCTGGGAAAACTGGACAGCTACATGTAAAAGAATGAAATTAGAACATTCTCTAACACCATACACAAAAATAAACTCAAAACAGATTAAAGACCTAAACATAAGACCAGATACTAAAACACTTCTAGAGGAAAACGTAGGCAAGACACTCTTTGACATAAATTGCAACAATATCTTTTTGGATCTGTCTCCTAGAGTAATGGAAATAAAAACAAAAATAAACAAATGGAACCTAATTAAACTTAAAAAGCTTTTGCATAGCAAAGGAAACAATAAATAAAACAAAAAGACAACCTACAGGATGGGAGAAAATATTTGCAAATGATGTGACTAACAAGGGATTAACCTTCAAAATATACAAAACAGCTCATACAGCTCAGTATCAAAAAATCAACCCAATCAAAAAATAAGCAGAAGATCTAAAATGACATTTCTCTAAAGAACATGTACAGATGGCCAAAAGGCACATGAAAAGATGCTCAACATTGTTAATTATTAGAGAAATGCAAATCAAAACTACAATGATGTATCACCTCACACCCAACAGAATGGCCATAATCAAAAAGTCTACAAATAATAAACGCTGGAGAGGGTGTGAAGAAAAAGGAACCCTCCTACAGTGCTGGTGGGAATGTAAATTGGTACAGACACTATGGAGAACAGTATGGGGGTTCCTTAAAAAACTAAAAACAGAGCTACCATATGATCCAGCAATTCCACTCCTGGGCATATATCCGGAGAAAAACATAATTCGAAAAGATACATGCACCCCAATAGCAGCACTATCTACAACAGCCAAGATGTGGAAGCAACCTAAGTGTCCACTGACAGATGAATGGATAAATAAGATGTGGTGCGTATGTATATATGTACACACACACACACACACACACACACACACAATGGAATATTACTCAGCCACAAAAAAGAATGAAATAATGCCATTTGCAACAACACAGATGGACCTAGAGATTATCATACTAAGTAAAGTAAGCCAGGCAGAGAAAGACAAATATCATAGGATATTGCTTGTATGTAGAATCTAAAAAAAGGATACAAGTGAACTTATTTACAAAACAGAAATAGACTCACAGACCTAGAAATTTATGGTTACCACAGGAGAGTAGGGGAGAAGGATAAATTAGGAGTTTGGGATTAAAATATACACACTACTATATATAAAATAGATAACCAACAACGACCTACTGTATAGCACAGGGAACTATACTCAGTATCTTGTAATAACCTATAATGGAAGAGAATGTAAAAAAAGAATATATATTTATATATACGTATAACTGAATCACCTTACTGTACACCCGAAACTAACACAACATTGTAAATCAACTGTATTTCAATAAAAATTAAAAAAAAAAAAAAAGTTCTAGCACAGTGCTTGGGGCGTGGCAAAAGTCCAATAAATAACAGCCTTTATTATTAAATAAACAAAAGCTTACAGTCCTGTGAGAGTACTGGAAATGGAAGCAGGAAGAGGGAAAAGGAAAGTTGAGGGCAGGGCAGAGAGTGTTACTACACAGAGAATCACCTAGATTGGTATGTGACCAGGGCACTGCAGCAAATGAGAAGGGTGTCACGGGATATTTTAAATTTTTGAGGGAAATATAAGAAATCTCAACTCTGTCAGACACTGACAACTATTAGCTTGATGTATATCATAGTTTCAACATTAGATTGTGTGATAAAAAGCAGGTACCCTGCGAAAATCAATGAGGAAGAGGATGTCCAATTTGATTCCAAGGTTTGAGAAGTTGTGTGATACCCAGTAGGTGCACATATCCCATAGTAAGTAATGAAAGAAATAAAGACAATATTTTTCTATCAGTCTATGTGTATTATTTTCTCAAATGCTGCTTAAGTTGTCATGACATAAATATTTAAATTGTTTAAACCTTACTAGTTTTTTTAAATAAAAAAAGGAACTGTTAAGTATTTCTCTTGGTCTAGGACACCATGAAAAAATTATTGAGACACTAAAGGAACCTCTGAGTCAGATACAAATTTCCAAAGATAGTTAAGGAAAGTTACTTACCACTGAAAAAAGAACAGAGAAATCATGGAAGTGTGCAATTACTTTCTTAATTATTGACTGAAGCTGCAAAACAAAATGAAAAACACATCTTTAATAAAATTTCGATATTTTTAAAAAGGCATACCCTGCCCATAGTTTGCAATCACAGTTACAATAAGGGAAACCTGGATTACACAAGAACAGGGAATTACTGGGTTAGGTTAAACCTAGTCTCAATCTGAGTTTGCCCATCTTACTCTAGTCTTGGAGAAACAACTTGGCCTCAGTCTCCTCTTCTGTAAAACTGGAGAGCAAAGCAGTATCTCGCTCATTGTGAGGATTAAATGGGATGGTTTGCTTACAGTGTTTAGAGCAATGCCTGCCCTTCAAAGCTCTCTGTTCAAATCAGGTATGAATATTCAAGAGGTGGGCAAACGTTTTCTATACAGGGCCATACAGTCACCTCAACTATTCAACTCTGCTGTTGTAGCTGGAAAGCAGTCACTGACAATGTGTAAACAGAGGGGTGTGGCTGGGTTCCGATAAAATTTTATTCACAACAGGTTGTGGGCTACATGGGCCGTGGTTTACAGATCCCTGATCTAGCCCATGGTGGTCCTGTGTTTTCTGACTACTTCAGTGGAGAGGCACTGGACTGAGTTTGTCAGTGGGGTCAAAGGCCATGGCATTACCCAAGGATGGTGGCACAGTCTGTGAGGTCTGTCCTAGATGGCCAGGTACTGATGTCCACCACCCCTCACCCTGACATGCACAGAGTCCTGTTCATAGTGCCTTGGCACGGGAGAACCAAGGAGGCACTTTCTCTAAATAAAATATAAATCCCGGCCAGGAGCGACGACTACCCCCACGTCCTGCCTGCCGACAGCCACACACAATGGGATGTCACTCTAGGCCTTGCTTCAGACATTGCAAGGAAAGCCAGCCCTATTTGGATCACCAGCAAAACTACTGCCATTGAGAAGCTACCCAGGACTGAAGCCGTGTGGCTGACAGGGTCTTGGTGTTCCGGCTGGGTGCCCGGCCTGAGCCTCTGAGATGGGAGAGCCGAGTTCGGGACATTGGACCACCAGAGACCTCCCGGCTCCACGTAATATCAAAAGGTGAAAGCTCTCCCAGAGATCTCCATCTCAATGCTAAGACCCAGCTCCACTCAACAACCAGCAAGCTACAGTGCTGGACACCCTGCGCCAAACAACTAGCAAGACAGGAACACACGCCACCCATTAGCAGAGAGGCTGCCTAAAATCATACTAAGTTCACAGACACCCCAAAACACACCACCAAACGTGGTCCTGCCCACCAGAAAGACAAGATCCAGCCTCATCCACCAGAACACAGGCACCAGTCCCCTCCACCAGGAAGCCTACACAACCCACTGAACCAACCTTAGCCACTGGGGGCAGACACCAAAAACAACAGGAACTACGAACCTGCAGCCTGCGAAAAGGAGAACCCAAACACAGTAAGTTAAGCAAAATGAGAAGACAGAGAAATACGTAGCAGATGTAGGAGCAACGTAAAAACCCACCAGACCAAACAAATGAAGAGGAAATAGACAGTCTACCTGAAAAAGAATTCAAAGCAATGATAGTAAAGATGATCCAAAATCTTGGAAACAGAATGGAGAAAATACAAGAAAGGTTTAACAAGGACCTAGAAGAACTAAAGAGCAAACAAACAATGATGAACAACACAATAAATGAAATTAAAAATTTTCTAGAGGGCTTCCGTGGTGGCGCAGTGGTTGAGAATCTGCCTGCCAATGCAGGGGACACGGGTTCGAGCCCTGGTCCGGGAAGATCCCACATGCCGCGGAGCAACTAGGCCCGTGCGCCACAGCTACTGAGCCTGTGCTCTAGAGCCTGCGAGCCACAACTACTGGAGCCCACGTGCCGCAACTACTGAAGCCCGCACACCTAGAGCCCGTGTTCCACAACAAGAGAAGCCACCGCAATGAGAAGCCCGCGCACCGCAACAAAGAGTAGCCCCCGCTCGCCGCAACTAGAGAAAGCCCACGCGCAGCAACGAAGACCCAACACAGCCAAAACTAACTAACTAACTAAATAAATAAATTTATTAGAAAAAAAAAGAATATGTAACTAATTTTCTTATACTAAGTGAGCCCAGAAATCACTTGATCATAGGCAGTAAGTGCCAGAACATCACGTTATTAAATAAAAAATAAAATCTTAATTAGGTTTGAAGTTACTTTATAGTAAGTGATCCTGAGCTGGATTCTGTACTAGAGGGGAAAAAAATCTGCTATTAAGGACATTGAGTCCACTGACAAAACTGGAATATGGACTGTGGAGTAGGTATAAAAGTAATATATTTACATTAAATTCCCTGACGTTGATAACTAAACTGTGGTTATAAAGGAGAATGTCCTTGTTCTTAGGAAATACTCACTGAACTCTTTAGAGGCAAAAGTGGCATGATGTATGCAATTTATACTCAACTGTTTTTTAAAAAATTTACATACGTATGTATGAATATATATGTCTGTCTGTGTGTGTGTGTGTGTGTGTGTGTGTACACACATAATGATAATGATAAAGTAAACATGGAATCTCTTAACAGCTGGTGAATCTGGGTAAAAAATAATGGGAGTTCTCTGAGCTATTCTTTTAACTTTCCAATAAAGTTTGAATTTATTTCCAAATAAAAAGTTAGCTTAACTGAAAAACATAGGCATCTTACTTACTGGTGCCAAGCAGGGCTTTCCACATCACACCTCGCTGAATCCTCACAACCATTCTGAGGAGGACTATTATTATCCCCATTTTACAGGTGAGAAAACTGAGGCACAACAAGACTAAGTAACTGATTAAAGGGCACATGGGTAAGACATGGCAAAGCTAGGATTCAAACCCAGGATTATCTGACTTTACAGCCTGACCCATGCAACATACCTATTTAATTCAACAGAATAAAATTCCTAACGGTGTGGAAATGAGAAATGAAAATCTGTCACCTGAGGGTAGGAGTCTTCAAATGCACGATCTGGAGTCATGTGCTTGATGACATCGGCCAAAACAGTATTCACCTCTCGTTTCTAAGTGGGGAAAAAAAATCAAACCTGTATTAGACACTGAATGGTAGTCATTGACCATTTTTCTGGTAGAAAGAACTAACATTTTCAGAATATAGCACACACCTTCCAGGAAGTAGTTTCAACTACTCTGCTGAAAATAATGTAAGGGGGGAAATCCCACCCATACCACTGCCCTAAAGATGGCTATGTCTGCACCAAGTCAGGACTAAAACACGGTTCTCAAAGGTTCCTGTCCCAGCTTTCTCTGAGTGCTGGTGAAATCCAACGTGCCACTTTCTGCCTGCCAGTCCCGGGCCCCTCCCCAGGCGCTGCAGAGAGCAGCGAAGCACCGTGGGAAGAGCACAGACTGAACCCTTACAAGCTGGGTGACCCAATGCCCACTTCACTTTTGTCAGCTGTATCAGGGGTCAGCCAACCAGCCCAGCACCTATTTTCATACAGTCCAGGCGCCAAGAATGATTTTTACATTCAAACCAAAAGAATAATAATACTTGGTGACAACGAAAATTATATGAGATTCAAATTTCAGCATGCATAAATAAGGTTTACTAGAACACAGCCATGCTCACTCCTGTATGGTCTACGGCTGCTTTCATGATACAGTGGCAGAGTTGGGCACTTGTAACAGAGATCATATGGTCCACAAAGCCTCAAATACAGAAAAAACTGGACTTCTACAGAAGAAGTGTGCTGACCCCTGGTCTATATAACTGGACTAGTGAAACTTCCTGGCAAGGTCACTATGAAGCTGTGCAGCTTAAAGGTAAAGTGCCTGGCACATAGCACGCTATCTAAATAGTTGCCATTATGTACTCTCTCATTTAATGCTCATTAAACTCCCCAGCACGTAGACTTCCCTGGTGGTCCAGTGGTTAAGACTCCACGCTACCAATGCAGAGGGCCTGGGTTCAATCCCTGGTCAGGGAACTAGATCCCGTATGCCACAACTAAGAGCCTGCGTGCCGCAACGAAGATCCCGCATGCCGCAACTAAGACCGGGCGCATCCAAATAAATAAATACATACATACATACATAAATAATTAAATATTAAAGAAAAAACGCCCCATCATAAATAAATAAATATAAAAAAAAAAAACTCCCCATCATGGGCATCATTATCCCCATGAAAAGTTAAGAGGCTAAGCGGCTTAGCCAGGGTCACAGAGCTAAAAAAATCTGACAATGGCACTAAAAGGAACCAAAGCTTCTTGGAGAAAGAGCTGATTCCAAATCTAAGATAAGAAAAATACAAGGGAGGCTGAAGCATCTTATAATAGAAAGCAAGGAAGGCATCAAAGACTACGAAGAATGTGTCAGGACTCAGAAGCCAACCTGAAAAAGCAACCACTGGACAAAAATGGGACAACTGAGCATCAGTAAGAATAATACAATTGCAATGATTGATACATATCAAATATGTTTCAATTCGTGAGTTCCTACAGGTACCAACAGCAACTACTACTCACTGGTCACCTTTGGGGATGCTGGGGAATTGACTCTTTACTCTAAAAACCAGTAAGTAACAGGGACAAAAATGAGCATCTTGCCTTTTCTGTACAAACTGTACCTCAGGGTAACCAAATACGTGGAGCGAAGAGATTCTCTTCAGGCCAGTATTCTAGCTAACAAATAAAGGAGAAATGATAACTCCGAATGTCACCATTTTGCAACCCGTGATAAACCATGAGATGAATGCGCTTCAGTGGCCACTCACGTCACGGAGAGACAACCAGATACCATGAGCCTCCCAGGAGAAGCACCATACCAGCACCCAGGGTGCCAAAAAGTCAGATCTGAAGCTGATGAAGTCTCCTGTCTCCAGAACTAACTGCCGATTTATAGGAAATACTGGAGGCAGAAGAGCATGTTTAATCACCACCACAGGCATACATCTGGCCAATCGAGACTGGGAAACTCTACAGGACAAAGGACCCAATTTCTTCAACAAATAAATAATAGAAAAAAGAAGGGAAGGGAACAGGGAGGGAGGGAGACAAAAAGAGGGGAAGAGAGAGGGAACTTACAGATTAAAAGAACTCTAATTAAAGTTTTTACAACGTATAGATCCTATTTTAATCCTGATTGAACAAATAAACTGTAAAAAACTTATGAGACAATTGGGGAAATCTGAAAATTTATCAATTTTTAATGGTATTAAAACATTATTAATTTTATTAGTTACGATAATGTATTGAGATTTTGTTTCAGAAAAGTGAATTCTATTTTAGAGATATGTGCAGAGATACTGACAGCTGAAACATGGTGATTGAGCTGTGCCTCAAAATAATCCAAGGGTGGGGAGAAAAGGTAAGGACACGAAACAAGACCTGTCATAAGTTGATCATTTCTGGGTGATAAGTACAAGGGAGATCATATGTTTCAAGTTTCCATAATAAAACAAATATTGGACAAAAGAAAGAAAATTAACAGACCAACATTTACATAATGCTCAAAACGAGGCAAAACCCATTTCTGGAGTTAGAGACCAGCTGGTGCCTACCTTCAACTTCCAAGGCTGTGACTGGCAGGAGAGTATGGGGGGCTTCAGGGTGGGGTGGGGAGTTATTTCCTGTTTCTTGATCTGGACCATGATTACATGGGTGTATTTTGTGAAGATTCATTATACAGCAAACTTACGATACATATGCTTTTCTTCATGTAGGCTAAACTTCGATTATTTTTAAGTTGATTAAAATAAACACCTGGCAACAGGATTTGAAACCACTTCTACCTGCTTCTAAAGTCTCTGCTCAAAAAAAAAAGTCTCTGCTCATTGACAAGACCAGCATTTCCCAAACTGGGGTTCTAGTTTGGGCCTAGGGAAAGAAGTATCTTTGTTTGCTTAGAAAAAAATTAAATTACATGCAAATCAAATATGTTTGGAAAATGCTGCTGACTAGACTCCCATGGAAAGTCCCAATATACTTTAACAATAAGGATCTATGGTGTATTATGGTGAAAAAACCTGCTTAACTTTGTATAATGCAGCATTTCCCAAACTTACACGTGAGTGTGGAACACTTTTGTTATACGTCACGTATTAATGCTCCATCACACTATGCCATAAAGGATGCAATTTTCATAAATTAAGAATAATTACCATCATAAAATACCTAAATGTCTAAGCTAGACTTATTCACAATTACGAACATGAAAAAAGTATACAGTAATTCTTTCAAAAACAATACCACAGCACACATACCGTGAAATGTTTGCAGGTGTACTCTACCCACACTTCGGCACAATTAATGTAATCCTACAAAGAAAAAGTAAAAATGTCTTTACAATAAGAATGCCACGATTGACCTTATGGCAAAAGCTCATCGTGTACAAACCCCTTCAAGGGCTTTGAAAACTAAGAGTTGGTAAGTGATGGGGATTTCAAGAGTGGTTCATGTACAGAAAACTCTGGCCCACTGATAGATTTTACCCTGAGAGGTGACGTGAGAAAACATAAGTTGCCTGAAACTAATTAGACTGTCATTCCAGAATTGCTACTTGGTCCAAGACAGAAATCTGGGAAGCTCTGCCATGCCTGGAGAATGTGAAGAACCAAAGGGCAGTGGAGATAACAGTGGGGAGACCTCATCACACCTCAGTGGAGACAATGACCACAGATCTGGTTGAAAATTCAAGTAGTGATTACGATGTGACTTTTGAATGTTCTGAGAAAAAACAGGCCTCCTGCCTTTAAAAACAAACTGTTTGTCCTAGAGAGGGGTGATGTATATAAGTTGTAAAAAGGTTAAGAAAGCACAAGGGTTTTAGGTAAGAAAGGATGTGTTAGATTCAAGTAGGAGAGACAATGAGATGGCTAGGGAAATGGTAATGACCAACTTGGTAAGGCTGTCTGCCCCAGAAAATATGCACAGGGGAAAAAACTGTCAAGGAAAAATAGAGTCTGCAAGTATACCTCTTCTGTTCCGACACTTCAAGGAAAAGAAAGAAGAAATGGGGAGGGGAGAAAACGGTTATCTCATTCACACAAGAAAAGCCAGGGACATTCTAAAGTCTAACAGGAATGCTAAGGTGGACTTAACGAGGAGAGTGTGAAGTTAAAGACTGGAGAAAACTGTTATTATGAGCTTTTGATGCAAGGTTGCTTTGAAGCACTGAAGTACAGGCACCAGAGGCCCAGAGGTTTTTGACTTAAATATCCTAAATAAGCTGTTTTCATTAGCCAATCAGAGTTAAGTTAAATAGAGAATTTCAACAGCTAGAGTTTAGTGAGAATTTTGCTGAACTTAAGAGAGATACACGATTTTGTAAAAAAGTTTCTAATTTTTCTAAATTATACTGTTCTTAATACACTATCATAAATGTGGTGATTAGCAAGGGGTTTATAACTGGGCTCACTTTAATATTTCCTTCTCAATAAATGATCAAATCAAATGCCACATATTCACTTATTCTCTGTGTTATGGTCTGAATGTTTGTACCCCCCCAAAACGCATATGTTGAAATCCTAGCCCCTGATGTGATGGTATTAGGAGGTGAGGCCTTTGGCAGTGGTTTAGGTCATGAGGGTGGAGCCCCCCTGATTGGAATTAGTGCCCTTATAAAAGGGACCCTAGAGAGGTCTCTTTCACTCTTTCTGTGATGTGAGGAGGAGAAGCTGGCAGTCTGCAACCTAGAAGAGGGTCCTCACCAGAACCCAACCATGCTGGCCACCTGATCTTGTACTTCCAGCCTCCAGGAATGTGAGAAATGAATTTCTATTGTACATAAGCCACATGATCTATCATATTCTGTTACAACAAACTAAATGAACAGGGACATGCTGCTAGTAGGAGAGCAACAGTGCAGGGTGTGGTGAAGTTTGGCCACAAAGACAGCCAATAGCATTTCCCTAGTGGCAGCCACATAAACTGCTGGCACGCTGCCTAAAAGGACAGTGAGGCATAAAACCCAAACCTACGACACGATGACCAGCACTACATGCATTACAGCAACTAACATCAGTTGGTCCATCTTCCCAAGACTTCCTGTGTCAGAAGTATGGGGAGAAAGAGGCTTCAGCTGTCCATTCAAGGGAAGGAAACTGGAATTCCCTTTTGCTAATCACTGGCTTGACTACTGATCTTCAATTTAGGAATATCTCAATAAATTGGTTTTTTCAAATCCAAGTACAACTTGACCCTTAAAAAACGCAGGGGTTAGGGGCACTGATCCTCCACGCAGTCAAAAATCCGCATATAACGTATAGTCAGCCCTCTGTATCCACGATTCCTCCGTATTTGCGATTCCACTTCTGTGGATTCAACCAACCATAGGTTGTATAGTATTTACTATTGAAAAAAAATTCCATGTGTAAATGGATCTGCGCAGCTCAAACCCATGCTGTTCAAAGGTCAACTGTGCTACAGGCTGCTGTACTTCGAATGCTCTTTGCAAAGCTACAGGTCTTTTAAGGTTTCAAGTATTTATAATTTTAAACTTTTGATGCACCTTAAGGCCTCAAGAATAAGACATGATAGGGATACAAAAATCAAAGAAATACATCTTTAAAGCTATAAGTTCTCCATTACAGATGAACAAATAATACAATTAAAAGTAGATTTCTTTAAAAAAAAATAAGGATGTTTAGTTGAAAGAGAAATTTTTTAAAAGAAAGAGTATACTGCATAACTTGGACAAAAAGCAGTCAATACAAGGTCTAAATGGTCACCCACCTGTGGATTCTTCAATTTAGTGATAACTTTCCAAGCTTCATTGAGAATCTGAAGTCGATCACTCTCAGGAGGATCAGCCAAGGCCAAGTTTAACCCCAGTGAGCGAAAAAGAAGATGCTAAGAAATACAGCAAACCATTACGATCCTGGAGATGTACAATCAGTGTAACTTGAGACAATAAAGGAAAAGGCTGTAATAGCTGGCCTGTCTTGAGGTTAATCTTCCAACGACCGTTTTCTGAAGTTCTACCACAGACCTGTGCAAGTTAGACTGAGAATCTCAAAACAGAGAGCTGGCTCTGTGTACTGGTCCAATCTGTGGGCCATAATATTCTCCTGGACAGAGCTTTTCATAAATAATGAGTGAAGATATAGTTTTAAGGATGTAAGACCAAAGTTCTTCCTAAATATTTCATAGTGAGCTAATTTGACAGATTTAGGCCTGACTCGCGGCAATTACACGTGTCTCACAACCCCAGTCGCTAACTCATTCTCCATCGTACTCTTCAGAAGCAGAGCCTTCGCTTGTTTTCCTGTTGGCTGGAGCTGCCCCTGACTCCGAACTCTCTCTCCCTGGGGAGCTACTGGGCAAACACTGCCTATTTGTTCTCCGCTAAGCATTAAGTCAAGAGCCTACCTTGGGGAAACCAGACTCATCGCACTCTTTAATCATGCCAATGAAATCCATGGACCTTGTGGCGATGAACTCGGCCCGGAAAGCTGACATTACGGAATTCAACAGCAAGGCACTGAAAGACACACATGCCCCACGTCAGCAGAGCTTCCCCTTAATGAAAGTCGCTTTCATTTTAGGACGTATGTTGTTGGGAAAGATGACTGACAGCCCTTTAATGGTAAGGGTGGAAAAATAAGACGACTGGAGTAAAAAGGCAACCTCTAGAGACTAACTCGGTGTTTTATGCATATTCAGAACTTAATATTCAACTGACTGGAAGAATGGATGGATGGGTGAATGGATGAGTGAATGGGTAGATGGATCAATGGATGGACAGGTAAATAAGAAAGTAATCAAATCCATTTAAACAGAAGAAAACTGAGCCTTCAGTGCACAAATAAAACTAAATATTAAGTAAGAATATTGATCCAAGCTGCAAATATATATCCACATCTCTTATGAAAAGCACTGTTCTAGGACCTAGGGACACAGTGGTGAACAAAACCCACGCCAGGCTGCTCACACATCTGCCACCAAAAGGAGAGCAGAGGAGAAACCTCTTATGCCTGGTAGACAGGAATTCGATTTTATCCTGACCTTATCACTTATCACAGCCCCACAGGGAAAGAACTATTATTATACCCATTTTACAGATGAGGAGACGGAGGCACAGAGGGGTCAAAGTAAGTGACCCAAGGTCAGAAAGCTAAGAAAGAGTGGAGCCAAGATCTGAAGCCAGGCAACTGGACTCCAGCATTCCTGACCTCCATGCTATCCTGCTTCTCTGTTGGCCCTCTTGCCCATGCAAGCATGCCAACCTCAAAAAAAAAAAACAACCAACTCCATTTTCAAACACAGGCTTTATGAATTTCAAAATACTTACTTGTTTCCTAGTTTCTTACATCTCTCCATCATTTCCGTTAGCAGAGCCTAATTAAAAAATAATAAAAACCATCAAGTTGGAGGATCTAAAGCAACACTTCTCATGAACAGATTTCCAAAGCGATACTCTAAAATAAATACAGCCACACGCCCATTTCTATCTCAGTGCCTGGCAGGGATGGGGAGGATGGAGGAGAAAACAAGCTCACTCTTGTGGCATTTAATATAATGGATAAGAGCTGGGGCCCTGGCCTCAGGCACACTTGGGTTCAAATCCAGTCTCACCAACTACTTTTCCTCATCCTTAGGTAGATGATACTGGTGGTACCATCCCACCTACAGATTACTGCAGGATGATGAGAGTGGTACCTCCTATGCTCTAGGGCACCAAGAATGAAAATTGCTTTACTCCTCACCTCCTCTAGACCCCCCTTGTTCCTCCCCATTTCATGAGGTGTCTGTGAAATTCTCAGTAAAACAAATAACAAACACTGGGCCAGTACTTGGTGCTGGCCAGTCACGGTGAGAAGCACATGGCACTCATGATGTCACTTCTCACAACCACCATGAGGCAGGCTCTCTATTCTCCCATTTCACAGATGAGAAACCAAGCCACTGAACAGTGATGTGCTTGGGCCAAGGTGACACAGCTAGTTACGGCGGTCTGGATGTGACCTGGGCAGTTGGGCATCAAGGGCCATGCTCTTCACTATACTTCCTCTCCATGCATTTTGAAGGACATTTTTTTCCCCAAAAGGAAGTAAATGTTTTACTCATTGGGATACTATTAATGGCTTTAGAGCTATCTTAAGACAATTACGTATCTTTATAAGAGCTCCTATTTTTAAAAAAAATCAATGGAAGAAGTATCCAATAGGGCAGTGGTTTGGGGAAGGTTTTGAATGGCACAGGCAAGGTCAATCCCAAGACAAAAGAGCTGATAACAGCAGCATCCACACTGAGCACTCACCAGGCACACGGCACTGGGCACTGGGCTAAGCGCTTTACATACCTTTTCCCATGTACTCTTCACAATGGCCTTTGAGGCCCATGTCAATTATCACCACTTTACAGACGAGGAAGCCAAAACTCAGCTAGGTTAAGCCACTTCCTACTAAGGGGCAGAAATGAGATTTGTACCTAAGTCTGGTCCAGAAGGCAAAAGATAAAATGAGTCTTCTTTAGTGAAATTCTACCCTTTCCAGCTGTGTCCCTCTGCATCCTGGGTGTTGCCTGAATAATTAAGGTGATTGTTGCGTGTGGAGATACTGTCAGTACCCCTAACCCCAGAACCCTGATTTTATTCAGATTTCTGTCTCTGCCAACAAAAATCAGGTTGGGTCCTGTTATGGAGTGAATTATGTCCCGTCCAAATTCATATGCTGAAGCTCTAACCCCCAGCGTGACTGTGTTTGGAGATGGTGCTTTTAAGGAGTTAATTAATGTTAAGTGAGGTCATAAGAGTGCGGCCCTAATCCAACAGGACTGGTGTCCTTATAAGAAGAGGAAGAGAGACTAGGGACACACATGCACCGATGAGAAGACCAGGAGAGGACACAGTGAGAAGACAGTAGACTGCAAGCCAAGGAGAAAGGCCTCACCAGACACCAACCTTGCAGGCACCTTGATCTTGAACTTTCCAGCCTCCAAAACTTTGAGAAAATAAATTTCTGTTGTTTAAGCTACCCAGTCTATTATGGAAGCCTGCTAAGGTCTGAATAGCCACCTAATTCCCAAGTTGATGGTGTTAGAAGGTGGAGTCTTTTGGAGGTGATTAGGTCTTAAGGGCGGAGCCCTTATGAATGGAATTAGTACTCTTATAAAAGTGGCCCAAGAAAGTTCCCTTGCCCCTTCTGCCATGTGAGGACACAGCATGAAGACAGCTGTCAATGAACAAGGAAGTAGGCCCTCATCAGACACTGTATCTGCCAGCATCTTGATCCTGGACTTCCCAGCCTCCAGAACCATTAGAAATAAATTTCTTTTGTTTATAAGCCACCCAGTTTGTGGTGTTTTCTTAGAGCAGCCCAAACATACTAAGCAAAGTAATACAGGCCCAAACCAATCACGGTGGTCCCGTTCCCCTTGCCAGTGGTGAGTTTAGACAGGGCACATGACCCATTTCTTGCTACTTAGATGGGGGCTTAGAGGAAAAGTTTCCTTTTTTTTTTTTTTTTGGGCCACACTGCACGGCCCGTGGGATCCTAGTTCCTCGACCAGGGATCGAACCCAGGCCCTCAGCAGTGAAAGCGCCGAGTCCCAACCACTGGACCGCCAGGGAATTCCCAAAGTTGTTCTTAAAGAGGAACCGAAGGCTCCCCATCTTTCTGCCTTCGGATGCTGCCATGTCTGGACATGATGTGTGGAATGGCTACAGCCACTTGGCTGCTATCTGGGGATGGTAGAGCAGAGAGAAGAACAGAACCTACCTGGCCCAGAGCCTTCACTTGTTATTCAACAGAACACACTGAATTATTTTTGAAGGGCCAGTTAGGTGTTTGCAGCCAGCATCCCAATTGATGATAAAACTGACAGTGTCACAAATGGCTTCCCTAACCCATTCATGGGGATTTAATATTTGAAAAGTCATTCACGAAGACCAATATCAAAGTGGTTTCTGGGAAGACTGGGAAAGAGATATTCTTATAATGATCACATTGATACTCCTTAACATGCACAAATAATCACTCACTCAACACCTGCCTGTGAAGCAACTTTAATGTACTAGCCACTATTTTAGGCACTGGGAATAGCAGTGAGGAAATCAGACAGAAATCCATGACCTTGGATGCTTATTCTCTCTTTCATACACACACATGCAAGTGCACATGTGCACACACATGCACAAATGAATGAGCTATCTTGGCCTACCACTTCTGAAAAGACAAAATAGGGCAAATGCTAACATATGGACAAAGTGTTCTGGCCATTAAGACAAGACAAATGCTTTAAAAGTTCTCTTTTCACAGGAGATGAATGCATTAAAAATGCATCCGATAATATAACTTAAAAAAAAAAAAAGGGCTCATTGTCATTACCCTTAAGTGTCCAGGAGCCAAATGATATATAGATCCCAGGAAGGTCTGTTAGAGGTTGTTAATTTGTTTTTCTGAGAAGTGACAGGATTGATTATCTTTGGCAAGAACAAGATGAACAACAATTCAAAGCAGACTGAGATTGAAAAAAGCCTACTGGCTGAGATAAACCATTAAAAAACTTGCAGCTCCGAATATATGTTCACAGACACATCAGAACTTCGAAGATTCATTAGGCCCCTACATTTCATTTGTTTATATATTTGTTTTTTATAAAAATTATAAAAATAAGAAATGCTTATGGACAGAAGTTCAAATAATATTGTCATGTATCAAGTAAATTATGAGTGCCCTCCCTCCCAACTCCCACTTCCTAGGGATCACCAGTGTCAACATTTGGTGTTTATCCTTCTAGGCCTTTGTCTATGCCCTATGAATACATAGCTTTTGTTGTAGAAGACTTGTTCTGTTTTACAAAAATGGATAGTCTTATACATATTGAGCTACAATTTGCCTTTTTTACTCAAGAATCTAGCATGGGCCTCCCCTCCTCCCATGTTAGTACATACAAATCTACCTCATTCTTTTTAATGCCTGAGGAATCCACATCATGTATGTAACTATTTTTCAAACTGCTCCAAATTGATGAAGTTTTTAAAATGTTTTATTTTTAACCAATTATAGCCTCATGAGAAATTGCAGAAATAGTATAGGTGCTGGGTACCATTACCCAGCTTCCCCCAGCGGTAACACCTTACATAACTATAGTGCATTGTCAAAATCAGGAAACTGACATTGGTATAATATAATTGGCTAGACTATTTCACCAGGTTTTTCATGCACCTTTTCTTTTGTGGGGGAACGGGTATATCTTTGTGACACTTCATTAACATATTTGGATTTGTATAGCCACCATCACATTTAACTACTGGATTTTTAAGGTTATCTCCAGATTAGGGTTATCTACCCACTTCAAAAGTATAGGAAAAGAAAAAAGAAGTTGGGTCAATAACACATTTCTGTTTCCTAAACTGAGATTAACTCATATGCAGCCCAGAGTGCTCAGAAGATATGTACTTACACTTTTACTAAATAGCCTTCCAATCAGCATTTACAATAATTGCTCCATAAAAAAAGTGAACTAAATGATACACATATCACATTTTCCTTATTTTTCTAGATGAAACAAACATGTAAAACAGCAGGCAAAATCATAAACTAATCTTAAAAGCTAATACGTTTCTCCAATCCAGAGTTAATGTGGCTCAAGTCTCAAAGAAATAAAATATTTCAGTGTGAATAAAAAGAAATTTTATACCCCAGGTAGTAAAATGAGAAATTTTTAATTTTTCCTATTATTTATCTTTCTCTGGGGATTTTTCCCTAATTCAAAAGAATGAAAATAACACACCTGTATGCTTGAGAGGGATTTATCATCGACCAAGACGAGTCTTAGATTTGCATTACTAGCCTAATCATGTATTAGAATGTTTAAAGGGCAACTTATAGTATGACCATCGGAGTAGCAGTCCCATGGGTCAATCTGTTCAAGTCCCACCTTAAAATGTAGCAGTTAACAGGAGATACCTAGAAAGAAAGAGTCTAAAGCAGTCAAGGGAACAAATCTGTTGGTTTCAGTCACTGCCAAAATGGCTACATGACTTCTTTCTAATTGTGTGACTGTAAGAAGTTTGTAAGCCTCAGGTACCTCATCTGTAAAATGGGGATAACAGCAACACCTAGCTTGGGGAAGCTCTGAGAGTGAATTATGATAGCCCAAGTAAAGTAACTAATACAGGCAGACCTCAGAGATATTGCAGGTTCTGCTCCAGACCACTGCAATAAAGTGAATATTTCAAAAAAGCAAGTCACACGAATTTTTTGGTTTCTCAGTGCAAATAAAATTTATGTTTACACTATACTGTAGTCTGTCATATGTGCGATGGCATTATGTCTAAAAAAATGTACGTACCTTAATTTAAAAATATTTTATTGCTAAAAAATGCTAACCATCATCTGAGCCTTCAGTGAGTCGTACTTTTTTTTGCAATAGTAACATCAAAGATCACTGATCACAGGTCACCATAACAAATAATAATGAAAAAGTTTGAAATATTGCAAGAATTACCAAAATGTGACACAGAGACACAAAGTGAGCAAAATGTTGTTAGAAAAATGGCACCAATAGACTTGCTCGATGCAGGGTTGCCACAAACCTTCAATTTATGAAAATGCACTATTTGCGAAGTGCTCATAAAGCACAGCACAACAAAACGAGGGGTGCCTGTGGGGCGCATGGCAGAGGGAGCCTCAGAAAGAGGTGGTTAAGGGCTCAAAGCCTAGCAGCGTCTCTGACCCATCTCCCTGCTCCATTCTTCACAGCCAACCAACACTGCCTTCTCAACTCCTCCTGAAAGGTCACACGATTTTCCTAACAGTAGGTATTTGTTATAATGTTAAGTGAGGGAAAAGCATCATGAAATCATGCAGGAAATATTTCTCGTCTACAAAACACAATTACAGAGCAAGAATGAAAGTGGAGAGAGAAATATTAAAAAGAAAATGCACCAAAACGTTAACAGTGACCAGTTATTCATGACAGAATTTTAGGTGCCTCCTTTTCTCCTCTTAACCTTTCTGTCTTTTCCAAATTCTTTCCAATGAATATGTACTCTCCCATCCCTTCTGCCTCTTGTTTTTTCCATGGCTACCAAATAGTTCTCCTCTAATCCATCTCATATGCTTCTGCCAGTTTGATCTTCAAGCACCACTTTTTTCAAATTATCCCCCTGATCAAAAATCTTCAAGCGCTGCCTGGTCTCCACGACATGATGTTCAACAGCCTCTGCCTGAGCCACTCCCAGTCAGCCTCGTTCCTCACTCTTCTCCAGTAACGCTTGTCTCCTTATTATGCCTCTTACTTGTCCGTCTATACAGGTCCCGTCCCTCAACCCCTCCTTACTGCCCCTCTGCTCATCTCCTGGCCTTCAAGTCAGTCCAGGCCCCCATCTGCTGTTAAGGTCAAAGACAACCATGGTAACCACCCCCATCTGCCTGCTGCCTACCACGCACCAGCTCTTGGCCATGCGCTTGACGTGCACTATCAGTCATCTCGTAAGAGCCCTTCGAGGAAGGTTCTATTATTGGCCCCATTTTACAGCTGGTAATACTGAAACACAAAGAGGTAAAGCAGCCCAAGGCAACACAGCCACAGTTTGAACCCAGGTCTGCCCGACTACCTGCCCCAGCCTCTACCACTTTCCTCTTCCCTCCTTCAACGGTGACAACCTGCATCACACAGCTTAGCAAGTGATCATGGGATTCCATACCAGACAAGATAAAAAGCTGCTGAAAATGATGAGAAGCTTATCAAGGGATTCGTTTTCATTGCCCCAAAGCAGGTTTTATGAAACGGTTGCTTTTTTCTCTGCAGAATGTGCCTAAAATTGGGGGCATGAATGTTTTTTACTTACTCTAATTTTAATTGTATAAGGGGAAAAAATCCTGTCTTTAAATGACAACAAAAAAGCCTTTTTGAATAATCACTCCTTGATTTTTTGGGGGGAAGGGATTTGATATTTCAATTTCGATCTGAAATTTCGTATGTCAGATATTTGCAGCTGAAGGCATTTCTCCCTTCTCTCATCTAGATAGTTCTCCCTTCCTCTCTCTCACCTACCTGTCGTGTATTGCCAGCTGCTGCAGACAAACTCCTATATTCTGGAGGCGTGGCCTCTTACAGACACACACAGCTCCAACTCCCCGGTGGACACATCCCAGCCACTGTCAAAGAGCTTTTAGGTATCATATTGCCACACACATCTTCACCACCCTCCACACTGACATTAATTCTTCCACATTTTGAAAATGACTTTTTTTATGAGACACTGCAAGTTCCTTATTTAAATGCCCCAAGAATCAGAGTTTATTATTATTCAGGTGACCTAATTTTTTTAATCACTTCTCCTAGTGCAATAATGATTTCCTAGAATTTGACTCCCCAGGAAAGCTCTACTCCCAGCTTCTGCCATCCTTTGAGATTACTGGCACTTAAAAGGAAGAATGCCTTATGACATGTCCTTTTTGTTTTTAATCCAATTTTGCTTCTCATTAAAGTAAGGAGAAAAAAATAAGTGTTCTCATTTTCAGATGATTCGGTCTTGCTCATAGGTTTCAGTCATTCAGCTGAACTGGTCAAGTTCATGATACCTCTTCCCAGGAGCCTGGGCCAGCGTGTGGTTGCTGAGACTACACTAAAGATCACAGGGAATGGCTGGCAGGTTTTCAAAGAATCTTCTGTTAAACTGGCTTGATTTAAAATCAATTTACTCAATGGTAAAAAATTCACCTGAAATATGAGATGTCCCTATTTTTCTCCTCATGCTTTAGGATTTGGAAAAACTTTAAATATATGCAAGACATTATACTTGCTGAAAAGTTAAAAAACAGGGCAAGAAAAATAAGTTAAGACGATCCAAAATCTTGCCCTCCAGTGATATTTTGTCATATCTCTCTCCCAATTCTCTTGTGCAGATATGAAAATCACGTTTGCAATCCCAATGACACAACAAACATTCAAGCGCTGTGTGTGGGGCTCTCCCCTAAGCACTGTAAATGGACTGTCTTGTTTGATCCCTGCAGTAGACTTGAAAACAGGAATTATTACTGCTCCCATTTCACAGATAAAGAAGAAAGCTGAGTGATTAGGGACAAGTGACTTGACCTCTGCTTTAGTCCGAAAGCTGTAAGCAACAGAGCTGAGATTCAGATTTAGGCACCCCGACTTCAGGGCCCACACTTGAACACCAGGCCACACTACCACTTAGGACACACACAGTAAGAGGTGTAACTTCCTTTTTTCACTTGAGCACCCCTTACATCAGTGTGTACTCCATCGTGGGTCTCCATCATCTTAAATGGCCCCGTAACATTCCACTGAGTACACAGACCATAATTTAATCAATCCCCTTCTGATGGTTGTCTCCACTGTTTCACTAGCGTGAACGCAGCTACACATGTGTATGTGTGTGTGTTTATGCACTCATCAAGTTATTTCTACTGTATATTTTAAAAAGTGGATTGCTTAGTCAAAGTCGTATCTTTTTTTTCTTAACAGCTGTCAATATGTGTTTGCAGATACAGGGAAAAGACAGGTGGATTTGAATTTTGCTTTACTCCAAATATCCTTGTTTTGTAGCAAAGTCTCTTTCCCTCACAAAGAATAAATTCTCAACCATCAACGAGAAGACAACAGAAGCTTCATCTATCACAGTTATTACGACAATCTGAACTGGTGTTCCACTGAAATTGCTTCTCAGTCTTAGGGAAGAAAAAGAGTATTTCTGCTATGATTCTGACTTCACTTTAATCCTTGACAATGCTTCAATTAGACAAAACAGAAAAGAAAAAAGAATTTATAAGAGCAATTACATATCTGAGTTTCACTTTCCTTCCATAAAATGGAGAAAATATTATCTGCTTTACGACTTTATTAACTTATTATCAACCCAAAAGGAGTGCATGAAGGTTAGTGAAGAGGCAATGAAGCCTGCTGGCCCTGGAGTCGGACTCAATGGGTTTGCATCCAGTCACCGCCACTTTCTAGCTGTGTGACCTTATGTAGGTATTTGGCCTCTCTGGGCCCCCACATCCCCCTCCCAGAGTTGGTAAACAAGGCAAGGCAGGAAAAGTGCTGAGTGCAGAACCAGTCACAACAGTGAGCCGTTATGAAAGGGCCCTGATTATGTCACTGGGCACACAGGTGTAGGGGTTGTTACGACACAGAAGAGAGGAGCCCTCCTTGGTGGTGAGCTTCACACTGAAGCCACCTGGCAGTTACCTCGGGGGCATGGTAGGAAATGCACTGGAAGATCCAGTCCATGGCAGGCGAGTACAAGGGGAGGTAGGATGGAAGCTCCACTCCCTGGAGCACCAGCTGGTTCTGGACCGTATCGCCGTGAATCTACAGGAGACCAAATAAACACTCAAAAGAAGGGGAAGTCACATAATGAACGAAGAGCATGGAACTCACAGACTGCGCATTGCTGCAAGCATTTGGACGGCCCCGAGAGAACTAGCCTGGTTTCTCAGGGTTTTTTTAAACTAGAAAAAACACACAAAGTTTCCCATGTCACCAGGCCGAGCTGCTCTGGGAATGTGTGCTGTGCAGAGAAGTAACCTGATAAAAATGGAGCCAGCAGATGCTAAGAAGAAAGGCTGATCAACGGGAGACGTTTCCTATTAACACATGCATATTAATCCTCTCCGCTTGTTCAGTACAATCAGCACATTTTAATTGTGTGTTAACAGACTCGAGTGTAATTTTATAGGGTTTACACATTCAAAGAACTTTAAGGCAATCTCGACTTGGAAAACCAACTGGGTTTTATGAATTTGTGATCATGTAGCTATTACATCAATTAGCTGCTCTGACAGAGAGGGTACTCTTACCTGTTGGAATGTGAGGAGGAAGTCAAAGAAGTTCTTATTTAGGCTTTCTTTGAGATGTGGAGCCACTTCCATGCCCACCTATAGCCAATCAAAATGAAATTACCTTGACCATGGAAAAACAGGTTGTAAATAACATATACAGTGTGATGTCATTTTTGTAAATTAAAAATATACATATAGATAGATATAGGCAGAGAGGTCCAGAAAGTTAACTTTCATTCTTTTTGCTTATCTGTTTTCTTATTCAATAAGCATATCTTGCTTTTATAAGAAAAACCACAGAAGCTATTTTTAATGAAAAAAGGGCAACATTTGCAGTAATCGTCTTAGCAATTTCCCAAAGGTAATGAAAGTATGACTGAACAGATGACCAAGGGAACAAATCAATACAGCACTAAGGAGAAATGTACTCTCAAGATCGTGTATATGATATTCTCTTCCTCTCTAAAAAATGATAAACACACATGTGGCTGTACTTATTAAATGAAGCAAAAAGATTCTGGTATGTAAGAGAGTCAGCTGGGACTTCACTGTTGCATTGTTAAAATACATGGATTCATTCTTTGCTGGGCAGTCATGGAAGCAGACATAAATTTTGATGTATTTTAAGCAGTTTTTTATTAGACAAGCATGAAGCCCAACAATGCTGTAATCCATTGGTTCCTTCATTCATTGTTTTAAAAAGATGGTAACATTTTCAGCTGAAAAAATTTGCTAATCATAGAGAAGGTGGCCAGAGCCTTAGGGTTGGATGGAAAACTGAAGGTCTCAGCTACGGCAGGGAGTGCAAGTACTTAAAACAAAACAAAGCATCAAAATGTTCCTTAAACTGAGCTCCTCAAATACACCTCAATTCCACACTGTTGCTTTAGCACAAAAACAACTTTGTAAGGGAAGTTGCTTTCTGGGACCTGGTTCCTTCCAAGGGGGACAGATTTCTGCCACTCACCTCCCCCCTACCCAGAGGTCATGAAGATTCATGATAACGAGGATTTTTAGATGTCTGTAAAGAATTCCTTTGAGAATAATTATGCAAGATCCACTGGGGCGGTAAATTCCAAGGGCAGCTCTATGGCTGTTGGGGATGCTTCCAAGGACAGGCACAGAGATTAAAAAAAAAATACTAACAACAAATGTCAGATCCACTTCTACTGTGTTCTGATTCTATTGTCTTTCCTTCCACTAATCATTCTGTAGAAAAGGCAATAATTATCTGTTAGGCGACAGCAAAAAAAAAAAAGCCCAGTGGACAAGCGGTGGAGAGGAACTGAAGTGGCCATGACTTAGGAGGTAATCATACTTTCCTTTAATGAACAGCTTTGAGGTCCCCCCATGCCCTGCCTACTCACTGCCTTTGTGTTTTGTTTATCTCTTCCCATAAAGCAAAATGAGCAGCTTGGAAATCTGCTTGGGTCTAGAAGATTTCTACCTAGAGTAGCAAGGGTAGTTACTCATGATTTCCATCTGCTGTTTCTGCCTGCCTAGCATTCATTCCCTCTGTTTCTGGAATCAGTAAAGCGGATTTGCCTTTGGGGAATCAAACTTCCCTCTCAGACCAGGAGGTCTGTGGCAGAGCCGGACCCAGCCGACCCTGAGCTGCAGGGGTGGGCACATGACCCAGGCTCAGTCAGTAGGCATATCCCATCCCATGGCCACAGTGACTGGTCTATCTATGGACAAGGGACCCAAGGTGGTGCAGTGAGTTTCTGCCCTGAAACTCTGGCTGGAACTACTGAGGAAAAGGCACTCTTGCCACTGGAGTTCCTAAGTCAAGAGGATGGAAGCCTTTCCACCATATGGAAAAAGAAAGCCTCAGAGTGAAGTCACTCAGAGGAGAGCAGAGCTGAGCAATGAGGGAGGAGACAATTCTTGACATGGTTTGGGGGCCCTGGGTCTGCCATGCATGCACTACCCCAGGCTCTTCAGACGCAAAGGCCAACAATTTCCCCCCTTTTGCTTCAAAGTACTATGAATTGGGGTTTTGCCACTTGAAATCGAAAGAATCCTTACTAATGCACACTGTCTCCTTCTTTTTATATCAAAAGATTTTCAGTAACTACCCAACCAGGGGAATCAGTGCTCTGCCTAAATTGACACAAATGATTTTGGATACAGCGCATCTCACCACCAGCTTTCCTAGGGTGGGTCTGTAATCTCTCCTCATTGCCACTGAGTTTTAAAGTTGCATCTGTCATGCAAAGGCACGTTATATGCAACAAATATCATCTTTCACTAGGTTGTATACCTTACTTCAAACTTTAAAACTGGAACAGGTTTGTAAGTAATGAATATTTCCACCCACTTTCTGATTTCTGTTTAATAACTGTGTGTCATAAGACACACTGAGATTCTAGATCTCTATTATTCTACTATTACTGACGTCAAGGTGAGTTCAAAGAATGTGATGTGTCCTACAAGGGGAAAGGCAGCAGAGCACAAATACACAAGCGATAGTATCCTTACATCCCACCACAGGATCCAGCAGCATTTTGCAAACAATAGGCCCTCAGCAAACCCTGACACGGCTGGAGCGTTCAAGCTCCCGATATTCCAAAGCTGAAGCTCTAGGAAACATATCTGATATTCCTGTATGAAAAATCCACGCCAAGTTTCAAGCAGATGGCAATGCATAAATACTTTGGCCTCGGTTACTACGAGGAAGCAAGTGCCCTTAAATGGAAAGCTTTTTCTTTCTTCCTTTTTTTCTTTTCTCCCTTATCAGGGAGTGGACCTAGAAAAAGTATCCTTCCTAAGGATGTCTGCTACTCACTCTGAGGGCAATGACTTTGATTTCTTTGTGACACTGGAGACCACAGGGCTTCTGTCATTTGTTAGACGTCACATAAAAGAAGCAGATCAAAGGCTACGGTCCTCGCCTTCTGATTTCTTGGTATTGATGATCACTAGCAGGGGAGAGGGAGGTCTCTAACTGCAGCTTTGTCCTCAAGGAAGTCTGGGGTTCATCAGGACCCTACAGAACAGGGGCAATGACCCCTCTCTAAAGGTGAACAATGCCAATGGAACTAGCAAGGGGGACTCCCACGGAAAGCTGACAGAGGCAAAGGCCCCATGTGAGTTGAAGAAAAATGACTGTAAACTCTCCACAGGGTGCATTTTTCATAAATGAAAAACTTACTAGTTTTAAGTAGGAGCTTCACGGTGCTTTGAAGGAGAGAAAGGCTGAGTGATTTACAATCCTCACCAGCAGAGCAGCCCTCCAAGGCCAGGCGACACAGACCCTGATGCCCGCCGTCACCAGGAGCGCCTCTCTCTCCCAGACAGCCCTCACCAACCCGCACTCCGATCCAACTCTTTAATACGGAGACCAAAAAACTAATAAAACAATCGAATTCAAAGACAAAGGGAAAGCATGTTTCGAGTCAATGAAAAGCAACCTATCAGCCGAAAGGCTGTGGGAGCCTCCTTCCCAGCGAGAAGGGAGAAACAATTAGTTCTGAAACTTAGTTCATTTGTAAGAAGATGACCTTAAACACCCCCTAATTAGAGTTACTGGTAAGTGGGTCTACTTCGAAATTAATTTTTAAAAGGAATCCTACAGCTCTGCTTTCTGTGAACAAGCTGTGCTCTAAAATTAGCAGCTAATAAAGTCCTTCTTCCAGTGACTGGTGAGGTGGCGGGGAGGGAAAAGCGTGAACATTAGAGGGGACAAGACACGGTCACAGGCACGAGTGCCGGGACGCAGCTTACCCTGCACAGGTAAGCCCTGGCGTACACCGACACCAGAGGGTCCCCGATCCCTCGGACCATGCAAGTCAGCCGGGGCAGACACTCTGAAATCCCCCTGTTAGAGACAAAAAGACGGCAGCATTACACCCCGCGGGAGAACTCTCTGTTCTTTCATTTTTTTTAAATAAAAATAAAGCTAGACTTCCTAAATGCAGGGGGGGAAATCAAGCTTCAGAACGAAACCAAGGTCAAAGTTTGAGTCTTCTAAGGCCATGTAACAAGAGTCTTTCTCTCTTGCCACGATTCATTCTTTGAATGGTTTCTTTTATCTCTACCATTCGCTCAGTGCTGGAGTCTAACCTTCACATTTTCCTGCTTGAGGTCACATTTATTTTACTAATTTAACGATTTTTGTCCCCCAATTATTTTCCATTCACAGGTCACTCCTTGACCTTCTTGATATTTTCGTCGTATCTATATTCCTTCGGTACTGATTTGCTGCCCTGTGCCCCGCCCCTTCCTAGCACCTGACACCTAGCACCTCAGGCTAACATCAGCATCGCCCTCAGTGTGTGCTGTGACTTATTTATTCCTCCTGCCACGTGGGGCTTCCATCTGCCTTGGGCATTATTCTCCCCCAACTGGTGAGGCAAAATAACTCTTTCTTCAGCACCATGTTATCCCCCCACACTCCCCCAGGCATCCCCAGATCCCAGTCAAACACATTTGGTACACATTCTAAATCCAACCCAACTATTCCTCAGAGCGCCGTGAGTCAGCCCATGGCTTTGAGGAGCTGATTATCTAGACAGTATCCAACACCACTCAGTATTTCAGCAGCTCTGCAGAAAGCAGAGCTGGTTTCTCCTGGCTCTGCAAAACTACTCTCAGTACAATGTCCGAGGTGACCCAGAGTAGCAAAGGGCTTAGGGGCAAAGGCTTTTCCCTCTGACATCATCTTGGACAGCAGCAGCAAAGGCAATGAGTGAGGGCCCACGGGTGTCGCTTCCAGTGTGGTGTGTCCAGCTCACCGGACCCTCACAGACCCCTTCTTAGGGCCTTGTTCACAAAGAAGACTGGGGGGTCAGAGATGCTAAGTAACTTTCTCAAGACCACACAACTAGTAATAGCAGAGCTAGGATTCAAATACAGTTGAGCTGAACTTCCATGAGTTAGTCAACCAACCTCTCCCAGCTTGAGTTTTCTTCTCTGTAAAATGGAGATTAAAAAGCTGTCTCTACTTTATTAAGTTTTCATTTGGATTAAACGAGAAAACGGATGGAAGGTGCTTAACACCAGATCTGCTACACACTAAGTACTCAAAGAATGACAGCTACTATTACATCGTCATTAGCATGTGTGTGCATGTGTGTGCACAGGCACATATGAGAGAGAAATTTTTTGGAAACGTATGGTCCCAGACTTAAAGAAGAGCCTTACGTTTTGGAGAGGAACTTGTTACACTTCAGGATGGATGCTTCCACATAGCTACAAAAACATTCTGTTAAGGAAGACATTTTCCAGATGGTCTGTTCCCTATGGGGAAAAGCCTAAACTATTCATGCAGAGAACTAGGTGTGTCTTCAGGAAAGGGGGCCACAGTGACTCTCAACAATCCAGAGAATTAAATTAGTGAGTGGCTGGCTTGTGGTTTCTATATTTGGCTTTCAAGGTTTTATATTTATTTAAAATAAAATCTGGAAAACGTTGTACGCTGATTTATGGTTGCATGCTGAAATTTAAACTGGGTTTTGAGCACTTCCAATCGAGGCTTTATGGGGAAAAGGATGAAACTTAGAGAACTAAGATTCCATTTGTGTATAAGCTGAATTCTCTGTCCTTCAACACTGGTGTTTGTGCAGAGAAGCTTGACCCTGTTCCTTTCAAGTTCTTGAAACCAGAGAAAACACAAAAAGATGAAGCATTTTAATTGAGAAAATTAATGTGGGAATGTTCCTCAGGGAAACAAAAGCCTGGTACATGGCACTATAGTCAAAGTAAAAAAACAGAAAACTGGGGAGAGCCAGAGTCCAAGGACTTCGTGGACAATGTGGCTGGCCCTGTACTTCCAGGCTAGCAACCGTAACAGAACTGCATTTTCAACAGGAATTTCAGGGCAGCCCATTACATGGCTTCTATTAGCAGTGCAACTCTTGCAGCCTATCTTTAAAACCATCAGACAGAAAAAAAGGATACAATCTCGGAATGAGTTCCCTGATGGAAGCAATCTTGAAAAACCAATTTAAGCATGTTTCTTTGGCTGTGTCATTTACATTCTCTGGAGAGAAGTGATCTGTAAAACAAAAATAATATCTATCAGCCCCCTAATTCTTGGGATCTGTTATAGCTGCTATGAGTCCTAGGACAAAAAAAAGTTACAGTGGAGCAGAAGAAGGGGTGGGGCACCCAGTCCTTCTATGTTTTTCCTTCCAAATATCATTATTATTAGGAAACAATTGGTGACAATGTTAGCTGACACACTAAGTGCCAGGCCCCGTTCAGAGTGCTTTATAGACATCAGCTCACCTAATTCCCACAAGAACCCTCCAAGTTATATACTTTTATTGTCCTCTTTCATAGACACAGAGGGCAAGGCACAGAGAAGTTTAGGGACTTGCCCAGGGCACACAGGAAACCGATGTAAGAGTTCCTTTTGGACCCGCCATCTGTGGTGGCACTGCCGCCAATATGCAGATTTTCGTGAAGACCCTGACGGGGAAGACCATCACTCTCGAGGTCGAACCCTTGGATACAACAGAAAATGTAAACGCCAAGATCCACGATAAGGAAGGAATTCCTCCTGACCAGCAAAGACTGATCTTTGCTGGCAAGCAACTGGAAGACGGACGTACTTTGTCTGACCACAACACTCAAAAGGAGTCCACTCTTCATCTTGTGTTGAGACTTCACGGTGGTGCTAAGAAAAGGAAGAAGAAGTCTTACACCACTCCCAGGAATAACAAGCATAAGAGAAAGAAGGTTAAGCTGGCTGTCCTGAAATACTATAAGGTGGAGGAGAATGGCAAAATCAGTCGCTTTCGTGGGGAGTGCCCTTCAGATGAATGTGGTGCTGGAGTTTGTATGGCCAGCCACTTTGACAGACATTATTGTGGCAAATGTTGTCTGACCTATTGTTTCAACAAACCAGAAGACAAGTAATTGTGTACTGGTTAATCAAAGACATGAATGAAAAAAAAAAAAAACAGACGTAAGAGAATTCAACTCAGGCAGTCTGGCTCCGCAGCCTATATTCTTAGCCACTGCCTCTAATTTAATCCAGAGGTTCGTGGTGTACCACCAGTAACTGTGGTGATACTGTTGAGAACCCCAGATGCTTGAGGAACCTGCAACTGTAATATTAAATGCGATCGACCAGTGTTTGTGCTCTAAATATCACATGGACCAGACTTGAAAGGTAAATCAAGACCCTGAGGCGAGAAACCAGCCAGAGTTAGGCTGCCAGCTCAATATGGCACTAAGATCTGAGTCACCTTGTGGCAAAACTGTCACTTTCCCCTATTATCTACTCTCTTCCTCTTTAATAGAACTCTCATTTTCTGCTGGGCATGCGGCCATCCTTGCAGCTCAGTGTGGCCATGTGACCAAGTTCTGGTCCCAGGATATAAACAAAAGTGCAACGTCTGGGAATTAGCTGTAAGGGAAAGGGCTTGATCTTCATTCCTTCTTCCTTCCTGCCGGCTAGAATGCAGATACGATGGCTGTGACCTCCATAACCATCTTGAACCACGAGAGCAAGACAGAGGTCAGGATTGCTGGCACCACGGGCTGGCTGCCCAACTAGCCCTGATCTTCCTTATTGTGATTTTGGGTTTTCCGGCACTGACAACCAAGCCCAATCATGACATACATCTTAATAAGTAATGAAAAAGAGTACGGAAAAATGAAAACAAAAACAAACAACAAAAAACCCATCAACACCAAGAAGACCATTGCTGAACCCTCACATGAAAATTATTTCTTCTAAATGATTTCCACACAAATTGGAGCCCGATCCCACCACTGGGAGTGCTTTACACTTCCAGGATTCAGTCAAACCAGGAGAAATTAATTACTACCAAACATGACAGATGAACATTAGCCTGTTGCTCGCATCGTGTTGTTCAGGGGTCGTTGTTCACGCCTGATTCTACTTTCTGCTACCTGGTGGCACACCATTAAGGGGATCAGCAGCAAAAAGATAAAACTCTAGGCATTTCACGAGCAGACAACAGTCACTAATCACAACTGCAGGTATTTTGGAATTGCAATCTCAAGCATTTGTCTATTTTTGGACGTTCTGGCATGCTTCGTTCATTCGAGAATTTTTCACTTGCCATTTTCAAAGGGAAGGGAAATGACCATCTTCCCTTTCCCGGACTGAACCGGTGCACTTAAAAGTAACTTTGTTTCAAGTTCCAAGAGATGCAGACAGGAAAAGATAAGGGTTATTCTTAAATTCGTTTGTCAATCTTGCCTTTTGGAAACGGGAGAGGTGGGGTTAATTTCCCTTCATGTGACCAAATCAGGTGACTTGAGACCCCAAAGCAAAAATAAGTCTCTGAGGTCATCTAAGAAAAACTCTTGCTTTCCAGTTGAGGGAACAGAGTGCAGCAAAGGGTGGGATGACAGGGATTCGGGCTGCCAGAGAGAGCTGGACATCACACCAAAGGCAAGTTGCCCTGCATGTACACATTGACTGAAAGCTATACAATAATCTGCATATGCAATATAAAGGCTTTAGGCTTTCCTTCCAGCTCAAGGGATAATTCAGGAAAAGGATTATGTTATGCAGGACTTTAAAATATTATAGAAAAAAGTAAATAAATAAAACTGTAAGAAAAAAAATGTTACAGAAAACTCAGTATTACATTACTTCATTTGCTCAATACAAATGTCTTAGGAACCAACTAAAAGTGGTATTCTAGGCTCCAGGCAGATAACAGCACATAAGAGAGACCCTGCCCTCATGAAGCTTACATTCCAGTGGGGGAAGAAACATAATAAACACAGAAAAGAATAAGCATGCAAACAAGATAACATCCAATAGCAGTCAACACTATGAAAGACATAAAACTAGGTATGGAATAGAGAGTGACCTGAGTTAATCTGGCGGGGGGGATTCATCAGACAGGGTGCCAGTCAGAGAAGGCTCCTGCAGACGTAGCATTTGAGCTGAGCACTGAATTATAAAAAGGAGCTAGCCATGCTTAGATGTGGAGGAAATGTATTCCAGGAGGAAGAAACAGCAAGTGCAAAGGCCCTGTGGTAGGTATGACCTCTGACGTGGTCAAAGAACAGGAAAGCAAGCCAAAGCGGTGAGAGCAAGAAGGGGGGAAGCAGGCATCACAAACCAGGTCATGTGGGGTTGCAGCCTTGGTGAGGAGTCTGAGAGTTTTTCTAAGTATGACGGAAACTCCCTGAAGAGTTCTGAGCAGAGGAATGGCATGACATGACATGACATGACTTATACTTCAGTGCTTGAGTTGCTACATGGAGAATGAATTCAGAATTTGGAAATTAATTAAGAAGAGGCTTTGAGGTGAAAAAGAGCAAAGATATCTTCCTCTAGTTCCCACTTATTTTTCTTTTATGGTGCTTCTTTTTTCAACCCTAACTTCTGTGGATATTTTAGGAGGGAGGACACCAGTGACCCTAGTTCTCTTTCATTTGCCAAGTCTCTACCCTGGCAGTGAGAGGTCTCTTTACATAACAAGGCTTATAGGGGTGCCACGTCATCTTAATATGTGCCTGAAAGGCCAGTTAAGGACATTGCTTATCTAGACGCAGCTTACATCAGCCACGGAGAAAAACTAAAGATAGGAATGCCCCCAGTTGATGAGGAGAACCACAACACAATAAACCCAAGTTATTTCTCCCAACATGGAAATAAAATTGTTTTATCACTTAGAGTACATTGCCTCTTCACTCATATGCTGGATTAACAAATGTTGGGGAAAAACTACCACAACTAGTAGCATGTACTTTCCGTGAACCCAAAGGACACTGGTATCTTTCTGAGCTCGTACGAGCTATGCCTTAGTTAAAACTCCTGAAGGTAAAGGGCTCAAATACTAAGTTCACAATCTGAACTTGATACAAATGGAAATACTGAGTACACACGACACCGGACTTCTCTCTCCACATAATTTCTTTAGGCAGAATTCTGCAGAGTAGGTTTCAAAAGCTTTCTTCATAATTACTGTTAAGAGTCATCCCCAACATTATTGACGTTTTTGAGAAAAGTATGCCCCTCTCCCTTCAGGTTCTGGGAAGCAGAAAACACATGCAGATGAAGATTTTAACTGAAAGGGGGGAAAATGAAATTATTTTCAAGAAAGCAAAAGCCTGATTCAAGGTAAAAAAAAAAAAAAAAGGTTTTTTTGGGAGGGAAGAATTTAGTGATAAACGTGCTAATTAGTATATTTAGATAAGAACTAAAAGTGAACATGAAAGTAGCCTTTTATTTTGAATTTTTATAGTTTAGGTAGGGAGAAAGTTATTAGTAATTCTTCCTTAACTAGCCCTAAAATGTTGTTTGTATAGTTAGTGAAAACTGAGAGGAAGGAAAACTACTGCAGTAGGTGTAAACACAAATGCCCGTAGGGGCCAGTCAGGTAATATAAATATTTTTAAGCAGTTAGGTATACAGCAATAGGAAGAAGTAGAACCTATATGAAGAAGCATTTAAAAAAATACTGTTATAGCCAAAGAAAACACCTATCTGGGTTTATTTCTGCCTGCAGGCTAAGAATTTACTGCTGCTGGTATAGCATATGGAAGAAAAGTTGGCAAGTGTAAAATAAATGCACCCAGGTTTCCCAACTCCTTAAGTTGACAGAGAAGGCCTTTCCATCAGGCTGGTCCCTGCCTCCAAGTCTTGAGAAGCCTAGAATGTGGGAGGAGCTGTTAAAAAACATCGCAGGGGGGCTTCCCTGGTGGCGCAGTGGTTGAGAATCTGCCTGCCAATGCAGGGGACACGGGTTCGAGCCCTGGCCTGGGAAGATCCCACATGCCGCGGAGCAACTAGGCCCGTGAGCCACAACTACTGAGCCTGCGCGTCTGGAGCCTGTGCTCCGCAACAAGAGAGGCCACGATAGTGAGAGGCCCGCGCACCGCGATGAAGAGTGGCCCCCGCTTGCCACAACTAGAGGAAGCCCTCGCACAGAAACGAAGACCCAACACAGCCAAAAAAAAATATTAAAATAAATAAATTAATTAAAGATTACTATTAAAAAAAAATCGCAGGTGTGATGTGGTGGAGGGGAGGGTCTAGAGCAGCACTGTCCAGTGGAAATATCATGTGAGCTGCATTCAAAAAGCTAAAACAAAACAGGTGAAATTTTAACAATATACTTCATTTAATCCAATTCATCTAAAATATCAGTTCAACATGTAATCAACTTAAAAATTAGTGAGATACTTCATGGTCTCTTATTTGTATTAAGTCTCTGAGGGACTTCCCTGGTGGTCCAGTGGTTAAGACTCCGCGCTTCCACTGTAGGGGGCATGGGTTTGATCCCTGGTCGGGGAACTAAGATCCCGCATGCCATGCAGTGCGGCCAAAAGAAAAAAAAAATGTTTCTGAAATCCAGGGTATTTTTTTTTTATACTCACAGCACATCTCAGTTTGGACTGGCCACATCTCTAGTGCTCAAGAGCCCCACGTGACCAGTGGTCACCATATTGGATGGCGCAGGCCCAGCGCTAAGAACCAGGCTCTCGCTAGCAGGTGGCAGGGCTGTGGGCAAGTCCCTGACTCTTCCTCACTGGGTTTGCCCGCCTTCAATGAGACAAGGTGATTCCTAAGAGCTTTTCTAACCCTAAAGGTCTGTAGAGTTCTGTCTGTCTTTCTCTCTGAGAAATGTACATATTAAATAGTTTTTAACAATATATAGATATATTAATATAGATAGATAATATAGATAGATGGAATATCTATAATACAGATAGATGGAAGGAAGGTAAGAAAGGAAAAAAAGGAAAGAGAGAAAAGGAGAGGAAAAAGAGACACAGTGAAAGAGAGCAACAGAGAGAGAAAGGAAGGAAGGAAGGAAGGGGGAAAGGAAGAGACAAAGGCAAGACAGATAAACAGACAAAAAGAAAAGAGGTCAAATTATGGGTACTGTCACATGCCACCTCTTCATCCTCCAGGGAAGTGCCGCTGCTAGAAGCAGAAGGAGGTGGGATGAAGGTGGAGTGAGCTTGTTCTAACTTGTACAGATGAGCGTGCCTTCCTCTCAGCAGTGCTAGTAACTTGAAAGGAGGAATGAGAGGGAAAAGACGCTGCTGCTGGGAGTTCCGTGCTGCTGGCCCCATCATCATCATTTATGTGACAAAAGAAATTTGTGATCTAGTTGTCCCGTTATAACCTCCTGAGAGTTGAAAATTGAGTGGCAATAAATTTAATGCAAACATCACTTGGGCATAGAATGTAGATTCAAAGCATCTGTTATTATTGATTTATTTGACATCGCTCCTTAAAATAAAGTTGGTTTCATAAAGTAATTTGCTTCTTAGGAAAAACATACAGGAAAAATATTTAAATGTCCAGCAGCAGAGAACTTGAAGTTGGTATAAAAGTTCAGCTGAATCTAATTGTAATACCTCTTCATTCCTGCAGATTCAAATTACTTGCCCAAATTCCTAGCTGGGCTGTTGGAAAATCTAATGTTTTTTGAAGACTGAGATGATCAGAAATCCGTAAAGGCGTTTCTTTAACTTTTAACACACCAAAACAAACAAACAAACAAACAAAACCTTTATTTCAGGTCTCAAAAAATCCTGACTTGATATAAACCTTCTAATCCTGACTTGAGGGCAGCATGAAACCCGTGGAAAAGCTAAGACATTACCTGGTAAGACGCTGCGGTTATCCATACACATGGAAAAGATGCGCTCGTATACCAGCTTTCCTGGGGAGAAAAGGATATATGGTGTCAGCATTGTGCCCTTCAGGAGAAAACAATAAATTAATGTTTGTTAATTAGGGACAGAGACGGTGGCATCTCCCATATGAGCTTCTACTTGTGATAGTATGCTGCCACCTAGTGGGACAAATTTTTAGCCGTGATACTTTTTTAATTTTAGATTTTTAATTAAAAGAGGGGACTTTCTGCTCTAGGCAGAAAAGTGATCCTTCACTCATGCTAAGCAAAATAAGTCAGACAGAGAAAGACAAATACTGTATGATTTCACTTGTATGTGGAATCTAAAAAACAAACAAACAAAAAAGAACAAACATAACAAAACAGAGAGTCATAGATACCGAGAAAAAACAGGTGGTTGCCAGTGGGGAGGAGAAGGAGAGAAATAGGTGCGAGAGATAAATGAGTCATGGGTATGAAATATATGGTGTGGGGAATATAGTCAATAACTATGTATGATCTTTGTATAATGACAAATAGTAACTAGACTTATTATGGTGATCATTTTGAAATGTACAGAAATATCAAATCATTGTGTTGTGTAACAGGAACTAACATAGGTCAATTATACTTCAAAAAGAAACAAACTCATAGAAAAAGAGATTAGATTTGTGGTTATCAAAGGTGGGGGGGAGGGGGAATTGGATGAAGGCAGTGAAAAGGTACTAACTTCCAGTTATAAGATAAATAAGTGCTAGGGATGTAATGTACAACATGATACATATAATTAACACTGCTGTATGCTATATATGAAAGTTAAGAGAGTCAATCCTAAGAGTTCTCACCGTAAGGAAAAACTTTTTTTTCTATTTCTTTAATTTTGCATCTATATGAAAGGATGGATTTTCACTGAACTTACTGTGGTAATCAGTTCATGCTGTACATAAGTCAAATCATTATGCTGTACTTCTTAAACTTATACAGTGCTGTATATCAATTATATCTCAATTAAACTGGAAGAAACCCCCCCCAGATTTCCTGCTTCTTCACATACTATGTGCCAAAAATGACCCACATCCCTATAGGATAAAAATGAGCTTGAATAGATTAGTAGCTGCCCCCTGAAAACTACCCAGTTTGCCACAGTCTCCACTGCTCCCTACTGTCTCTCATCAACAGCCTGCTTCACGCACTTACGTAATCTGCCTGGTACCTAGAAGCACTGGAATTTGAGATTCATCTAGGTATACAAGTTCTACAAGGGCAGAGATTTGTACCTGTTTTGTTCACAGACATTCCCAGTACCTAGATCAGTGCCTGACATATAGTGGGTGCTTCATCTTTGTTGGATGGATAGATGAACATATTTTAGGCTGTGTGGGTCAGAGATCACCATTGCAACTACTCAGCTCTGCTACTGTAGCTCAAAAGCAGCCATAGTCAATAGGTAAACAAATGGATGTGGCTGTTTCCAATAAAACTTTACTTACAAATACAAGTGTGCAGTCTGGACCTGGTCTACAGGCCAGCCTAGCACAAAAAGTTTTATGTATTCTGTACAAATGTTATTTTGGAAAATGCTATCAATATTCAAAGGATAAAAGTTACAGTTCTATTCATTTTCTGGACCTTCCCAAATCACCTTTGATGTTGAAAGTATTTTCCCATGCCCATTTTCCCCCACACAACCCCACCATTCAGGGCTACAAAGAACCACACCCCTTGTCCATACGCGGAAAAAGACAGGAGAGTTATAGGATCATTTCTGGTCAAAGAACATGAGATCAAATGACATCATCAAGAAATGACAGAATGCTAGGTTAACATGCAGGAAGCCAGCCGAGCTGAGAAGAGCCCTAGATGCCTCTCCCAGTGCGGACTACTTACATTACCATCACCGAAAGACACTTGTTAAAAATATCCATTCCTGGGGCCCACCTCAGAGCCAGTGAAAAAGAATATTCTGGGGGGTGAAGACTAGGAATATGAATTTTGAATAACCTTAATGGGAAATTCTTATACACACTCAAGTGTGAGAACCATTGATTCAGGCAGGCACTGTGGGTCTCTGAGCTAAAACTTGCCTTAGGTGTGGGAATCTCTAACAACTGCCAAAAGCCTCCCTCCTCCCTCTAACCCAGGGGTTCTCAACCTTGGCTGAACACTCAGAGCACCTGGGGCACTTGAAAATATGCTGATGCCTGCCGTCTGTTCTCAGAGATGCTAATGTAAATGATCTGGGGCACAGCTTGACCATCAGAAGTGTTTTTAAAGCTCCCCAGGTATGCAGCTGAGGATGAGAATCACTGCCCCAAACCGTGGATTCAACTTAGAAGTTCCCAGGAAGCCTCAGGGACCAAGCTCCAGTTCTCAAAGTCACCTGCCTTTGTCCTCCTGGCAGGAAGAGACCTGCAGGCACGGGCTCCCCAAGGCAGCCACACCTGATGCCAAGACAGGCCTCCTCTGAGATGAGCACAGAACCCCCGGCATTGGAACTACATGCAGTTTACCTTGGCCATCACACAGCACAGCAAGCCACGCTGGGCAACCATGTAACTTCTCATACCTCCTAGAGTGCGTGGACCGGGCTTAAGAGAACCCAATGCCTTTACTTCCTCCACAAAAAGCTTGCCATCTCTCCAAAACTAGCTTTCTTTTAAAAACGAAAGCACAAATTTTATATTCCACCTTCATACCCTAAGGCCTTTAACCACAAAACCATTTTTGGCCAAAAGAGTTTGGTGAATATTTGTTTTCCTTTGTTAAGTTAGTGGACAACTATTTTGAGAAACAATACCTGACCCTAGATTTTCTTTCTTGATTCACTTTCTTATAAATCAAGGACACTAAAATAGATCAATAACAACAGTGACAACAGTTAACAGTTTCTGAGCACCTTACTTTGTGCCAGGCACGGCTCTAAGTTGTTTACACTGACCCTGCCAGCTCCTAGAAGAGGAAAGACATCATGTGCTTCCTACACATTCTCTCATTTAATTCTCTCCAGAAATCCCCAGAGGCAAGGCCTATTATGCCCATTTCACAAGTGAAGAAACCAAGGCTCAACTTCACACAACCCTGTAGGAGGAGAGGCAAGGAATGCAGGCAGAGAGACGCCAGAGCCCAGCTCTGTGCTCACTGCCTCCAGGGAAATCCCAGCTAAAGCGCTGCAGTTGCAGACGCCTGGGGCCATGTCCCGCATCCTTGCCCAGCAAGACGCTCCAGCCCTCGGTCAGCCTCGTTCACAACCACTGACAACCTGCCCCCGTACAGCAGTACATCTTCCTGTGGAGCAGAGAGTTAACAGCAACACATGCACAATGGACCTCAGCACTCTGAGTTGCCACCCAAGCAAGGCCAGTTCCGCCCCCTTTTTAAAAGGTGAAAGCTGCTCATTAGCCCCAAAGCATAACAAAGTGTCCTCGAGCACCTGCACATGCAGGCTGCCTGGCACTCCTGAGGAAAGCTATTCACAACAGATCTGAACAAGGGCACCTCTGGGAACGCTTTGAATAGGTAAAACATGCCCACCATTCAAAATTCAAAAGGCTGCAGGAGGTACTCAATGAAGTTTCTCTCTCAGCCCGTCCCGTCCCATCCAGCTCACTGCTCAAGCCACCCTCTGAGGGTCCCCGCTTTTATTAGCTCCTTGGGGACCCTTCTAATGTTTCTTTAGGCATACGCAAGTGAAAACAACCAAGCGCTCTAATTTTTCCTCCTTTCTTAAACAAAAGGGACCATACTCTATAGCAGTTCTGCATCTTGAGTTTTTCACCTGATAATGTACCCTGGGGATCCTTCCACATTGGAACGCAGCACGCCCTCACTCTCAGAGGCCTCCTTGTACTGCAGCATACAGACGTGCCGTCGTTTGTTTAACTGGTCCCCTATGGACGGTCACTTGGGTTGTTGGATGAATTCCCAGAGGCAAAGTTGCTGGGTCAAAGGTACACGCATTTGTAGTTTTGTAGAGAGAATTTCCCCCGTAAGCCAAGTACAAGAGAAATAAAGCAGGTGCTCTGACTGCAGAGAGAACTCAATTTGAGTCCCAGCTCTGCCACTCACTACCCTGGGGACTTGGACAAGCTGCTTTACTTCCCTGTGCCTCAGGCTCCTCATCTGTGAAGTGGGTATAATTACAGACCCTACCTCATAGAGCTGTTATGAGGACGGCATGACTTAAGATCACTAAAGCACCTAGAACAGAGTCAGGCCCAAGGAAAACCCTTATTTGCTGAGGATTTATCACTGTTATTCTCAACTCCCAGCCCAGCTAATTTCTGGGATACAGCAAGGACGGCAGGCATCTACACCATATCCATATCCTGGCCGGCCGAGGCATGGGACTGGGCCGCCACCACAGAGGCTGACAGAATGGCCGCCCCAAATTCCCACAAGGTTAATGTCTGGATCTGGCCAGGCTTGCGGGCTCGTCAGCATCTCAGAGCTGGTCTCACCCAGGGATGCTGACTCATGCCAAAGAAACTTGCAGGAGGCGGGCGAGGGAAACCAGAAGGCCAATGTGTCAACTCACCATGAGAAACAGAACTGTCAGGAGAACCAGACACGGCCACTGGCCTCCCTCGCTGACTGACACCCTCGCTCCCTGAAGGCAAGCTGGCTGTGAGGACAAGTCAAGGCCCAAGGGGTGTGCGATGGATATCTGTTCTGAGAGCCTTAATGCACCCATGTGTCCTGGATCACTTTCCCCTATCCCCACCGCCTCCCCAGGGCCATGCCACCCTCATTTTTCACCTGAAGTGCTGCATCGGCCTCCCAACTGGACCCCCCCGTTCCACCCTCGCCCTGCAGTCTAGTCTCAACACAGCAGCCAGAGGGAGCCCATTAAAACCCAAACTGGAACTTGCGTCTCCTCTGCTCAACACCCTGGGCGGCTCCTCATGCTCTCGGGCTCAAAGCCCAAGTCCTTCCGATGGCCTACATGGCCCAGCAGGCTCTCTGGCCACATCCCCACCCCACTCGCCCCCCTCCAGCCCCCCTGGCCTCTCAGTTCTCCAAACCTGCCAGGCCTGCTCCCACCCCAGGGTGTTTGCACTGGCTGTTCCTTGGTCGTAAGCCGGCCCCACGTTGCCAGCATACGGCTCATCTCTCACCTCCTTCAAGCACTTGCCCACACACCAACTTCCCAGCGAGGCCTCCTCCGACCCCCCAACTTAAATAAAAGCGCTGCCCACTTCATCCTGCTCTGGTTTGGGTTTTCTTCATCCGTAGCACCAATCCTTGTCTAACACACAATCGGGTTTACTTATTTGTTCTGCGAATCCTCTCTTTCTGGCACAGCCCACGAAGGCAGGGATTTTTGTTTCTTGTTTGCTGACACAACGTCAGCACCCAGCAGAGTGCCCGATGCCACCTTCCCGGATCATCTGAACCCAAAGGTCCCGTCTTTTGGCCAGGACATCTCTTCCTTCAGCCCAGTTAGCTCCCATTCCCCTTTCCTCTGGCAACAGCACCACCCCTTCTCCTCCGGGGCAACCAGCTCTGGATAACCCGCACATTTCAGCCCCCAGATCCCATAACTGGCTCAGGGACTGACGTGTGATCCCAGCCAGGCCAATGAGATGGAATTCCAGGACTTGTGTTGGAAAGCGAGGATAAGAGTTCCTTCCTTGCCCTGGGACTACTAGCAGCAAAACTGATAAAAGTTGAGGACACCTTGTGGAGCTTAAGAATGAAGCCAACCCAAGAAAAAGTACTAGGAAAAGTCAAGGTCCTGAAGATACTGTTTGAGTTCCTGAATCCAGCTATACCTGAAGCCAGAAACTACCCCTGGCCTTTTCAACATAAGCCAATAAATACTACCCCCTTTTCCAAGAGGAAATGAATGAGTTAGGTTTTCTATCACTTATTCTAGCTAATACACTCAGGTCCCCGGTCTCCTGCACAGAAATAAATGGGTCTCTCTGAATGACATTTCATTTTCTGACACATGTGACCTTTCAGTGGGTCACAGACAAGGCTTGCCAGGTTGGGAGCCCATTGGTCCTTCCTTGGCAAGACAGCAAAGGTCGGTTCCGACCTCCGATGTGTTCAGTTCTCAGAATGACTGTCCCCTAGTTCTTGTGGGGCACCTCACTGCTGAACGTCATATACCGCCTACAGGCTGCACGGTTTGAGCAAACTGCTAATGGCGTGATGCTCTGGCCACTGACCATCACCAAGCAGCATGGAGACCTCCTGTTTCTCCAAGGGGCTCCTGGGTAATCTCTTCAGTCTAAACCTCTCTGCTGCACTCCCGAAGATCATTCGGCCTGAGGGGTGGAGTGTGGGACACGGGGCGGCCACAATGATGCAGGAAGACCTCCTAGGAGCTGCAGCCATCATCCATGGGGCAGAGAACAGTGGCTTGGACTAAGGTTTTAACAGAGAAGACAGAAAAATGGACATACTGGGGAGAGACTGAGGAGGCTGAATTGAAGAACCTGGTGACGGGCTGGACATGGGGCACAGGGGAGAAGACTCTCAGATTTCCAGCGTGGGCATGGGGGTACATGGTGCTGCCATCCCCTGAGACAGAAACCCAGCGCAGGTGGGGAAGGGCTGGGAGGAGAGGCCAGGTTCAGTTCTGAACAAAGTGAGTTCCAGATGCCATGAGCTGGCCGGCGATGGACCGAGGCTGGTCTGTATAAGATGTGTGCTCCCCAGCCTGCCTTGCTTCGCTCACTCGCCTCGCTAGCCTATCAGAAGGTCAGAAACACACAATTTAAAATTCTTTCAAAAACAGCACCCGCACCCTTGCTCCCCTCATTAGAGCAGGGGAGCAAGGGTAGGGGTGGGAGTTTTGGTCTCCCTCGTGACTTACCTAGTAATTTAAACCACAGCAGAACCCAATTTAAAGCAACTCTACCATCCAACTTCTGGCAAAACAAACGTACTTTTAGATTTGAAATGAATAAAACTAGTACTTACCAAATGTGTCAAGTATGTCGGTGATAAGGACAAATTTGCTTGGGTAGAACTGAATAACACTTGTGTCCGAAAGAAGCTTTGAACACTAGAAAAAAAGAAGAGAAAAGTGACTGTCACGTCTGACTGGATTGGAACACTCTAGGCCTGGAAAATTAAGGATTTCCACAAACAAGTGCAAGTGTATACCATGTGCCAGGCCTGGTGCTAGTCACTGGAGGTATAATGACAAGCAAAACCACCGTGCTTTTGACAAAGGGAGTCAACTCTGCTCACAAGAGAGCCTCTTAATGAAAGGCACCATCACCTCCCTCAGGAAAGCCACAACTCAGGAACCTTACCCAGAGGGTCTGAACTAGGGTCAGCACTCGGTCGCCAGAGAAGTCAACCAGCGTCCCTGCTGGTGACTCCATCTTTTCAGCATTGCCTCCTCTGGTTTATTTCAGAATGGTCTTGATTCTTAAAGGTTCTTTTCTATGAAATGACCCCATAGGCAAATCTCCAGGGTTTCTTTTTTTTTTTATTTTTTATTATTGATTTATTTATTTATTTATTTATTTATTTATGGCTGTGTTGGGTCTTCGTTTCTGTGCGAGGGCTTTCTCTAGTTGTGGCAAGTGGGGGCCACTCTTCATCGCGGTGCGCAGCTCTCTCACTATTGCGGCCTCTCTTGTTGCGGAGCACAGGCTCCAGATGCGCAGGCTCAGTAATTGTGGCTTACGGGCCCAGTTGCTCCGCAGCATGTGGGATCTTCCCAGACCAGGGCTCGAACCCGTGTCCCCTTCATTGGCAGGCGGATTCTCAACCACTGCGCCACCAGGGAAGTCCTCCAGGGTTTCTTAAACTAGCATCTATTATTTATACTCACTCTTAAATTTCCTTCTAAAAGGAAACGTGACAAGCTTCAGAGAGTTACATGTTTCTCTGGAACTGTGCTCTGCAAGCCAGGAACATTTTGGCTTTGCAGGGAATTCCTCAATCCCTCTGCCATCACTCACGCCAGAGGGCCATCGAAGTGTTCAGGCCTCATAATGGAAGATGGCAGCCACACAACGTGGCCCCGAACACCCCAGATGAAGTCATCTTGTATAATCAGAAACAAAAATCTATCTCTACTTTGAAGAACTAGAAGTAATGCCCTGAAATCTTTGCAAATTCAGAAGTCTGGATAAGGAACTAGATAACCTTGCCATATTTTATCAGACAGGAAAAATGTCACGTTAAAAAAAAAACAACTATTTGGACATTTAGAAAGGGTCCTTTCATACGTATGCACTTCCAAAGTGCACAGAATGGCTAGAAAGTTCATCATATCAAGATGTAGGCTGACATGTGTTTTCAGTTTGGCTTTGTTACACAATATCTAAATTATTACATTCATCAAGTTTCTCCTTAGCATTATGTAACTAAAAGTAAACAATGTGTCTAATTTGTAAAACATCCTCTCATAGCCCAAATGTTATTTGGGGATTGGAGCTGAGGGGAATGTAAGCTGTTAAAACAATGGCAATGACACCAAATGTGGCATTTGGATGTACACAGAACTCCATTTCCTGACACCTTGCTTTGTGTTTTTCACATGCCCTTTATGAGAGCTCCAACTTAAACAACTACCCCATGAGATTTCAGGGCTTGGAAAAAACAAACAGTTCTGAATCCTAGAGACTGTTTACAATACACAGCTCTTGGTTCCTAGGGAGGTGACATCTCCTGAGTTCCTACCCAGAGCCCCTCAGAGATGGGTTACTGCCCACTGGTGAGGTGAGAGGGAGAGAGAATTCAAACAGAAGATTTCAAATTAAATACAGCTGGCGTTTCCCAACACCTGTGCATTGATTCATCTCCCAAGCTGGTGTCACAGAACGTGTGTTTTATAAAGACAATAGGAAGCAGAAAAAATTTTTTAATCCAAAGTTAAAATCATAATAGTGTCATAAATTGAAGTTACCTTTTAAATCACTATTTTGAAAATTCCACAGTTTTTTGTAAAGCTTTGGTGCAGTTTCCTAAACCAATAAAAATCAGGCACCCCAGGGTATGTGTTAAAAAAACAGATTCCCTGCTCCAAAATCAGTATTTTCAACAAGGGCCCCAGGTGACTGCTGCACTGAAACAAGCCCAGGACCCACTGGGTTCCTGAGATCCACAATCTGTACCACATTCTGAATGAAATGAGCATTCTACAAACCAAGGGTTCTCAGCTTTGCAATCATCTGCGGAGCTTTGTAAAATAACAGTGCCTGGATCCCACTCTCAGAGATTCTGATTAATCTGGTCTGGGGTGCAGCTTGGACATCAGGATTTCTTAAAGCTCCCAAGTGATTCTAATGTGCAGCCAAGGTTGAGAACCATTGTTATAAACATTTCCTGAGCAACTAACTGATAAATTACTCTGCCTGAAATACTTGCTATCGAATTTATTAACACTGTGGAAAAAATACTAAAAGAATGTTTTTCATTTGTTTCCAATTAGCAATATTCTAGAAGGAAACTAGCAGTTCCTAAAATTAAGTTGGAATTAAAAACCAAAAATTTGAACTGAAGCAAATGGATAAATTAAAAGATAATCTATGGTTCAGTATAAGAAAGTATGACTAGATGGATGGATAGAAGGAAGGCAGGAAAGGAGGAAAGCAGACTAATTAATCAGAGGACAATTACTGCCCACAATATATATTTTTTAAATTCTAAAAATCAGTAAGAAAGGTACAAATAAGATAATGGAAAAATGAGCAAAAGGAATCAACAAAAGGCATTTTACAGAAAAGGAAACCCCAATGGCCAATAAACATGTGAAAAGATGCTCAATCTTATTATAATCGGGGAATTGCAAATTAAAACCACAATAAAATATGATGTTATTACCTCCTAAATTGGAAAAATTAAAATAGAAAGTCTGCTCATTCCAAATGTTGGTAGGCCACTGAATAGCACAGACTCTCACACTCCCACTGCTACTACAGTGCAGGCTGGCACAACCACTGCGGAAAATAACTTGGCATTGTCTGGAAAAGCAGACAAGGCACACATCCTACACCGAGCAATTCCACTTTTAGGTATGGGCCTTCACCTAGAGAAACACTTTATATGGTCACCAGCAGACGTGACCAGCGTTCACAGCAACATCGTTCATAATAATGAAAAAAGGAAAAAGAAAAGAACCAAATGCCCACAACAGAATGAATGATACATAATTTATGCATCAGTAGATTAACTCTACTTCAGATGGCAAATCTCTCCAACTGATCTATAGGGTCAGTACAATCCCTATCAAAATCCCAAAGGTTTTTTTTTTTTTGGTAGAAATTGACAAGCTGACCCTAAAATTCATATGGAAATGCAAAGGACCCAGAAGAGCCAAAACAATTCTGAAAAAGAAGAACAAAGTTAAAAGACTTATACTACCTAGTTTCAAAACTTACCATAAAGCTATAGTAATCAAGTGTGGTACTGGCATAAGGACATACCTATAGATCTATGGAATAGAATTGAGAGTTCAGAAATAAACCCTTACTTTTATGGCCAACTGACTTTTGACAAAGGTGCCAAGATAAGTCTTTCCAGCAAATGCTGCTGAGACAACTGGATATCCATATGGAAAAAATAAACTTAGACACACCATACATACAAAAAAATAATTCAAAATGGACCATATAACCTAGATGTAAGAGCTAAAACTATAAAGCTTCTAGAATAAAACACAGGAAGAAATTCTCACAACCCTGGGTTATGCAAAGAGTTCCTAGATACAACTCCAAAAACATGAGCCAAAAAGGAGAAAACTAATAAACTGGACTTCATTAAAATTAAAAACTCCTACACTTCAAAAGATACCATTATGAAAATGAAAAGACAAGACATAGACTAGGAGAAAATACAAGTAGATCACATATTTGATAAAGAACTTGTATCAAGGATAAAGAATTATTACAACTCAATAAGAAGACAAACAACCTGATTTTTTAAATGGGCAAGTCTTGAATAGACAGTTCACTAAAGAAGATATAAAAATGGCCAATAAACATATGAAAAGATGCTCAACATCATTAGTCAGTAGGGATATGCAAATTAAAACCACAATGAGATACCACTTCACACCCACTCAGATGGCTATAATCAAAAAGACGGACAATAACGAAACGAGTGATGGAAAAGATATAGAGGAACTGGAACCCTCATACACTGCTGGTGAGAATGCAAATGGTGCAGCCATTTTGGAAAGCAATTTGGCCATTTCTCAAAAAGTTAAACATAAACTTACCATATGACTTAGCAATTCCACTTCTAGGAATCTATCCAAGAAAAATGAAAATATACGTCCACACAAAGACTTGTATGCAATTGTGAACAGCGGCATTATTCATAATGGCTAGAGTGGAAACAACTTAAATGTCTATCAACTTGTTAATGGATAAGTAAAATGTGGTTATGCATGCAGTGGTATACTATTCAGCAGAAAAAAGGTACAGAGTACTGATATTACAACATGGATGAACCTCAAAAACATGGTAAGTGAAAGAAGCCAGATGCAAAAGATTACATAATGAGTGACCCCATGTACATGAAACGTCCAGCAAAGGCAAATTCATAGAGTCAGAAAGCAGATCGGTGGTTTTTCTGAGGCTGAAAGTGGCAGCAGGGTTTGAGTGCTAACAGGCTTGAGGAAATTTGGGCAGGGGGTGGGGCGGGGGGGCGGTGGCTATGAAAATGTTCTAAAACTGGACTGTGTAATCGCTGGGCAACTCTATAAACTTACCAAAAACATCACTGAATTGTACATTTACAATGGTGGATTTTAGGATATGTAAAATATCCTCAATAAAGCTGAAAAAACAAACAAAGTAAAACCTTACTGCAGAGGAAATAAGGGAAACTGCTCATTTCTCCATATTCTGTACCTTGACTAGCTTTTTGGGATAAAGAAGGCAGTCTTTAAAGCATTGAAAGTCAAATAGTTACTATTAGCTAGATGTAGAGTTAATTAAACAGTTTCATGATTATTTTCTTTGGGAAGACATGAATCAAATCTCCTCCAGATGTAAAACTCTTAGAAGTCACAGTTCTATACCACAATACTCTATGGAGAGATGTTGCCAACAAAAATATTTTGAAGAAGCTCTTGTTAGTTTAGATATTCTCTCACTTGAGCCACTCAGCAAGCAGCCTCCATCACATGCCTGCAGGATGAGAGAACCCTTCTTCACAGTATTTGCTTTGTCAACTAACAACAGTGATGGAAGGGAAAAGGGCTTGGGTTTGCCTCTGTCATGAATACCAAAAAAACAGCACCTGCCATACAAAGTGTCATCTTAAAAGACTTCAAGTACCCAGTGTAAAGACTCTCAGAGTAAGAAAACAAATGTCACATTCCCATGACAATAAACAAGAATGAAATCTTGTCCTTCTGAACTAAAATGGCTGTTCAGAAATTCTCTATTAACTCTGCTCTGAAAAGCATAATGCATACATTATTCCTTTTACAGTGTACTTCTGAGCATGTTTTGCCAAGACAGGATGATCTTAAGAGTCAAGAAACAGAATAAGCTGTTTTCCCTCTGGAACTTGCTCTTGTGATCCAAGAGTTGTCATGGATTAACAAATTCATCAACAAAGAGGATTCAACAAACATACCTCTCTTAACACTGTATATACATTTTCTTTGTTACATCATTATGCAGAACATGACCCCAAAATGCGTATATCAGGGACACACAACCATTAGTTCCAAAGACACAAAGAAAATCTGGTCAAGGAAACCCAAAACACAGTTAATCAATCTTTAGTCTACACAAATCATAAATGTGTCAGGGGATGTAACAGGGCCAATGAACTGCACAACCCAGGGGGGACATCAGGAATTCTGTAATCTAGGGTGAATTTCCTGGAATTGCACAGTGCACAACCTATGCAGCTGCACATGGTGGCCCTGGGATTAGCCATCTCATAAAAACACTGATTCATAATTATGGCCTTTCACAGGAAGTATGTGAAAATAGAACAGATGAAAAAATTAGGGTAAGACCCTGAAGGCAGGCCTCTGAAAACCTTAATTATCCACAAAGGAATTTTACAAAGGAAATTCTGGGGAAAAAAAAAAATCACTCGACCTGACCTGGATGACTATTTTTAGAGCCTTCACTTTCTGGTCCGAGGCCCAGGCGTCCTTCAGTGACTGGTTGAGCTCCTCTATGCGGTTCACATAATCCTGTTGAGTCAAATTCAACAGCTCCTTTTGGGATCCCTGTGCGCAGAAAGTAGAAAGATACAGGCACAGAAGAAAAAACACTGTTGGACTCCCCCCTCGCCCCCATGAACAATACTGAGTATTAGCTGAGTTTTGGTCTCTAAGTTGTCCTCATATCCTGACCAGGATTGATAGTTCTGTCTTGTAATCAAAGAGGTTCTTTGAGTTTTCTGCAAAGACGGCTAGAGGGTAGTGATTGAAAAACTGGCCTTGAACACAACTCAGACCTGAGCCCATTCCCAGCTGAGCCACATTCTAACCGTATGATTCTAGGTGAGCTGCTTTCCTCCCTGAGTCTCTTCTGTGAACAGTGATAACAGGACTTACCTTATTCAACAAATAGTTATTGGGGGTTATTGTGTGCCAGGCAAGTATGGTATACCAGATGCCCCAGATACAAAGGTGAGCAGAAAGACACTGTTTCAGCACTAATGGAGTTTAAGGTACAGAGGACAAGATGGACATTAATACAAACTGAGACAAATGCTCGGGGAAACAATTCTACAAAGACACATATCATAGTTCTCTGACTCTGAGGTGCCCGTTTTAAGAAGCACAACTGTTTTATGTACCACTAAGGAAGAAAAAATGCCGATCATGGACATGCACCAATTGAGAGACACAGTCCAATTTCAGGGATATTCAAATGTTGGGGGAAAGGTTCATCTCAGAATGGACTCTAGAATGGTGGTCAAGAATGGTTTCCTGGAGGAAGTGATGCTTGAGACAAACTCTCAGTGGTGTACAGGTGTTAACTAGGCAATGGAGGGTTGTTAACTAGACCAGGGAGAGAGCATTCAGGACAGAGAGCAGACCCAGCAAAAACCCATGGCGGAAGAGGGCAAGGTCATCACATGGATGAAATATTATAACATATGTAAAGACCTGGCACCACCCGGCACACAGTACATGCTCACTAATCCTTGCCTGCTGCTAAGATGCTGACTGCACAGCTCACAGGAGTGAGGGTCATGCTAACCCACATGAGGAGACCAGGAGCCAAATCTTTTTTATATGAATGTTGCCTGGAATCCAAAGTAAAGAACTCCTTTTTTTTTTTTTTAATTGAAGTATAGTTAATTTACAATGTTGTGTTAGTTTCCGATGTATAACAAAGTAATTCAGTGATACATATATATACTCTTTTTCATATTCTTTTCCATTACAGTTTATTACAAGATATTGAGTATAGTTTCCTGTGCTATACGGTAGGTCCTTGCTGTTTTTCTATTTTATATATAGCAGTGTGTATATGTTAACCCCAAACTCCTAATTTATCCTCCTGCCCTTTCCCCTTTCGTAACCATAAGTTTGTTTTCTATGTCTGGAGCCTGTTTCTATTTTGTAAATAAGTTCATTTGTATCATATTTTAGATTCCACATATAAGTGACATCATATGATATTTGTCTTTCTCTGTCTGACTTACTTCACTTAGTATGATAATCTCTAGGTTCATCCATGTTGCTGCAAATGGCATTATTTCATTCTTTTTTATGGCTGAGTAATATGCCATAGTATAAATACACCACATTGTCATTATCCATTCATCTGTTGGACATTTAAGTTGTTTCCATGCCTTGGCTTTTGTAAATAGTGCTGCTATGAACACTGGGGTGTATGTATCTTTTCGAACTAGAGTTTTCTCTGGATATATGCCCAGGAGTGGGATTGCTGGAAGAACTCTTTATTAAAGGAATACAAGTAGGAGGTTCAGGAAATCTGAACTGATCCCAACTGGTCACTTGAACTGTGAGATAGGATCCTCCCTGCCCCTCTGCTGTAGGAGAGGCCACGTGACTAGTTTGGGCAAATGGGTGGTGAATAGAGGGGCATGTGTCCCCTCTGGGCTGAGGCAGTGAAAAGTGACCCTTTCTTCATCTCTGCTGTGACAACCCTGGAGCCATATGTTGAGATGGCAGCACCATGAGATGGTGGTATGTCTGTCACCTACACTGGACGAGTAATGTGAGGAAGAAATAAACCTTTGTTCTATTAAGCCACTGAGATATGGGGGTTCATTTGTTACCACAGCACAACCTAGTCTTATCCTGACTAACATGCTATGTTAACCTGGAAGCCATGGGGCAGCCATGTGCTCCTGTGAGCAGGGAGAAGCAAGGAAACCAGTCTGCAGAAAAAAAAAAAAAAAAAAAGGAGAACTAGAAAGAGTCTGGAGGCTACACGGAAGCAAGAGACACAGAGGACAGCTGCTGGGGTTCTGGGTGGTTTTTCAGTTCCTGGTTCCAGGCCACTGTGCCCTTGGGTTCAGGGTAGTGCCCCAGTATCCTTCAATACAGTCCTTATTTTCCGTGTAAGCCAGCTCAAGTGACTTTCAGATACTCAACAGACAAAAGAGCTTTGATAAAACCCTTAGCAATTCCCTTCCTACCAGCCAAGGTTGACTGACGACATGCAGACTGAGGCTCTCGGGCGCCCTAATTCAGAATATGTCATTTCTGAATTGGAAAATAAAATATTGGACTATTAGGCTCTGCTGAGCACCTAACAACTCTGGTCTTAGAGCTGGAAGGACCCTGAAACTGGGGCAAGATGCAGGACAGAGCAATGGCAACTGCCATTATATGGACCTCTGTGGATTTCAAAGCATTCCCATTCAGCCTACACAATTATATTTTTTATCCCCATTTTACAGATGAGGAAATGGGTATAGGAAGATGAATGCCCAAGGGCACCCTGTTAATAAGCAGTCAAGCTAAGGCCTCTAGACTCAGAATGGTGACGGTGACAGCAGCTAACACTTGCAAAGCATGTACCATGTGCTGGGTGCTGGTCTAAGCACTTCGCATACATTAACTCATGTAATCACCCTAAGAGGCAGGTAGTAGGTAGCACCCCCACTTCACAGATGAGTAAACTGAGGCACAGAGCTCAAGCTCTTAAGCACCTTGTCCCAAATTACAGAATTACCAAACAGTAGAGCCAGGATTCAAACCCAAGTAGTCTGGCTCCTGAGTTTGCCCTCTTAACCTCCATGTTATGCTGCCTCTCTAAATGATACTCCAGAGGATGCAAACTCACCGTCTCCAGGGGCCAGGCTAGTAATGTTTCTGAGTGAACTGGGCCAGGGAGGACCATGCAACCTGGACAGTACACACCCAGGTTAAATGCAAGAATGTGAGCCCACAGTTAGGTGGAATTTAAGAGAAGTCAGAAATCTGGATTTTTACGTTAAATTTACTAATTTTTATGAGTTGGCAAAAGTCATGTTCTTTAAAAGCACGTGCAGGCTAATTGAAAGAGTTCAGCAGCTGAGCGACCATGCGCAGCCTCTGCAGCAGGCATGATCGTTTTACACTATACGAGGCGGCTTCCTGGGTGATGGCTACCGTTGGCTTTCACAGTTAGACCCTGTCCCCAGACACCCGGGGTTTGCTCAAGCATCACAGTGAGAAAAAAGCCTTCAGAAAACCAGCCCAAGGAAGGCTCCTGTGAGCTTGACCAGCCGCGCCACTGGCATCTTTCCCTGGATCAGTTGGTGCCTCAGGAGGACTGAACACAATGCGCAGCTCGAGAATTAATCAGAGAGCAGCCACCGAGACCGACCTCACCTGGCAGAAGCACGGGAAACCCCGCCCCTTCCTGGATTCAACAACTGACTTGCTCACCTCCTCAAAATCATCCAGCTCCTCCAGCCTGGTCCGAACCTTCTCCGACATTGCGGATACAGCAGTCCCAGCTTTGCCTAAACAGAATGGATTCATGTCACACAGGTGGCTTTCCTCTGTCACCAATACCCCCAGAGGAAGGCATCTTTCACTCTACACTTCATCATGAATAAAGAGGCTGGGGAACAACTTCATTATAGAAAACTCCCTGAGATTTTGAAAGCAACTTCCTTACGTAACCAAAGTTTCATCAGAAACATTTCTGCTTAGGAGCTGCCCAGGGGAGTGCAGTGGGCCAGCCTCAAAAAGGTTCTGCGACATTTGATATTTACAAACTTTTCACTGAATCATTTGTTTATTCCTAAAGAAAGGCGGTCCAGATAAGGATGCCAAAAATCCATCATTTAATTGTTTTCCACATACAAAAGGCCCTCTCAGGCTCATATTCACAGTGCAGAACTGTGGTACTGACAACTAACAAAACAACAAGCCCACTGTCTGTCCAGAGGTGGAAACACTAGGGCTTCAAAGCCGTCTCTTCAAGCAAACAGGACTAGTGAGCCTCCTTCCATCATCCGTAGCACAACTCTTCCCATCAGCAGGGAGTGGCGGGGAGAGAAGGAAAGGACTCCAGGCCACGGGCCGGTCACAGGACAGGGCTCTCTGGCCAGCTGGCTGCTGCCCTCCAGAGCCTCCTGTTTCAGAACCCTTTCTCCATCTTAAGGGTGTTTCTGTTCTAGACCAGAGGTTTCCTTGCTCCTGCCTACCGAACTCACTCTCAGAAACTAAAGTTTACTCTTTTAAGGCACTGGTTTCTTAGCTCTGGTGTTAACTCACAGATTTGTCTGGGATCAGCTGAGAGCATGGTACAATTATTTAATTACTAACAACTACTAAAATTAAGAAGTTTCCAAATAATTTGATTTTTTTTTTACCTTACTTCTACTTTTCCCTTCATTTTGAAATATAGTACAGAACATGCATATATGTACATTTTAACAGATAATTATAAAACCTTTGTAGCCACCACCCAGATTGTACACTGTCTTGCTTCTTTCATTCACCACTGACTTTAGTTCATGAAGTTTACCCCTATCATTGCATAAAGCTGTAGCTCACACATTTTTACCACTGTTTAGTATTTTCCATTGTGTGACTACATCACAGTTTATTTCTTATTCTACCGTCAGTGGATGTTTGGGTTGTATCCTGCTTGGGGCTACTATGAACAATATGCTATAAACATTTCTGTGCATGTCTCCTGGTTCATATATGCATGCATTTCTTCAGGGTAGCTTCTCAAACTTTTACAGGAATCACTTAAGGATGTGTTAACATGCAGATTCTGATTTTTACTAGGTCTGGCAGGGCCTGAGACTCTGCATTTCTAATGAGCCCCTGGTGACGTCAGTGTTGCTGGTCCTTGGACCACACTTTAAGAAACATGGATTTGGGCAGAGCTGAAAAAATGCATTCTATAAAAGGCCATATATAAGTATTTTAGGTTTTGTGAGTCAGACAGTCTCTGTCACAACTACTCAACTCTGCCATTATAGCACAAAAGCAGCCATAGACAATATGTAAACAAAGCCGCATGGCTGTGTTCCAATAAGACTATTTACAAAATCAAACAGTGGGCCAGATTTGGCCTCCAGGATATAGTGTGCCAATTTCTGATCTAGGGTATATCCTAATAGTGGAACTGCTAGGTCAAAGGGTTGGCCCATCTTCAATTTTAACAGATAATGCAAAAGTGCTTTACACAGTGGTTGTGTCATTTTACACTCCCACCAGCAGCACATGAGCGTTCCTGTTGCTCTACACTCTCACCAGCAAATGATATCGTCACTTTCTGATCTCTCCAAACTGGTAGATATGCAATACTATGATTTACTTTTTTATGGTTTGGGGTCAAAGTTATACCCATAACAAAGGTGCTCCGACTCTCTTGATTTCTAATGTGCTGTCTCAACCTGCAGAGAACGAGGAGAGTTGCAGCTGCCATGCCAGCAATTTGCACATAAACCACGGCTGTGCTCCTCTGCACCCCAATGATATAGGATCTAAGACAGTGGCTTCAGAATCACCCAGGAGCTTCAAAAACGGAATTCCTGGGTCCCCTTCCTCAAGATTAATTCAATAAGTAGAGTGGGGCCCAGTGGTCTATATTTTTATGAATATATATATATATATATATATATATATATATATATATACATACATATATATATATATTCCTCAGGTGACTCTGCTGAACAGCTAGTTTGAGACACCCTGGTCCAGACTGTGTCTTGGCACAAGAAATTGAGAACTGCCGTATTCAGGGACCAGTGGCTGATAAGACTAAGTGTGTGACTCCCCTCACCGGTGCATCTGTGTTTTCACAAGGGATAAAGACTTAAGGCAAAGGAAAGGATCTGTAGAAGGGAGAAGTTCAACCATTTCCCAGCCAGTGAGGAGGCACACAGATGGGAGACTACTGCTCTGTAATCCCAAAATCAAGCACTGAGTTTCTGTTTTCCTCCTAGTAAACTCTTTGGTCTTTTCTTTTTCATTCGTCATCTAAATATGTATTTTGATTCTACTAAGTCTATACATAATCTAGGAAATAATAGCTTCAATTGAATTAAACATCAGGATTGGATGTTTTTTTCCTTTGGAAAATTATATTAAAAGTAATGGGAGGGGCTTCCCTGGTGGCGCAGTGGTTGAGAATCTGCCTGCTAATGCAGGGGACACGGGTTCGAGCCCTGGTCTGGGAAGATCCCACATGCCAAGGAGCAACTGGGCCCGTGAGCCACAACTACTGAGCCTGCGCATCTGGAGCTTGTGCTCCGCAACAAGAGAGGCCGTGATAGTGAGAGGCCCGCGCACCGCGATGAAGAGTGGCCCCCGCTTGCCGCAACTAGAGAAAGCCCTTGCACAGAAACGAAGACCCAACACAGCCAAAAATAAATAAATAAATAAATAAATAATAAAAATAAAGGAATTCCTTAAAAAAAAAAAAAAAAAAAGTAATGGGAGAATTCCCCATCAAAACAGTAACAGCAGCAAAAACTCACCTTTTTCAGATCCCATAAAAAGATTCTGCAGAGGCAAAAAATATATGTTAATATTTTTTAAAACTTACTGGATCCTGTGACAAAAACTTTATTGTTCAAGCAGCACTAAGACAACATGATCCATCGTTTTCCAACAAAGCCACTTATTTATCTAAATGAAAAACAGAACTATTTATTCAAAGGAAGAAAATACAGCTCACTAGAAACTACTAGAGATTCAAGTTTCTACTCATTTCAGGACTCTCAAAATGAGCCAACAGAAAGCAAAATTTTGAGACAATGGTGGCAATGTGAAAGCATTTAGCTTACTCTAAATCAGGGTTTCACAACCTCGGCAATATTGACGTTATGGGCTGGAAAATTCTGTTGTGGGAGGCTGTCCTGTGCACTGCAGGATGTTTAGCAGCACCCCTGTTCTCTACCCACTAGACGCCAGCAGCACTCCCACAGCTGTGACAACCAAAAACGTCTTCAGACATTGCCACATGTCCCCTGGGGAGCAAAATTACTCCTGGTTGAGAATCACGGCTTTATATTAAATCAGTGCAATCAGAAAACAGTAAGAAAAAGAATTAAATAGTCCAACAATTCTTCCACCATTCTGCTTAACAAGTATAGACTCTGGGAGAAGGGAGCAGAACCTTCCTAGTCGCTTCTGAGTTCACCCCTTCCTCCCTGCTCACAGCCCCGATTTTTGATGGGTGCACTGTGTACAGCCCATGACTACCTTCAAGACAAATGTAACTGGACATGTTGAGGGGACTCCAGGAAGTGTTCTTTTTTTTGGCCACACCACTTGGCATGTGGGATCTTAGTTTCCCGACCAGGGATCAAACCCGAGCCCCCCCTGCAGTGGAAGCGTGGAATCTTAACCACTGGACCACCAGGGAAGTCCCAAGGAAGTGTTCTTGAATGAGAGAGGATGCATCCCACTTTCCCCTTTCCGCCTTCTAACAACTTGGACATGAGGTAACACCGAACAGGACAGAACAGCAGGACAGAAAGAGCTGGGTCCCTGATGACTTTGGAGCTGCCACAGAGTCCTGGACTATCTGCCTCTAGACTTCTTTCCGGTATGAAGACAGACGAACATCTCTCTTCTTTAGGGAGGGCTTCAGTTACAAGCTAGTCCTTGATGACATAAGCATTAACCTGCTTTCCCCAGTTGAGCGACTTGCAGAGTACAAGCTAAGCCTCGGGCACTAGCCAACAACTTGACCTAGTGAGCGCCACCCAAAGAAACAGTGAACTTCCAGCCCTGGCAGAAAACCCACCAATGCGACTCCCTGAGCAACAGCAAGAAGTTAACCTTCTTCAGGATGGCACTCTCCTCCCCTCGTAACTCTCACCTCCCCCAGAGACAGGACTCTGCAGCTCCAGTTCTTTCTCTGAACTGTGCCTGATCCGATTCTTAACACATTTTTTGAGAAACCGATTAGCACGTTTTCTCCCAACTAACATTGACACAATAACTGAAACTTACAGAACCTCGGCGTTGGGGCAACATAACTGTGATACTGTGATTTATAATAAGAAATACATGTTTAGTCTTTGTCCCAATTCCTGGCACAAAGCTCCTAACCCTTGGAATTTCCTAGGTGAGAGAACAATCCAGGAGTCTTCTGTTCTTTTTAGGAAGCACTCTCCTGTGATTTTTTGGAAGCACCTAAGGATGGAGGCTGGTTGTCAGGGGAACCAACCACATGATTAGAGGGTGGACACTTTCAGTCCCACCTCCCTGATTTCTGGGGAGGGGAGAGGGGCTGGAGGTTGAATCAAGCACCAGTGGCCAATGATTTAATCAATCATATCTATGTAAGGAAGCCTCCATAAAAACCCAAAAGGACGGGGTTCAGGGACCTTCCGGGTTGGTGAATCAGAGCACATCCACATGCTGCCGAGCTGGACCCCAAACTCCATGGAAACAGACGCTCCTTTGTTCAGGACCTCACCCTAGGTATCTCTTCATCTAGTTACTGGTTCATATCCTTTAATATCCTTTGTAATAAACCAGTAGTCTAGTCAGTTCTGTGAGCCACTCTAGCAAATTAATTGAACCCAAAGAGGTGGTCATGGGAAACTCTGATTTATAGCTAGTTGGTCAGAAGGCAGGTAACAACCTGGACTTTTGATTAGCATCTGATGTGGGGACTGAGCCCTTAAGCTGTGGGATCTGGTGCTCTCTCCAGGTAGACAATGTCAGAACTGAGTTGATTTATAGGACACCCCACTAGTGTCGAAGAACTGCTTGGTGTGTGGGGGGGAACCTACACACTGGAATCGGATGCAGAATCGTAATAACAAAAAGAACTACTAAATCTGAAGTAGACACTGGGAGAAAAGTATACTGGTACTCACAATAGAGAGCTTTTCCGTGGTAGTGTACCGGGCAAGGATTTCTCCTCGTTTGCTGGCCCAAGGCTCAAAATCTGATCCTACAATGGAGTTATCATCTCTGTCACGTTTCTTTCTGGAGTTGTCCTAAGAAAAGGCAAGACAATCTCTTCAGCAGCAATTTTTTAATCTTTTAAAAAAGTATAAGCAACCATGGTGATGACAGATGATAACACAGTATTGTATAAGTGAAACTGCTAAGACAGTAGAACTTAAATGTTCTCACCAAAAAAAGGGTAAGTATGTAAAGTAACATATGAGTTAACTCAATGGAGGGAATCCTTTCACAATGTATATGTGTATCAAAGCATCACGTTGCACACTTTAAATATCTTACAATTTTATTTGTCAATTGTACCTCAGTAAAGCTTAAAAAAAAAGTATGAGCAAAAGGCAGACGATCCCTCACTGTAGAATGTAACACATCTGCCTAAAGGTTCACTACGATAAAAAAATTCCAGGCCAATTCACCACAGAGGGACAATAAACCTATCCAAAGATGCTCAAACTCATTAAGAATCAAGGAAAGGCAAACTGCAAGAGATCATTTTTCAACAATCAGAATGGCAAGATTTAAAATGACTGACAGGGGCTTCCCTGGTGGCGCAGTGGCTGAGAATCTGCCTGCCAATGCAGGAGACACGGGTTCGAGCCCTGGTCTGGGAAGATCCCACGTGCCGCGGAGCAGCTGGGCCCGTGAGCCACAATTATTGAGCCTGCGCGTCTGGAGCCTGTGCTTCGCAACAAGAGAGGCCGCGATAGTGAGAGGCCCGCGCACCACGATGAAGAGTGGCCCCCACTTGCAGCAACTAGAGAAAGCCCTTGCACAGAAACGAAGACCCAGCACAGCCAAAATAAATTAAAAAAAAAAAAAATGATTTACTTTAAAATGACTGACAGTAGCCAGGTTGGCAAGGATGCAGGGGACAGGCACTCCAAAATACTGCTATGTTGATGGGAGTGTAAATTGGTGAACCCTTTCTGGAGAACAATCTGGCAGTAGCCATCAAAACCTTATGTATATGGGGACTTCCCTGGTGGTCCAGTGGTTGAGACTTCGCCTTCCAATGCAGGGGGTGCGGGTTTGATCCCTGGTCGGGGAGCTAGGATCCCACGCCTCAGGGCCAAAACACCAAAGCATAAAACAGAAGCAATATTGTAACAAATTCAATAAACACTTTGAAAATGGCCCACATAAAAAAAAAAATCTTATGTATATGTTACCTTAAGCCAGTAATGAACTCCTAGGAAGTTACCCTGCAGAAATCCTTGCACGTAGGCACCAAGATCTATGCATGTTCAAGGACAAATGCGCCACTGCCTATACCAACAAACACCACACACGGTCTATGTGTCCATCATGGCAATTTAAAGCATGTCCCCGGGAATTCCCTGGCGGTCCAGTGGTTAGGACTCTGGGCTTTCAAAGCCGAGGGCCCGAGTTCAATCCCTGGCCGGGGAACTAAGATCCCACAAGCCAAGCAGTGCAGCCAAAAAAAAAAAAAAAATCATGTCCTGTTCCTTACAATACAATGCAGCTGTTCAAAATAAGAAGGTTGTTCTGTGTACTAATATAGAAAGTTCTCCAAGACATATTGTCAAGGTAAAAAAAAAAAAAGTAAATACATTAAAAAAAAAAAAAAGTAAACAGCTGTGTGCAATGCCAGCAAAGAATGATGGTAGATTCTGAAGTCAGACTGGCCAGGCTTGAATTCCAGCTTGCATGTCACTTAACATCTCTGTTCCTCTGTGGGGACCTCTTTAAATGAAGCTTAGGCAGTATGAGAACTACACTTGGAATGCACTTGGAAAATACCTGCTACGCAGTTAGCTGATACTCTTATTATTGCTATTGTTGTTACTTATATATGAATATGTATGTAAATGTTCACAAATTGTTGTCATAAATATCTATGAAAATACAAAGAAAAAGTTGAAGAATATACATTACACTGATAACACTGATGACCTCCAGAGTGAAGAATAGAATGAGAACTGGTCAACTGGACTTCATCTGTAATGTTTGATTTTTTACATGAAAAATTAGTAAATTAGTTGTGTAATTACATAAAAACAAATCCAAAATTAAGGGTATGAAAAGAGTGAAATGAAAATAAAGAATTTTAAAATGTTTAAAAAAAAAAAAAAAAGAAGAAGCAGTTTCCAGGGTCTACACCAGCCTCTCACCAGCACTGTCATTGAGTCTGGATTATTTGAATTGTTACAGCCAGAGTGCACTGTGTATTACTTGTTCAATGAAAATCCCCAACCCTGCACCCACAGGACTGACCGTAGCTAGGAGGATTACCGTGGTAGCCGCCAGGGCTGCAGGGTCAGCAGAGGCCGCAAACATGGAGAGGGGGTCGGTCCCATCCAGGACGCTGCTCAGTGGGTCCACCACGGAGCTGGAGGATGAAGAGGACGTGGAAGAAGTGCTTCCTTTCCGGCTCACTTTCTTTGTCTTTGACTCTGTGACCTGTGGGGAAAATTTGTGGAGGTAAAATGGTAGTCTCCTGTGACTTTTCCCAATGAAACACTCAAATGGGTTCTCCCTTGTTCCGTTATGAACTGACCATTCCTTTGCAGCAGGGACACTTATCTTTGTGACAAATTGACATGACTCGGAATCCCAGCTGTCGAGGAAGGTGAGAAATTGGGGTTAGGAAGGGAGAGACAAGGTCTTTGTGATTTAGAAGGTGATGCTGTAACTGAATTCTTGATGCTATAACTGAAATCCTTCTTACTCAAAGTGTGGTCTCTGGACAAGCAGCATCCATATCACCTGCCAGCTCACAAAGCTGTAGACTCCCAAGCCCCACCCCGGACCCACTGCATCAGAATTTGCATCTTGCGGCAATGGTCTAGGTAGGGTAACAAACCAGCATATGAAAGATCCCAGAGTCGTCATACTCGAAGACGGTCTCAGTGGCTCTGCGTGGCCATCTCATCATCACAAAGCAGTGAGTGCCCGACTCCTCCCTTTCAGGAGAAGTGTGTATGTGTTAAGGAGCAAGCGGGGGTGTTGGGGTGTGAAGCCATGTTCTTGTTCCACTGCCCCCAACCCTCCCCAACTTCAGATGACCAGACCGTGGTGAACCCCGGAGCCAAGAGGATCCAACCAGAGCCAGAGTCTGTCTGCTGAAAGTTTAGGATCAACGTCCAGAAGGGCTAGTTAGGCTCCACTCCTTTTTAAATGAGGAAGCTATAAAAACCCAGAACAATTCTTCAGAGAGAGAGACAGAGAGAGATAGGATGTAACAGAATGAAGGAGAGAGGGTGTTGGATGAAAGAGAATTTGGCCTCTGTCCCCGGTTCCTGGAAAGGAGACTCCAAGTCCTTGGAGCATCAGTCATTCATGAGCCCCTCAATCACACCTGAGTTTATGCTAATGAGAGGATGCTGAAAGACCAAACATGTGATTAGAGGGTTCGGACTTTCAGCCAGGTGATAACCCTCACTGTAGAATATAACAGATCTGCCTAAAGGTTTACTATGATAAAAAATTTTCAGGCCAATTCACCACAGATGGACAACAAACCTATCAAAAGATGAAAAACATCTCACTTCAGCAGAGGGGAGGGAAGTTGGAGATCAAGTTCAATCACGTGGCCAAGGAATCAATCAATCATGTCTGTGTAATAAAACCCCAATAAAAAGTTTGGACACCAAAGCTCAGTGGAGCTTCCCAGTTGAACACATGATGCACTGGAGGTAATGCTCACCCTGATTCCACAGGCAGAGGGCAAGGGAGCTCTGCATTTGGGACCCTCCTCCTTGCCCTGTATGTCTCTTAATTTGGCTGGTCCTCATGTGCATCCTTTATAATAAAAATATAAGCATAAATACTACACTTTTCTGAGTTCTGTGAGTTGTTCTAGTAAATTATCAAACCTGAGGGAGGTGTCCGGAAACCCTTGGATTTGTAGCCAATTGGTCAGAAGTGCAGGTGGCCTGGGGACCCCCAAATTTACAGCTGGAGTCTGAAGCTAGGGCAGTTTTATTGAAGACCATGCCCTAAACCTGTGGGGTCTGACACTAACCCTAGGTAACTTGGTGAAGTGCCTCCCACTGGCGCATGTTTGTTGTTCTTGTCTGCCTGTCACCCATTCCTCCATCTCCCAGGCTCAACAGTCCAAATTTTCTTTGGGAAGGCAGCCTTGCCTGACTCTCAGCTCTTAAAGGCCTGGTGGAGTGCACTCTGCTCCTGGTTCCCAGGGTGGGCAGGAGCCCCAACCCAACCAATCAGCATATTCTACACCCCAGTCACCAGGGTTGATTCAGGGAAGGACACGTAACCCAACTGGGCAAACAGAAAATGCAGAGGAGACACTCTCCCTGCTGTTGGGTTTGAGTTCCTGAGATTGGAACCAACTCACTGGCGGGTCACCCGCAGCCACTCGAGCCCGTAGGGATTTGAGGGGCCCTGGGAGGCTGAAGCTTGGTCTTGTGACCTCCTGCTTTATGTAATCACCTCTGTGTGTTCACAGGTTCTCCGCCATTCAGAAACGTCATGTCCTGAGTGTCCACTTGCATCTGTCAACCTCATCCCACCCATGGTGACAACCACATAGCTTCTATTACTTGTTAATAAAAAAGTGCTAACTCAGATGAGACAATCTATGACTCTTGCTTGCCTTTTGTTTTGTTTTTTAAATAAACTCACAGATAGACTAAGCTGCTATTCAGGACAGCACCCTATATTAGTAATTAGAGTGATCTTAATATTTCAAATAGGCAAATTAAGAAGTATTTTGTTTACACCTCCAAATCGGGAACAAAGGCATCCCATATGCATGACCACCTCACTAATATGAGAAAGGGAAAAAAAATGATGGTGGGTGAGACCAACATCACAAAAAAAATGGGGCAGAGAACAAACTGGTTGATTTAAATATGCAATAGCACTGGCAAAATGAGAACGACCCAGGAATACTGTCTATAATTTTATGGAATAAGAATGTCACAGAGGGACCCTTGACAAAACTTACAGTTATGGGTTTCAGTGGGTGATAGTCCCCAAATTCCAATGGTACAGCCTCCAACCGGCATGATGCAAACTCAGCCTTGTAGTTCCTGTTCCTGGAATGCCTGGTAAACAGCAAAACCCAGAAGCCAATTAGTTGGAGACGCATACACCCTAAAAACTTTTTGCTGAGACTTCCTCATTGATGAGACAGTTTACAGTGGAACAGTATTTTTACCAAGACCAATAAGAAGTGGTAAATTTAAAAAAACATTTTTCTTTAACCAGTTTGAAGGTAAAAGGAGCTGCCGAGGCAAACAAGACCTGCGAGGACAGACGCCAGAACAAAGGGAAGCTCACTGAAGGGAAGCCAACTTTCTTGCCCAGCTATCTCTCACAGAGCATTTTGATTCTTGGCATGGGACAAGAGGCTAAAGCCAGGCAGAGGGCAGCTGCTAGGGGGCAGAGCAGCCAAAGAAGCTTTAAGGAAAACTCACAGAGGGCTGGAGAGATAAACTAGGGTTCAGGGCTATGGAGACAGCCAGGGCTCGAAGGAAGAGCTTCTGAAGAGAAGGCAGGGCAGAGAAGTGAGAGATTCGGTCCTGGTTTCCCCTCAAAGTATTCTCCAATTAAGCTGTGGAAGAGCAAGAGGAATAAGCCAAGTAGATGAAGAGCAGACAGTTTTCATCAGTCTTGCGGAGGCTTAACAAGTGAAGGGATTAGTGAGAAGGAACATAAAAGGGGAGGGATCACCCGCATTGAAGCACGGAGAGGAAAAAAGATGAAAAGCACAGAAGAGTGCATAAAGGACATGAAGAAACGTCTCACGCACATACGATTTGAATTCCAAAGAAGAGAGAAGGAACAGGCAGAGCAGTATTTGAAGAGATAATAGCTAAAAATTTTCCCCAACGAAAGAAAGACATTGATTCACAGATTCAAGAAATGCTTGTGCCCCAAGCAAGACCAGTACAAAAACAAAATAAAAAACAACCATACTTAGGGCCTTCATAGGAAAATGGCTAAAAACTAAAAAGAGAGGTTTTCTTAAAAGGAATAAAGATATGTTATTTTCAAAGGACAACAGTAAGATTATTATCTCAGCACAGAAATGAGAGCCACAAGACAAAGGAATGATACCTTTAAAGTACTGTAAGAAAATAATTGCCAACCAAGAATTCTAGACCTAGTGAAACTACTCTATGAACATTAGAGCAAAAGAAAGAAGTTTCCAGTCAAAGAAAAAAGGAGAACAGCAGCAGCAGCAGAACCACACCTTAAATTTTTTTAAATGCTGAAAGTAGAAGGAAAATGATCCCAGCTGAAAGAAAAAAATATATGCTAACATGTATATATATATATATATATATGTGCATATGTGTGTACATATGCATATATACATATATATATATACTAAAGAGCATACAAAAGATAAAGGTGTAGGTAAAACTAAATATCAACTACAAAAAATAACTTCTTATGGTGTTTAAAATATATATAGAATTAAAATGCATGAGAACTAGAACATAAAAGGCAGGAGAGATGCTACGATCTGAATGTGTGTCTCCCTAAAATGCACAGGTTGAAATGCTAACCCACAAAAGGTATTAGCAGGTGGAGCCTTTGAGAGGTGCTTACATCTTGAGGGTACAGCCCTCATGAATGGGATTAGTACCCTTATAAGAGAGGCTCCCGAGAGCTCCCTAGCCCCTTCCACCATGTGAAGACACAGTGAGAAGGTGCCAGCTGTGAACCAGGAAGAGTGCCTTCACCTGACCCTGCTGGTGCCGTGATCCTGGGCTTCCAGCCTCCAGAACGGTGAGAAATTAAATGTTGCTGTTTGTAAGTAAACCAGTCTGGGGGACTTCCCTGGTGGTCCAGTGGATAAGACTCTGTGCTCCCCATGCAGCGGGCATGGGTTCGATCCCTGTTTGAGGAGCTAAGATCCCACATGCCACACAGCACAGCCAAAAAAAAAAAAAAAGGAAAACCAGTCTGTGGTATTTCGTTACAGCAGCCCAAACAAACTCAGACAGAAAACTGGTACCCGGAGTGGGGTGCTAGTATAACAAATATGGAAGCAGCTTTGGAACTGGATAATCGGTAGAGGCTGGAAAAGTTCTGAAGTATGTGCTAGAAAAAGCCACTACCCTGAATGGACTGATTATCCTGTGATTGTTGTGAGGGCTCAGAAAGAAGAGAGGAAAGCTGTAGAGAAAGCCTCAACCTTCTTAGAGAATACCTAAGTGGTGGTAAACAGAATGTTGGTAGAACCGCAGAAGGTAAAGGTCATTCTGATGAGGCCTCATACAGAAAGGAGGAACACGCTTTTGGACAACGGAGGAAAGCAATCCTTGTCATAAAGTAGCAGAGAGCTTGGCTGGGGGCTTCCTTGGTGGCACAGTGGTTAAGAATCCACCTGCCAATGCAGGGGATGCGGGTTCGAGCCCTGGTCTGGGAAGATCCCACATGCCGCGGAGCAACTAAGCCCATGCGCCACAACTACTGACCCTGCACCCTAGAGTCCGCGAGCCACAACTACTGAGCCCACGTGCCACAACTACTGAAGCCCGCGTGCCTACAGCCCGTGCTCCGCAACAAGAGAAGCCACCGCAATGAGAAGCCCGCGCACTGCAACAAAGAGTAGCCCCCGCTCACCACAACTAGAGAAAGCCCACGCACAGCAATGAAGACCCAATGCAGCCAAAAATAAATAAATAAAATAAATAAGTTTATATTAAAAAAAAAAAGAGCTTGGCTGAATTAGTCCGTGTCCTGGTGTTTTGTGGAAGGCAGAACTTGTGAGCCATGAAATTTGGATATTTGGCTGAAGAAATTTCTAAACAAAGTGTTGAAGGAGCAGCTTGGCTTCTCTTGAATGCTTACAGTAAAATTCAAGAAGAGAGGAATGACTTAAAGACAAAATGGCTGACCAAACGGCAAACAGACTTAAAAACCTGGAAAACTCTCAGTTTCAAAGAGCACAGGAAGCTGGCCCCTTTGTTTCCCTGGCCTCCAGATGCCTTGAATTCATTCCTTCCACGCCCCCCCACTCCCATCCCCAATCTCAGCTTCTTGACTTCCTTGATATGTGTATGAACCCCAAATCTAATTGTGCCGTGCAATTAATCATCTTTACTCAATAAGCCCCACCTACCCAGACACCTAACACAGTACAAAAGAACTGAGATCCCATGTAATTTCGCTTCCATCCCTTTCTAAATAAATTTCGCTTTGAGTGTAGGAAAGGAGAAAAGCTAGTTAACAATATAGACCAGCCTCTACTTGTTTTTTGTTTTTAAAGGAAAACCCCTACCACAATACACTGCCTAGTCCCTTTGGGTTACATTTACTAAATATACACTGTCTTCATCTTCCAAAAATATTTCAGTTGAATTCATTTATTAAATATTCTTCCAAACTCCTTTTAATATGCTACCAGCCAATCCTTGATTTATAAAACAAACAAAACCCCAAAGAATAAATTGGAAGTCTAGTCATCAACAGCCATAATGGAGTTTAAAAAATCAACTTATACTTTTCCTCCTTTCAGATCACTCTTAACTTTATCAATAGAATTTTGAAAAGTTAATTTAAGAGAATGAGTAGAAATGTAATCTGACCTGAAATTCAACTGCAAATGTGTTTTTCATCGCTATAATAATTAACAAATCAACAGCTAAAAAATGTACAATATCAAAACAGCAATATGACTTGATACACAACCAAATATCAGTTCTCATTTATTATGTGCTTATTATTGTTGGGGCCCACAGAGGGCCACCCCAAAATATGGCATATTGATTATCTTGAATTAAAGTTACTTAAGAAACTTAAGAAAGAGCTGATGTAGAGGGACACTCTGACCCTCCTCTCTGTCTCCCTGAAGGCAGGAAATAAGTCTCCCCTGTGAAAGGTGCCCACCTGCATCTGGAGGTAGAAGAACACCCCTGTCGCCAGAGATGCGGAACTCAGGGCCAAGAAGCCTATATAAACGAACCTTGTTATTTCTTTAATACCACAAGCCTGCTGTTTAGATTCTTCACTAATTAAGCACCCAAAGCCCAACTTCCTTTGTTCTGTCAATTCCCCACAAATTTATAGTTTCTTTGTCTAAAAAGTATAAAAGCTGCCTGTTTCAGCCACTTCTTAGGTCCCCTATCTATGAGACCTACAGAACACACAAATTAAAATTTGTTTCTTTTTCTCCCATTAATTTACCTTGTGTGAATTTTATTATTGGTCCAGCCACAAGAACTCAAGAGAGTAGCAGGGGAAATTTCCTCTCCCTGACACTATATACCAGGATACAGGACAAGCCCTTTACCTCTATTTCTTCATTTAATCAATCCTATGAGGTAGGTACTGTGATTATGCCCATTTCTCAGACAGAGAAGCTGAGGCTGTTGGTAACTTGTGAGAGGTTAGCAAGTGATAGAGACAGATGCAAACTGAGGCAGCCTGCCTCTAGGATTCAGTAGTTCTACAGATCATCTATAGGTCAACTTGAGAATTTGAAAAAGCAATTGTCTCTTTTTTTTTTTTTTTAAGGACTGAGCTTTGAAATGAATTTTTTTTTTTTTTAAGTGTGAGGGGAGGGAATTCTTTGGGGAAAAAATACTGCTTCTGGAAAAACCTTTTTAAGAAAAAGAAAGGAAAGGAAACATTTACCCTTGCTGAAAGTCCATGTCAAGGTGCTATTTTGATTTTTCAATCATTTCTTCCATTATTTCCTCAAATTTGCTCTCAGTTCCTTAGTGTTTCCTACAGGTTGAGATGTTAAAAGCATTTTCTTCCATGCCTGGGTCTTTGGTAAGGCTACCAGTGACCTCTAGTGGGCATTTTCTCAAAAAGCCTTAATTTTCTTCCTGCGAACATAGCTGATAAGCTGGTAAAAATACCCCCAACTCCCAGCAATGCGAAAGGGCGGTCTGGCTCCTTGGCAGCTGCCACAGAAAAAAGGCCAACATTTCATACCTCCACTCCTAGCTTGGTCTGGCCTCTGGCTACTCCAAGTGTGAGTCACAGATCACCAACAAGGGCATCACCTGGGGAGTACTGAAATACCCCTACAGAATCAGGGTCTGCATTTCACCAGAATTCCCAGGTGACTATTTTTAAATTATTTACATTGGATAACATGAATGTGTAGAAATCCTATTACCAGTTACCAAATTAATCTCCTTATACTGGAAATACCGAAATCCACTAACTGCTTTTTAATTCTCAAGTGACTTTTTAATTACTAATGACATAATCTGGCCACACAGTTTTTTATCCCCCAATCACAATATACTCCCCCTCCCCAATAAAGTCTTAAAATGATGTAGAAATTCTGACTCCAAAGAATGGTATTTTTAACAGTGCTATGACCACAGGACTGAACAGGAAATGTAATCCACAGTGCACTGGACATCTCACAGGTGAGGTCAGTAATAACAAAAAGTGTGGGTGAGAAGAGGCATGCTGGGGAGACCCATGACAACACAGCAGGACTCAGGAACCCTGCAACCCAGGAATCTCAGCCCAGGACCTAGACTGTCGGGCCATATGACAATAATGATTAAGATCAGAGGTTTGGGACTTCCCTGGTGGTGCAGTGGTTAAGAATCCGCTTGCCAATGCAGAGGACACGGGTTCAATCCCTGGTCTGGGAAGATCCCACATGCAGCAGAGTAACTAAGCCTGTGCGCCATAACTATTGAGCCTGTGCTCTAGAGCCCGTGAGCCACAACTACTGAGCCTACGTGCCACAACTACTGAGTGTGTGCGCCGCAACTACTGAAGCCCGCTTGCAGCAATGAAGACCCAACGCAGCCAAAAAAAAAAAAGAAGATCACAGGTTTGAGCTCCAAACCTCAGTGCTCCTTGCAGGCTATAAAGCTAACTGAACTGCTTCATCTTTCTGTCTCCACTTTCTTATCTGAAAAATGGGGTTTTTAGGAGATGAGATGTTGCACGTTCAGCACTTAGCACAGTGCCTGGCACAAGATAAAGGCTCGATAAATGTCAAATTTAATGACAGAAACACGTTTCACCTCTGAGGGCCTCCTCAGTTTCCTCATTCACTCCATAAATATTACTCAGCACCTACTATCTGCCAAGCTCCATGCCAGGCTCTGGAGATACAATGATGGTTAAAACTCAGGCCCTTTAACTTAAGAAGCATCAAGTCTAGTGGGCAAACTGAAAGATGAACACGTGCTACCACAGACAGAAATGTTTAGAGCACAGTCAGACTAGGAACTGTGGAGACCCTAGATGCTAAAGGGCTTATGACACCTCTCTCCGTAAAGTACACCAAAGGTAAAAATGCACTGGGATTAAACAGCATCCTTCCTGGATCTTCTGATTACAAAATTCCAGCCAGATAAGTGCATTGAAGCTATATGTTTTGGCATATAAGCCTTAGTGATTCCCTAAAAAGGGTTTTGCATGACTAGGTCAAAGAAAACTCAGGGCAGGTCATATAAGAACTCACTGGCATCCAATCCTGATTTAGCATACCGAGACTTTTGAAGGAAGACTCTTAAAGTGTTAGACACGTGAAGGGAACAAGAGAAAGACCGCTGTTTATCAAGCATACAATCAGATGTATCTGATTATTTCTAAGGTCCAGGGCTGTATATTTTTTCATTTGCTCACTCACTCACTCATTCAATGTAAACCACTTCACATCATTTGCAGAGAAAGATCAGAAAATAATCTCCCTTTCTCACGTGCCCAAATAATTCCACTACTACCATCACAACTTGCTCCGGTTCTTCACACACTCGTAGCAGCAGCTGGAGCCTGAAGCGCCAATCACTCCTAGCTACTCCAGCCACAAGAGCCCGACAGGCCCATCAGCCTTGGAACGCGCCATTAGCTTCTTCTTGATGACCTCCTATTCATCCTCCAAAACCCAATTTAAGGCTCTTCCTCTCTCAAGCCTTCCCCAAGCCGCCAGGTGTGCCTAATCCCCAATGCCTTCTTTGGATATCCTATTCAGAAGCGTATCCGCTCCACTAAACTGTCAGCTCCTTGAGGCCAAGGAGTACGTCTGAGGGTTGTGCATCCTGAATGCCCAGTGCAGGGCCCTGCACAGAGTAGGATGAATGGCAGCCATTTCACAGATGAGAAAAGCAAGTCTCCTCTAGATGAGCCCAGTCATTCAGAAAACAGCCAGGTCTTCCGAGTCGTCCAGACCAGAGCTGAGTCCACCATTTTCTGCATCCAGCTCCCCCAGAACCCGCGCCAACTTCTAGGAAAGCGGAGGCCGGGGAACTTGAGCTTTTTTTAGGGAATGAATGGAGAGGGGGGCGTGGAAGGCGCGGGGAGGGGTAGCGGAGGAGAGGACCAAGATCCCACCCGTGCAGCTTCAGGGAGGTCCCCTGAACCCGGGTAGCGGCCGGGAATCTGTGGTCAAGACCACCCGGGGATGGGGTGGGAAACTCCACCAAACCCAACAGAAAGCAGTTCACACACTCCCTCGCAGAGACACACACCGAGACAGAGACAGAATCCCAGAGACAACCAAGGACACCACCTCCCTTAAGCCCAGCTGCCGCTTCCTCCTTACCAAGGAAAGACCGCCATCTTCCCAGTCACATGACCGCTAGTTCTGGGACCGCCAGCCCAATTCGCCCTTCCAGACCACGCCCCGCCGGCCGCCATGTTTGTGAGGGGCGGGCGCCCCCTCCCCCCCGCAAGGCCAGGGCCGCCATGATTGTGAGGGGCGGGCCCCCCCCCCCCCCCCCGCAAGGCACGGGCCCTGCCGCTCGGGCCGCCATGATTATGAGGGGCACCGCAGGCCTGGTGGCTGCCGCTGCTGCGGCGCTGACATGAGCCGGGAGCGTGTGGCAGGTGGCCGCCTGGCCAGCCGGCGCCCTCTGGAGGCGGTGAAGAATCCAGACACCCGCGGAGAGAAGACGCTAACCGCGGCTCGGGTGGGAAGAGCGTCCAGCCTGCGCTCGCGTGCTTTTGCGGCTAATTAGCAGTTTGGCTGGGTAAGCCACGCCCCCTCTGCAGGACATTGCGCCCACCTCCGTGCACCGGGGAATTTAGGCACTTACCGTACCCACCTCCCAGGACTAACAACCTGGGTCTCTAAGGGCTGCCCTAGATCCAAATGGGACAGCTTTCGACTGGAACTAAACTAACTGGAGAAATCGGGGTCAGCATTTCACCCCACTTGGCGAAGCCGTACATTTCTATGAAGGTGGATGTCCGTTTCCACTACAGAACTTCCGTGCTCTAGTCTAGTTTTCTCAAAAATCACAGGATATTTTACTAAATGGTTGCCATAGTAAGCATGTGTCACGCCCTGTGCTGAGCACTTTGCGTTCACTCTTCATTTATTCCTCGCTGCAAACCTCTGAAATTACGGCAACCGGGAATTGACCTGACTACTAGTTTAATAGGGGAGATCTGACGGGGGTGACTGTTGGTTAACAGTTGGTTAATCACAAGGCAGCATCTGATCCTCAGTTTTTTCCCTTTTTCTTTAAAGTGTCTTTTCTGACAGGAGGAGGTCAGAAAACCACATTCTCAAAAATCCCCTCAGGAAAAGGCAATAGAACATACCCTAACCCTCTAATGGAATACGTAGTTTATTTAGCACGCTGAGTCCTAGTTTCTTCTGCTGTGAAGTTAGGATAATTCTGACTGAGGTGAAGGGAGATGATTATCAAATGCCCGGCAAATGGTCAGCATTCAGTTGAAGCAGTACATCACTCACTTGGCAGGCTAAAAAATCATATTGTAACTTCTGTGACCTTCCTGTTTTCAGAGCTTTTCTTTCCAGGGCCACAGACGATGCAGTGTATCATAAAGCAGGGCTTCTCCCGTTTGAATTGCACAGACTCACCCGGGGATCTTAAAGGCAGGTTCTGATTCAGCTCTGGGGCAGGGCCAGGGCTTCTGCGTTTCTAACAAGTCCCCGGGTGGCACTGCTGCTGGTCTCTGGATGCAGAAGGGGCTGTGATCGTTGTGGGTGGTAAAGGGGGGAGGGGCACATAACGCAAGCAGCGGCAGAGCAACAGCGAGCGCTCCTCAGCACATTCAGCCACACCCACTGACCCTGAACTCTATAATAATATCAGGCGTGTTACACAGATAATGGAGGTAATCCTGAAACAGGCTCTTAAAGTGTGAAAAGGGATTCTTCCCACCGTAGGCTGAGAAGCAAAACCACGCTTCTGGTGGCAACTATGTCAACCACCTCAAGAAACTGCGTTGAGAGCCATAGAGAAACTGACCAAAAGGGAACAGATTAAATAAGTGAAAAGGTAATATTTTACTGTCAGGTATAATTTTGGTTAGACATATTTGTTCTCAGAGCTGTCTTTAGAACCTAACCGATGTGACTCCACTGCACCATACCCCAATCTGATTTGCTGCATTCCATGACTCAAAGTCTCCTTTGTTTTTTAAAATTATTTTTATAACCTACATGTATGCCCACTATGGTCTGTTAGAAATAGCATTCCAACTTCACTTGCTTATTTTTTTTATAACTATTACTCTTCATTTGGGGGTAGGAGGGGGATTGTGTGTGGTTGTTCATGGGACAGTGACACCTGACAGAAAAAAAAGATCTTCATCTCCAGAATGGGTCCTTGTTTTCAGCTCAATATGAGTAATAAAGAGTTCCCAGTCATATTCATTATTATTCCCAATGTACATAATAAACAAGAGCAAAGGGTGGCCACTGGAAAAGGGAGAGGCTGTTCTCACACTGCCTCGTAGATGATCAAATGTAGTATCTCCTCGATAAGAGGTAAAAAAGAGGACCATTGGACTATGCTCACATTAGATGATCAGGCAACAGCAGTGGTTGGATTCTTAACGCTGTGCAAGTTAGCAGCTTGGTGTGAGCTTCAACCTTAGCATTCTCTCCCATTCGATCCTTAGCAGGCCTCCGGCTAAGACATTTCCAGCTCCAGTGAACTTTTGCCCTCTGAAAAGTCCAACTCATGCAAAATCAAATGCTGGGGGGCTAATGTTACAGGTTACATATTAAATAGTGGGATATACCTTTCATGGGTCTTGTAATTGTAAAAAATTATCATATTACAGTATTAATGTCTTGGCCACATACTTTTCAAAAGTCCTTTCTTTGGTAAATAAAAAATGAGATTTCCTTTAAGATGAAAAGTTTATTTTGCCTTTTGCCTAGAAGCAAAACTAGTGAAAATTAAAATTAAAGTATAAAAATAAATATAATTTACATTCATGGACATTCCACTCAAAGAAAAAATAACAAAAATAATATATATAAATAAAAATCCATTAAAAGCACAAAACAATGTCTGGCACTTTTATGAGAAAAAGCTGTGAACATTAAAAAATTTGTAAAACACACAAGCTTTTATCCTTTAAAAAAACACTCAAGTTTTGCATCCTTAATCTAAAACTAGTTTTATCTCTGAAACATACTATTCGTTGTAGCCAATTTGCATTACTGTACACAAAACTTTTAGCATCTATCTTTCATACTGGAAAGACCCACAAGATCTGAGTAAGCTGTATCCTGAGTTTTCAGAATGATAAAGCACAATTTATCATATTAAGAAGATAATTTTGATACACTTTGCCCACAAATATAAATTGGTAACTCAGATATTTTTGACTGTGTTCTATTTCTCATTTTCTGATTCACTCATTAAATAAATGATACATCTCAATAAAGAAAATCAAGTTTACACCCAGAGTAGATTACTATTTTCTGTCTACAGCTAGATGTAAAAGTTAAATTATAAATGGAACGGAAAATCGAAGAAAACAATCTTTATCTCGACATTCTTAAGAGAATATTAAGAATATATACAGTCTGCATTTTCAAAATACCAGTATCTTTTTAAAATTTAAGTTAGAAAGATTAAATGTACACATAAATGTTCCCAATTTTATGTGAGAAGCACAAAGCCCTTTTGGAGATGGCATGATAAATTAACAGTGACATTCTTTTTCATAAAATCATGTTCCCTTGGTAACATTTTTTGGTTTATATCTTAAATGATTATGTAAGTGATGAAAAACCTTAAACATTAGTGCCTCTTATGTAATGCAGACTTTCAACTAGACAGTATTATTATCCCATTTGAAAATCTGAATTTATCATATAGTATAGCCCTTTATTCTCCCCTAAATCCAGCATGCTAAAAAAAGCAGACTATGAAGAAATAAACAGACTAAATAGAAAATGTAACTGCATGCAACATGTTATTCTATTTTAAAGAAATAGATGTAAAATGCATTCATTCCTAAGCGCTACTACATTTAAGAAGATTGTGCTATCTTCCCCAAACTTGTTATACCCTCCACAGAAAGATTTTATAATTTAATAGAAATGTTTCTAATAGTACTAGGGTAATAACATACATTATTAACATACATTAAACCTAACATTTCTGTGAGACAACTAGTTGTTGAGAGGAACGTATACCTGTGACCAAAATGGTGATGCCCAGCTACTCCTGTGGTGAATTTTAGGTGGACCACAATCAACAGGCAAGTGTTCTATCCCATGTGGTTATACCGTAAGTCCAAGAATATGAGAGATTAATCAGAGTTTTCAAAGTTACAAAACCGGAGAAAAACATTCTTCTGCAATAATTTCCCCTCAAACAGAACAGTATCTAGTTTATCAAATTCAGCAGTGTGCAGAGATTAATGAAATTTATATTTCAGAACTTATTTATAAGTTATCACACCTTTTCAATATTTTATAGAAATAAATGCAAATGTCCTTTAAGTTTACAAAAAGGTTCTCGGCAGACACCTGAGTAATAAAACAAACTTATGTTTGTGCAGGTTAAGGACAGAAATGAGCCAATTACTAAACACTAATTTGTCTTCACCCAAAACTGATATTAAGAGGAAAATTCGGTGGGGGGGATGGGATTAGCCAGACTGACCAAAATATCCAGATGATTTTTCAGCCCTTTGACATCACTTTGCCTGTGTAAACAGAGTCCAGAGTTAAATAAAAAGTCGTGAGCAGGGAAAATAATATGGATCCTAACCCTTCCCCCCTTTTTTATCCTAATGAATGTTGTCTTCTTAAGTTGTCGCAACATTTGGCCGCTTTCTTTGGATTTTTCCTGCATATACTCCTAAAAATAGAGCAAAACTAATATTATTTCTCAATGTTAGTTTTTCTGTAATGATACCATTTAATGAGTGCCCACTGTGTACCAAGCACTGAGCTAAGCAAAACACATTATTATATTTAATCCTTATGTAAAATAATCACGAGGTCAAAATTGTTACTACTATTTTAACAATAATAAAACTGAGACATAGGAGAGTTAAGTCACCTGTATAAGTAACAGAGCTAGAAGTAGAAACTCTGAGAACCAAATTCTACCTGATTCATTGTTTTACTTAACCATTTTGCATTACTACCTCCTACTCTGCTTTAATTAGCAGTTTCTGAATTTCACTATAAACTCTTAAGTCAAGCACAAGACATCAAATGAATGTTTTAAAACATATATGAGATCAGAGACTGCAATTTAGTTTCTAAAAACTATAAACAACTTTAATTGCTTTGCAGCAAACTTTAACGCCTTAGAATTGTACTTCAGTCTAAGAATATGATAGTCTATCAACATAAAAATGAGTTTTCTATAAAATGCTTAATAAAAGGTTTGTCCTCCATGTAGATCAAATCAAAGCATAATTTCAAATTTGTTTGAAACATAATCCAGGCCATTAAAAATTCAAGGAGGAAAGAATAATCTTTTCAAAAGCAACTATGGATCCCTGTGTTGAGATTCATAGTAGAATTTTAGTCAGCCATAAGCCAAATTTTCAGTTTATGTAAAAGGATAAAATTCTTTAGTCTTTTTCAATTGTCTAAATATGCACTCATGTATAAATAAATCTTTAGGAAAAAATAGGAAAGAATTTTTGTACTTGTTTAGATACATATTAATTATACATGTTAATTCAAGGGTTAAGTACATTTTTATTAATAATTATGTTGCAATGCAATTAGACCACAATAGTTCTAAATACTAAACTTCATTGTACACATTAACTGCAATGACTTCCTAGTCATCCTTTATACTGTTGCGTATTACTGAATAGAAACAGTAGTTGCTATTTTACTTATAGATTCACAAGTGACAAATAGTGGAGATGAAATGCATGAGAAAGAATATGGAGAGTAGTCACTGTGGCAATAGACAACATTAGGAAAAACAATACTAATTCCTCAATGATTTGCCAACTAGCTAGGATTTATTACAATATATAACACTAACATGAGAAAAAATTGAAAATGTCTTAAAATTCCATGTAACTAAACAAGCAACAAATCTGGTGTTTGGTCTGAGTTCTTCCAAATGGTTATCTTTCAAACCAGCTGATTCTACCTCTGGAATAAGCAGGATTTTCAGCTCTGTAATCCCCTTTAAAACAACTCCATTGACTGTCACTCACAGTGAATTCCAAAAGATGACCTTTTAAATTATCCTCTATATATTCAACATTATGAATTAAACTCACTATATATACATGCAAAAGGCGAGCAATCAATTCAAAGTTGTAATCAATATCTTGTTCCCTCTTTGAAATTATGTGAATAACATGAAAAAATTTATGTTGCTTATTCCCTCCTAATTTGGAGAAAATTACTTAGTAATAAAAGCTCTAAAATATGAATAATGGTGTATTAATGAGAACACTAGAATTGATTAAAGATTTAATTTTAATTGCCTGGTGATTAGGTTTCTTGTAAATGTTTAGAAAGCAGTCTAGTTAAAGCAAAGCATTTTGAAAGTATTTTTAATGGATCACATAATTTTTGGTGAGTTACCATAGTGCCTTAACAAAGACACCTAAAAAATATTAAAACATTAGCTTAAGGGTTTTGCATTAGCTCAACACTGAATTTGTCTTTTTGCCACCACAAATAGGATTTTAAAATACACTTTTTGGCTTAGCCCTTAAATAATTCTCAAATAACGAACATAAAGAGAAATTTAGCTCAAGCTTCTTACTGAGCAAAAGATTACGACTTCACCCCCTCCCACTTGGCATATTCACATGTGACCTTGTGGTCAGAGAGAAATTCTTCCCCTTATGTGCAGATACAAATATTCCTGGGTGATACACTTCCCCAAAGCTGAATAGACATGCACAGATTTAGACATCACATCATTATATTTTACTCATTTATAAAAACTTTTCTGAGTTAAGCATGTATAATTCTACAAAGTTTTCAGATTAAAAAATACATAGTGTCTCCATGGAATTTTCAGAAATCAAGATTGGAACCACAGTTTCACTAAGATCTCCTGACTGCTGCAAAATACTAATACAAATGATCACTAGTAGGAATGACGGTGAATATGCCAAAATTATGGTGGCAAGGAAAGACACTCTATCCCACTGGTATGGCCTGGGTCATGGGGCAGCTTGTGCACGTCTTTCTATTGAATGGGTTTCAGGAATTTGTTTGCTACACACCTGAAACAGGCGCTCTGTTAGGCACTCTGCTCTGTGAAGACTTCTGTCTATTTTGCACAACCCCCTTCACTGATGTCTTAGGGGTTCTAGTTGAATATAAAAAAATTAATAAGTCACTTGCGTTAAGTTCTAAATGTTCAACATTCAAAAAAAGCAACCATACTGCATCAACCGTTCAAAGCACAAATAAGCTTGAAAAGAATTAAGTCTCATGCATGCGCACAGTAAAGAAACTATACCTTTCCCTTCGTCAGGAGACTATAACCATGACTTACGCTTTGTTGGAGAAACACTTTGGTGATGTTGAACTTACTATGTGGATGTTTACATTATTTAATGAGCTAAATGGTATGAAATGGAAAGTAGAAACACGCCAACATAAGATGATAATTAAAATATAATACACAACAGTACATCAAAGGGTTATCTTTGAACAAAACGTTAAAAGCTCTTCCTAATACTATAGAAAGATCGCATTTGAAAATAGTTATCCTTTATATAAAAAGCTAATCCCTCTCAAAGCTAATCTTGATTTGAATATTTTTAAATACCCATGTGTGTTGAATTCTTACCCTTGTCTACTCAGTAGCCTATGAACAGGTGCATTCTGTCCTTGATTTGGCTGAAGGACTCTGTTGACAAGGTAAATAAAAAATTAATTCAATAGGATAAATTCAGTTTTTCCCCCACGTTCTTTCAACAGATGAAAGAAACAGTGAGGCAGAAGTCAACGATGCAATGATTTGGCCTATACATTATCACAATGCAAAACAAATTGATTAAAGTGTATCAATATGGTGCTTATTTGCTCACCAAGAGAACAAACCTCGGTTTTTTTATCAGGAAAGAGATGTCTAACACAAATATTAATCCTTGTGCTTTTAGATAATTTATTTACGTACTTTACAGAAGGAATTTTTCCTTTCAAACATCTGAGAAACAAAACATCACTCTTGTAAGAGCAGAAAACAGGTCAGAAACATTAAGCTAGCTTTCTAAGGTTTTTAAGTAAGTATCAAAGACCCCTTGGACTGCAGACTGAACTCAGGACATATGGGGCTCATATTTCCATCAGAGATAGCATGTCCTAGAGAAAGCTCCACGAACATCTGGTCTGGCACATGACCACGTATATGACCAGGTGTTACTATGGATTCTGACTCTGTGACCCTCCACCCCAACAGGGAGAGATTTACTGATGTAAAGTAGAACAAAGCCAACAAAAAACAAGCTTGGGATTTATAAGATTTTCTTTTCCTTAAAAGTTAAAAAAGAGCCTCTTACTGAGACTAAGTGATTTTTCTCACCTTGTTTCAGAAGGATTTTGCTTAACCAGAAATTTCTTATTTGGCATTCCCATTTCTGCAGCTCTAACACAATATAAAAATAAGGACACACAAATAATGTATTTAGAAAGGGGGAAAACACATGATTACAAATGTGATACAGGATGACAGAAACCAATCATCATTTCAAAGTTGGTGCACTACTGAAAGACCTGTAATAAGCATACTAAAGACAAATTTCAAGAAAGAAGAGTTTTAATAGGATAGTTTCAGGGGCTTCCTTGGTGGCGCAGTGGTTGAGAATCTGCCTGCCAATGCAGGGGACACGGGTTCGAGCCCTGGTCTGGGAAGATCCCACATGCCGCGGAGCTACTGGGCCCGTGAGCCACAACTACTGAATCTGCGCGTCTGGAGCCTGTGCTCCGCAACAAGAGAGGCCGCAATAGTGAGAGGCCCACGCACCGCGATGAAGAGTGGCCCCCACTTGCCACAACTAGAGAAAGCCCTCGCACAGAAACGAAGACCCAACACAGCCATAAATAAATAAATAAATAAATAAATAAATAAAATATATCATTAAAAAAAAGAGTAAAATAATATATTAAAAAAAAAATTTTTTTAATAGGATAGTTTCAGAATATTATTTGCATTAAGTTTTTCCCGCTAAGAAGTCTTTAGGATATTTGAAAAAGAATATATTTAAAAGATATAAAATTAACACTGAATATAAGGATTTAAGTATTTTTAAGATTACTTGATTAGCTATCAATTACACAAGTTGAACGTTGACAAATTTATTAGTTAATACATTTATCTAAAGATAAAATCAGATTTTACCACCAAAACTATCTATATAAAGGGATTTCTATCACCTCAGCTGCAGAAGAGTTAACAATTCTTTATTTCTAAGTTGAATATACAAACCAACAGTTGCTTAAAATTAATTGGCTTGATAATAATTAAATTAGAATATGACAAGACATGAAAAAAACTTACCTCATGTACTTCTTCCTATCAAGAGACTTCTGTGTTGCAGCTGAAAGAGCCACTCGTGGACTTTTCATTTTATCCTTTAAAATACAAAAGTAACATGAAGCTGTAGGGTTACCAGTAATACCACTAAAGTATAGTATTGGATGATCTCAAATTGCATGGAAAAGCTTCTCTTACTGGCATTTTGAACTTTAACTTAGTCTTTACAATTGAAGCAGTCTAATTTTTTTAATTAAATAATTAAAATTATTTTTCCCAATGAAATAGTATAAATTTGGCTTCTTTTTCTTTTGCCAACCACACTAAGATCATTGATTCAAACCACAGATCTCCAACACTCTGATATACAGTTAACCCTTGAACAACACAGATTTAAACAGCACAGGTGACTTACATGCAGATTTTTTTTCAACAAATATATTGGAAAATTTTTTGGAGATTTATGACAACTTTAAAAAACTCACAGATGAACCACATAACCTAGAAATATGAAAAAAAATTTTGTCATGAATGCATAAAATATATGTATATACTAGTCTATCCTTACATAAGCATAAGGTGAGTGATATTTAATATAAAATTAATGTGTTAGTTTCCTGTTTTATAACTGCTTTCAAAGAGTTACATTACCATACAGTATGCAGGCCTCTTGCCCTTTCTCTCTCTCTCTGCCTCCCTCTCCCTCTCTTTTCTCTCAACTACAGCCTATCATCACAGGTACGTGTTTTTTTTTTTAAATGTAACACTGTTTCCAATACTGTATTATGAATATGACAACACTGTATGCCATGATTATAACAATTTATTCCTTAGTGTACAGGCTAGGCTACTGTGAAGCAATCATATTGATTACACTAGGTTCCCATAAATCAAACGTATTGCTGCTTCCTCATTATCAATGCATGAATTGTTATACCTGTAAATAAATGTGAACTTGTTTTTCACATTATCTTTTCATTTTTTTTTAATCTTTTCATTTTTGATGTCTACCGTTAGTAATACATATAACATCTACAGTGTTTTGTATCATATAAGACAATATTGATGTAGGTACTTAACAGACACGATTCATCTTATAAACAGACAACATAAATTATGGTATTGATAAATACAGTACTGTACTGTAAATGTATTTTCTCTTCTTTATGATTTTCTTAATATTTTCTTTTCTCTAACTTATTTTATTTTAAGGATACAGTATATGATACATATAACATACAAAATATGTGTTAATTGACTGTTTATGTTATTGGTAAGGCTTCTGGTCAACAGTAGACTATTAGTAGTTAAGTTGCTGGGGAGTCAGAAGTTACACTGAGATTTCTGACTGTGGGCCACCCCTAAGCCTCCACGTTGTTCAAGGATCAACTGTATTTCAAATTAATTTGGAGCCTCTTTTCTAACTCTGATTTCCAAAAGAGGTAAAATATACATGACAGTTTCAAGGAAATTCAATCAGGAGCAGCCAACAGTTTTTTATGAGTCATCCAAGCAATATTTAACACTTAACTCAAAAATCTAATCACAAAAACAGTATGTAATTCTTGCCAATTTCTTTTAAATTTGTCTACAGATTTAAATATTATTGGTAATCCTGGGAACTACCTGTTTTAAGAATTGTAGGATGGGGGCCTCCCTGGTGGCGCAGTGGTTGGGAGTCCGCCTGCCAATGCGGGGGACGCGGGTTCGGGCCCTGGTCTGGGAGGATCCCATGTGCCGCGGAGCAACTAGGCCCGTGAGCCACAACTACTGAGCCTGCACTCTGGAGCCCGCGAGCCACAACTACTGAAGCCCGCACGCCTAGAGCCCATGCTCCGCAACAAGAGAAGCCCCGCAATGAGAAGCCTGTGCACCACAACAAAGAGTAGCCCCCGCTCGCCGCAACTAGAGAAAGCCCGTGCACAGCAATGAAGACCCAACTCAGCCAAAACTAAATAAATAAATATTAAAAAATAAAAATAAAAAAGAATTGTAGGATGGGTGCTAAAGTCAATAAAGAATGATATTTAGTATCAATTACACCAAACCCAGAAGAACCTCAATGTGAAGTAATTATAGATAGATCAATCAATCGATTGATCTGCCCCTGGTTCCTATTAATATCTGGTCTTTGACCCCAGTTCCTGACACAAAGCTCCTAAAACCCTTTTAATCAAATCTCCTGAGTGATAGGAGCATCTTTTGTTCTAATGCTTGATCTTTGACTTCGGTTCCTGACACAGAGCTCCTAAATCCCTTGAAATTTCCCAGGTGATAGAAGCAATTTTTTTGAACCCGGGCTCCGACAGTGAAAGCACCGAGCCTTAACCACTGGACAGCCAGGGAAATTCCCCAAAGTATCTTTTGTTCTAATAAGACAACTTTTGGTGGGCTCTGAATGAGGGCTAGTCACCAGAAAGACCAAGCACGATTACAACCTTGAAACTTTCAGCCTCACCCCTATCCTCCGGGGACAGGACAGAGGCTAGAGATTGAGTCAATAATCAATCATGCCTACATGATGAAGCCTCCATAAAAACCCTAAAATACACATCCACATGCTGGGAAGGTGGCACACACCCTCCACAGGACAGAAGCTCCTGCTCTCAGGACCCTTCCACACCTCGCCCTATGCATCTCTCTATATGGCTGTTCATCTGTATCTGTTACTGTATCCTTTATTATATAATAAACCATTAAATGTAAGCAAATGTTTCCCTGAGTTCTGTGAACCATTCTAGAAAAATTTTCAAACCCGAGGAGGGAGGCATGGGAACCCCATTTTATAGCCAGTTGGTCAGAAGCAACATAATTATTAATAAAATGTACTTAACCCTTGAATTAACATGTATAATTAATATGTATCTAAACAAGTACAAAAGTTCTTTCCTATTTTTTCCTAAAGATTTATTTAATGAGATTGGCATCTGAAGTGGGGGCAGTCTCATAAGACTGCCTCCTTAACATGTAGGATCTGATACTAACTCCAGGTAGATGGTATCAGAACTGAATTGAATTGTAGGACACTCAGCTGGTGTCAGAGATCTGGTGTGGGGGGGAAAACCCAAACATTTGGTATCAGAAATAATTTGTGAGTATAAAAGAAATAGAGGTTTTTTTTCACTCACTAGTTTAAATGTCATGTAACATACCATTTGCCTGAGCATTTTCTCTTTGCGAACTTCTCGATCATGATGTAGAATAGACATTCTTTCAGCTGCATCCATTACAAAGAATATGTCATGAATACCATACAGGGCAGCTCGCAACTAAGTTCAAAAGAAGAAAATATTATACCCATTTAAAAAGATGAGGTTAGAGGTCAGTAGTATTATGTATGCTCTTATTTAGAGAAAAAGGTTAAAGTTTTCATTGAAACCTACTTTCAGTGGTTCAGTGAAGGCAGAGAAATAAAACATTTCCATTTCCTAAGAGCCTTGAGGATACATGCATTACCTGAGCTAACACTCTTTCCTGAAGAGAAGCATCTTGTGCTGAAACAACACCTCTCTTTAATGGTGCTTCCAACTGAAAACTTCTTATGAATTCCATAGTATCCTGAAAGAAGAAATGCTCCTTCATTTTTCTAGAAAGATTTCATGATCACTGGAGTTTCCTTTTGTTCTTTTTCTCAGTCAAAACGAAATGAAGAACACAAAACTATTACATCAGAAGTCAAACAGCACTCACTTTAAAGTTAGACAAAAAAAATGCACAAACTACTTCACTTACATATTTTTAAAAATTATCTGGGGCTTCCCTGGTGGCGCAGTGGTTGAGAATCTGCCTGCCAATGCAGAGAACGCGGGTTCGAGCCCTGGTCTGGGAAGATCCCACATGCCGCGGAGCAACTGGGCCCGTGAGCCACAATTACTGAGCCTGCGCGTCTGGAGCCTGTGCGCGGCAACGAGAGGCCGCGATAGTGAGAGGCCCACGCACCGCGATGAAGAGTGGCCCCCGCTTGCCACAACTAGAGAAAGCCCTCGCACAGAAACGAAGACCCAACACAGCCATACATACATACATACATACATACATACATACATACATAAAAAGAATGTAAGCAGACAAGAATATCATTAAAAAAAAAAAAAAAAAATTAAAAAAAAAAAAATTAAAAATTATCTGAATGAGATTAATCAATTTCTAAAAGCCTATATTATGTGACTAAAAAATGTTTGATCTGCCTAAGTTCTGAACTAATTTGTCAACTCAGCTGTCACAACACTGATAGAAACAGACAGAAATGTAACACAATTTACACAATCCTCTTACTTTTACAGTTTGTCGAAGTTGTTTCAGCTTATCTGTCTGCATGAGCCTACGAGTAAGAAATCCTTTTGCTACTGCAGTTACTTTGTTAAATTTTGCTTGTACTTCTGGACTGAAAACCTAGAAGAAATAAGATAGACACAACATTTTAATAATCTGAGCATTATACTCAAGATTGTTTTTCTTAATCTATTACAATGAACTAAATTCTTCTATATGTGTTTACTCTGTGTAGTTTAATCTTTAATAAAAGCTAAGCTTTTGATGTATTGCAAAATATTTATGCCTCATTTGTACAACCTAAGATAACATAGCTCTTTAGAAAAGATATAGACAGACAGACATGCATGCATATATCTTTAAGTTTGCCCACCTGAGACCATTTAGTTTTGGCCCTTCCAAAAGGCCTTGTTACTGAGAGTTTGGTCAAGCCACTAGCTGATGATCCCCAGAGGTAGAATGGTACTTCATTTGCAGAACCAAAGCTGTGTTGTAGGGCAGAACTTGTGAAACCTTGAGAAATATACATAAAGTATTATACTTGATGTCAAATAATTAGAATACACAGACCATCCAAATAAACATGACACTCATTAAGAATAACAACTCTGAAACTGATCCACAGCAGACTTAAAATATTTATGGACTTTAAGCTTATGCACCAGATGGATCTTTTCAACACAAACAGCATCTCAGGATAATTGAAGATGTGAAGATAAGCTCTTATTGGGACTGGGTAATGAGATGTAATTCAAGATCATTCAGGAGATAGCAAACTGTGTTATCACTTGAAGAATATCACCTGCTACTTGAATGAATAAAGACCAGGCTCTGAGTCAAATTTCCTGATATTTTCCTTGCTAAGGTGGCTTTTCTCATGAACCTGCTCACTGGTCTTTGATCTGCTGCTATCATTTCATTTTTCACCAGTTCCTAAGCAGCTGGCAAATAGCAGTGGGTTGGATGTGGAATGACTTATAGAAAGGAGGTACAATTTTAAAGTGTGCCAAATAAGATATCTTACTATAGGATAATTTTTTCAAATGGAAAAGGATTTTTTTAAATATTTACCAGAACTATTTGAATTTGAAGTATGGAGTGAGTCCACTTGAGACAGCATTGTTTCTAGTAAACCAGAGTCACTTATCTTTCTCCATTCTAAGTCCACAGCATTGCTAATGCCCAATTCAGAGGCTTCTGCTGTAATCACCTTCTTCTCTTTTAACATTTTCTCCCGTTCTTCTATTTCCTGTAGATTAACAGTTTATTATAATATGGTAGCTCTTTTCATTACATCTCCAAATAGTATTTTAGGCTCAGCTAAAAGTATGTATGATTATCAGCAAATTATTATTTATTTCAGGTTCTCCTCCCTCAAATAAAATTGACTATTTAATTGATTTTAAAATGTGATAATCTTAAAACAAGTGTCCTTCCTCTTATGATATACTCTTACAGAATGCATATTTCAGCATCTACTTACAAAATACCTTTTAAAAATATTAAAAATTTTGAATCAAGGATTCAATTAAGTATCCTTTTGATAAATTATGCATTTATTTTTAGATAAGGATCAAAATATTTTAACTCACACTTTGGCAATAAAAATACTCTCCATGACACGGGGAGGGGGAAGGGTAAGCTGGGACAAAGTGAGAGAGTGGCATGGACATATATACACTACCAAATGTAAAACCAATAGCTAGTGGGAAGCAGCCGCATAGCACAGGGAGATCAGCTCGGTGCTTTGTGACCACCTAGAGGGGTGGGATAGGGAGGGTGGGAGGGAGGGAGACACAAGAGGGAAGAGATATGGGGATATGTGTATATGTATATCTGATTCACTTTGTTATAAAGCAGAAACTAACACACCATTGTAAAGCAATTATACTCCAATAAAGATGTTAAAAAAAACTGATAATTCCAAAGTCACTTTTTTTTAAATACTCTCCATGTATGAAAATCAATGACCCCCTTAGATTAAGCTATACAAGGGTAACAATTTTAAGTATCCTATACATGACCAAAACTCCACTCACCAGCCCTATATCCCTACATTTTAATTCCTCACCTTTTGCAGTCTCTCCTGTTCCCTTTCCTGCTCAGCTATGAGTAGCGATAACTGCTGGGCGTGCTGCTCTTCTAGTCTCTTCCGCATTTCTTCGAAAGCTAACATCTTGCTTTTTAATATCTCCTCGCCTTCTGAAAAGAAACACGTCCCCTCAAATTTAGAAAATTTAGTAATATCTGATTTTTATAACATCAATTTAAATTACGCTTCTGACCAGAGAGTATTCCTGGATCTGACCTAGTACAATCAAGATATAGCCAGGTCCCTACTTTGAATCACGTTCTCTTTTGCCCTCCTCTCATTTCATGCCACTAAAGGTCTGTATCTCATCACCCTAACCCACTCGTTCGACAGATCCCATCATGATCTGAACTGATAAAGCCAAGACTATATGTTCCAATTCTCCTTACTGCAACTAACTTCACAATGTGGTTCTCATGTGCATCTCACCTCCATTTATTTTCTTCACTCTTGTCCTTCTCCAGGGTCTCTGGTATTGTAGCTTCTCCTTTTGCTTTGTTTTACTTTTTTAAAATAAATGTTGCTTTTACAGTGTAAAGCTACTCAGCTTGAGGCTCCAAAAAAGATTGGATATTAAAATTCTAGATATTTTAATTACTAACTAAAAAATTTATTAAATCAGTATGACTATGCAACTTACTGAATAGAAAGTGGTGTGACACTTTGAAATGTTGAAATATCAAGTGTTACACAGATGTAGCACATAGATATTTAGGAATCCACTATAATTCAACTAAATTCAAAGAATCCTTCTTTCCAAATACACAGTCAATGATTTTCATTGAAGATAAGCGCATTATATTTGTCCTACCTGCCATGGTATTCTGATAATTTGTTCCTAAATACATTTTATTCAGCTACAACAATTTGCAGTTGTTCACATGCAATTTTTTTATAGGCAAGGGGGGGGCTGGAAAAGCAGTTGAATTGTAACATTCAGCAAGAAAGGAAAAAGGCCCTCCACTCAACCACTCAGCCAACAACTGGAGTCCATTCAGCTCTACCTTAAAAACTTTATAAATGAGTGCCTGTCCAGGGGATCCCTCTCTGGGAGGTGTGCCCGAGGCAGGCAGCCAAGCAATGGGCAGCTCTCGGCACAATGCACTGCCGCCCTTGCCCACTCTGATAGCAAGCCGGCTGCCTCCACGCCTGGCCTCATCTCACACGCACTGGCCTTCCTCCTGTGAAAGCACAGCCAGAACTGCCACTTGGTCAGTCTGTGTACTTTTGGTATTCACCGAGACAGCTACTAGCCTGCTATGTCATCTACTTGGAGAAGCCAAGCTGGCTCCTCAGATATCAACTGTTTTTATTAGAGTGCTTATAAAGTCGCACAGGTGTTGTGCAGTCTGCCCCAACCCAACCCTATTTTTCCTATAAACCTTGTTACTTTTAGTGTGCAATTTTACAGAATATGAAGTTTTTTTCAGGAGGATACATATCCCATTAGAGTTGAAATGTCTGTGTCTAAAAACTTAATTTACTTGATTTATATGTCTTCCACATCAGTAATGAAGAATTATGAGCCATGACAACAAAGTAAGGAGTAAAGACATGTTTTAACAAGTTACTGTTGATATAACACTAGATGCAACAGAAAGAAATTTGAAATAATTTTCATTAATAAAGACACCACTCTTGAAACACTACTCACGGAGCCTTATTTGTGATATCTTCTCTAATAATTTAGTGTTAAAGTGTTTACTAAAGGGCCCACTACATGAAGATCTCATTACAAATGAAAGGGCAAGCTGATGAAAATATTAGAAACCATAGTCCAAAAGGAAGACATCATAGGAATATACTGGATTAAAACTATGAGTGATGTTTCATGCAAGAACTTTTTCCTCCAGTCATTAACAATATTCTCTGTAATACCAAGTGGATTGTGAAAGATTCATAATTTAAATAGGAAAATCCTTTAAGAAAGCCTATCAAATGGCAGTAAACTGTAGCTAGTGATGCTCTGATAAATGAACAGATGAAGACAATTATAATTATTCTGCAATTATTATTATTCTGACAATTATTAATTGTCAATTAAAGGTATTAAATAGAGATGCTACCTGCTTGGCAGATATTAAACACTTCGAAGCTATCTTACCTTTGGAACTACTTTCTAATATTTTATTCTTGTTGATGTAGACAGACCCCTTAGAGTATCCTTTTTCTGGCAAATGTTGCCTTTCCTGTTCAGCTATTCCAGTTGTTATGACATAAGGCCAGTTTTCTTTTTGCAAATTATCAATATCTAAATCAAGTCTCCGTTTAACTTTCTCAAAACTGTTATCCAAAAATTGTTCACTTCCACAGGACGCTGTAGGGGTGTCCATATGCTGTCTGGTATTCTGGTTTTGCATCAGTAAAGGAGATGGGTTTTTTACATCATAAGACTTATTCAGTCCCATTTGGAAATTGCAGGAGTTTTTCTCTAACACATTGGCTGACTTGAGTCCACTCACAGTCCCAAAGTTTTGACTCACTATACATTGACTGGTGGCATATGGCTCATGCAATCTTTCCACTGCAGTACATGTACTGTCCATTTTGTGTGGTCCTCTCCCATCAGATGTTAACTGACCTTCCATGATAGCAAGTCCATGAATAACTTTATTTTCTAATTGACTTCCTGAAGATTGACATACCTGATTTGATTTACCTAAAACCATTTCCTGTATGGCTTCAGATGTATTTTTACTGACATAAACCTTGCTTGAACAAACTCCTGCTAAATCAATTGGTAACTCTGGCACAGTTTCAGGTACATTTGTTTTTTCATCAGTTTCTTGAACAACTAAGTCTACCGCCTGTTCTTTTCCTTTAGGACTTAATTCACAAGCATTTATTGGGTTATTTATAAGTATATGACATGCTGATGATGGCCTAGAACACCTTCGATGCATTTTAGGACTTAGGCTTGGCTCTGGGCTAGGTAATTTGGCATATGAACCAGTAAGACTTTTGATAACATTATTTTCAGTAGCAAAAGGGGGAATGCCTTTAAAATCAGAATCAGGCTCTAAAACAGTGGAATGGCCAGTTGGTACAGGTACGTCCACTTTAGAAAAGCTACCTAAAATGGATGTATTCACGCTGCTTGCTTGAGTGGAAGCACCTTGGAGAAGAACATTTGATTTATTAAGGCTTGGTTTGTCAGGAATAACTGAACCACAGTGCTTGCCCATCAACTGGGCCTTCTCCTTTTCACAGTCAGTCACTTTAAGAGCATCATTTTCTTTGTCTGAATAACTCTCATTAACACTCCTCTTTGCACTACTTCTCAGACTGTGTCTAGACTGCTCTCTTTCTATATATTCCTTTGACTTTTTCATCAGCTTCTGAAGACTCATTATGTAGGGATCGGGAGTAACTTCCTCCAAAAGTGATGGATCTTGTTCTTCATTTGTTGGAAAGAGACCACCAGAAATAAGTGGTTCTTGTGCAGCTGTTGAGGAGGTCTTTAGAGAAGCTTCGTTTTCTGCGTGGCTAATATTTGAACTATCACATTGCTTCAGATAATTGAATTCTTCTGAGTCCCTAGCTAAGTCTATCCCATTAGATTTAAATTGGTCCTCAGTATTCAATGGCAAAATTCCAGTTATCTTTTCAAACTTTGCTAAAGTAGAGTGTTCAGTAGGGCTTGGCAAGATATTTGGAAGTGTAGCAGGAACATTCAAGTTTCTGACTTCTGAATTAGAGTAAACTGTTTCAGTCTCCCACTGATCAAAATCACAGGCATTAGGTGCTTTTCTAACCTGAAAAAGGAAATTTAAAAATTATTATTTCCAGGAATTCCCTGGTGGTCCATTGGTTAGGATTCCGTACTTCCACTGCAGGGGGCACAGGTTCGATCCCCGCTTGGGGAACTAACCTCACATGCCGTGTGGATCAGCCAAAAAATTAATTAATTAAAAAAAATAAATTTAAGAAATAAAAAGTAATATTTCCTCACTACACAAAAAGCCTTTGATTTGTTTTCTAAAGTGAAACTGAAACTGAAGATTCAGAGTTCTAATATTTGAAAACACAAATAAAAACTCAGATGACCTTTTCTATGGTATTCTATATCACATGGAGCTCAAATTACTATAAAAAGCATCTACTGGTCATCCTGGCCTATTTATTAACAGATTAAAAGAGAATTCCCTCACGGTCCACTGGTTAAGACTCTGCACTTCCACTGCAGGGGGTGCGGGTTCAGTCCCTGGTTGGGGAACTAAGATCCTACATGCCGCCAGGTGCATCCAAAAATAAAGAAAGAAAGAAAGAAAAGGAAAAAAGTCATTTATCTAATCTGATACAAATATGAACATATGTGCATATATATACACACACATTCATATACTCATGTGCAATTTAATCTTGGAATAGAAGCATTTTCCTCAATCTTCTTCTGGTTATATGTTATTAACATCACCAACTGCTCCTCCTACGAGAACTATCATCTAGGGATAACAATGTGTAAGATAAATAGCAAGTAATTAAATTTCTTACATAGATGATTCCTCTTTAACAAGGACTAACTTGCCCAGGACACTGATTAAGCAAAAAAATAATTCAGTACCAAGACTCCTGCCTCCCATACGCTTACTCCAAATTTTAACTAAAATCCTTCTATATGATGAGACAAATTTGTGGTAAATGATAGGTCAGCCATCAAGCTTAATACTTAAAAAATAAGAAAAACTTCAACTTAAAACCTGATTCATTAAGGCAAATTTCAATTTGATTAACTGGGTGATCATTTAAAACAGCAACCTGTTAATGAGTTTTTGAACAAGCAAAGTAAGTTAAAAATTTAATAAAGATGAAAACAATTGTATACACAAGAGATCCAACAGAAAAAAATAAAATTACATTTTGTATGTAAATAATTTGACTTTGCAAAAGAACAAAAAGTGAACTAGGATGTTTTCTAAAGATTATACAAGCATATATGAAACTGGCAGAAATCATTATCATATTATCATATGAATACACTCCAGAATCCTGAATTTTAAAAGATTTTTAGGTTGTTTTGTATGTGTTTTTTTTCTTAGGCAATATGGCACTCTTATTTTACCTTACAAATCCCAAGACATGTAATGATTTCCAGGTACTATGCAATAAACAGTACAACAAGATCTACTTGGTCACAACCTCACAATCGAAATAAAACAAAAGGGATACATACTCATGACACACGTTCGCAGGTTTAAGTAAAATAAATTATTTCCTCAAAATAGCTAAACATTTCATATTTGTTATATTCAGCAGCCATGCTTTTTGTACATCACTAAAAAAGCCTTTGGTTAGACAATTTAAATAACAACAATAACAAAATCTATCATAGAATCATAGGTTTTACAGGTAAAACAGACCTTAGAAATCTATTTGTATTATATAAAATTTTTCTATCTGCATAATTAATTCATTACTCTATAGTTCAACATTGTACACGTTCTATTAAGCAGAGAAAGTCTTCAAACTCAACAATAAACTCATTAGTAGTATATTTGATATATTCCCTCAGTGGACCAAGAATGATATGCCATTTTTGTTCCAATAATAGGAAATATCTAATAAATAAAAAACCCACCTTTACTGTGCTACTCACTACATTTTTTAAACTCAATATGAGCAGTAATTATACTTTACAAATTAAAATCTACTACCCACAGAGAAATGAAGGTAGTAGTTAGTCGGAAATATCCTAAGGGTCATTGTACATAAATCATCTAGTATGAATTACACACACCACAAACCCCTAAGATTATAAAAAAAATTAAAAGATGTAACCAGCAAAACAGGGTTATATAAGGCAGAAATTATTTGTTTTGTCTAATTCACTGTTTTTAGTATGAAATGATCCAGACCTTCAAACACATTGTTTATACAAATTTAAATTAAATAAAAATCATTGCAAAGGTATAGATGTGTTGTTTAAATAGTTTCAATTTGTATCTAAGATGCATCTAGGCAATTCTATTATCTAATCTAAATTGCATTTGTGTATCTAAGAGCAGAATTTTCACCAGAAAAAAAATTGGGGACAGTTATTTACTTTAGCAGAGAATGAGAATAAGGTCATTGAGTCAATAGTCTGATTAGTTCAGAGGTAAACTACAATGGCCAATTCTATCATTGTCACTGAGAATTCAATGTTTTTAGAGTCATAAGACACAGACAACAAGCAATTATACTCAGTGTATGGGTCCATTGTCTAAGTACCCTCTGATTCAAGTACTGAGCACCACTAACAAGCAAGTGAATTTTCTTTGGAGTAACTGAAATGGAATATCACAAATTATGAAGCTTCTCAAGCTTAACAGTATATTGGTAATTAACTACTAAGGCAAATTTATTTCTGAAAAATTATCATCAATGCTTAACTCATGATTTCTTAATTATAATTTAAAAGAGCTTAAATTACACACCTGAACATTTTCAAGAATCTCCTGGACACGTGTCAGTAAAGCTCTCTTCCTGTTAACCTGCTTTCTTGCTTCTACATCAAGTGCTTTCTGCTTTTCTTGTTGCATTTCCTTTCTTTTCTCGATATTAAGCTGAAAAACATCATAAATATGTAATTATTTCTCATAAATGTAAAAATATCATAAAATCAGGCAGTTTTGAACCAGAATGATTAAAAATGTGTGTAACAGGTAAAACTATCTACAGTGAAAGAAATCTGAACAGTGGTTGGGGGTGATGACTGGGATGGAGCATATGAAATTTTTCTGTGGTGATGAAAATGTTGTGTGGGTGTGAGTTATAAATGGATGAGAACTCATGGGACTGCTTTTTTTGTTTTTTTTTTTTGGTCGCACTGTGTGGCATATGGGATCTTAGTTCCCTGACCAGGGATTGAACCCATGCCTCCTGAATTGGGAGCACGGAGTCTTAACCACTAGGCCACCAGGGAAGTCCCCAGCACTAATGGAACTTTAACACTTAAGATCTGTGCATTTTACTGTAAGTAATTATTCTCAATTGAATAAAAAAAGTTGAAAGAAAAAAAAACTGTTCACTTATCAAATGCTCTGAAATGAAAGATAAAATTAACCCTTTTGGCTATTGTTGAGATTTTCATTTGGTAATGTCTTACTTCACTGGTTCAGTTAGATTCTTTAGCTTCTAATCTTCTAATCAGTATACATTTCACCTCTTTGCTACCTCAAGAAAATGTCCAAAGGTTTAATGATAGAAGAAACAGATAATGTTTTATTTGCCTACAAAATCAGAACACATATTTGGTTCCACTTCATTGTAACCTCCAATAAAAATGTAATGTACTGAAAAAATTGAAGGCTTCCAAGCATTATATATTTTTTTAGTGGATTTAAGTCTTTATTATTAAGTCCTGGGAAGTTTAGTCACTATGTTAAGGAGTCAAGACTTATTTTAGATTTATGCAAATAGAAAACATGTCATAAAAAATTATTTCAAAGTTGCAGTATTTGACTATCAAATACAACCTAAAAACATGGATTAAGGTCCATAAGCATTAGATTTTGCTTACAAATAAGTAATTGATGAAGTCGTAGACTCTAAACAACAAGGCCCAGACATTTTGGCCTATATTAAACTAATCAAGCAATATGTCATCAAGTAGCTGATAAAACTGTTTTAAAATCTTTTCTTATTTGCATGGTACCAAAGAATCATTCCACAGTTTACTTGCTAATCAAAAAGAGAAAAGAAAATGTATACCTTTAGAGTCATATGGCAGTCACCACTGTAGAAGCAAGTGTTCAAACTACACATTACTAAAAGACAAACAACTACACATTATGTAACTTCTGATTTAATTTAATATGAAGTACATGGCATCATCTCCAAAGAATTCTTGCTAAAAATGTTTAACCTGACTCTAACCAAACTATTAGACTAATTTCCAGTTTATAGGAACTACAGGGACTAGAGGGCAAGTTAAATGTCACCATGAGGAAACAATCAGACAAATCCAAAATGTAAGGCATTCTGTAAGATCTCTAAAAATTCACTATCATAAAAAACAATTTTTTAAAGAAATTAAGGAAATGTTCTATATCAGAGATTAAAAAAAAACGTAACAAGTGAATGCTATTTGTGAACTGACTGGATCCAGACAAGAAAGAAAAAGTTATAAAAGACATTTTGAGCACAAATAGAGAAATCTGAATATAAACAGAATATTAGATGCTATTAAAATTATTATTAACTTTCGTAAAGTGTGATATGATATTGGAGTTTTATGTAGGAGAGTATCCTTATTTTTAGAAACTGTATACCAAAATATTTAGGGGAGAAGTGTCATGTATCTGTAATTTTCAAATGGCTCAGCAATAAAGCAAAAAGAGTTTTAAATAAAGCAAATAACGCAATAAAGCGAAGACGGCAAAAATGTTAAAAATTGTTGAATCTAAATGGTAGATATGTGGGTAGTCACTGAACTATCCTCTCAACTTTTCTGTATGGTTGAAAATTTCATTACAAAAAGTTGGCAGAAAATATTGACCTTTTAAATCCTGCTATACAAAAAAGAAATAAATTTAAAACTCGCTTTCTTTCAGTAATGTAAGTTTTCTGATTTGAAATAACGTCACATACATTTATAAAATATTCAATCAGTATCAAAGGGAAACACGATGAAAAGTGTGTCTTCCCTCTCATCCGATATTCCCTCACTCCTCCCCAGAGAAAGAAGATAACAGTCTTATTTTAAAACCCAAATAGTGGGCTTCCCTGGTGGCGCAGTGGTTGAGAGTCTGCCTGCCAGTGCAGGGGACACGGGTTCGAGCCCTGGTCTGGGAGGATCCCACATGCCGCGGAGCGGCTGGGCCCGTGAGCCACAACTGCTGAGCCTGCGCGTCTGGAGCCTGTGCTCCGCAACGAGAGAGGCCGCGATGGTGAGAGGCCGCGATGGTGAGAGGCCCGCGCACCGCGATGAAGAGTGGTCCCCACTTGCCGCAACTAGAGAGAGCCCTCGCACAGAAACGAAGACACAACACAGTCATAAATAAATAAATAAAAGAACGTGAATTTCTAAAAAAAAAAAAAAAAAAAAAAAAAAAAACCCAAATAGTTAGCATATATTGAGTACCTACTATGATCTAGGTAGTGTTGTAAGCATTTTAAATGTATTAGTTTGTTTTCCTCAAAACAGCCCAATGAGGTAGGCACTATTTTTTATCCTCATTTAACAGATAAAGAAAATGGACCTGCAAGTTCACACAGCAGGTAAGTGGCAGAGCAATAATCTGAATCGAGGCCAGAAGGATCCAGAGCCAGGCTTTTAACTACTACTCTATACTGCCTCTGAGAGCATGCTGTGTCCAGTGATTTACAGTAGCTTGTGAAGATCCTTCCATGCCCACACATTAAGATCTACTGTACTCATTTTAATGAGAGTCTATAAAGTGGACCAGTTAGTTAAACTAGTCCAGTACTGATGGACATTTAGGTTGTTCATCAGTCTTTTGCTCTTTTAAACAATGCTCCTATAACCTTACACATACTTCTTCAGGCACATGGATGAGTATAATTGTAAGATATTCCCCAAAATGGAATTGCTGAGTCAAAGGTTATACACACTTTTAAATTCTGATAAACACTACCAAACTGCTCATCAAAAAATAAAATCAACCGATTCTCTGAGCAAAAGTGCATTTTAAGTGCCTCCTCCCCACAAGCTAAGAAATACTAGATCCTATCAGATCTTTGCCAATCAAATATGTTAAAAAAAAAAAAAGCAAAAACCAAACAAACAAAAAAAACCAAACGCTAACTCATTTGCATTTCTTTACTTATGAAAAGGGTCAGGCATCTTTTTGATATTTATAAGTCAGCCTTTCTTTTGTTTTTCTGTGAACTATCTTAGTGGTTCACTATAGAAAAAAAGATTATTTAAAATCAAAAACATTTACCAGTGGAGAAAGCACAGCCACTCCATGGAAGCGAATAAGTGAGATGCTTTCAGACTGGACAGGTAGAAAGCTCTCTGTGGATAGTGACGCTTCTTGGATTCTGGCAAGAATTTTCTCACAGAACTTCTCATACTCTTCCATCTTCCCACAATCACACTACAAGAGAGAAAAAAAGCCATTTTTAATGTGCTGACAAAAATAGATCTTAATTTATTTGGCAAATCTGTAGGGCACTGAAATATTCCTGGAATTCACAATTTCTAGAACTGGCTTTCCCAGAATTGTTTCACTGATCAGGAGCTAATTCTTGGGTATAGGAAAGCACCTCAAGACCCTGCCCAGTCAAGCCTTGCTTCATATACTAAATATTTCTGAAGATTTGCACATAATCAATCTTTAAATGTGATTAGTTTAGAAAAGTACTAAGAACTCAGCAATGAAACCTGAAAGAAAATCAGTTGTAAAACATAATATTATCTTTTCTTCAAGAGGACTTATCTACACATCACAAGGAAAACTAAATAGGACTCCCCTGGTGGCGTAGTGATTAAGAATCCGTCTGCCAATGCAGGGGACACGGGTTCAAGCCCTGGTCCAGGAAGATCCCACATGCCGCGGTTCGACTAAGCCCGTACGCCACAACTACTGAGCCTGTGCTCTAGAACCCACAAGCCACAACTACTGAGCCCGCATGCCACAACTACTGAAGCCCGCGTGCCTAGAGCCTGTGCTCTGCAACAAGAGAAGCCACCGCAATGAAAAGCCTGCGCACCGCAACAAAGGGTAGCCCCCGCTCGCCGCAGCTAGAGAAAGCCCGCACGCGGCAACGCAGCCAAAATAAATAAATAAATAAATAAAATAAAAATAAGAAATCTAAGCAGAAAAATGTGTGCAACGGTTTATTTATTAAAAAAAAAAAAACCTAAATAATACAAAGGTGGGAATGCTTTTGTAGCCAAAAAAGAAAGACAAAAGGGCTAGTTAAATAAAAACTGGTATTTACTTTCAAAAGTTCTTTTTTCTATCGTGGAGTCCAAAGTCTATTACTTGCATATCTTAAGAATATAATTTGACTCCATGATAACTGACCAAATCAGTCGGAAGTGGAAAACAGAATCTACTGGCTCTCATATTAATTCTACTTTACTGTTAAAAAGTGGAACCATCACCAAACCACTTAAAATAATCAGTCCAGTAATTTCACAATTTCTGGGAAACTGTGATGGTGGCTATGAAAATACAAGGTAAAAGGAAGGGTTAGCTACCAAATTCATTCATCTAGCAAGTGTTAAATATTTGATTGCCTGTTTCCATAGCATTATGTCTGGCATTGTTTCCTTTAAATAAACAAGGGAAAGGGAAAGTGAAAGAGAGATATCACTGGACACATAACCAACAACGATATGATCTGTGAAAACAGAAAAACTTATACAATAATGCTTCTTTAAGTGTTCATTCTAAAACAATTAATTAACAAAGAAAAAAAGAGAGAGGGAAGGGAAAATCAATTCATGACGTGGGATATGCAAACATGAAATAAGATACAATATGATACTGCCCTAAGCCTCAAGGTACTTAAAAATTTAGTACGCTAATGTATCAGGGACAAATAATGTCACAGTTAGAAATGAAGAAAAATCATATTCAAAATTATGATTAGATTATGAAAAAAGATATATTGCTACTTTTGACCAACTGGTAGTCTTATTAATAGCAAGACTTCTTCCTACCATCCCATCAATTCTAATTATTTCTACATTCATTTATGCAAACTGAGAGTTTAATTTCAAAGAAATGGTTCTCTAGAGTGTAAATGAGATTATTTTGCAAACTTATATTCATAAGACAAGCAAAAGTAAAAAACAAAACATAACACCTTACTGCATGATAACCATAGCAAGGCCTCCTTTTTTAATCTAGACTTCAACCCACATTATGATATCTTAACAATCAAAATAGGCAGAAGCTAAGATATAAGAGAAATTCAAATGACCCCATTTCTACTAAAATACTTCAAAAGATTTTTTAACACAACCCATGCATCCAGCATTACAAGAAACCAAAACAGATTACTCATACAATTAATGTAATATACTTCCAATGGACACACAAGCAAAGCACGGAAGGTCTGGGAAATTTAAGGAAATAAAATATCTTTATGGCAAAAGTTTTATATTTCTTTCAACAACATCATATAAAAAATATGCCTCATTGTTTCAGAAAGTTAAATTCACATCCCTTAAACAGTATATGTTTGTCATACATATTGCAGACATACAGCAATATATTATTACAGCATAACTTATAGCCTATGATAGGGTATTAAACATCCAAATACAAGTCTAATATGATGATTATGGAAATTACCAAGTGACCCTAGAGCATGACTGGATCATTCTCATCCTTTAGTCTCAGCTTGGAGGTCTCTTCTGAGGCCGTCCCTGATTATCCCAACTAAATTAACCCTGCACCCTAAATTAACCCTTCACTATCACACTACCCTGCTGTTTCCCAATTTTCATAGCACTTACCACATCTGAAATTATCTTGTTTATTTCCTTGGTTTTTGTCTTTCTTCCTCCACCAAAATGTAAGCTCCATAAGCACAGGTACCTTCTCAGTCTTGCTCACCACTGAATCCCCATTACATAGGACAGTGTCTGTACACAATAGGCATTTCATAAAAATATTGAATAAATAAATTAGGATAATTAGCTCAAACAATAACATAAACCAGAAAAAAGAAGACAGCAAAGAAGCTAGCAAGGAAGAATGGAATTTTGAGAATGACTTTCATAGATGACCCTATTCTCAGAGAAACTGGTACCTCTAACCTGCAAAGGCAACCATTTAAAAAGCGAGCGTCTGTATCTTATATGATCAAGCAAGAGGGCACTTCGCTTCTCACGCCACAGTTACCTCTGTCAGCAGGGTTTTATTTTAAGGGAGCCTTGACTACAAGGCCACTCCAACCACAAATCTGCTGCCCCATACTTTACCAGCAGGCATTACTGGTCCACATGAATTAATAATTTGTTGGCTGCATCAAGTGCAGACATGCCCTGTCTTCTCCATTTAGACGATGATCCTTCTCCAAATGAGGCTCTTTGCAAACCCCATAGACTCACGATTCTGCTACCTACTCCTCACCAGTGCTCTATCAGAAATGTCACTGAAGGGAATGGTAAAAGTAACACAGAACACATCTTGCCTTGTTTTCAGTTGTTAGCTGGTTGTTTACCCATCAGTCCTCCTAAAAACAAACTTCCTGTGGAGGCAATAAAGGGGAAGGTTCTTATTCAGGCACACACACTAGCTGTATGTTCTTGGCAATTCACTTACCATCTCTGTCTCAAGTTTCCTCATTTGTAAAATAGGGATAATCAAGAGTATCTCTCTCAAAGAGATTCTGTGGGGATTCATTAGTATACCGTAGGATATGCAGAAAGCATCAATAAATGGGAGCGCCTTTTATTTCGAAGAGGATGATGATGATTATGATTTTTTTCACTTGTTTATGAACTCCTGGAGGGCAGCGACAGTACTTGGTTCCTGGTAAGATTCAATTTAACTTAAAAACGTGGAAAGGGGGACAACAGCTTCCTCATTTTGCTGTGTCCAGACCCCTCCCCATTAAATCACTCTCTAGGCGCCTGCCATTTGCCTAAACTGGGGGGTAGGGAACTGGTATTACAACCAGATAGAAGCAAAGGATGGGAACCACCCAGTAGCATCATGGGTAATAAAGAGAATTTCCTTTTTTTACTTCATGCTTCTGCCCCCAGAGAATCGCAAAGGCAGAGTAAACAGCGCTCCTAGGGTCTCTGCTTGGTGGTAACTGCCGTTCAGAAATGGCCAGTGCACACCCTGGGGTCGCTCCCCTCGCCAGAAAAAAAAACGGCCCAACCACTTTTATCAACAGGAGGTGGTTCCTCGGGTCTGGCCCGAGTTTATTTACTGGGGATCCTCTGCCCTCACCCTAGCGCCCCAAGCCCACCTCCCCCAACTCCTCTGATAAGGCTCCATCCCGAACACCCCCCAGACGGTGCCAGCATCTGAGCATCACCTCCGCGCCCGGTGCCGCCGGCCCCCGGCATATCCGCCTCCGCCCACCCGGAGCCTTTCCAGAGCCTCAAGGCCCAAGAGCCCGGCACCTTCGCTCGGGTTCCGTGCAGAGCCCGCCCTCAGATACTCAGCGCGCCCATTCCGCCCGCCCTGCGGCCTCGCAGCCGGACCCGCTGAGTCAAGGCCCCTCTCACGCACACACCTGTTCTCCCACGGCCGCGGCAGCTTTCCTCCCCTCGCTACGGGCCTTGGCAGGAAACAAACTGCTCAATTGGTACTGACTGAGAGCAGCTCCATCCACCGCCGCCTCCTCCTCCTCCCCCACGCCATATTACGGTGCTCAGGCGGCAACGCGGGCTCCTGGCAACCGCCGCGGCCGCCACTGCCGCCGCCGCCCGGACTCCACCTCTTAGGGCCGGCACTTCCGGTGGTTGCTTCCGGGCCGTTGGACCGGTTGGGCCTCCAGAAAACTACAATCCCCGAGGTGCTTTGCGCGCCTGGGCACGCGTCTAGGCCCAGCGATGGAGGGCGTTGTACTTGCGGGAGGCGCGGTGCAAGCTGGGAGGCGTAGTCTTCACTGCCAGCTCATAAATCATTTCATTAAGAACGCTCCTCAGGTCTGAAGCCCTCTGAAATATTCCTTGAAACTGCTATTTTTCACTTACCTGTATAGAGGTAACTTCTTTCTGTATAATCGTTGTAATACATACAACGGTCACCAACATTTTTTTCTCTGTAAATAAAAAATTACTGAACCCTAGATGCCAACTCTAAGCTTCAACACATCCATACCCGCTTGCAAATCAGTGGGAAAATACCTCCAAGAAAGGTAGTTAACAGGTTCAAGATGGCAGGAAAAGCTCAGAATGTTTTGCCAAAGTTCTCTATCGAAATATGTTACCAGCTTTTTGTCAACTGAAAAAAAAAAAAAAAAAAGCACAACGTAAGAGTTGTGAGTTAAGTTTTATTTGGGGCAAAATGAGGGCTATAGCCCAGGAGACAGCATTTCAGATAGTTCTGAGAAACTGCTCTGAAGAGGTAGAGGGGAAGGCCAGTATTATATATGGTTTTAGTGAAGGGGGATCCGTGCAATCAAGCACACATTTTGGCAGAGGCTTGCTGCTAGTCACAAGAGCAGATGTCCCTGCTAACGATTTTAGTGCCTTCCTAGATATGAGAAGATGCAAGAATTGGGCTCATAAAATCTTCCGAGAATATCTAACTATCTCCCTGAACTCCTTTCAGGGTGTGTTGAAGGTCAGTGGCTGCAGTGGCTAGTAACTTAATCCTTGTAGAGGCAGATGGCAACTGCCAATTTTTTGTTGGCATTTCCAAAATATGATTTAGCAGCTAGCCACTTTCCATTTCCTAAATCGGCTTTACCTTCTGCCTCTCTTACTGACCCTCTTTCCCGTGCCTGTTTTTCATATGTAAAATAAGATTTTCAAAAGTGCCTATCACAAGGTCGGTTGCGAGGAACAACTGAGATAATTCTTGCAGTGCCTTGTACAGAAGCCCCATCATTAGCCCTGAGTAGGAGGAGAAGGTTAGAAGGAGGAGCAGTGGAAAATTCATGGCATAAAACTGGGGTGTCATGATGTCAGCCCTGAATCTGCCATTTCATTGACTCCGCTCAAGTCCTTTCACTTCTCCTGGCCTCAGTTTCTTCATCTATAAAATGAGGGCATTATTAAAATCCCTTCCAGCTTTATAATCCGATTATGTCTCCTTTGTTATGTTCTTTCATTCCCTCAAAATCTGAAAAAATCCTTCTAAAGTCGACTGAATTCAGTTTCCTGAGGTAATACCCAACCGAGCCTGTTGTGAGAATAACAGACACAGCAGTTGCAGTCACGGAATCTGGAACACGGTTATGTGCTCTATAAATGTTAACTGTACTCTCTAACACTATTATTTTGCCCCACGAGAATGTAAGCCCCATGAGAGCAGGGATCCTGTCGGTCGTTGTCCTGAGCATCCGGAGTGCTGTTCGCATACCTTGAATTGAATTAATAAATAGTGTAAGCGTCCTGCCCCTTCAAAGTTCCCTGGGCAGTTTCCTTGACGGCAAAATGGAGTCATTAAGATCCTTTCCAGTCCTACGACCTTAAGACTGCTGTCATATCCCTCGCCTTGCTTCTAGAGTTTGAAAGCCCCGGTGGAAGTCCGGACCACAGAATAACGCAAAACTTTGGAACGTACTTTGGAACGCCAGCAGGGAGCTCGGACCAGCCTCCGTTGCCTTGGCAGCTGCTACGCCCCGAGCTCTGGAGATCCTCGGCCTTGATTGGCTGGACCTCGGGCTCCTTCTACGGAAGTAGCGGCGGCCGCCATTGTGCGGCGCTGGTCCACTTAAAGGGTGACAGCTGCGGCCCGCGCTTTGGGCTGTCGTCGTAGCTTCTTGGTCTCCTGTCCGCGGAGCCCGGCGGGACCGGGACTCCCGTCCGTGCCGGTGCGGGCGCCGGCATGTGGCTCTGGGAGGAACAGGGGGGCCTCATGGGCCCCTTCTCCTTCCTGATGCTGGTGCTGCTGCTGGTGACGCGCAGTCCCTTCAATGCCTGCCTCTTCACCGGCAGCCTCTACCTCCTGCTGCGCCTCTTCAGCTTTGAGCCGGTGCCCTCCCTCAGGACCATGCAGGTGCTCAGGCCCCGGGACCGCGTCTCCGCCATCGCCCACCGCGGCGGCAGCCACGACGCGCCCGAGAACACGCTGGCGGCCATTCGGCAGGTGAGTCCTCCACTCCTCCCGCCCCTGCGCGCCTCCTGGGAGCTTGGACTTATGCCTGTCCTTCCGAAGGTTCCCCAGCCTTTTCATGATAGCCTTACCACGTCCCCATTTGTCCACAAGGAATACATTCAAGTGACCCTCGATCCCTCTGAATTCCGGAAAATCTCCAAGTATTTATAGAACACTGCAAATACTTAACGTATTTGCTATGTGCCAGGTACTGAGGATGGTCATGAACAAGACAGGAAGGGTACCTGCTTTCACAGAGCTTGCACTGGAGTAGGGGAGACAGGTCTTAAACATAAGGTACTTTAAGAAAGCGATGAGTGCAATGAAGAAATAGGGTTACCGAATAAGGAATTACGGGAGGGTCATTTTAGACAGAAATCCTATCTGAAGAAGTGACCTTTGAACTGAGACCGGGATTATGAGGAGCCCACCATGGATCTGGGGGAAAAGTGCTCCAGGAAAAGGGAACAGCAAGTGCAAAGGTCCTGAGGTGGGAATGATATTGGAATCCTCATGTAACAGAATAGACAGTATATGGCCTGACTTCAAGGGACAAAGCAAAGGCTGGTGTGTGAATGAAGTAGGAAATGTGGCCAGGTTAAGTAGAGTCTTGGTCAGTGGTTAGCTAACATATTCTAAATGGATCACCTTCACAGCGGCTGTCTTTACTTGTCCTCCAAATTATCCAAGTCATCTCCTTATCACCTTTCCCCATGGTCAGACAACACTAGCAGCGGGACTCCTGATAATTTCTGCCTCCCCTTTTCACAAGGCTCTCTTGGCAGTCTCCGGACTTCATCATCATAACAGCTTGCATAGTGAGAGAGCTTTGCAGTTGTCTAGGCACTTTTGCATATGTGGAAATATATCTGATCCTCTCATTTCCCTGAAACATTATTTTAACATTAAGTGGGTAGGAAAACTGGCTCAAACACACACAGCTCCTTTTCGAATTCAGCCTTCTGATTCCAAGTCCCAGTGCTCTTTGACATAGATTAGAATGTTTTCCAGGATGTAAAATTTGGACTGACTGTCCTTTCTTTGTCCAGCTAGGGACAGACAGTATTGTGTAATGAACAAGTTACTTAAGCGCTCTGTGTCCTAGTCAGAGTCATGGGTAGGATGTAGCAAGCAAGGCACCCTAGGGTGCCGCTCCTTACTCTAGTCCCAGCTCTGACCTTAAGTTTCCTCATCTGTAAAATGGGAATAATGTTAATATCCACCTAATCGGTTGTGATTCGATGAAATAGGCTACCTCACATTAAATGAGGAAGTATGTATGCGAAATACACATATACATATAGTGTGTCATATCCTGTTGTGTTGCAAGGGAATTATAGTTAAACTCCATTCATGTCTTGTATGTTTAGATTGAACATGTCTTTAATATATGTAATTATGATAAATAACATTGCGCCAAGCTGATTCCTGGTTTTAAGAGGAAATGAGATGTAATTTAGCTTGTTCAAATACAAGGTCATTATCAATGAACATTTTAGCCATGACAGAATTTAGCTGCAGAAGACAAGGTCACGTCCTCCCTCTTGACTTCAAAAGAAATATGTAGTTTACTTCCTTCAAAGTTTGGTTTTTGTCCTTTTCTTCTTCGCTTTGCTTGTTTGCAGCTCATAATTGATATTCTTAAACATTCTATTATGTAAAAAGTCAGGGAAGACATTCTGACAGTGGTAGAATTTCTGGTAGATTATAGAATAGATAGAGAAGGAAAAACTTGAGAGAGGTGAAATGAATGCATTCCAAAAACAGAGTCACGATTATAAACAGTGACAGAAGCATGAAGTCAAACCCACAGTCCACTCCACAGAGGGGCCAGAGTGCAGCTTTAAAAGTATAATTCAGATTATATCCTGCCCATATTTAAAACCCTGCAGTGGTTTTTCTATTGCAATTAGGTAAAATCAAAACACCTTTCCATTTTGGACCTTTCTCAAAGCCCCAACTCTCTCTGTTTAAACCACCTTGGGTGTTTGTTAATGATGCTTTTGGCTTCATGTAATAGAGAATATAACTTAAAATATTTCAAACAGTAAGGGGACTGTCTCACATAGCAAGAGGTGTGTGTGGGAGAGGTGACTTCCAGGATGGTTTATTCAGCTGTTCAATTTGTGATTGTGGAGGACACCGTTTCTACTGATCTATCTGCTCTGCCACCTGCAGCATATTTACTAGCCCTCATTGAAGTTGCCAGGTGGCCATTGCAGCCCCAGGACTCACATTCTTACATATCAGCATCCAGCCTCAAGAAAAGGCTCTACTCCCTCTTCCATAAGTCTTTCCTTCCCAGAAGTCAATCAGTCTCTCTCACTCTCTCTGACAGACACACATGGAGGGGTTGGGAATAGTCCACTTACAGCAGAGGAGAAAGCTGAACACTGGGGAAAGAACAGCTCTCTACCAGCAGGGAAGAAGGAAGGGAATAGATCTGGGTAGGCAATCAATACTTTGTGGCTCCTTCCTACCTTGTGGCCTTTGTATTATATTTGCCATTTCTTCTACTTAGAAAACTCTTCCCCTGGATCTTTGTATTGTTGACTCCCTTTTATCACTAAGGTCTCAGCTCAAATGTCATATTCTTAAAGAGGCCTTCCCTGATTGCCTTGTCTAGTGACCCCCACCTGCCTTAACTTTCACATTACCCTCTACTTTCTTTTTCAAACATTTATCACTATCATAATACATGTAACATGTGTATAGTGTTTCTCCCCACTAAAGTGTAAGATCCATGTTCCTTTCTTGCTCACCACTCTCTCCTCACTGCTTAGAACAGTGCCTGATACATAGTAGACACTCAATAAATATTTGTTGGAAGAACTGTGATGTACAAATAGGCAATAAGCCCATCAGAAAAGATACTCAACATTATCAGCCATCAGGAAAATGCAATTCAAAACCGCAGTGAAATACCACTTCATACCCACTAGGACAGCTATAATCAAAAAGACAGAAGTATTGGCAAGATTATGCAGCAGTTGGAACCTTCATACACTGATGGTGGGAAACTAGTCTGGCGGTTCCTCAGAAGGTTAAATATAGGACTTCCCTGGTGGCGCAGTGGTTAAGAATCCACCTGCCAATGCAGGGGACACGGGTTCGAGCCCTGGTCCGGGAAGATCGCGGAGCAACTAAGCCCATGCGCCACAACTGCTGAGCCTGTGCTCTAGAGCCCGCGAGCCACAACTACTGAAGCCCACCCGTCTAGAGCCCGTGCTCCACAACAAGAAAAGCCACCGCAATGAGAAGCCCGTACGCCACAACTAGAGAAAGCCCACGCGCAGCAATGAGGACCCAACACAGCCAAAAATTAATTAATTAATTAATTTTTTAGAAAAAGGTTAAATATAGAATTACCATCTGAAGCAGCAGTTTCACTCCTAGGTATATACTCAAAAGAATTGAAAACATGCATCATGCAAAAACTTGAACAGGAATGTTCATAGCATTATTCATAATAGCCAAAAAGTGGAAACAACAGAAATGTCCATCAGCTGATGAAAGGATAAGTAAAATGTGATATAGCCACACAATGGAATATTATTTAGCAAGAAAAATGAATGAAGTCCCCATACATGTTATAACATGAATGAACCTTGAAAACGGTATGCTAAGTAAAAGAAGCTAGTCACCGAAGACTGCATATTATATAATTCTATTAAATAAAATGTCTCGAATAGGCAAAGCCATAGAGAAAGAAGTAGATTAGTAGTTGCCAGGGACTGGGAGGGTTGGAGAGAGAAGTGGGGACTGACTGCTAATGGGTTTGGGGTTTCTTTTTGGGGTGATGAAGATGTTCAGAAAACGATTGTAGTGATGGTTGCACAACTGCAAATATGCTAAAAACCATTGAATTGTATACTTTAAATGGATGGATTTTATGGTATGTGAATAGTATGTCAAAAGCCATATAAGTATAATGACTTTATTAAAGCAGACACTTTTTTTTTTTTTTTAAGATTTATTTATTGATTAGCTGATTGATTGCTATGTTGGGTCTTCGTTTCTGTGCTAGGGCTTTCTCCAGTTGCGGCAAGCGGGGGCCACTCTTCATCGTGGTGCGCGGGCCTCTCACTATCGTGGCCTCTCTTGTTGCGGAGCACAGGCTCCAGACGCGCAGGCTCAGTAGTTGTGGCTCATGGGCCTAGTTGCTCCGCGGCATGTGGGATCTTCCCAGACCAGGGCTCGAACCCGTGTCCCCTGCATTAGCAGGCAGATTCTCAACCACTACGCCACCAAGGAAGCCCTAAAGCAGACACTTTTTAAGTCAACTGTGTCAAAGTATAATTTACATACAATAAAAGATACATTTTCAGTATACAGTTTGATGAGTTTTGATAAATATTTACACCTGGGTAGCCAGCACCTCAATCCATTTCCATCACCCTAGAATGTTCCTTTGTGTTCTCTTTGGAGTCAACCCCTACTCCTGCCTCTGCCCCAAGGCAATCATTGATCTGATTTCTGTAACTATACTACACTATACTATTCTATTACTAAACTATTAGTATAGTTTCAAACTAACATCTTAAGTAAAATTTTAATAAATTACAGTATTTATGTAGACTAGTTTATGTGAAGTGTGTATGTTTAGAAGAAAAATACTATTATAAGAAATTTCTTGAAATAAGAGTATGACGTATATACTAATATATGAATCAGATTCAGGGGTTTATCTTTTTGCCTCTACATAAAAGTATTGGGAAAGAAAGTTGAATGCAGTCATTAGAAGATCTGGTCTAAGAAGCTCTAGTATGGTGATTCTTTTAGAGAACTTTTGTTTTTGGCCTTAATAAACTACACAGAAAAGACAAATAAATGAACTCATTACCTTTAGTATTCTTGCTAAAATACAGTGTCTCACCATTGTTGCTTTTTGTTTTGTAGCCAAGTAAAAATGGCCCTAATGGATAAAAGTATAATTGAACCGAATTACTAGCATCAAGGAATAAGGTTAACATTTGTATTACAGTGAGAGAGATGCACTGTGAATACTGGAAATGTGATCTTGTTTTATGTTATAAAATATATAACCCATGTTGATTTACCAGTGCATTATTAAACTTAGAAAAGATATACCTTTTAACCTTATAAAAAGATGTACCTTTTAATCAGTGTAGATGTAAGCATTACATCTTATGTAGTGACTTTTTCACTGAGGCATAAGTGTTTTTCTAGTCATAATAGCTTATATTGAGTGCCACCTCTGAGCCAGGCACCAAGCTTGGTGATTTACATACATTATTTCTAAATCCTCACAACTCTTAAGATCATTAAAGAAGTATCATCATAAAAATGATGAAACGGAGGCTAGAGTAATATTTGTAATTAGATGACATAGCCAGTTAGTGATGGAATTGGAGTTTTTAGAGGGGGAAATCTTGGTCATATATGGGAAAATCAAACTTTGAAGCCTAAAAGAGAATAGTTGTTTATAAGTGGGGGTAAGAAAGGATTTAAATAAGATAGACAAATCTCCACCTATAAAGGACATAATTAATAAATTTGACTATTTTACAGTTAAAAACATGTTAAGGGGCTTCCCTGGTGGCGCAGTGGTTGAGAATCTGCCTGCCAATGCAGGGGACACGGGATCGAGCCCTGGTCTGGGAAGATCCCACATGCTGCGGAGCAACTGAGCCCGTGAGCCACAACTACTGAGCCTGTGCGTCTGGAGCCTGTGCTCCGCAACAGGAGAGGCTGCGATAGTGAGAGGCCCGCGCACCGCGATGAAGAGTGGCCCCCACTTGCCACAACTAGAGAAAGCCCTCGCACAGAAACGAAGACCCAACACAGCCAAAAAAATTTAAAAAAAAAAAAAAACGTTAAAAAACACAATAACAATGGCTAATGTTTATTGAATGCTTACTATGCACTAGTACAGTGCTGCATGTTGTTTATGGGTACTTAAGCGTGTAGTAAATATATAAAGACCTGTAAGGGAATGATATAGAAATAATGCACATCCACTTGGCAGTTGCCTCTGGAGAAGAAGGGAGGAGGATTTTAGCTGTATCTGTAGTGTGATAGTAAAGTCATGTGTAAAGTCATGTGGTTAAGAGTGTAGCCTCTGCCGTGTCCTAGTTTGTGTAACCCAGAGCAAGTTTCTTAATCTCTCTCAGTTTCCTCTTCTGAAAATGAGCATGTTAATAGTACCTCCTGAAGGGTTGTGAGGATCAAATGAGTTAATACATTTAAAGCAGTTAGAATAGTGCCTGACAAATATAAAAGGCTCAATAAATAATATAGCTATTATTGTTTTAGGGCAGCAAGAGATTGAAGCAAGTATGGCAAAATGTTAACATCTGTTAAGTCTTTTTTTTGCTGTATACTACTATGTATGTTTGCAATGTATGTTTGCATAATTTTAAAAAAAAATTTAACTTTAAAGTCTTGATCATAATGAGTGTTTCATGTCTTCATTGTGACAAAGAAGCCAAGGAAGCAAATGTTGGATAGTGTGTCTCAGAGGAGCATGGCCCCTCACACTTTATGTTCATGTTCTCTTTTTAGATAAATTCTTGCGTGCCTTATCTGGCTTACCAGCTTGTTGGCCAACAGCCAGTGCTGCTCACGTAAACAAAATCTAGTGTCCTCTAGAAGCAGTCTTGGTGTTTCTGCTCTAGAGGATGGAATTAAACCAGCAGAAACCTGATTCGTCCTGTTTATGCCAAGGTAGTGCAATATCCAACTAATCAACAAACTCAGGGGAATCATCAGAGATACTGCACCAAAGAGAGTATAGGTAAACAGTGAAATATGACTAAATATTTGTAATTGTAAGCCATTAATGGTCTGTGTAGTTAAAGCAACCAGAGAAAACAAATTCCAGAAATCTCCCCATCTGCCACTCTGAGAGTGAGAAAAGTGGGGAAATTGAAGTTTTTAAGGAATCCATAAGTGTGGACACTGAAGTAAGGTTAACATCCATGGAAAAGAGAAATAGGTTGGGTTGCTCTTCGGTATAGGAAGGGAATAGAATCAGTAAGAGAAGCTGTCTACTTAGCCAGCCCTGTTGGTCATCTTTAGTGTTTAGATTGCAAAATGACATCTGTGGCCACGTGACATTAATATCGGTGGTGTTTTTGTTAAGGCAGCTAAGAATGGAGCAACAGGCGTGGAGTTGGACCTTGAGTTTACTTCTGATGGGATTCCTGTCTTAATGCACGATAGCACAGTAGATAGGACAACTGATGGCACTGGTCGATTGTGTGATTTGACATTTGAACAAATTAGGAAGCTTAATCCTGCAGCAAATCACAGATTAAGGTAAGTGGTGTATTGTCACCTAAACATATCTTGCAACTTGTGTTGGAGATCACAGAAAGACACTGGCACCTTCTAATTACATCTTCTGCTCCAGAAGAGTTGTTTTATTGTGTTTTGTTTTCAGCTGTATACAGGTTTCCCAAGTAATGGGCAGGTGCCAGGAACAACAGAAATACGGCATGAATGTTTTTCATCTTTTCCCACTGAGGCCAAATTTGGCTTCAGAATTATTCTCAAGACAGTACTCTTTAACGTGACAATTACTTTGTACTGTCATATAAATTTATATATGTATGTGTGGGGGGGGGGGTGTGTGTATGTATATCAGAGCTAATCATATAAGATGTTCCAGAAGAAAAGGGTTCTATGATCAAACAAGATCAAACACTATTCTTTAGATGTTCCCCTTGGGGATAAAAGTTCACGTCAATCAATTCTTGCCTTTAACTTAGTGTTTCTCAAATGTATATGACCACAGAACCCATGCCCTTCCCACCATTAACAACTATAAACACCTTGGAATTGGTATCTGGGTAATATACTTTGGAATGTGGTTATTTAAATCCCTCTCCTCTTGTCTTTGTAATACCGAAAAATGTGTTCTTACTGTAATTCATGTCATATCAATTCTCTGGTCAATTTATTTGACCCAGTGATTAAACTGTAGTCCTCCCTAAAAGATGATTCAGACTTTATTTTCCTAGGAACTGAAAGAAATTAAAAGTCAGCCAAAGGAAGTCATACTTTAGAAAGAATATTGATAACACTTGAAAGGTCTGAGTCCAAGCTGCTGGAATTACTCTCTGCTGTTACAGATATTTCATTGCTCAGCTGTAGGCAAGGGGAAGGCTGGTTTTAATATTACAGTGACATTGTAGCTAATAAGATGTCAAATTCAAAGTCAACACTTAATGCAAAAAATGCTTAGGGTCAGCATCACCCTTAAAATACTTGAAGAAGGCATGGTATTGGAGCCAATATGCATCTTAATGTCTTTAACCCAAGCAGTCTTTGTTCCATAGTTGAAAGGTTGCATTTTCTTTGCTTAAATACCAAATAATTGGCTTGTGTTTAGAGACCATGTTGTTGGAAAAGAAGGAAGAATTTCTCTCAGTGGGGTAAAATGCTCATCCTGAGAGGGGAGCATGGCAACTAAGACTAGCCAGAGGAATAGCAAATTCATGTCTCTGATTCCCAGGGAATAGTCACTGAATAGAGTGGCTGGCAGAATTTGCTATACTGTTTATCTTTATCTTTTTTAAAACCAAGATCTTAGAGTTGAATTAATACCGTTGAATTAGCATAAGTTAAGTCATGTAGAGTGAAATTTTGTTATTTGAGAAAAGCTGATTTCTTATGGGTCAGGCACTTAACTTTCCTTTTCTTTTTCAGAAACTTATGTATTAGAAAATTATTTATTTTAACCAGTTGCACTTAAATGCACAACCATACAGTTAACAGATGTATATATAGCCAGGAATTTCTCCTGCATAAGGTTCTATTAGGGAAAGTACAATCTTAAGTCTCTGAGTTCTCCAAAGATGGCATATACTCTGCCCTTTAGTGAGTAGAGTTACTAATTATATTATAAATCCAGTGACTGCCTAAAAAATAAATGATTTTTGTTGTTGCTGTTTTGTGGCCAAGAATATCTTTAATTTGGTTTAAGAACATATTATCCTTGGACTTTGGTATGGTTGGAGAAAGGAAGTTGGGGAAAACACTCTTTTCCTTTGGTTGGGAGACATTTTTCAAACGTCTGTTTCACTAAACTTTTATCTTTTCCTTGTTCCTACAATGTACTATTCCTTTTCCCTCTCTTATAGGAATGATTTCCCTGATGAAAAGATTCCTACCCTGAGAGAAGCTGTTGCAGAGTGCCTAAACCATAACCTCACAATCTTCTTTGATGTCAAAGGCCATGCAAATATGGTACAGTTTATACCATAAACTTTACCACTTTGGAAAAGACAGCTTTATTTAAGTGCTAGTTTGTTCCAAAATTAACTATATATTTTATTTTTTATATTCTTAAATTATTTTTACAAATTATATTTGCTTAATGGAAGTTTACAGTGCAAAAATCCACATCTTCAAGGAAACAGTAAATTATGGAACCTTTTTAACCTTTTAACCTTTGATGGAACCATTTAACAATTCCCAGTATTCGACAATTAGCACAGAATAGAAGAGTCAGGTTTCTTTTATTTGCATAAAACATTTACAAAAGATATTAAATAAACAGTAAAGAGGCACTTCTTGAACAGACCATTTAAGTAACCTCATAAAAAGGGCTCCAGGAGTTGGATACAAGACCAGTTACATCTGGCTGATAAGAGTCTTAGACAACTCTGGACTGAATTTAAAGAAAACTCCTATATTTAAAGCTTCTGATAGCTAAGAGGATATTTGTCTTCTATAAGGATTTATCCCTTTTGTATGATTTCTATCCCTTATATATAGTTTTGTTATTCTATGACTTGAGTAGTTATACTTTTATTTATTGTAATTTCTTAAAATATGTATTACATTCTTAAATAAAATTTTGCTTAAATTTTAGAGCATTTACTCATAAAAACACATTATTGCAGTGGAAATCAATGGTAAAATATGGTTCAGATTACATTTGTTCTCATAACCAGCTTTTCAAGTACAAATACATTTTTCAAGTACAAATGTAGTTGTACAGCTTGGGTATTTTCCCCCAGCAATAATTATAATCAGTAATGGCCATCTACTGATGGAGAGTTCTGATGATACCAACTTTTTTTTAAATTAGCCCAGGATATTGTTGAAACCAGTTGTTAAAACCTGAAATATGAGCCTCTAACTTAAGTACAATAAACTCCCATTTTTGAAGAAAGAGGAGAATGGTGCTCTGGCTAATTTATTATTCTGGTAAACTGATAGTTCTATATGTCTAGGTTTTCCAGTCGGTCTGCATCAGAATCACCAGGAATACATATTAAAAATACAGATTCCTAGGCCATTCCACCCAGAGATTAAATCTTAAAAATGGCCAGGGTCATGGGGTCAAGTAACAAGATTTTTAATGAGCACCTCGGGTTTTATTGAGGATAACAGCCCATGTTTGGGAACCCTGATAGGCCCTACATTTCACCCATGGTGTACTGATCTTCATGATTATTTTCTTAGAATAAAGAGGGGTGAGGGAGGGGAAGAAATTTTTTTTTTTCCAGCTATTTGAGCTTTCTGGTTGGGTGCTCACAGATGGTTTGGGAAGCATTGGGCAGAACACAGTGATCTAATTCACCAAAATGGGAGCATAGGGACTTCCCTGGTGGCACAGTGGTTAGGAATCCGCCTGTCAATGCAGGGGACACGGGTTTGAGATCTAGTCTAAGAAGATCCCACATGCCACGGAACAACTAAGCCCATGCACCACAACTACTGAGCCTGCGCTCTAGAGCCCACGAGCCACAACTACTGAGCCCGCATGCCACAACTACTGAAGCCCGCACGCCTGGAGCCCATGCTCTGCAACAAAGAGAAGCCACCGCAATGAGAAGCCCGTGCACTGCAATGAAGAGTAGCTCCCACTTGCCGCAACTAGAGAAAGCCCGCACGCAGCAACGAAAACCCAAAGCAGCCAAAAAATAAATAAATTAATAAATTAATTAATTTTAAAAATGGGAGTATAAAGGAACAAGTGTTGGCATTAAATTGGAGACGGTAGAATACAGGAGCCAAGATCACGGGCTTTGGAGATTGTGATTAAACTCTCACCTACTACAGTGTAACCTTAACCTTGATAAGCTTCTGTTTCTTTATGGGCAAAATGGGAACAATGTAAGAAATGACCACATAGGGTTGTTGTGAGAATCAGATAAAGAATGTAGATGAAGCATCACACATGGTGCGTGTTAGTTCACAGCAAGAAAACAACTTCGGCTCTATAGCTCACACTCTGTCATATTAGTGAAGGGAAGCATGACATGAATAATTTCTGTGTTCTTTTTTATTTTGGGGAATGCATTTAGTTGCTTATATTTGGTTATAGGTTATGTGTAACTTTCCAAAAATTAGGGGTACTTCAAGAATTATGATGTAGCAACATTACATTCCACCTAACGTCTGGTCATCTCTGTTGTTAGCTGCTACTGTGGCTCAGTGGCCAAATCTGTTAATTCACTAGAGGTTACAAAATATCAGTATTTTAATTCTACCATTTCTTCTTCATTTGGTAGCTGGTTTACTGCAAAAAGAAACCTCTGCTCTTCTTGGGAAGAGTTGGGAGACTCTTCCCAGTTTCTCCCTTGTCCCATGGCTTCTCTCTCCGTGTTGATGATGGATGACGTTTCCTCTCAGTCGCCTAGACAGAGAAAATCTACCCTTTCTAGTTTGCAGACTGGTTGACTCCCACTTCAGCTAGGAAAGGCAGAGGGAGATAGAGCTGTGGGTATAAAAGGACCTTTCCTAGTGGCTAAACTAGAGTATAAGGAAAAGATTTTAAAATTTTGCTTCCAACCTCCACTGGCCTGTAGTCTGCCATACTTTTCCAAAGTATGACAAAAGGAGGTGAGCCTCTCAGCAAAATAGTAAAGCAGCAGTACCCCAGCTTCTTCCTTATCTGCTGATGTGAGTTTAAAATGCATCCTAGTGGATAATGCAACCTACCAATACTCCTTTGAACACCCCCATATATTAGTAAACTTCTGATTTACTTAATAGAGTTGTACTTATATATAGTAGTTACTGGTTGGGACTACATTTTTTTTTTTAAGTGTTTTTTATAAATTTATTTATTTATTTATTTATTTATTTATTTATTTAGCTAGCTGTGTTGGGTCTTTGTTCCTCTGCAAGGGCTTTCTCTAGTTGCGGCAAGCGGGGGCCACTCTTCATCGTGGTGCGCGGGCCTCTCACTATCGCGGCCTCTCTTGTTACGGAGCACAGGCTCCAGACGCGCAGGCTCAGTAGTTGTGGCTCATGGGCCTAGTTGCTCCGCGGCATGTGGGATCCTCCCAGACCAGGGCTCGATCCCGTGTCCCCTGCATTGGCAGGCAGATTCTCAACCACTGTGCCACCAGGGAAGCCCGGGACTACATTTTAATAGATTTTAAATACATGAATCTCTTTTACAGGCTACTGATGCTCTAAAGAAAGTATATATGGAGTTTCCTCAACTATATAATAATAGTATTGTCTGCTCTTTCTTGCCAGAAGTTATCTATAAGGTAAAATTCTGGATTTTTGTTGTATATAATATTATGTTAGTTAGTGGTAATAATAGCAGTGAGCTAAATAAGCATAAGATAGATGCCTGTTAAACTGAACTGAATCAATTAAGAAACTTCTCTTTTTTTTTGAATTTTATTATTATTTTTTATACAGCAGGTTCTTATTAGTTATCTATTTTATACATATTAGTGTAGAGATGTCAATCCCAATCTCCCAATTCATCCCACCACCACCACCACGCCGCACCCCGCCCCCTTTCCCCCCTTGGTGTCCATACGTTTGTTCTTTACATCTGTGAAGAGACTCCTCTTTTAAATTAACAAAAATTCAGGAAGAGGAAAGTACTCGTACCCCATTTTAAAATACCATGATTCCTTTTTAGCTCCTTCTTTCATGTTGTTTATAGGCTCATTCAGATTACTTTGGTAACATTCTCAGAACAGAATGAATTATATATTTCTATGTCTCACTAAGTAACAGCAGAATATACCTTTTTAAAAAATAAGTCTTATAGTGAATTTAAAATATGCATAATTTGAAATATGCAAATACATAGATACTACAGCAAGCCCTCCTTTAACCATAATCCAGCTTGTTTCATCCATAACCCCATTTATCCCCAGGGTTATTTTTTTTTTAATAGATCTTTATTGGAGTATAATTGCTTCACAATACTATGTTAGTTTCTGTTGCACGACAAAGCGAATCAGCCATATGCATACACATGTCCCCATATCCCCTCCCTCTTGAGCCTCCCTCCCATCCTCCCTATCCCACCCCTCTAGGTCATCTCAAAACACCAAGGCAATCTCCCTGTGCTATGCTGCTGCTTCCCACCAGCCAACTATTTTACATTCGGTAGTGTATATACGTCAATGCTACTCTCACTTCACCCCAGCTTCGCCCTCCCACCCCATGTCCTCAAGTCCATTCTCTATGTCTACCTCTTTATTCCTGTCCTGCAACTAGGTTCATCAGTATCTTTTTTTTTTTTAATTCCATGTATGTTCGTTGGCATACGGTATTTGTTTTTCTCTTTCTGATTTATTCACTCTGTATGACAGACTCTAGGTCCATCCACCTCACTAAAAATAACTCAATTTCGTTTCTTTTTTATGGCTGAGTAATATTGCATTGTATATATGTGCCACATCTTCTTTATCCATTCATCTGTCGATGGACATTTAGGTTAGTTCCATGTCCTGGCTATTGTAAACAGTGCTGCAATGAACATTGTGGTACATGTCTCTCTTTTTTTTATTTATTTTTGGCTGTGTTGGGTCTTTGTTTCTGTGCGAGGGCTTTCTCTAGTTGTGGCGAGCGGGGGCCTCTCTTCATCGCGGTGAGCGGGCCTCTCACTATCGCGGCCTCTCTTGTTGCGGAGCACAGGCTCCAGACGCGCAGGCTCAGTAGTTGTGGCTCATGGGCCCAGTTGCTCTGCGGCATGTGGGATCTTCCCAGACCAGGGCTCGAACCCGTGTCCCTGCATTGGCAGGCAGATTCTCAACCACTGCACCACCAGGGAAGCCCCACATGTCTCTTTTTGAATTATGGTTTTCTCAGGGTATATGCCCAGTAGTGGGATTGCTGGGTCATATGGTAGTTCTATTTTTAGTTTTTTAAGGAACCTCCATACTGTTTTCCATGGTGGTTGTATCAATTTACATTCCCACCAACAGTGCAGGAGGGTTCCCTTTTCACCACACCCTTTCCAGCATTTATTGTTTCTAGATTTTTTGATAATGGCCATTCTGACTGGCATGAGGTGATACCTCATGGTAGTTTTGATTTGTATTTCTCTAATAATTAGTGATGTTGAGCATCTTTTCATGTGCCTCTTGGCCATCTGTATGTCTTCCATGGTGAAATGTCTATTTAGGTCTTCCATCCATTTTTTAACTGGATTGTTTGTTTTTTTGATATTGAACTCCATGAACTGTTTGTATATTTTGGAGATTAATCCTTTGTCTGCTGTTTCATTTGCAAATATTTCCTCCCATTCTGAGGGTTGTCTTTTGTCTTGTTTATGGTTTCCTTTGCTGTGCAAAAGCTTTTAAGTTTAATTAAGTCCCATTTGTTTATTTTTGTTTTTATTTCTGTTACTCTAGGAGATGGGTCAAGAACGATCTTGCTGGTTTATGTCAAAGAGTGTTTTTCCTATGTTTTCCTCTAAGTTTTATAGTGTCTGGTCTTACATTTAAGTCTTTAATCCATTTGGAGTTTATTTTTGTGTATGGTGTTAGGTAGTGTTCTAATTTCATTCTTTTACATGTAGCTGTCCAGTTTTCCCAGCACCACATATTGAAGAGGCTGTCTATTCTTGCTTCCTTTGTCATAAATTAGGTGCCCATATGTGCGTGGGTTTATCTCTGGGCATTCTGTCTTACACCATTGATCTATATTTCTGTTTTTGAGCCAGTACCATACTGTCTTGATTACTGTAGCTTTGTGGTATAGTTTGAAGTCGGGGAACCTGATCCCTCTAACTCCGTTTTTCTTTCTCAAGATTGCTTTGGCTATTCGGCTATTCCTTTGGCTATTTGTCTTTTGTGTTTCCATACGAATTGTAAAATTTTTTGTTCTAATTCGTGAAGAATGCCATTGGTAGTTTGATGGGGATTGCATTGAATCTGTAGATTGCTTTGGATAGTATAGTCATTTTCACAATATTGATTCTTCCAATCCAAGAACATGATATATTTTTCCATCTGATTATGTCATCTTTGATTTCTTTCATTAGTGTTTTATAGTTTTCTGAGTACAAGTCTTTTACCTCCTTAGGCAGGTTTATTCCTAGGTATTTTATTCTTTTTGTTGCAATGGTAAATGGAAGTGTTTACTTAATTTCTCTTTCTGATTTTTCATTGTTGGTGTATAGAAATGCCAGAGATTTCTGTGCATTAATTTTGTATCCTGCAACCTTACCAAATTCATTGATTAGTTCTAGTAGTTTTCTGGTGGCATCTTTAGGATTTTCTATGTACAGTATCATGTCATCGGCACACAGTGACAGTTTTACTTCTTCTTTTCCAATTTGTATTCCTTTTATTTCTTTTTCTTCTCTGATTGCTGTGGCTAGGACTTCCAAAACTATGTTGAATGAGCATGGCAAGAGTGGACATCCTTGTCTTGTTTCTGATCCTAAAGGAAATGCTTTCAGTTTTTCACCATTGAGTATGATGCTTGCTGTGGGTTTGTCATATACGGCCTTTATTATGTTGAGTTGGTTCCCTCTGTGCCCATTTTCTGGAGAGTTTTTATCATAAATGGGTGTTGAATTTTGTCAAAAGCTTTTTCTGCATCTATTGAGATGATCATATGGTTTTTGTTCCTTAATTTGTTAATGTGGTGTATCACATTGATTGATTTGCATATATTGAAGAATCCTTGCCTCCCTGGGATAAATCCCACTCCACCATGGTGTATGATCCTTTTAATGTGTTGTTGGATTCTGTTTGCTGGTACTTTGTTCATGATATTTGCATCTATGTTCATCAGTGATATTGGGCTATAATATTCTTTTTGTGTGATATCTTTTTCTGGTTTTGGTATCAGGGTGATGGTGGCTTCGTTGAATGAATTTGGGAGTGTTTCTCCCTCTGCAATTTTTTGGAAGTGTTTGAGAAGGATCGGTGTTAGCTCTTCCCTAAATGTTTGATAGAATTCGCTTGTGAAGCCATCTGGTCCTGGACTTTTGTTTGTTGGAAGATTTTTAATTATGGTTTCAATTTCATTACTTTTGATAGGTCTGTTTATAATTTCTAATTCTTCCTGGTTCAGTCTTGGAAGCTTATACCTTTCCAAGAATTTGTCCATTTCTTTGTGGTTGTCCATTTTGTTGGTGTATAGTTGTTTGTAGTAGTCTCTTATAATCCTTTGTATTTCTGCAGTGTCAGTTGTGATTTCTCCTTTTTCATTTCTAATTTTATTGATTTGCGTCCTCTCCCTGTTTTTCTTGATGAGTCTGGCTAAGGGTTTATCAATTTTGTTTATCTTGTCAAAGAACCAGCTCTTAGTTTTATTGATCTTTGCTATTGTTTTCTTCATTTCTATTTCATTTATTTCTGCTTTGATCTTTATGATTTCTTTCCTTCTACTGACTTTGGGTTTTCTTTGTTCTTCTTTCTCTAGTTGTTTTAAGTGTAGGGTTAGATTGTTTATTTGAGATTTTTCTTTTTTCTTGAGGTGAGATTGAATTGCTATAAACTTCCCTCTTAGAACTGCTTTTGCTGCGTCCCATAGGTTTTGGGTCATCATGTTTTCATTGTCATTTGTTTCTATGTATCTTTTTATTTCTTCTTTGATTTCTTCAGTGATCTCTTGGTTATTTAGTAGTGCACTGTTTAGCCTCCATGTATTTGTGTTTTTTACAGTTTTTCTCCTGTAATTGATTTCCAGTCTCATAACATTGTGGTCAGAAAAGATGCTTGATACAATTTCAATTTTCTTAAATTTTCCAAGGCTTGATTTGTGACCCAAGATGTGATCTATCCTGGAGAATGTTCCATGTGCACTTGAGAAGAAAGTGTATTCTGCCACTTTTGGGTGGAATGTTCTGTAAATATCAATTAGATCTATCTGGTCTATTGTTTCATTTAAAGCTTGTGTTTCCTTATTTATTTTCTGTTTGGATGATCTGTCCATTGGTGTAAGTGGGGTGTTAAGGACCCCCACTATTATTGTGTTACTGTCGATGTCTCCTTTCATGGTTGTTAGCATTTGCCTTATATATTGAGGTGCTCCTATGTTGGGTGCATAGACATTTATAATGGTTATATCTTCTTCTTGGATTGATCCCTTGATCATTATGTGGTGTCCCTCCTTATCTCTTGTAACAGTCTTTATCTTAAAGTCTATTTTATCTGAGACGGGTATTGCTACTCATCTGCATGGAATATCTTTTTCCATCCCTTCACTTTCAGTCTGTATGTATCCCTAGGTCTGAAGTGGGTCTCTTGTAGACAGGATATATATGGATCTTGTTTTTGTATCCATTCAGCCAGTCTGTGTCTTTTGGTTGGGGCATTTAATCCATTTTCATTCAAGGTTGTTATCAATATGTATGTTCCTATTACCATTTTCTTAATTGTTTTGGGTTTGTTTTTGTGGGTCTTCTTCTTCTGTTGTGTTTCCTGCCTAGAAAAGTTTCTTTAGCATTTGTTGTAAAGCTGGTTTGGTGGTGCTGAATTCTCTTAGCTTTTGCTTGTCTGAAAAGCTTTTGACTTCTCCATCAAATCTGAATGAGATCCTTGCTGGGTAGAGTAACCTTGGTTGTAGGTTTTTCTCTTTCATCACTTTAAGTATATCCTGCTACTCCCTTCTGGCCTGTAGTTTCTGTTGAAAAATCAGCTGATAACCTTATGGGGATTCCTTTGTATGTTATTTTTTGTTTTTCCCTTGCTGCTTTTAATATTTTTCCTTTGAATTTAATTTTTGTTAGTTTGATTAATATGTGTCTTGGTGTGTTTTTCCTAGGGTTTATCCTGTATGGGACTCTCTGTGCTTCCTGGACTTGGGTGACTATTTCCTTTCCCATATTAGGGAATTTTTTGACTATAATCTCTTCAAATATTTTCTCAGACCCTTTCTTTTTCTCTTCTTCTTCTGGGACCCCTATAATTCAAATTTGGTGCGTTTAGTGTTGTTCCAGAGGTCTCTGAGATTGTCTTCAATTCTTTTCATTCTTTTTTCTTTATTCTGCTCCTTGACAGTTATTTCCACCTTTTTGTCTTCCAGCTCACTTATTCGTTCTTCTGCCTCAGTTATTCTGTTATTGATTCCTTCTAGTGTATTTTTCAATTCAATTATTGTGTTGTTCATCTCTGTTTGTTTGTTCTTTAGTTCTTCTAGATCTTTGTTAAACATTTCTTGTATTTTCTCAATCCGTGCCTCCATTCTGAGTTTCTGGATCATCTTTACTATCATTACTCTGAATTCTTTTTCTGGTAGGTTACCTATTTTCCCTTCATTTATTTGGTCTCATAGGTTTTTACCTTGCTCCTTCATCTGTGACATATTTTTTTGCCGTCTCATTTTTTTTTTTTTTAAAGATTTATTTATTTATTTTTTATTGATTGATTGATTGATTGATTGCTATGTTGGGTCTTCGTTTCTGTGCTAGGGCCTTCTCTAGTTGTGGCAAGCGGGGGCCACTCCTCATCACGGTGCGTGGGCCTCTCACCATCGCGGCCCCTCCTGTTGCGGAGCACAGCTCCAGACGCGCAGGCTCAGTAATTGTGGCTCACAATGCCGCTCTGCGGCATGTGGGATCTTCCCAGACCAGGGCTCGAACCCGCGTCCCCTGCATTAGCAGGCAGACTCCCAACCACTGCGCCACCAGGGAAGCCCTTTTTTTTTTTTTTTTTTAATGAGTGGGATTGTGTTCCTGTCTTACTGGTTGTTTGGCCTGAGGCTTCCAACACTGGAGTTTGTAGGCTATTGGGTAGAGTTGGGTGTTGGTGCTGAGATGAGGAACTCTGTTAGACCTCACTCTGATGAATATTCCCTGGGGCCTGAGGTTCTCTGTTAGTCCAGTGGTTCAGACTCGGAGCTCCCACTGCAGGAGCTTCAGCCCAACCCCAGGCTCGTGAACCAAGATCCCGTGAGCCACGTGGGGCGGCAAAAAAAAAAAAAGAGAACAATAACAAAGTAAAAAATAAAATTAGACTAGGAAACTAACAGATATGTTAGAAAGAATATAAAAATAAAAATATAGATGAATCAACAACCAGAAGGTACATCAGTACCACAATACTAAAAAAGAAGAGGAGGGAAAATAAAAATAAAAAAAGGCTGGGGGGAAGGCCTTGGCTGTGGAGAGTGGGACCTAAGCAAGGGTGAGGTGTGGGCGGGGCCTATGCTCAGGACCCACAGGGCTGGAAAAGGCCCTGGGGGCTGTGGGGGGTGGGGCTTAGGCTCAAGGAACAGAAGGGGCCCAGGCGTGCCCCCCACCCCTGGTCTCAGAGGGAAGGGGACCTCACCTGGGAGCCCAGCAGGCTTCCTGGGCTCGAGTGGGTGGGGCAGACGCCCTCCTCTTCTCTCCTGCTCCTCTGGTCTGGGAGGGCCCCTCCCGTCTGCCTCTCCTGATCTCCCTGACTTCCCTCCTATGCCCCCAAGGACCCATGCGGCCTGGAGGGGGCTTTGGAGGGCAGGGGATCAGCTTGGGAGCTCAGCAGGCTCCCCAGCCCGAGTGGGCCGGTCGATCACCCTCCGCTCCTCTCCCCTCCTCCTGGAAGGCCCCTCCTGCCTGCCTCTCCTGATCTCTGATCTCCCCGGCCTCAGGGGCGCTGATCCTGTCTGGCCTCCACTTCTCCTCCCCTCTCAGTCCCCCTACATCCTACCAGTTCACTTTGGGGTTCCTTCCATCTCCTTGGGCATCAGAGTTCCCCACCAGCAGCCGGCAGGCGCCCTAGTTGTGGGGAGAAGCTAACTCTGCATCTTCCCACACTGCCATCTTGACTCCGTCTCCTCCCCAGGGTTATTTTGAAGCAGATTCCAGACATCATATCATTTTATCCATCAAAATTGCTTTAAGTATCTTTAAAAAGTGATTCCTTTTTTTTTTTTTAACATAACCACAATACCATTATCCCATCTAAAACCATTAACAAGAAGTCCTTAAGATCATCAAATATCCAATGTATAAATCCCCCTTGTCGTGTATTTATTTAAGAAACCAGGTTGTTTTGTAGAGTTTATTTACCAAAGTCTGGATTTTGCTAATTATGCCATGGTACAATTTAACACATTCATCTCCTCTGTATATTTCCTATAAATTGGTAGTGAGAGCTGAAGGCTTGATCAGATTAGGTTCAATTATTCTTAGCAAGATAATTTCTTAGGTAAGGGTCTTCTTCCATCAGGGGGGCATAATGTCAGGTTGTCTCGTCGTGTTGTCAGCAGCTGTTATTGATGCCAGTGGCCGGCTCTGGCAATTTACTAGGGGTTTTATTTTTATTTTTAATATTTATTTATTTATTTATCTATTTATTTGGCTGCACTGGATCTTTAGTTGCAGCATGTGGGATTGAGTTCCCTGACCAAGGGTCAAACCCAGGCCCCCTGCATTGGGAATGTGGAGTCTTAGCCACTGGACCACCAGGGAAGTCCCTACTAGAGGTTTTTAAAGTGTCAATATTCTAAGTCTATTGTTTCATCTTCGTGTATTAGCTAGATGGAATACTTCTATAAAGAGGATCTCTCATCTACTATTTAGCTACCCAATAGGCAAATAAATGCTTAATCCTGTCCTTTATTTACCAGTTTCCAAAATAATGAGTTGGTTCTTCAACAGTGACCAACACAGCATGTATTTAAAAATTTGCAGTAAGGGTGGAGCCTGCTGGGATATAAACTGTCATTGAGATGAATAGTGTCCTGGGGCTTCTAGACATTTGGATCAGTGTTTCCCAAACTTCCTTGAACAGAGGCCTTTAAAATGTGTGATACCTTTTCCAGAGGACCATAGAGCACAGACTAAGAGAATTCCATCCATATCCCCCATTTGTCCGTTGCTCTGTCCTCGTCTCTGCCCCCACTTCTCTCCCTTCTCACCCCATTTCCCCGCCCCCCACAACTTTTTTTCAGCCATTTTCTCTAACAAGGATCAAAAGCTAACCAGCCCATCTTGAAATGATCATGGTTCCATCCTCATTGTGTTCTAATTATCTCTGGCCATAATTTAAATCAATATCCAATTGAAAGTTACTCTTTGTGACATTATTAAAATTTGACCCTGAGGTTATAATGTTCTCATTTTAAAGATAGTATTGCAGTTCTTTTAGGATTGTGGAGGAAGTGTTCTCATTTATTCTATATATTAAATGCTTTACATTCAACACATTATTTTCTCAAAGGGTTTATGATGGAGTATTTATTTAATAGACATGGGGGGCAGCATACCTCCTTGTACAGACTGAGTACATTGGCTAAATCTAACGAACAAATGAGAGGTATTGGCCTTAAGATATGATAATTGCTTTATTTTCCAAAATTCCTTTCAGATGAGACAAGCAGATCAGAATGTAGTAACAGCTTTAATTCACAGACCTTGGAGCCTTAGCCATACAGGAGATGGGAAACCACGCTTTGATACTTTATGGAAACAGTCCATGTTTGTGGCATTGGACATTTTGCTCGATTGGAGTATGCATAATATCTTGTGGTACTTGTGTGGAATTTCAGCTTTCCTCATACAAAAGGATTTTGTATCTCCGTAAGTTGGAAGATTTTTTTTATCTTCTGATACATTTCCTGAATGTTCTTCTTGAAAAGGGAGGATTAACAGTGGACACCTGTATTGGTTCCCACCCACGAAGCCCACCGTGCCTTTATTAAGTTGAAATGCCACTAGCTTCTTAGGTGGGAAGAGTTTAGGCATATTTCGCTGTTTCCAAAACAAGTTGATCAAATATTCTTGGGTTTTAGTGCATTTTAAAGAAAAAGTAAACGTGCCAAACTATGACGACAGAGACAGAGACAGAGAGATTGTATTTCTTTGTGATTGGCTCCCTTTAAAAACCAACATAGGATCCAGGGCAGAACCACAATGAAGATGTCTTGTGGGCACCTACCTCATCTATCCCAACTTTCCTCCTGCTCCCCTATATATTACAGGCTCTACTCCATTGCTTCCAAGAAACTTTCCATTCCCTAACCTGCTAGCAATCTCTGAATCTTTATTTTGGCAATTTTATAGCTGTGTATTTCAGGTGGTTACAGTTGTAATTTTCATATTATTTCAGGCATGTGTGCATTCAGTTCAATAAATATTTGTTGTATGCCTGCAGTACTGCAAGGTACTGTATTAAGAAGCTGAGATGCTGTGGTAAAGAAAGCCACAGTCTGCCCTCATGGAGTTTATAGTCAAATGGAAGAGATAGATGCTAATCAAATAAAGATCCAATAAACATAAAATTAGAGCTAAGATAAATGCTGTATAAGAGAGAATGGTGCACATATACTGTTTAATTTGTCCTAGTCAAGGGAGTCAGGGAAAACATCCCCAAGGAAGTTAACAGCTGAGCTAAGATCTGAAGGGTGCGTAGGAAATGAGGGGTTTGGGGGTGGAGGTCCAAGTCAGAGGGGAAGACACGTGCAAAAGTGCTGTGGCAGAAAGGGGCCTGGTTCTTTCAAGGAACTGCAAGAAAAATCAGTACGCACACAGAGTACAGCACAGAAAAGAAAGGGGGAATGTGGCGTAAGATGAGGCCAAAGAGACAGGTGGGCCTAGGCTAGGTACAGCCTCCGGTAGGGGTTCAGGGTGGGGGGGTCTTCAGCAAGTGGCTGAAGCGTTTAAAGCCACAGCAGCGTGGAGGAGGTGCTCATCCTGGGTTTGGAACACCCTCTGGCTGCAGTGCGGAGGCCAGTTAAGAGGCTCTTTCTGGGGGCTGTTAGTACTCAGCGAACACCATATTTAGTGGCCATTGTAGATTCCTGAGACAATTGGCATTATTCTAACAAGGTTGGTTTTTCCTCTTTCTCCAGGGACTACTTGAAGAAGTGGTCAGCTAAAGGCATTCAGGTTGTTGCTTGGACTGTTAATACTTTCGATGAAAAAAGTTACTATGAATCCCATCTTGGTTCCAGCTATATCACCGACAGCATGTTGGAAGACTGCACACCTCAGTTCTAGGCTTTTCCCCCAGGGAGGAAACACAGGTACAGAAACTGCCTGCTGGCCTCATGGAGGAATATCAATATACCCAAGCCCCTGGGGGATCAAGTGGCTCACACAAGCAGTAGTCGGTTACTGGGTATTTACCTGAACCAGAGCAAAACCCAGTGTTGCCACCTTGCTCCATGGAATGCCTGAGTTCAAAACCGATGCTCTTGAAAGTCTGGGTCTGCAGAAAGGCACAACACTCCTGCCCCGACCTAGCTGAGGCACACACTGAAACCCAGTGAAGATAAGCACAGATTGAATTGTGCAATTTGGGGGTGCAGATGCAAATGCATGGGAAATGCATGATCCCTCAGAGTTGACGTTTTAAAACTTGACACACTTACATAATTTTACTTATTTAAAATATTTGTATCCAGCTATGTTATCAATGTACTGTAGACATCAAACTTGTGACCATACTAATAAAGTCATTAAAAGGAGCACTAAGGGAAAACCATGTACCAAGCATCATATCCTAAGACATAAAGAATTTAAGGGAGCTGCTGCTTCCAATCCAGTGGCCAGGGCCCCTGGTGAGACATTGGTGTGAAGCAAAGAAAATGGTAAGGAGGTCTTGATATCAGTCTGAGGGATTGTTTATGGTATCTAGAAATAAGAGCTACAAACCACTAGGGGGCAGAGTTGTACCCTTTCAAGCTGCTCTACAGCAGATGATCACAGAAAATTAGAGCTGGAAGAAACTTCCGGGAACATCTAGGCTTAGCCTCATTTTACAAATGAGAAAACTAAAATCTGTGGAAGGGAAGGGTCTTCCCAGAAATGACAGCTGTGACACAGAGCCTGATCTCATGATAAAATTTCTTGTTTACTATTTACCAGGAACTTCAGTGGTTTAACATGCATTATTTTAATTAACCCTCACAAAAATCTTAGAGAGATATTAATCTCTTTTTATGGGTAAGGAAACAGAGGTACTGCAAGGTTAAAGTCACTTACCCAAGGTCTCAAATTCCTTGGTGTAACTGGTATTCAAGTCCAGGTCAGTCGGTTCAGAGAACCAGTCACCTTGTCTGCCTTTATAACGTAGAACCCTTGATTCCCAGCTCTGCTCTTTCCCATGTGAGCTTCCAGGGGTCTTATTGTGAACTTAAGTGGCATCATTTAAAATGAAGTTGAGTCTTCAAAAAATTGCAAAGTTCGCTCTCCCCTCTAGCTGCCCCACACCCCCACCATTCAGCCCTATCTGGCCTTGATCACAGGCCCACAGCTTAGTCATGACTTCCCTCCTGGATCCTCATGGGTCACCAGCCTCACAGGTGTAGCAGCTCGGCCACCAGCCCACACAGCTGGATGGTGGTGAGAAGCAGACTGATTTTTGCTATAGTTGGTGTTGGCAGGAGGACAATAAATGAGGCTTGGGATGTTTACAAATGAATTTTCTTGAATTTTAAAATTAACAGCAGAACAGAGATTCAGTGAATGGAACAGATATCTAAACTGCATGACTTCCATACCACGTTATGACTAGAGTGACAAGAGGAGGAGAAAGGAACCAAAGAAAACATGTGTGGACTGAATTCCCCCTTTGGCTTACCTGCAGAGGCTATACAGCGAATGACAGGGAAGAAATTCTCTTGGGGGCAGCACAGAGTTCACAACATCCCTTCTGTGGTGTGAAGACCTTTTGAGAGCCAGAAGTTCTCTGTCTCTTGACCTTTGTCCCAAATCCGTATTGCACTTGACTCAGCCAGGCCCAATTAAGGATTGAGATCCTATGCCAAGGTGGTCGTGGGCCTTGAAGAATGGAGAATTCAGATGAAGAAAGAAGGTGTTAATTACTTACTTGGAAGGTATAGTAACGGGGTTAACAACAGGATATTTTTTTTTGCTGCATTGGGTCTTCTTTGCTGCGCGCGGGCTTTCTCTAGTTGCGGCGAGGTGGGGCTACTCTTCGTTGCGGTGCGCAGGCTTCTCATTGTGGTGGCTTCTCTTGTTGCGGAGCATAGGCTCTAGGTGCTCGGGTTTCAGTAGTTGCAGCACACAGGCTCAGTAGTTGTGGCACACGGGCTTAGTTGTTCCGTGGCATGTGGGATCTTCCCGGACCATGGCTCGAACCCGTGTCCCCTGCATTGGCAGGAGGATTCTTAACCACTGCGCCACCAGGGAAGTCCCAACAACAGGATTTGACATCAGAAAAAGTTAAATCTGAATTCCTAATCTCTAGCTGTATGACCTTGGGCAAGTCATATAGCTAGTGTCTTGAATTCATCTCTAAAATAGGGGCAGTATTGGTACCACGGCAGGGGTAGTTGTGATTAAAGGAAAGAGTGCATGTAAAATGCTTGTTAATAACTAAGATTTATGGACTGCCTACCATGTACTGGACACTGTTTCAAATGCTTTCTGTGTGCTTACTCTGCTACAACACCATGAGGTCAAGGTACCATTATATTCCCATTTTACAGTGAAGAAAACCAAAGCCCAAGGAAGTTAAGTAACTTACCTAAAGTCACACGACAGTAATAGGATAAGGATTCAGGCCCAGATTATATAGTTCCAGAGCCCGCACTCTAAACGCAGGCTTATCACCCTTTGTGGCCCTTAGCAAGGGCTCAGCCACGAGAAGCCTTCCCAGCACTCCTTACAGTGCCTGTCACAGTAGACAGTAAAAGTTGGAAGAATGAGTTGTGGGATATCCAAGGGGAAGGTTCCTTGAGGAACCTGGATATAGACCTAGAGTGAGGGAAGGATTTGGGAGTGTAATGATTCAGTAGCATCGATAAATGAGCCATCCAAAGATAGCATTCTTTCCAAGACAGTCAGTAGGGATAAAAATCACATCCTCTGCTGTTCATTGGACTGCCCCTGTGTTCTCAAGAGTGGTGGAGACAGATAACCTGGAAGGGCTGCCTGAAAAGGCTTGAGAAACCCACTGCTTACTTCATTAAACGATACTCATTTTCTTATTTGGAGATGAGTGTGCAATCTTGTCTTGACAAGAATTTCCCTAAGACATAAATACTCTTTATGAGACAAGAATTTCTACATGACACCATTTCCTGAAGTGGGAATAATGCTTCAACAGGACAGTCAACCACAGCTTTGAGGACAAGGCAGGGTGGAAGTTAATGAAGTGTTCCAGACATCCTCTCAAACCTTAGCATGGAGTGACGGTTACTCCAGGGCAAAGTTACTTGATTTCTTTGATCAGAAGTACTGAAGATTAATGACCTGTGTGTTCTTTTATCAAACTTTAAATTATGCTCAAAATCTGACAGCAGGACACCAAGTGTTAAGAAGAGGATGGATATCAGCTGGGCAGAGGGTTCTCAAAGAATGCTGTCCTTTGAGACTGAAAGGGGTTCCTGGGCCCAATTCTAGTGTGTTCTGTGTGTGGAGGCTTCCTCACATCAACAACAAGCAATTCTCAGTCGCAGGCAGGGTCCTTCAGAATCCAGCTCAGTTCTGACACTTATCTACCCAGAGATAGAATCAGATGCCATGGGTAAAGGGCTCAGTCCCAGACGACCACCCTCCAGATGCCAGCTGCAAACACAGGTTGTTACCCGCACTTGTGACTGACTGGCTATAAATCAGATATTCCCACAATCCCCTCCTCAGGTTTGATTAATTTGCTAGAACGGCTCACAGAACTCAGGAAAACCCATTTACTCACTAGATCGCCGATTTATTATGGAAGCCTATTAAAGGATACAAATCCACAGCCAGATGAAGACATACGTTGGGCGAGGTCCTACGCAAAGGAGCTTCAGTCCTCCTGGAGCTTGGGGCCAGGCATGGGGGCACACAGAAGTGTTCTGTTTCCCCCACATGGAAGCTCTCCAAAAAGAAGGGCAAAAAGCTGTCCTTTTGGGTTTTTAAGATGACTTCATTACATAGTTATGTTTGACTAAATCACTGGCCAATGGCGATTGATTCAACCTCAAGCCCCTATCCCCTCCCCAGAAATCAAGGGGGTAGGAGTGAAAGTTCCAACCCTCTAATCACGTGGTTGGCTCCATTGACATCCAGGCCCCCACCCTTAGGTGCTTTCCAGAAGTCATCTCATTCTCAGAGCAAAAAGACACTTTTATCACTCAACGCTTAGGAAATTCCAAGGGTTTGGGGAGCTTTGAGCCAGGAACTGTAGACAAAGGCCAAATATATATGAGACCTATATTTCGGTCACCTGAAAGACCAGATATGTATTTCTTATAAATCACAATATCATGAAGACAGTTATTCAACATCAGCATAAGGGGGAACTTGCTAGAAATGCAAATTCTTAGAACCCATTCCAGAGATAATGAATCTGAAACTCTGGGTCAGGCTCAGGACCTGTGTTTTAACAAGCCCTCTAGTTCTGATCTTTGCTCAAGTCTCAATTCTGCCACTCACTAGCTATGAGACCTCAGACAAATCACTTAATCTGTGTGTGCCTAAGTTTCTGTCTGTCAAATGGAGATCATAATACTTGCACCAATTGTCTTATAGCAATAATGTTATGAGATTCAAATGAGGGAAAAAAAAGTGAATGTGTTTTGAAAAATGTATTAACAGTATAATACTGTTGTTATGAAGATAAAATAGAACAAATTTTGGAGGAGCCCTAAAACCATTCTACTCAGGGTGTGGTCCTCAGACCCACAGCACTAGATAGAAATGCAGACTCTCGGGCCTCATCCCTGAACTCACAAATTAGAATATTAGAATCTGCTTTTTTTTTTTTTTTTTTTTGTCGCAAAGCACGGCAGGTGGGATCTCAGTTCCTCCACCAGGGATAGAACCCAGGACCCCAGCAGTGAGAGCGCTGAGTCCTAACCACTGTACTGCCAGGGAATTCCCTAGCATCTGCTTTATGACAAGATCCCCAGGTGATGGAAGTGGAGAAAGCGCTGTGCGGATCAGAACACCACGCAAGTGTAAGGCATTTACTCTTTATCAGGCAGGTGCAGTCATGAGCAAAGTAGAGGGCCCCTCTGCTCCACACCTGAGCTCCTCCCAATGGTCTGTCTCACCGTCGATCAGACACATAAATGCTATGAAAAAGTTCCCACTGTGAGAATTTAGGGAGGTACCATTAAGTGCTACCTTACTGGGCTTCCCTGGTGGCGCAGTGGGTGGGAATCTGCCTGCCAATGCAGGGGACACAGGTTCGATCCCTGGCCCGGGAAGATTCCCACATGCCGCGGAGCAACTAAGCCCGTGTGCCACAACTACTGAGCCTGCGCTCTAGAGCCCGTGCTCTGCAACAAGAGAAGCCACGACAGTGAGAAGCCTGCGCACCACTCGCTGCAACTAGAGAAAGCCCGCGCACAGAACAAAGACCCAACACAGCCAAAAGTAAAAACAAATACATAAATAAATTTATTTTTTTTAAAAAGTGCTACCTTACTGAGAGACAGTTCCTATTAATGAGCTTAATTCTTACCACCTGTCCTCAATTCAAAGGTTATAAAAACATGTCAGTCATATGATGTTTTTATAATCCTTTTATAATTGAACTTCACACGAAATCATCTCATTGCCCTATAAAAAATGAATTGGGCCCTTCACTGCGGCCACTTAAAGGATCAGATCCTGCAGAAATTCAAGAGAGGCTATCCTTTTTTAATACTTAAAACTACAGGGATTATCCAGCTTTCAGGTGACTCTTGGAAAGCATGTTACTTTTATCATTTTGAGCGAATTGAGACAAGCTTTGGAAGAGGAGGATGGACAATGTCCCCAGAAATTTTTGATGCAATATCCTTAGCTCACTATTTGCATGTTCAATAAGTGCCTCAGGTGACTTTTATGGTCAAGCAAGTTCAGAAAGCACTACTCTAGATTCTAGCTCATTTGTTCTCAGCCCTGGCTTCCCACTGAAAGCATCTGAGAGCTTTAAGGGAAAACTATGGATGCCTGATTTAGTTAGTCTAGAGTGGGCAGGGCCTGGGTCTGGCTGTTCGAACAGCTCCCTGTGTGATCCTGGGTGCAGCGAGCAATGAGAGCCCTGCTGCCTGATGAGAGGTCCTGATGGGACTGGGGGAGAGTTTCCCCGATTATGGGCTGAACTGTGTTGACCCAAAATTCATATGGTGAAGTCCTGACCTCCAGTACCTCAGAATGTAACCATATTTGGAGATAAGTGCTTTAAAGATGTGAGTTAGTTAAAATGAAGCCATTAGGTTGGGTCCTAATCCAATCTGTCTTGCGTCCCTATAAGATGAGGAAATTTGGACACAAAGGTACACCAGGATGTGCACACAGAGGAAAGACCATGTGAGGACACAGCAAGAAGGTGGCCATCTACAGGCCAAGGAGAGAGGCCTCAGAATGAAACCAAAACTCTGGACACCTTGATCTTAGACTTCCCACCTCTGGAACTGTGAAAAAATGAATTTCTGTTGTTTAAGCCTCCAGTCTGTGCTATGGGTTATGGCAGCTCTAGCAAAATAATATATCCCCTATATCTCAAGACCAAGGATGTAAGGATGTTACACACATCCAAATGTGTGTGCGAGACCTACAGACTAGATCTTTCTACTGTGTTTGCTCCTCCAGGAGAAGCAGGGGCTACACTGAAGTAAAGATAAGAGGTGGGGCTTCCCTGGTGGCGCAGTGGTTGAGAATCTGCCTGCCAGTGCAGGGGACACGGGTTCGAGCCCTGGTCTGGGAAGATTCCACATGCCGCGGAGCAACTAGGCCCGTGAGCCACAATTACTGAGCCTGCGCGTCTGGAGCCTGTGCTCCGCAACAAGAGAGGCCACGATAGTGAGAGGCCCGCGCACCGCGATGAAGAGTGGCCCCCGCTCGCCGCAACTAGAGAAAGCCCTCGCACAGAAACGAAGACCCAACACAGCCATAAATAAATAAATAATTACCATTTAAAAAAAAAAAAAAAGATGTGAATGGAGAAGCAGTCAGGATATAAGCCCTGAGCATATGGGAAGTGAGCAAAAATGATGCTTCCAGAGGGAGTTCACATTTCAGTGCAGAAGCCAAAGAAGCACAAATAGCATTAGGATAACACAGGGGGAAAAAAATCCCTTCAAATATCAATTCCACAGACTGCCTTCACTGACCCCACAGACAAGTTAAGTCTCCCATTGTCCCTTGGGCTTCTCCTTCATGGCACCTGCTATAAGTAATTACTGTTTAATTATTAAGTTCCTGCCTAAAGTGATCTGCTAGACAGTACATGAGAGCGGAGGCTGTGTCTTGACTTGTGCACCATCTTGTTCCCCTCCACTTGGTACATATTTGTTGAACGAAGGAATGAACGAACAAGCACTTCTAGCAACCGCTAGCAAAGATGGTACCAAAAGAACTTAATTCAGCTGATGAATGAATTAGTGAGCAAATAAGTCAATGAAGAAGTGAACCAATGACTGAGCACTGACTGGATGTTTGTGTTTTAAATTCATCTTAAATGTTTTCTAAATTCAGTTCCAATTAGATTTCATGACAGTGATTACTCAAGAGGAGATTTCTCCTCCCGAGTAATTTGGTAATTGCACTTTTCTGCTGGACCCTTCCGTTTTAAGCAGAGTCAGGTGCCTTGTGAATCATTTAGGAAATCTGCAAAAAAATGCTTTATACATGTATGTGTGCATATGTACACACACACACATATACATACATATACATACACATACATATTCAATATATATATTCCACACATCACCACCGATTTCATGTTTGGTTCAATGTAAGACTCTGATGATTGTGCATAAAACCTCACAGGGGTAGTGTCCCCGTCCACACATGCCCACCCCAGTCCAATCCAAAAGACTCATGTACTCAATGTGCAATAAAGGTCATAGACGAGCCCTCTGGTTGTTTTTCACCTTTGGGAAAAATGGGGATGTTTTTAGTTCAAAGTCATGAACAAATGCAGGTTCTACAATTCAGACGCTTCACATCCCTGATCGAGGGTCACATTTTTATTCAGGCTGGACCACTTGTCTTAGCACCCGTCTCCAAACCTTTGCCAGGTCTGGGAGTTCTGGGAGTGGAGATTTCTAAGGATCAATAATTCATACGCATATCTCTTAAACTACAACTCTCCCCAGGTTTTTGTGAACTAGTTCAAATATTACAAGTCTTTACTGGAAAATCTCAAATATTTTGTCTGGAAAAATCAGCAATTCAGGTGTAAAAAAAAACAGGGAATGCCCAATTTTACTTCTGTATTTACATTGTAGTCAGTTTCCACTCCTGGCTAAAGGCTTGAATTTCCCATCTGGGAATCTCCTAAAGGCCCAGGTGTCATGGAGGAAGCTGCTCCATCTTTATCTATCTTCTTTCCTTATTTGGTTGGTGTCTGGGTACCACAATAATTATCAGGCCTTTGGATTATCTTCTTGAACTGATCGCCTAAATCGCAGGTCTGGGTTTGATACAGGAGAAGAGAAGTTAGCACAGAGGCACACTGCCCCATATCTCCAAGGGAAAGACCAAATTAGCTCTCAAGATCCCACAGCTTCTCAGGCCTTCCTTGCCTCCTCCTTTTAAGTTTCTTCAGTTCTCTCCCTTGAACTCCCATCATTGGATGCTGTCAGTGAATGCTATTCCAAAACGATGAATGGGTTTATTTGTTTCCTCCCCAACATTCATTCCCCTCCTGGCATCAGCCACAGGTTTTCTTTGGAAAGCCACCCTTCTCCACTCTCTCAGTCCCTGTGGTCTGTATGTTTGTACCACCTGTATCTAGAGATGAGGTCTGAGACTCAGATCTGGCCAATGAAATCATCAGTCTCTTGGCCACAGCAATTGGTTCAGATCCAATGAAACACAATGAGAATCTGGATCTCTTTCACACTAGTCTTGAATCTGAGAAGATACAAGAAGCTAAGAAAGCTGTCTTGTAATTATCAGGAGATAACATGGAAAAGAACTGAACAGAAAGAAACCAGGTTCTGGTGACATACTGTGAGCCCCTGCTTCTGGCCACACCTAAAGCAAGAATTATTGTTGAGTTTTGGCTAAAGCCAATTTGGGCCAGTTCTTGCAATTGAACGAGTGACTGATACAGGAGCAGTTCTGACCCTCTGTCTTGGGACCTGTCATCTGGATGGATTAGGCCTTCTTCAGTGCCAGTCGGGTACTCACCTCGAGCAGCAGCATGTTCTCTGACACACAGAGGACCAGATTGCTAAAAAAGAAGAAGACAAGACATCTCATCACTGGAAGAGAGTGTACACCTCAGATCCTGCTGCATCAGTGTGAGACTTGTGAGCCCTCACCATTTTAATATGAACAGGTGACAGATTAAGACCAAGATTCAGCCATAGAAATATCAAACATGTTTTGTTTCACTTTTTATGGGCAGTGATTCCATTCATTTAATCATTCATTCACAGATATTTACTGAGCATTTACAATATATACCAGGTAATATATTAGGACCTGCAAAGGTACACTCATGATCCTTGCCTTCAAAGGATTTAGAGCTGGGCCTCTAGATCCCTTACCTATATTGTGCTGGTGGTATTGATTTGCACAGGCAGTAAACATGGTAGTCTCTTCTGACAAGATCATAACTTCTAAAACTAGTAGCATTTGAATTAACGTGGGTTTACTGTTTATCCGCATTTTCTAGGACACCAAGGAAGCCAGCACAGGCTTTGGTATTAGAGCAGGATTCCAGGCATCTCTTGTTACGAATGAAATTGGTAAAAATCTTTTTAAGAGCGTGATATGGCAATATCTGTTAACATTATCATGTGCATGCCTGGCAGATAAAACACTCACATAAAACAATTATAATAAAAAAATGTTTCATTACACAACGTTTTTAGTATTAAAAAAAAAAACAAAAAAAAAAACTGGAAACAACCCAAATGTCCAAGTAGGTACAGACTGAAACAATGTCTGAGATATAGTATTAAGCGGGGAGAGGGGGAGTTATGTGTAAAATATAACCCCTTTTTTGTAATAAATAAATAAACAAGAATGTTAGTAGATGCATGCTTGTTTGCAGATGCCTGGGGGAAAGATCTGGAAGAATATACACTGAATCATTAACCTAGTGGGGTGAGATTTCAAGCCATTTTTCATCTCAGTGGGATATACTTCTGTTTGGTTGGGTTATGGAAACGATGCAGGCAAGCCCCACGAGGGCAGAGCCCTACCGCGGTACCATGATAACCCCAGCACCTAGAACGGGACCAGGCATAGAACATGGTGCATGCGTATTATTTTTTTAAATAAAAAATACAGAAATGTTAAAACACAGAAAGTGAAGTGCCCTGATGTGATTCTAGTTCCCTGATGCACTTTTCCCAGGAGGGCACGTCTGTGTCACAGGGATCCCAAGGCGGCTTCCAGCCTCACCTCCACGTCTCTCCTTTCTGGCGTAAACAAGGTGGGGCTTGCTCTCTTCTCCATATCCTGCAGCTTGATCAACTTTTCTATCAGGAACATTTTGTCTTTGCCCTCCTGCCAAGAAGGAAAACAAAAACAAAAACATGGAGGATGAATGATGGTGTGGGGTTGGGAAGCAAATGATGGAAAGGTTGATTTTTAGGCAGGTAGGGTCCTGGATATTGGCTTCGCCACCAGGGAAGTCCAGTTTCCTTAATTTTAAAATAGAGGTTAAAGAAATAAATGTGCTCGGGACTTCTCTGGTGGCGCAGTGGTTAAGAATCCTCCTGCCAATGCAGGGGACACGGGTTCGAGCCCTGGTCCAGGAAGATTCCACATGCCGTGAAGCAACTAAGCCCATGAGCCACAACTACTGAAGCCCGGGCGCCTAGAGCCCTTGCTCCCCAGCAAGAGAAGCCACCGCAATGAGAAGCCCATGCGCAATGAAGAGTAGCCCCCGCTCGCAGCAATGAAGACCCAACGCAGCCAAAAATAAATAAATAAAATAAATTAAAACTTGCTAAGAAAAAAAAAAGAAATAAATGTGCTAAACACCACTGCAGGGTTACAAATCAGATATATCCAGAATGTGGGAACTACTACAAGATAAAAGACCTGGTTTCTCCAACAATAAATGGCAAGAGAAGCGGGAAGTGTGAACAGCTATAGATTGAAAGAAACATAAAAGACACATCAACCAAATGCAACATGTGACACTTTTTCAGATTTTGACTTGAGTAATCCTGCTGTAAAAAGACACTTCATGGGACAATTGGGGAAATTTGACCATTGACTGACTATAAGATTATAGTAAGGAATTATTAAATTTTCTTTTACGTGTGATGATTGGTACCATGGTTATGTTTTTTAAAAGTGTGTATCTCTCAAGCATATAGAAGAGTCTACAGATAAAATGATATAAAGGCTAGGATTTTGCTTGAAAATAATCCAGAGATTTACAGCAAAGGGATAGTGTAGAGGACATAAGGGTATGCAAAGGTTAATGGTTGTCAGGGCTAGGTGGTGGGAACGTTCATTGTACTATTCTCTATTTTGGACTATGTTTGAAAATTTCCATTACAAAATGTTGAAAAGGAGGGGAGAATAACAAAGGGATCCAATGGGACTTACGTTAATGATCTGTTCATGGAGCAGTCTGATCATAATCTTCCTTCCCTCTGTGATCTGCCAGTAAAGGTAAGTGATGATTCTGGAAGAGAAGAAAAGAAAGAATGGCAGACACTCTCTCCAATGCTTTACAGGCTCCGAATCTCAGCTGGTACAGAGGAACTGTTATATTTGCTTGCAAATGGATTTTGGCCCAGCCAGTGTTCCTGCAAAGTTGTATCTGGGTGAGTTAGAGGTTAAATACATTATAGCAATGGTTCTCACCATTCTACATGTAAATCACCTGAGAGGTGGAGAAAAGATTCATGCCATGGCCCCTCCTCAGATCAATTATTTGAGGTTTTTTTGAGCACAAGGCCAGACATCAGTATTTCTTCTTCTTTTTATAGCTTTACTGAGGCATAGTTTACACGTTATAAAAGGTACTCAGTTTAAGTGTAGTTCACTGAGTTTTAGTCAATTTATACAGTTGTGCAAACTTTACCCCAATCTAGCTTTATTTTTATTTTTTATTGAGATATAATTGACGTATAACTTTGCGTAAGTTTAAGGTGTACAACTGTGTTGATTTGACACATTTATATATTGCAATATGATTACCACCATAGTGTCAGCTAACACCCCTATCATGTCACATAATTATTATTTTTTTGTGCTGAAAACATTTAACAGTTTTTTATTTTATTTTATTTCATTTCATTTTATTTTATTTTGCCATGCCACACAGCTGGCGGGATCTCAGTTCCCTGACCAGGGATTGAACCCAGGCCACAGCAGTTAAAGCCCAGAATCCAAACCACTAGGCCACCAGGGAACTCCCTAACAGTATTTTTTAAATGCACATGATTCTAATGTGCAGCCAGAGTTTGTGAACCTGGACAGTGCTATTCAAACTTCATTGCGATACAGACTTCCTGGGATTTTGTTAAAATGCAGATGCTGATGCTGGAGGTCTGGGGTAGGGCCAGAGAGTCTGCATTTCTAACAAGTGCTCCAGTGAATTAGATGTTTGGAGGAGGAAGGCACTAGAAAACTCCCATTTTAATTAAGGGGGCCAATGGCAACCCAGAGTTGGGAGGGAGGGCATGACCAAGAGCCGGGAGACCTAGGTTCTAGCCCCCTCTGCAACTAACAGGCTCTGCAACCTGGAAACTATCTCTGCAAGTCAGCCCTTCTCTGTAAGTCTTATCACTTCCATCTGTAAAATTGAGGGGTCACTCGACAATCAACTGGTTCCACTAGTCTGTGCTGTTGAGTTGTGTCTCTCTACCAGAGGAGCTGCAATCTCTAATGCCATCAGGACTGGGCTTCTAAAGAGGGGCAGCCATCAGCCGACCAGCTGTTCATGCAGGAAAATGGGCCCAGTCTTGGCAGATCTTCCACTTTTTCACAAGAAGTCAGAAATCTTTTTTTAATTTAAAAATGAAAGTACACTAACCCACATATCAATAGCACCCAACCGACTTTAACATAATCACAGCCTCAGAAAGAATCACACAATAATTTTCCTAAGCACTCTCATATCCAGTTTTTTCTTTTTGTTTTCGTGTTATTTCTTAAGAGGGAGCAGAGCAGGTATTGCTTTCTTCGTAAAACAGACCCCCCCAAAAAGGATAAGAAGATATTAAATAACTTTTAGAAAAATTCAAGGGCAGAGTCGGGATGACCCAGAACACTGAGCCCCACTGTAGCCTTTGCCTTCCCACCAAACACCCCTCGGCTGACCACATGACGTGTTGATGAGGTATTTCCCCTCCCCTAATTTTCCAAGGGGCCCCATTTACAACACAATGAGGGTGAGGATGAAGAAGAAGTGCACGCTTCCGACGAGGTTCTGGTAGATCCAAACAACCCACAGGCAGCTGGGCTTTTCACTCAGGGTGTCAATCCATTTGTAGATGGACTTAATGAAGACGCACAGACCTCGAAACGGGCCACAGTCAGCTGAAGGTTTCAATCTGATAAAACAAGGGACAGAGAAGCATCTCTAGTGCCAGACTCAGGTATAGTTTATTCCAGAATAGCCCAGTCGTTTCTGGGCTCTGAACATGGAACCAGCAATTCTTACCTGCTCCACCCACATCCCCCTGCAAAGGAAACCCTCTCGCTCATAGCCCCAGCTGGTGTGTTTTGTTTTCATGACCTGCATTCCAAGGACCAGCTCTTGGACAGGGGTATCACCTGATCCAACCGTAACCAATCCAAAGACCAGGCAGAGACCTCAGTGGTATCCTGGCACAAAGAAATGAACTGGGACGATCAGACTCTCTTCCTTAGGAACTTGAACTAAGAAATACAAAGGTGGGAGGCTGTAATCTAGGGAAGCTGGAGTTGCGGTAATAACGGCCACATGAAGTCAGTTGTTGTGAACAAGCAGAAACTAGAAGGCAAAAAGGAACTGGTTAGGAAGAGAGAAAAGACAGTAAGCACGGCGAGAGAGTCAAGGACATCACAGAACAGAGACGCCTGCCCTGAAGCCGCTGAGATCCTCATGGCTCCAGTTCCACGAGCATCCTAAAAATCAACTCCCTTGCTGTGTGTTCGGTTGCTCATTCATTCTACAAAGGTTTACTGCCCTTGTACTGAGGCAGGAGATAGATGGGCTCCAGGTTAGACATTTATAGCCAGTTTCCTTTCTATACTTCCAGATAGAGAGAACAACAGGAACAGGGTAAATAGCTGGACTTTGTCTCCAGTGGACACTTTAACAGTAATGGCAGGGACAGAGAGGGGCTGAGTCCTGCCCAGATAAAAGATAAAGAGAACACGTATTTCTCATTCTTGAGGTCAAGGAGACCTCCCTGACTACATATGCGCAGAAAGGCTCCTTGGGGTTAAAAAGGAGGGGGCACCACCCCATAATAGGTGATGCCAAGCCTCCCACAGTCCTCTGCGCTGGAATCCATCTTGGCTAAAAGTTGTGCACGCATGTTGGGGAGGGCCCTAGGGCAGGTCAGGTGTGGAAAAAGAAACCAGGTAATTGGCCAAAGGTAAACAAAGACCTGGAAGAACTGCCCTATGTCAATGATTTAACCACTCTTGACCACGCTCCTCCTCATTAGGGAGGACACCCACACCCTTTTCTCTCCACGTGTGTATCTCTGCCTTGCTTTTGTCTTAAATTAAAAAAAACGTTTCCCTGTGTGCTCGCCCACTTGCTGTGCTGTGTCTCTAATAATAAACTTTGTACCTGTTTTTACAGTTTTTCCCTCCTTGAAATATTCTTGCTTTCAAACGGGGCAAGAGCCAGGGGAACTTTGCTTCTAGCCTCTAGCCCTCGCTGGTCTAGCAGCTAGGATTCCTGGTTTTCAGCCAGGCTACCCAGGTTCAAGTCCTGGGCAGGGAACTAAGATCCTGCTTCAAGCCAACGCTCACTGCTGTCTCCTCGAGATCAGTACCAGGCTCTGTGCTAGACACTAAGCCCTGGAGAGTCCACAGTAAACAAGACAGACATGATACCTGCCCTCCCAGGTTCTGGTGGGAAAGATGGTCAAGCAATGAGTATGCAATTAAACAAAGATTCAAAGGCATTTCTGACATGAACTAGGGAACGAACAAAGGAAACCACCCTGAGAGAGAGAGAGAGGAGAGGGGTGCTGACAGAAGACGAGGCTGGTGGTGAAAGTCAGGTCTTCAAGAGGACTTTTGAGATGAGGGTGGAAGGAAGGCCGCCAAGCAAAGGGACTGAGGAGAGCACTTCGAAAAGGTAACCCCATCCCACGTGAGGAGAGGCTCTCAGGGTCCCAGCAGCAGACTCAGAGCCTTGAGGCTGGAGTAGGACGGCACCATGGTGGGTGAGGTTGGAGAGGTAAGAGCGAGCCTGACCAGACAGGGCCTTTCAGTTCATTAGAGGAAGTTCTGTTCTGCATGTGGAGAGCTGCCTTCTCCCCAGCTGGGAAGCTGCAGAACTTGGAGGAAGTAAGGAAGCTGTGCCGTCAAGACTGGGCACCTGGCGGGTGGTGACCCAACTTGGATATACTGCCTCCCTTGGTTGTAGCATCTGTTGGTTACCAAGGCAACTTGGGTTAAACACTGAATTAAGCATGTCTTTTTATTCTGACCTGTGACATCTAGGGCCTTACTGATCCTGGAGAGACTGCCTTTCCCAGGGCTAGCCTACAAAGCATGCCTTTCATATGCAAACCTGAGCCCCCATCCCACCTCCATCTCCCCTCTCAAGCGCTCACACTCTGGGCCCTGTTCCTCTGCCCCCCATCACCCCAGGGCCACATACCAGCCAACTCCAGAGGGTCCCTATACCCCAGAGCCTGCTGAGATGATTCAAACTCACCCCTCCTAAGCCTGCTAACCCTGCCTTTCCCTCTCCTCCCCACCGAAACCACAATAAAGACTTTTGACCATGTTGACTGCTCTCTCCCTCTGCCTCTGACGGACCCTGGTGCCTCCCCATGTGGCCCCCATGGTGTGATGTGCTCCCTCCCTTTGGGGTCTGTGAATATAGCAAGTTATTTTTTCAGTGGCAGTCGTCTCCTGATCTGTTGGCCTCACCATACCTGAAGAATGATAAAACCTACATTTTAAAACACGCACCCACCCACAAGGCTGCCATCTCCTACCTCCAGATGGTGATGGCCAGGGTGCACAGGGCCCCGGTGAAGGACGGGAAAAAGAGCAAAAAGATGAAGAGAGTCATCATCTGTGAGGCCTGCCAGGCTTTGCTCAGAGGCTGGAAATTCATCATCAGGCTGATCTGAAGAAAGAGAGGCAGTCACCTCCCTTCTGTAGCCGGAGAAGCAGGCCAGAGGGACCCCAGCCAGACACCAGCCCCCTGACACCTTTCCCAGCCCCCCCACCCCACCCACTTCCAGCCACCACTGGGTCACATGGGACTGAGCAAAGCCAATTGGTTCCACCTTCAGACTGACTCACATTTTTGACGTAAAACATGATGAAGAGAGTAATCATTTGGATTAAGGGCAGCAGAGGGCAGAAGAAGATTCCAATCCTATGAGAGAAAGGGGATGAGTGTCAGAGATCAGGGGAGACACAGGGAATCCGTGTGGAAGGCAGGGAAAGAGGGTGTTATGGGCTGAATTCTGTCCCTCCAAAACTCATATGTTGAAGTCCTAACCCGCAGTACCTCAGAATGCTACTGTATTTGGAGGTAAGGCCTTTAAAGAGATAATTAAGGTAAAATGAGGCCACTAACCTCATGTGGGCCCTAACAGACTCATACAGAGGGAAGAAGACCACGTGAGGGCACCGTTAGAAGGCACCATCTACAGGCCAAGGACAGAGGTCTCAGGAGAAACCAACCCTGCCAACACCTTGATCTTGGATTTCCAGCCTCCAGAATTGTGAGAAAATAAATTTGTGTGGTTTAAGCCACCCGGTTTGTGACACTTTGTTATAGCCACCCTAGAAAACTCATACAGAGGGAGACTGATTCCAACACAGCAAACCAGGCAAATCCCACCATACCCAGTATCCACAGCTCTGGAAAAGAGATTTTGCAGAGAACGCTACCCACACAGCCATTAATTAAACCACCAGATGGCCTTCAGCCAGCCCTAACCCAGGTGTCCCAAATGTGGGATGTGAACTCCTCCTCCGCCTTTGGCATTCAAGAAGGCCTGAGGTCCTGCAGGGACAGGCATTAAACTGCATCGAGTTACAAATGACAGGCATTAAACTGCATCGAGTTACTCAGCTCTCCCCAGTGCTTCTGAGGCCAAAGAAAAAAAAAATCTCAGTTTGGTGCTAGAATGTCTTTAAGTCCTAACGCTTGCCAACCTCCATTTTTTTTTTAAAAAGAAGCAGTCTTTAGACTGAGAGCCTTGACAGACAGCAGCATCTAGCTAGAATTTAATGACTTTTTGTGATGGGATTGATTTTATTTTTCAAATTAATTGCAATTTCTGTCAAATGATATGATTTTCCATTGATGATGATAAAATAAAGACTCATTAAAAATATATTTAAATTTTAAAAAGGTAAACAATTTAAAAGAAAATATTAAGTCAAAAACAGTACAGGTGATAGATAGATATACCCAAAAAATAGGCAGGCTGGTGTACAAAAGACTAAAGTTTGGGAAACATTTTCCTCACCTCATTTTCTACCATCATCTCTAACGTACACTCAATCTCTGTCATTCTATTATCTTCTTTTAAAGCTCATCATCAAAGGCAATATTCTCCTAAAACCCACAGAGATTAAATCTATAATTGCCACAGAGAAAGGAAAAGATATGTGTGTTTCCGATTGTGCTTATTTATGATTTATTAACAAAAACCTTAAAGGCCCAGAAGTAATAATGAGCATCTCATTGTAAGCTTCCCTGCCTCGAAGCTAACACTTCCCTTGGGAATCTCTGTCAAATGGTCAATAGTATGAGGGCTCAGGCTCTAGGATTCAAAAACCTGGATACTGAATCAGATGACTTACCCACATTACTTATTAAACAACAAAAAAGTTGAGTGCTCATAAGTACCATACGATCCAGCGATTCCACTGCTGTGTATATATCAAAAAAGAATTGAAAACAGGGTCTCAAAGATATATCTGTACACCCATATTCATAGTAGAATTATTCACAATAGCTGAAAAGCATAAGTAACCCTGGTGTCCACTGGCAGATGAATGGATTAACAAAATGTGGTACATACACGTAATGGAATATTATTCAACCTTAAAAAGGAAGGAAATTCTAACTAACACATGCTGTATGGATGAATCTGGAGGACATTATGCTAAGTGAAATAAATGAGTCACAAAAAGATAAATTCTATATGAGTCCACTTATATGAAGTATCTAGACTAGTCAAACTCAAAGAAACAGAAAGTAGAATGCTGGTTGCCAGGGGCTGGAGGGGAGAGGGAATGGGGAGTTGTTGTTTAATGGGTACAGAGTTTCAATTTTGCAAGGTGAAAAAGTTCTGGAGATTGGTTACACAACAATGTGAATGTACTCAACATTACTGAACTGTACACTTACCAATGGTTAAGATGGTAAATTTTATGTTATGTGTTTTTTACTACAATTTTTAAAACAGAGCCCTTAAGGATAACAACAGCCATATAATATCCCTACTTACAAACATTTCTAAATCAGTTACTCGCTAAGCACTCAATGCGTACATTTTCTCATTTAATCCTTACCACAACCCCATGAAGTAGGTACGAGCATCGCCCCCATTTACAGATTAGAAAACTAAGGTTTAGAGAGAGTTTAATTTATTTGCCCAACGGCATCCTGTTCATTGAGATAATGTGAGTAAAAGGCCTTTGTAAACTGCCCGGTTGCCAGTGGGTGACCTGGCAGTGTGCAAATGCATCACCTAAACTACACAAAGAAAAAATCCTCACCACCTCCAAAAATAAATTCACTGACGTTAGTGAGTTATCTGCAGATAGCCAGATCACCCGGGGCAACTTTAAAGAGTTGGAAAATAAAGCACTTTACAGTTGTATGGCATATTGGAGATTGCAAAGCAGTTTTCTTGTATCATCTGATTTAATCCTCAACACAATTCAAAGGCAGCTATTATTATGTGCATTTGACAGTTGAGGAGACTGAGGCTCAGAGAAGCTCAGTGACCTCAGTGAGTAGAAGAGCCAGCCCCAGAATCCAAGTTTATCCAACTCCAAATCCCCTACTTTCAGATTAGCAACCCCCCAAAAGATGGAACCTGGCAATGTAACATGCCATGCAGAATTCTGGTATTAGCTACATCATGTTAAAATAAATAAATAAAAATAGTCACTGGCTATTGGTTTGAGTTTCTAGGTGAGCTTGTCAAAAATTTGATGCAACTAGCTGGCTATCCTCAAAACACACATGCATGCTCACACACACATGCACACACACACATGCACGTGTACGCATGCGCTATTGCCAAAATTGAGGTGGCAAACCCCAAAGGCTACAGAGGTCCCACCAGAGCCCCACCACCAGGGAGTGAAGCAGATCAAATGTAAGGCAACCTTCTCTGCCTTTATTTTCCCAGTTCTGTTGAGATATCAATACAAAGTAAAGTTTTCTACCATAAGAAAACTGACAGCATAAGGGCAACAAGAAATGGCAAATCAATACTGGGGAGACAATTGTTCAAGGTGGGGTCTGCAGCAAACTGGAACCACTCACCCCAGTTCAAGGCCCAGACAATTGTTACCATAATGGGAGATGATCTAGATCTTTCCTTTTTTGACCAGAAGCCAGAAATGTTAAATTTTATGTGAAATCTCCTGATTCTTAAATACTGCTGGTTAAATCAAATTTTTTAGAGAAAGCACTGCATCGGACAAGCAAAACACACTTGCAGGCTGGATATGGCACTGGGCCCTCCAGGTTAGGAATCCCTGCTCTATGTTGATTCTTGGCTGAAGTCCTCATAAAGGAAAAGAACAGTCTGGGACATGAATTCATGGTTCTCAGACTGGCTGGATTTGGTATCACCTGTGCAGCTTTGAAAAACAACAGATTCTGGGCGTTGCCACCAAAACTCCAAGTCCACAGTCAGGCGGGAGTCGCTGGGCAAGCCAAAGATTGTCAAAACTTACCACACCAGAGTTTGTGAGTAGATCAGTTCTAGGACATTCCTGGCAATGTCAAACTCCTGTAAGCCAAGACTTGGGATAAGCCGCATCCCAATGATTCTGTGAAAATGTAATGAGTTTAGTACCCAAACCATCAACTCCCTCCTTCAAAAGATTCCTCACAATCGACACAGGAGGACAAATCCTCACCAGTTTGGAATAAAGTCATAAGTTCCCTTGCAAATTTCTGAAAATCCCAAGTATGAGCATGGTTTTGAAGAAATAATTGAGGGAAAATGGAATTAACACAATGCATTCGAATGGAGGTACTGCTCAAGTGGTTCCGAAAAATTCTAGAGAACATTATGTAAATTATCCCAACTACTATTTAAACAAATAATTAATTATGAATTTAAAATAGGTATTATTTAAATGAGATAATTATTTAAATTATCCCAACTATTATCTTGTTTATACCACCTTTTGCTTGTTAAACCTTTTTTTTCAGGGACCAAACTCGGCATTCTCAACCCAAATAAACTGAAAATTTTTCAGCTTTCAGTTACTGCTATTGAGTTAATGGTGTTTCCCTGTTTTCTAAATCCACAAGGAGGAACCCTACGTCCCCATTTATTCTGAAGAAACTTGAGACCACTTTGATTTTTTTCTTACGGAGGAACTGCCAGTAAAAAACTGTTGTAAAAAATAAACAAAACGACAACAACAACAAAAAACTTCTCACCTTTATGTCCAGACCCTGGACAGAGGCTGAACGAAAAGTGAGTTTGGGCAAACTGAGTGAGGACATTTGGCTTTCAACCTACCCACTGAGGAAGGAATCAGTATTGTGCCATGCCATCTTATCACTAGGGCAACTTGCAAAAGTAAGTAAATGTCTATTAGGCATGAGATGCTCATAATATTATTATAAAATAAATGAATAAATAAAAGAGGACCACACATGGGCCAATGAGGACATTGCCCTAATCCTGCACACCTGGAGTCTAAAATAAAAATTAGTGCATTAATTAAATTCAATGAAAGCAATGAGATAAATCTATAAGTACAGGCATGGAAGGATGACAAGGCGTACTGACAGAATTAGTAAGAGCAAACTCCATTAGCGATTTTGCAGTGTGACCCCATTTTTGTCTTTGAAAATTATATAGTATACACACACACAAAGCAGTGCATAGACAAATCTGGAGAAATATACATAGACTAGAATATTAAAATGGTCTGTTGTGGATAAGATTTCAAATGACTCTGTTTCTGTGTTTAATTTCTAGAACTTTCTCAGAAGATTGCATAGGGCCTATTGAACTAAATGAACCTTGACAACAGAACTGTCAGGTCAAGATGAAATTTCAGTTAATTCAGAAGAAAATAATATTTCAAAGGACAATAGGCAGACTTAGAACAACGTACGCAGACTTAGAACAACGTACACTTAGAGTACAGAAGGGACCCACACTTACTGCTCAGCCAGGACTATGGCTCTGGTTACAACGTCAGGTATAATTACTCGAGACAGACAAATATTTACCTCCTCAGGAACTCCCCCAGGAAGGAATCAGCTAAAGAGAACACAAAATCCATCAGAAGGAGCCGGTAGATTTCTTGGCCAATGAGCGTTTCCCAACACTGGAAAGCAAACAAGATTTGGGATGTGGGAGGAGGCAGCGGTCTCCACATAGTTCCCATCTGTTCCTGGCCCCCTGTGCTCATAAGAATGTGGCTGGTGGCTTAGTTTGACTGAGTCTTTGCGTGCCCAGAAAAGCAGACCCACTCTCAACAGAAATGCACCTTTAGGGTGAATTTGTTTTCAAGAATGTTTATTCTCGGGCTTCCCTGGTGGCGCAGTGGTTGAGAGTCTGCCTGCTAATGCAGGGAACGCGGGTTCGCGCCCTGGTCTGGGAGGATCCCACATGCCGCGGAGCGACTAGGCCCCTAGCCACAACTGCTGAGCCTGCGCATCTGGAGCCTGTGCTCCGCAACAAGAGAGGCTGCGACAGTGAGAGGCCCGTGCACCGCGATGAAGAGTGGCCCCCGCTTGCCACAACTAGAGAAAGCCCTAGCACAGAAACGAAGACCCAACATAGCAATCAATCAATCAATCTTTAAAAAAAAAAAAAAAAAAAGGAATTATGGTACAAAAATATCATGGGGAAAAAGTAAAAGTCCTTGTGAAATAAATAACTCCTTGGGAACCCTTAAAAAAAAAAAAAAAGAATGTTTATTCTCTTCCTGTGCTCCTTCTTCCCCCATTAAGGCTTGCCATCCTCAGGTACCCAAACTTTCCCTTCTCACTAGCTCTCCCCTTTAACACTTTTCTTCTTTGTCCTATGCCCTCTGGATCCCGTTTCTCAGCCAAGGAGAGCAGGAGGTGTCAATGGCTAATAATGCCTCCACTCCTTTTGCTTATTAACCTTATGAAAAACCAATTAATATCTTCTTGTTTAAGAAAGTGGCCTAGAGGTTTAGCAGACTAGCACAAACGGGAAGGTTGAATTAATCAGCTTATGAAAATGGTGGTTAGTTACCTCTGTAGGAAGTCAGTGCTATGAGCTGATGGATTGGGAGCTTTTAGATTTGGCTGAATGAGGAAAGTTTCAGGTATACAGCCCAAGGATGGATGGAAGAATGGATGGATGATTAGATGAATAGATGGACAAGTAGATGGACAGATGGATGGAAAAATAACATGATATCTGCTCTAATATCATAAGCAGAAGCTCTTGAGAAACTCACTTCCTCCCTGGTGGTCAAAGGCAAACTTAAGGCAAAACAGCATGGAAATCTCACCTCATCACCAGACACGGCCACAGTGTTGAGCCAATAGTGACAAAGAATTCCAATGATTGGTAATTTCACCAAGATGTTTCTAAAAAACAGCAGCAAAAACAACTACCATTACCCTCCACGGCAGTCATTAGTGCTGTTTGCCAATATTTCCTTTGGGGCATATGGTAGGATGGAAATTCCTGCCCCCCTGTGGTTGAGTGGGTCTATATCGCTAGATCTGGCAAATGAGTTGTGAGCAGAAACGATGTATGTCATTTTGTGTCACTTCTAGACTAGAGCATTTAAATGCCAGTGAGACTCTTCAAGACTTACTGTCTTCCCTCTGGAATGACAATCAGAAGTATTTGAGATGGTTGCTGCAATCTCAGCCTGGATCCCTGAGTGACTAACATGAGCAGAAATCCCCTGCCAATCCACAATGGGCATGTAGCATGGACAAGAAATAAACATTTGTATTCTAGACCACTGAGAGTTTGAGGCGGGGGATGTTTGTTACCACAGTTTAACCTCATTTATTCCGACTGATACACCTTCTTTTGGGTATCTCCAAATTACCTGATTTCATTTCTCACTGTAATAGTAGTACATATACATACTATTCATCAGGTGCTACCGTGGACAGTAAACATGCTAAGCACTTTATCAAATCATCCCTCTTAATCTTTACAACTCTATCATAGGGTAGATAGTATATTATGCCTATCTTACCGATGAGGAAACAGAAACGTAGAGAGATGAAATAACTTGTATGAGATCACACTATTTGTTTAGGGTCATGGCAAAGGTTCAAACCGAGGACCATCTGATTTAACAGCCTGAGGTCTTAAACCCAGTCACTTTGCCTAAATCAATGCCTTCTGGTTTTAAGAAGTCTTCAGCATTGGTGTGCCAAGAATCATGCACAACTAGACCAGTGATTCTCAAAGTGTGGTCCCCAGACCAGCAGTAGCATCTGTAAACTTGTTAGAAAGTCACATTTTCTGGCCCCAACCCGGATCTGCTGAATCAGAAACTCTGGGGTTGGGGCCCAGCAATCCTTCCAGGTAATTCTGGTGCACGCTAAAAGTTGAGAACCATTGCACTAGACAACATTGTGAAGAAAGGAACAGGATCCGTCTTTTTCAACTCCAGATCCCAAACCTCTTACCCAGTGCTTAGCCTATAGTAGACCCTCAATAGCTACTAGATTAACACCTTAGTATACAGTGATACTGTGATTTATAATAAGAAATATGTATTTGGTCTTCTTTCCCTTTTCTGGCACTGAGCTCCTAAAGCCGTTGGAATTTCCTAAATGAGGAGAGCTATCAAGGTGCCTTTTGTTATATTAATGAAGTGACTGTTGGGAAGCCCCGAGGTCTATTAAGGTTAGGGGCTGGTTGCCATGACAACCAATCCTGTGATTAGAGGGTCTGAACTCAGCTTGCCTATCTCAGACTCCAGGGAGGGGAGAGGGGCTGGAGTTGAGTTCAACCACCAGTGGCCAATCATTTAATCAATCATGTCTATGTAATGAAGCCTCCGTAAAAACCCAAAAGGAGGGGGTTCAGAGAGCTTCCGGATGGGTGACAGGACAATATTTGGAGAGAGTGGAAATCTCTGAGAGGGCAAGGAATCTCCGCACCCCTTCCCCATACCTTGCCCTACATACCTCTTCTACCTGGCTGTCCCTGAGTTATATCCTTTCATAATAAAGCAGTAATCTAGTAAGTAAAGTGTTTCTCTGAATTATGTGGGCCGCTCTAGCAAACTAATCAAACCTGAGGAGAAGTTCATTGGAACCTCCGATCTCTAGCTAGTCGGTCAGAAGCCCAGGTGACAACATGGATCTGTGACTGGCATCTGAAGTAGGGGTGGGGGCAGTGTTGTGGGACTGAGCCCTTACCTTGTGGGATCTGACGCTATCTCCAGGTAGATAGTGTCAGAGTTGAATTAAACTATACGACACCAACTGATAGTGGAGAATGGTTTAGTGATGTGGGAAAACCCCACACATCAGAATTGGTGTCAGAACATATACATTTACTGCAGTATAACTCCAGGTTAAACTAGAAAACACACTCTTTTAAGCCAAGAGAAGCTTATCATAGGTCAGAATGATTGTCTATTTCTGAGCTTTCTCGTTTTCTCTGCGTGTAGAGAAGATTTTAAATATTTTATGAAGCAATACATAGGGCTAATATATATTAAAAGATAATGAATCTCTCTTGGGATCAGAAAAATGCAAATTAGATAAAGGGATTAGATCAAAATGACACACTGAGCATACATGCCTACCACCTCTCTATGCAAATTCTATTGAAATGATAGAAAAGTTAAAAGCTAAAAGACCCATAAAGCAGAGGAAAACAAAAAAAGTCACCAAGGACAGACCAGAAATACAGAGGGATTTATGGAAAATAAAAAGCAGAAATAAAAATATGAAAAGATTAAAGAAAGATTAAAATATAAAAAGGGGTTGGAGAAAACCCCAGTTTAAAACAAATTTGGCAGAGGACTTCCTCAGAGCTTGTGGTAGTTCTGAGGATGCCCGGAGCTTAGAGACAGCAGATACGAAGTGTCTGGAAAGGGCAGCTGGGTGATTATTTGACTTTGCTAGATGTCAGAAAACCTCAAAGCAACACCTGCAGACCTCAGAAGAGGTAGTTAGAATACAGAGTCTTTGGCCCACTCAAACCCGCATTCAAGTAGAAAGGCAAAATAAAAGACATGTGGGAATGTGGAATTACTTAGAAGGCTGACCATCCTGAGATCTACTCTAAAATGATGTCTTATCGTCTGCTATAAAACGAGGAAGTTGTAAGTAGGATACATTTAACAAACACTGGTGAGCAAAGAAGCCAGTCAAACTTAATGTGTATGTCCAAAAAAATTGCTTTATGCCCCTGAATTGTACATTTAAAATGGTTAAAATGGTTTTTTTAACCACAACAACAAAAAAATCCCAATTGTTTCTAACCATTGAAAGGAGGCACCCAGACGTGTAGGGTGGGTAGAAGTGAAGGCTTTCTCAGATTTTTTTCCTCAGGTGAATAATACATATATAGATTAACTCTAAACATTAATCTTAGAAGTCAGCCAATTTTTTCTGTGAAAGGCCAGACAGTAAATAATTTTGGCCTTGCAGGCCATACAGTCTGTGTCCCATCGCTGCAGTTGTAGCGGGAAAGCAGCCATAGATAATATGTCACCAGTGGACATGGTTGCACTCCAATAAGATTTTATTTATGAAAATGGGAGGCAGGCTGGGCCTGCAGGTCGTAGTTTGCTAACTGCTGATCTAAAACATATATGTGTATATATGTATATGTGTGTGTTAAAATATGCTTGTTACAAATTTAAGGGTAACAAATGTTTAAGATCTGTATGAAGAAACTATAAACATAGACATAAGCATAGATATGCTATTCCAGGAGCAAGGAATGGCCAGTGCAAAGGTCCTGAGGTGGGTATGCAGTTTGGCATGTTTGTGAACAATCAGAAGGCGAGTGAGGCTGGGGGCACTGAGGAAGGCGGGGGAGAGGTAGAAAATGAAGTTGGAAAGCTGGCCAGGAGCCAGATCTCAGAGGCCATGGTAAGGTAATGGCTCTGGAATTGATCAGCAAAGAAAGTCAATCTACGTGTACAGCCTTATCATTATAAACACCACTGTAACCAGGAATTGGTCAGGGCACTAGCCAGGAAGAAGCAATAAGGACACAATTTGGGTAGTTTTATACTCTGTTTATCAAAACTGTGGGGTCACCTCTAGCACATACAGTGCCTTTGTGGGAATCACAAAAAGACACCCCTTCCCAGCCAATGAACTGCCAAAAACCAACCCCTCCACTTCCATTTGGGTGGCTGAATTACAAAAATGCACCTGCTCCTCCCGGATGATTCAGTGGGTACTCGGCCTCACAGTTTGACTCATGGGAACACTGGATGATATCAGTCCCCACACAACGCCTTAGTCAAGAACATTTGTGCAGTGCACAACCTGCCCATCTGTACATCTCATAACTGAGAACTATGTTAATCCTCAGGCTGGGAGCAATTGGAAAAGATAAGCCATTACTCTGAGCAAAAGGCAGATGTACTCAATAATTGTATTTCCTCAGGGCTCTTTGGACTTCATGGCTATTAACCCATACCATAAAAACACACTTTACTCTTGAAATTCTTTCTGGAAAACAGAACTTTGATACTTGAGTGTAACCTTTTCTAGCTTCCATCCATTTCCCTCCATAAAAATGGAAGCTGGTGTGGGGAGTGATAGCCACACTTACCGGATCAGGAGGACACAGACTTCATGCCTTGGCACCTCATAGTGCTCCACCAGCCTGAACATGGAGTAGAAGCGAGGCACGACCAGGTTGATGCAGGACACAACGAAAGGCAGTAACAGTACCGCCCCGGGGTTCCCGTGGTTCGCCACGAACTACAGGGGATGGAGGGAGAGAATCAAGATGCCAACTGTACACTGGACCCCTCTCTGCCTGACTCAGAAGACCCCCCCACCCCCGCCGTCACAATGGGAAAACCGCAGAAGTAGATCCTCTGAGGTTAGCTATTAAGGTACCATTTATCCAGCACTTACCCTGGGCCGAGAATTACCCACATGATGCTTTAATTCCCACTACAGCCCAGCAGGTGGGTGTTAATAGACTTAACTGATGGACAACCTGAGGCTCAGAGAGGTGAAGATACTTGCCCAGGGTCACCCAGCTAGGAAGTGGCAGATTCAAACCCAGGTCTATCAGACTCAGGGACCTGAGCTCCAACAGCCATTCTGCGACTTTACTTTGCTTACCAAGAGGTTTGGAAGAATGCGAATGTGCTCCTGGCCTTTGGAACAAAAGCTTGAGTCACTGAAGCTACCACACAAGGGAATTTCTCCTCCCCTCTCCTGCATGCCCTTGTTCATTTCACCAGGCTTCGCCTGTCCTCAGGTGCTGAATTAGGGGCAAGGGGAGCCTCTACTAGCACATGCTGCACATTTGTATGAGGGTCAGAGGGGCGTCCCTGCCTTCAGGTGTTTGGCTGGAAGGAAGCCTGGGCTGCCCCTCTGCCAGACGCCCTTGGGGTAAGGGATTCCAGTGGATTTATCGATGTCTGACAATTTCCCATTCCCCACCCCCAGGCCTGACTCTGCCTCTATCTACCTCTAGATGGTTTTGAAAGCACCACATGTACTTCTGGCAGTATCTTTGGAGCCAGAGTAACCTAGGTTCAAATGCTGCCCCCCTCCCCATGCTTATAAGCTGCAAGGTTTCGAACCAGATGCATAGCTTCTCTGAGCCTCTGTCCCAGTCTGCATGATAGGGAGATTATCACGTAACCCACAGAGACACTGTAAGAATTAAGTGAGACCAAATAAGGGAACGTCTAGCCGCAGGGCTGCTAAATGACACGGCTGGGGGCACCATTCACGAGAAACTGTAGCTGCCAGTGAATGCGACCCCTGGAGTTGTGCAGAGGGTTGATCCTGCCTGGCACAGGCAGATGTTCAAACAATGGGAATGATTCCACTTCTACCTCCTCTCCTCCTTAGCTGCCCTCCTTCACTTCAGGTAAGTGTGAAGAAAATCTTCCAGGTCAAGGAGAAACTCAGAAGTCTCCTTTATACCTACAACTGCCCTGTCACAGCTTCCACCCTAGGTAGGCAGTGCCAGACCCCAGAGGACAGCGATTCAATTTTGTCTCTTTCAGGGAAATCCTTAATATGGTTAATGACAAAGCCTTAGGTTTATATAATCTCACACCCATTTTCTTGCTGGCTCCTTCGGTTTTTCATCCATTGGGTTGAGCACCTACTACGTACCAGGTATTGGGCCAGGTGCCTCACTATTCTTTTGAAGAGACAAATGCATAAACAAGCATTTTCAATGTTGCATGTGACCAGCGCACAGGGAAAGATTGCAGAGTCAGGCACACCTAACTCAATCTAGTAAGGGTGGTGATGCTGAGAAAAGACTTCCTGGAGGAAGTGTCACTTGTGCTGAGGTCTAGAGGAAGAAAAGGAGGAGCTTGCCAGATGAAGGGAAGTGGGGGAGGGCAGTGCAGGATGAATGTTTCCCATCCAGAGATGAGGAAAAACATGGTGTGTTCAGGGAACTATGGACACACCATTTAGTGTTGCTGGTGTGAGATATGGGTGGCTGTGGGGTGTTGAGGCTAGAGATGCGGGCAGGGGTCACATCACAAAAGATCTATCAATCATGCCATGGAGGATAGATTTTATATTTAGAGTAATGGGAAGCCATTAAAGAAAGTGACACAATCAGACCAACCTGCACCACAATTCTAGGGGTTGGCAAAATGGGCTAAAATTAGTCCCATTTTCCAGAAGACTGAAACCTACAGAAAAACAGTACTTTGTCCACCCAGCTAATTAGTCTCAGAGTTCATATCATTAAAAAAAAAAAAAAGAAAAAGCTAACATTCCTTCAATCACCCACGGTACCAGGCACTAAGTAGACTCTCCACATAACTTTTCTCTAGTCCTGACCACACACCTACAAAGCAGGTAGTCCCAGTTTACAGGTAAGGAATCCAGGGCTTGGGAAGAGTAAATCACTTGCCAAATTCCATCTGTTCACAATACTTATTGAGTGTCTACTCGGTGCCAGGGGCTATGAGAGACATTAGGGATATAATAATAAAGGAGGAAACCAGAACCTGATCCCAGGTCTGTGGCCAAAGTTCCCATCTCTCCACTAGGCCAGCTTCCCACTCTGAGGTGTTCACACACGTCACCTGGGTATGTTCTTGTGATGCAGATTCTGGGTCCGTGGGTCAAGGGAGGGACCCAGGATTCTGCATTTTTTAGCAAACTTCCCGCTGGTGCCGATGCTGCTGGCCACGACCCCAGTTTGAGTGGTGGGCTCTCCCCTCCCCTCCCCCTCCTGCATCCCGTCCCTTCACCTGCTTCTCTGTGCTCTGGACCCTGGAGTTCCTGCCTCTCTGGTTACCTCTGAGTTGTTCTCAGCCAGGTAATAAACGGCTGTACAGCAGGCAATGCTCACTCCAGTAGAGACAACCCAGGCTGCCAGGTGGGCAGCGAAGCGAATCAACCGCTGATTGAGTGTTAACTTGACTTTCTCCTGACGGATTTCTGACAGGTTCTCCTGTAAACACAAGGAAATCAAGTTCACCCGCAGACCCACTCCACGGTCAGCAAAGATTCCCCCCCAGGTCTTGCTGCCCCTAGTGACACAAACCCACCCCAGATCCACAAGAAAGAGGGGGAAAGTGCACAATGAACTTGGATTAAGAGACCTGTGGGAAAATCTCTAATGGGCAAGACCCCCATCATTTCATTAACTACATCTTCCCTCTCAGAGAAACAGATTGGGACCATGATCTTGGGAAAATACATTGAGGCCATAGAACCTCCTTGAAGAATAAGGCTGTGTGTCTACACCAGGGAACCCTCTTGTCAAAGCCCCTTCGTCTATAAATTCTGCTTGCTCTTTTTTTTTTCTTTTTTGATATTTTTTTCTATAGACCGGGGTTTGTCAACCTTAGCTCTATCGTCATGCAGAGTTTGATAATCCTGTGACAGGGGGGCTGTCCTGTGCACTGCAGAATCTTGAGCAGCATCCCTGGCCTCTACCCACGAGGTGCCAGGACCACACACTCCCTGGCTGCAACAACCAAAAAAGCCTCCAGACATTGCCATGCGTCCCCAGGGCAAAACCGCCCCGAGTTGAAAACCACTGGATAAAAATTTAAACCTGGAACTGTGAGGTCGAGAAGTATTTACATTTAGACCTTTGTTAGAAATTGTTAAACTGTCCTCCGGCGAGCTTATATCAATAACAAAGCCACCACGTTGTGTGAAAATGTCCATTTCCCTACACCATCACCGGTCCTGGGCATTTAAAATAGATTTAGGGTTTTTTTGCCAATATCATGGAGAATTTAAAAAAAAATTCATTATTACTTTAAGAAAAGTTACAGACATATTGAAGGAGGAGCGAGGACTGGCCATGGGAAGGGGTGTAAAGCTAGCTTGCCTTACCCTTATCTCAGTGCTCAGATTCTTCTGTTTCAGCTTTACAGCGCTTTCATGAGTGACGGTGAAATCCCAGCAAAAGATGAGTTTAGCAATCCGTCTGGAGTAAATGTGTGGGTTAATTAAGTTGTTCCGGAAATACCTGGCCATGCTAGGGAAGGCAGAAACCAAAATACCCAAAGGTTATTAGGACAGGCATTGGGGGTGCAGGGAGTATAACAAAGAAAAGTCCCATCATTAACGGTGAAAGGCAACATGGAAGAGTTAGCCCCAAGTTCTTCTGGAACAGGGCAACAGCAAACAGAATAGTCAGGAATGCCGGCTTTGGGATCTGACTTTGTAATCTTAGATTGCCAGCTGGGGGATTTTGTCATTTTAACTGTTCTGACCCTCAGCTTCCACCACTATATAATGGGGAGAATAATGGTTCACACCTCACAGAGTTATTATGGGAGTTGTATTAGTTTCTGCTATAACAAATTGCCCCAAACTTACTGGCTTAAAACAGCACTTATTTATTCTTACTGGAGGTCAGAAATCAGAAAATGGGTCTAAAATCAAGGTATTGGCAGAGTTGTATTCCTTCTGGAGACTTTAAGGGAGAATATGTTTCCCTGCCTTTTTCCAGCATCTAGAGGCTGCCTACATTCCCTGGCTTGTCGCGCCTTCATCTTCAAAGCCAGAAGAGTAGCATATTCCACTTTCTCTCTGACTTTGACCCTCCTGCCTCCCACTTTCAAGGACTTTGGGATTACATTAGCCCATTTTAAGATCCTTAATTTCATCAATCAAAATCGCTTTTGCCAAAATAATAAAAAAATTAAAAATTAAAATTAAAAAAAAATTTTTAAATCCCTTTTGCCAGATAAGGTTACATATTCACAGGTTCTGGGGATTAGGACATGGACATCTTTGAAAGGGGGAGCATTATTCAGCCCACCACAAGAGTCAATGTAGCCCTTAGGGCAGTAAGCACACGATAAAGGCAGCTGTTACTATCATGGAGATGTCAGTAGGATTCAGTGAAACTGGGCCCAGGAAGCACTTAGCACTAAGCCTGGCATGTAAAAAATGCTGAGTAAAATGGACACTACCTTTCCAAAATTTGCCACCACTGAGTAATAACAGCTTAAGAAACAGAAACATTTCCTAGTTTGATAGGACAAAACAGAATCTTGTTTTATTTTGGATGATCGTGCTGGCAGTGAGGTTGTTATGGGATGAATTGTATCCTCTAAAAATTAATATATTGACGTCCTAACCCCTAGTACCTGAGAAATTGACTGTATTTGGAGATAGGGTCTTTACAGAGGTAATTAAGTCAAAGTGAGATCATTTTAGGTGAGCCCTAATCCAGTATGGCTAGTGCCCTTATAAGAAGGGGATATTAGGACTCAGATATGCACCAAGGGCAGATCACATGAGGACACAGTGAGAAGGCAGCTGTCTGCAAGCCAAGGAGAGAGGCCCAGGAGAAACCAACCCTGCTGACACCTTGAACTTGGACTTATAGCCTCCAGAATTTGAGAAGAAAAATTTTTGTTGTTTAAGTCCCCCAGTCTGTGGTACTTTGTTTCAAAGACCTAGTAAACAATAGGTTTAACAGATTGAGCATCTGTACCTCCTCTTTCACCGTTGTCAATTGACAATGGTCAAAACTACTTGAGTTGGGGCTTCCCTGGTGGCACAGTGGTTGAGAGTCTGCCTGCCAATGCAGGGGACACGGGTTCGAGCCCTGGTCTGGGAAGATCTCACATGCCAGGGAGCAACTGGGCCAGTGAGCCACAATTACTGAGCCTGCGTGTCTGGAGCCTGTGCTCCGCAACAAGAGAGGCCGCAATAGTGAGAGGCCCACACACCGCGATGAAGAGTGGCCCCCGCTAGCCGCAGCTAGAGAAAGCCCTCGCACAGAAACGAAGACCCAACACAGCCATAAATAAATAAATAAATAAATAAAAGAAAGTCTTTCTTCTTAAAAAAAAACCAAAACTACTTAAGTCATTGCATACTTATTTTCAGACTGACAAATTTCTTTAAAAGCACATGAAAACTTCTCTTCCTCTATCCAAACTTATACTTTATGTTCTAGGACAAGGAACGATCAGACAGCAATAGAAAGTTGAAATTGCAGAGAAACTGTTTCTCCAGTAACTTTTGAGTCTCTTGAATTTTGCCTAAATCTAAAAAGAGCTTAGAATCAGAAAATGCAGACATTCTATACCTGAAGAGCAAACTGAAAAAGCAGACAACCAAGCACGCTCCGATTGTGAAGATGTAGGCCAGCTGCATGTTGTAGGAGGTCCCACTGTTCCCATGCTGGTTTGCAGTATTGGTGTAAAAGCCGTAGTACATCACTGTGTCCGTAAAATAACCCTGAAAGGGACAATAAACCCCAGGTCAGGTGGATCTCTTGAGAAAACAATGAATGACTATGGTCTGCACAGTTGACCTGTTCCGTATGCAAGAAGTCTGCACTGGTCAGTGTAGATATTTTGTTTGCCAGGAAAGAGGCACCCAAGGCCACTGAGAACCTAGACATCGTATCACTAGGCTCTCAGAGGTGGAAAGGAATCTCAAACCAACATAACTTTACAATGGAGGGACCCAGCGATCACCACCTGGACCCAGTGACCAAGCCAAGCATGATTAAAAGCAGGACAGCCAGCCATTTTGTGCCTCTGTCCTCTATCAAGTATTATGGTCAAACAGGTTTAAAACGAAACAAATCAAGCCTTTAGGTCTAAAGTTCAATTTACAGGAAATAAGGAGTCTGTATAAACTAGAGAAACAAATTAGAGAGACCCGGAGGAAACAATTTGACAATTGTAGAAAGTAGAACATTGGAATCTGCATGACAACTGGCCTGGTTTCTGCAATAAGCCCATGTCAAGAAAAAAGGAGGAAGGGACTGAGGAGATCATTCTAGATTAATAGAGACTTCAGAGAAAAACAACTGAATGCAAAGAGAGTGTGGTCTTTGCTTGGATCCTGGTCTGAACAAAAAGCTATGAAAGACATTTGGCGGACAACTGGGAAAATTTGAATATGGTCTGGATTTTAGATGATATTAACTTTTAATATTGCCAGGTGTGATAATGTATATGCCTGCAGGAAAATGTCCTCATTGTCCAGAGATGCATATTAAAGAAATTCAGCTGATGTCTGTGATTTACTGTAAAATACTTCAAAAAACAATAAGATAAAACAAATTTGGGAAAATGGTAGCAATTTAAAATCTGCGTAGTGGGTCTTTGGGTGTTTATTTTACTACTCTTTATTTTCCTGTATGTTTGAAATTTTTCATAATAAAATGTTTCATATATACAAATATACACAATAATGAGAAAAAAGTGAAGGATAAATTGACACAATAATTCCATTTGAATGTGTCTATCCCAAGGAAAAAAAAATTTTAACAGAAAAAGAAAAAAGAAAGACGAATGGAGGAACCTTACTGTGAATGCTCTACTACAAGAGTAGGCAAACTCTTTCTGTAAAGAGCTAGATAGTAAATATCTTGGGCTTGGCCAGCCCATAACCGCTCACCTCTGCTATTGTAGCAGGAAAGCAGCACAGACACGGAAACAAATAGTTGTGGCTGTGTTCCAAAAGAACTTAACCGAAAAGACACCGAAATTTGAATTTCATATAAATTTTATGTTTCACAAAATGTTATCCTTCTTTTCATTTTTTTCCAACCATTTAAAAACGTGGAAGGCAATCTTATTTTGCAGGCTATACAGATTTGGTTCTTGGGCTGTAGTTTGCTTATCCACAGAATCTCAGTGGCAGAAATCTCTTCTAGAAGGTAAACTCACAAGGCAGGGGCTATGTGCTTCAGTAAGGAGCTAGGTAGATATACCGTGGTTGTTAATAAAAAGAATAATATGGATGTATATCCATGCTCAAGATTCATAGTAATGCAAAAAAAAAAAAGTTGCAAAGCAAGATTTGTAGTATCTCATCTTCTTTTATTAAAAAAAAAAAAAAGTTTAACTATCTATCTACCTATGTATCTATGACTGTATAGAAAGAAAAATGGTGGACAGAGGTACACTCCAAACTGGAGAGTTAGACAAAAGAAGGAGGGTAAAATAGACTTTCTCTTAGTTTGCTCTCTTCTATACTAGGAATTTTTTTCTTAAGGAGGACTGTATTTTGTAGAAAGAAATAAAAGAAAGAAAAGGTAGATCTGTGAACACCAGTATGAGATGTCCGCTACATATTAGGTGGAAGAAAGCAAGTCATAGGCAGTCTATAGGAATAATTCATCTTTTGTTAAAAAAAGATGCATATGTCCATGCACAATGTGTCCATTTGTGTGCAGAGAAGAGGATTCTGGACAACAAAAAATGTTAACAACATGTTCACCTCAGGAGACAGAAATTCTACTAGGCTGTGTATATGTTACTTTGGGGGAAAAAAAGAAATCATTTTAAACACCCTCTTTCCCCATCGGTTGACTCCCAGGCAAAACGAGAGGCCTGGAAGGGTGACGGGCAGACCTGTCCCTGGGTCTCCAAGGTGTGAACTCCGGGCAGGGGATGGAGCACTTACAGCCCCGGTTAAAAATTCCAGTCCAGTGAATCGGAGGTGGTTCTTCTCGGCCATGGTTAACTGAGGGATTATGATGAAGCTGAAGGTCACAATGAACAAGAAAATGTTGAACTTCAAAAGCCACCTCAGAAAGTTGAAATAGGAGAGGACGCTGGTGCCGAACTTGCCTCCGATGACCTTGAGTGTTTTCTGCCACAGGCTGATGGAACTGAACAGTTCCGACAGACTGTTCTTGGATCTCCGGCATGCCTGCGGGTAGATACAACGTGCGCGGCTGGACCATCCCTCAACAAATGTCTACTGAGCAGGCTCCAAAATAGCAGCAATGGCCACTGTTTCTAGAGCGGTACGATGCGCCAGGCGCCACGCTAAACGCTTTTGCAAACGTTATCTCATTTAATCCGCAGGACCACCCTCTAAGGTGAGTGCTATTATTTATTACCTTCCCAGGTTTGCTATTGAAGGTGACACTCACAGTGGCTAAGTTGCCCAGATAACTCAGCGACCTCGTAGACTTTCCCATGCCTGTCTGTTTTCCCCACACCTAGACTGACCCAATTTCTACGTCTTTCAAGGAAATAGCCCTGAACTTTGGTTCCTCCTCCCCGTGGGTCCTTTCTCATCCCTACTCTCCCACCTCCCTGGTTTCACCCTACTCTGTGCCCATTTACTGACCGCAGTAAAGACCGATTTACCAATGAAATGGAATTCAGACACTGAGCACAGCCGATGAGCTCCAGGATACGACGGGGCTGCTTACTTTTCTCTTTGTCAACAATTTTCCTGTGGGAAAGGGCAGAAGAAAGTGAGAGATACCAATGTTGTATTGCATTCATTCCCCAAATATTTCCTGAGTGCGTGCGATGTGTCAGGCATGGTCCCAGGTGGTGAGGTAGAGATGGATTTCCTCAGCTCATGGAGCAGACATCCTAGTTGGAAGAGAAAGAAAATAAACAATAAATAGAAAAATAAAGTGGGTAAATGATATAGGATAATAGAAGGTGAGTTGTACTATGGGAAAGAAAAAGGAAAAACAGAGTAAGGAGGTGGGAAATGCTGGGGTGAAGACCGTGGTACAATTTCAATAGTGCAAAGTGTTTGCGCCAAGTCTTAAAGGAGAAGAGGGGTTAGTCTATGGATAAGGGAGTGTCTGAATATAGGGAACAGCCAGTGCAAAGCCCCAAGGAGACCAAGACAGCTGGAATGGAATGAGTGGGGGAAGGGTGAAGGGTGTGAGTGATAACCGTGGGTAGGTGGGTGGGGTCCTATAAGTCAGTGGTTCTCAACCTAGGAGATTTTGCCCCCAAGGGACATTTGGGTAAGTCTGGAGACTTTTGGGGTTGTCAAACTGGGGGTAAGGAGGGCACTGACATCTAGTGGGTAGAGACCAGGGATGCTGCTATACACCCTACAGTGAACAGGACAGCCTCCCACAACAGAGAATGATCCAGACTCAAATGTCAGGTTGAAAATCGTGCTGTAAAGTCTTTCGGGCCATACAAGGTCTGCACTCTGTGACAGAGGAGGCCATGCAGAGTTTGAAACGGAAGAGTGTTTTCAAAAAGATCCATCCGCAGTTTTCTCTTTACTTCTCCATGAACGCATGGCATCTCCTTTGCTCTGGCCCCTTCCTGGCTCTCTTTTGTCCACCCCAAAGGTCCACCACCACATCACCATCTTCCAAGGCTCAGCTCACAGATGCCCCCTGCTTTGCCCAAGGGAACTATATTTCTCCTTCTAATCCTCCCCCTGCAATCTCCTTCCACCTTGATTTGGCCTGATTTTCTTTCTGCCATTTATAAGTTACTTGTTGACCAATCTATCTCCCCTGCCAGACTCGGAACCTCAGAACAATTGCATCATTGAATTATGTATTAGCAATTGCATCCACTCTACTAGTTTCTGCCAACTGCTACAAACTGCAAAAAGAAAAAGAAAAAGGCTGAGGAATGGTAAATGTAAGAAGGGCTGAAGGCTTAAACAGCCCTCGCTCTTGTTTTTGAATTCCTGGGCTTAGAAAGCTTCTGAGGTTTTGTTTGTTTGGGTTTTGTGCTCCCCTGCCCCAGCGCCTTGTGGCTTGCAGGATCTTAGCTCCCTGGCCAGGGACTGAACCTGGGTCGAAGCAGTGAAAGCGCCCGAGTCCTAACCACTGGACCACCAGGGAACTCCCTGCCCTCACCCCCTCACCTTTTTTTTTTTAAACAGTAGTTTGAGATTTACAGAGAAGTTACAAAAAGAGAACAGAAAATTCCCATCTACTACTCACCATTTCCCCCCTTTAACATCTTACATATCCATGGTAGGTCTGTCACAACTAAGAAACCAACACTGGTGTCTAACTTTTACCTAAACTCCAGACTATTCCAATTTTACTAGTTTTTCCACAGGTGCCCATTTTCCACTCCAGAACCCATGCAGGAAACCACATTGCATTAATTGTCATGTCTCTTTAGAACACTTTAGCATGTGACCGTTTCTCAGACTTTCCTTCTTTTTGATGACCTTGACAGTTTTGAGGAATACTCCTCAGGTATTTTGAAGAATGTCCCTCGATTGGGGTTTGTCTGATTATTTTGTCTGGTTAGACTAGGGTTGCTGGTTTTAGGAGAGAGTACCATAGAGGGGAACTCCTGATCACATGACTTTCCCTGGGAATGTTAACCTTGACCACCTGGTAGTATTAGCCTGACTTCACCCCTGGGAAGCTACTTCCCTCTTTCCACGCTCTGCTCTCAGGAAGCAGGTCACTAAGCACAGCCCACACTCCAGGCAACCAACACAGATTGTGTGGAATTCTTCGGTAGGAAGATTGTCTCTTCTCTTGCATTTATTTATTTCTTATCTTTCCAACATGGGACAAGAGTAGAAGATTGAGGTTTCCATGAAATCTGAGCAAGAAGAAAAGCTTTTGGTCCATACCTAAGGTTCCTTTTCTCTTCCATGGTCCTTGGCTGATTCCTGATGGCTTTAATTCTGTCTCTAGATGTCATGGGTATCAGAGATGCAATTAACTTTTGTCCTGCAGAAAAAAAATGGAGTTTATTTTTTTCTCCTTTAACAGAATAATAGCATTTGAAAATATGGTGCTGAAGATAGAGCATGTTTTTATAAGAGCACAAAGAAAGAAGAATATATGTACTCAGTGATCCCAAAGGTCACAAATAAAAACAAGAAGACGGCACGTACACGTGTGAAATCTCGAAGCCAAAGAAAATGATAGTTTGCACGCAATTCTAATTCAGTGCTTTCCTTTTTCCCACGACAAGGAACAGTCACCAAAGCTGATGAGACCCAGAATGTTCGGTCAGCCTGGCTCTCCTCCCTCTGTAATTTCCCGCATGGCTTTCTCTTGCCCCCTGAACTCCAGGCCCAAGCATCTTCTTGACTTTTCTTGACTGTTGTCTTGTGCTCCTCCATCCCCTGGAAGATGAGGACTCCCCCCCTCCTCTCCCAAGAACCCAAATTCCCACTTTGGGTCAGCGTGGCAGATACTGTTGGTCATCTATCCCGCAGTCAGCTCTCCTTTTTGACAGAATCCCAATCTGGTTCAGAAATCTACGGCCGTCTCTCCCATGGCCCTGGGCTTCTGCAGGGTGGGACCCATCTCCAGGCACAGGGGACAGATCCCAGTGAATCCAAGCCTATCTTGATGGTCCCAGCCCCCTTGCAGGTGACCTGTTCAGGCCCAGGCATGTGACACGTTGGCCAATGTTCTGTGAGGGGTGGTCTGCTGAGGAGTTTCTTGGAAAAGGTTTCTTCCCTCTCAAAAAAGCAAGACTCAAAAAACAAGGAAAAGGCAGTCCCTTCTCGCTCTGGGTGGTGTTGTGTCCGCATGTAACGCCTGGCACTGCTGTCCCCGCTCCAGTAACAGTGGAGGGACAGCTGGGGGCCCGCCGGGGCGGTGACCGGGAGCGGGCTGGCTCCTGGCCCTGTTAGGGAGCTGCACGGAACTCCTCGTTTCAGTGACATAGCTGAGGTGGAGAGAGAGTTCCCAGAAGAGGGCCACCAAATCACTCGGCTGAAGATGAGGAGTTTGAGTGCCTCCTGAGAGGGAAGTGGGAGTAGACAGAAAGGAAGAAAGGCGAAGGAGGGAAGAGGAAAGAAACCTGGTTTCATGGCGGACTTGACAAAAGAGGCATCCCTTGTTGCCAAATCCAGAGTGGAGAGGGATAGGACCAAAGCAGGACAGGATGGTGGTTAAGGTGTCAGGCTTGGGAATCAGGCAGACCTGCATTTGATCCCAGATCTGCCACATCATTTAATTTCCCTGAGCCTCAGTATCTTCATCAAGCAAATGGAAATGGCAGGCATGCCTGTCTCATGGGTGTGGAGTGTGGCAAGTAAATAAAACTAAACTCGATGGATGACAAAAAGGCAGAACACTGGGCACATGAAATGCGCTTGATCAAGGTAAACTCCTTCTTTGGTATCAGACGTTCTCAGAGTGACCCCTTCCGCGGCCCTGAGCATCCTCAGGTCATCTACCAAACCTCCACCCTGATCGAAGTCTTAAAACCAAAACCCTGTGGGCAACTTGGAAGGTGCTGTTCCCGTTCTAACTCCTCTGCCCCAGGGTCTCACTACCTTGGATGTTCTCATGTGAAGTACGAAGGGTGTCTAAGCCCATGCTTTCTGAGCTATGAAGGGTCTGAGAAAACGATTCATTCACAGGTGTTGAAAACCGTAATAACTGCTTGCCCTTTTTGTCATTCCAATTGCTGAAAATCTGAGAGTCTGTCACATCAATGTCAGAAATGGAGGAGACCAAACTAAAGCTTGAGTTCGCCAGTGTCTTTTCTGGAACAATCTGACTTGAAGATGGATGGCTTTGGACCCCAGATGGGACATTCTCAACCTCAACGATGATTTCATTCACTTGGTCACCAGACAGCATCTCTGGCTTCCTCCAAGCCTTACTCTCCACCAGGGTGGGCCTCCCAAGACCTCATACAGCAATCACACTGGCATTGTTGGGAACCTCCAGGAAAAGGGATGACAGCCACAGAGAGCCACCCCATTCACAGTTTTTAATGCCAGGATGAGATGGACAAAGCTAGCCCCACACAGATCATAGCACAGTCCCCCACATCTACACCGGAGGGGTCTCCTCGTGAAGAGGTGTGGTTTTTCTGCAGAGACTACTGTCGCAGTAGCTAGGTAAGAGACCAGAAACAGAATTCTTTATTGAAGACAATGGGATTCTAGAAACAGAAGGCAGAGATTCTTCTAAATGACTCATAATGAAAGGGCAAGATTTTCTTTTTAATTTGGTGTCTCTGGTCTAAAACTCATGTTTTATATTTATAGTTTTATGTGCCTATGTAAATCCAGATGGGTTTATAGTGAAACAATTATTATCTCCTGACTGTCTTGGGTGGCCCACCCTGCTGTCTGTCTGCTTCCCAATACCCATTCTCTCTTTTTCTCATACCAGCGGAAGCCTCCTTTCTTGTGCAGACACTGTGCTCAGTTAAGACTCTCCCAGCTTCCTTCGTGGCAAAGGCTGCCTCCTTTGTGGCAAAGGGTGTCTCCTTTGCAGCCAAGGGTGGACCTGTGACCCCGTTTTAGCCAATAAGATTGTGGCCTCCAGGAATGCTCTTTAAAATGTGACACTTTGTCTGATTTCACCTTTATCGCTTCACCATTTCGCCTTCTTCCTGACCAGAGGCTGCCATTTTGAAAACAAGAGGTTAAATGTTCACCCTCTAAGGATGGTGGAAAAAGAAGTTTTAGAAGGAGCCTTAGGCCTTGAGATCATCACGGGCAGAGGTGCCACATAAACTTTGGACTGCCTCCTTTCGTACTTCTTGTTACAAGAGGAAAATAAATCCCTTTATTGCTAAACCACTGTCCTGTTTCAGTGCTGGGCACCTGGACGCAATTCCTACCCAATAGACCTGATCTGGAAATCACCTTGGCCAAGCTGTTTATTTAATAGTTGGAGAAATTGAGGTGCAGAGGAATGAACTGACCCCCCTCCTCATCACACTCTCATTAAATGGCAGGATTGGACTAGATCTCTACCTCTTCTCCCCACACCAACGATAATTACCAGTAACAATACCTGCCGTTACTGCAGGCCAACTACTTTAAATAGAGTATATTATTTAATTTCCACAATCACCCTACGAAATAAGTACTATAATAAACCCCATTTTATAAGAAAACTGAGGCCCCAAAAGGTGATTTGCCTAAGGTCACAAAACCAGCAAGTAGCAGAGCTAGGGATCAAACCCAGGTCTGTCTGGTCCCAAAGCAGGGCCTTTTAATCACCTCACCCTGGTCCTCTCCTGTAACAAGATGCTGATGTATCACTCATTCATTCATTCATTCATAAATGAATGAATATTTATGAGTACCTACTATGTGCCAGGCACTTCCTAGATGCGGGCATGATCCATCAGAGTGACACTCTATCAGGAGACTGTCCACCAATTATAAATGATTTGAGAATCAGAACTGGTGCAAAGCAAAATGGTGAAGAAAGCCAGGTTCATCTCTGGGTCCTCTATTTGTTTACTTCTCTCTGCCTCCTGGGGACTCCTCTTCCACCCAGAGGCCCTAATCTTCATGCTGGCCAGAGAGAGCATCTTAGGAGGTTTAAAGGCATTTCTTTTCCCCAGTAGTTAAAGCCATTCCCTGCTCTCGTGGGAACCAAATGGAGAACATGACCGTTTATATCCCCATGGTTTTCTCTCCCAGGTAGTGACACCTACCCCTTGAAAGATACAGGCCTCCTTGATGAGGCTCTTAAAGAATGAGGCTACAGGCTATCACCCACGCTAGGGGGTCAGAAGGTGAGGGATGGTTTTAAGTCATGGGGCCCCGCAACTTGCGTTGTTACTTAGAGGGCGTCTTCGGTTTATTCCTCGTTTTTCACAGGTTTGCCTTTAACTTCCAGTATTCTCTGGCCTCTCTCCTCTAATGCTTTTTTATTTCTCAGCCTCTGCCTCTGATCAGACCTTCATCACAGCACACAGTGATCCTTATAGAGCTTCCTAACCTGTTTCAAAGCCTTCTCCAATCTGATTACTCCTACCCTCCACTGTCATAATAATTCTATGATTATTCAGAAAAATTTGGCTCAAGGCACTGCCATCTCACCAACACATGTATTAGCCACGGGATGGACATGTGACCCAGTCTTCTCTCCTATGTGAAAATGATTGGTTCATGTGTAGGCATGTGTCCCAAATGGGGCTGGAGAGAGTCTCAGCACTGACTGACAGGCCTAGAAAGAAAGGAAGACTTTCCATGACATTGCTGAGCTTTGTGTGTGTGTCTAGGCCTGCTGCTGTCACGCTCCCTGGCCTGCAGGGAAAGCCTGACTGGTTGAGATGAATGAGGTGAAGCTTAAAGAGAAGCTGCATCAAGCAAAGATGAGAAATAGATGGAGAAAAAAAATCCAGGTGGCCCTGAGCCCCTGGCTTCAGACTCAGAGGCCCTGGTTCCTGTGACTCATACAACAAATATCTCTGAGCACCTACTATGTGCCAGGCACTGTCCTAGGTGCTGGAAGGTAATTCTACCTTCAGTTCTTTGTTTCCCCATATCCTTCCCACCACACAAGCCTTGGGCCTGGGTGAGTTGGGTTTCTGTCACTTGCAACCAGAAGAGTCCTAGTGAAGACACCCTGATATCCAAAAGAGAAAAAAATTGCATGTTTAAAAGAAAACTCCATTATGATAAATTAAGGAAGTACTCTATCAGTTACCACACCAGAGGCCAAGAGGAAATGGCACTGTCTGCATTGCCTTGAACACATTCCTTCTTTACGGCTGATATTTTGGGTCACCGTCCATTTAAGCCTTACCTTGGGGTGACGTGTGCCAATCATGTCCAGACAAGGGTGGGTCTCCATAAGCTTGGCTGAGGCCATTGTCACCCACATAAGCAGGGTTCACTGGAATGAAGAGACAAGAGACAATTAATCCCACCACACTAGATGTTACTGAGCACACAGTGGTCAGTAAGACTTGTTAATGGGTCACAAATCAGAGTTCGAAAAATACTTGTCTGGAGGGGGAGGGATAAATAGATGGATCTCAGAGGGTTTTAGGACAGTGAAAATACTCTGTGTGATACCATAATGGTAGCTCCATGTCAATATATATTTGTCCAAACACATAGAAGTTACAACCCAAGGTGAACCCTAATGTAAACATGGACTTTGAGTGATAAGGATGTGTTAATGTAGGTTCAATTGTAACAAATGTCCCACTCTGGTGGGGGACTCATAACGGGGGAGGCCATGCACATGTGGGGCAAAGGATATGTGGGAAATCTCTGTTACCTTTCCCTCAATTTTACAGTGAACCTAAAACTTCTGTAAAAAAATAAGTCTTCTAAAAATTGAGTAAAAAAAAAAAAGCTTGTCTAGGTGATTACAAAGCTTCCTTCTAGTTCTAGCATTTTATGATGACACCTGAATAAATTTGAAATTTGGCATGATTTTCTTAGAGACAGAGTCCACTTTCAGCATCTACACGACAGTGTCACATTTCAATATATTTTTATTCAACTCATGGTAAACAATGAAGGCTAAACTCCTCAACAGAGAAAACGGAGCACATTTTGATGGAGATGTACAAAATTATACTGCAGGAGGTTCTGGAACTTCTTGCCAAGGATCAGTTCCTGGCTTTGCTGCTTACTAGCTGCATGCTCTCTGGCATGTTACTTAATGTCTCTGAGCTTCAAAGTCTGTAAATCAGGGATAATAATAAGACCTTTGCATAGGATTGTTGGGGACATTGAATCAGTTAGTACATGTAAAGTGCTTAAAATAATCCTGGAACATAGCAAATTCTTAATATATATTAACTATCGTGGTAAATTAATTGTTTTTCAGCAAATATTACACTTCCTCCACCTTGGAAACCTCCATTGAAGTTGGGCTTGCTCATGTGACTTGCTTTAACCAGTGGAACATGGTAGAAGTGACAGTTTGCTAGTTCCAAGTCAAGGACTCAGAGACATCGTATGTTTCTGCTTCCAGCTTATGCCATGGGAAGAAAATGGCCCAGGTTAGCTCACTGGGTCAAGAAGGACACTAGACCTAAATAGAATCTGTGACCTCAAATCAGGCACAGCCAAACCCAGCCTGGTTCAGTCAAACTCCAAGCAAACCCACAGATGCGTGGGTGAGAAATAAATGATGTTTATTGTACAACATTGGGTTTTGGAGTTGTTTGTTATGAAGCATTCCTGTGGCAATAGCCAACTGATACATCCCTTACAGTTGTTGCTATTAATTCAGTTAGCATTGCTCAAGCACCAGCTGTATGCTAGGCACTAGGAAAATCACATAGAGCCTTGGAGGATACATGGGTGAAATGGGTTCTCCTTAAGGAGTGCATAGCCTAACAGGATGGCATATCACTGGACAAATGAATGCCGGCACAACGACCTTAGTCCTAAAAGGAGCCCAGAGAAGGAAGCCACACTTTATGTGACCACTTTTTAAAATAGCTTTCTAATTCCAGTTCTATGGAGCTTGTTGGTCAGGAATCCGCATTTGCCCTGGTCCTACCCAGAAGTAATGCGGGGTCAGAGAGACTAGATTCTGATACTGGCTCTTTTGATGTAGTAGCTGGGTGACCTTGGGCACGTTTCTCTCTGAGCCTCAGTTTTCCCCTCTGTAACGTGGAGAGCTGTAGTGTCTGTCTGAAAGGTGGCCGCAGATGAAAGAAGACTGTAAAAGTAAAGTGCTTGGCAGGGTCTCCAGGGCATGGGAAACACTCAAAACCTGCTGGGTGTTATTAGCTCTGCTTGCATTGGGGTGGGGCAGTGTTTCTGAATCTTTTTTTTTCATTACTGCCCACCTAAGTAGTCTTTTTAGACATTTCTTCCTTATTGCCCTCCCCCATGATATTTTAATACCACAGATATACGTATAACTATATACATATACTGTATGCATCTCTGCTTTATACATAAAAAGAGGAAGGTTTTTTTCTGGCCTTTCAATAAATTTTCGCCCCTTGGGATTGATATGCCCCACTGAGAATGCCTGGCCTAAAGGTTCGGAATAGCCCAAGTGAATGTTCCCTATGCAAATGTGTAAGAGTCCGCGTTTTTCCTTAGTGCGTGGCAATGCATCTCACCCCCTCCTCCCTGCCTTCTTCAATCTCTTCCCCACCCACCCCCTCAGGGCTGAGCAGTCCTCCCTCTGCACCAACCAACACTTGGGTCCCTCACTCTGTTCATGCCTGAACACTCCTTTTTCCAGCTCTCACGGGCTCTGAATTCCTATAACATTGACTTGTGCCATGAGCTGGCTTCTTCTATCAGACAACAAGTTCCTTTTTCCTTCCGGAAGATGAGAACTGGTAGAATCTCCTTTACCTCCTAGAGTTAAACCTTCACACACAGCAGATTCTGAGAATGACGTGATTTTTCACGTATTGTCAGTCTGTTTGCTAATTTTCTTTAGTCTTGATGTGCTGGTGTCACCTACTCACTTAGGCTTTACGAACCGTGAGGACAGAGCTACTTCTAACTCCCTGTGCCCCCAGTAGGTTCCAAAGACGCAAGTGCTGACCATCTGAACACCTTCAGGATGTGCTGAACTAAAGCTGGACACTGGCAGCCACACAAACTGAATCTAGTCCACCAGTGGTTTTGTTTGCCCAGCTCAGGGATTTTATTTATTTATTCAAAAAATTATTTTGGAGTATGTGAAAACCCAGATTTCTGGCTTCTTTAGAAAAATCTGAGGATCTGGCCACACTAAGCCCATCTTCCCACATCACGGCGATGGGCTGAACCTGACCTTCAGTCACCTCACACAGGCACAACCCCTGCCCAACCTGCTTTGATAATTGATGACACTGCTTGTCTTCTCTAGACCCTGTATGTTCAACCCTTGTAAGGTGGGTGTTTGAAGAAGGAGGGATAAACCAATTCTTCTCTTGCTGATCTTTAATGATTGGTCCCAAGCCCACTGAATTTTACTTTCTTCCCAGGATATGATTCTCTTCTTAACAAATGCTTACCATAGCCACTTCCAGGAGCACCTGGCACAGAGGGGCTGTACGGATTTGCCATCTCCCTGGATTTCATTTCAATGCTTTCAGGATAATCTCCATCCTTTCTCCCAAGGATGCCGAAGGGGTCGTCACCCTCACGGTGAAATGAGGGCTGGATAGAAGATGCTCTGCTGAGCATTCTGAAATCCCAAAATGATGGATCAATAGTCATCCAATAGCGTAGTAAAGATAGTCATCCATCCATCCATCCATCCATCCATCCATCAATTCATTCATCCCACAAACGCTGACTGAATGCCAACCATGTGTTAGGCATGGGCAATGAGGTGACAACACGAAGTTAAAGACATGGGTTGTCTACCCTCAAGGAACTCTCAAGACAGTCTGGCCGAGCTTATTAACCACAGCCATAAGCAATTATAATACAAGTAGCAACTGATGAATATAAGAAGACAGGACGGGCTTCCCTGGTGGCGCAGTGGTTGAGAATCTGCCTGCCAATGCAGGGGACACGGGTTCGAGCCCTGGTCTGGGAAGATCCCACATGCCGCGGAGCAACTGGGCCCGCGAGCCACAATTACTGAGCCTGCGCGTCTGGAGCCTGTGCTCCGCAACAAGAGAGGCCGCGATAATGAGAGGCCTGCGCACCACTTGCCACAACTAGAGAAAGCCCTCGCGCAGAAACGAAGACCCAACACAGCCATAAATAAATAAGTAAATAAAAATTAAACTTAAAAAAAAAAAAAAAAAAAAAGAAGACAGGCCCAAGGAGTTCAGAGGAAAGAGAAGAGAATTTGGGCTGGGAGTCTGAAGGGAAATCTACATGGAAAAGAGACATCTGAGCTGGGATTGGAAGGATAAATTAATACATAGTTAGGAGGAGGGCATTCCAAGGATGAAGAACAGCACAAATAAACATGTGAAACCAGAAAGTGTTGAATATATAAAAGGAATGCTATGAAAATCAATTAACCTGGAGCAATGATTCTCAATTTTGTGTATATACCTATTCCCAGGCCTCACCCCAGACAACTAAATAGAATCTCTGAAAGTTGGGCCCAGGCATTTGTATGATTTTTAAGTCTCCCCAGGTAATCAGATAATTCTAAGCATCAGCCAAGGTCAAGAACCACTGACCTAGAGTACAGGGTTCAGGTAGGGAGAGGATAGCAGAGGTGGGAGGAGGTCAGTCAGGCTGGGCTTTGGCTGGCATCTTACATTAGCTCAGCGCATCCTCACGCTTAAATGTTCTCACAAGTGAAGTGTAGTCTTTCTCCCAAAGGTTATGAAGAACAATGGAAGATGAGAAACAAGGCAGTGACAAGGTCAAAGGTATATTTTTAATGAAGAGCCAGGCAGTGGGGGATGAGACCAAGGAGGACATTTTGACCTGGTCCTATTAAGCCACCTATTTAGGTTGTATTTAGCATTACTCCTGTAGGCATTTGACCTCACTGTGCACCCAAATCCCATATCCTTGTTCCCAGAGGTAAATAAAAGCCATTAGTCTTTGTTGAATTCATAAATATTACGAGTAGAAATAGTACATACAAAATAAAACTTGTATTGGTTGAAATTTCATATGGTAAATTTGTTATAGGTTAAGAATAACCTGAAAAATAAATAAAGAATCACATCTTGTTGGCAACATGAACATTAAGAAACTTAACCCAGGAAAAACGAAGTTTGGCAAAACTGTCACCCAAGACTAACACTCAACGACCCAAACTGTACCTAGTAAAATTTGTCAATGACCAAAATTGATGGAAGATTAAAATCTTTTTGACAAAATTTAGATCTATCATATCTGAACCAGGAAAAATTGGACTTGAAAAAAAAAAAAACCTCCTTAGAGGAATACCAACCACGGCGAAAACTAATCAATGAAACTTGATGAAAACAACAGTGCAGAAGATCAATGAGCCAAATCTACTCTAAACATGAAAAGTGATCAATTCTGACAATAATTTCAGTAAAATAAAGATGGAAGTGGAAAAAAATCAGGAGTGGCTCAATCATCTTGTATAAAAAAATTGAGGAGTTGAATGAATTTCCTGGAGTTAGATCTTCAAAAGACTTTCTTGATTAAAATGCCTTCCTGTTGGGCTTCCCTGGTGGTGCAGTGGCTAAGAATCCACCTGCCAATGCAGGGGACACGGGTTTGAGCCCTGGTCCGGGAAGATCCCACATGCCGTGGAGCAACTAAGCCCGTGCACCACAACTACTGAGCCTGCGCTCTAGAGCCCGCAAGCCACAACTACTGAAGCCTGCACGCCTAGAGCCTGTGCTCTGCCACAAGAGAAGCCACCGCAATGAGAAGCCCAGGCACCACAACGAAGAGCTGCAACTAGAGAAAGCCCGTGGGGAGCAACAACGACCCAACTCAGCCAAAAATAAATAAATAAATTTATAAAAAAAAAAAAAATGCCTTCCTGTTGATATAATTCTGGTTAAAATGTTTGGGTTCATAACTATCATCTTAACCCTAACCTCACTGGCGAAGTAGCAGTGTCAAAACAGTGGGGATCTAAATGTCTTGCAGGGATTAGACAGGAAGAAATAGGAGACTGGGATGGATGTTATTTGAGCAAGAAGTGACAAAAGATTATGTTCAGGTAAGGGCTTGAAGCCTCAGGCTGAGAGTCCAAGGACCAGGTGCGGTATACAGGTAGGCATGAAAGTTTCACCATAAATTCATGTCATGGAAATAACCATACATGTCCTTATCCCAAACATCGTCAACCAAGTTCAATTGACTTAATGATCTAGCCTTCATCCTCCAGCCCCAGTGGAGGGAGATTCCGGCACTTACTCCCTGGTCATTTCCGGGTTCTCTGAAGAGCCATAATCATGACCATTCTCAGCACCTGGGTAATCGGGCTCCCCCCAGAACTTTGTAGAGTTCCCATAGTCCTCAGCGCCAGGATAGTCTGGTTTCCCAAAAAAGTCTGGAGAGTTAGATTGATTCTCAGCATCTGGATAATCAGGTTCTCCCAGAGTGTCTATGTACGGATTGATTCTGGAACCAGCATATTCTGGATTCCTTCTGGAGTCTGGATGGTTGGAATTGGCTCCGGGGCCAGGATAGTTAGAGTTTCCCTGAGCTCCAACGTAGTCTGGTTCTCCCAAGGAGTCAAGATAATCTGGATTTGTTCTGGAGCCTGCATAGCTTCCACTGCCTTCGGAACCTGCAAAATCAGGATTTCGTTGATATGCAGAGTAGTCTGGCTCTCTGGATGAGCCTGGGTGATATGGATTGCTCCAAGATCCAATATAATCTGGCTCTGCCAAAGACTTGGGATTGTCTGGACGTCTGGACCCTGCAGAGTATGGATTGCTCCCGGTGCCAGGGTAGTCTGGATTACTCCAAGATCCAGGATAATCTGGTTCTGCTAGAGCCCCAGGATAGTCTGGACTTGTTCTGGAGTCTGCAGAGTATGGGTTGCTCCTGGTGCTGGGGTCATCTGAGTTGTTCAGAGGACCTGGAGGATCTGGATAATGCTGAGTTTTCAAATACCCCTGAGTATGGTTCTGAGACCCATAATAGTCAGGGTAATCTGGATCCTCCTCATAAGCATTATTCCTGTAGGCAGACATGTTTACCCTGGAGTATTAAAATGTTCCTGCCTCTGCAGTTATTCAGGGATCTCTTTCTTTATCTGAAAAACAAAAAGGAAGGAAAGGTCAGATTTTTTTTCCCTTTCTTCCCTGCAAAGATTGATGGTTATTTTCCAGTACCTGTTCTTTTTTCTCTCACAGATGGGGACACAGCTGCCCAAAATAAAGACTATGTTTCCCAGCCTCCTGTGCATCTAGGTACAGCCATGAGAGTGGTCAACGAGATGTGAGCAGAAGTGATATACACAACTTCCAGGTTGTGCTGTTAAAGGGAAGGGGTATTCCTCCCTTTCTCAGTCTTCTCACTTCCCGTGAACTGGACTGTGGAAAGGATGGGGCGCTTCTTGGCCATGCACACACAGGCAGCACCCCCCCTAGGGAGAGCAGCAAAACAGCCTGGGTTGTTGATGATTTCACAGATCAGTGCCCAATATCAGCTTGGGCTTTTATGTAAAGAAAGAAATAAACCATTATCTTGTGTAAACCACAGTTTTTTGGATCTGATACTTTTGGCCAAACTTATATCCTGACCAATACCTTCTGCTGGGGAGGGGAGCAATGAACCAAAAGATTGGAAGAAACAAGGACTTATTGAGCACTTTGATTGCACTTGTTCTTGGGTTCAAAGCATAAATTACTATGAGCGCACAAAGGAAGAATGATTAATGGTAACTAGAGGGCTTGGGTAAGGAGACAAGCACTACCATCCCTTCCAGTTTGAAAATATGGTTTTATGAGTTCTATGAGCTGTAATCTATAGACACAGCATACTTTCAAATCAGAAGTGATGGGGTTTTAATTTCTAAGTGAACTGACTATCTGTTGTTTTTACTTGCCTTTTACCCGTTTCGTCTTCTTTTGGCATCAATGCCCTGATTTTCCTCTGGGCATCTGCTCATGGTCAAGGCTGATTGCATTCCTGACTCCAAGGATGGTCACATGACAAGGTCTGGCCAATCAGTGTCCACCATACCCCTGGCCACAGTGTTTGGTTCAGGAATGGGCACATAACCCAAGTCAGTCTTCCAGGACCTTGACGGACTAACTGGGAAAGATGTGCTCTTATTTCACTAAGTTGCTTTGGAGATAGAATATAAGCCTGGAACTTCCAGTGTAGTGTCAGTCAGAACAGCAAAGAAAATAAGTAGGGGAGAAAATTTAAAGAAAGAATTAATAGGATTAGTGGACTGACCTGATACAGGAAGGGTGAGAGCTAAGGAAAAGAAAAGACAGAAATACCTCCACAGTTTGAGCCAGCATGATTAGATAAATGGCAATGCTTTTGAAAGAAGGAAGTAGACCATTTTTCAAGTTCAGCCAATGTTTACAGGTTTATCTCTATGTGAACAAAAAGGGTTAGACTTTTTGTTGAGTAATCGGAGCTAAAGAATTAAACTTCTGCCATGACCTATAGCCTTAGAATGTTTATTTGCCAACTCAATTCCATATTTCTCAGTATAGCAGAAGTCAATTTTTCATTATCTTGTCCCTGCCCAACAACCACTTCTCTCTTTTGTGGCAACATTTTCCTCTCAATCCATGTCAGCCAGGTGTAGACGTGTGACCCAATCAGAATTATTTGCTTCTTGGCCACAGTGATTGGGTCGGAGCCAGTGAGACTCAATTCTGGGAGTTTTGTCAGAAATGTTGAAAGAGAGAAGTTCTCTCTTTTGACCGGACTTGGAGTTAGGAAGTTATATGCCTGAAGCTGCCAGAGGTCACCAGGCGAGAAGACCTGCCTGAGAGTGGTACCAACAGGGAACAGAACAGAACCAAGAGATAAACAGAAAGAAGGATCAAATGTTATGACACTGTTTAAGCACCTGAATCCAGCCATGCCTGAAGGCAGCCAGCCACTGGATAGTTGAGTCATTACATTCCCTTTTTGACTTAAGTTGGTTTGAGTTGGTTTTCTGTCATACGCAAATGAAAGAGAATTTCAGCTAATACGCTGAGTTTTACAAAAAGAAACATCTGCACAAACTGAGTGCTATAAAGACTAAATGCTGGGCTTTATCATAACATGGAAAATGAACCTGTTCATTTACTTATATTGTAAGACCAGAAATATATATATATTTATGGTCTAGGATTTCCATAGCCTACTAAAACCTTAGCTATTACATCTAACAAGCTAAATGATGCCTACTAAATGCAAGAAAATGAAACCTGGTACAATACCAGCCTAAAAGACAAAAGTATGTCCACCAAAAGGCAATGAGAGTGCTCATAGCTGCTTTTCTTATATAAGTGCCAGAAACTGGAAACAACCCAACAGCAGAGTAAGTAAGTAAATTGTGGCATATTCATACAATGAAATACTACACAGCAGTAACAAAGACTGAACTTCTGTGACATGCAATGACATGAATGCATCTCACAGAGGCAGTGATGACTGAACGTCAGATACAAAAGAGTACAGATTGTATAACATTTATACAAAGTTCAAGAACAGGCAAACTAATTAATGGTGCTAGAAGTCAGAACAGCGATTACCTTGGGGAAGGGAAGAGATGGGAAACAACGGGAGCGAGCCTCTGGGGTTCTGGAAATGTTCTCATCTTGATCGGGGTGGTGGTTACATGATGGCATGTGTGTGTGTGCAGGTGTATGTGAAAATTCATCAAGTACACTTAAGAACTATGCACCTCTCTATAAATATATAACTTCTTACCTTTAAAAAGAAAAAGAAAATGAAAAAGACCTAAACCAGAAGCCATAACAGGAAACCTTCTATTTTCCATTCTATTTCTTTCTGTTATACCAGTTGAAAAAAAATGAATGGTTCTGGCAGACAAACATTGCCAGCTTTCTCACATGTATATCACAGAAAATCTGAGTGGATGAAAGCAAAAACTAGGTGACAACACGACACATTATCTGAATTGAATCGTCTGTCTATGTGAAGCTGTAAAATGAAATGGTTAGGAATCCAGCCCTTGGCATTGGGTATAACTGGGTTTAGTTTCCATCTGCTGACTGTGTGGACTCAGGCAAACCACTTAACCTCTCTGAGTCTGTTTCCTCATCCATCCAACACTAATAATGCCTCATAGAGTTGTAAGGAGTGAAAAATATGAGGCACATAAATAGCTGTCACCAAGGAAGTACATTCACTGAACAGAAACTATTATTTACCACTATTTCAATTTATGTATAACATAAACTTGGCAGCTTCCACAAGAGATAAGGGTTGGTGGACAATGAAAGTCAGGCACTGCATCTGCAGCAACATGGATGGACTTAGAGATTATCATAGTAAGTGAAGTAAGTCAGACAGAGAAAGACAAATATGTCACTTATATATGGAATCTAAAAAAAATGATACAAATGAACTTATTTGCAAAAGAGAAACAGACTCACAGACATATAAACAAACTTATGGTTACCAAAGGGGAAAGGTGGGGGGAGGGATAAATTAGGAGTTTGGTATTAGCAGAGACAAACTACTATATATAAGATAGATAGACGACAAGGTCCTACTATGTAGCACAGGGAACTATATTAATATCTTGTAATAAACTATAGTGGAAAAGAATCTGAAAATATATGTGTATATATACATACATATGTGTATATATATGTATGTATATATATATATGAGAAACTGAATGACTTTTTAATGACTTTTTAAAAATGGATGACAGTAAAGTATGGAGAATAAAAGAACAAACATTACCAAATACTAATCTTTTTCATATTAATTCGAGATTTGTGTTTATTTTCTCAAGGAAATAATACATGACTGGTAGAGCAGAAGCTCTCAAGCCTCCCCCCAGCCCAGTTTCCCACCTCCGCCCCGCCCCTTCTCTGTCTGGAAACCAGCACTATCATGAACTTGGTGGGTGACTTTCCATTTCATATTGTTAATACTTTGACCACTGTTAGGGGTTGAATTATGTCCCTGGTAAAAGAAACATTGAAGTCCTTAACCTCTGGTATCTCAGAATATGACCTTATTAGGATATAGGATCTTTAAACAGGTAATCAAGTTAGAATGAGGTCATTAAGGCAGCCTTAGTCCAATGTGACTGTTGTCCTTATTAGCAGCAGAACTTTGGAGGCAGACATGCACACGCGAGAAGTATGTGAAGAGACATTGGGAAGGTGCCATGAGAAGATCGGAGTTATCCTGCCACAGGCCAAGGATCACCAGAAGTTGGAAGAGGCAAGTGAGGACCCTTCCCCTACAGGCATCAGAGGGACCATTACCCTGCCGACACCTTGATTTCAGACTTCCAGCCTGCAGGACTGTGAGACAATAAATTTCTGTTAAGCCATCCAGTGTGTGGTACCTTCAGCCTGCATCGCCGAAGTCCACTGAGAACAAAATCAGCCCTCCCCCCACCCCACCCCTGCATTTGAGAATGGCTGAGTTAAACTGAGATTAACACGGGAGATCTAAAAGGGGTTTTCCAACTCTCCAAGTCCACGATATAAAGAAAAATTTACAGGAAAAAAAAAAAAAGAAAAAGAAAGAGAAAAGAGGTGAGACCTTTTCATTAAAGAGAAAGAAGTGGACATCTTGGATGAAAGTGAAATCTAAGTTAGGAAGTGAAATGGATGTACTTCTGAGACGTAATAACACTTGCCTACTTGGAATCAGGCAGCGTGAGCAAGACGTGCATACACTTGCTCAATCTCCACTCGTTTTGGCGTGGGGACTCTTCATGCTCTCATTTTACAGATAAGCAAGTTGAGGCTCAGGAGTCAGTAACTTCTCTGAGTTCTCACGGACAGTAAGCAGGGACAGGAATTTGCATATAAGTTTCTTAACGACTACGCTTGACCGTCTCCCACCCAGACTGACTCCCTCACTTTTTAATTTACTTATTTAACCACTGACATATCTTGAACAATCAATGAAGATTGCTCAAGCAGAAAGGGAAATAAGGGCAGAGGGTTTTCCCCTACTTAAGATAGAAAATAAAAACAACACAATTCTGATTCATGTAAAAAGAAGCCTTCTTTGCAGAAAGAAAAACAATAAACAAGCTGGATAAAAGGAGGCAAGAATTGGTATAAAGACAGACAAACAGACCAACGGAACAGAGTAGAGAGTCCAGAAATTAACCCTTGCATATAGGGTCAAATGATTTTCAACAAGGAAGCCAAAACCATTCTACAAGGAAAGGACAGCCTTTTCAACAAATGCTGTTGGGAAAACTGGATATCTACATGCCAGAGAATGAAGTTGGACTCCTACCTTATACCATATACAAAAAGTGACTCAAAATGGATCAAAAAGACCCAAAGCTAAGACCTAAAACTATAAAACTCTTAGAAGAAAACAGGGGGAAAGATTCATGACCTTGGATTGGCAATGATTTCTTGATTTGACACCAAAAGTACAGGCAACCAAAGTAAAAATAGACAAATTGGACTACATCAAAATTTAAAACTTCTGTGCATCAAAGGAGAATCGGAAGAGTGAAGAGACAACCTGTGGAATGGAAGAAAATAATTGCAAATCATATATCTGTTTAGGAATTAATATCCAGAATATATGAAGAACTACAACTCAACAACACACACACACAAATACAAATAACCAGATTTAAAAATAGGCAAAGGACTTGCATAGTCATTTCTCCAGGAGATATACAGATACCCAACAAATAGATGAAAAGATGCTCAACATCATTAATCATACAAAACCACAATGAGATATCACCTCATATCCATTAGGATGGCCACTCTCCGAAAAAAGCAGAAAATAGCATGTGTTGGTAAAGATGTAGAGAAACTGCAACCCTGTACATTGTTGGTAGGAATGTAAAATGGAGCACCTGCCATGGAAAACAGTATGGCAGCTCCCCAAAAAATTAAAAATAGAACTACCATGTGATTCAGCAGTCCCACTTCTGAGTATATCCCCAAAAGAATTAAAAGCAGGGTCTCAAAGAGATATATGTACACCCATATTCATAGCAGCATTATGCACAAGAGCCAAAAGTGGGAGCAACCCGTGTCCATCAATAGATGAATGGATAGGACTTCCCTGGTGGCACAGTGGCTAAGAATCCGCCTGCCAATGCAGGGGACACAGGTTCGAGCCCTGGTCTGGGAAGATCCCACAGGCCGTGGAGCAGCTAAGCCCGTGTACCACAACTACTGAGCCTGCGCTCTACAGCCTGTGAGCCACAACTACTGAGCCCACATGCCACAGCTACTGAAGCCCGTGTGCCTAGAGCCCGTGCTCTGCAACAAGAGAAGCCACCGCAATGAGAAGCCCATGCACCACTCGAAGGGTAGCCCCCGCTCGCCACAACTAGAGAAAGCCCGCGTGCAGCAATGAAGACCCAACGCAGCCAAAAATAAATAAATTAAATAAATTTTAAAAAAATAGATGAATGGATAAACAAAATGGGGTACAGCCACACAATGGAATATTATTTGGCCTTAAAAAGGAGAGAAATTCTGACACCTGCTACAACATGGATGAACCTTAAGAATATTATGCCAAGGGCTTCCCTGGTGGCGCAGTGGTTGAGAATCTGCCTGCCAATGCAGGGGACACGGGTTCGAGCCCTGGTCTGGGAAGATCCCACATGCCACGGAGCAGCTGGGCCCGTGAGCCACAGCTGCTGAGCCTGCGCGTCTGGAGCCTGTGCCCCGCAACGGGAGGGGCCGCGATAGAGAAAGGCCCGCGCACCGCGATGAAGGGCGGTCCCCGCACCGCGATGAGGAGTGGCCCCCGCTTGCCGCAACTGGAGAAAGCCCTCGCACGAACCGAGGACCCAACACAGCCAAAAATAAATAAAATAAATAAATAAATAAATAAGAAAATCCTTTAAAAAAAAAAAAAAAGAGTAAAACACTAAAGCACTGTGTCTGGGGACAAGGGGAAGAGTAAAAGCTGGAATAAGCTGACTGTGTGAATGTTCTTCTTCCTAATCCCCAAGTAAGCTACAGAAGCTGTAAAACAAATCAAAATTAGCTACAATAAAAGTGTATTGAATTTTGGAACTGTGCCACTTACTTAAAGCCTCAAAACTAGCACAATAAAATCATTAAACGTTCAACATAATATTCATCAAAGCAATAAAAGGAAATTGAAAAACCAACAGCCCTAAATGCACTTCCAATCATACCTGCACTTGACAAAGAGCAATGACAAATGTGATACTTTCAACCTACCTCCTCTACCAGGGTGCCAAGGAGCAAAGGAGAAGCAAAACCTAGCGGGGTAAAAGAAATCGAAGATGATTCCCTCATTTATCCAGAGGAATGCACCTCCCAGGGGCTCCAGAAAAACTAGACCACAGGGCACGGTTTAAAAAAAAGACTCAATAATTCCCCCACCTCCACCACAACCGTCTGAAAAGTATTCCATGAACTGGCCCCTGCCTGCCTCTCCCCTTGTCCATCATTCTCTGAATCCGGTTGACCCTTCTTCTGTGAAGAACCAGATGGTAAATTTTTTAAGCTTTGCAGGCCATATGGTCTCTGTAGCAACTACTCAGCTCTGCCACTGTGGCACAAAAGTAGCCCAAGACAACACAAAATTGTTGTTCCAATTTATGGACACCAAAATCTGAATTGTTTCATGTGCCATGAACTATTATTCTTCTTTTGATTTTTTTCTATAATTTAAAACTATAAAAACCATTCTCAGTTGGAGGAGTTGCATTTGAACTGCGGAGTGAAGTTTGCCTAGCCCTGTACTAAACATGCTGGCCTATCCTGGGTCATGACCTTTGTACATGCTGTTCCCTCTGCCTAGAATGCTTTTCCCTCCACTCTTGGCCTGGCTAACTCCTCATTCTTAAGGTGTCAGCTTAAATGCCGCTTTCACAGAGAGGTCCCCTTTATTTCACCGCATCCTTATATTTCTCCTTGAGTCTCTCTCATAGCATCCTGCCCCTTTTCCCACAGGACTTACCAATTTGTAATTATATATTAATTTTATGCACTTATTGTTCAAAATGTGTCTTCCACTAGACTGAAAGTTCTGTGAGGGCAGGAGTTGTTCTGTTTTGCTCACTATATCCCCAGGATCTAGTACCGTGCCTGGCACACAGGAGATACTCATTATTTGTTGACTGAATGAATGAATGTTGTCTCACAAAGTTCTTGTTCATCTCACGCGTTGCCTGGAGCCCATCTTGGTGGCAGCTACCCTCAGCCAGTGGGAGGGGAAACAAATCTAACTGTGATCCGCTGGGCCACCCTGCGGGGGAGTGGGGAGTGGGGGAGCTTTCACTCGGAGCAGCACTTCTTATGCCTAGCTCCATCATTTTGGGCACAAACACATCCCATTTAGAAATTGACGGTTTTAGATCTGCGCAGGCATTTTTTGGGGGGGAGGGGCGGTGCCTGTGCTGCGCAGCACGTGGGATCTTAGTTCCCCATCAGGGATGGAACCAGCACCCCCTGCAGTGGAAGCGAGGAGTCTTAACCACTGGACCGCCAAGGAAGTCCCAGCGCAGGGATTCTTGAAAAGATAAATTCCCTCGTGGAAAATAACAAGAAATCTCCCAGCGATAGTTCCTTCCTTTTTATTTCCTGTTCAGTAATTCAAGTTAACAACCATCTCATCTCAATTAGCGCTAATAGTTCTTCAACACCTCTCTGAATTGGCCACAGTCTCTTTTTCAACGAGGAGAGAGCAATGCTCCAAGCTCAGAACCTTCACGAGGCCACAACTTATGACCAGAATTTCACAATTTCATTTTGAAATTAACATGCAGTAAAATATTTGGGGTACATAGTTCTATGAATTTGAACACTTGCATAACCATCACTGCAATCAGGATACAGACAGTTCCATCACTCCCAAAACTCCCTTGTGCCACTCCCTGTAATCACCCCCTCCTCCCATCCTTAGTCCAACAAGGATCTGTTCTCCATCCCTTTAGTTTTGCCTTTTTCCAAATGTCATATAAATGGAATCACACAGAATGTAGCCCTTTGAGACTGGCTTCTTTCATAATCTAGTTAGAATTTAATAACATGGTTTGGTTTTCCCTGTATGTATATATGTCTATAAATATATAGTCACCTATATCTATAAGGAAGTGATAGAAGTTTTCCATTTACAATAATGTTTCCTTTTAAAATAAATCTATTAGGTTAAAAAGAACAGATAAATAATAGTATTCACGGTAAGAAAAGGGGCAACAATTATGAAGGTGGAATGCAAATGACTAAATTTGGGGAAACAATGGACATTATACAATAATGTAATTACATACTCTCTCCATCCCCCCCAACACACGCACAAAATACCAGTTGTAATTCTAAGAATTCCTAAAAGGGAAGGAAAAGGAATTTAGAAAGAAGACAGCACTCATTCCCAGGCATCTCATTTGAGCCAAGCCCTCATAATTGCAGTGCTAGAAGCTTTGATTCCTTTCAGGCACCTGATCTTGGAAAGGCAATTCCCATACAAAGAACGAAGGCCACCACACGTCTGGGAGCCGTTGCCCAGGCATCAGGCCATGCACTCACACACATCCACGTTTCAGCAGAGACGTAGATTTTCTTTGCTCACAATTGCCTTGCTGTTCTTTCTGGGCTGGTCACGTTAGCTTAACGATTACTTTGGCTGTCATCATCGAAACCGCTGTAAACAAATGCTTTAGAATCCTTTTTCTGGGGAAAGCTCAGGACAAGGAAATAAAGACAAGGAAATCAGTCTCTTTAAAGCATGTGAGGGCAAAACCTTCAATCACCCATTTAACAACATCTTCCCAGAACTAAATATTTGTTAGCGTGCGTCCCATGAGGCTTCTCAGAGACTGTTTCTGCCTTTGACTCAGGCACGTTCAATGCCACACATTGGATCCCTCAGAAAATAAGGTCTGGTTTGCTATGAATAGAAGAGGAAATATAAATATAACAAAACGGGTACATTTTGTCTTTTTTCATGTTTTCCCTTCAACAAGGAATTTACTAAATTTTCAAGACACTTAATTCCCGAGGAACGATCATTATATTTTATGAATGCCAAAAGAATACAAGATTTTTAGCTTGTTAAGCACATGAGAAAGTGTCAAAGACTAGAAAATAAACTTGAATTTTAACCTTACAAAGGGCATCACCTTGACATGGCAAAAATCTATCCAAAGAATGGTCTAATGGGCTGCATTTAGCAATGAGGTAGCCGATGCCTCTTATAACACCAAATGAAGATGAGTTCTAATATATTTTTAAAATAAGACTTGGGAAACTTGGGTTGATAGATTTGGCAAATGTCACCAATTAATCTCCATGAGGAAATTTCAAGAAAAAGAGTGGGATGATTTTATATATTTTTTTTTCATAAATTAATTTATTTATTTGTTTATTTTTGGCTGCATTGGGGCTTTGTTGCTGCGCGCGGGCTTTCTTTAGTTGCAGTGAGCGGGGGCTACTCTTTGTTGCGGTGCGTGGGCTTCTCACTGCAGTGGCTTCTCTTGTTGCAGAGCACAGACTCTAGGTGCGCGGGCTTCAGTAATTGTGGCACATGGGCTCTAGAGTGCAGGCTCTGTAGTTGTGGCGCACGGGCTTAGTTGTTCCGCGGCATGTGGAATCTTCCCGGACCAGGGCTCAAACCCATGTCCCCTACATTGGCAGGCAGATTCTCAACCACTGCGCCACCAGGGAAGTCCCTATATGGATGTTTTGAAGCCCTTCGAATCTCATTACACTAGCTGATACCTCCTCTTTTACTTCTCTCCTTTCTTGGTGGGAATTCTCTGGACTAAACCCTTCCCAACAGTTTCACCTTTACCATAACCCTAACCCCTCCTCACACGAATGACACTTTATATCAAGACTTTCTTGTATATAAGATTGCCCCCAAAATAGATGACACCCACAGGCCTTAGATGTGAAACTGGCTGATGCAACTGAATTGCCAGATAGCATCTGCATTCAGGTGACAATGTTCTGTTTGAAGTGTAGGGTTTGAGTGCCTTTTATTCTACTTTAGAAAGAGATTGGTGGAAGCCAGAGTCTAGGGCACGAATCGTCAGTCACAGCAATTTTGCCCTCCCATAGCACATTTCACGAAGTCTGGAGGCATTTTCGGTTGTCAAACTTGGGGCGAGGGGTGCGATATTGGCATCTATTAGGTACAGGCCAGAGATGCTGGTAAACATCCTGTAGTGCATACAGATGGCCCAGAGGCACATGAAAAGATGCTCAACATCACTAATTATTAGAGAACTGCAAATCAAAACTGCAATGAGGTATCACCTCACACCAGTCAGGATGGCCACCATCAAAAAATCTACAGACAATAAATGCTGGAGAGGGTGCAGAGAAAAGGGAACCCTCTTGCACTGTTGGTGGGAATGTAAATTGATACAGCCACTGTGGAGAACAGTATGGAGGTTCCTTAAAAAACTAGAAATAGAACTATCATATGACCCAGCAATCCCACTACTGGGCATATACCCTGAGAAAACCATAATTCAAAAAGACACATGTACCTCAATGTTCATTGCAGTACTATTTACAATAGCCAGGACATGAAAACAACCTAACTGTCCACCGACAGACAAATGGATAAAGAAGATGTGGTACATACAATGGAATACTACTCAGCCATAAAAAGGAATGAAATCGGGTCATTTGTAGAGACTTGTATGGACCTAGAGACTGTCATACAGAGTGAAGTAAGTCAGAAAGAGAAAAACAACTATCGTATATTAACGCATATATGTGGGATCTAGAAAAATGGTACAGATGAACCTATTTGCAGGACAGGAATAGAAAGGCAGATGTAGAGGACAGACGTGTGGACACAGTAGGGGGAGAGGAGGGTGGGATGAACTGGGAGAATAGGTTTGACATAAATACACTACCAAGTGTAAAATAGATAGCTAGTGGGAACCTGCTGTATAGCACAGGGAGCTCAGCTCGGTGCTCTGTGACGACCTAGATGGGTGGGATGGGGGGGAGGGAGGTCCAGTAGGGAGGGGATATATGTATACGTATAGCTGATTCACTTCACTGTACAGCAGAAACTAACACAACTTTGTAAAGCAATTATACTCCAATAAAAAAAAAATCCTACAGTGTACAGGATAGCCCCTCACAACAGAGAATTATCTGACGCAAAATGTCAGGAGTTTCCAGGTTGAGAAACCCTGACCTTGAGGAGATCATCTAGGGCAATGCCGTCCAATACAGGCAGACATTGGCGATACTGTGAGTTTGGTTCCAGACCACTGCAACCAAGTGAATATCACAATAAAGTAAGTCAAGTGAATATCAGAATAAAGTAAGTCATGTGAATTTTTTGGTTTCCCAGTGCATATAAAAGTTATGTTTACAATACTGTAGTCTATTAAGTGTGCAATAGTACTATGTCTAAAAAAAAAAGTACATACCTTAATTTAAAAATACTTTATTGCAAAAAAAAAAAAATACTTTATTGCTAAAAATGCTAACCATTATCTGAGCCTCCAGCAAGTCTCAATCTTTTTGCAATAGTAACATCAAAGATCACTGATCACAGATCACCATAACAAAATAACAATGAAAAAGTTTTAAATATTGCAAGAACTACCAAAATATGACACACAGACACAAAGTGAGCAAACGCTATTGGAAAAATGGCACCAATAGACTTGCTCGACACAGGGTTGCTATAAACCTTCAATTCGTAAGAAACGCAGTATGTGCGAAGCACATTAAAATGAGGTAGAACTTTTTATGATGATGGAATTGTTCTATACTATACTGTCAAATATAGCCACCACTAGCCACATGTATCTATTGAGCACTTAAAATGTGGCTAGTGCAACTGAAGAACTGAATTTTTAATTTTATTTGGTTTTCATTAACTTTAATGTAAATCACCATAAGTGGCTATAGGGCTACCAGTGCAAGTCTAGGGAAGGAAAAGAGAGTGAAGCTTAGAGCGTAAAGGAACTCCAACGTTTAAAGCATCGCTGATCTGTGTGTATCGGGGAGCATCAAGCTGGGTGTCCAGGAGAGTTACCCAGGAGCTTAAGGGAGATGGGGGACCCGTGGATTGTCAGGTGACCAACTTGTCCCAGTTTGCCCAGAATGTTCTCAGTTTTAGCACTGGAAGTTCCATGTCCTGGGAACCTGCCGGTCCCAGGAAAACCACCCTAACTCAGGTCCCAACCCCAGAAGTTTTGATTCAGTGCGTCTGGGGTGGGACCTGGGAATCTGCCTTTTTATCGGGTTTCCCAGGTGATTCTTCTGTGCACCAAGGTTTGAGAATCACTGTGGATCAGCCAGGGAACAGATCAGCAAGGAGCAGGCAGAGAGGTGAGAGGAGAGGTGAGGGTTGCTTGTGCCTTGGTGGCTCTGTGCCTTCCTGCCCGGCTGGACCACCCCAGCCCATCCCAGAAGAACAAGGACCCCTTTCTGGGAGAACCGGACCCAACACGAAGCGCACATCACAGCTCCTGTACCTGCTGAGACCTGCTGGGAGGAGTGGGTGACTCTGATACCCAAGGAAGGACCCCACTTCCTGGAGATCCCTCCTCTTTCCCTTCCCCACTGTCAATGTGCTCAGAATCCTGCCCAAAGCAGGGAAAAATGATAAACCTTAGAGCCCCCCACTCCCCCCGGGGCTGGGGATCCTCCCCTTTCTTTACCACTGGGTCTCAGAAAGGCAGGAGGGGCCAGTAAAGCCAGGTTGAGCTTTATCCACATTCTGTGATTCTGGGTCTGTGTCAAGCCTCCCTTGTTTAGAAGAAAAACAACCCCCTTTCTGGATCGACCTTTGGGACTAGAAGCTTAGTTCTTCATCAGACTAATTCAGAGCCTTATAATATAACAGTCCTATTACAATGCCTATTCAAACAAACATTATATGACACAATCTAAGTATTATTATTCCAGATTTGCAGACAGGAAAAGAGAAACTGAAACCAATGATAACAAAACAACAAATATATATATGCCAGACGCTGTTATGAGAACTTGATAGGTGTTAACCTATTAAATCCCTATCATAGCCTTAGTAATAGGTGTTATTATTATCCTTATTCTACAGAGAAGGACATGAAAGCACAGAGAAGCTGAGTAACTTGGCCAGGAAACACAGCCAATAAGGAGTGGAGTACAGTATCATAAATGCCCCTTCCTCTCAGGGAAGAGAATTCTCTCTTTTTCAGCTTGCTTGTCCAACATTCACATCTTGAATACAGTCATCTTTTTGCCCATGTGGGTAAGTACGAAATTAAGTGTCTAGATTCGGTGCTATTTGCAGCAGGGCCAAGAGTAGGGTCCTGGCCCAGAAGGCAAACTTCAGGGGTGCCAAAAATCCTAGTAATCAAGATCAATAATTTTTTTTTATATACATTTATTTTTTTAAATTTTTGGCTGCATTGGGTCTTCGTTGCTGTGCGCGGGCTTTCTCTAGTTGCGGCGAGCGGGGGCTACTCTTCGTTGCGGTGTGCGGGCTTCTCATTGCGGTGGCTTCTCTTGTTGTAGAGCACGGGCTCTAGGTAAGTGGGTTTCAGTGGTTGTGGCACACAGGCTCAGTCGTTTGGGCTCGCGGGCTCTAGAGCGCAGGCTCAGTAGTTGTGGCACACAGGCTTAGTTGTTCCGCGGCAAGTGGGATCTTCCCGGACCAGGGCTCCAACCCGTGTCCCCTGCATTGGCAGGCGGATTCTTAACCACTGTGCCACCAGGGAAGTCCCAAGATCAATAATATTTTAATGCAATATTTTTTAAAGTAAAAATGCAAAAATCCATGATGAACCAAATATCAGCATTTTCAATAAAGACAGGTCGGTATTACTAACTTGTCCTCTAGCTCCAGTTTGGCTCAGCTCCATACTGCCTGGCAGGCAGGACCCCAAAATCTAGGTGTTCCCTGAGTCACATGCTGCCAGGTACCATCATCTCACCCCAGGAGTGACAGTTCTGGGGACAAAGAAAGCCATCTTCCAGGAGATCAAAGCCTCTCTACTCTCATTTTTTTTTAATATAAATTTATTTATTTTTATTTATTTTTGGCTGCGTTGGGTTTTTCTTTGCTGTGCGCGGGTTTTTCTCTAGTTGCAGCGCCGGGGGCTACTCTTCGTTGCGGTGCACGAGCTTCTCATTGTGGTGGCTTTTCTTGTTGCGGAGCACGGGCTCTAGGCGCATGGGCTTCAGTAGTTGTGGCTCATAGGCTCTAGAGCACAGGCTCAGTAGTTGTGGCAAGGGGCTTAGTTGTGCTGTGGTATGTGGGATCCTCCCGGACCAGGGATCGAACCCGTGGCCCCTGCATTGGCAGGCGGATTACCAACCACTGCGTCACCAGGGAAGTCCCTCTCCTCTCATTTTAAGGCCTTTCCTCTGATCAGACAATTTATAAGTCAAGTCTCTACCACAGGAGGAAATTCTGCCTGTCCTTTGGAAAGCCACTATTTTGCATTTATTGGGGATGCAAATACAGGAAATGTTGGTAGCAGTAACTATGGTCCCCAGTTCTTCCTATGAATTATAGAAATAGGACTTTCTTCTCTTTTATTAAATGCCACTCCCCCAGATTCAAATGCCATAGAAAGCGGAACTTGTTTGGGCTTGTAAAAATCCAGAAATCTTACCCAGTCTCTTATTCCTTTCCCTACGAATAGAGTGTCTTTCCTAGAAATGACCCTGCCTAATGATTAGCATTTCGTCAGCATGGGTTTATCTCTGGGAACATTGAACCTTAGGTTGCTGGAAATAACCTAAGCAGTAATATAGTCCAATCTCCCCTTACTGAATTCCAGGAGCTCTTGTCAAACGTGATACATCATGTGATTACCTCACCCAGCCTCTGAGGAGAGGACTCTTCCTGGCAAAATAGGACTCTAAACCCCACTGCTTGACATCCAGCTCCACTGGAGTTCCTTTTCCCCTTTTCAGTGCAGAAGGAATCTAGCCAAACAACAACAGTAGCTAATGATAAGCATAAAGACAGCACCATTTGTTGAGAGCTTAACTGAGCACCAGGCACCACTGCTATACCCTTCACATGCATTAGGAATTGAATCCTCAAGCAAATTTATGGAGACGTATTATTATCCCTACTTTATGATGATTACATTGGGGCCCAGAGAGGTTAAGTAATTTGCCCAAGGTCACACAGAATGGAATTCAAACTCTTCCCTCCCTGCCTGAACTTTAATCATCATCATCATCACCATCATTGCTATCAGAGGAAGAAGAGAGGGTAAGAAGGAAGAGGAGAAAGAGGTAACATTTATTGAGTACTGACAGTGCACCATATTTTCTGATTACCCCTGATAACCTCTCGTGGGTGTGGGAGCTCTTAGCACACTACTCATTCTACAGACAAGCAATCTGAAGCCAGAAAGGTCCAACTCACCCAGAGTCTCACGGTGAGGACCTGGGAAGCCCAGATTCCAGCTCAGGCAGACAGCTCTAGAGCCTTCTCTTATAACCAACACACTCATTTGCCTCCCACTTCCCCATAGTCATTCTTTCCTCTAACAAATATTTATTGTGCATTTATTCTGTACATAGCATCTGGTGCTAAGCAACAGGACAGCCCCAGTTTCAGCCTCCTCCCATGACTCATTCCCAAGGGTTCCCCATCATTTGTGTGACCCCCTCCAACCCTCCTTCAAAGCGTCCTCTCTTACCTGCTCCTCATCCTGCAGGAATATGCCGGCATTTCCTCTCCACTCTGCAGAGACAGTGGGTCCTCTTTTCTTACTAAGCCATAAGGCCCATCTTTTTCTGCCTTAAACACAGCCCTGCTTGCTCTCTTGGTCATGCCTCTGGGCTCCCAGGGAGGGGACGTTTACCAGCTCAGTGGCAGTTTTATGCCACCCTGGTTATCATCTCTCCCCTTGTCGGCCAATGAATAACTGGGTCTCACCCATTAAATGCAGATCAGTCCTTGAGGCACAACTTCATGGCTGCACCATGGCCTCTGTGTGCTGGGTTTGAGGGGAAAAAAAGCCCTAACTCAGGGCCCACATTGTGTATTTATTTCTTCCTGAACCTCAGCCCCACCCTCTCATCAATGTTCTTTCAGCATTAGTGTAATAAAAAGATCAAAGTTCTTACTAAAGGTTATTTTACTTCTTGGACACCATAAGGAAGTTAGTAAGGTTGGGTTTTTCCCCCACCCCAGAAAGCTTAGCTTTTCATTTTTACAACAAAGCCATTCTGGAATGGAATGCTCCACTAGACGCCCTCAGGAACTGGCCACTTTGTCCTGCAGATTCAGCCCCTGGGGCAATATTCAGACTTTACAGGTTTAACTTCATATTTGTGATGGCCTGTCTTGCAGGGACAAAGGATAGTGTGGAACCAGCCCACACTCAAGGCTGACTTGAATCAAATCCTGACTCCAGCACTTTATGACTCTACACCCCTGAACCAAGTCTATCCCTCTGAACCTCAATTTCCCCCGTCTTACCTGCAAAATGGGGACAATATACTCAACCTCCTGAAAAGTGCTGGTTAGACCTAAATGGGTTAACCTCTGAGAAAGCTTGGACCATTTTAATGGTCAGGTTATTAACAGCTACCTAAGGTTCCCAGAAGTTCCCAGAGAGAAACCCTAGCCACAGGAATGCTAATCCTCCAGGAGACGGTCATGTCTAGGAGCGAGAGTATTCATATGGAAAGAAAGACAGAAGTAGATGATCCAGGGCTGGAATTTTTACAAATGCCAAAACAAACAAGTTTCCTATGGCATCTGACTCTGGGTGGATAGCATTTAAAAGAAAAAAAAGTCCTATTCTATAATTCACAAGAAGAATTGGGGGACCATAGTTACTGGTCCCAACATTTGATGTGTTATTAACGGCCCCCCAATAAATACAAAATAGTGGCTCTCCAAAGGCAAGGAAAATATTCTCCTGTTTATTTTCTTTTTTAAAAATTTTTGGCTGCGTTGGGTCTCCGTTGCTGCACACGGGCTTTCTCTAGTTGTGGTGAGCAGGGCCTACTCTTTGTTGCGGAGCACGAGCTCTAGGCCTGCGGGCTTCAGTAGCTGCAGCACGTGGGCTCAGTGGTTGCGGCGCGAGGGCTCTAGAGCGCAGGCTCAGTAGTTGTGGCGCATGGGCTTAGTTGCTCCGTGGCATGTGGGATCTTCCCGGAGCAGGGATCGAATCCGTGTCCCCTGCATTGGCAGGCGGATCCTTAACCACTGTGCCACCAGGGAAGTCCCTTTTCTCCTGTTTAGACAGAGACTTGCTTTACAAATTGTCTGATCAAGGAAAAAGAGAGGAGATAGGTGGTTGGTGATCCCCAGGAAGATGTCACTCCTGGGGCGAGATGACAGTACCTGGCAGCATGTGACTCAGGGGTCCTGCCTGCCAGGCAGTAGGGAGCTGAGCCAAATTGGAGTCCAAGGCAAAAGGACAGATGAGTAATTCTTTTGTAAATATAAGTCAGGGTGTCTCAGTCCCAGCACTATGGACATTTGGGTCAGATCATTCTCTGTCGTGGCGTCTTTCCTGGGTATTGTAGGATGTTTAGCAGCTTCCCTGACTTCTGTTCAGTGAATGCCAGTAGGACACTCCTCATCACTACCCCCGCAAGCTGAGAATGAGTAAATGTCCCTGGGAGGTAAAACTTGCCCTGGTTGAGAGACGCTGCTGTGAAGGCTGTGATGCCGCATGGACTGGGGGTGGCATCTCCCAATTCCCCTCTGCATGAGACAAGCAGAGGAGTGCCTCATCATCTCCCTCTAATAAACTCTTCTCCTCAGTTTCCCCACTTCTAGAAACTCTACCATATTTTTACGTCTTGTGGTTTATAACACATATATTCTGCCCTATAAAATGTAATTACATGTTTCTCGCTTTGTCTGCAAGCAGACTGTAAATTGGCACTCGTGGTTGCTTCTGGAGTGAGGAACTGGGTGGCTGGGGATAGATATGGAGGGAGAGATTTTTCAATATTTGCTTAGATGTCTTTTGGATTTTCTACCATGTGGAAGTACAACACTCAAAAAATATATTAAAATTTGAAAATTTTCTGCTGTGAATTGCACACAGTTTGTAAGGTACGATCCCATTTTTTTTTAAGACCAGTAAAAGTGACCTATATGAATTTAGCATATGCAGTGGGAGGGAGAGAAACCTAAAGAAACATACATGAAACTCTAAACGGTGATTATCACTAGGGGATGAAATCACAGAGAGTTTCTCACCTCCTATGCAAATATTTTTAGGAGGCACAAATTTTAAAAATTATGTATTTTTTGTTATGTATTACATTTGTTATCAGATAAAACGACAGGAAGAGTAAAAGAAAAAGAACTATTTCCAAAGCCTCTAGGAAACACCTAGAGTTTTGTGAGAGAGAGAGAGAGGGAGAACCTTCTGGAAGGAGCAGATACTGGGACCCCAGCCACAGGAAGCAGGGATTCCAGAAAGGGGCAGATGAGGGAATTGGACATGGCAAGAGGGAGGCATGAATTAAGATGATGGCAGTGGAAATGGAAATAAATGGACAGTTTTGAGAAGAAAGGATAGCTCTGTGTCATCGGGCTGTTTATTAATCTCCCTCAGTTTCCTTGGCTATAAAATGGAGATAATTATAACTATATAAGTAACTAATGTTTATTATTATATTGTTCTTATCATCATATATGTGTTGATTGTATTTAATCCTCATGGCAGCCCTGTGAGTTACGTATATTACAATCATCCCATTTTACAGATGAATCATTTGAAGTACAGAGAGGTCAAGTAACTTGGCCCAAGTTCGCAGAGCTAGGAAGTGGCAGAGGTAGGACTGGAACCCAGGCAATCTGGCTTTGGAGCCCAGGTTCCATAGATGACCAGAGCTGGGGCTTAGCACAATGCCTGGCACAGAACAAGCAGGACAAATGTTAATGACTCATTATACCAAAAGGCTAGGATCCCTACCCCCACCAGGTGCACACATCAAAGGATGGAGTTCCCCAAGCAGAGAGCACGGTGCTCTTCCCATCATATGCCAGCTTTACTGTCCCCAGAAACTGCCCTGGAACACTTACGGGTAGCACTTGCCCTATCAGAATACAAAAACTCTTCAAGGATTTGACAGGTGGAGATCCCAGAATGAGACTCTCTACATGAGAAGGGGTTTGAGGAAAGGACACTTTACTTAATCCTCCTTGGAGAGTTTTACCTGCACATCAACAGATCCTAAGGCCAGGAATAGAAAAGAGCATCACACATCCATAATATGAACAAGGGCTGCCATTTATCATGTGCCAGACACTGTGCCAAATGCTTTCGAGACAGTTCAGATTATCCTTCTAACAACACTTGTGAGGCCCTATTATTGTGCCCATTCCACAGATGAGGGAACTGAGGCTCGCAATGCGATTTGCCAAAGTCCCAGAGCTGGGTATTACTTTCAAGATGATATTTGAATGCAGGTCTAATTAGAATAACCACCACATAACTGTTCTTGCTTCCTGAAATCCTCCTCCCCAAAGCCCATCTGCTGCAATGGGGAATCAGCTGAAGCAGAGAGGACTCAGGGCCTCCTCTGTATAACAAAAAGGTAGCAGGTCCTCCAGACAGCCTCCTTGTACACTAGATGGAGAGCAGGATGTCAAGCGACAACCCTCCCTCTGCACTGAGCATGGGGGCTTCTCAGGAATATTCCAGAGGGCAAACAGGGGCCTGGTTCTGTGGACTGCACAGAAGGCAGGAGAGCTCCTTGGTCACCTCCTCCCCCCTTCCCCCACTTGCCCTCTCCCTAATCAGACACGCCTGCTGTGCCATCCCCTCCACTCTCTAGTGGGCAGACATAGCATTTACTGTAGCCGAGGTTTATTGAGTAGCTGCGAAGTGTCAGGCACTGCTCTGAGAGCTTTATCTTTATTTAATCCAGACAAAAGCTATATGGGGTAGGTACTGTCATTGTCCCTATTTTATGAATAAGGAAACTGAGACACAGAAGAGTTAAATAACTTGCCACACTCCCCGTATTGGAAAGTGACGGAACCTGGATCGGGCATCAGAACTACACAGACCTTATGATCAAACAGACCTTGGTTCAAATATTGACTCCTCTACCAGCCCCCGGTGTGACATCCCCCAAAGTTACCTAACCTCTCTGAAGCTAGGTCCCCTCATCAGTAGTATGGGAGTAGCAAGGATTGTTGTAAAGGATAAAAGGTAATATGTGTTCCTTACTCATTTGACAAATATTTATTTAGCATCTACTATGTGCCAGGCACTAGGGATGTATCTGCAAACAAAACGGGGCGGGGGGGTGGGAAACGGGGCTTCCCTGGTGGTGCAGTGGTTGAGAGTCTGCCTGCCAATGCAAGGGACACTGGTTTGAGCCCTGGTCTGGGAAGATCCCCCATGCCGCGGAGCAACTGGGCCCGTGAGCCACACCAACTGAGCCTGCGCGTCTGGAACCTGTGCTCCGCAACAGGAGAGGCCGCGACAGTGAGAGGCCCGCGCACCGCGATGAAGAGTGGCCCTGCTCGCCACATCTAGAGAAAGCCCTCGCACAGAAACGAAGACCCAACACAGCCAAAAATAAATAAATAAATAAATAAATAAATAAATAAATAAAAATTAAAAAAAAGAAGCTTAGACTTTAGAAAAGCAAAATAAGGATGATAAAAATCCTTTAAAAAAAAAAACAGGGGGAAAAAATCCTACACTTGTGGCATGCACACTTTAGCAGGGAGGCACTTACATGTTAGCTCAGTTAATCCTCACAATAACGCCATAGGTTAGGCACTATCAATATTATACCCATTTCCCAGATAGGGAGAAGGGGTCTCAGAAGCAGTTTATCCCCACCCTCTCTTCATCCTTCTAGGAAGTAGCAGAACCTGGATTAGACGTTAAAGTCCAGTCTCTGGAGTTCGACTTCCTGGTTTCAAATCCAGCTATTTCCATCTAATTGCTGTGGGCAAGTTACTGAATCTGTCTGAGCCCGAATCTCCTCATGGGAAAATGGGACCAGGAGACCCTATCTCACGAGATTATCCCAAGGGGAAATAACCAAGTCTAACATTTAGGAAGCACTTCTTGGGTTCCCAGCACACAAAAGGCTCACAGAAACCCTAGGAGGGACGTCCTATTTTTAACCTCTTTTTTTACAGAGGTAGAAACTGGCGCTCAGAGAGGGTAAGTAATTTAACTAAAGGCGCACAGCGCTTAAACGGTGTGATTCCGTAGCCCGCTCTCTGACCCCCATCGCGGCGCGGAGAGAAGCTCTCCGGTCCGGCAAGGTTGAGTGAGCGCCAGATAACTGGATGCGATTATCCTTTCCTTCCTTCAGCCGCGGGGGAGGGCTGCCCGAGGCGGCAGCTGGCGCGCACACCTGGGAAACTTTCCTACCGCGGAGGTCCGCGCGCCGCTGCCTGGAGCTGGAGCCACTGTCTCGATCCCCCCACCCCCCGATTCCCGCCCCCGAATGGTTCTCCCCCCCATTTCTCGTACCCCACCCCAGCTCGCTCCCGGCTCCCCGCCAAGGCTGCCACCCGGGGCCACACCGATGCAGACCCCCGTTGGGGACACGCCCCGCCGGGGCGCCTTGTTCTGCCCATCGACCCCCTCTCGGAGTCAGGCAGGGGGCTCCTCCACGTCGCCCAACTCGGCGGATACCTGGCAAGGCAGCGCCAGCGCCCGCCCCGCGTCCTGGCGAGGCCGCCTCACCTCCCACCGAAGTTCGCGTCCCCTGCGCCTGGCGCTCCGGCCGCCGCCCGGTTGGCTCACCCGCGAGGAGCGTCGGCGACACTGGGCCTGGCAGCCGGTAGAAGGCGCGTCCCTGCACCCGCGCCGGACTTCCTGCCTGGAGGGCCGATTGCTTTTTTCGTGGAATCGAGCCAGGTTCTTGCGAGTGCTGGGTTAGCACACCTGTTGGCGTCCGAGACCTCTATTCATTAACCTCGAGTCTGCATTCATTCTTTGCTTCCATTGATCAAACCTTACAGAGCGCCCACCAGATGCTGCACAACGGCTTGGGTGCTGCGGGCACCCAGGGGACCCGGAGGGCGCGCGGACTAGGGCTGCGCTCTCCAGAACGTTGGCCACTAGCCACATGTGGTTACTGAGCACTTGAAATTGTGGCTCCGAAGACTGAGATGTGTTTAAGAATTAGGACCAAAAAGAGTTTTTTAAAAACTCATTAACAAGTGTTAAACTGAATGTTAAAATGATAATATTTTGGATATAGTTTTTTAAATGAAATTATTATTAATCTCACCTGTTTCTCCTTTTCTAAAACACAGCTACTAGAACATTTAAAATGATGTGTCTCCTATTATATTTCTATTGGATAGTGCTGATCTTGGGCAGGAACCCATAGGGTGTTCTCAAATAACCTCTCCCAGTTCTCCGTTCTAGAATTTATTCAGCCCTTTCTTATTTCCTCTGGGAAACATTTTGGGAAAACCTACTATGTACCAAGCATGAAGCCTGTGTTGGTTCACAAACTCGGGAGCTTCCCGGGTGAAATCTGAAATTGGTCCTAGTACACAAAGGGCAAGAAGAGGCCAGAGAAACAGGCAGGTCACTCCAGATTGGTAGGTGGCAAGTCTAACAAGCAAGAGAACCTACCTACAAGGCTTGTCTTGGGTGCTGCAAGATCTCTGCCGGCACCCGCCAGAATCTTAACATACAGAGAAGCCTTAAAGGGGTTCAGTCAGGTGCACTGTCCAGATGGTCTCAACAGCACCTTACTCTGTCAAGGTTGCCTTCTGGAAACCAGCTCCCACTGTGGGAAGGGTGGGCAGAATGTACATTCCCAGGACGGCGGCAGGGGTGGTCAGGGAGGTGGGGGGGTGAGAAGCCTCCAATTGCTGGGTCCAGCTGTCTGGTCATCTAGTGGTCATGTCCTTTCCATGACCTCCTCCAGCAACCAGACACTGGGGGAATAGAGTAGGGAGCAAGACAGATGCTGCCAGTGGCCTCATAGAGCTGACTGTCAGGCCAGGTGAGAGAGGTCTGTTAAACAAAATGCACATTGACTAGAAAAGGTAACCTGAGGAAGTGGGGGAAATATCTGCAAAGCATATCTGTGATAAAGAGTTAATATCCAGAACATATAAAGAACTCCTACAACTCAACCATCACCACCACAGCAAAAAACAAACAACCAGATGGGCAAAGGATTGAACAGACATTTCTTTGAAGAAGATATACAAGTGGCCAACGATCACATGAAAAGATGCTCAACATCCTTAATCATTAAGAAATGCACATCAAAACCACCATGAGATATCACCTCATATCCATTAGGATGGCCACTATCAAAAGAAAAAAAGAAGAAGAAGAACAAGAACAAGAAGAACAAGAAGAAGAAGAAAAAGAAAATAACAAGTGTTGGTGAGGATGTAGAGAAATAAAAAACCCTTGTGCACTGTTAGTGAGAATGTTAAATGGTGCAGCCAAGCAGCCATTATGGAAACCAGTATGGAAGTTCCTTAAAAAATTAAAAGTACAACTACCACATGATCCAGCAATCTCACGTCTGGGTGTACATCTAAAAGAATTCAAGGCAGGATGTCAAAGAGGTATTTGCATACCCATGTTCACTGCAGCATTATTCACAATAGCCAAGAGGTAGAAGCAACCCAAATGTCTACCAACAGATGAATGGATAAAGAAAATGTGGTATATACACACAATGGAGTATTATGCAACCTTAAAAAAGGAGGGAACTATATTCAATATCATACATGATACAACATAGATGAACCTGGAGGACATTATGCTGAGTGAAATAAACCAGTTACAAAAGGGCGAATAGTGTATCATTCCACTCACATGAAGTATCTGAAGTAGTCAAAATCATAGAAACAAAGTAGAAAGGGCTGGGAGGAGGGGGGAGGGGAGAGGGGGGAATCAGCGTTTGGCGGGGATAGACTTTCAATTTCACAAGATGAAAAAGTTCCAGAAATCTGTTGCAAAACAATGTGAATATACTTAACATTACTGAACTATACACTTTAAAATGGTTAAGATGGCAAATTTAATGTTGTGTTTTACCACAATCTAAAAAACTATATGATGATGTAAATGCAACTGTGATTATTGCAAGCAAGGAGGGTGCTGTAAGAATTTATAATTGGAGGGGTTTACTGGGTGTCAGGGAAGACTTCCATAAGAAAGTGATGGTTCAGTTAGTTAACTTGGAGTCAGAGTTAAACAGGGGAGCAGGGGAGCACATGCAGAGCGAGCAGCCCATGTAAAGACCCCAGGCAACAGGTCACATGATGAGTCTGAATTTATTTTATATAGTGCAGTTCTATCGAACTTTCTTGCTTGGTGAAAGAATCAATGATAATGACAACAATAACAGCCAACATGTACTGAAAATTAATTCACTTAGTTAATCACTTAATTAAAGTAAACGTTAAGTGCAGGGATTCTGAACCAGACTACTTGGGTTTAAATTCCAGCTCTGCTGTATCCTTACGAGCGTCATAACCTTGGGCAAGTTACTTAATCTCTGTGCCTCAGTTTCCTCATCTGTAAAACAGGGACAATAACAGGACCTACCACCTTATCATTTCCCTGCTTATTTTTTCCCAAAGCACTCATCTCCTCCTGGCACATTATAGGGATGTGTGTATCTTGTCTGCCTCCCTCCACTAGAATGTAAGCTTCCTGAGGGCAGGAACTTTCATCTGCTCTGTTCTCTGATGAATCCCCAGTACCCAGGACAGAGCCTGGCATGTTGTAGGCACTTGGTATTCACTGAATGAATACAGTCACTGGGGCTGAGAGGAAGACAGGAGAAGGAAATAAACCAGCCCACAAATTCAATGAGGACCCTGCAGCCCATGACTGTTTCCTCACCGTCATCATCTTCAACTTTGTCAGCATGCCCCTTACATGTGTGTACATCGCTTTACAGTTTGCAAAGTGCTTTCACACCCTTTATCACACTTGATACCTACACAACCCCATGAGAGGGATATTAGGGGACTGAAGAGTCACACTACCCCCAGGCCCCAATTTCTTTTTTTTCTTTATTTTTAATTGATGTATATTTGCTGTACAATATTATATAAGTTACAGAAGTACAATACAGTGATTCACAATTTTTAAAGGTTATACTTCATTTATACTTATTATAAAATATTGGCTATATTCCCCATGTTGTACAGTAGAGCCTTAAAGCTTATTTTATACCTAATAGTTTGTACCTCTTGCTCCCCTACCCCTATCTTTCCCCTCCCCACTTCCCTCTCCCCACTTCCTTCTCCCCACTGGTAACCACTAGTTTGTTCTCTATGTCTGTGAGTCTGCTTCTTTTGTATTATATTCACTAGCTTGTTGTATTTTTTAGGTTCCACATATAAGTGATATCATACAGTATTTGTCTTTCTCTGTCTGACTTACTTCACTTAGCATAATGCCCTCCAAGTCTATCCGCGTTGCCGCCAATGGCAAAATTTCATTCTTTTTTATGGCTGAGTAGTATTCCATTGGGTGTATATGTGTATATATATCTCACATCTTTATCTATTCATCTGTTGATGGACACTTAGGTTGCTTCTATATCTTGGCAATTATAAATAATGCTGCTATGAACACTGGCGTGCATGTATCTTCTCAAATTAGTGTTTTTGCTTTTGAGATATATACCCAGGAGTGGAATTGTCCAGACCCCAATTTCTGATGGAAAAATAAATAAAACCAGGGGATTTGCCCAGGACCAATTTACTGTGGTAAAAGAACTATAATTCAACTACATCTTCTGACTCTGACAAAGGTGTCTTTATCTCAAACAGAAAGGCTGTGTGTGCAGTGGTTAGACATGCAAGCTGTGCAGTTTGGATAAGAAAGACTTTGAAACTTGCCTTCACCACTCCCTAGCTGTATGACATTGGGAAAGTCGCTAACCCTCTCTGTGCCTCCATTTTCTCAATCGTCAAACGGGCTAATAATAGCACCTACCTCACAGGGTTGTTCTGAGGGTTGAACTGAGATGAGATCTGGAATGTTACCATTAGCCAGTTTTTTTAAATGTAAGCATGTTACTTTGTGTCCATTCAAGTACTTTTTTGAGTTGCCCCCAACTGTGCCCAGATTTCTTCAGCTAACCTGATGGGGAGGGACTGGAAAGTATGACACCATCCATTTTAAAGGTGGTGAAACTAAGGCTCCTGGTCACAAAAGGGATTTGACTCAATGCTTTGGGAAGAGTAGCTGTGAAACTTCCATAGGAACCAGAAGGCAGGCTCCCCAGGGGCAAAGCAGAGCCGTTGCCACCCCCTGGAGCACTCATTATATCCAAGACATGATTTTATTCTGCCATCTCCTGAGAGGATGGTGTTTACACACTGCAGGGATGCTTGCAAATGAATACAAACGTAGCCCCGGAGCCTCCAGAAGCAGGGACTGCGCTCAGCCCAAAGGCTGCGATCCGCTCACACCCGCTCACCTGCGCCCCCTTGTGGGAAGTCCCTGCAGTCTGTCCAGAAGGTGCTGCGTCCGGAGAGGCAACCAACCTATACTAAGTACCTACTTGACGTCATGTATGACCTCATTTAACGTCTCCATGAGGTAGCTTTACAAATATGGAGACTGAGGGATAGAAAGTAATACAAACAAAGAAAAACGAAACTTGCCCAAAGACACACCACCAGCAAACATCAGAGCCAGCGTTCGACTCCTTGGAGCTTGCAGACTTTCCCCAATTTTGCACTGTAGCCTTGAAATGGAGTCAAGCCAACTGACTTATTTGGGGATCAAACTTTGTCACAATACCATTATTCCATCCCATATGGAATCACAAATTACGAAAACATCCCCTCAACACCTGGAAAAAAATCCCCCAATGATCAGGCACTGGGGAGTAGGATGGTACTGGAGGCTGACTGACTTCTAAATGCACTGACATAGCAGGCATGATTCCCAAGATAAACTGTTCCACCAGTTTCTAAACCACTGACTTACACATACGCTAGAATCGCATTTATTAAATATCAGCATAACATGTCTGTAAGTTAAGGTAAAGTGGTCAGAAGAACATAAGCTTAAAAGTGGTTACTGCTGGAGAGGGAAACAGGACAGAGTATTAAGAGGGATGTTAGTTTTTATTCTTGTTTCTGTGCCATTGGAAACAAGCATATTTATACATATTTCTGAAAAGTTGAACAAGCATTATTATTTTCATAAATTCAAAAGACAATGAAAATTATTTTAAAAGGCAATATTAAGCTGAAAAATCCATGTGATTCTGAGGGGTATCCTAGATTGAAGATCAAAAGATTATTATCTTAAAAATGGTAATGAGGGAACTTCCCTGGTGGTCCAGTGGGTAAGACTCTGCGCTCCCAATGCAGGGGGCCCAGGTTGGATCCCTGGTTGGGGAACTAGATCCCGCAGGCATGACGCAACTAAGACCCAGTGCAGCCTAAATAAATAAATAAATATTTTTTTAAAATTTAAAATTTAAAAAAATTTTTTTAAATGGTAATGAAACATAGCAGGACCCAATGGTCCTTGCCCCCCCATGTCCCCATCCTGCCTTTTGTCTGTGGAAAAACTTTAGCCAAAGAATAAGCTTAATCAGGGAAGTGAGAAAATGCAGAAGCAAAGAAAAGCAATCATACAGGACAAAACAATAATAGTTTAGTCAGTAAGCAAAGTCATGGACCTTTAGTTCCTTCGCAAGGGCTATAGATAATATTCTGAGCCTTATCCTGTGAACTGGCCTGTAGATACTGAAACCTCCACCAGGCAGAAGAAGTTAACTTGACCAGTCCGTGATGACCAGACTGTAGCCATGACATAAGCTGCCACGATTCCGAGAATGGGCCTCAAAGAAATGGGAACAAACCGACCCTGGAACTGAAGAAGATTACCTGGACTTAGAACAATCAAGATGATGCTGGTCAGACCACCGCAGGACCAATTGCAACATGACTGTCAGAGCTGGCTGTGCTGTTTCTGCGTGCAGCCCCCTCCCTCCACCTATAAAAGCTCTTGCCCACTGATTGTCAGCGAGGGGGAGTCAGCCTTTGGACAGGAGTCCACCTTCTCCCCCAAACCCCCGGTTGCCGGCATCCAAAATAAAGCAAACTTTCCTTTCCACCAACCTTGCCTCTTTATTGGTTTTTGAGTGGTGAGCAGCTGGACCCACTTTCGGTTACAATAACAGTGAAGTAGCTGAAGAAAGTGAAACCGCTCCCCTCTGGGCCAATAATAACAAAAGGTAACGTTTATGAGCCCTTACAGTATACAGAGCGTTGGTCTGGAATCCCTTCCGTATGGTGATGCATTTGATCCCCATGACAACCCTGCGAGGTAGGTGCTGTGATAGCCAGCCTCCACGATGGCCGTCCGTGATCCTCCTCCTGTGATGCTCACGTCCCTGTGTGTTCTCCTCCGGCTCTGAACAGGGCCGATTTATAAAACCAGTAGAAGGTTGTGGAAATGACAGTATGTTACCTCAATGGCAAAGTCATAAGAGACCTTTTATTCTCTCTTGTATCACCCGCTCTGGGAGAAGCCAGCTAGCATGTCGTAAGGACACTCAAGCAGCCCTATAGAGAGGCCCACCTGGGGAGGAACTGCATTTATTTTCATGCCTCTTTATTATCCTTTAATCCTTTAATCTTTAATTTGTCCGATTTGGGGGTGTGTGTTCATTCAAGACACTGGCATTTTTGAAACGTCCAGGCCAGCTGCCGTGCAGGAATGCCCCACAATCTGGATTTGACTCTTTCTTCTTAAAGGGACTCAGATACCAGGTGAGATGGTGTCACATGAGATGGTTTATCCCTTTGGTGTTGTTGCCCTGGATCTCTTCTTTAATCAGATGCCCACAAGTTTCTCTACTGTGCCCGTATTGTTTCTTTCATGCTGATGATCATAGATCACTCTGGTATTTTACTTTTTCTGAAACTGCAAAGATTTGATCAGCCCAAATCTTGACCCTGAGAAAGAACCCAAAAGACAGATTATTAATGTTGACAAAAGGAATCAAATTTACTTACAGATATAACCAGGATGTCAGTAAGTCAAAATGTTTCAAACTTGGTGCTTTAACATTCCCAAACTAGCCACCTCAACAAAGCATACAAACTTAACATCACCAATTACGCGACAATCTGACATCACGTGCCTCTTGGTGTGATGGAGTAGGATGTATACAAAGCAATAAAGTTCCTCCAACAAACTTTGGGAACCAAATCAGGGTCACTTGTTTTTTGTTTGTTTGTCTTTTACATGGCCAACACTGGGGAAAATTACATGAAAATAAGAAAAATATTACCATTTTCTATGTCAGTGAAAAAAATCAACAGTTGACCTAAGAAAGAAGTGGAAAAATTTTACATATATACAATGGAATATTACTCAGCCATAAAAAAAGAATGAAATAATGTCATTTACAGCAACATGGATGGATCTAGAGATTATCATACTAAGTGACGCAAGTCAGACAAAGACAAATATATGATATCACTTATATGTGGAATGTAAAAAATGATACAAATGAACTTATTTACAAAACAGAAAGAGACTCACAGACTTAGAAAAGAAACTTATGGTTACCAAAGGGGAAATGTGGGGGGCAGGGATAAATTAGGAGGTTGGGATTAACATATACACACTATTATATATAATATAGATAACCAACAAGGACCTACTGTATAGCACAGGGAACTCTACTCTATACTCTGTAATAACCTATATGGGAAAAGAATCTGAAAAAGAATAGATGTATGTATATGTATAACTAAATCACTTTGCTGTACAGCTGAAACTAATACAACATTGTAAATCAACTATACTCCAATATAAAATAAAAGTTAAAAAAAAAAAGAAATGGAAAATTTTATTTGAACCAACCTGAGGATTATAACAGAAAGCTCTGAGGACTGTTCCACCTGTTAGATGTCAAAGCACTTATATACATTTTGGGGATAAAGTGTTATACATCAAATGACGTACTGACAGTTTACACAATCCAGATCTGCACATGCAAAGTGAATAGTGGGGCATAGTGACCCCTTACAAGATTAAGGAGGAAGGTTATCTCCCAAGGAGTTATCAAGTAGTGGGTCATCATGACCCTTTACAAGATTAAGAAGGAATGTTATCTCCTAAGGAGGTCTGGTTAATGCAGATGCATAATACACACTAAAGGGGAGGGAGGAGGCCCAAACGGGCAAAGAAAATTTTTATGTTTAAATTTTGTCTTCCCATAAAATATGAATTTTATTTCATCAATTCTAATAATAGTATCTACCTCCAGTTCAGGGCTGGGCCTAGAGTAAGGCAGGCACAGCGCCTGGGCACAGCATATAAGGGGACACTCAGGGCTTTCCAAGTGCTGGATTGGCACCTGAGAGTACGTGTCTCTCCCCTTCTCTCTGCTCCCCTCCACCCCGGTCCCAGCCCAGCTCTTAAGAATGTTGAGAGGATATATGAGGTCATCTTTGTAAAGCACTTAGAACGATGCTTGACCCATAGTAAATGGTGTATAAATGTTTATTAAATATACTAAATTTTTTCGTTATATATTTGTGTTAGTTGATGAAATAACATGCATCATTAGTTGGCTGTGTAAGACGGTCTCACTTAGTGACAATGGCAGCAATATTAGCTTGCACGGTGCTAGAACTTCTTTTTTTTTAAATAAAATTTCTAACTGCCATCCAATTATAGCCTTGGAGAAGAGAAATCCACCAAGGCAACCTGGGAGTACTGGACATAGGTAATTGGCCAAAAACCCAGCAACTGGATTGATTTTTTTTTTTTTTTGAAACTTGCATATGATTAAACCCAAGAAAGAAATACATTTGGTTCATATGGGAAAAGTGTGAGCAACTGTCACAGTAACTGGCATACAGGCCTCATCTGGCACCTTCAGTCAGCTGTTTACTTCAGATGTCATCCTCTCATCCCAGTCTGGTAGTGCTGGTCTTAGTCAAAGTCAGGTGCAAAAGTTGCAGGAGAGGAGGCCTGATATAGTCCCTTCTAACGTGGCTGTGCCTTTCCAGAATGCATCATTTCCTGGTTGCAAGTCGAGGTGCATCTGAGCTTCATGCAAAGTTAGATTACTGTGATAAGCTTCAGAAACAAACTTAGAGTGTCCTTTTTAATAATTAAACTTTACAATAAGATAACAACAAGGAGCTATCTGGGAAGTGAGTCTTCAGCAGTTAATCTGGGAAGTGAGTCTTCGGCAGTAAATACAGACCTCAGTTAACAAAACTAGAATTTAATATCCACTGAAACATAATCTTTTTCTCTCTCTAAAATTTCTCTCACTTCTACCAAATATAGCCAAATTAAAGCTAATTTGTTTGCAAAATAAGTCTGGTTAATTGATCACATAGGCTCTTTTAAATTGGCTGTGCTGGAACCTATCATAAGGAATCTCAGACTGAACTTTTTAAAAACCTCTCAAGGCCAGAAAAGCCCCACCAAGGGCATGTCACAGATTCTATAGCATTTTTCTCTCTTTTCAAGGTCCCTAAAATACCTTGAGATTCCTGCACCTGTTAGGAGCTGGCCTTCCTTATTTACCTGATAAAGCTGCTGGGAACCTAAGAGTTTCCAAATTCTGGAGGGATCAGATTGAGAGAAATGATAAATGTTTCAGTTCTACTTACTGTCAACGAATGAATCGGGCTCCACTGCTCACCACTTACAAAATCAATACTCACAAATTGTAGAAAGGACAGGTGCCTTTAAGCAGAATGCCGGCAATCTGCAGAGATGGGTGGACTCAGCATCCCCCAGAAACCACCTCTGAAGATTCTGCTGGGCTGTGAAAGTCTTGAAAGGGAAACAGAAGTGATCTCAGTTAATCACTGAGATGGGGGTCAGAGTCAGTACCATCCCCCACTGTGTGCAGGCTTGTCGACTCCTTCGATCTTCCTCTAGATGTTATCTTGTTCACACAGTTTGGTCACAGTTTGTTTGGGAGATTACTGAAGGGGATGCTACGGAAAAGATCTGGTCATCTGTTAATTACTTATTCTTCATTTCTACTTCTTTGATCTACGGAAAGAACCGACAATTTAGGCAAGGTATTGTGTGATTAAAAGATTTGAAAGGTGTGCTTGGGCCAGAGAGGAATAAAGCATGTGGGTGTCTGGTTTAAAAGTTAGTTACAATATAGCTTTGCTAAAGTGACAAGAAAAGGGGCTTCCTGCTGAGGGCAGTTTCCGGCAAAGAGCTGCTTACATTACAAAAGTACAATTTACCAAATTGCTATACATTACAAAAGTACAATTTACCAAATTGCTATAAGTCATAATTAGCTTGAGGGGAAAGGTTTCTTTAATATCTGGAAAACACTGATTAAAAACCAATAATATTTCAGACAAAACCCCCAAATTACAACCAAACTCATCAGTTTGCTCAATCCTATGTGAGTAATCCTTGATCTTAATCTTCTGTTAACAGTTTTATGAAGCCATCAGGTTTTCCACTGGAATTCTTTAATTTCTTACCCAGGTGAGTGGTATATGATCTGAAAGTTATCAGAAACCTGCACTTGTCAGAAAGTCCTTTCTATGAATCTTCTGGAAGATGAAGTATTTTTTTTACAAAATCATCAGAGTACAATAACTGTCTATAAATGACAGGACTTAAAAAATGGTTAAAGACCTGATTACAATGCAGCTGACGATTAAACTTGGTTACTGCTGTGACATACAACGATTTAAGATAATTACTAGAATTATCACTGATAACATTTCCTGGAACATCCCATTTTTTAGGAGTTCCATATAATTTCTAGAATACCTATGTTAATAAAAATTTACCCGTACAAATGTAACCTAAGAACGTTTATCACCATTCATTTGACAATGCTTCCCACATAATTTAACATACCAAATAAGTCTAATTAGTTTAATATTCCTCTCTCTGAGATGGAGAGAAAACAAATATTTTGAGGTTGATGAAACAAAATTTATTTTTTAAGGCAGGACAAGAAAAAGTTAAACATAAAATTCTCTCTGTGTGTTTGGGCCTTCTCCCTCCCCCACTAGTGTGCAGCAAGCATCTGCGTTGCACATTGACCACACCTTCTCAAAGATGGGAATTCCTGCTCAACGGTAAAGATCAATTTTTTTTCTTTCTTCTGACACAAGCAATGTAACTTCTTTTTTGTTTAATTAATTAATTAATTAACTTATTTATTTATTTTTGGCTGTGTTGGGTCTTTGTTGCTGCACGCGGGCTTTCTCTAGTTGTGGAGAGCGGGGGCTACTTTTCGTTGCGGCGCGCAGGCTTCTCATTGCGGTGGCTTCTCTTGTTGTGGAGCACAGGCTGTAGGCATGTGGGCTTCAGTAGTTGTGGCACGTGGGCTCAGTAGTTGTGGCTCAAGGGCTCTAGAGCACAGGCTCAGTAGTTGTGGCGCACGGGCTTAGTTGCTCCGCGGCATGCGGGATCTTCCTGGACCAGGACTCCAACCCGTGTCACCTGCATTGGTAGGCGGATTCTTAACCACTGCGCCACCAGGGAAGTCCTAACTTCTTAAAAAATAGCATTCTTTCCCAGCTCTGAAAGGGGTCATGGTGACTTGCTGCTTGCTTTGTACGTGCGTACCTGGACTGTGTATCCTAGGTGAACTTTATGTAAAATATCAGTATGTCATTTTGATGTACGATCCTTTGTCTCAAAAATGTATATGACTGTGCCTTTCACTTCTGACAGGCAGAACATTTCTCAGAGCTTTCTGAGCACCTGCTTCCCTGGTTATAATCCTCAGTTTGGCTCGAATAAAATTCACTTTTTTCCTTCTTCACTTGATAGTTAATTGAATTTTCGTTGACAAGGTGTTCCAGGGACCCTTCAGAAAATCTCAGAGTTGAACTTCATTTCGAATTTGATCTTTGGGAAGTTTGTCAAAAATATCAAAAGTTCAAAACACCTGGTCAAATAGGATCATAGGTCACTGTGAAATCACCCTAACCCATTCACTTAACCAAAGTGAAAATGAAAGATCTCAAAGGTTGTAATAAATCACTGAAATGCAAAGAAACTCACACAATCTATTATCAAAAGCAGCTCAATATTTCAAGAAAACTTTGTTTTCCCAGCAGAAAGAGAAAACAAAACTCAAGTCTTTTTTTTAAAATAAATTTTAAAAATTTACTCTTTTGGGGCTTCCCTGGTGGCGCGGTGGTTGAGAGTCTGCCTGCTAATGCAGGGGACATGGGTTCGAGCCCTGGTCTGGGAGGATCCCACATGCCACGGAGCAGCTGGGCCCGTGAGCCACAATTGCTGAGCCTGCGCGTCTGGAGCCTGTGCCCCGCGACGGGAGGGGCCGCGGTGGAGAGAGGCCCGCGCACCGCGATGAAGAGTGGCCCCCGCTTGCCGCAACTGGAGAAAGCCCTCGCACGAACCGAAGACCCAACACAGCCAAAAATAAATAATAATAAAATAAAAAAAAAAAAAAAAAAAAAAATTTACTCTTTTTAAAAATAAATGTATTTATTTATTTATTTTAAATAAATTTATTTTAAAATAAATACTCTTTTTAAATAAAAAATACTCTTTTTTAAAAATAATAAATTTATTTATTTATTTATTTATTTATTTTTGGCTGGGTTGGGTCTTCGTTGCTGTGCGTGGGCTTTCTCTAGTTGTGGTGAGCAGGGCCTACTCTTCGCTGCAGTGTGGGGGTTTCTCACTGCAGTGACTTCTCTTGTTGTGGAGCATGGGCTCTAGGCATGCGGGCTTCAGTAGTTGTGGCTCGTGGGCTCTAGAGTGCAGGCTCAGTAGTTGTGGCACATGGGTTTGTTGCTCCGCGGCATGTGGGATCTTCCCTGACCAGGCATCAAACCCGTGTTCCCTGCATTGGCAGGCAGATTTTTAACCGCTGCACCACCAGGGAAGTCCTTTACTCTTCACTGAAGTCAAATACAACACATCAGACTATCCCTCCCAGGATTTGGGAATTGGGAGGCAGAGACCTCTAATCAGTCTTTTCAGAGTTTATATCAACTTGGGGCTGCAATGTGGCCATATTTTGCCATGTGAAGGGAGAAGCGGACAAAATCAGGGGCAAGTGTGAGGTGCAGGCTCTGGGAAGAGGGAAATAGCAAACATGAACTCGTAGGCAGGAACAGATAGGTGTGTTCAGATAGGAGGAGAAAGGAAGCCAGCCACAGTGGTGATGGTAGGAGATGGGGCTGGACAGATCCCCCAAAGCCTGCTCCACGCATGATAAGGAGAGCGAGGGTGTACTCTAAGTGGCAAGAGGAAACCAGAGGAGGAGGGGATGTTTAGCAGGAAAATTATGAGATCAATTTCCTTTCTGAGAAGTTGACTCTGCTGGTGGACAAGGTCTGGACAAGGCAGGGAGACAGTCAGGAGGCAGTCCTCGCCTTGGAAGAGGTGGTGGTGCTTTGGGTTAGGTGATCGCTGGTGGCGAAGGAAAGCAGAGGGCTGATTCCACCCTGCCCCTCTGCACCCTGGTTCTTTTTTCTCTAAAATGGGGATTGAAGGTTCCTACTGTCTTCTTAGGGATGACGAAAGTTAAACGAGGTAATGCATGATATGGATTTGGTACAGAGTAAGTCCTCAATAAGTGGCAGTTATTATCATTATTATCCTAATAATAAAAGAGAGACCCCACCATAGCTTTCCTCATACTGTATTCTAGTGTGGGAAACAGGCAAATCAAGTAGTAAAAATAAAGTGCTAGGACAGATAAAGCTGATAGGGGGCGCTGTGGGAAGACATGCACCTCCCCTTGAAATAAAGCAATACGTAAATGGAATCAAGAATTCCATGTTTGATTCTGCTTTCTGTCCTACTTGCCATCCTTCTGTCTAAATTTCTGTTTGTCCGGCTACCAGCCTCCTTCCCCCTTCTATTTCCTTCCAACAGGAGATTTCTGAGACCTTTTCCCAAAGAACTACCCTATTTCTATTCCTGTAAAATCAGTCATCTCCTGGGAGGAAGGAGTTTCCTTCAGGATACTGGGCTCATTCCCCTGCCCCAGAGAGAACCCAAGGCCTCTCCTGGCTCGGGATGCAGACCAAGCCAGGGCCAGGTGCCAGGTGCCGGGTGAGACCAGTAGGAGGGAGATGAGCACCTGGAATTGGCAGGCTCCATCCATCTCCTTCCAGATCTGTGGGCTGGCATCAGGGGCTGGGAGGTGGCCTCTGGTGAGGAAGGGAAGAGGGAGGCACTGTCTCATGACAGAAATAGCCATCCTTTGTCGACACTGCTTTGTGCCACAGACTTTAGAGGTAATTTTTTAAAACTTCAAGCATATATAGGTAATATATCTGTGCAATACAGAAAAAAAGGATAATCAGTAAAATACCCCCAACTTGTCCTGAAATTTACTATGCATTTCCAAGCACATACATATTCTTGTATTTTCTTTACCCAAATGGTAGCTTACCTAATACACTTCTTCTGCACCTTGATTTTTTCACTTAATTGTATATTTCCACACATAGAACTTTCTATATATATGTCTACATATACAGCTATTTGATCGCTGGATGTATGTGTCAAAATGTATTTAACCAGCCTCATATCTATATTGATTTAGGCCACTTCTTTCTTTTGCTAGTATAAACAACATTGCAAGGAACAGCCTCATAGAAATGTCATTGCTTGTGTTGCAGAATTTTAAAATTTTATGTAGTTTGAATAAATGAACAAAACTGAACCCAAAACAAAACAAAAACACTTTTTTAAAAAGCACTTTCATGGTTCTATTTTTTACATTTATATCTTTGGATTTTCTTTTGTGTGAGGTTGGCATCAGATTAGGTTTGTGTTTTTTTTCCCCTAGATGCTCTGCCAGGCACTTCAGGGGATTATTCTCACTACAACCCTTTCTACAGGTGAGAAAACAGAGGCTCAGAGAGGTTGAGTCACATGGCCAAGCTCACTCAGAGAATAATTAGAAACCAGTTTCCAACTGGAAACTCAGTGACCCAACCCTTAACTACAATAAAAATAGCATTTATTTTGATCCAGGCAATTACTTCTTAAAAAAATTAACTTTCTATCTTGGAATAGTTTTAGAGTTACAGAAAAATTTGAGAATATCACAGAGAACTTCCATACACCTTAGACTCAATAGTTTTAGAGTTACAGAAAAATTTGAGAATATCACAGAGAATTTCCATACATCTTAGACTCAGTTTCTGTGATTATCACTATCTTACATCAGTAGTAGAGCCAATATTGACACAGTATTATTATCTAAAGCCCATACTTTATTCAGATTTGCTTAGTTGTTACTTTTCCTCTTCCACATTCCCATCCTGATGACCATATTACACTTAAGTGGTCATTTAAGCGGTCATGTCCCCTTAGGCTCCTCTTCGCTGTGACAGTTTCTGACTTTCCCTGTTTCTGGTGACCTTGACCGTCTTGTGTAGCTGTTCAGGTATTCTGTAGGACGTCCCTTGACTGGGGTTTATCTGATGTTTTTCTTATGATTTGGCTGAAGTTATGGGTTTGGGGGAGAAAGACCCACACAGGTAGAGTGTCATTCCCATCCCATCATATCAAGGGTGCATACCATCAACATGACATCACTGTTGATGTTGAACTTGATCACCTGTCTGAGAAAGTGTTTGTCAGGTATTATTCAGGTAGTTACTTGCCGTGCCCCGCCCTCCCTTTTCATGCTGTCCTCTTCGGAGGGAAGTCACTGTGTGCAGTCCACACTTAACGACTGCGGAGTCATTGCTCCACCTCCTTTAAGGAGCTGTATAAATTATTTAGAATTATTCTGCATAGGCGATTTATCTACACTTCCCATTTATTTAATTTGGAAGTTACTTGTATACAAATGTATATACAATTACATTTCTTTAATTATTAGGCACTTATTTATATTTGCTAATTCCTTTTCATTCTATCTTTTTTTTTTAATTTTTTTTATTTATTATTTATTTATTATGTTTATTTTTGGCTGTGTTGAGTCTTCGTTTCTGTGCGAGGGCTTTCTCTAGTTGCGGCAAGCGGGGGCCACCCTTCATCGCGGTGCGCGGGCCTCTCACTATCGCGGCCTCTCTTGTTGCGGAGCACAGGCTCCAGACGCGCAGGCTCAGTAGTTGTGGCTCACGGGCCCAGTTGCTCCGCGGCATGTGGGATCTTCCCAGACCAGGGCTCGAACCCCTGTCCCCTGCACTGGCAGGCAGATTCTCAACCACTGCGCCACCAGGGAAGCCCCATCATTCTATCTTTTAAGCTGTACCTGGATAGAGGCAGAGATGAAACGTGGATAAGGTGCAAATTTTAAAAGACAAACACGGCACGTAGTGAAAAACCCTCCCTCATACCTTTCTCACCAGGCCTTCCAGCTCCCCCACTCGAAAAATATCTTATGCATTTACAAACATGTACAAATACATTCCCCCCCCCCTCTTTTTTTTTTCCTTTTTGTACCCAAATGGTAACTTACTAGATACACTTGTTCGGCGTCTTGGTTATTTTTATTACACTTTTTAAAATCTGGGAGGTCTCCCCTCCTCGCGGCCGCTGTACGGAGCTGTCCCGGGTCTCTCCGGCTCTCCAGCCGCGTCTCCCATCCCAGGTCCCCGACGCTTCGGAGCCGCACCCTTCCACGGCGCCCTGCCCTCACCTCGCCTCCCAGCGCAGGGCGGCTCGGGTGGTCCAGCGGGGGCGGGCGTGGGAAGGGCCGCCGGGCGCCCCGCCCCCGCCTCCGCCTCCGCCTCTGTGACGTCGGCCCCGGAATCTGGAATCCCGGCTCCGGGAGGGAAGGCTGGGAGGCGGCGGCGGCGGCGGCGGCGGCCGGAGCGGGTCTCCGGCGGCATTTCGGGGGCGCGGGGCGCAGCCATGAGCGAGTCCAGTGCCAGTGCGCTCCCGACCGGCAGGCCCAGCAGGCAGGCCTTCATCCACCAAGGTAGGGCGGCGCGGACCCGGCTCCAGGCGGCCGGCGGGTGCAAGCGGCCGCGAGGTGCTGGGAGCTCGGCGCGGGCCCGGCCCCCTCACCACCTCCCGGCTTGGGGGAAAACGGATCTTTTTTATTAGTGGTCTCCCTCCTCCAGCCCATCCTCACCCAATTCAGAGAGCGCATGCTCTACCAAAAGGAGCACTAGAATGGGAGTCTCGACAGTGGTGAGTTTGCCTTCCCAAAGCTGGTCGAGGGATCCCGGGCTAGTATCAAAATAATCTTAGATGTTAAATGAAAAGATTGTGAGATCCCTGTCAGCCCTAACATTCTGATACCAGGTGCCTGCCTCCCAAACATATGAGGCTTTACAATTAGATGGGCTTAGAACTGAATTCTGCCTTGGCTATTTATTGCTGTGTGATCTTTGGTAAGTGACTTGCCCTCTCTGAACCTTAGATTCTTCAGCAGTAAAATGGGAATAAGATGTTGGTGGGATTAGTTGAGAGAAAAATGTGTGAAGTGCCTAGCAGAGTGCTTGATACAGGAAAGGCACTATCAGTGGTAGCCAGCCAAGTATATGCTTTTCCCTTTTTTTGTTGGGTAAAACTTAAGAGTGAAGTGTACAGCTCTGTGAATTTTTACATAAACGTGTACAACCGCTACTCAGTCAAGATACAAAAGTTGCCAGCACCCAGGCAGGCTTCCTTGCAGCATTCATATCTTATATTTGCCCTTAACAAAACACAAGACCCCACTGTGAGGTTTTTGTGTGTGTGTGTGTGTGTGTGTGTGTGTGGACAACGCTTCCAATACCTAGTACCTTGGCTTCAACTTCCCCACTGTGAGTTTTATCTGCAGCGTTTTTTCTATTTCAATTTGAGAATAGAGATTTTGTTACAAGGATCTACAGTAAAGCATGAGTGTAGATTTGGGCATTGGGCCCCTCTGATGGGATTGATCTCAACATCTAGAAGAAGAAAAAGAGAAAAACATCTAGAGAGACCCAAACTCTGGGAACTTGCTCGGGAATCAGAAAAAAGACTGGGTTTTGATGCTAATTATTTTCTAATGCAGTATTAATAGTGCTGGCATCAGCTCAATTTCAGCCTTTCAGTAATAGCTATTCAAGTATTTTCCACATGATTTTTTATTTATCTTTCTCTTATTTTATCACAGTTCATCACATTTAAGATGCCAACCCTGGTTTCCCATACAGAAGGCAAGGAGATTCCTCTTCCTTGGATCTTTGCTGGGTGTTCAAGGGGATCTCTAAGCATCTTTTTATGAGTATTGTAACTAGCGCCTCTAATCAAAAGGTTCACCCTGTCCCTTGGACAGATGATATTTTATGACCTTGTACCCACCAGCATGAGTGGGAGGCTCAGAAGGGACTGTGTTTATAACTTTGCAGCAGTTTGTAAACCATGACACACTGTATGAGCATCTTGGGAGGACAGTTGGAGGGGGTCAGGAGACAAAGGGCGTCTAGTTTACAGAAATGTGTAAATTTCTGTACACAAGGAAATGTGTATCCTTCGTAATGATAAAACAGATCACAACATTTGCCTTCTTTTTTTTTTTTTTCTTTTCCATGATGGTTTATTACAGGATATTGAATACAGTTCCCTGTGCTATACAGTAGGACCTTGTTGTTTATTCATTCTATGTATACTGGTTTGCATCTGCTAGTCCCAAACTCCCAATCCATCCCTCCCCCAACCCCCCTTCCCCTTGGCAACCACAAGTCTGTTCTCTGTATCTGTGAATCTGTTTCTGTTTCGCAGATAAGTTCACTTGTGTCATATTTTAGATCCCACAGGTAAGTGACATCGTATGGTATTTGTCTTTCTCTTTTTGACTTACTTCACTTAGTATGATAATCTCAAGGTCCATACATGTTGCTGCAAATGGCACTATTTCATTCGTTTTTATGGCTGAGTAGACAATACTTGCCTTCTTAATTAAAACTTTTCAGTGGCTTCCCACTGCTCTGAGAACAAGCTCAGGCCTCCAACAAGGCCAGCAAGGACCCCAGCCCACCTCTGTAGGCTCTCATCACCTACAGCCTTACCTTAGCCCATGCTGCTCCAGCTACACTGACTGCCTTCTCATTCCTCCAACATATCAAGGTCATTTCTGCCTCAGGGCCTTTGCATCTGCTGTTCTCTTTGCCTGGAGTGCATTTCTCTTTGATCTTCATATGGCAGCCTCTTGCTGCTCCTGTCAGGTCTCTGCTCAAATGTCACTTCAGAGAGGCAGACCTCTGGAGTCATCTTGTCTGGAGAAGTGCCCCCATATCTCCTACCCTGACCTTGCTTATTCCTTCAAAGCACTTAGCACCATCTGAAGTCATGTGGTTTGATCATTTCCTGGTTTATTAGCTATCTCTCCTTCTAGAATGTGGGTGCCATGAAAATCAGGGGCTTTTTCTTGTTCCCTTAGGACCTAGAACAGTGTCCGGCACGTGGTAGGTACTAAACCTGTGATGAATGAATGAATGGTGGAGTATACCCACAGCCATGCTGGCAGCTATAGTGTAGTGGTTTCAAGTCTAGACTCTGGATTCTCAGATGCAAATCCTCTTTTTCCCATTCACTGGTTTTGTCTTTGGGAAAGGCAGTTAAGTGCCTAGTGCCTCAGGTTCCTTATGTATTAAATAACGAAAGTACCTACTTCAGGAGGTCATTATGAGGATTCAGATAATTAATTTATGTAAATAACTTAGTAAGTGCTTAAATTAGTTATCTATGCCTTGGAACAAATTATCCCAAAATTTAGAGGCTTAGAACCCACTTACCTCACGGTTTCTGTGGGTCAGGAATTGGGGCGTGACCTATCTAGGCTTTTCTGGCTCAGTCTGTCTTACAAAATTGCAGTCATGGTGTCAGTCAGCCATGCAGTCATCCAAAGGCTTGCCTGGAGCTGGAGGATCCCTTCCAAGATGACTCGCTCACACGGATGGCGAGTTGACACTGGCTGTTGACAGGAAGCCTCAGTTCCTCTCCATGTGGACCTCTCAGAGGGCTGCTTAAGTGTCCTCGAGACATGGTGGCTGGCTTCTCTCAGAGCAGATGATCCAAGAGAGAGCAAGGTGGAAACTGTAGTGTCTTTTTTTTTTTTTTTTTTTTTAAAGATTTGTATACCAATTTAACAAGAAGGGAGAATTTTTTTTTTTTTATAGCTACTTTATTTATTTATTTCTTTATTTTTGGCTGTGTTGGGTCTTCGGTTCGTGCGAGGGCTTTCTCTAGTTACGGCAAGTGGGGGCCACTCTTCATCGCGGTGCAGGGACCGCTCTTCATCGCGGTGCACGGGCCTTTCACTATCGCGGCCCCTCCCGTTGCGGGGCACAGGCTCCAGACGCGCAGGCTCAGCAGTTGTGGCTCATGGGCCCAGCCGCTCCGTGGCATGTGGGATCTTCCCAGACCAGGGCTCGAACCCGTGTCCCCTGCATTAGCAGGCAGATTCTCAACCACTGCGCCACCAGGGAAGCCCTGTAGTGTCTTTTATGAGCTGGTCTTAGAAATCACACTGTGTTGTTTTTATTGTTCACGTGGGTCAGCCCTGTTCAGTGTGGATGGGGCCTGTATAGAGGCGTGAATATTAGGAGGGGAGGATCACAGGGGGCCATCCTGGGGACTGGCTGCCATGGTCCATGTAAGTGTTAGCTGTTGTTATGATGTCTCTGCTCTCCTACTAGATGGTAAGCTCCAGCAGGGCAGGGCCTGGGCCTCTTTGGCTCACCGTGGCATCCCCCTGCTTAGCCCAGTGCTTGGTGTATAGGAGGTCTTTAGTAAACACTAGTTGAAAGGATGCCCTTAGTGATTTGGTCCCCGTCTTAGCTCCCATCTCCACACACACCCCCACCCCCCCCCGACGGTTCCCATGTTACGTTTTGAGCCTGAGAAGCTCCTGCTGTTCCCTCTACCATGAGGCTATTACTTTACTTCCTTTTAAGGCATACTATTTTTCTCATCTTTCAATCTGGTGTCACTTCCTCCTGGAAGCCTTCCCTGACTACCTCCCATCCCTTGTCCCTTCTAGACCGTGTCCCTTCTCTGCACCCACAGAGCCCGCTAGCCTCGCCCTGTCAAAGTATCCCTTGAACTGTATTCTCACTTCTCTTGAGTTGTATCTTTTTTTTTTTTTAATAAATTTATTTATTTATTTTTGGCTGCGTTAGGTCTTCATTGCTGCACGCGGGCTTTCTCTAGTTGCGGCGAGCGGGGGCTATTCTTTGCCGTGCGCGGGCTTCTCATTGCGGTGGCTTCTCGTTGCAGAGCACGGGGTCTAGGCACATGGGCTTCAGTAGTTGTGGCATGCGGAGTCAGCAGTTGTGGCTCACGGGCTCCAGAGCGCAGGCTCAGTAGTTGTGTTGCACAGGCTTAGTTGCTCCGCAGCATGTGGGATCTTCCCGGACCAGGGCTCGAAGCCGTGTCCCTATCAATTTACTGTGTAATTCTCCTTTTACTGTACTGTATAATAAAATACTACCAACTGCTGTACCAAGAGCCAACAAATCAACCTGGTTACTTGTCCCTATAGCTTCTGATTTCCTTTTTTTCCTCTGTGGACCTTCCTTGGCCTGCAGCCGCGCTGGCGCCCAGGCCAGGCAGGTGCAGGTACCGCTGAGGTGCGCGGAAGGCGCGTACTCCTGGTGCAGCCAGTTGTTGGCTGTCTCCCACACTCTCAGGTGACCGTTGGTAGACGCTAAAGCGAAATAGGCCTGGCTTTGCGGGGAGAAGGCGCAGGGGACCCCCGTGGGGGAAAAGGGGTCGGCAACACCTCCACCACCCGCCATTGCTGCTCTGGCTCCGCGGCAGCCACGTGTTCGCCCGTGCGCAGGCACCTGTATCATTTTTAAGAGCAGGGATTTTGGAATTAAGCAGACCCAGGTTCAGACACCGACTTGGCCTCTTATAAGCTGTGTAGTCTTGAGCAAGTTACTGCCTCTTCTGAGCTTCCGTTTCCCCATCTGTAAAGTGGAGATTCTGATAGGAGTGAAAGCCGGAGGACCACCTTGTTCCAGGGCCTCTAGAGCGGCCTCAACTCCTGCTGCTCCCACCCCTCCCAGGCCCCAGTGCTTCCCTCCGGGTCTTTGCAGCCTCTGTTCCCTCCAGCCGGCCCACCCTTCCCCCTGCTCTGCCCATGGCCGGCTCCTCACAATTCTGCTCTCAGCTGGAATGTCACCTCCTCCCAAGAGGCAACGCCTCCCCACCCCCTGACCATGAGACATTTTGCCCTCTCCCAGGGCTTTTTGCCCCTCAGCCCCATCGTACCTGGCATGTTCTGTGTTTATTGAATGGAGTGACTCTGCATGGTTTTTTCCCTTTGTCAAATATTTACCATAGTCCGGTCTGTCAGTACTTCATACCAGTCAGTAAATGTATGTGTACAGTATGTGTAGTGTAACTACATGCTCATTCCAGTCAGGAGTCCTTCGGCTAGCGTGCACCCAGTGAGTTTTTTGGGGCGGGGATCGAGGCATAATTCACATAACAAAATCAACCATTTTAAAGTGTACAGCATTTAGTACATTCACAATATGGTACAACCATCACCTCTATCTGGTTCCAAAATATTTTCATACACCCCCCATCTGCTAGGGTCACTGAAAGGATTTAATGAGCACATAAGCATGTCAAGAATCTAGCACCTTGTGGGCAGGCGCTGTGCACTTGAATGGTAGCTCTTGGTATTATTATGATTATGATTATTAGGGCCTTTTCTTTTTTTTTTTTTTTTAAAAAAAGTTTTTTTAATTTATTATTTATTTATTATTTTTATTTTTGGCTGTGTTGGGTCTTTGTTTCTGTGCGAGGGCTTTCTCCAGTTGCGGCGAGTGGGGGCCACTCTTCCTCGCGGTGCGCGGGCCTGTCACTATCGCGGCCTTTCTTGTTGCGGAGCAGAGGCTCCAGACGCTCAGGCTCAGTAGTTGTGGCTCACGGGCCCAGTTGCTCCGCGGCATGTGGGATCTTCCCAGACCAGGGCTCGAACCCGTGTCCCCTGCATTGGCAGGCAGATTCTCAACCACTGCGCCACCAGGGAAGCCCCTAGGGCCTTTTCTAGCCCCGGTATTATCAGGCTTGATGACTGCATGTGCTCTGTGCCTGTGCGCTCTGGAGGTATCTGTTAGATTCCTATGTAGTTAAACAGCTGTTCCGTGGGCTATTTTAGTCTGACCGATTTTACGAAATTTGAAGACAAGTAACCGTTTGACCTGCAGTGTTTTTTGTTTTGTACTTTATCTGCTAAGTCCATTCATCCAGGTTACTCATCAAAGGTGTCCTGGGCGGGAGGGCTCTTGTGCAGCAGGCCTGGACACAGGCCACAGTGAGCCAGCCTACTGACCTGAGTTATTTTTTTCCCCTCTGTCTGGAAGAGGCCGAGCTCTGTCTGCCCAGCAATTCAGGCCCGGATTAGGCCCAAAGGCCAGAGGCCCTCAGTGGCTTTTTTTTTTTTTTTTTTCAGGAAGTGAAGAATTTAAGGGATAAAAGGGGGAAATGACTTTTCAGTGTTGTTAACTTTGTTGCAATCTGGCTGCTTTTTAAAGGAACATTGTTTGGCTGTGGGACCACCCAGCCCTTCTGTGGGCTTTTCCCATCCCCACCAGGAGAAGGTGGGGAACTGATCCTGAGCCAAAAGCATGCACCAGGCGAGGGGCCTAGGGATGAAAGAGGCAGGCAAGGGACGTGCTTTCACGAAGTTTCTAGTCCAGGAGGGGAGACCCTAAACAGGTGGAGGGAAATGGGTCAGAGACAGCTAAGCATAGGTGCTGAGAAGGAAATAAGCAGGTGATGAGATAGAGAGGGGGAGCGGCCCGCCTGGACAGCTCTCCTGGGAGGGGACTGCTGAGCCGAGGCCCAAGGATGTAGAGGAGCCAGCGCAGGTGAATGGGAAGCCCCGGTGGGAAGAGTGTTCGGAGGGGCTACAGGAAGAGCAAAGGGCAGAGGTGGGAATGGCCTCCATGTATCTGAGGAGGCCTTGGGCTGGGGCGTGGAGAGGAGATGGGCCGAGGTCAGCCAGCAGGAGCCAGTTCCTGAGGGTCAGTAGGTTCTGTCAGCAATTTGATTTGGGACTCAGGTGGGTAACTTTCTTTAATTCCTCAGAGCAACTCAATGTAGTAGGTGTTACTTGCCCATTTTATCCCCCTGTAAACTGAGGCCCTGAGATGTTTACTTGACAAGCTGCTGAAACAGAAGGATGTTAATGTTGTGAATAGAGCTACCGTGTCCGTGTATTAATTTGACATGTTTTTTGAGTCCCTGTTATGTGCCAGCCCCATGCTAATCACTAGGGGTGTAAGAGTGAGTAAGACATGCTGAGGTCATTGCCCTCATGGTTCAGACCTTAACTTGACCTTGGACAAAGGTCCTGTCTTCTCTGAACTTTCCATATTGCAAAATAAGGGTAATACATAAGAAGGGCCCATCCTGAGGATCACAGGAGATAGCTAGGTAAAGGGTGTGACATCATCGTGGCACACGGTAAACGCTCAGTAAAGGCGAATTTTTGGTTATTGTCACTTCCAGGAATGTTGGAAATCTTTTTTGGAGAGGTCCTAGCCAAGGAAGATAAGCACTCCACATAGGGAGTAGCTTGGTCCTTAGCAAGAAGACACCCCCTCCTCCCCCTCGCCACTGCAGATTTAAACCTTCATGTACATTAAGTTCATCAATAAGTAACCAGAGTCCTGGCTTCAAGTAGGTAGCACAATGTGCCAGGCACTGCTCTAAGCCAGGGGTCTGCAAGCTACAGCCCATGGGCCAAATCTGGGCCACCACGTATTTTTAGAAAGTTTCCTGAGAAAGCAGTCATGCATTACGGCTGCTTTCCTACTGCAATGGCAGGTTGAATAGTTGTGACAGAGACCGTGTGGTAAATAGTATTTACTATCGGGGTCTGCAAGCTACAGCCCATGGGCCAAATCTGGGCCACCACGTATTTTTAGAAAGTTTCCTGAGAAAGCAGTCATGCATTACGGCTGCTTTCCTACTGCAATGGCAGGTTGAATAGTTGTGACAGAGACCGTGTGGTAAATAGTATTTACTATCTGGCTCTTTACAGAAAAGGTTTGCTGCCCTCTTTTCTAAGCACTTGACATACAATAGCCATCTATTAGCCTTCGGATGGCTGTGCGAGGTGGGAACTACTACCCCTATTTTACAGGTGGAAAAACTGAGGCACAGAATGGTCAAGAAGGTCACACGGGTAGCAAGTGGAGCCGGGGTTAGGATCCAGGCAGCGGGCTTTGGAGCCAGTGCTCTTAACCACGTGTCATGTCACCTCCTCAGACAGACAGAATCACTGTAACAGCTCCATGGACAGTCCACCGGATGCTCTGCTGGCTTAGAAACCAGGAGACCTGGGTTCTGGGGTCAGCACGGATCTGATTGCTCAGTTAGTCACTGCTCCTGACGGCTGTTTGCTTGTCTGGTCATAAAGCCTTGGGACCCAGTCATTCCCCAGGCCCCACCCAGGTGCCAGGTGGTGTGACTCATGCAGGCCCCCCCAGCCCTGCAATTCTGAAGTCTGGAAGACGGAGGAGGCTCCCAAGGCCCTGGCTCCTCCCCTCTCAGACTAGGTTCTGGGTTCCTGTGAAAAAGGCCCCTCTGTGCTGTCCAGGACAGTAGCCGCTAGCCACACGTGGCTGTAAGATGTAAATTGAATACAGTCTGATAAAATTAAAAATCCATTTCCTTAGTCTTACCAGCCACAGTTCAGTAACCCAGTAGCCACAAGTGGCTGGATAGAACATTTCCATCACTGCAGGATGATGCCACTTGGCACATGATGCCCTGCCGTGGGCTGTAGCCGTGCCGACCTGTGTAGCTCAGGGACAGAAATTGCCACAGGGCTGCCCAGAGAGATCCTGTTAAATCTGAGTCAGATCGTTCTCTGCTGAGAACCCCCCTTGGTTCCCACCTTACCCAAGTAAGGTAACAACATGGCCCACAGGCCCCATGTGGCCTGGCCTGTTTCTCCCCGACCTCTTAACCCCATTACTCTCTTCCCTGCTGACTCTCCTTCAGCCACACTGGCCTTCTTGTTCCTCGAACTGACTAGGCACAGTCCTGCCTCAGGGCCTTTGCACCTGCTCTTCTCTGTCTCTACCTTGCTCGTCTCTATCTTCTGTTGGATGCTCTTCCTCCAGGTAACCATGTGGCTCTTTCCCTCCCTCCCTTCAGGCTTTGCTCAAATACACCCCTGCTTTATTTTTCTCCGGGCAACTATCACCATTTGAAATATATTGTTCTTACTTGTCTATTGTCTGTCTCCTCCAGAGGCAGGGGGAGTCTGTGTGTCGTATTCAAGGCTGCGTCCCAGTCCTAGAACAGTGCATGGCACGTAGCAGTTGCTCAGTAAATCTTTTCAAGTGAATGAGTGAATGAATGGATGGGTGGGTGGGTGGTCCTACCAGGAGCAGGGCCTTGATGAGTCCCTGGCCTCAGAGGTTTTTTGAGCACTTGGTAGAAATGTCATGGAAGCTTTACCCAGATCCCCTGCACTGTGAGCTCCTTGGTTAAGACCCTTTGGCAGCTGTGAGCACAAATTATTCAGGTGCCCCAGCTCCAGTTAGCATCCAAAATCAAAGCAATGTCACACACATAGACATGAGGGGAAAGAAGTCTAAGAAGCTCTGAAATCGATGTCTACATTGTCTTATTGGTAACATCAAACTGGGTGTACGTGCATGTGTCTAATAGGGCTGGCTTGTGTAAAGTACCTGAAATAGAAAGGCTGTAATATACAGTCAACATCCCAATCAATATTTTTTTGCCAGCTTTTTCAATTGTGAAATAAAAAGTCACCCCTAAAGAAAAGAATAATATTAAATGCTTAAATTCCTTACATCTTCTTCTCATTTTTTTTGGTGCCCTTCTTTTGCTGGTGTGCTAAACATGTACTTTGGTCTACCTGGTGGGTGAGCCAATGTTACCTGTATCCTCAGCACCAAATTCATTTATTCACAGTTCATTCATACATGCATTCATTCATTTAACAGGTTTTTATTAAGCATCCGCCATGTGTCAGGCTCTGTCTTACAGCCTGAGGACTCAGTGGTGAAGGAGAGAGATGGGGTCCCTTTCCTCATGGAGGTCACAGTCTAATGGGGGAGGGAGACAGTTGGAGTCAATACGCAGGTAAACACATAAGGAGGAGGATGGGATAATGACAAGGACGCAGGGGGCTGGGCACTTGGGAGATAAGTGCTGGTTGGAGGAGGGGAGGGAAAACTCTTCGAGGCAGGAAGCAAGTCTGCAAACCTTCATCGTCTCCAGAGCCCCCGCTCCCCGCCCAGAGTCCCACACAGAGAGGGACTCCATGCAAGGTATCAAACAGAACTAATTCCCACAGCAGCTGGCCGGTTGCCTGGACCAGATGACCCAGAAGGTCCCTTCTTCCCCAGAGTTTCCATGATTCTGTGAGTGGGAAGAAAAACCCTGAAGTGAAGCCAGCACCAAATACGGTCAGGCTAGGTTCTTGGCAAGCTCTTGAGGGAGGCTGGTGGTGGTTTTGGTGCCATTTAGGTCACAGTTGGCCTGTGCCCACATTCTGGGAATGTTTGTGCTCGTTGGTAGGATTTGGTGTCCTGTGGAAAGAGCTGCCAAGAGAGTTGGGACCTAAGGATGCTCTCCAGATGTGCCTGCCTCTGCGCATTCATTCATCCATTCATTCATTCTCCAGATGGAGAGGTTTCTGTGAGCAAGACACTGCTCTGAGCCTCAGAGAGACTAACTTTGTCCTTAACCTGGAAGAACAGCAGATACCAGAAAAAGTAGTTACCCCTGCCCCTGTCCCCACATCTCCTGTAATAATTCCCCAGTCATCCTCCCACCTAAGTGACCTCCTGCTTGCTGAAATCTGACTCCAGTGGCCAACAGATTCTAGGCCTTCCTAGATGGAGGCAGCCCCGTATCTGAGACATGCTCCAGCCTCCCAAATGGTCATCAAGCAGCCCACACACCACAGGCTTAAATGATCAGCTCAGGAGAACGTCCGACAGTAACTCTAGTGAGCCATTCTTATCCTCTCAGGATGAGAAAACCAAGGCTAGGAGAGGTGATGCCACCTGCCTTTCTAAGAATCGGTAGAACCAGGAGTCTGTCTTGACATCAAAGCCTTGGGCAAACCGCCATCTCTCCAGGCCTCAGGTTCCCTGTTGAAAAGCCAGGGCAGCAAAGCCTTCCCTGCAGGTTGGTGTGAGAAATTCGGTGATGTCATGCTTTGAAAAGTGTGTGGTCCTATATGCAAAGGGTTGGAGGTGTACCAGCTATAAAAATAATGATGCTTGTGTTCAAGGGTGTAGTTGTGATTTTTTTTTTAACTTGAAGATGGAGAATTTCCCAAGGATGTCTGAAAAGGAAAAAGCATTCCTCTTCAGTGATGGCCATTTTGAAAGTAGAGTTTTCCATCAGAGACTGTTGCTGGGAAATGTAAATAGGATGTATCCTTCCTGTGGTGTGGCTGCAAGAACAATCAGATGATTAGTTTGTGTGGCATTTTATTGTTTACAAAGCACTTGCAAATCCATGGCCCACCAAGTGGTCTCATAGTAAAGACTACAGCTTTGGCATTTGACAGACCTGTGGTAGGTTCCTAGTTCCAGCACTTCCTAGCTGTGTGAGTGGGCAAAGCACCTAATCTCTCCGAGCCTCACTTTCTTCATCTGTAAAATGGGATAATTCTGTTCAATGAGTAGCTCAGAGAATTGCGTGTGGTGATGCATATCGTGTACTTCAAATAGCCTGGCACAAGGTACGTGCTCACAGATTCCCAGCCAGTGTTATTTACGTTGTTGGTAAATTTGTCCTCATGATCACGCTGCTGAGGTCATGGTATTATATCCGCCGTTCCTGAGATGAGAAACATGTGACTCAGAGACAGTCTTTGTTTCTCCTGGGGTGGCCTGGCTAGTGGGTGACAAGCCAACCCATCTCCAGCTCCAGCCCTGGGTCCCTGACCCCGCAGTTGCTGAATATTCAGTGGGTCAGTGCTGCTCCGTATTCAAAGGCCTTTGTTCTGGTTAATAACAGCCCTTTGTTGCTGGCCAGAGGGAGGAGCGGCCGGCGGGCTTTGACCCTCTAGCCTTCAGCCTCCACCCCAACCCCGGACCCCCATGTTTGCTTAGGGAGCCGTGTTACTAATGGAAGTGTGTCATGCCCTCAGGGGGTGCTGGGGCCAGGCGTAAAGGTTGAGCCGGATTCGCCGGATTGCACTTGGTGACGGGCAGGGCTCCAGACGCGCGTCCGTGTCATCAGCAGTGGGGCAGCTCTTCTGCTGTGTGAACTTGCCCATCAGAGAGGCAAGGATTACAGCTCTGCACCGTCAGACTCCAACTCGGATCAAGGCCTTGGCTGGTCCCCTCCCCCCAGTGCTCCCTCGCTGTTAGCTATAAGTACATTTACAGAGCCCACTGTGTGCAGGGCTGTGCTCAGTGTTTCTGCCTGCATGATCGCCTCTGATTCTCACAAGCTGGCACTCCTGTGATGGATCTCGTCCTTAGCCCTGAAGCCTACAGAGTGATCCTTTGAAACGTGGTCAGATCACGACATGCTTTGGCCCAGAGCCCCGGATGGCTGCCCGTCTGCCACATTGAAGGGTCATAGCGCAGCCCACAGAGTCTGACCTGGTTTGGCCTGGCCACCTCTCTGATCCCTGCTTTCCATTCTTCCGTCCCAGCTCCCTATTGTTGCTTAATAGATTGCTCCAAATGTGATGGCTTAAGCCATTTTATTGTTTCTGCTGATTCTGTGCATCAGGAAATGAGCAGGCTACAGAGGAGACAGTTTGCTCAGCTCTGTGTCCTGTCTGCTGGGTCTGAGCATCCAGTGGCCTTTTCATGCCCATGGTGGGGCCTGGCGAGGATGACCAGGGTGGCTGGGGACGGGCTGCAACGGCCTGCTGGGGTCATAAGCTGGGACCTTGATTCTTACTGTCAGCCAGTTCCTTGGTCGTCCTGCTTGGAGCCTTGGGGCCTCTTTCTCTCCACGTGGTTGTGTCAGCAGCATCGCTGGACTTCTAACACAGCAGCCCCAGGCTCCCAACAGCGCAAAGTAGAAGCTTCCTGACCCTTTTAAGGCTTGGATCTGGAACTGGCAGAGTGTAACTTCTCTCGTGACCTTTGGTTAAAAACAAGTCATGGGTCCAGCCTGGATTCAAGGGGAGGAGACCACAGAGGGCTGGTGTGGCTCTTTGGGGGCCACCAACAAAAGAGCCTTCGAGGCTCCTGTTCATTCACTCTTCCCCACCCACCTAGGCCTCCATGCTCTTCTTCAAGCATGCTGTGCATGCCCCTGCCTCAGGGCCTTTGCACTTGCTGTTTCCGTCTCCCAGGATGCCCTTCCCCAAATATCCACAGGGCTCACACACCCCCTCTATGTAGCCTCAGCTTAAATGCTACCTTAATAGAGAAACCGTACCTGACCCCATCTTATCAAAAACAGGGTACCCTGCCCATTACCTCTGTGCCCTTACCCCACTCTTTTTTTTTTTTTTTTGCACTCATTGCCTCCTAGCATAATATTTATTGCCTGGGTATTGTCTGATCTTCCCCTGCCCCCACCTTAGACTGTAAGTGCCATGTGAGTAGTGTGTTTACTTTGTTCACTGTAGTATCCCTAGCTCCAGATCTGACACATGATAGGTATATTTGGTGAATGAATGAGTTTTTGAGATGAGGAAACTGAAGCTCAGAGAGGTTAAGTAATTTCCCCAAAGACACACAGCTAGTAATCGACAGACCCCAGATTCAAACCCAAGCAAGCTTTGCTGCCTGGAGGGGTAATTGCTTAGGTTATCACAGCTGCCTCCTACCTCCTCCTTCCATGTCCTGTCTCCACTCAGGATGGTCTTCCCAAACTAAAATCGGATCAGGTATAAAATCCATCTTGAAAGTGGCATTCGTTCCTCACCTTCAACAGAAAGCTCTCCCTCCTTGGACCGCTGCACAAGGCACAGCAAAACTTGGCCTCCAGCTGTGGTCTGATGTAGCAGAGTGAATATTCTTTTTTTTATTTTTTATTTTTATTTTTATTGAAGTATAGTTGATAGAGATTCTTGGGTAGGCAGACCTGGCTCTGTTTCCAATGCCCCCACCCCCAGGCTCTCTAAGCACGGGCAAGTTATGAATGTCATCCATTCATCCATCTATCCAATAAGTATTTATTGAACTACTCTGAGGCAGGGATGCTGCTAGGTCCTGGGTTGCAATGGTGAGGAAATCTTCACAGTCGCTGCCCTCAGAGAACTTACAGTCCACTGGGTAAGACAGACATACTCACATGGTCACACAAAAAAATATAAGGTTATAGATTGTGATAAGTGCTGTGAAGGACTTACTGTGTGTGGGAAAATGTGTAACAAGATACCTACAATAGTGCAGTGAGGCAGGGTTGGTTTCCTTGAGGAAGTGGCATTCGAGTAGGAGCTAAGAAGTTCACTCCAGGCAGAGGGAACAGCATACGCAAAGGCTCTAAGGAGGAGGGAGCACAGGCCCATTTTAGTATAGGAAGGATCCTACGAAATGTAGGTTGGAGGTCAGAGAGCCTGAGGAGCTGGAGAGGCGGGCAGGAGTCAGATCTTGCAGGGCTTTGAGGGCTTGGGCAAGTGGTTGGAGAACCCATGAATGACTTTATTTTCTCATCTGTAAAATGGGGATGATAATAGTACCTATCTCAGTACGTGTGAGCATCTGTGGTCAGTTGGGCAACAGCTGGCTGTAGGCTGGCCTGGGATGGTCTCGGTTGGGGTGATCATCCCTGCTGTACCTGATCTCATCCTCCAGCAGGTTAGCTCGGGCTTGTTCACAAGGCAGCAGCTGGTGTCCAAAGAACAGCAGAAGCTGGCAAGACCTCCTGAGGCTAGGCTTAGAACTGGCACAGCGTCACTTCTGTTGCATTCTGTTGGTCCAAGCAGATCATAAGGCCAGCCCACATCCCATGAGTGGTCATGAAGCTCTTAACATAGTAGCTCTTAACATAGTGACTGGTGCAAAGGAAGTGCTCCGTAAACACCATTATTATTATTGTTGTTGATGATGTTGTTATCGCTATGCATTTGCAAAGCGGTTTATGCTTTTCAGAGCTTTATCCCATACAGGGGATACCCTACACTGTGTGAGGATAGTCGGGGCAAATGTCACTAGCCCCGTTTGCCAAATGAAAAACAGAGGTTAGATTACTCAAAGCCACACACCTAGCAAGTGGCTGCAGCTAAACACTAGAATGCAGGTATCATGTAACTTAAAACACATCTGCTGAAAGTGAACCCTTTTGCAGATGATTTCATTGTCCTGAGCACCATCCTGGTAAATAAAATAATTAAGATAAAATACTTTTGTCAGTGGCCCAGGCTCCTGACTGTGAGGTTTAGTTAGGGTCTCTGAGATCCAAGTCTCCTACATAAATTTTGGTTTTTGGTTCCCAAGTTCACTGGGGTGAATGGTGGTTTTCTTCTTTCTTACCCAGAGAGCCTCTCTTTGGACTCCAGTTGCTTTTCTTCTCCACCTGTGAATTTCCTTCAAGAATTGCCAAGCTACCGGTCTATTGCTCGTAAGAGGACGACCATCCTTTCCCGGGACAAGCAAAGTGGCACTTTGCTGAAGCCAACAGACTCTTACAGCTCCCAGTTGGAGGAAGAAATCACTGAAAACCTTGACAGCCAGTCCATTCGGAAATATGCACTGAACATCTCTGAGAAGCGGAGACTAAGGTTTGTCCAGTAGCCATCTGGAAGGCGTATGATGTATGTTTTGGGAAGAGGTGCTTTTTATGCATGGATTGCATTTCCTGAAGAGTTCACATAATTAAAAGTTTATTACTTAGGATAAGCTAAGCTGCTGTGACAAAGATACCCACACAGGTAAAATCTCAGTGTATTAGAAGTTTATTTCTTGCTCCCATAAAAGTCCTGCGTTGAGGTCAAGGGGGGACTTTGCAGTCACTCAGGGACCCAGGCTCCTTCCATCTTGTGGCTCTGCAACCCCCAAAGCCTCATCGTTGTCTGTAGTCACTCTGTTCCCCTTCCCCCCAGCACCTGCCAACCATTAATCTACTCTCTGTCTCTATAGATTTGCCATTCTGGACATTTCATATACATGGAATCATATGACATGTGACCTTTTGTGTCTGACTTCTTTCACTTAACATCATGTTTTCAAGGTTCATGTAAGCTGTAGAACGCATCAGTACTTCCTTCCTTATTATGGCTGAATAATATTCTACTGTGTGGATATAGCACAGTTTGTTTATCCATTTATCCTTTGATGGAGATTTGGGTTGTTGACACATTTTGGCTATTGTGATTAATGCTGCGTTGAACATTGGTGTACAAGTTTTTGTTTGAGACCCTGTTTTCAATTCTTTTGGAGTATCTACCTAGGAGTGGAATTGCCGGGTCACATGGTAATTCTGCGTTTAACTTTCTGAGGAACTGTTGAACTTTTTCCTAGTGGCCACACCATTTTACATTCCCACCAGGAGTGTATGAGGGCTCCAGGTTTTCCACATCCTCTCGGCTGGGGTTTTATTTGGTGCTGAGTTTGATGGCACTGCATTGTCATTGTCCTGCTTGTTTTTTAATGCAGGGACATTCAGGAGACCCAAATGAAGTACTTATCTGAGTGGGACCAGTGGAAACGGTATAGCAGCAAGTCTTGGGAGAGGTTCATAGAGAAGGCTCGCGAGATGACAACCCACCTGGAGCTGTGGCGGGAGGACATTCGCAGCATAGAAGGTACCACACCCCACACTGCACGTGCTCCTCTGTAGAAGTCTCCTGCGCCTGAGGAAAGTACAGCTTTGTTTTCACTCATCCCCAGCTGAAACGTAGCATTTTCTTCCGTGATGAATGTGAGCAACTAGCCACAGTTAGGATTAATAGAGCCTGTGTCTTCGTCACCAGGAACATCTCAGATGTCTTCCTGTCCCTTCCAGTTGTTGTAGTTGTCTGGGAATAGCATCTACGCTCATCACGACTTTGAAATTAGAGCAGTGATTTATATCTGCCACTAGATCTTGTTATTTAATATGTTAATGAAAATGCTCATGTATTAATCTGTCACAAATTTAGTTTATACAGTAATGTTGTGATCATCATACGACCATTTGTATTTTGTGCGTTTAAAAATGTTATTCCAAGATGGGGCTCAATAAGCCTCATCAGACTGCCAAAGACACCCATAACCCTCAAAATATTAAGGCTCCTACTTTCCCATAATGGTGAGAATTGGGATGAAGTACAGGCAGACCTAGGAGATATTGAGGGTTTGGTTCCAGACTACCACAATAAAGCAGATATAATAATAAAGCGAGTCACACGAATTTTTTGGTTTCCCAGTGCGTATAAAAGTTGTGTTTGCACGATACTGTAGTCTATTAAGTGTGCAATAGCATTATATCTAAAAAATAGTGTACATACCTTAATTAAAAAGTACTTTATTGCTAAAAAATGCTAACCATCATCTGAGCCTTCAGTGAGTTGTAATCTTTTTGCTGGTGGAGGGTTTGAAGTATTGCGAGAATGACCAAAATGTGACACAGAGACAGGACGTGAGCAAATGCTGTTGGAAAAATGGTGCTGATAGACTCGCTTGATGCAGGGTTGCCACCAACCTTCAATGTATGAAAAACAAAATATCTGTAAAGCACAGTAAAGCAAAGCACAATAAGAGGAGGTAGGCCTGTCATAACAAAATCCATAGACTGGGTGATTTAAAGAATAGAAATTTATTTTCTTACAGTTCTGGAGACTGGAAGTTTGAGATCCGGCCACCTTGTCACTCTGTCCTCAAATGACCTCCTCTTTGTGTGTGCTTAGGGAGAGAGAGCACGCTTTGTTGCTTTTTCTTCTAAGGGGACTAACCCATCATGAGGGCCCCACTTTCCTGACCTTACCTTAACCATGTTACCTCCCCAAGGCCTGTTTCCAGATACCATCACACTGAGGGTTAGAGTTCCAACATATGAATTTGGCAGGGGGTGGGGGGAAACAATACAAATCAGTCCATAGCAAGTATACAAAAATTGGAAGTTATGACAAAATGTAAAATTAGAAAAAAAATTAAACATTTGGGTGACATAACTGAGCCAGGGGGAAAATACCTTTTAGAATTACCTGGTTTCTACTGGAAAGCAAAACAATTTACAAGCTTCTCCTCAAAACTGCTGAAATGGAAATTTTGTGAAGTTTGTAAGGAACACGGCAGGATATGTGAAAAAATTTATTGCCCCCATTATTACTATTTTAAAGCCTATAAAATACCAGTGGTAATCTATTCAATGAACTTTTTTAGTTGTTTTATTGGGAGAGTGTAAACTTATTTCCAGGGGGGGTTCATTAGAAACTTAGAACTTCAACCATCCACTTTAGAAGTTTAACTGAACATCATCTTTGGAGCAGAAGATAATAAAAGCTAACCTCTCTTGAGCCTTCATTGTGTTCAACATTTTACTCATATGATCTCAGTTGATCCTCACAAGAACCCGTTTTTCATATAGGCATTTATCATTTGCATGGTTCAGAGAGATTAAAAAACTTGCCCAAGTTCATTGGCTAGAAAAAGGCAGACCCAGAATTTGAACCCAGGCAGTCAAGCTTCAGAACCCAAGGTTTTAGCCACCATGCCCAGATTCCTCTCTTGTTAAGTGGTGGCTTTTATGGAGATTTTCATTCATAAAGTGGCTTATGTGTTGGAAGGTAGTTTCTCCCCATGGAACTGGGCCCTTGATTTTCTCTTCAGTGACTCCAGTCCTGTGATTTCTTGGCTGACTAGGTTCTCATCTGGCAGGAAGTGAAGGATTGATAGTTAAGCTCCTTACCTCTGTCAAGGAGAGAAGAAGAGATTGTGGGTCTCACATCTTCAGTCTCAGAATATAAGTTCTTTGCCTGCACCAAGAACAAGCAGACATACTTATTCTTTGAGAGCTTTCTGTCTGTCCTTAGTAATTTAATCATTATTTGGTGGAAGGTTTGTTTTCTGTTTGAAAAATCAATGAATGTTATTCAATACCTTAACAGAATAAAGGAAAAAAAATTATATGATTAACCCAACAGATGCAGAAAAAGCGTTGATAAAATTCAGTTTTCATTCTCAGCAAATAAGAAATAGATGGGAGCCTTCTTTTTTTTTTTTTGTTTTTGGCTGCCCTGTGTGGCTTGTGGGATCTTAGTTCCCCAACCAGGGATTGAACCCAGGTCACCACAATGTGAAAGAGCTAAGTCCTAACCACTGGAACGCCAGGGAATTCCCAGGAGCTTTCTTAATCTGGCAAAAAATATCTATAAACATTCTATAGCACACATCATACTTAATGGTGAAATATTGAAAGCTTTTCTTCTAAGATTAAGAATGAGGAAAAGGCTTCTAATTATCACAGATTCTATTCAGCATTGTCCTGGAAGTCCTAGCCAATGTACAACGATGGGAAAAAAAGGATCAATGACCAGAAAGGAAGAAATAAGTTGTCTCTTTTTTTTTGCAGATGACATGATTTATTTGTAGAAAACAAAAAAGACAAACTATTAGAATTGAGGTAAATTTGGCAAGGTTGCTAGATATAAGATCTATATATAAAACCAACTGTATTTCTATATACCAGCAACAAACATTTAAAAAATAAGTTATACAGTAGTATCATTGCACCTAGGAATACATCTAAAGAACTATGTGAAATAATTCTGCACAGAAAACTATAAAATATTGTTGAGAGAAATTAAAGAACCTAAATATACCATGTTCATGGATCAGAGACTCAATATTGTAAAGATGTCACTTGTTCTCAAACTGACCTATATATTCCATGTAATCCCAGTCAGAATCTCAGCACATTTTGCACACGCGTGCATGTGTATGTGTGAAAATGAATATGCTGATTCTAAAATTTATATAGAAATGCAGAGAACCAAGGATGCCTGAGGAAGAAGAAAGCCTAAAGACTTAGAGCACCATATATCCAGTATTATTATATCTGCAGTAATGAGACAGTTCTGGTATTGGTGCAAAGATAGACAAATAGACCCATAGAACAGAAGAGAGAATTCAGAAACAGGTCCATAAATATATAGTCAATTACAAAAGCACTACTGCAATTAACTAGGGAAAGGATAGCCTTTTCAATAAATGGTACTGAGTCAATTAGATATTCCTATGAGAAAATATTGAGCCCTCTCTCACACCATCTCAGATTATTGATTTAAGAGTGATTGTAGATTTACATGTGAAAGTTTAAACTTAATAATTTCAAGTAGAGCCTTGAAATTATTCTTCCTTCCTCCCCCACTAAGATCCTCCAATTTCAGTTCAGTGGCTGATTGAACCTACAGTGGGTACTGGATCAATACTCATGGTGAGTGATGTCTGGATTTCTTTTTTCCAGGGAAATTTGGCACTGGAATTCAGTCCTACTTCTCCTTCTTACGGTTTCTGGTATTGCTGAATTTGGTGATATTTCTGATCATCTTTATGCTGGTTTTGCTCCCAGTCTTGCTCACCAGATACAAGATCACCAACAGCAGCTTTGTGCTCATTCCATCCAGAGGCGCGGGTGAGTATAAGGCCTGGTTTGCCATGAGGAGTGTTCTTTTCATTGTGTACCTAGCTACAATGCTTCTTTCTCTAGCGATCTTTATAATCTAAGTCTTGGATGACTGTATTAGTCAGGACAAGCTAGGTTATGCTGCAGAAACAAATGACCCCATAGCTCAGCGCCCAGTAACCACAAAGGTTTCTTTCTTGCTCGCACTGTATGTCCATCACTGTTTGGTGGTGGCTTTGTTCCATGTTGTCTTCACTCTGGAGCCCAAGCTGAGGGAGCAGCCTCTCTCTGCACCATTGACAGTCACGATGTCCAAAGGAAAAAGAGCCATGGCAAACATGTGCTGGCTTCTAATGCTTCTGCCTGGAGATGACACACATCCTTTTTGCCACATCTTACTAGCCAGTGCAAGTCACTTGCCATTCCTGGGTTCAGCAAGGCGTTTGGGAGAAGCAATGGAGGGTGGGGAAGTGGACTATTTAGTAAACATAATACGGTCGACTCTGGTGACTTTATTTCAAGCTTTTATTTCAAGGCTTTTATCTTCGATAATAGTGATGCTCAGGCTGCTGTTTATTGAACATCAGTCGTCTGCCAGATGCTATGGCAGGTAATGGACCTGTGTTTTCTTACTGAATTCTCAGTGTAAGTCAGGTCTGGGCATTCTGTTTTTTCAAATGGGGATAATTTCTGTCATTCCAGAGATGTTTATTTACCACCCTCTAGTACCAGGCTCTGTGCTAGGAGCTGGAAGTGGAAACCTCCTGCTTCTATCACATGAGTCCTTTCCCCAGAAGAACCCCCCCCCCCACCGCAGTCACTTCTGTGGCCCTAAACATTCCTCCTCATCATATTTCTTTTTGTTTTAATTCTATTACACTTAAAAATCAAATAAGAGTAACGTGGAAACGCTGACTTTGAGTGCCTACTGCATGCCCGATGCTGCATTCTCATTTTCTAATATGTCCATTTCACAGATAAATATCTCCTGCTACTGTGTGAAAACCCTGGGTTCAGTTTCAAAGCCCAGCTCTGTTAGTTGATTAGATTTTGTGAGCCTCATTTTCCTTATCCGTAGAATGAAGGTGATGATTTAACTAGTGAGACAATTGTTTCATTACTCAAATAATGTTGTACTACACTATTTAATACTTAGCTCATTAAAAGATAATAAATACTTATTATTTAAAATATAAATAATTGAAAACAGTAATATAAATTCTATATTATTTAATACAGAAAACTTAGGTATAAGTAATGATTAAGCAATACTCATAATTTTTAAATGAATATTAAATAAGATAATACAGTGCTTTGCCCATGGAAAGTGCTCAATAAATGCAGCTTTTTTTTAAAAATTTTTTTTAGTATTATTTCTTTCTAGAAGAACTGAATGCTATTCTGTCTCACTAGACGCCACTGCCTGTTCAGTTCTCCCTTTAGGTGTGAGCAGGGCCTTGGGCGGAGGGAGGCCACGCTCTTGGAGGAAATGAAGCTGCACTCTGAGCGTGGACACCACGCATCTCTTCGTTTTCCTCATTATTTCCTCTGACTGCATCCTCCTCCTGCACATGCTTTTTTTATTTTGACTTACCTAGTAAACTTTGTCCCTTAAGGTAAGGGTCAGAAGTCCCTTTCTTCCTCTTCTCACTTCCCTTCTCCATTCCTTCAACAAGTGTTTATTGAGCACCTGCTGTGTGCTGGGCCCTGAGCCAGGCCCTGGGGCTACAGCAGGGACCGCCACAGGGTACTGCACTATAGCAGAGGATGGGCGTTAGGAAGGGACCACACGAAGAGGTATATAAGCTATGAATTTGCCTCTGGGGGAGGGGAAAGGATAAGGTGCTGAGAGGTCAGACAGCAGGACACTGGAGGCTGAGGGGTCCCCCAAGCCCTCTGTGAAGGCAGCGATATGTAAGGCGAGCCCAGGAGGACAAGGAGAAGGCAGCCGTTGGAGAGCTCAGGGAAGCTTCTTCGTGCAGAGGAGCAGCATCTGCAAAGGTTCAGAGCTGGGAATAACTCAGCGTATTAGCGAAATGAAAAGCCAGGTGTGGCTGGTGGGCACACTTCCTGGAAAGGGCCAGATAGTCAATATTTTAGGCTTGGCAGGCCATATGGTCTCTGTTGCAACTATTCATTACTGCCGTTGTGGCCCAAAAATGACCACGGAGAAACGTCCTAGATGGGCATAGCTGTGTTCCGATAACACGGTATTAACAAAAAAAGGCTGCTGACCAGATTTGGCACAAGGGCCGTAGTTTGCCGACCTCTAGGCTTGAGGACAGTGAGTGAGGAGCAGAGTGGCAGCTGTCTCTTTCCATCTTCCTGACTCTGCTCCAAATAGTGACTGTCTCCCTCCTCTTTGCCTCTAATACTGTGTTCATACAACCATTTGAGCACCTTATATACACCTAACTCCTACTTATCTTTTCTACCACTTGATGGTGAGCTTTTCAAAGGCAGAAACTATTTCTTACTCATCATTTTATCTCCAGCATGTACCTGGTGCATAGTAATTAAGAAGTGTTTGTTGAATGAATAAGTGAGCACACATGTTAGAATTATAAAATGGCAGAGCTGGAATTGGCCTTGGAGGAACTGGTTCAACTCTCTTATTTTAACAAAGGGGAAACTAAGGTCCAGAGAAGGGGTAGTATATTGGATTATTTTCCCCAGTTTGTCACTCCCCTGTAATTGTAACTTTGCAAAGCTTCCCACTGTGAGCAGAGAATACTTTCTGCCCCCATTGGTATTGCTCTTGGCCATGTGACTTCTTTTGTCTAGTGGAATATTAGTTTGAAATGGCTTTATGTGGTTGGCCTGCCTTATGAGAAGAGCCATGAGGAGAGCACCCCCCCCCCCCCCCCCCAGGTAGCCACTGCCTCTCCAGTCTGGCCCCAGAGTGAAATCATGTAGAGCAGACCTCAGCCCAACTGGGAGCCTGGTGTCCATCCTGGCTTAGCCTGAATCAGCTGAGTGAACTCAAACTGTAGATCCATGAAGGAGAAAATAAATGGAGGTTAAATCATTTGAGACTTTAAGTTTGTTACACAGCAATAGCTGACTGATACAGAGGAAGTGAATTAGTTGTTCAAGTGTAATGTAGTGTCACTAAAATTGCTGTTCAAAAAATTTCTTGGTCAATTATATGTAGGTAAACATGGTTTTTTTTAAGTGAAACTGCTTGTTAATTTACACACATGTAGAGATCTTTTAAAACTGGATGTGCTTAAAATGGAATAATAATTATATTGACCACATCTTCCAAAACATGTGCAAACATGAACCCCAAAACGTAAAATACCAATACGATCAGAAAGCCTGTGCTGTTAGTAGACCCATATACGAAACGTATAGAAAAAACACATATCCCCAGGTATTTAGAGAATAGTGAAAGGGGAAAATGGAAGTGTACTTGGTGCACTGGCGTTTAGACTGCAAATAGAAAATCACAGATTCACAAACATATCCATATATAATTGTATATGACATCTAAATGTATATACATATACATGCATATATACACAAATTATGATAGACAAGTTATAGAGACTGAAGCTATTTCCACTGATGTTCTTGTTTTTGTTTTTTACAGATATTCAATGCACAGTGTATCCAATAAGTAGTTCTGGACTCATTTACTTTTACAGTTATATCATAGACTTGCTTTCTGGCACTGTAAGTATTTAACATAACTCTGGATTTGGACCCTCAATACTGAAATAGGTTTATTTAAAGACCAGGTTCCTGAATGTCTGCAGTGAGAATCAAAAACGAGTGTTGACACAAGTACCAGTGAAAGAAACAGGATTTGCAGTGACCTTATCGGCAAGGATAATGTTCATCCACCCCTGCTAAGATATACAGGAAATGTGTTTTGTCACTTTCAGCCCTTGGCCTTTTCCTGATTCCTGCCACCTTCGTATTGACCTGCAACAAGATCTGAGTTCCCCTGTAGAAAGAAGATTCAGTGAAAATAAACCCAGATAGAATTTATTTAACTTCTCTGACATTGAAAGACCTTAACATACTGTGATCCTAGACCACCTGGATGAAAGCTGTGACTCCTCTTCCCAGCAATTACACACGCAGTTGTGCATGGTACACACGTGCATACATGCCCTTACATGTGCACATGCACACACCGCACTTGTGCACACACATACACAGTCCCTGAAATCCCTTAAAAGTCTATTAATCCCAGGTTAACCCTGCTGCTCTAAAGTAGAATTAATCTCATCCTTCCTATAGTAGTTCCAAAAGTTTTTAATTCTTCTTTATTCTAAAAAATGTTTTTGTGTGTGTGCTTTCATTTTTTTATCCCACTTATTTTCAGCAAATAAGAGTGCAGCTATGAAAAGTGGCTGTCTCTGCCTTCTAGACTAGGGTTTCTCAACCTTGGACCCGACGCGCCTTTGCTGTGGGCCTGTCCTGTGCCCTGGAGGGTGTTTACAGCATCCCTGGTCTCCATCCACTAGATGCCAGTAGCAGCCCCACTGCTGTGACAAGCAAACATGTCTCCAGACATGCCAGATGTTTCCTGGGGGACAAAATTATCCCAGGTTGAGAACCCCTCCTTTAGATGTTTAAAAAAAATACAAGTATATAAAAATATCTTTCTGAAAGTTACTGGTATTAAAATGCCATGCCATTGAACATTTCTGAATTGATAAATAGAAAGCTTCGAATATGTCCACTGCATTTGGTTTTGAAAAAGTGGATTTTACATCTCTGATCTCATGTTTTCCTCAGAACAACTGAGAGGAATCGTCAGGTGGGTGTTAAAGTGTCCACTATGCAAATGAGAAAACAGAAGCTTGCAAACTACGCAAGGAGAAAAGAAAGTCAGTGACTCACCCAAGGTCACATGCTAGTGAGATCAAATCCCAGAACTGCTGTTAGCCCCATTTCTTTAGGTCACATCCCATGAGAGAAGTTCCTCGTTGTAGATCACCACACACCATGATCTTCTTAGTTATAGGAAAGATTTCACAGGAGACTTAGATGCACTTGATCATAAATGTTCAATAAACTATGCATGATAAAACACAGCCCTGCCCCAAAGAATGAATTTTCTACAGTGATAAAAATGTTCTGGATCTGTGCTGTGAAATTCGACAGCCACTAACTCTTAAGCACTTGAAATGTGGCTAATGTGACCAAGAAACTGAATTTTAATTTAATTTTATTGTTGTTAATTTCAATTTATTTGTTTTCAATATGTGTTTTTAAGACCATTCTACATACATTACAGAATGGCCATCATGTACATTCCCTGTAATATCACTGTTCTCAGCGATGCAAGCAAGTAGCAGCCTTACACATATTTTTCATGTGTTTTTAAACACTTCTGTTCATGTTTATAGAATGAACAGACCAGCCAGTCACTGAACAGGGTTTTCTATGTAGCAAGCAAATACCACTTCAACATATTTCTTACAAGTGTTTTTAAACATTTCTATATGTATTACAAAATGACTGTCACATCCATTCATTGAAATAGCAGCAAAAAAAAAAAGAAAAAGAAATAGCAGGGTTCTGTTCTTCATGTGGGTTGCAAGTCTGTAGCAGTCTTACAAACTTCTCTCTCACACTGAATTTTAAAAACTTTTCTCCACACATTACAGAATCGACATCCCATGCATTGACTAAAATAAAAGTATTCTGAACATACTGAGCAAGTAGCACTTTTACAACCATCATTTTTCCTGTTTTTAAAATCTTCACTAATGCATTATAGTATGCCTATCACATTTATTCACTGAAAAACAGTTCTCAACATAGCAAATAAGTAGCATTCTTGCATCTTTTACATCTGTGTTTTTTTTTTAAATTGAGATATGATTGACATATAACACTGTATACTTTTGAGAATGTACAACATGTTGGTTTGATACTTTATATATTGTAATATGATTACTACAGTAGTTTTAGCTAATAACCTTTATCTTGTCACATATAAATTTTAATTATAGGCCCAAGAGGGAGCTGGCCAGAGAGATTAAGCAGTGGCTTGTCTTTGCTGAAAACAATTGAGGCAAGCTCATGATCATATCAGAGAAATTATTTTCCAGGCCCAGTGGACCTTTGTCCTGTAATGTAACTTTATTTTGTAGGAGAGATTGATGACAGCCCTGACACCAATCTGGGGCAATAAAAACAGGTTTTGTACAGTTGGGCAAGTTTTATGGCCTGTGTGCCTCAGCTTCAGGAGAGTTAAAGAAAAGATGGAGTCTTCTGTTTCTACATCTTTTTTTTTCTATTAAAAATTTACTTAACTACTCAGTATAAGAATACACGGTTATCATAAAAATGTAAGACTTACAGAGTAAAAAATAAAATTACCTCTTCCCAGAGACTGCCAATCCTTTAACGCCATGGTTAATATCCTTCTCAACCTTTCTTGTGCACTTATATGGACTTCTTAATATTTTATAGTATGGATTTTTCATGATCTAACCAGTCCCCTATTGATGGACATTCATATTGCTTCCATTTTCCCCTTTCTAAACAATACTGTAGTGAACATCTAGGTACTACTTATACTATTTCTGTTCTCTGTGTATATTTTCTTCCTCACTTTCCTAGAATGTTCTATCCTTGCTATTCAAGGAGGAGTTTGAGGTGTTCAGTTATTCCCACTATAAGAAGTCACAGACTTTTCTCTGCTGTATTTTCACATAGGACACCTTTGGGTTTTAGGGGTTTTTTGTTTTGTTTTGTTTTTTTCTCTGGTAATAGCTTTATTGAGGTTCAATTCACATATCATACAATTCATCCATTTAAAGTGTACAATTCAGTGGTTTTTAGTATTTTCACAAAGTTATACAGCCATTACATTACCACAATCAATTTTAGAACATTTTCATCACCTCAAAAAGAAACCCTGTACCCTTTATCACCTACCAATTCCCCTAATCAGTGCTAAGCAACCATTAATCTACTTTCTGTCTCATGAATGCTTATTCATGACACTTTCATATAAGTGGAATCATTTAATCCATGATCTTTTGTCTGTAGCTTCTTTCACTTGGCATGTTTTTTAAAGTTTATCCATGTTGGAGCATCTATCCATCTTTGATTCCCTGTGTGGCCAAATAAGATTACATTGTGTGGATATACTGCATTTTGTTTATACATTCATTATGGACATTTGGGTTGTTTTCACCTTTTGGCTGTTATGAATAATGCTGCTAAGAACATTCATGTTCGAGATTTTCTGTGGATATATCTTTTCAATTCTTTGGGGAGCGGAAATCACTGGGTCAGATGGTAACCGGATGTTTAACTTTTTGAAGAACTGCCAGACTTTTCCAAAATGGCTGTACCACTTCACATTCTCACCAGCAGTGCATAAGGTTTCTGATGTCTCCACATCCTTGTCAGCACTTGCAATTACCTGACTTTTTTATTATAGCCACCCTAGTTTGTGTGCAGTGGAATTTCTTTGTGGTTTTGTCATTTGCATTTCTCTAATGACTAATGATGTTGATCATCTTTTCATGCGCTTATTGGCCTTTTGTATATCTTCTTTGAATAAATGTCTGTTTGGATCCTCTTTACATTTTTAATTGGATTATCAGTCTTTTTTTTAAATTTATTTAATTTATTTTTTTAATTTTTGGCTGTGTTGGGTCTTCGTTGCTGTGTGCAGGCTTTCTCTAGTTGCGGCCAGCGAGGGCTACTCTTCATTGTGGTGCGTGGGCTTCTCATTGTGGTGGCTTCTCTTGTTGCGGAGCATGGGCTCTAGGTGTGCGGGCTTCAGTCGTTGTGGCTCTTGGGCTGTAGAGCGCAGGCTCAGTAGTTGTGGTGCACGGGCTTAGTTGCTCCGCAGTATGTGAGATCTTCCCGGACCAGGGCTCAAACCTGTGTCCCCTGCATTGGCAGGCGGATTCTTAACCACTGTACCACCAGGGAAGCCCTATCTATCTTTTTATTGTTGAGTTATGAGGGATTTTTTTAAATATTCTAGATACAAGTACTTTATAACGTATATGATTTACAAGTATTTTCTCCCATTGTCTGGATTGTCTTTTTACTTTCTTGATAGTGTCCTTTGAAGCACAAAAGTTTTTAATTTTTATGAAGTCCAATTTATTTTTTATTTTATTGCTTGTGCTTTTGGTGTCATATCTAAGAATCCATTGCCAAATCCAAAGTCATGCAGATTTAACTCTCTTTCCTCTTCTAAGAGTTTTATAGTTTTAGCTCTTACATTTAGGCCTTTGATCCATTTTAAGTTAAAATTTTTAAAAGGTGTAAGGTAGGGGCTCAACTTTATTTTATTTTATTTTTTGCATGTGGCTATCCAGTTGTCTCAGCAAAATTTCTTGAAAAGACTTTTTTTTCTCCTTATCAAAAATCAGTTGACCATAGATGTATGGGTTCATTTTTGGACTGAATTCTATTCCATAGATCTATATGTCTATTCTTATGCTAGTACCACAGTGTCTTGATAACTGTTGTTTTGTAGTAAGTTTTGAAATTGGGATGTGTGAGTCCTACACCTTTGTTTTTTTTTTCTTCAAGATTATTTCGGCTATTCTGAGACCCTTGCAATTCCATATGAATTTTAGGATTATCTTATCATTTTCTACAAAGAAGCCAGTCGGGATTCTGATAGGGATGTGTTGATTCTGTGGATCAGTTTGGGGAGTGTTGCCATGGATCTCCTGATCCGTGAACAGGGGATGTTTTTCCATTTATTTAGATCTTCTTTAATTTTTTAAACACGTTTTATAGTTTTAAGAATATAAGATTTATATACTTATACTTCATTTGTTAAATCTGTTCCTAATTATGTTATTATTTTTGCTGTTATTGCACATGGAATTCTTTCCTTAATTTCATTTTTGGATTGTACCCCTGTGTATTTTTAATGCTCAGGCTTTATCTGTGCTTTATTCCCCAAACTCTAGTTGAGCAGCACCCCATATATCTCTAGATTTTTTTTTAATTGGTCTAAATTATTTTTTAAATTAATTAATGTTTTTAAATTGAAGTATAGTTGATTTACAGTGTTGTGTTAATTACTGCTGTAGAGCAAAGTGATTCAGATATATATATACATATATATACACACACACACATATATACGTACTTTTTTTTTAATATTCTTTTCCATTATGGTTTTTCATAGGATATTGAATATAGTTCTCTGTGCTATACCGTAGGACCTTGTTGTTTATCTATTCTATATATAATAGCTTGCATCTGCTAACCCAACTTTCCACTCCATCCCTCCCCCCAACCTCCTCCTCCTTGGCAACCACCAGTCTGTTCTCTATGTCCACGATTCTGTTTCTGTTTCATAAATAGGTTCATTTGTGTCATATTTTAGATGTCACGTATGTGATATCATATGGTGTTTATCTTTCTCTGACTTCACTTAGCGTGATAATCTCTAGTTGTATCCATGTTGCTGCAAATCTGGAATTTTTCCAGTCTCTGGGGAATTCAGGGATGAACAGTGACACTGGAATGTGAGTTCCTTGAGGCAGAGACTGGTTTCCTGGTTCCCTGCAGTCAACTCACCAATCTGACCTCATGCCCTTGGCTTTGTTTCAGGGTTTCCTGGAGGATACCTGCCTCTTTTATGGACATTACACCATTGACGGGGTGAAATTTCAGAACTTCATCTATGATCTGCCTCTGGCTTATGTGTTAAGCACAGTTGCCTACCTGGCCCTGAGCCTTCTTTGGATAGTGAAAAGGTAAAGTTTATCTTGTCATTGTGTTCTCTTTGAATTATTCTTAATGGCTGGAGTCTCGTGGAGGTCTGTGGACTTCGAGAGCCATTGCCCAAAGGATGAGCAGAGTGCAGGGCTGAGCTTTGTGGAAAAAGGTTTGTGAGTGTGTTGGAGACTGTGGACACCTGGAGGATGGAGGCAGCATCTGGGAGCTGGAGTAGCAGCCCAGAGTCTTCAGTCAACCATCAGTGAACACATTTGCCAGTACCATTCTGCCGACCTTATCTTTGTTTTTTTTAAAAAAGCCTATCAAGCCTAAGTCCTTTTTTTTTTTTTAATTTATTATTATTTATTTATTTATTTATATTTGGCTGCGTTGGGTCTTTGTTGCTGTGCGGGTTTTCTCTAGTTGTGGCGAGCAGGGGCTACTCTTCGTTGTGGTGCACGGGCTTCCCATTGCGGTGGCTTCTCCTGTTGTGGAGCACAGACTCTAGGCGTGCAGGCTTCAGTAGTTGTGGCACATGGGCTTCAGTAGTTGTGGCTCGCGGACTCTAGAGCACAGGCTCAGTAGTTGTGACACACGGGCCCAGCTGCTCCGCGGCATGTGGGATCTTCCCGGACCAGGGCTCGAACCTGTGTCCCCTGCATTGGCAGGCGAATTCTTAACCACTGCGCCACCAGGGAAGTCCCACCAACCTTATCTTTGATCCGGTATATATGCTAACCAGGTCTCTACTGGGTTGCAAGTGGCAGAAACCCAACTCTGACTAACTGGGCTAAAGGGGAATCGAGTGGCTGAGAGAACCAAGGAAGGGAGGAAACTCCAAATTACAGGAAGGACAAAGATATAGGAATGGATTCAAAACAACCCAAAGCAAGGGCTCCTGCATCTCTGATTCTTCTGGTGGCAGCTTCCTTATGTGTACTCCCAGGGTCACAGGCTCAGAAATCCTTTGAAGACTTGCTGGCTCTGCTTCATTCAGGTACCCAATCCTGACCCTTCAGTTGTGGCCAGTGGGTTAGGGTCATATGCGAACGTGACATTTCACATGGTAGACAGGCATTTTAGTGGGAGGTGCCAATTCCCAAGAAAAGTGAGGAATATTAATTACTTTTAATTACTTTAACAAACAACTATCCCCAAAAGAAAAATGGCCCAACACGATAGAAGTTGTATATCTTTCTCCCATGAAGTTCTTAGTGGGCCACAGGTTAGTGTAGAAGACTCCTTCTCAGTCCTGCTGGGACTCAAGTTGACTGAAGCTCAGCCATCATCAGCATGTGGCTTTAAGATGTTTCTCTTGAGGGCTGGAAGGGAAAACAACCTTGGAGGAGTATCACGTGGTAAGTGTTTCTGGGCTCCGCCTGAGAGTGATGACCGTCACTCGCATTCCATCAGCTATAGTTTAGTCACATGACCACGGCTTACCGAAAGGGAGGCTGGGAAATGTTGTCCTTGGCTGGCAGCCACTTCCCAGCACTAGCGCTACACTATGAAAGGAGAACCACCCATTCCTGATGGACGGCTTACTGTCTCTGCCCCAGGGGGAATGCTTGGATGGGCACCTCTCTTCCCCACTTCATTGTGCCTGTGAGAGCCGGGCAGTGCTATAAGCCATGGGGCTGTGAAGCTCCTTATCACAGGTGTAGAAGAGACCAGGGTTTTGGCGTCTGAGTTTGTCCTCCATGGAGACCAGGGTTCACCACCACAGAGAAAACCCCAGAGCCCAGCTGGGCACTCATATCCTGAGTCAGAATCTATGAGATGAAAATGAACTGGTGTGTGTCCATCCCCCACAGAAACGGGCAGCATACTGACAAGAGGAGCAGTGGCTCATTTTGAGGGCCGAGAAATGCTTGGTAAAGAAATGTTGGTTGATTGGGGTTCTGGCTTTGCTGTTGTGTGCTCATGGCAAGGGTAGATCCAAGTTTTATGGACCGGCAATGTAGACGGTATGGAGGGGCCCTCTGTAAGACAAAGAACATGAAAGTATCTCTTGTAAATGATAAAAAATCAAAACAAGACCGTATGAACACATTGCTAGAGGCGCTCCTGGGGCCTTGGAAGGGGCCCTGAAGAAGCTGCTTTATCAACTGAACAGTGAAGCCACCTCCGGGTCTTGCTCGAGCTCCTGCGCCTCCGGGCCTTGACTGCTTCGTGGAGAAGCCTGCAGGGAGGGTGGCTGTGAAGTAATGGGGAGCGGCCTACCCAGGGAGGAGCCTTGGTCAAGAGACCAAGGTTCAAATGTGGCTTCACCTCGCTGAGCCTCATTTTCTTTGTCTGTGATATGTACACACCTAGAAGGGTTGTTGGGAGGATTAACTGAAACAAGGCAGGTGAAGAACTTAGTACTGGGCCTGGCACTTAGACGTTTATTAAATTAAAATCATCATCGTTATTATCATCGTCGTCGTCATCATCGTACTAGCCCCAGTTCTGCCACTAGCTCTTTGGATCTAGGGAAATACTTTTTCCCTTCTCTAGATCTTAGCTTTCCCACCTGTAAAATGGAGGTTTGGTCTAAATCAGACCATTCAATTGGGGTGGGACCTCAGAATCACCATGGAGCTTTATAAATAGCATATTTCTGGACCACCCCCCCACCCCATGAGACTTACTGAATTAAAAATCTCAGGATATGAAATCACCCGGGAGTCTGCATTTTGGAAAAGCACCCCAGCTGGTTCTGACATAAATTCTTTGCTGTGAACCTTTGGCAGAACAACTGATTGCTATAATTCCTTTCATTTCTATTGTCTTCACAACTCAGTAGCAAATCCTAAAATTACCCTGGTTTGTCTACAGAGTGGGTGGCATTTGACGTTTTTATGTCAAGTGCCAGAGTGTATTTTTTTCCAGGAAAGCATTTGAATGAGTAATGATTATGAACTTGTGCAACAGAGTTGCATCTGACCAAAACAGGTGCTCGCTAATTATTTGGTTATTTTACTATTTAAGTCATTTATTCATGCATTTATCCATCAGTTACCATAGTGGCCATATTTATATCCAGGCATTCCGGATATAAAGGTGGGAAGACAGCCAGGGTACCTGCCCTCAAGGAGTTTAAAGTTTAGTCAGGGTAAGGGGCTACAAGCAGTAAACACATAAATGAGATGATTGGAGATTAGGTTATTGCTGTGAAGGAAATTAAAGAGACTGACTTGAAGTAGGAGTCACAACTTTAGATGGGATGGTGGGGAATCTGTGGAGGGGATATTTGAGCGAAACCTGAGGGATAAGAAGGGGGCAGCCATGGGAAGAGGAGAGGGCAGAGGGAACTGCACGTGCAAAGGCCCTGAGGCTGGAGGAGAGGTTTGTGTGTTTATGGATAGGAAAAAAGCCTTTGTCACTGCAGCAGAGTGGCCCTATGGGAGGAAAGATGACGCCATGCAGGGTCATGCGGGACCTCTAGGGTGTGTTAAAAGAGTTTGGATTTTATTCCAGCTGCGAAAGAAGCCATTGAATGGATGAAAGGAAGTGATTTTCAACAATGAGATGCCTGGTTAGCTGCCACATATTTAGAACGATCCAAAACTTGACCAAGCATGTCCAAATGGGTGGAAGATGCAGCTATGTGTAACTTTAATTTTAGACAGAGCATATCCATGGGCCTGTATTTTGTTGTTCTTATAAGAACGATAAACGTGTTTTGGGGTCAGGTCGGTGGAAGGGTTCAAAAGTAATCTGATCCGGAGCGAGGAGCACTTCCAGAGTTACTGCAACAAGATCTTTGCCGGCTGGGACTTCTGCATCACCAACCGTAGCATGGCGGACCTGAGGCACAGCAGCCTGCGCTACGAGCTCCGAGTGAGTGCCACTCAGTTTTCTCTTGGCGGGAGGCGGGGTTACAGCTTGCAAAGGAGCTGGTGGGGGCCAGGCTGTCCCCAGTGCTTAGCTGTGTAGCCCTATGTAGTTTTCAAGAGCTTTTTGCAGAGAACCACTTCCTGGGGTTGATCACCTTAGCCCCAAGCATGAAGCTGGTGAACTGGGGCTGGGAAAAGAGGTGGTATCTTCCCGTCTCCCCCATCACCTTGTACTATTTTTTGTTTTTGTTTTAATTTAGAAAACTTATTTTAATCCTAGTTGAAGAAAACTGTTATTCTTTTTTTGTTTTTAATTTTACTGGGGTATAGTTGATTTACCATACTGTGTTAGTGGCAGGTGTGTGGCAAAGTGATTCAGTTATACATATATTCATTCTTTTTTAGATTCTTTTCTCATACAGGTTATCACAGTATATTGAGTAGAGTTCCCTGTCCTATACAGTAGGTCCTTGTTGGTTTGTACTGTTATTTTTCTGCTTGATGAGAACCTGTCATAAACGTCTCTTAAACCAGGAGAAATAGGACTAAGAATGCTATGATAATAAGGTGGAGTGGAGAGAATATGAAAAAGCAGAACTTCCAAATTAATCAGGAGAAAAGGAGTAACAAATAGCATCTTGATCAAACCTGCCCAAAAAAGGAGGAGGAGGCAGTGATATCAAAAGCTTAATGAAGTGAGATGGAAGGAATCAAATGAAGTGTATTATTTGTTTAAAGAAATAACATATAGGTAATAGTAACATATAGGTAATGTCCTGAATAGGTTATAATTCTGTTTTCACATTTATTGTGGAGTCTAATTTCAATCTTAAATAGAAGGTCTGCCTTCATTTAGGCCTTTAGGAGACATGGAAACTGGTTGGGCTTGGTCCAGGAGGGTATCCTGGGGGAGATGAATATTTAGGAAACTTTAAAGATCGAGAGGGAGAGTATGACGATGAGTCACCGTTTCCACCCCTAAATATCCCTTCATCCCAGTGCTCACAAATGAGCTTTCTTTTGTTCTCAGGCAGATCTGGAGGAAGAAAGAATACGGCAGAAAATAGCAGAAAGGACCTCAGAAGAGACGATACGGATTTACTCTTTGAGACTGTTTTTGAACTGTATCGTGCTGACCGTTTTAGGGGCATGCTTTTATGCAATCTATAGAGCAACTATATTCTCTCAAGAACACATGAAAAAAGTAAGTGCTCCGTGAAAGTCAATTTAACTTTTAGTCCCATTGGACGTTATGTATGCTAAGTGTATTGCAAACCTCTCAGGTAGATACTATCATCATTCTGTTTTACATATGGGGATATAAGTTTGGCTGATATGACAGAGAATCTAAAATCAGAGTGACTAGTTTCTACTTTCAATAGAAATAAAAAAGCATCCAAAATAGAGTGTTTGGGGTACCTCCTCCTCCTGGAGTTTACAATGTTCAAATCCAGGCTTTGCTGCCTGGATTTAATCCCCAACTGCACAGCTTACTAGCAGGGGCCTCAGTTTACCTAAAATAACAGTGGTTTTAAAAATCCAAGTTGGGGACTTCCCTGGCAGTCCAGTGGTTGAGATTCCATGCTTCCACTGCAGAGGGCACGGATTCAATCCCTGGTTGGGGAATTAAGATCTCGCGTCCCACAGCACAGCCAAAACAAATTAAAAAAAAAAAGAAAGAAAGAAAAATCCAGGTTGGTCTAGTGGCTCTGCTTCACGAAATCAATCATCAGGGGCCCAGGTTCCTTCCATCTTGTAGCTCTGCCATCCTTAGAATGTGGTCTTCTTCTGTATGGCACTGGGTAGCTCACCACATTCACATTCTAGCCAATGGGAAGGAAGTGAAGGAGATGAGGAGAGCACACCCCTTCCCTTCAAGGGCAGGACCTGGAGGTTGCACTTAACACTTCCTCTTATATCCCTTTGGCCAGAATTTAGTCAGAGAGCCATTTACCTAGGAAGACAGTCAAATTACCTAGGAAATTTAGTTTTATCTCAGATAGCCATATATGTGACTAAGTCGTCTATTATTATGAAAGAAGGAGAGAATGGCTCTTCCAAGTCAATTAGTTCAGCCTTGAAAATGCTTTAAATTGCCCACTGATACAGAATACATGGATTTTTTATATTTCACCTTAATAAATCCAGTAGAGTTCGGTTTTCTTCTAGTATGGTACTAGATCATGGTTCCTCTGTTTGAACACCCAAGGAAGGAGATGGCTTAGTTTTAGGTGCCATGTTGAACGAAACAAATGTTTTGTTTTGTTTGCTAAACATGTTTGGGTTTTTTTTCCTCCCTTACAGTTCTAATGAAATATAATTGGCATACAACACTGTATAAGTTTAAGGTGTTCAGCATATGACTTGACATACATATAGTTGAGTTCTTTTAAGGTCAGTTCATTTGTGATGCAAATTATTCTACTCCTGACCAGTTTTGTTATCTTCATAGGAAATTGACAAGATGGTTTTTGGAGAGAACCTCTTGATATTGTACCTGCCTTCTATTGTGATCACGCTGGCCAATTTTATCACCCCAATAATCTTTGCCAAGATCATCCACTATGAGGATTATTCCCCAGGCTTTGAGATCCGGCTGACAATCCTTAGGTAATGCCTAGACGTGCCAAGCAAGTCACCACTTGTCCCCTCCCCTGCCCACGGCAGACATTGCTAATCCATTGTGATACCTTTCCCTGCTGAGCCCAGAATCCTCTTCAGCCTTCAGACAGCCCCCATGAATGAATCAGAGTTTGCACATGCAGGGAAATCTTTTTGACTTGAGTGTCTATATTTTTTTCATGTATTAGCACATCGACAGCTGAGGGCATAGGGTGGGGCCCTTGGAAGAAATGTTGCTCTGAAGATGTTAGAAAGACAAGTGTATACAAGCAGGAGAGTGAGGAAGTGAGAGAGAGAAGGGAAGGCACCTTATAAAGGGTATGTTATTTGGCAAGTTGCAACTGGGGCTCAGTCCTATGGGGCAACTCTGGGAGTTTGCGTGGAAAATATCTTAGACTTTTCCTATGCAGGAGTGTTTGTCCTCCAACAAGTATTTGTCCTCCCCTGCCTAAGGGTGGCTGGCTCCCAGGGGCATTAACTCCCTCACACTTCTACCCCACTAGGCCCATGCGTGGCCTTGGGAGGAGAGTTACAGTAGGAACTTGCAGTAGGAACCTGAGACTTTTGCTGGAGTGAGTGCTGAGAAAAATGTGGCCCAGTCACCGACTGTGTGTGCTACCATTGACTCTTTTTTTTTTGGTTGACAGTTTATTAAATACACTACATTTGTACCTTATTCTGTAGTTTTTTAAATCATTCACACATGGACTTAGTAAAAATGTACTTTATAGAAAACCATCTGCAAACCTAAAATAAAAATTAAAATGCACATTTTGCCCACATCTTAGATAAACTGCTGAAAATGTTAGGAATTATTTTATTGAAGGTGATCATGAAACATGAGGTGGCTTAAGTTTATTAAATCTGACACCAGACCATGACTTCAGTAGTGTTAATGTTGAAATGTGGATGCAAAAATGTCTATTAACTAAACGGTTTAATCTAACAGTGTTTGAGAAACAGGACAAAATAAAGTATTATTTTTCCTTTACAGACACTTCTCTAAGTCCATTTCCTATACACTTCTTTCTCTCCCATTCGTAGAATTAGCTGTGCAGATTGATGAGGCAAAAAGAATTCCTTAAAAAAAAACCAAAACAAACTAGATCCTATTTACAAAACATGCAAAGGGAGAATTTTAAGTAGGTGTTACGGCAAAACTGGTTAAAACTATATACAGTCAAGTGGCAGAATATACCTTTACTTCTGCAAATATAAGTCTTTCCCCACCTCCTTTCTGGGAGAAATACATTTTCAGGGCGTGGACTGCAAAACGGCATACAACGCAAAGACAGAAACAAAGACGTTTGCAAATTCTTTATATTTCCAGCTGTTGAGACAGTATTTTTGAGAGTTGAGGTTACCTCTAGGGGCTAAACCAGAGCCAGCTGTTAGGCAGCCAGAATGCTACAGAAATTGAATACGTGACCATTTCTCTTTTAGCACGTTCTTTGTTCTCCTCTTCCAGAAGTTGTAGACGTCTATTTAGTTTGATTATCTTTCATCTTAATGAAGCTGCATCTACAACCGTCATGTCATCTGAGGTTCCTTCAGTCGTTGTATCTGTATTTGAAATGCCATACATGGAGTCAGTCCTGACCAGCTGTCCATTTTGGCACACAGCATTTTCACTCATAGAGCGCTCTCTTTTTAGCCTGCCAACTGCATGGATTTCTTCATTTTGAAGGGTTGGAGGAGGTCTTTCTAAATCCAGAAAATCTAGTGGTCTTTCACTTAGCGTAAGCACACGAGGTGGTGTTTTTAGTGCCAGAGGTTTGAAGGGAGTTGACTGTATAAGGTCAAGATCTGCTGGACTTGAAAATGGAATGTCTTCATTATTTCCTGCTACAACAATTCTCTCTGGAACCTGCATAATCACACTAACATTTGAAACTACTTCTTGGAATCCTTGTTCCAGGTCAGCATTTGGTGGCGCTACCTTTAATTTTTCCGAGACCCTCATTCTCTGACTAATAATACCTTCGGTGTGTTCCATTTCATACTGAGCTCGACTGATTTCCGCCGTCTCAGCAGCAGTGGGAGAAGGAAATGCTACCCCACTCACTAAATGTGTACTGACTACTGCTTGCTTTTTGGCATTACCTGCTTCTGTGCTTCGTATTAAATCCTTTCACTTGCTTCAATATGCACGTGCTGGATTTAGAGCCACGTTTGCCCCCCTGGGCCCACTGGAGGGTCCCCGGCGAGGACTGCTGCCCGCCGGCTCCCGGGGCGCTCGGCTGGGCGCCGTCAGAGGCCGTGGGCCAAGCTCATGGAGGCGCGTGGGCAGATCACCGGCCTGAGAGGCCCGCAGCGGGCCACCACTGACTCTTTATAATTTGTTGTAATGTCTCTTCTCATACTAAACAAATATTCAGTTTCCTAAAAAAAATAAAATAAAAGATAAAGAAATGGCAGGTGTAAAGCTGGGCCCAGGGAGTTAACACACATGAGTTAAGGAGGACCAGGTGGGGACTTTGTGACCCTGGAATGTTTTCTGTCTGCTTCTCAAAAGCCTCAGATGGCATTTGCATCTTTGTTTAAACAAATCTTTTTATTTTGGAAATTTTCAAACAGGACAGTATAATGAACCCCCCCATGTGTGCCCATTACTTAGTTTCAACTATTTACCAACGTTTTGCTAGTCTTGTTTCATGCGGTCCCCCCCCAACTCTGCTGGATTATTTTCAGCACATCTCAGGCAACATGTCATTTCACCTGTAAACAGCTCAGTATATCTCTAAGTGACAAGAACTTTTAACAAAATCGTCATCACACCTCACAGAATTAAGTCAGTCCCCTGATGGAGTTGCAGAGGGCTTTCTTTGGTTGGTTTATTCAAACCAAGATCCAAAGAAAGGCCACATGCTGTGTTGGGTTGTTATGCCTCTTAAGTCCCCTTTATTCTTTCAAGAATTCCCCCATTGTATTATGCTATTGATTTGTGGGAGAAGCTGAGGTGTTTGTCTTATAGAATGTTCTCTACTTTGGATTTAGTCCATTGTTTCCTCATGGTGTCTTTTGTTTTCCTGTATCCCTCCGCAAATGTAGATTCAGACTTTTTATTAGATTCCGTTTCAGTTTTTAGTTATGGAAACCTCTTCGGTGGTGCTAGGTACTCACATCCGCCCCGAGAGAGGCACAGCATGTCAGGTGGCTGGTGTGGGTTTGCTCCCCTACCCACACACTTTTTAATGTTTCTATATCATTTATTTTTTTTATTACAAACCAAACAATAGATGAAGCATCTTTTTTTTTTTTAAACAAAGTTGGTTATTTTTAATCATTCTTAAGAGATGTTCAGAGGTAGTCATTACAGAGCTGGTACGGGAATCCCACTGTCTCAGGATTTAGGCTCCTTCGTTCTCTGTTAAATTATCCCCAGGGGCCATGAAGTTTTGTTTTGTTTTGTTTTGTTTTTCACACACACACACTGTATTTTATTTTTACAAGAGATAAATAGACTGACACCAAGCATTGTAAATGGATGACCACAACAAAAGCAACAATGATTGCAATTACCAAACACGAAACACACTCATACTATGTCATAATATTGACATTCAGTCCAGTAATCCTCCACTGTAACAGCTCCTTTACTTTGCAGTGAAAATTGATTTGTATATTCTTTGCCTCTGAGTCCTTGTGGGATTTTTTTTTTTTAATTCAAACAGAAAGTCACAAAAATTATAATCATCCTCATCAGTTAAAAAAAACATGAGCCCTCTGCCCTCCTCTCTTGAATCCATTTTCCCCCAGCAGCCCTCATCTGCACGGTTCCTGTTGTTCCTGCCAATGTTCACATGTTTTGTTTTCTTTTAAAAATAGGATTGTATCTACGTGAAACTCTGCAGTGTATTTTTTTCACTTCTCAATATATCAGCCATCTCTCAAAGCTGATACTTAGAAGATTCAATTAGTTCTTTCTAGGAATTGTTCTCGGCGTGGCTATGTCATCATGGATTCAGGAGTTCCCAGCTTTCTGATCTGTTTTTTTTTCCTCTGCCATTTAAAAAATATTGTGGTAAAATACATATAACATGAAATCTACCACCTTAGTCACTTTTAAGTGTACAATTCAGTGGCGTTAAGTACGTGCTCCGTGTTGTGCCACCATTGCCACTGTTTGGTTCCGGAACTTGCTCATCATCCCAAACAGAAACTCTGTGCCCATTTGTGGGTTTGCTGTTAAGAAAGGCAGCTTCCCTGCACCCCAGCCCTGTCCCAAGGGGCCCGCCTGCCCTGAGCCCTCCTCTACCCATCCTCCCTCCTACCCTCTTCCCTGCAGGTGTGTCTTTATGCGGCTGGCCACCATCTGTGTGTTGGTGTTCACTCTGGGCTCCGAGATTACGTCCTGCGATAACTACTCGTGTGAGCTCTGCGGCTACAACCAGAAACTCTACCCGGTGAGGCTGCGGGGATGGGCGTCCTGCTCGGCGGGTCGTTTGGGGGTAGTAGCATTAGGGTCGAGAGAACAGCCCGTGAAGCCAAGGGTTTGAATCCCAGTTGATCCTCATTCCTGCTGTGTAGCAGAGTCTGGCACACCAGGCACTTCTAATTCTAAGGGCTTGAAAACCACAGTCTGTGCTGGAGCTCAGAGGAGCATCGGCTGATGTCTTCCAGAGGCAGCAGGATCGGGGGCTGGAAATGGCGTTGGGAGAACCTGGCTTTTTCTGCTCCAAGTCAGGCTCATTTCTCTCTGGGTTTCAGTGCTGGGAGACCCAAGTTGGGCAGGAAATGTACAAGCTGATGATCTTTGACCTCATCATCATCTTGGCTGTGACACTCTTTGTGGATTTTCCTAGAAAGTAAGTGTAAGGGGTACCCCTCTTATCTCCCCCTACCCCCTCACCCTTTCCCTCATCCCCACCACAGGTTCCCATCACAGCTGCTCTTCGCAAAGTGCTGGATGATTCCGCATCCTGGGAACCACTGACAGCCATTGGTGACTTTGAAAAAGCTCCGGGCCATCACCTCCCCCTGGTCCATGATGTACCCCATTGAAAGGCAGCATGAAGCAGAAATGGTGCTGCTTTCCGCGGGGCTGCCGTGGGGTGACATCTTGCCAGCCCCTCTGGGCTGCAGTGGATACCACATTTCCTAGTCTGGGTTCAAGACCCAGCACTGCTGCTTCCTAGTCAATGTAACTGAGGGCAAGTTATTTAAGCTCTGTGCCTGTTTTCCTACCTGTGAAATGGGAATAGTAGCAGTGCCCACCTCATAGCACTGTTGTGAGGATTAAATGACGAAATGCAGATAAAAGTACTAAGAACACTCCATGCCACAGAACTCAACAAAACATTAACTGTCACCATCAGGATTATCATTACTTTGCTGTCATTAAAAAAAAAAAAATTATTCTCAGCATCTCCTTGAGCCCTTAAGTGAAACCCTGTTCACTTAATCACTTTTTTACCCACATGTACAAATTCTCCTGGTACATGCCAGAAGTCCAGTAAGCCCTTAAAAGTAAACGTTAAAAAAGAAACTGTCCTTTTAAAAAATTACACAAATATGATGTGAATATGTGCGTATTAAAGTTTTTTAATATTTAAACTTAAATAAATACAGAAATCCGGAGAATAGTGAGAGTTGTCTTTTGTTACCTTACCCCTACTTCCCAATCCCACCCCACTCCACGGAGGTGACCATTGTTAACACTTTGGGGTAGATCCAGCAGTTCTTAACAATAAAAACACACATTTGCATAAATACATGTGTAAGTAAACTCACAGTCTTGCTTGAAGTGTTCTTTTTTACCCCGCAAGTGGGATCATGGTACATCCACATGGGTCCGCAGCTTGCTTTTTCTCCCCCATACGAACAAACTACCATGAACAACTTTCCCTGTCAAGGCACGTGGATTTTCCTCTCTCGTTTTAAGGACTGTATGCTATTCCACTGTACCCATGGCTTCTGATTTGTCGATGCAGCCCCTACTGATGGGCATTTGGTTGTTTCCAGTATTTTTGCTAATATGTGGTAGTGCTACAGTGAACAACTATGTGTGTTTATCTCAGGCCCCTGGTCCTAGGGTTTTTGTAGAAAGCTTCTAGGATTCCAGGGAGTAGCATGCAAGGTGGTAGGGTCCTCATAAGCCATTTTGTGTGTGGATGCACAATAGCTCAATACTTTTTGGATTGAGTGGCAAACTAGAGCACAGAGACTGCCCGTGTCATTTTCTGTCAACTACAACGCAGTGAGGTAGGCTGTACTATAATCCCCTCACATTCCAGATGAGAAAAATGAGCCTTATCTAACGTGATTTGGCTGATAAAGTGTAGATCTGAGACTCGGACCCTGGTGTTAATGATCCCAGAGTTCACTATATTCTGCATCTTCTAGACATATGACTAACCAGTTTCCATGAGAAGTTATGTGTGGAAATAGCCCTAATTTTGTGGATGTGGTTCTGTGGCCTTGGCAGACACTGTAGTCCTGGTGGTAAATGGTCCTATTTGTTTCCAGGTTCCTGGTGACCTACTGTTCCTCTTGGAAGCTGTTTCGGTGCTGGGGACAGCAGGAGTTTGCTATCCCTGATAATGTTCTAGGGATCGTTTATGGGCAAACCATTTGCTGGATGGGAGCCTTCTTCTCACCCCTTCTTCCTGCAGTTGCAACGTTGAAGTTCATTATCATCTTTTACGTGAAGGAGGTAAGGAGAGGTGGGGTTGAGGGGTCAGTAACTGAGACCATCCTTGACCTTGCAAGACATTCGGCACACATATGCTTGGAGCCCACCCACATCCCATCAGATGTATCAAAATTGCATCCCTTATTTCATACATATTTTTATTCTGGAAAAAAGACTTTGAATGGATTTTCACATCTTTATCATTTTGAGAGTTTTGTTAAGAATGGTTTTGCTCCTGTGATTTAAATGTTTTTTGTATGTAACTAAGAGTTGCATTGCAATTGATCTGTCAGTTGACAGTGGTTCGTTTTGGTGATGTTTAACAAAAGGTTTATTAACTAAAGTTTTGTAGTTTCCTGTTTGGATTTTGGAGCTGGTGCATTTATTTTCAGTTCTCAATTATTTGTGTAGCTGCTCAAACAGCTCACAGGCCCCAGGCATTGTACCTGAACTAAGTGCTTAATGGGTGAAGTAGCTCTATAGAGGACTAACTTATCTGGGCTTGTTAACCAAACTTTTTCTTTATTGTAGAGGCAATATATGCTCACTGTTAAACATTTAAACAATACAGATATGTATTCCATCCCTTCTTCCAGAGGTAGCCTCTGTTAATAACCCCCGACATTATTGATCACCTATTATGCCAAGCCCTGAGGATTCATAAATGGAAGTAATAATAGTAGTAATAATAATGACAACGATAATAACAGATGATAACAATACTGTGTATCTCCGCTCTGCTGAACACTTTGCATAGATTATCATGTAACGCTTACACACACCCTTTGAAGTAGGCACTGCTAGTAACCATATTTTATAAATTAGGAAGCTGAAGTTTAGAGAGGTTAAGTAACTGGTCCAAGCTCACACAGCTTATAAATGACTCCTGGGATTTGAACCCAGGTTTACCTCACTCCAGAGCCTAAGCTCTTAATCCAGTAGGCAGGGCCTTGAATTGGGTCATACTTTCTACCTGGGTGTTCTGGCCTTTGAAGAATGTTCTGATGCTTTCATTTGGAAACTTAAATTGGCTGAAGTCACCAAAGGAGACATGGATGCGAGAAAACTCAGAGGAACTTGTTCTTCTTCCAGAAAATATGTTAGGCAGTGGTTTCCTAGTGTGTAGCCCAGTAAAGACAGCGTAGGGGTAATGGACTGGGTCACAGGCACTGGACTGAGTTCTGACACCCCAGTCTGACTGGCCACCTGCCCCCAGACACCCTAACAGGACACCAAGTGTCCCTGGTGCTCAGTGCCCTCGGCTCACAAGATGTTCCAGCTGCTGCAGTCACAGGAGCTTGATGCCCCTTCCCGAAGCTGTAGCTTTCTAGAATATTAAGGAGGAATTGGGTGCTGTTACTGTACCCCTCTCCCCGTCCCCACCAGATTTCTCCTTCAAGTCTTTTTTCCCTCAATGGAAATATTTATTTTTAATATATAGGAAAAATACATATGCTTGTAAAATTCAAGCAAATATCTCCTGTTTTGGTGTATATATATTTAGTACATATTTAAACCCCTGTAGAGAATAAATACTTTTCGAATTCTTTCAGATCATCACATTGTACGCTCTTAAGTATCTTACCATTTTATTTGTCAATTATACCTCAATAAAGCTAAAAAAAGAAAGAAATTTACAGTAAAACGTTAAAAAAATACTAAAAAAAAACTTAAACAAGATCATACAGTACAGAGTTTTGGAATCTACCCTTTTCATTTCACAGTGCCGTGTAGGATATAAAGCTTTTCTAAGGGCTATGTGGCTTTCCATTGTGTCGATGCACTTTAACCTTTAAGGAACCCCTTGGGTAGCTACTTAGGTTGCTTTCAGTTATTCCCTGTTATTAACAACTGTAGCAGTAAATATCCATATACTTATTTTTTGACCCATTTTAAAAATTTTGGCCTATACTGCTGACTACTCTAGAAAGATTATACCGATTTACATTCTATAATACATGACTGTGCTCATTTATCCTCAAGGAAGCTGTGCTCTTAATTTTTCCTCTTTCTTCCTCTCCCCTTAGATAAGTCTTCTTTACACCTGCAGACCCTCTCCGAGGCAGTTCAGAGCATCTAATTCTAATTTCTTCTTCCTGTTGGTGTTGCTGATTGGGCTGTGCTTGGCAATAATACCTCTGACAATCAGCATGACACGGTAAATATGACTTTGTCTTCTAGAACATTCCCTCCTTGACATGTCCGTCTTTTATGTTCAAGGCTTCATTGCATTCTTTATTGGCTTTCCTCACAGTGCTCCACCCGCAGAGATCAGTAAGTCACTCCTGGCTCCGCCAGGCCCACCTTTGTTTCGGAATCTCCCTCTGGATGCTGGAATATCTTGGGTCACTTCTGAACTTGGGCTTGCAGGGTTCTCACTGTGTTTGAGAGTGTCGGTTGGCTCTATTCTACCCAGATCCCTTTTCCTAGTATCTCTCTTCTAGTCCCCTTTGGGATTGTTTCTTTGTTTCTGATTATGAGGATAATACATGGTCATTGAGAAGACTTGGAGTGTCTTCTATTGCCAAGCACTGTGCTAGCTGCTAGGGGTATAAAGACAATTCAGACATGGCACAAGGAATGTAGTGTCTAGTGTGGAATTTGGAGTGAGCAGAAATGCTCAGTCCTGAGGATGGGAAGTTGAGGGTTCAAATCCCAGCGATGCCACTCCCTAGTGTTCTAACCATTTATACCAGAGGCTGGAAAGAGAGTAAATGATTTAGGTTTTGTGGGCCATATGGTTTCTATAGCAACTGTTCAGCTCAACGTTTATGTATCATCTATGTTGCAGCTGTAGATGATATATAAACTAACAGGCATGACTGTGTTCCAGTAAAACTTCATTTATAAAAATTAGGCTTGGGACATCCCTGGTGGTGCAGTGGATAAGACTCTGCGCTCCCAATGCAGGGGGCCCAGGCGCAATCCCTGGTCAGGGAGCTAGATCCCACATGCATGCCTCAGCTAAGGAACCCACATGTGGCAATAAAGACTGGGTGCAACTAAATGAATATTTAAAAAAAAAAAGGCTGTGGGCCAGATTTGGCCTGTGGGCTATAGTTTGCCAACCCTTGACTTACAGTCTCATGGAATTCCATTTCTTCATCTTTATTTTATTTTATATTATTTTTTTCCATTTCTTAATCTTTATTATTATTATTATTTATTTTATTTTATTTATTTATGGCTGTGTTGGGTCTTCATTTCTGTGCGAGGGCTTTCTCTAGTTGTGGCAAGCGGGGACCACTCTTCATCGCCGTGTGCGGGTCCCTCACTATCGCGGCCTCTCGTTGCGGAGCACAGGCTCCAGACGCACAGGCTCCAGACGCACAGGCTCAGCAATTGTGGCTCACGGGCCCAGTTGCTCCGTGGCATGTGGGATCTTCCCAGACCAGGGCTCGAACCCGTGTCCCCTGCATTGGCAGGCAGATTCTCAACCACTGCGCCACCAGGGAAGCCCCATTTCTTAATCTTTAAATGAAAAGTCTAGAACTTTGAATTCCTCTCTCAGGTTTTATTATTTTTTAAACTAAATTGAGTCTATATATTTTTATTGTAATAGTAGTATGTTACATATACTGAAAAATTCAAGCAGTACAGAAAAGGGTATAAATTAAAGAGAAAATATTGCTCCTCGTTCTCAGCTCTTAGTCCTACTCTAAGAGGTAAACCACTGTTAACATTTTATGAACCCTTCCAGAAATTTATTACGAAAAATGTATTTTTAATGCATATGGAATAATACTGTTTGGCAGCTTAATTTTTTTTTTTTCACTTTATATTGTGCCCTTTTCCAGGCCAGCACATAGAGAGCTCTCATTCTTTTAAAATTAATTTTTAGCTTTGACTTTTTTAGTAAGAAATACATTCTCATGGAACAGAACTCAAAAAGTATAAAAGAGTATATGGTGGAAATTCATTCTCCAATTCTATTTCCTAACTACTTAGTTTCTGTCTAAGACAGTCATATCTGTATGTGTTTGTCTCTCTCTCAGTGGTTCTTTATTCTATTGTATGAATGGATCATAAATTGTTCATCCATTTCCTTAAACAACATTTAGGTTGTTTCCAGGAATCTATTTTTATCCCTAAAATAGAGCTGCAGTGGAAAATTTCCTACACAGAACTTTATGATAAGAATGTAGGCAATTCATGTAAGCCTTAATTTAGTTTTTTCCATTGTAATTTTATTTTTCCCTACTTTTTATTTTGAAAAATTTTAAATCTATAGAGAAGTTGAAAAAAGCAACAATGAAAACTTATATACCCTTTACCTGGCTGTCCCAACTGTTAACATTCTGCTACGTTTGTTTTCTCTCTATACATACGTTTTTTTGTGTGTGTGATGATGAACCATTTGAAATTAAGTTGTAGGCATCATGACATTTCATTCCTAAATACTTGAACGTGCAGTTCCTAAAAATAAGGACATTCTCCCTTCTATATATCCACAATAACATTATCACACCTAAGAAAATTAATGCCAATATCATATTCCTGCCATTTTCAAATTTCTCCAGTCCCAAGATAGTCTTTTATAGCTTTATTTTTTAAATGAAGATCTTTCAAGTTTTACTTATTACTTTCGGTTGCGATGTCTCCTTAGTCTTTGATTCTTCAGTTTCCTCACCACTAAATTAAGAGAGTGAAGGACAGAGTCCCCACATTCTGGAGTTGTCTGATTGCTTTCTCACAGTGTCATTTAACTTGACCTTCTTCTTTTTTTGATTTCTGGTGCTCAATTTATTGTTGTTCTAAAATACCACCAGAGTAGCTATCTTCAAGTAACAGGTTCTTGTTTCTTTTTGAAGCATAGTTGATTTACAATGTTGTGTTAGTTTCAGCTGTACAGCAAAGTGATTCAGCCATATATATATGGCTTTTTCTTTTTCACATTCTTTTCCCTTTTAAGTTATTACAAAATATTGAGTATAGTTCCCTGTGCTATACAGTAGGTCCTTGTTAGTTACCTGTTTTACATATAGTAGTGTGTATCCCAAACTCCTAATTTATCCCTATCCCCCGGCCTTCCCCTTTGGTAACCTTAAGTTAGTTTTCTATGTCTGTGGGTCTCTTTCTGTTTTGTAAATAAGTTCATTTGTATCTTTTTTTTAGATTCCACATATAAGCAGTATCATATGATATTTGTCTTTCTCTGTCTGGCTTACTTCACTTAGTATGATAATCTCTAGGTCCGTCCATGTTGCTGCAAATGGCATTATTTCATTCTTTTTTATGGCTGAGTAATATTCCATTTGTGTGTGTGTGTGTGTGTGTGTGTGTGTGTGTGTGTGCGTGCGCGCGCGCGCACACACACACATCTTCCTATCCATTCATCTGTTGATGTATACTTAGATTGCTTCCATGTCCTGGCTACTGTAAATAGTACTGCTATGAACATGGGTGTGCATGTATCTTTTTGAATTAGAGTTTTCTCCAGGTATATGCCCAGGAGTGGGATTGCAGGATCATGTGGTAACTCTTATTTTTAAACTTGACCTTCTGTCCTGAATTTCCTATAAATTGGAAGTCAGGTCTAGAGACTTGATGAGATTTCAGGGTAAGCATTTTTGACCGGAATATTCCAGAAGGCCCATGAGGTCAGGCGGATCCTTGTGGGCCACTGTTAACAAAGCTTTGTGGGTACGCAGAGGAGGGACGCTCAGCCTGTGCTGCAGGCATGGCCCTGAGCCCCGTGCTCTGTGTCCTGGTAGCATCCCTTCCTCCAAAGCCTGTGGGCCCTTCACCAACTTCAACACCACCTGGGAGGTGGTCCCCAAGATGGTGAGCACCTTCCCCAGCTCGCTGCAGTCTCTGGTCCATGGCATCACATCGGAAGCCTTCGCAGTGCCTTTCTTCATGATCATCTGGTGAGTGAGAACCACCTGGATTCTGCGGGTATTTTCCACTGTGGCTGGTGGGCTCCTCTCCGCTGGAAAATGGAGCTCACCCGCGACTCTTGATATGGTACCAAACCTCTCTGAGCCGCACTTTCCCATCTCTAAGATGTCAAAATAATACCAATAGTAATTCTTTCAGAGGGTCACTGAGCAGGTTCAGGGAGATCCCACTTGTAATGGGGATCTGTACTTAGCCAGAAGCCTGACTTATAAAATATAACCCAATAAATGTTGCCTATTATTATATTACTGATTATTCACAAAATTAGTTGCTCTTTGGAAAAGGAACTGTCTTTGGAAAAGGAACTGATAACTGGGCTGAGAGAAGAGCACCAGACTAGAAGCATGCACTTGAACCCTGGCTTTACCACTTACAAGCTGTGTGGCCTCAGGTCATCACATACCCTCTCTGAGCCTCGATTTCCTCACCTGGAAAATGGGAATAAGAATGGCACATACCTCGTAGGGCTGTGAGAAGAAGGACACATGGTGAAGTGCTTAGCAGAGGACCTGGCCTTTAATGAAGGCTCGGTAAATGACACGTGTTGGGTGCAGGGGCGACGAGGGTTTTTGTGCAGTGATCCATTTTGAGTGTAATTCTAATCACAAATATCTGTTGAGGACTTACTTTGTACTAGGCATTGTTCTAATTATAGCCCATTCTCATTATTCATAAATTGCGTATTTTTTCCTGTATTGCAAATGTGCTTACTAGCTAAAATATTTTTGTAACCCAGAAATCAGTACTAATGGTGGTTTTTTTGGTGATTATTTGTAGACATGCGTAGAGTAGCAAAAAATTTGAGTTGCCTGATGCACAATGTCTCAGTGCATTTGGGCTGCTATAGTGAAATATCATAGACTGGGTGGCTAAACAACAGAAATTTATTTCTTACGGTTCTGGAGGCTGGAAGTTCAAGATCAAAGTGCCAGCATGGTCGGGTGAAGATCCTCTTCCGGCTTACAGACTTCTTGTATTCTCATATGGCAGAAGGGACTAGGGTGCTCTCTGGAGTCCCTTTTATAAGGGCACTAATCCCATTTGTGAGGGCTCCTCATGACCTAATCACCTCCCAAAGGCCCCACCTTCTAATACCATCATCTTGGGATTAGGATTTTGCAAGATATGAATTTGAGGGGGACGCAAATATTCAAACCATAGCTTAGACTGTAACTTAAGTGTCCTTTTTGTGATCCATTTAGTGCGATGTTTCTTGCATTTTGTGCTTTTGGTTGGTGATTTCTCTGTTCACGCATAGAGCTGAAGTGCCGTCCAAGGTTCCTAAGTGCAAGAAGGCTGGGATGGGTTTTATGAAGAAAATATGTGTGTTAGATAAGCTTCATTCAGGCACATGTCATGGTGCTCTTGGCTGTGAGTTCAGTGATATTAAATAAGGTGTCTTGAAACAGAAACAGGGTTATGTATTAATAACCTTCTCTCTCAAGAAACATAAAACACAGTATTGATCAGTTGACAAAAACGTTGTGATCAGGGGCATAAAGGAACCTATTCTGTATTTCCCCTCAGGGCACTGGTTCAGTGTTCCTGGAGACTATAGAACGGAAGAGAACTACCACAAATCACTGGAATTGATTGCAGCTTACATGTATTAACTCATGCAGTCATCACAGTTATCCTACGATATAGATATTATTAGAGGAAAACCCCACCATAATGCCAGAAAGGGGTTAAAAAATTCATTTGTTAAAGGCAGGATACCTTTGATATTAATAAAATGATGTGGGGTTGCAGCCAGTTAGCCTGGAATTGCAAGGATCCCAGAGTCCAGTGGTTCCACCCTAATCGATTCACCCCAGCTGTGGTTTGGCTGGCACCCCCTGGTGGTGGTTACCTGATCTGGCTTCCCCATCTTTGGGGGTCATTCTTGTCCTTGGCCATGAGGACTTCCAGAAGAGAAGACTGACATCACCGATTCCAGTGGCCCTCAGCCCTCTCTGGGGAGACTGGACAGGCAACCACCTCCCCTGCACAGAAAACAGGAACCAATTGCCAGTTGCTTTTATTCCAAATTGTATTATCTTAGGCTTGTTATCACTGGATTTTCCTCTATTATCCCCATTTTACAGATGAGGAAACTGAGGCCAGGGAGGTTCCACAATGATGATCCACAGCCAGTTCTTTCTGTGCTGAGCTGACCTTCTGGCCCGTCTCCTCCTCTCTCCCCTCTCCTGTGTGTGCCAGGAGAGCATCAGCAGCTTTTAATATTAACTCTAGAAAGCAAGGCAGCAATCAGTCTCTGCTGCCACTGCCAAATAAAACCCCTCTGGCTGTTTCTTTTTTTTTTTTTTTCTTTTCTTTTTATTGGAGTATAGTTGATTTACAATGTTGTGTTAGTTTCAGATGTATACCTCTGGTTGTTTCTGATGCCCTCCGCTTGGGAGACATGAGGGTTTTCTTTCTTTTTTTCTAACAAAAGTAAAACTGTTCCAGGCAAAGTGTGTCGGGTTTGTTTTCCAGTGGCCTTCAGTTGGTACAGACTCCCTAGTGACCTCTTGCCTTTCGTTGCAGTCTCGTTATGTTCTACTTCATCGCCCTAGCAGGAGCGCACCAGCGGGTGGTCGTCCAGCTCCGAGAGCAGCTGTCCCTGGTAAGGAAGCACCAGTCCCAGGAGCAAGGCTGGGACATTTACCCAGGACACTGAAAGGAATGGGGAGCTTTTCCCAGGGAGAGGGTGGGATGTTCCCATCACCACTCCCCCAGAACCCTGCCTTCAGGCTCGGCCCCCTCCAGCTGCACTCATTCCCTGACTCATCCATTCCCTCAACATTTGTATCCTCATACTGTGCTGGGATACACAGGTGAAGAAGAGAGACAAGGCTGCTGAGTAGTTAAAGAAAAAAGATAAATTCCAATTGCGATAACTGGTATGAAGATGATACAGAGAGGTAGTTAGAGTGGCGGGTGAACCGTCTGCTGCTGGGATGGTGGCCACGGAAGGCCTCTTTGGAGGCGGCGACGGTGGAGCTGAGGCTCGAATGATGAGAAGGAGCCAATTATGGGAGGTCTTGGGCATGAGAGTAACAGGCAGAGGGTACATCGAGGAGTGAGCCGGGCACTCCCGGGCCCAGGGGGAAGGGCGGTGTGGCCGGAGGGTGCAGGATGATGGGGAGAGGCAAGGCGATGCTAGAATCACAGCATAGCTGGGGTCTCAGCATCACCTGAGGGCTCTGGTGGGAAGTTTGGGTTTAAATTCTGAGTGTGATGGGAAGCCATTGGAGGGTGGTAAGTAAAAGTCTGATGTTCATTTTTAAACGAACATTTTTACAAGGCCGCTTTGTGGACCAGGGGCTGGGGAGGGAGGAAGAGTGAAAGAGGGAATTTGGAGCCCATTGCCATGGTCCAGTGGTTATTACCTACCAAGTCTGATAGGTAATTTCTTAGGTCGAAATAATGATATTTGTTTCCAAATATATTGAATGTGCTCTTGAACCTGTCTTTGTTTTTAGGAAAGTCGTGACAAACGTTATCTAATCCAGAAACTAACAGAAGCCCAGAGGGATATGAGGAACCGGCTAGACTGATGGGGAGATGCTGCAGCGTGAGGTTTGCAGGCTGGCCTGGTGACCTGCCAGCCGACACCATCCACCTGAGATTTTAGCAGAAATTTTTTAATATATTTTTCTGGAGTTTGGGCCTTTCCTGAAAGTGGCCCCATTCGTGCAGCTCCAGTGCCTGTGTTTACATAACCCAGCCCCTGTTGAATGCTTTAGGGACTTAGAAAAGTAGGTTTGCCTGAGGCCCAGCAGCTCAGGCTCAACCAAGACACTGAAGCCATTGAAGCTTTTCAACCAAAATTGAGGAGAGACCATTTACAGTTTTACAAGCTTATTTGTATTGTCTTTTAAAGTTAACCATAGAGGTCATCTATCCATGAGCCTGGGTTAGTTCTTTTGAGCCAGGTTCTGGGGGTTTAGGCTGAGAAATGTTCCTTAAGAAGTAGTGACTCTCTAGGATGGTTCTGTAGACGTAAAATGGAGACTCGATGTTTTTTAAATGGAGAAACCCTTGAATTGTGGTGTTTGGAACAGATGGTGGGAGCATGAAGAGGATGGTTATGTAATTTCAGCTACATGATAATATGTAATATGAGAATAATATTATAGGAGAGAAAAACCGTTCCTGCTGTGTGAATAAGCAAGGCCCTGAGTGCCCTGGATTGAGCCCTATGAGGAGGGAACAGCGGCAGGATGGCAGCCTGGATTTCGTAGCTTCCTGGGCATTTTGCTACAGCTTTGTTACTCAGGGCAAACTGCCTTTAAGGGCCTGGGTATCCACAAACCTTCCGTCCCTCTAGTCCTGGGTTTGGGGACTTGGCAGAGTGCCATCAAGATTAAGAGGCAAAGTTTGTCTCTCAGTCTTCCAAAGGCCGTTTCCCTTCCTGCACTGAGGTCTCTGAATGACACTTCATGGTTGGGAGCCAGGCTGGAAAGGACCGTTGAGTCTTTGAGTGTTTTGGCACGTGGGTTGCGGCATCAGGCCAACCTATGCCGGTGTACCGAACTAGACTGAATGCTGGTGTCTTAAATATACATATTCATATTTTTAAGGTCTGTTGTTTCTCTTGTGCTTAAAATTTTTAATTTTATTTTACAAAACATGCAGAGTATCTCCTCAAATTTCCGTTACCATAAAAACCGTATGCAGTAAATACCTCATCATAAGCTTACCTGAAATTGATAGCTTTAAACCTTTTAATGTAAGCCTAGATTATGGTTTAATGTAAGCAGTTTTCATTCTAATACCTTCAGAATCTTTTTCAAAGTACTGTAGTTTTGTAACGGACCGTTTGTGCCCTCCTTCTATTGTTTTCCTTCCTTTCACTGCCTCTAAACCTTTCCTGGGGGTAGCCTGGAATTTAAAGGTGGGTGCAGGTTTTAGAAAGCTGCTGCTGTGAAGAATATTTCCCACCCTCACCCCCTCCCCCCATTACTCAAAAATGATTGACTCCTTGCTCTGAGAAGCTCACCATAGTTAACATATTTCTGTATACTTGTCCCTTTGCCAAACAATTTTTTTTTTCCTGCTCTTCTACAGGTAGTATTAACACAGGATATTTTTATACCTATAAAGCCGATGAGCTTTTCAAGCTTTTCTTATCTTGTATGAATTTTTAAGTCTAATAACTAGTATCATGGAATTTTGAACAAACGGAAGTTCATTCCATCCTCACTTTTAAAAAATTATAAATTGTTGGCATTTTTGCCTAGAGAATTTATATGTATAACATTCTTGCCTTCACCATGCTTCTGAGAACAGTCAAGTTTTCTGTGGTGTGTGTGTGTGTGTGTGTGATGGAAGCTCTGTTTTCTTTCCCTATTATTATACTGAAATATGCTAATATATTCATTTTAGTTACATGCTGCTAATTTGCATACTTCTTACTTGAATGTTTTTATATATTTTGATAACTTTAATAACTGCAGGTGATGTCTGTATAATTGTTAAAGTGCAGCTCTCGCTAACAAATGTGCATTACAACTACTGATTAAACTATGTCTTGAAGGTTTTAAAATGTGATTGTGTGTATTTGAATTCTTGGAGGCGTCTTGTTAGCAGTCAAGTGATCATGAAAGCTGTAACAGTTTGTAAAGTTGCTCTTTACCTTTTCCTAGAATCAGAGAGAAGAAAGAAGTGGTTAATTATAGAAAATCATCAAATGAGTGCTTTTAAGACTTGCTTTTAAGCCAAGGAAGGATGTGTGTGTGTGTGTGTTTTAAACTTAAAAGGCATAAAGTTATTTCAAGACTCCCCATCCCACTTCCCAGAGGGAAACACTGCTAATGATGCTTATTTTATTCTCCCAGAAAATTATATATTCAAACAGATATGTATCTGTAGTTGTATGTGTGATATTTATTTATTTATGAGCTTTTCCATTTTTTCTCCTTAATAACATCTTGAAGATCTTTATATGGAGAATAGTTACTCATTCTTTTTAATGACTACATGGTATTCTTCCATTGTGTCAGTGTATACTTTCATAATCATTCACCAATGCTGGATACTTAGTTTTCAGTCACTCCCCCTTCCCATCCCCTTGCCCCGGACCCCACACACACCTCATTACAAGTACTGGGAGCTGGAATTTTGAAAGTCCATGCAAACATTTCTCTTTTCTCTGTTCTACCCCACTGGCTTCAGGTTCTTGTTCTTTATCAAGATGGCCTTGCACTTTCTTGGAATCACAAAATATTCTAATTACAGCAAAGGGAAGAATCCAGTTTGGCAAGTCTTTAGTTTGCATTAACTCTTAAGTTAGCAAAGTAAATTCCTGCAGCTACATATCTGATTGTAGATACCCACTTGAGTAAGTACTGGAGAAGAAAGGAATTAATTTCCTGGGATGGCACTGCTAGGTCTGATCCCTAGGAAGATAGAACTTCTGAATGTGTCTTCTTTATATAGGGTGTTGCTTTATTAGTAAATTCCATTTGGTGTATTGTCTTTCCAATGCATGGGATGTGCTTGGGACATAGAATGGCTTTGTACTTGCTTAATTGTGTAATTTTGTACAGGTGTCTTTACCACTGTGAGATAAAGATCCCTTATCTTTAAAATGCAAAAATAATATAGACATTCACTTCTATTTTTGAGGATTGAATTAGGGAATAATAAGCCTTTTCTTTATGAAATTTTGTATTCTCATTACAAAAATACTTGTTTAATGTAGAAAATAAAGGGAACATTGAAAGCTACAGAGAAAAAAAGTAAAAATCATATATGAGCAATATTTGTGGACATCCACTGTTAATCTTGGCAAATTCCCTTTAAGGTAGAAAGAACAGAGGGAGGGAGGGAGGATGAAAAGAAGAGAAAGAAAAAAAATTGGTATTCTCATTTCTTTTTCATAAGTGTTTTCTCATTTTATCCGAAGTTCTTTATAAGCATTTCAGTAGGTTACATAACATCATACAGATGGATCACAATTTTTTTTTTTTTTTAAGTTTTTGGCTGCACCCCACGGCATGTGGGATCTTAGTTCCCCGACCAGGGATCGAACCCACACCTCCTGCATTGGAAGGCAGAGTCTTACCACTGGACCGCCGGGGAAGTCCCCACAATTTTTTTGAACATTCCGTTGCTGCTTAACATTTTGTTTTCAAATGTCCCTGATAATAAATGAGACACACAAATCTTTGTCAATATCTTTTCCTTTTTTTTTTTTTTTTTGAGACAGAGACCTGGAAATGGGATTACAGCCAAGATTTTAAGGCTTTTGAGAGCTAGATTTACACTCAGGAGCTTTACATGAGAATGTTACAACAGCCTCACTTTCACCAACTATTTGGATTTAAAAAGGTATATAATAGTCAATCATAGTTTTAAATTATTGCAGTGTGTTAATTTGAAAACAATTAGCAACATTATTTTACAATAGCAGTGTATCTTAAATATTTTATAGTAATGGGTAATTGAAACACAAAAGACCCCAAATAGCCAAAGCAATCTTTTTTTTTTTGGCTGCATTGGGTCTTCGTTGCTGTGCGCAGGCTTTCTCTAGTTGTGGTGAGTGGGGGCTACTCTTTGCTGCGGTGCACGGGCTTCTCATTGCGGTGGCTTCTCGTTGCGGAGCACAGGCTCTAGGCGTGTGGGCTTCAGTAGTTGCAGCGCGTGGGCTCAGTAGTTGTGGCTCGCAGGCTCTAGGGCGCAGGCTCAGTAGTTGTGGTGCATGGGCTTAGTTGCTCCGCGGCATGTGGTATCTTCCCAGACCAGGGCTCGACCCCGTGTCCCCTGCATTGGCAGGCGGATTCTTAACCACTGCACCACCAGGGAAGCCCATAGCCAAAGCAATCTTGAGAAAGAAAAACGGAGCTGGAGGAATCAGGCTCCCTGACTTCAAACTATACTACAAAGCTACAGTAATCAAGACAGTATGGTGCTGGCACAAATACAGAAATATAGATCAATGGTACAGGATAGAAAGCCCAGAGATAAACCCACACACATATGGTCACCTAATTTATGACAAAGGAGGCAAGAACATACAATGGAGAAAAGATAGCCTCTTCAGTAAGTGGTGCTGGGAAAATAGGACAGCTACATGTAAAAGAATGAAATTAGAACACTCCCTAACAGCATACACAAAAATAAACTCAAAATGGATTAAAGACCTAAATGTAAGACAGGACACTCTAAAATTCTTAGAGGAAAACATAGGAAAAACACTCTTTTACATAAACCACAGCAAGATCTTTTTTGACCCACCTCCTCGAGTAATGAAAATAAAAACAAAAATAAACAAATGGGACCTAATAAAACTTAAAAGCTTTTGCACAGCAAAGGAAACCATAAACAAGATGAAAAGACAACCCTCAGAATGGGAGAAAATATTTGCAAATGGAATAACGGACAAAGGATTAATCTCCAAAATATACAAACAGCTCATGGAGCTCAATATCAAAACAAACAATCCAATTAAAAAATGGGCAGAAGACCTAAAGAGACATTTCACCAAAAAAGACATACAGATGGCCAAAAGGCACATGAAAAGATGCTCCACATCACTAATCATTAGAGAAATGCAAATCAAAACTACAATGAGGTATCACCTCACACCAGTCAGAATGGCCATTATCAAAAAATCTAGAAATAATAAATACTAGAGAGCGTGTGGTGAAAAGGGAACCTTCCTGCACTGTTGGTGGGGATGTAAGTTGATACAACCACTATGGAGAACAGTATGGAGGTTCCTTAAAAAAACTAAAAATAGAACTACCATATGACCCAGCAATCCCACTATTGAGCATGTACCCTGAGAAAACCATAAATCCAAAAGAGACACGTACCACAATGTTCATTGCAGCACTATTTACAATAGCCAGGACATGGAAGTAATCTAAATGTCCATCAACAGATGAATGGATAAAGATGTGGCACATATATTACTCAGCCATAAAAAGAAACAAAATTGAGTTATTTGTAGTGAGGTAGATGGACCTAGAGTCTGTCATACAGAGTGAAGTAAGTTAGAAAGAAAAACAAATACCGTATGCTAACGCATATGTATGGAATTAAAAATAAATGGTAGTGATGAACCTAGTGGCAGGGCAGGAATAAAGACACAGACATAGAGAGTGGACTTGAGGACGGGGGGCTGGGGGAGGGGGAAGCTGGGGTGAAGTGAGAGTAGCATCGACACATATACACTTCCAAACGTAAGATAGCTAGTGGGAAGCAGCCGCATAGCACAGGGAGATCAGCTCAGTGCTTTGCGACGACCTAGAGGGGTGGAATAGGGAGGGTGGGAGGGAGGGGATATGGGGATATATGTATGCATATGGCTGATTCACTTTGTTGTACAACAGAAATTAACACAGCATTGTGAAGCAATTATACTCCAATACAGAGGTATATATATTAAAAAAAAGATGTATAATCCAAGGGTGTAAAGTAAAAAATGAAAGCCCCCTTCTCACTATCCCAACCCCTTGAAGTTACCATTATTAAACGTTTTACTGTACATCCTTTCAGGTATGCACCTTTGATTTTTTGCCCTCATATACATTACACATTCGAAAAATTATTTCTGTTCCATAGATCCCTAGAAGTAGGATTGTTGTATCAGTGGATATGCATTTTTTAAAGTGTCCAAATTTTTTTTCTTAAGACTTTATTTTTTTTACAGCAGTTTTAGGTTCACAGCAAAATTGAGGAAGGTACAGAGATTTCCCATATACCCCCTGCCTCCACACATGCACCGACTCCCCCACCAGAGTGATACATTTGTTACAATTGATGAGTCTACATTGACAGATTGGATATAGACTTAAAAGTAAGAAATATGTTGCTAAATCTTCCCTTCCCAACCCTCCCCTTAAGAAACCAATTTGCGCCAATGTACGTTCTCACTAACAGTAAAATGGAAATAATAATAGCAATAATACATATTCTCTGTAGAAAACCTAAAAATAGAGAAAAGGAGTAGGAAGAAATTTAGTATGTCAACCCCAATACCTAGAGATAACACTAATGACCATGTGGTGAATTTCAGAATGTAATTTCTACTATTTTAAAGTGGTTACAAATAGAGAAGAATCTCCTATATTGGTAAAGCATAAAATACAATGGCTATGCCAGTAAACAATTCCTTCATGGTCCTCTTTCCCGGGAACTGAGGTGAGTAATCTTTACCCCGTCGGGATCTTTGAAAGAACAATTTAGCATTCTCATCTCCATGGCAACCCGTTTCCCGGTCGGTCTCCTGAGTGATTGATGGTGATCGCATCCAATAGAATCTTTTCATTTGACGTTTCCAACCAATCGAGTGGAAGCAGGTGGCCCAGGGCGTTTCCACCGAGGCAAGAGCGGGTCGTATCTGCCTTACGTCGGCCGTGCGTCATCAGTCTGCGTCAAGGGCACGTTTGCTCCGTTCAGGGAGTGGTTCCCCTGTTGGCGCAGCAATGAGTTGTGTCCGGGCGGCGGCGGCTTGTTGCCTGTGGCAGCTGCGCATGGGCGCCCCGAGGTCCCTGTCAGGTAAAGGGGGAGCATGATCGTGGCCCCGACCCGTGCCGGCGAGCCAGGGAATTTTCTCCTGAGGCTTGGGTCGGAGAGGTCACGGGGGAGACGTTCACTACGTCACAGGGCTGCGACGGAGCGCGACTGAGCGGCTGGAAAAGCGGGGCTAGGCCAGTAGTGCGCCGCGGGTCCGCCGGGCGGGAAGTAGGGTGGTTTTCCGCAGTAACCGTCTGGAGCGCCGGTTCCGGGTCGGCGCATTGGGGATGACCTAATTGCGCACCTGTTACGTGACGTCACTGCAGGTGTGGTCGGCGTTCCGGACTGAGGACAGTTGGGGACCTTAAAAGTTTAGTGTCCCGGGGGGGTGGGGGGTGTCCTCCTTGTAGCCTTTGCTCAGGGCCTCGTAGGTGGTCCTACGACCAGCAGCGTCCGCTTGCCCCCGACACCTCCACCCCTCACCCCGGAGCTTGTTAGAAACGCGGATTCTCAGGTCCCTCCCCTGACCTACTGGATCGCTACGTCTGTATTTTAACAAGACCTTCGAATGATTCGTGTGCATTTGCAAGTTTGAGAGGCACCAGGGTATTGGAAGGAGCATTGAATTGGGAGTAGGGAGACTTGGGCTTGGATCCTGGCTCCTCCTTTCCTCATTTCATCCGAGCTGCCTCAGAAAATTGTGAGGTCATTTTCTCAAAGTTAAATCATTCGTGTACCACCTTCACGACTTTTGCCTTATAGCAATACCACTTGTATTTTGATTACTAAAGGTTTTCTTTTTTTCCTAAACCGTGTCCCATTTTTAAATTAAGTAATTTCACGGAAACTAGATCCTTATGGTAAACGGAAAACCAGTATCGCCTGTCCCAAGAAAAGTAATCATAAAAGGTAAATACGCTGAAAACAAGAAGTTATTGTATTAGATACTGTTGCCTACCAAGGCTTGAACCCAAGATCGTCTTTCTTTCTGGTAAGAAAGGGAGGTTAGCAAGTGTTAGGAAGATGTTTAAGATGCGTCAGCTGTAAACTGAGACAATCTCCTTGATGAAGACAAAAGAGTTGGAAGAGAATAACTCTCGCTAAAAAACATGGGTGTTATTTAATGCATGTTCATAGCCACTTAAGGTCTTCCCATAAACCACATGAAATCTCCTAGGTACCATCATAGGTATGTGTTTCACATTTTGGGAAAACATGAATATAAAATGATGCATTTGAGAGCTTCTAGCACTGGGCCTCAATTTTATTATTTCTCGATTTTATTTTAAAGTGTGTGACAATGCAGGCAAAACTCAGAGGACTGTTGAACATGATTTTTAATGCTCCTTAGTTGAGCCAATACCAGAATAAGAATCATTCTTTTAGATTTAAAGAGTTACTTTGCTTCCTGTATCTCATTTTACCTTCATGATAACTCAGTAAGAAAAGTTTTATTATTGCGTGTTTTCCCTTAAAAAGGAAATAACCTGATCATTCCCAATTTTTTTTTTTTTTTAAATTTATTTATTTTTGGCTGTGTTGGGTCTTCGTTTCTGTGCGAGGGCTTTCTCTAGTTGTGGCAAGCGGGGGCCACTCTTCATCGCGGTGCGCGGGGCCTCTCACTATCGCGGCCTCTCTTGTTGCGGAGCACAGGCTCCAGATGCGCAGGCTCAGTAGTTGTGGCTCACGGGCCTAGTTGCTCCGCGGCACGTGGGATCTTCCCAGACCAGGGCTTGAACCTGTGTCCCCTGCATTGGCAGGCAGATTCTCAACCGCTGCGCCACCAGGGAAGCCCCATTCCCAATTTTATATGTAAGAAATGGCAATTCTGAATTGTCTAAGGTCTCTGTTAGAGACAGAGTACGTATTTTCTGGCTCTAGCTCTGTGCCCCATCTGTGATCCATACTGTACATTTTTTTCCCTTTTCCATTATGGTTTATTACAGGATATTGACTATAGTTCCTTGTGCTATATAGTAGGACCTTGTTGTTTATTTTATATATAGTAGTTTGTATATGCTAATCCAAAACTCCTAATTTATCCCTCCACCACCCCCTTTCCCCTTTGGTCACCATAAGTTTGTTTTCTATGTCTGTGAGTCTGTTTCTTAAATAAGTTCATTTGTTAATTTCTTAATAAGTTCACATTTTAGATTCCACATATAAGTGATAGCATATGGTATTTGTCTTTCTCTGTCTTACATCACTTAGTATGATAATCTCTAGGTCCATCCATGTTGCTACAAATGGCATTATTTCACTCTTTTTTATGGCTGAAGAGTATTCCATTGTGTGTATGTGTGTGTGTGTGTGTGTGTGTGTGTGTGTGTGTGTTTATAGGTAGATAGACCACATCTTCTTTATCCATTCATCTGTCGATGGGCATTTAGGTTGCTTCCATGTCTTGGCAATTGTAAATAGTGCTTCTGTGAACATTGGGGTGCATGTATCTTTTCGAATTAGAGTTTTGTCCAGATATATGCCCAGGAGTGGGATTGCTGGATCATATGGCAACTCTGTTTTTAGTTTTTTGAGGAACCTCCATATTGTTCTCCCTAGTGGCCACACCAGTTTACATTCCCACCAACAGTGTAGGAGGGTTCCCTTTTCTCCACACCCTCTCCAGCATTTGTTATTTGTAGACTTTTTAATGGCCATTCTGACGGCTGTGAGGTGGTACCTCATTGTAGTTTTGATTTGCATTTTTCTAATAAGCAATGTTGAGCATCTTTTCATGTGTCTGTTGGCCAGCTGTTTGTCTTCTTTGGAGAAATGTCTGTTTAAGTCTTCCGCCCATTTTTTGATTGGGTTGTTTGTTTTTTTGTTACTGAGTTGTATGAGCTGTTTGTATATTTTGGAAATTAAGCCCTTGTTGGTTGCATCGTTTGCAAATATTTTCTCCCAGTCCGCAGGTTGTCTTTTCACTTTGTTTGTGGTTTCCTTTGCTGTGCAAAAGCTTATAAGTTTGATTAGGTCCCATTGTTTATTTTTGCTTTTATTTCTATTGCCTTGGGAGACTGACCTAAGAAAACATTGGTGTGATTTATGTCTGAGAGTGTTTTGCCTATGTTCTCTTCTAGGAGTTTTATGGTGTCGTGTCTTAATATTTAAGCTTTTAAGCCAGTTTGAGTTGGTTTTTGTGTATGGTGTGAGGGTGTGTTCTAACTGCATTGATTTACATTTGGCTGTCCAGCTTTCCCAACACCACTTGCTGAAGAGACTGTCTTTTCTCCATTGTATATTAATTGGCAAAGATTAATTGGCCGTAGATGTGTGGGTTTATTTCTGGGCTCTCTATTCTATTCCATTGATCCATATGTCTGTTTTTGTGCCAACACAACACTGTTTTGATTACTGTAGCCTTGTAATATTGTCTGAAGTCTGGGAGGGTTATGCCACCAGCTGTGTTCTTTTTCCTCAGGATTGCTTTGGCAATTCTGGGTCGTTTATGGTTCCATATAAATTTTAGGATTATTCGTTCTAGATCTGTGAAAATTGTCGTGGGTAATTTGATAGGGATCACATTAAGTCTGTAGATTGTTCTGGGTAGTTTGGCCATTTAAATAATATTAATTTTTCCAATCCAAGAGTATCTATCCCATACTTTTTAAAGACACCTTGCAGAGATTATGAAAAGATAGAAATAGCAAATATTACAATACCCCACCCTCCACACATACTCCCAAAAAGCATTGATTAGGTGCCTGAATCTGGAAGAGTGTTGCAGTGCTAGGGAAAATTCAAGTATGTTTTTAATAGAAATATAATTCTACCCATCAGAAGTCAGCTGTGCGTTTGAACTCACGCTCATCCTATGCACTCAGCCCCTTGCTATTTCTCAGTAAATGGTTTCTTAAAAATGAGTATTGAGGGATTTCCCAGTGGTCCAATGGTTAGGACTTGGCGCTTTCACTACCGAGGGCCTGGGTTCAATCCCTGGTCGGGGAACTAAGATCCCGCAAGCCATGGGGAGAGGCCAAAAAAAAAGAGTATTGAGTAGTCTTTAAAGTTCTTTCCCATTAACACATTTCTGGGTGGGAGTAACAAATAAAAGAACAAGCAAACAAGATTACTTTAAAAAATAGAGTCATCTCATCGTTTTCAATTTTAATTTTGGGGCCCCATCTTTCTATAAGGAGGCCAGACCAATGGAAGCACCAGTCCTTGGACTTGGAGGCAAAAACTTGAGACAAGTTACCTTGACTTTGTCAAATGTCTCAAATTGTTCTCCACATAAGAACATGGCCACGGACCACAGTGACCCACTGTCTGCTGGCACAGATCTGAGTGGTACCTTACACCTGGCAGAACTTGGACTCCATCCAGTTTCTTGAGTCAAATATGCTCGGTGAGATGGAGCAGGTTATATGAAAGACTGGATTAAAGCTGGGTCACCATGCTTTGGACCCCTAATATCCCCTGCTCCTTTGTTTAGAGTTAGTCATTTAAAATCCCCTGCCTGAAAAGTTCAAATGCAGAACCCCCTCAAATTTCATCAGGCCTACCCCATCACTGTGTCCAAAGCACTCAAGCCTTTTTTAATGGGAAAAAAAACTAAAACTATAGATGTATCCAAAATGAAACTTTCTGCACATTGTGTGGGTGTTCAAGTTAGCCTAAATGAAAAGAAATATCTATTAAACACACAGTAGTCATACATAAGAGCCTTGAAACACATCTCAAGATGATATCAATACAGGTCAAAGTTCACATTACAAACTAAATGGTCTCTCTGAGTCTGTATTTCCACATCTGCAAAATGAGTTGATAACACCTTATACATCTAAACATGTTACAAAACTCTTCTCTGAGGGGAGAGAACTTTGGGAATGCCCTAATGTAAGCCTCAGAGATTACAGTCAAGGTGTTACTGTTTGGAGGTTTTTTTAAAAGACAAAATCTAATCTATCCTGAAGAATTTACATTTTGAAAGCAAGAAGAGTTCAGTTGAATTAAGTACAGTAATGAGATGAAACCTAAGCTCTAAGGCTAAATTCTCAAAGTCAGATGCCCACGGGTACGGATATTTTTAAGCGAAATTAAATCTACAGTTCCGTCACCTTGGCTGCTGAGAGGATTTGTGCACAGAACTTTTCAAAACCATCAGTGGCCCCCTCCCAGAGATCAACTGGGGAGGAGCGTCCATGCTTTGGAGAGCTCCCTAGGGGGTCTGTGCAGCCAGGGTTGGGAAGGAGCAAGCCGGGACGTGTGGGTGAACTGGAGAACCGTGCCCATCTAGAGGCGGCTACTGTGTTAACTGCCTGGTGAGAAGACAGGATCAGTATTTCTAGATCATCATACACTTGGATTGAAGCCAGAGTCCAGATCTTTAGTTAAAATCTTCCATGTTTTAAATGTTGGTAACTAATTCACTTTAAAAAACAAAAACCATTGCAGGTTAAACAGAATACACCTGTGGGCGTACCCAACCTCTGGGGAGCTTATTTGTGACCTTCGCTCTAAGGTGCCTCTTTCTTCTGTCTATGAAGGAAACATCTCAGTTTTACCTGAGAGTAATGGAGAATAAACACTTGCGTTGCAGCTTATGGAAGAAGAATCAGCGTCAGATTTTGCAGTTCGGGAATGACCTTAGACAGTATCAATCGGGCAGCCGTGGATCGAATAATCCGGGTGGATCATGCAGGTGAATATGGAGCGAACCGCATCTACGCAGGGCAGATGGCCGTCCTGGGTCGGACGAGCGTCGGGCCAGTCATTCAGGTGGGCGCCTCTTTATCTCTGAGTAATGAACCGCATTGGGTCATGCCTTCTCAAGGGAGATACTGTTGTCCCCAGGCAAGCAAGAATTGGTTGTGCAGGTGGGGGTGGAGGAGTAAAAAGCATATTATTCTTTTTTTATCAAGCACATACATTTAGTACATAAACACGTATAGTATATCTGTAGTGTTAAAATGTCTTGTGGGGGGCGGTGCGGGCAATAAAAAAGGGCTGAGAGTCATAGCGTTAAGTAAAAGCGCCAGTTGTGAGACGTTGTGGTCCCGCCCATAGTGGCGGCCAGTGGAGATATTTTATATTTTATACTGAGAGGCAGACGGGCGGGCCTGGGCTTTATAGTCTCACAGACCAAGGTTCACATTCCAGCTCTCTCCCAGTGTGACCTGGGGGAAGTCACATGACCTCTCCATTTCCGTATCTGCAAAATGAGCTGATAACAAACACCTCATTAGGTTTTGGTGAAGAATAAATGAGCTGGTGTAGAGTGGCTGATACCATGCCTGGCATGTAATAGACACTTAGCACATGTTAAATTGCCTGCTCTGAGCCCTTGGGCAAGTTACTTAACCTCTCTGTACCTCACTTTCTTCATCTGTAAAATGAGGTTAATAATAGTTTGTCCTTCACAAAGCAGTTGTGCAGATTAAGTTAATTACGTATGTAAAGCTATTTGACAGCGCTTGGCTGTAGGACATACTCTTAAGTGTTAGCTCTTATAATCATTCTCCCTTTTTTCTTTGATGTAAATGATACTTACATTTCTGGCTGTCTGAAAGGAACTTATATAAAAGGTAATATTCTGCCCTTCTAATTTTGAAATGGGCTAAACATCTCATTTCTTTTGGGTGTGCACTCTTGTCCTTGAATAGGCGCATTGTGGGTCTGAGGAGCTTCTTCTGGCACCATGGTTCGGGATCCGCTTGTCTGGAATTAAGATAACAGGTGCTTCTCTTGGTTTGCTGTCACTCTCTTCTCCGTAGTCTGATGTTTAGGGTTTTTCTTCGATGATTCAAGGGGACTGGGAGAAATAGCAGTTCTCATCATTTTCCCCATTTTGCTTCCTTTACCCCACATGGGCAGGGCATTAGTTTCCTTGGTGTATAGCAGGCGGTCTCTGTGGAATGCTTGCATGTCTTTGTTTTTATGTTTCTTACAGAAAATGTGGGATCAAGAAAAGGACCACTTGAAAAAGTTCAATGAGTTGATGGTTGCATTCAGGGTGCGGCCAACCATTCTGATGCCCTTTTGGAATGTGGTGGGCTTTGCACTGGGTATGTGTCTGTCCAGAAGAGCCTATGTGAGCTTAGGGATTTGGGATGATTGAATCATTAAATAACCACTTCTACAATTCTTGCTGTGTCCTCTTACAACCTTTTAATTTACTTAATATTTTTCTGAAGTTAAATTGACTTTTTTTTGCTTACACTTATTTAAGATAGAATCTTAAAATCAGTACTTTTATAAATAGAAGGTACAGTGAAAATAAATACAACAGAGAGGAAAAAAGCTAGAGCAATTCAGTTGTAGCCAGATGATGTTCCCTGATGAACGTTCTAAACCTGAGATCTGCTCACTTCTAAAAAGGGAGAGTCAGGGAATTCCCTGGTGGTCCAGTGGTTAGGACTTGGTGCTTTCACTGCCGAGAGCCTGGGTTCAATCCCTGGTCGGGGAACTAAGATCCCACAAGCCACGAGGCACGGCCAAAAAGAGAAGGGTGGCGGGGGGAATGTGGTATAGAGGAACCTAAAACACACTCACCCTCAGTGAAGACTCGTCCTGCCATAATCGGAAGGTTAGAAAAAGCATTGAAAAAAGGACATTCTTACTATGTGATTCAGGGTTTAACACTGTGATCTGGTACCACCGAAAACCATGGTTTTCAAGGGTGGCAAGTTGCTCCTGAGGATGCTTGGCAACATCTAAAGACATTTTTGGTTGTCACAACTGGGGATGCCACTGGCACCTAGTGGGTAAAGGCCAGGGATGCTGCTAAACAGCCCACAGTGTTCAGGACATTCCCCCACGACAAGGAATTATCCAGCCCCAGAGTCCAGGGAGCCAAGGTGACAAACCCTGACCGCAGCTGATCTCCATCCCCAGTGGTATCAGCCCCATCCTTTGCCTTCTGGATCTGACAATTCCAGGTGCGGGAACTGCCCTGCTTGGGAAGGAGGGCGCAATGGCCTGCACAGTTGCTGTGGAAGAGTCCATAGCACACCACTACAACAACCAGATCCGGATGCTGATGGAGGAGCCTGAAAAATATGAACAGCTTCTTCAGGTATTTGACTGTGCTCTGGAAGGGGCTGCTGGGGGGGAAGGGCAGATACGCAGTTTGGTAAGAGGAACAAAATAGAGTGTTAGGGAATAGCGACGCCTCAGAAACCTAGGGCAGCACCTCATTTTATTTTATTTTATTTTATTTTTTAAAAAAATTATTTATTTATTTATGGCTGTGCTGGGTCTTCGTTTCTGTGCGAGGGCCTTCTCCAGTTGTGGCAAGTGGGGGCCACTCTTCACCGCGGTGCGCGGGCCTCTCACCATCGCGGCCTCCCTCGTTGCGGAGCACAGGCTCCAGACGCGCAGGCTCAGTAATTGTGGCTCACGGGCCCAGCCGCTCCGCAGCATGCGGGATCCTCCCAGACCAGGGCTCGAACCCGTGTCCCCTGCGTTGGCAGGCAGACCCCCAACCACTGCGCCACCAGGGAAGCCCAGCACCTCATTTTAAAAGCAAGCAAACTGAGGCAGCTGAAGCCGTGTGCCCTGTCACGTGCTTGGGCAGAGCTGGGACTGAAACCCGTGTTTCCTGAGCCCAGACCTGTATTCTCTCTACTTCCGGATCATTGATAGATTCTGAGCAAATGCCATGAGTACAAACCCTTCAGATTAAATAAATGAATATCCTCAGAATAATAAATAAATAAATAAATATCCTCAGAAATTTTCTACAGCAAATAAGGGAACTGTTTAATTTTTTTTGAAGCTAAGTCAGTTGCCAACCACCTGTTTCTGTAAATAAAGTTTTGTTGGAACACAGCTGCACCCATCTGTCTACATGTCCATGGCTGCTGTCCCCTCTACGATGGAAGGAAGAGTTGAGTTGTTGTGACAGGAACCTTACAGCCCAAAAAGCTTGAAGTACTGACTCTGGCCCTTTGTAGGAAAAGTTTGCCTACCTGTGTCTTAGATGATAATATGAGGCTTTAGCCTCCAAAATAAGTCAGAACAGCAGGGAGCTGGTAGGCTGACTTGCTTCCATTTCTCTTTCCTTAATCAGGTGATAAGGAAATTTCGGGATGAAGAGCTTGAGCACCATGACATAGGCCTCGAACATGACGCAGAACTGGTGGGGACCCCCGTTTATTTACTGTTTGCTTGTGGTGGCACCTTATTTGGAAGGATGAGGGATGGGAAGGTTTCTGTTCCCAGAAAGATACAAAGTGGCTGTCAGACAAAGAGAACCAATACATTGCTTGACAGAAAGCCAGCAAATGCCTTGCTCCCAGCTGGGAATCTTATTTCTTGCTTCTCTTCCTTATCCTTTTACCCAGCACTTTCTCCCTTTCAGGTGAGAAACGGTTGGGTCAAATGTTTTGGCTGCAGCAGAGGCATTCCAATCTTTTGAATAGGTTTTTTTTTTCCCCCAATTAAAATAAATTGTTTCTTAGATCTTATTGCTTATCCAGAGAAGTCCCAACCCTGCCATGCCAGGCCTGTACCTTACAACTGAAGGTGAATGTAGAACAGGTTTCTTTGGTTTGCTTATTGTTGTTGTTTTTAACAGGCTCCAGCGTACGCAGTTCTGAAGAGCGTTATCCAGGCTGGATGCAGCGTGGCAATATATTTATCAGAAAGACTGTAAAGTATGTCCACTTTTCCTTGTGTATAAACGATGATAGTAATTTAACAAGTGACAGTGGCAGAAAAGGAAACGTACAGTTACTGTTCTGTGAATTTGTTAATAAACTGCGAGAGGTTTTTTTGTTAATAAAATTCTCCAGTTTTGATTTTTCTCTGTGCTGCTTTATGGCCATAAGGCTGACAGTTCACCAGGTGTGTTCAGATTACAGCAAATGAAGCTGGTCCTTGTTTGGTCTGTAGTCAATTTTTTCCTAAAGCATTAAGAATGAATCATTAAGAAAGTAACAGAAATCTTCAAGAGAAAAAAAAGTGAGTTTACTGGTAACACAAAGTAATTTAAAACACAGTGATGTTTAAGATTGACCAAGCAAGACTGCTGAGCCCATCAGGTAAGCGGAAGACTGACTGACATTGTTTTTATTGTGAATTGTGGGTTTAGGGCAGGTTACTTCCATCAGAGAATATACTAAATTGTGGATTATTTGTGAAGTTGAATTATAATCATTTCCTTTAGGTCTGTTCCCAAAAGAATGGACCAAAACGGACTATAATTTTCATACTTTGTTGAAATCTTTTATGATTTGCAAATTGTTAAATAATTTATTTTAAAAACCTAGATCAGTGGTATTCTTTTCTCTGGCTGCACATTAGAATGTCCTGAAGAGCATTTTAGAATTTTTCAGGTTGTGAAGAAAAAATTCTGACTGAATTAGGGTGGGGCCCAGGATCAGAATGGTTTCGAAAGCTCCCAGGCGATTCTGGGGTGGGTCGGGGCTGGAGACCCCTGGACTAGATTGTCAGCTTCTCGTGGCGAAGAATCACGCCACTGGGTCTTTGCCTCCCACCCCGCGCCCTGTGTTTAATCAGTACCTCGTGATGGGCCAACTCGCCGCAGTGGGTCCTGTTTTGAAGGACTGTGACACCGGGATAGTGTGGATTAGTCCTCTACAACCTCTCTTTTTTCCTAAACTGAACATGAATTTAATCGTATGTGATCAAGTGAATCAGTCTTCTGATACTAATTAAACATGGGAGAGAAGGGTTGAAGACAACTGAATTCCCAACTCTTGTGCTAGGTTACAAACAGATGTCTGTAGTATAGTTAGTGTAGTTGGTTAACAACTGAAAAGCCAAGTTTCCTACTCAGTTATTGCCTATATCTCCATTATTTTATAAATGAGCATTTTATGTCTTTCCTGTAAAGACTATGAGTTTATTGAGGGCTAAACATCTTTTCTGGTTCCTGGTACATAGTAGGTACCCATTTAAAGGGAGGGAGGGACAAAACGTACTTAAGTAGCTACCAAACTGGTAGGAAAATGGCCTCCATGGCTGTTCCTCTTCTTCTCTGGATGTCAGTGCCAGAGGTTCCCAGAGTGCGGTCCGCGGCCCTGTTCTGTCCATCATCTTTCTCTTGGTATCTCATCCTGCCTGTGGCTGACTCCTTCACAGTTGTATCTCCAGTCCAGGTTTCTCATTTTCAAATATCCATCTGCCTACAAGATCCCTCCACTTGGAAGTCAAGAGAGTCCCAAGCTCCACACACCCCAAGCTGAGCTCCCTGCCTCCCCTCCCCCAGTCCTGCTTCCCCAGTGGCCTCCCCATCACAGGGAATGGCAACTCCATCCTTCTGGTCCTCAGGCCAAAAGCTCTACAGTCACCTTTGACACCTGCCTCTATTACAGTCCCATCAACCAGGACATTCTTCAGGTTCTACCAAATCCTCTTCACTGTCTCGGCTGCTGCCACTCAGGTCCCCCCACCCCATCTCTTACCTAGATTATTTTAGAAGCATTCAAACTGTTCTTCCTGCCTTACCCTTGTCCTCCCACAGTCCATTCTCAACCCAGCAGCCAGAATGACCCTTTGAACCGTAAGTCAGATCACAATACTGCTCCGCTTAGAACCTCCCCGTGGCTTTCCCCAGTTACCACAGAACAAAAGTCACAGTCCCTAAAGTGGTTTACAAGACCTACGTGATCTGGCCTTCTCTGACCACCTCCCCTTCCTCAATCTGCTCTAGTCACGCCAGCCCCCTTCCTATTCCTTGAAATGCCAAGGCATGCTTCTGCCTTGTGGCCTTTGCAATGGCTGTTCCCTCTGCCTGGAATCCTTTCCCCCAGATATCTGCATGGTCAAATCCCTCACCAACTCCTAAGATTTTGTTCAAATGTCACTTTTGAAAGGACCCCTTTTTCAAAATTGCAAACCCCACCCCGCACATGCCTCATCCCCCTTGCTCTGCTCTGCTCTGCACTTTTCCCCCACAGCACTTACTGCCTTCTAGCATATTATATAATGTACTTGCTATGTTTCTTGTCTGTTTCTCCCCCGCAAGAATGTAAGCTCTCTAGGGCAGAAATCTCTGTTTTAATCACTGACACGTAACGGGCACTCGATAACTAGTTGTTGATGGGATTGAATGAAGAAATTGCTCTCCCTTACTAGAAGTCATTTTTAGATAACTAGTAATTCAGAGCTACTCCTGTGTGCATGTCAGCAAAATTCAGTGGAGGTTTATTGAGAAGATGCTGAGCTGGGCCCCTGGCCCCCTGGTCTGTACAAATTGTTTTGCTGTAAAACAAAATCTTTCAGCTGGGTGGTGGGGCCAGGCGTTGGGGGGAAATGCTACCAGGAAACCAAAGGAAGGCCGTTCTCTGCGTTTCTTGCTGCTAATTTAAAAATTAGAGGCTGGATTTTTGCATGTGAATCCATATGCAAAAGATGAATTTAGAGCTGTACTTCACAGCATATAGAAAAATTAACTCAAAACGGACCACTAAATCTCTAAAGCTCTTAGAAGAAAACATAAGGGTAAATCTTTCTGACCTTGGATTAAGCAACAGTTCTCTAGATATGACACCAAAAGCACAGGCAATGAAAGAAAAAAATAAACTGGACTTCATCAAAATAAAAACTTTTGTTTTTGGAAGAACACTATCATGAAAGTGAGAAGACCACCAACAGAACAGGAGAAGATATTTGCAAATCATATATCTGATAAGGGATTTGTATCTAGAATATATAAAGAACTCTTACAACTCAACAATAAGACAGATAGCCTAATTAAAAATAGGCAAATGGATATGTCTCCAAAGAAGATACACAAATGGCCAATAAGCCTGTGAAAAAAATGCTCAACATCATTACAGAAAACCACAATGAGATACCACTTTACACCCACTAGGATGGCTACAGTCAAAAAGATGGAAAGTAACAAGTGTTGGTGAGGATGTGGACAAATTGGAGCTCTCATACACTGCTGATGGGAATGTAAAATGGTGCAGCCCCTTTGGAAAATAGTTCGGCATTTCCTCAGACAGTTATACATAGAATTACTATGGTACAGTTAACTCGTCTCCTAGGGATAAACTCAAAAGAAACGAAAACGTGTTCAAATAGGTAATGGTACGTGAATATTCACAGTAACATTGTTCATAATAGCCAGAAAGTAGAAACAACCCAAATGTCCATTAGCTGATGAATCAATAAACTAAATGTGGTATATCCATACAATGGAATATTATTCATCCATAAGAAGGAAGGAAGTACTGATACGTGCTGTAACATTGAGGAATAATATTCATCCATAAGAGGGAAGGAAGTACTGATACATGCTGTAACATTGAGGAACCTTAAAAACATGATGTTTGGTTACAAAGTTTAAGTATGGAAGATGAAAATAGTTCTGGAGATGCATGGTGGCCATAGTTATGCAACAATGTGTGCTTAATGCCACTGAACTCTACACATGAAAATGGTAAGACAGTAAATGTTATGTGTATTTTACAGTAATAATTTTTTTAAAAACATGCTAAGTGAAGGGACCTGGACACAAAAGGCCATATATTGTATGAGTCCATTTGTATGAAATGTCCACAACAGGCAAATCCAGACACAGAAAATAAACTAATGGTGGCCTAGGACTGCAAGAGATGGGGGGAATGGGGAGGAACTGCTAATGGATATCGGGTTTCTTTTTGGGGTGGTGAATGTTCTAGAATTAGATGGTGGTGATGGACCTGTGAATATACTAAAAACCACTGAAACGTAGGCTTTTAAATGGTGAATTTTATGGTATGAATGGTATGAATCACAGCAATAAAAAAAAATACAGGATTTGTAGTTTTATGCTATATTTGAAAGGAAATTCAGTCCAGGCTGTTGAATGGGAAACAATTTCTTTAACATACAGCCTTCAAGCCAGCAGAGCATGTGGAAGCCTTGACCTTCTGAGGTGCTGGTGCTGTTTCTTGCCTTCCTGTGTCAAAGCTCATTTTGTAAGTATTGCAGTCAGGAGTCTTAGTCCTATGAAGGGACTTTGTACAACCCTTATTAAAAGCCCAGATTTGCTGCTGTTTGCTTGGCATCCCCTTCAGAATTGATGGCTGATATTTTATGCTTCTGAAATCTTCTAGAACAAGGCCAGAGAGATTTTCTGAATCCCCCTTGGATTGTTTTTAATTCCATTACAGCTTGTCCTCGTGTATTAACAAGGTAATCTTGTCTTTCTCTTACTTTACTGCTCTGACCTTTCAGAGGAAATGTGATTTTAAAATTGGGCACCATCCAAAGATCATGCCAGGATGACAAAGGATATTATTCATGCAAGCAGTGCAATTCCAAAGATGTGATCTGAGCTATAGTTCTTTGCATGTTTTTGATTCCCTCTCTACTCAGAAGTGGTCCACAGGGCTTCCCTGGTGGTGCAGTGATTAAGAATCCACCTGCCAATGCAGGGGACACGGGTTCGAGCCCTGGTTCAGGAAGATCCCATGTGCCGCGGAGCAACGAAGCCCATGTGCCACAGCTACTGAGCCTGTGCTGTAGAGCCCAGGAGCCACAACTACTGAAGCCCGTGAGCCACAACTACTGAAGCCCGCGAGCCGCAACTACGGAAGCCCATGCGCCTAGAGCCCGTGCTCCGCAACAAGAGAAGCTACCGCAATGAGAAGCCCGCGCACCACAACGAAGAGTAGCCCTGGCTCGCCGCAACTAGAGAAAGCCCACGCGCAGCAACGAAGGCCCAACGCAGCCAAAAATAAATTAAATTTTAAAAAAAGAAGTGGCCCACAGACCAATAGCAGTGGTATCACCTGGGAGCATGTTAGAAATGCAGAATTTGGGGCTCCTCCCCAGACCTACCTAATCAGAATCTGCATTTTAACAAGATGTGGTGGTTTTAAAGTATGTCCACAGATTCCTTGATATTCCTCTGTTTGGTGGAGCCTAATTCCCCTTGAGTGTGGGCTGTCCTTAGTGACTTGTTTATAACACACCATGTGGCAGAGATGGTGGAGTGCGACCTCCAAGGCTGCTAAGTCATAAAAGGCCTTTCTCTCTAGGAGCTCTCCCTCTTGGGGAAGCCAGCGTTGCCATGTGGTGAGAACACTCAAGCAGTTAATCTGTGGAGAGGGTCACATGGCCAAGAACTGAGGCCCCCTGCCAACAATCATGTTGTGCAACATCTCGGAAGTGAATGCTCAGCCTTGGTCAAGGCTTCAGATGACATAACTGCAGCCAACATCCAGCCTGCAACCTCATGAGAGCCCCAGAGCCAGACCCACCCAGCTGAGTCACTCCTGAGCTCCTGACTCTCAGCAACTATGTTAGATGATAAATGTTCGTTGTTTTCAGCTGCTGGGTTTTGAGGTGATTTGTTATACAGAAATAACCAATACACAACACTTCCAGGTGATTTGGAAGCACATTACAGTTTGAGAAGCACCGAACTAGACCATGAACTCCAGGAAGGTAGAGACCACTTAGGCATTTCCTTATCTTTAGGGCTTAGTACAGTGCCTGACACTCAGTGAATTTTTGTTGGGCTAAATACAAGGTTAAATTGCCCTGTTTTTAAAAAAATTAAAACTCTTTTTGTAATAAATAGTGGATGTATGCACATGGTGAAATATTCCAAGAGTTAAAGGGTATTTACAGTGACAAGCAAATCTCCCTGTTTGTTGATTACCAGGAAACTGTGACCACTTGCCTTACCTTGTGATTAACTATTAGCAATCTGCCACATTCCCTTTTTCCCCTCACTTCCAAAAGTAACACTTGCCTCAAAAACAATATAAACTAAAAAAAAAGAAAACCGAACAATATAAACTGCCTGTAAATTAAAAAGAAAAAAAAAAAGTACCCCTTTCAAACTTATTCCCTAAAAGTAACCACTATTACTAGTCACTGTGTTCATTTCCAGACTCAAAAAATCTAGCCATACGTATACAGTTTTGGGTTTGTATTGTTCCCCAAGTGGAGTAATACTGGGCATCTTGCTCTGACACGTGCGTTTTCCACTTTGTGACCGATATTGGCCACCTTTCCAAGTCAGTCCCTGCGGATCCACCTCGCCCCGCCGGCTGGCTGCTGCCTTGCTGCAGGGCCACCTCCACCACGCGGCCCTGCGCCAGCGCTACCCACAGGCCCACCTGCGCTGTCCTACAGCTGCACCCGGCGGCTCTCACACCGCCCCACCCAGCACTGCTCTCCCGACCCCCGCGCCGCAGAGGAGGAAACGCTAGGTGCTGGACAGGCTCTAACTTAACCACGAAGCCCCTCCGCCTCTTATGTACTCTCGACCCCCAGCGGTGGGCATTTGGAGTTATTAACACAGAATTGGGGGACCTCTAATGCTTCAGGGACCACCTCTGAACACAGTCTCTATGGAATTTCCAGAGGAGGGACCCCTTGGGGTCGTTAACCTTTCTGGAGATCCCAGACTTCTTTGACCATATAATAAAAGCTCTGGACCGTCACCCCTGGGCCTCCTTAAGGTCTCTTGATCCGGGTGATTTGAAGAGAAGAAAACGTGACCTTTCCCAACCGCGAGGAACAAAAGAAAAACCTTCCCTCAAAATCGCTCTCTCTGGCTCTGCAGGAGCACAAAGCACTTTTCTACTGAATATGTTTTCAAAGGTTTAAAAGGCTCCTTTTGCCTTCGGGGACGTGCTTCCTCCCATTCCCGCTCCCGAAATGGCAGCCCGGCAGGGCTGTGACTGAACCCCACGGGCCTCTGATCCGGATCGTGTAGGTAGATCTGCTCCCGGGCGCGCCATGGGCGAGGAAGGTCTCGGGCTTCCCGGCGCCCGCCCGCCGCCATCACCAGGGGGCGTCCTCGCGCCGGCGTTCCGAGTCCGCGGCCGGCCGCCGACCCTCCAGGCCCTGCCAGACGTCACGGGGACACGCCCGGCGGGCGAGGCCAGGTCATTGCTAGGAGTGCTGATAATCCGGTCTCCTGATCGCCGCTGTAGGGCGGGAGTGGAATGTCTCGTTCACACACTGCGAGATGCGGCGGGCTCACCTGGCTACTCCTGTCTGCGCCGGCCCACTGACTTTAGCGTCCTTAACTGGGAGGATGCAATTTCTTTTTTAGAAAAGGGAGAGGAAAACACAGGGGAGGTCGATTAGTCTCCCTCTAGGGGTACCACACGATGAAACCGGCTTCAAGCGTCAAGCAATGTCCAAGGGGTCTCACTGAATGTTTATTCATTAGGTCGTGCTGCTCCCCGGACACGCGCCTTCCTCCCATCCACGTGCTCAGCGCTTTGCCTGATGAAGGCTATTTGCCCTTCTAAACCCCCAGCTCATAGATGAAGTCATCCCACACCGCATCTCCCATCCCCCATCCCTCAGCTTCTTGCATTTGTATTGCATCCCGTCATTACCTGCTTTCCTACCATCTCTCCAAGCTGGCAGCGAGCTTCTCAAAGTCAAGGGCTGTCCCCACACCTGGAGCTTAGCAGGCCCTCAGCCGATGTTTGATAAACTAATCTAAGCTAAAAAATCACGTGGACTCATAGAATGGAACAAAAGTAATTACAAGTAATAACAAACGATCCTCCTGATCTCAGTATGAACACACCTAGAAACTTCTGGACGTAAGTATGAAGTGGGGAGGGAGGGTCAACCATGTGAGTGCCCTTCAGCCCTCTTGTCCATCTGCACCCCAAAGCCTGGCAAACATGTAACACATGACCATGTCTCTACTCTTGTCCTTTGAAATGCTTTTTATTCATTGCTGCTGTGTTTTGGTTTTTGAGAATTTCTTTTCATGATGCTTTCTTCCGTTTTTTTTGTTGTTGTTGTTGTTAACCTCAGCATTTCCAAGGTTATACAGAATTTCCTACTTGTTAATCCTGGAGTTCTTAACTGGGCATGCACGTCGGAATAAACTCTTGAGATTTAAAAAACAAATCTACAGATTCTCCTGCTTCACCCAGTCCTAGTGAAGCAGAAGCTTCTGGGCTAGGCCTAAGGTATGAATATAATTTAAAAGCTCATACAGGGGCTCTGATGTGCAGCCGTGGTTAAGAATCAATGGTATAATTCCACAAGGACTTTATTTTAAACCTGCCTCCAAATGGATGCTTTCCCCCTGCTTTACATCCTATTTTTCTGGGCTGATTTAAGATTTCCATGCTGTACCACTTCTCCTGCACTGCCTTCTGCTAAGATGTGACTTGTAGTTCCAGTTTTCTCCAGCCCATTCAGTGCCATGACAGCTGGAAACATATTCCAGACCAAGTTGTCTTCATCAGGTGGGAACAATGTTGAACAGCAGTGCTCTCTGTACTGCTGGGCGAGCAGACTTTGTGCAGTATTTTCCATGCCTAACTTCCAACTGGCTTTATTGAAACAAACAAAAAAATAATTGCGTGGAGATGCCACCTGATGCACTTACTTCCTGTATGTGTCCGTAAATAAGACAACATGGGCATTAAAAAGAATAATTATCTCAGTTATCTGGATGCTTTAAGGTAGCATATTATTCTAAGTACTGTGGAATAAAGGAATTTTAGGACATGAAATTCACACTCCTCTTTTATATTATTTAGAAGAGACACAACACAACATCTCACCTTTGCTTTAATAGGAAGTTGTTAGTTCTGCTAAATGAAAAATCCATAGGGTGTTCTTCAGGTATGGTTTGATCCAGGAGCTCAAACCAAACACTTGGCTTCTCTCTCTCTCCTCTCTTTGCTTTCCACAGGGTTGATATTAGGCTCATGGTGGCCCCCAAGGCCCTCTTCAAGTATGGCCACATAATTATTGTTATGCAGCATTTCCATACATCACCTCCTAACATTCCTCCATCCAAAAGAAGGATGAGGGTCTTTTCCTCTAGCTTCTGCAGAAGAAAGAGAAAATTTTGTTTTCCCAGAATCCAAAATACAGCCCTCCCCCACCTCTAGCTTCATTTTCCTCCAATTGGATCACATTCCTCGCCCTCCACCTGGCCTGGAGGATTGAGACTAATCTCATTGGCCAGGCCTGGTTACGTGGTTGCTCCTGAAGTGGGTGGAGTGGGGACAACTCCACCCAAGCCACATGGGTCAAGAGTGGGGTAAGGTGGTTCCCCCAAAGGAAGCCAGAGTCCTCTCACCAGAAGGGAGAGCAGATGCTGGGCAGATAAAAAGGCCTGATATCCCCTGAGCCCAGGAAGTCGTGATGGGACAAGACTTGAGTGGATGCAAGTGGGGCAGTGGGTTCCAGATGGGCTGGAAGGCTGAGACCAGGGGGGACATTACTGTAGCCTCCCCTGATGTTGGATGACGACCTGGGTGGGGACTCTGGGATGACAGGCAGCATAACAAGATGGTCTACACCACCTGGGTCTGAATTCTCACTCTGCCACTTACCAGGTGTTACCTAACCTCTCTGTGCCTTAATTTCCCCACGTGTAAAAAGATGGCACCAGGGGTGTCATGGATGAACCCGAAAACAACAAGCCAGGTGCAAGGAGCCGACCGCAAAGTCCACATAACGTATGACCCACTTACGTGAAATGTCCAGAATAGGCACATCTATAGAGACAGAGGGTAGATTAGTGATTGCCTGGGGCTGGGAGGAGTGGGGGGGTAATGAAAATGTTCTAAAACTGACCATGGTGATAGTTGCACAACTGTGAATATACCAACAGCCATTGAATTGTACACTTTATATCTGTGAATTCTATGGTATGTGAATTAAACCATGGAGGTTTTTAAAGGTAGTATGTGTCAAGTGCTTTGAGCAGTGCCCAGCACTTCTGACTTTCCCAGGTCCCTGGAGCTTCACCATCTTGAGTTCTGAATAACCCCATCTTTCACCTCCCTTCCGTTACCCTCTACTGCATGTCCTTCTCTCTCCTGCCAGGATACTGACTGCATAGAAAGCTCCTCTCCAGAAAAGCTGGACTTGTTGGCTAATCAGAAAGGACTCCTGCTGGTCAATTTTATGTGTCCACTTGATTGGGTCTCGGGGTGCCCAGACATTTGATCTAACATGATTCTGGGTGTTTCTGTGAGGCTGTTTTTTGTTGAGATTAACATTTGAATCCGTGGACTGAGCGAAGCAGGTGCCCTTCCCAAGGTGGGTGAGCCTCATCCAATCAGCTGAAGGCCTGAATAGAGCAAAAGGCCGACTCTCCTGAATGAAAACTCCTCCTGCCTGGCTGCTGAGCTGGGACGACAACCTTTTCCTGCCTTTGGACTCGAACGGAAACGCTGGACCTTCTTGGGTCTGAAGCCACCAACTTCTACACTGGGACCTCACCATCGGCTCTCGCAGGTCTCCGACTTGCTGACTGCAGATCCCGGCCCTTGCCTGCCTCCCTCATCACATGAGTCCCTTCCTTTCTCTCTACACTTCCTCTTGGTTCTGCTTCTCTGGAGAACCCTGACTAATACAGAACCTAAAAGAAAGATGAGTCAATGGTGAGTTTCAGGCTGAATGACTAGGAAAACGATCAGAATGTAGGACAGAAATAAGGGAATCAGATCAAGGAAGTGACTGGTTTGGGGAGTCTTTTTCCTTCACAAATACTTATTTAACATCTGCCCTGTGCCAGATAAAGTGCCAGTTGTGGGAGATTAAAAGATCCACCAGTTGCCTAAACTAGAGGCCAAATCCATCCTTGCCTCTGTCTTCAGCCTCAACATGGAATAATTCTTAAGATCTATAATTTCATCTCCTCGAATTTCTCTCAACTCCATTTCCTTGGCAGGTAGAAAGGGCTCTCAAGTGAAATCACCATCCCCCACCCTTTAAGAGCCACAACATTTAGTAATGATTTCACTTAAGGTTCAGGAGGACCATGGAAATATTTGAGGTATTTGAAGAGTTACTATATGGGAAATTAAGAAATAGAAAGTTATTGGTATTGATCAAAGTAAAGGGACATAAAGCATATTTTGCAATTCCAAGCTACTTAAGGTGATAAGGATGTTACTAACAGTGTTAAGTGTTTGTTGGGGGGACGAGATATTGTCCAAAGGAAAATTATCTGCAATTTTTCAATTTAATGCCATTAATTAAAGCCCGGCCTAAAGTATAGGAAAGATGGGAGGGGGAGAGAGGACCTCTTCAGACAGGGAGAAAAAGACACCCGTCCTGGGTGGCAGCTAAGGCTGAGAGTCCGTCCTCCTGAGAGTCACTTCATACCTCATACTTTATTCCCATCTGAGGGAAGGGGACCTTAAGAAAGCCACACAAAGGGGCTTCCCTGGTGGCGCAGTGGTTAAGAATCCGCCTGCCAACGCAGGGGACACGGGTTCAAGCCCTGGTCTGGGAAGATCCCACACGCTGTGGAGCAGCTAAGCCCGTGTGCCACAACTACTGAGCCTGTGTTCTAGAGCCCGCGAGCCACAACTACTGAAGCCCGTGTGCCACAACTACTGAAGCCCACGCGCCTAGAGCCCGAGCTCCACGACAGAAGAAGCCACCACAACGAGAAGCCCTCGCGTTGCAACGAAGAGTAGCCCCCGCTTGCCACAACTAGAGAAAGGCCACGCGCAGCAACGAAGACCCAACGCAGCCAAAAATAAATAAATAAAATAAATTTATTTTTTAAAAAAGAAAGAAAGCCACACGAAGAAGGGACAGTGTGGACCACCCTCACCTCCTTGGAGTTCCGTAGAGCATCATGCTAATCCACCCCTGGAAGCCCAGGGGAGGCGCTCAGACTGTTAAGTCATCTTGGGTGAGGGGGTGGGGGGTTGTCTATTCTCCACGGCAAGCACCCAATGGCAAGAAGCCTTTTCTTCCTCTTCCCCATTTCATTCTTTGTGTTCTGGCTGAACAGAGATGAGGCAAGGAATAAATCACTTTGTAAAAGAGACTCTGCGTTTGGTATTGATTTCTAAGTAGCCTTGAGCAAAGCTGGAGATTATTTGGAAGTTTTATCAGGTTTTCACAAACTCAAAACCATTCCATTTTCTCTGCATTGCCATCACCACCTCTCAAGTAGTGGCCACCATCATCACTTACCTGATGCCACCGTCTCCATGTTGGGCACAATGCAGAGGATGTTGTCTCCCTCTACAATGCAACTAGATGTGCCCAGGGGACTATGTTCAGGTCAGTGAAATATAAAAAGAAGTTCTTAGGTGAGACTTCCAGGAAAGCCCCTTAGGAATGGAGCAGACAGCTGGAACTGGCTTTTTTTGCCTGTCCCTAACTCTTGCTTCCCGCCTGGGATGTGGACGTGATGGCTGGAACTCCAGCAGCTGTTATGGACCATGAGGCATTATTGACGATGGCAACCCAGAAAGATAGAAAAGTTCCAGATACCTGGTGACCATGATACCACCACACCATTTCTGGACTGCCCACCTTCTGACCTGAAACTCTTATCGTGTTTAAGCCATTGTTATTTTTGGTGTATCTTAATAGCAGCCAAAAGGTATCAACCTTAATTGATGCTTTTAGTGAATGGCTTCAAGTCTTAGGCAGACTCCATTTTCTCTAGGAGACCTTCTCTGATCTCCCAACCTCTATCTGAATTCCCTTCTGTGGGTTCTTGTATGCCCCATGTGTCCTATACCAAAGCCCTTACACATTGCACAGTAATTACCTGTTTGCTTGTCTCCAAGTCCCACCACCCTTTAGCCTACCCAAGACAATGGGCCTTGTCTCTCCTGTTATCACTATAGTCCTAGCGTTAGCACAGCATATGATCCACTGTGGGTGCTTGATACATATCTGTGAATGAATGAATGAGTCAATCAATGTTGACTGAGACAATCTCTGCCCCCAGGAAGTTCACAGTTTAGATTTCTGCTTTAAATGGGATAGATGTGAAGAAATTACTCCAAGATCAAGAAGGCAGACAAACACATGAAAAGATGCTCAACATCACTAATCATTAGAGAAATGCAAATCAAATGAGGTAACACTTCACACCAGTCAAAACGGCCACCATCAAAAAATCTAGAAACAATAAATGCTGGAGAGGGTGTGGAGAAAAGGGAACCCTCCTGCACTGTTGGTGGGAATGTAAATTGATACAGCCACTATGGAGAACAGTATGGAGGTTCCTTAAAAAACCAAAAATAGAACTACCATATGATCCAGCAATCCCACTACTGGGCATATACCCTGAGAAAACCATAATTCAAAAAGATACATGCACCACAATGTTCATTGCAGCACTATTTACAATAGCCAGGACATGGAAGCAACCTAAATGTCCATTGACAGATGAATGGATAAAGAAGATGTGGCACATATATACAATGGACTATTACTCAGCCATGAAAAGAAATGAAATTGAGTTATTTGTAGTGAGGTGGATGGACCTAGAGTCTGTCATACAGAGTGAAGTAAGTCAGAAAGAGAAAAACAAACACCGTGTGCTAACGCACATATATGGAATCTAAAAAAACCGGTACTGATGAACCTAGTGGCAGGGCAGGAATAAAGACACAGACGTAGAGAACAGACTTGAGGACACGGCGGGGAAGGGGAAGCTGGGACGAAGTGAGAGAGTAGCATCGACATATATACACTACAAAATATAAAACGGATGGCTAGTGGGAAGCTGCTGCATGGCACAGGGAGATCAGCTCGGTGCTATATAATGACCTAGAGGGGTGGGATAGGGAGGGTGAGAGGGAGGCTCAAGAGGGAGGGGATATGGGGATATATGTATATGTATAGCTGATTCACTTTGTTGTATAGCAGAAACTAACAACATTGTAAAGCAGTTATACTCCAATAAAGATGTGAAAAAAAAAAGTTCACCTGTCCCAATACAGCAATTCAGTCATTCATTAACTCCAAGAGCTACCTTTATCTGGAGGCCAACCACGGCGTTCAGTGCTTGCCTGCATGGGTGACCAGCACGCTAAGCGCAGGATGAAGGAAGGTTCTATAGTTCTTGGCTCACCCATCTTCACACGGCCTCTTCAGAAGAGTCTAGTTTTCTGCAACATGCCTTAGATGCTAGACGCCCCAATTCCCCTCCTCAAAATCTATTCTGAAGATACAGTCCGACAGGAGCACAATGACTTGTATAGAAGGAGATCTGTGTCAGCATATCTGTGATAGCAAAAGACTGTAACAACCTCCGCAACCGCCAGGAGGGGATCAGTTAAACCACGATTTTGCTGCCAGGAATTGCTCTGCAGCCATTAAGAAGAATGAGGTGGCTCTTTGTTGTAACATGGAAACACCTCCAAAGAAACACAGTAGTAGAGCGAAACCAAGATGCAGAGCATTGTGTGTAAGTGTAGCTCACCCTTCACCAGCCTCACGAGCTTGTGCTTGAGTTCACATCTTTAGGTCACGGGTTCGCAAACTGTGGCCCGGAAGCCAAATCCAGCTGTTGTTATAAAGTTTTATTGGAACACAGCCACACCCTTTGCTTACATGTCTGTGGCTGCTTTCTTGGTACCGCAGCAAAGTGAAGAGTTGGATCCGCAAAACCTAAGATATTTACTCTCTGGCCCTTTACAGAAAACATTTGCCGACCCCTGGTGTAAGCCTAACTCTCCTTATCTTTCAAATGGGCCAACAAAAACGTGACTTGCTTCATAGAGATTGTAAGGATTACGGAACACAATGAACATAAAAACGACTTAGCATTTATCGTAAACCTTCAATAAATGTAGTAATTCTTATGATTTTCTCACTTATTCTCCTTTTCCTCCAGAAGAAACAAAGTTTCATGCAAATCCAAGTAAACTGCTTCAGATATTCAAGAGTAACTTATTAGATTTATAAACCTGTGTGCGTGTGTGCCTGTGTGTTGTGTTGTGTGTGTTTTGCGGGGGGTGGCGGCATTGAATTGAGCGATGGGGTACCAATAGTTGTTAAGTGTGACCATGTACCGAGTGTAGGATAGATCCCTTCCATGTGTTTCTTCACTTAATCCTACTACATAGGGAACTTGAAGACCAGAAAGAAGAGATGCATAGTTGATGAGACCCAGTGAGTAAGTCGCTGAGCTGAGACTCAAACCCAGCACAGCTTACCTCCAAAGCACATGCTCTTCCCACTATAGAGACGCCTGACTTCCGGGCTGTGTCCACTACAAGCAGGATCTTGGACCACTGCACACGTCCCCTGCGGTTTGCCGGGACGGTCCTCGTCAGTACCTGTTGTCCAGCTTACTTATCCGTGGGAACCATTTTCCCTCTCAAGAATGTCTGAATTTGTTCAATAAGTTCTAGGCTCTTCACTATAAGGTCAGCTCAGGGATGGCTGAGATCTTTGTTTTGTCCACCGAGTGTATTCTAGGCATCTAGAGCAGAGTATGACACCTAGTAGGTGGCCAAAAGTGTGTGTTGGGTCAATGGATGTTGAGCGAATCATCGGTAATCCCCACAGGTACTTGCAGGTGAACCAAAGCCACACGGTGGCTCGAGGACCGTCCTGTAAAATGACTTTGGACACGCACAGATGCCTCTGTCCCCCTGCGCTTGTGACAAGCTGGGCCTCGTTTGAGTTTGGGACTTTCATTCATGCAAACGAAGCACCCGCTTCACACCTGGTATGGTCCAGATGGGGCGCCCCAGAGGAAGGAGGTGAGTTTTGTTCAAGGCTTCCTACGGGGTGGGGTGGGGGTGTTGGTGGCGTGCCTCACGCGGGGACAGAAATGAAACATGTCAAATTGAGCCCCGGGTGGCTTTGCTGAAGAAAAGAGAGGCAGGTTGTGTGCTGAGCACAGCCCTGACATGAAGGCCAAGGTGATAATCCATCCTTCTCATGCCTGCAGTGTGTCATGGGCCACTTCCAGCTGCAGAAGAAAGCCTGACCTTTGCGAGGCTATAAGAAGACAGCGGAATTCACTCCTTCTTTCCTCACGATGCACCTTTAACAGAGGAGGAAAAGTGAAGGGCCTCTGCTTCTGTGAAAGCGCGTGAAAGCAACTCAGCATCTTGTGAGGCAGGCGGCCAGAGCGCCCTGCCACAAGCCAGGTGCTGCCCAGGCCCGGGGCAGCCCAGTGTGGCAGGTGAGGGCCCGACGGCGGGGGGCATCCTTTCACACCAGCCCCAGCACCGTCAGGCTGAGCCGGGGAGGAGGTTTGGGCAGGCTGCTCCGCAGATCATTGGCGATAGCGGCTCTCAGAGACTCAGAAATCACATCTACATCTGCGATGGGTTCACACGGGTCAGAGGAAGAGAGTCAGACCCTGGAGCGAGAGCATTCCAAGTTGCAATTGACCAGAATGCCCGAAAGGCTGAGGGTTATTACAGTTTCAGAGAAAGTCAGCAGCAGGCCCCCCGTCCTCTACAGCGCGGGGATTCAGTGGGGGAGGGCCCAGCGCCAGCAGAGGCGGTGAAACGCACAGATGGGCAAAGATACCCTGGAAATCGTTCCTTGAATTCCTGGAATATACAGCATGGTTCTGTCTCCATACACCTAGCTCATTTTTTCCAAGGCTGGAACCCGTCACTGTATTTCTCTGGTTGAACACTGCAAGGAGTTGTTTCTTGGGACCAGGTCGAAGGGAAATAGCAAGCTTTAAATATAAGTTGCCCCCAGCAGGTGGGAATGGGATAGGGTGAGGGGACAGCAGATTTCCAGCTTCTGTCTTAACACTCACCGAGAAGGAGTCATGTGCTCCAGACTCAAGGGTAGATGGGCGGGTCCCCTGCAAAAGTCACATAAATTAAAAGTGCTCCGACTGTATTCCAGACCTTAACAGGTTCCATCCATTTCCATATAGTCTAACTTCATTTCTAAGGATTGGGCTGGCCAAAAAAGTTCATTTGGGGTTTTCCGTAAGACATCAACAGAAAAACCCGAACAAACTTTTGGGCCAACCCAATACTTTCTTTTGAACCACCTTAGAGGTACAAATGGCCAAATTTTAAACATTGTGGGGTTCGGTTTAGGGATGGGGCTTCTCTGTTCGACTCATAGGAAAACTGTCAATGGTAGAGATTTGGATCCCCATGAAGAGATTAAGATACCACCAAAAAAGTGACCAATGTTCAAAACCAGGCACCTTTTCCAGGTCACATGTTTCCACCAGATCCGCTCATCATTACATTAGTATGTTACAACACTCAGCATCTTTTCTGAAAATCCCTGCCGTCTTGGCCGTCCCGGGCTCCTCTCTGCTGTGTTTCTTTTTGGAGTCTCTTTTCCTCCTCATCTAACAGAGATGCAAATCCCCAGTGACCCTCCTTTGGGTGTCAAAACACACAGGGTCCTCTTGGCTTTTGAGGCATGTCACAGAGCAATGCTTTCTCTCCTTGTGGGAAAGACATCCCAAGTGAAATGTACGGAGTGTGTGTTACACTGGGGCATCCTGGCCAGGCTGCCATTCTGCTCTTGCCGGTTGGAATGCCTTGATGACTATGTCCTCAGACAGATGATCACAGGACGTCTGTACGGGGCCGACCACAGAGCAGCCCATGGGTTCAGTAATGACTACTTGCATCTTGGTGCAGGCTTTTCTTCTCCCCAACCCTTCAGATTTCACAGGCCTGTAAAATGAATTCAACAAATATTTATTTAGTGAGTGACTCTAGTGCCAGGCATTGGGGAAATAATGGGGCATGAAGCAGATAAAAGCCCTGCCCACATTCGAGCGGCCTAGGATTGCCAACTTTTCATTTTTCTGTTAGCACTTAAAGAAAGAAACCATGGGCTTCCCTGGTGGCGCAGTGGTTAAGGATCCGTCCTGCCAATGCAGGGGACACGGGTTCGAGCCCTGGTCCGGGAAGATCCCACATGCCGTGGAGCAACTAAGCCCGTGCGCCACAACTACTGAGCCTGCGCTCTAGAGCCCATGAGCCACAACTACTGAGCCCGCGTGCCACAACTACTGAATCCCGTGCTCCACAACAAAAGAAGCCAACACAGTGAGAAGTCCGTGCACCACAACAAAGAGTAGCCCCCTCTAACTACAACCAGAGAAAGCCCGTGTGCAGCAACGAAGACCCAACGCAGCCAAAAATAAATAAATAAAATAAATAAATTTATTAAAAAAAAAAAAGAAAGAAAGAAACCACCTTCCCATGAATATCATTACTATCAATTTCTCCTTAGAAGAAAATGGTTACTTTAACATGCAACAGAGTGGAAGGACGTACTCTTAAAGGACAAACTTTTAAAATGACTATATTAGAACCATATCATATGTAAGTTTAAGTTGTTGATGAAAAAATTTAATCAGTCGTTCTAAGAAAGAAATGGAAAATCTTATTTGAACCAAATTGAGGATTATAACCCGGGAACAGCCTCTCAAAAAACTCTGAGAACTGTTCCCTTGGTTAGAGGTCAAAGCACAATTATATAAGTTTTTGAGACAGAGAGCTATACATTAAATGGTGTATTATTGACAGTTTCACAATTCAGCAGTAGCAGAGTAGTGGGTCTTGGGTCATCAAGACCTCTTACACGATTAAGAAGGAATGTTATCTCCTAAGGAACTGGCTTGTTGATGCTGGGAGAATGCTGCTCTTTATGGCTGAACAGGTATTTCTACCAATGGGGAGGTTTGGTTGATGCCTAACGCAGATAAACAACGCACAGCAGAGGGGAGAGAGGAGGCCAAAAGGGCAGAGAAAAATTTTTTATGTTTAAATTTTTCTTGTCTTGCCATAAAATATGAATTTTAGCTCACAGCTACATAAACATGCTTTGGGGTGTGGGAGAGAGTTCTTTAAATAGCATGGACAATCTCGTTCATCATTTTACTTCAAGCTGGGTGGCTAAAGATACGTATTATTCCTACAATTTGGCCCATGAACTCAAACCAACTCTTTCATCAGGGGCTCAACTGCTGAAACTTTGGTTTCAATGCTGGAGAAAACTTTGACTGTGATGGCCAATGGGAGACAGAATATCAGTTTCCACAATAGCAACTTCCTGAAAGATTTTCAAATGTATTTTTTTCTCTCAATATTATATTAAAAACGTTTTTCAAATATACAGAGAAATCGAAAGAATTGTACAGAGAACATCGATATACCCACCTCTTAAATTCTACCATTAATGTTTAACTTGACTGCTTTCTCTCTTGCCTGTCTGTTCATCCATCCCTCTCTCCACCCATCAATCAGTCCATCTTATTTTCTGATACATTTCAAAGGCAATTGCTGAGGCCGTACGCTTCAGCATACATATCACTCATTAGAATCCAATATATGTTTGTGATTTTTTTCAGGTAAAATTTAGATACAGTGAAATGCCTAAGTTTGGAGTGCACCACTCTATGAGTTTTGACAAATGTGTGATCTGAACCCCTATGCCGATCTATCATGGGTAATTTGAACTAAATTAGATTTTTTTTTGCTATGTGCTGACTTTGAAATGTCCCTACCCTGCGAGGCGAGACTCCCACTGTGAACTGAGCTTTATGAAAAATGCCTTTCACATGTCTTATTTTGCTCTGTTGCCCCAGACCCTGGAAAACATCACCAGATGCCCATTTGGAAAGAACTGACTAGAGGCAGTTTGTGGGGTGGTTAAAAATATCAGTACAGGAAGCGTGGGTTTGAATCCCAGCTCTGCCACTTTCTGGTGCTCTGACCTCACGCAAAGTATGTATGCTGCGTCTAGGCCTCAGTTTCCCCAGCTACACAATGGGTAAAGATAGACCTCCCTCATAAGGTTGTTCTGTGTGGTGAGGGCTGAATGGGTTAAGTCATGTAAAGTGCCTGATTAGAACATTGCCTGCTGAGTGGTGAACACTCAGGAGAGGCTGACCCTTATCACCAGCTCTAACAGCAGGAGGCAGGGATGAGGGGCACATTCACTTTGTGCCTTCTGAACCCGGTGATTTTACGTTCCACTCAGTTCTGAGTCTCTTTGGCCCCGCTGGCCCTCCAGCCAGAAATGTAATGACTGTCAGAATTCTCACCATGACATCACCAGGCAATGTCTGTGGGAAGTCTGTATCCATAAAATGACTCAAACTAGAGGAACTGAGCAGGTGGGAGATCGGGTTCTTACTCTCTAATTGTGTTGGATTTATAATGTAAATCCTACGGCCTTGAATTTAATATCGCACCATTTTATTGGCACCAAATTGCATTACAGACCCATTAGCTCTCTCCTGGCCCTTCATCTCTGCCAGACGGAAGCTTCCCTTTGACGGATGTCGGTTTCATTATTCATGACTCTTTTATAAACAGTGGCTTTGAAAATGGAGATCAGGAAAGAACATTTTCTAGTGAAACGCTCTTTATCAGTATGGGACTACTATGCTGGACTCCTGAAATAGATTCAGTTTTTTTATTCAGTCAGTCATTTAACAATTAGCACTGAGCATGCGCTGGACAGATGTAGCACCTGCTCACACACACAAAAAAAAACTCAGGATATATTTAGAAATACAAACATGTAATTAGTAATCACACAAATAATGAATCACAATTAGGGTGGAGCCCATAGAGCAGATACTGTTGCTTGCCTGCTATGGCAAAGGCTGATGACTGTCTCCTAACATTTATTCTCTTTCTTTTCCATAGTAATAAAACACTTATTTTTAGCAGGATGCTTGCTATCTAGGATAATGACTACATTTCCCAGCCTCCTTTGCTGTTATATGTGGCCATGTACAATGCTGGGACCAATTTCAATGTGTGGAGAGTTTTTTTCCCATACCTCCAAGCAATTTTCAGGTACCAGCTGGGTGTCCTACAATTCAACTCAATTCTGACCTTATCTGCCTGGAGATAGTGCCGTATCCCACAGGTTAAGGACTCAGTTTCCTCACCACGCCCCCCATTCAGATGCCAATTGCAAGTCCAGGTTGTCCCCTGTGCTTCTGACTAACCAGCTATAGATCAGAGGTTCCAACAACCCCCCTCCCCACCTTGGGTTCAATTAATTTGCTAGAGCGACTTACAGAACTCAGAGAAACATTTTACTCACTAGAATCAGTTTACTATAAAAGGCTATAACTCAGGGACAGCCAGATGGAAGGGATGCACAAGGCAATGCGTGTGGGACAGAGCACGGAGCTTCCACGCCCTCTCCAAGAGCTCCACGCTCTCTGCACCTCCATGTGTTCATCAACTGGAAATTCTCCGAACCCCATCATTTTGGGTTTTTATGGAGACCTCATTACATAGACACGATTGATTAAATCATTGGCCATTGGTGGTTGAACTCAATCCCCAGCCCCTCTCCTCTCCCTGGAGGTCGGGGGGGGGGGGGTGGGACTGAAAGTTCCAACCCTCTAATCATGAGGTTGGTTCTAGCAACAAGCTCCCACCCTCAGGTGCTTCCAAAAGTCACCTCCCTAACAAAACAAGACACCTTTGCTGCTCTCATCACTTAGGAAATTCCAAGGGTTTTAGGAGCTCTGTGCCAGGAACAGGGATGAAGACCAAATATATCTTTTCAATTATAAGTCACAATATCACACATGTGACTAAGTCCTGGCCAATGTAATGTGCAGAAGCAGAATGTGCAATTTTATGTCATGCTCTTAAAAGGAAGAGAACGCCCTCTCTTTGCGCTTTTACTCCTTCCCGCGGGCTGGAATGCAGGGGCTGGTGTACCATCTTGCAGTATCAACGTCAGGGCACCACCTAGGCGTAGTGGATCGAGTTGGAGGGAGCCTGGGCTCCTGACTCTGTGACTGTTTCATGAGACACAAACTGCTATTTTGTTTCAGGCGCTGTAATTTCAGGTTTCTGTAACAACAGCAGGACTGCTATCCTAATTAACACATCTACCCATCACCTAGTCTCCTTCTTCCTTATTAAAAGAACCCCAGATTTATTCAAGTATCAACTCTTAACAAAGGTGACTGTACCCCTAGCTCAGAGGTAAATCCTCATTAGTATAAACCAATCAGGGCAATCCATTTCTCTTGCCAGGGACTGGTTTGGGCCTGGACAAGATGCAATTCTAGGCCATGAAAATTGTCAAAAGTTCTGCTGGGGAATTTCTGTGAAATATTTCCTTGTTCTAAAATAGAGATTCCCAGGGAGATAACCACCTCTATAAAGTACCAGGCAGGGTGTTAGGTCCATCTTCTGATGGATGTTACTGTGTCTGAATGTGATGTTTGGAACTGTGGCAGTCATTCTGTAGCCAGGAGGAGAGCTAGTCTGTAGATGGTAGAGCAGAAAGACGGAAGGGATCTGATGGCATGGTTGAGCCATTAAACTAAGCAAGCCTGGAGCCACTCCACCCCCAGACTTTCAGTTTGTGAGGTTGTAACAGGTCCTTGTCAATTCAATCAGCTGAACTGGGGGTCTTCTGTGACCCATAACCAAGAGCATTTTAACCAGACAGCCTGGTACACGAGGCTGTGACCAGCTCCCCAGTCTCATCTCTCAACATTTTTCTCCTACGCCCCAAACTTCAGACTTACTGGAATCGAAACCACGCTTTCATTTCTCCAGGATTCCATACATGAAGGGACTTCTGCATAGTCGGCTTTCTCAATCCCTTTATCAGGCAATAATCAATTCATCCTCCAAAATCAGCTTAGCACACACTTCCCCCAGGGAACCTTCTTACCAGACCCAGTTTCCCCAGATCCATTCAGCCCCATCTGCATATGTGGGCCTCGGCCTTGCTTCTTGCCCAGAGCAGCCGTAGCCACGACTCACTCCATCCTCACAGTTGGAAAGAGCCGGTTCCTGTCACAGCCACTGACCAAGGACTTCCTTTGTATGGTGCCGACTGAGAAGGAGACACTGCCCGTAGGTGCTCAGGCTGGGCTAGACCCACAGAGATCCTGGCTGGTCTAGCAGCCCCATGACACAGTGGGGAGGTGTGGTCAGTTAGTGCCCCATGGGCATACTTTGACAGATGAGGGACAAGAGGTGGGAAGGAGACATCCCTTCAAGTGTCTGCCCTTTTCCTCCCTAACTATTTAGAGATAAAGAGGCTCTGTGCAGCCTCTTTGGTGACTGGGGAACCAGTTGTGTTTGCAGCAATGCGTGGCCAGCTCTGTATGCAACATATTGTATGTGTTCCCCTTCCTTCCCTGCTTCACTCCCCCTCTGCCCTCACTCTTGCTGCCTTGGGCTTGCACCCCCAATAACACATTCATATGCAAGCTGTCCTCTTAGATTCTGTTTTCCAGGGAACCGGGCTAAAAATCCTCCCCACCCCTGAGTCTGGGTTGCAGGGAAGAGACACATTCATATGATCTCAGAGCCCAGTGGGGATTATTATCAGGCTGCACAGGAACTGAGGCAGCTGCTCATCAAACAGGAGGGGGCCTGGAATTTTCTCTGGGCACCGGCAGCTGTAGTGCCCCAGTATCAACTCTGACACTCACCATTCTCAGGGAGGCTGCTTAGTCTCCTGGTTTCTTCCTACCCTCCCCTGATCTGCAATGGTTTCTGTTTCCTCAAGGCCTCTGCCTATTCCATCCTTCTGCTTATATATGGCTTCAGCTTAATTCTGAACTCTGCTTCCTCACGGCTTCTGTGTCCCATTCAGACTCTCCAAGACAGAAGATAGGTTTGAGTCACTTGGTCACCATCAAGTACTGGATGGCACTGTTGGCAAAGCTGGGTGTCAGGCCCCCTTGTTACTGGCCGCCCTGGTCCACTCACTTGATAGTAAGTGTTCAGGCACATCTGCATCAACTTGGCCTTGCCTTGACATTCACCAAAGTGATCGATGGGCGATGGGCACATTTCTCTGAAGAGAGGATAGACCCGTGTGGGTGTTCTGAGTTGCATGACATCAGCTGTGTAATAGTCAAGCACAGTAGAACACACAGGAAAGTTTAAAAAAACGGCAACAGATCATTTATCACAGATACTTTGAGAACCACTGGGAAAGCTGCAGGAAAGGGCTCTGAGCCCAACTTCCAGAAAAGATTCCTAAGCCACACAGCAGAACCGGGTCACCAAGGGAGCTGCTGCCTCTGGCCCCACTGCTGCCTGTGGAAGGCTTGTTGGAAGAAGGCTGGAATGGCTGGCCAATGAATGCCACAGTGTCCATTCACAAACTCCAGACTTCGTAACAACATTGACGTCCTGTTCACCCAGCTGTCAGGTGCTCCTCGAGCATTTGTACATTTTGTTTCCATTACCTGGAATGGCCTCCCTGAATTTCTGCTGGTCAAAATCTCCTCCCTTCCTCCCTCCCTCCCTCCCTCCCTTCCTTCCTTCCTTCCTTCCTCCCATAAAGCTCTATGAAGTAGCAGGCATGATGTTGGCTGATGGGGATACCAAGATGAATATGTCCCTGCCCCCAAGAATCTCATCACTTGGTTAGGGAGCTAGAGACAAACATAAATTAACCCGCCTTCCCAGAATGCGCTCTTTCTGTCCTATACGGGCAAACCCCGGAGAGACCGCAGGTTCAGTTCCAGACCACTGCAATAAAGCGAATATTGCAATAGAGTCACACAAATTTTTTTTTCAATTTCCCAGTGCATATAGACGTTATGTTTACACGATACTGTAGTCTATTAAGTATGCAATGGCATTATGTCTAAAAAAACAATGTACATACCTTAATTTAAAAATATTTTATTGCTAAGAAATGCTAATCATCATCTGAGCCTTCAGTGAGTCAAAGTAGTAACATCAAAGATCATGGATCACAGATCACCATAACAAATATAATAATAATAAAGGTTTGGGGACTTCCCTGGTGGCGCAGTGGTTAAGAATCCGCCTGCCAACGCAGGGGAACATGGGTTCAAGCCCTAGTCCGGGAAGATCTCACATGCTGCGGAGAAACTAAGCCCGTGTGCCACAACTACTGAGCCTGCGCTCTAGAGCCCACGAGCCACAATTACTGAGCCCGCGAGCCACAACTACTGAAGCCCGCGCGCCTAGAGCCCGTGCTCCACAACAAGAGAAGCCACCGCCATGAGAAGCCCGTGCACGGCAACAAAGAGTAGCCCCTGCTCACCACCACTTAGAGAAAGCCCGCGCGCAGCAATGAGGACCCAACTCAGCCAAAAATAAATAAATAAATAAACTTTTAAAAACTTGAAATATTTTGATAATTACCAAAATGTGACAGAGACACGAAGTGAGCAAATGCTGTTGGAAAAAATGGTGCCGACAGACTTGCTCACAGGGTGACCACAAACCTTCAGTTTGTTAAAAAACGCAATATCCATGAAGCACAGTAAAGCAAAGTGCCACAAAACGAGATGCACCCGTAAAACCCTTTACAGTGTGAGAGGGAGTGAAGCAGACGGGTTCAGAGTCCAGCCCTGGCGTCAGCCTTGCCAGCTGTGTGACTCTGAGTAAGTTTCTTGCCCTCTCTCTGCCTCACTTTGCCCGTATGTAGAATGGCATGGACGGCAGCACCTCCCTCACTGGGCTGGTTCTGAGCATTTCAGGAGACACCACAGGGGAAGAGCCGCGTCCAGGAGGCACACGGTATTTATCAAAAGGGCTCCTGGGACTCACGCCTCAAGCATCTTTGCATAGACAACATTTCCACAAGCATTTTCACTGCGTACCTAATTCGTCATGAGGCAATTTTGCTGTAAAAGATAAAATAACTGGATGACAGTCTGGTTTGACAGTTTGCTTTCAATTGGTTGACAGTTTGGTTTCATTTCTCCACTGACATAGGACTCTCATTTTTATATTCCATCAGTCTCAGCCCTCATGATGGTTTGTACAGTGATGAGTAGACGTGGCGGTCTTAAAGTAGAGAATGATAACAACTACGTATGTTAACTTGATAGAAAATATGGTGATAAAAGTTACTGGAAGTGTGAAGTAAGACAGTATGCCAGAGCACATACTGTATCAGAAAATGATAACATATCAGTTTGCAAATCCTTCAGTGATTTGAAGGCACAGAGTTGAACCTACACCTTTCATAGAACTTTGGAACGTCTATCAATCAGTAGACATGTGACAACCTGCCAAAAACAAACAGTTTTCCCAACGTTATACAAAGCTCAGGTGCAAATACGCATCCTGGTATTTGGAAGCTGATGCCCCTCTTGAGGATGGAAGAAATTTTCGAGAAAAAGACAAAGTGCAAAGCTGAATGGGGAGATGAGTCAAAAGCAAAATATCTCTAAAATACTATAAACAAAAGACTTGAAAGACAAGTGCTTAGGTACAACTTACAAAATATAATCAATTATCTGTGCAGTATTGCCGTAAATCGACACACATTTTAAATGTACTCAATATTTTTGTATTTTGCAATAAAGTCTTTTTTAATTTTGTTATTCATTTCTCATGTTTCATTATGTCCTTTTTAATGCCCCTCTTTTGGTTTTCATTATTTTATCTTTTATAGCAAATCCCATCCTTCAAAGCCTGATCAGATGTTCCCTCCCAGGAGCCTTCCCTGGGCCTCCCATGGGAAAGTCGCCACCTCTTTCCCTTTTCCCCTCATCAATGTTGCCATTCTTCCTCCACAGGACACACCTCCGGGATATCAGAAATGTTGGGAGGGGTGTGTGTATACATTTGCTGAGCTGTTAAAAAAAACCCAGGAGTGGCCTTTGTCAAATATTAAACATTAAAGGAGATTTTTAATGAAATAATGATCAAAAGTCAATGAAACAGTGGCAGTTTTCTGACTACACCCACACTGTGTGGCGTTTTAGTCCACAAGTGTAGAGCCCCCTCTTTTCCGTCACATCCCCTCTGCCTGGCACATGGTATGTTGGGTAATAAATTTATGAATAAATGAATTTGTACTTGCTCTGAAACATACAGTAGATTTTTCCAAGAGCAAAGTTCTGAGGCCTGTACCTTGAACTCTCTGGAGGAAATGAGCTACGGAAACTGATTACAGGCAGAAAAGATAGTAACGGTAATACAGTACATCATTTACTGAGGGTGGCTCCCCAAAAAGATTTGCCCACATCCTAACCCCTGAAACCTGTGAATATGAACTTAATTTGGGGAAAAAAAGGGCTTCAACATATGAATTTTGAGGGGACACATTTCAGTCTATACACCACCCTAGGCCAGGCTAATCAGTGCATTCTCTTACTTGGTCACTTTTAGAGTAGGATCCAACAGTATCCCTAGGCATCACATTTGCTGCAACTCTCAGGCAACCAAAGCTCTCTTTTCCTCTTCATTGAGGAAAACACGAGGCTAGAGCAGCCAGGGGCCTATGGCTAGAGCCTCGCAGAGAGTGCAGCTCACTGAGAAGAAAGCAGAGCTAAGAAGTGGATTGAGCGTACCTAGATCCAGCCATACTGAAGCAGGAGCCCCATGGACGTCTCAGTTAGTATCACAATAAAATGCTTTCTAAGCTGTGTTTCTGTCACCTGCAACCCAAAGAATCCTGACTAATAGACCGTGATCTCACAGCTAATAGTAGTGGGGATGGGGATCTGAGCGCATTTCTGCTCAGCTCTGAGAGGCTTTCCTGGGAGTTAGCTTGGTGCTTAAGCCAGGAGTATTCTCTGAGTCCTGATTCCCAGATGGCCTGTGGGTTCTGACATTTTTAATCTATTTACCCTTGCTCTCCGGGAGCAAGGAAGGTGCAACAAGTGTAAATAAGTACAGTTAATGGTTTAAATAAATTCGGATAATTAAATAAATGCCGATCATTTCAGGGAGTGCTCCCTGTTATGAAACAAAACAAAGCTTCCTGGACTGAGGTCCCAGGGTAGGTCCTGACAAAGGACATTTCTCAGCAGTTGAGGAAGGGACTCCCCAGTCCCCTTCCCTGAGTCCCGCCTCCCAGCTTCTTTGGAGACAGGTGTTCAAGGCACAGCTCTGCTAAAAGCTGTGTGACTTTGGGCAAGGGGTGAACCTGCCTGCACCTCAGTTTCCTCATCTGAAAAATGGGGACAATAATAGTGTCCCTTTCATAGGATGAACTGAGGAGCGAATGTGTAAGGTGATTAGCACAGTACTGGCACACAGTATGACCTCTGTAAAGGCTGTGACTATTACTTCAAGGCTGGATCCTCCTCATCCAGGTCTCAGGCCAACTGTCACCCCACAGAGAGCCTCAGGCTTCCACAGGGCAGCCCCTACCTTCACACTCCCTCACGCAGTTTTGCTTCTTTCAGAGCATTTTCTGCTGTGGATCCCTTCTCTTTCGGTTTCCTGTTTTCAAAAGGCCGTAAGCTTTATGGAGGGCAGAAGCCTTGTCTATTTTGTCAACTGCTATTTCGCCAGCCCCTGGTCTCCTGGCTGGCACATAGTAGGTGCTCAGTAGATACTGGTTTGAATGAAGGACAGCGGCACACTGGCAAGGGCAGCTTCCGTTCCAGGGCCTGCCACGCCACCACCACTACGCCACCACGACTTGCTGGGGGGGCGGGGGATGGACGGTTTCGTCGTGCGCTCTTTTCCCCTCCTTTCAATTTCCCAGTGTAACTTTGTGCGAATACAACTGCAGAAGCTCCCTGGACACGGCTACCGCCCCGCAATCAGAGCCTTCCTGGTTCTGCCTTCGGGGAGGGAGGATAGGGGTGGCCCGCGGGAGGCCAGTTGCCAGCGCGTCCTGAAGTCCCTCCCGCCGCCTCGCGTCGCTTTAAGGCGGAGGCCCGGGAGGGGGCCGACCCCGCCCGCCCGCTCGCCTCGCGGCTCCAGACTTCGGCATTTCCTCCCCGCTAGCTGGCGCGGCCTCGCCTCCCCTCGGAAGAGGAAACTCCCGTGGCCGAGTAACGGGAACAAGAGCGGAGGGGAGCAGCGGGGGACTCCGGGGACCCACGGCGCCGGGAGGGCGGCCCGGGGTAGGAGGCGAGCGCAGCGGGACCAGAAGCTGGCCGAAGGCGGCGCGCCGGGGAGCGGGGCGGGGAGGGCCGCCGGGCCGGACGCAGCGCGCAGTCGGCACGGGGCGCGGCCGGGAGCCGGAGCGTGCAGGGCGGGTCGCTGCTGGAAGGAGCGCTTGAGCTGGGAGAGGAGGCCGAGCTGGAGGGCTGCTTTCCCCGGCCCTGCGACGGGGTCGCCGCCGCGGAGGCGAAGGAAACCGGGACAGCGGGGCTGCCCGGGCGCTGCGCGCATGCTGGGCCTGGGACGCCGCCGGGGCCCGCGCCCTGGGCTGCTCGGCCGCCGCTGCCCCGGGCGCCCGGCATGTCGGTGCACTACACCCTGAATCTGCGCGTCTTCTGGCCCTTGGTGACTGGCCTGTGCACCGCCCTCGTGTGCCTCTACCATGTCCTGCGGGGAAGCGGGGGCGCCCGGACCGAGCCCCCCGAAGGCGCGGACGGCGGCTTCCCGCTGCTCAAGGTGGCCGTCCTGCTGCTCCTCGGCTACATCCTCCTGCGCTGTCGCCACGCTGTCCGGCAGCGCTTCCTGCCGGGGTCTCCCCGCCTGGGGGGCCACTCCGCCTTCTCTCCTAGACACTTACGAGAGCCCAGCCTCGACATCTTGCTGGAGAGTTACTACGAGCACGAGGTGCGCCTGTCGCCGCACGTGCTGGGCCACAGCAAAGCACACGTGAGCCGGATCGTGGGCGAGCTGGTGCGGGCTGGCCGCGCCCGAGGGTCCCCAGGCCCCATCCCCGGGGGAGCGCTGGCCTTGGCTTTCCGCGGAGATTTCATCCAGGTAGGCAGCGCCTACGAGCAGCATAAAATCCGCCGGCCCGACGGCTTCGACGTGCTGGTGCCGCTGCGCCTCCCTCCCCTGGTGGCGCTGGAGCCGCGGAGCCTGGGCGCGGAGCCCGCGCTGGCCCCAGCCTTCCACGGCTGCTTCGTGTGCGCGCTCAAGGCGCCGCCAGGGGCTTCCGGGGGCCACTGGCTCCGGGACTGCAAAGCCTTCGCCGACGGCTTCTGCGTGGATGTGCGCGGGCGGCGCCATCTCTCGGCTCCGCTGGTACTGCGCTGGTTTCAGTCGCACCTGCAGCGCTCCCTGGCCACCGTGCGCTACAGCCTGGAGGGGCGTTGTCGGGTCAGCCTGACCCCAGGCGGCCTGGAGCAGCCCCCCACCCTACACGTCCTGCCCTGCCGCACCGATTACGGCTGCTGCCGCCTTTCCATGGCCGTGCGTCTCATCCCTGCCGTCCACTTGGGCGACAGCGTCTTCCTGGTGGCCCCACCACCGCCACCCTCACCCGTCGGGCCCCTGTCGGAGCTCCCGGGAGGCCTGCGCGCCGATGCACTGTGGGGTGTGAACACGGCGCGCCAAGAGCAGAAGCTGCTGAGCTGGCTGCAGGAAAGGGCCCCTCCAGGTGCCTGCTACCTCAAGTGCCTGCAGTTGCTTAAAGCTCTGCGAGACCTGGGCGCCCGCGGGCTGGACCCGACGGCCGCCACCCAGTGGGGACGCATCCTATCCTCATACGTGCTCAAGACAGTGCTGCTGGCGGCGCTGCTACGCCAGGGGGCTCCCGCACAAGGCTGGGACGAGGCGCACCTGGGCGAGCGCTTGGAAGAGCTAGTACAGTTCCTCAGGGATTGCCTGCTGCGACGCCGTACACTCTTCCACTGCGTCCTGGGCCCTGGAGGGGCGGCCGCCGAGGTGGGCCCACTGCCCAAGGTACTGCGTGAAGCCACCCCGGTTGACCTCCTGGCCACTTTCGACAGGCAGGCCCGGGAACTCGCGGCGGCGCGGCTGCTGTCCACGTGGCGAAGGCTGCCCCAGCTCCTCCGGGCCTATGGGGGTCCCCGCTACCTTGCCAGGTGTCCCCCGCCCCGGAATCAGCGCCCCCAGGTGTTCCCTGAAGATGAACCATAAACCCTGCCAGAGCCCCGACCTGGCCTGGTGCTCCTGAAGCCTCACCCACCAGGTGGGGGTGGGGATGGCAGTGAAGCCAGTTTAAGGCAAGGAAGACGACCTGCGGAAGGTGTTGGAACATTCAGAGGATGACATTTGGTGGCTTCAGCATCACCCCCTGGCTCCACAATCCAGATAGCTGTGGCACCTTTTTCACGCCCACCAGAGTGTCCTGGGCAAGCTACGGAAAGACGTTCAACGTCAGCAGCTAAGAGTTGGTCCAAATGTCGGTTTGTGTGGAATGATTCTGTAGACGGATCCAGCCTTTAGGGAGGTTCAGTAAAGGAAGCAAGAACTAGCTGCAGGGAAAGTTCCCTCTGTCAGTTGTTTAGACAGATCTCTCTGGCCCCCAAATTTAAAGAAGCTAATGTTTTTTGACACAACTACTTGGTAGGTCCTGGGTTCCTGATTGTCTTTGTAAAAATCTGAATCTTTATCTACAACTGGAATTGTAGTTCTAGATGCTCATGTTCTGAAGAACATAGTTTCCACTGTTCAAATTGATATTAATGTATTTTTTAAAGGGTCCCATCACGGGTGTTTGACAGGATTGTGAAGAATTAAGTCACAGGCGTTGAAAGGCCGTCAAGAGTTGGTTAGTGAAACTTCCAGAGCATGTAGCACTGTATTTTGATCAGTTCTTTCATTTTGTGGTAATTGCTAGTGCCAAGTGTGGCATCTGAAAGGGAGGCCAGTTACATTGACTATTAAGAAATGTGCAGTCTTGAGGAACAGGCTTGCTCAACAGCCCTCCAGGCACGCGCTGGGATGTACACCAGTCAGCGCTGATTCATTGAGCGCCTGCTGTGAGCCAGGCACGGTGCAGAGTGGCAACAGGATATGTGCTTCAGACAACACTGGTGAGGGCATAAAACATGTTGGGTCTCGAAAAAGATGTATTGATATTTCACTCTTTGCCTAGCAAGATGTCTCGCCAGGGCTTGCTGCTGGCTGGAGACAGAAACCTTTTATTTTGTTTTAAGTCTTTTTAGCAAACTCCTTTGCTTGGAGATTTCTTTCTGAGTTTAATGAGATAATGAAGAGGCAATGCCTGCTTTCAGCCAATGCTCAGTGATCCTCCGTGGTTGGGAAGTTTTGCTCTCATTGCCCAAGCAGCCTTTAAGTGGCCCGAAGCCCACCTTTGAGGAGTGGTTGATTCAGCACAGGTCTTGCAATGCATTTCACTTAGAGTTCAGTATCTTGGGCTCTGTGCTTGAAGATCAGTTATTTCCCAATCAGCTGACAGAGGAGAAAGACAGCAGAAGAGGGCAAGTTAGGGGGACATGGAGGGAGACAGCCTTTGTCAGCTGTCTGTTCTTTCTTCTCTTTGGGCATAAATATCACCAGGCTGGGTGTATTTTGCAGCTACCGCATTCTGAAATCCCTCCCTGTCCTCCCAAATTTCTAACAGCTCTCAGTTGCATCAGTCGACATAAGACTCAGTTGAAGTTTAGAATGGTCCATCATCTGCTGAATAGAAAATGCAGCCAGTCCCAGTGATATACTTTGGGATTTTTTTAGCTTTGGGATTTTTTTTTTTTAACAGAGACTCTTAAAGGTAAAACTTGGAAGACAGAAGTAGCCACATGAATTGGGCCATTGTTTAATTTCTGAGCTATTTTGAGGGAACTCTTTAAACTTTCTTTCTTTAGGGGACCTACTTGGCCACTGTGGGGAAATCGTTGTGAATAAATGATTTATAGGGAATCCTTCTCATCAGAGCTGCAGAGATTTCTTATGTCCTTTGCAACCTTGGGCTGTAAGAGAAACAGTTGCAAATGTTGTGCTGTCTCTTTGAGGTTGTTTGGGGACATTTCCCCTTGATACCACAAAGTCATTCCTAGTTTTTGAGGTCAGTGTTAGGTCATAAGGTACTGCATTTAGCATAGGAATCAGTCTACCAACTTCCTGCAAAGATACAAACTGCACAGTGTTTTTTAAAATTATTTTAAAAATAAATTCCAAGAGTAGGTAGATCTTTATATAAATATATATTTATAATGTTTCCATACTCAGCTACAATTTCCCCTGTAGTTGGAGTGGGGGAAAGCGAGGCTATTAGAGGGATTATAAAGCTTTAAAAGCTGAATTTTACAAATATTTCTAGCTGAGTTGATAGGTTCCTCTTATCTGAATAGCATTTTGAAGTTTGAATCTGGTAACATACAGTTCTTGTAGTTTCTTTGTGGGTTTTTTTTTTTTTTTCAGGTTAATTATCCAAAGCCTCATCCATCCTCAAGATTTTTAAATTTTATTTTTTTTAATTAATGGGGCATTGTGTTTGTGAATTTTTTAAATATTAATGTTTTATTTAAATGCCATGCTGAGCAATTGTTCTCTGTACATGGTAACCAAAAACTTAGAGATTTCGATCAATTTTGATCAATGTTTAGTAATCCAAAACATGTACTGTGTACAAATAAAATAATATGGCATATTAGTCAGGTGTGATGGTTGCCCAAGGCACTTAAATTAAGCTCAATTCTGTATTTTATTAGGGCTCCATCATGTCCTTGATCTGAAATATATACATTTTTGGTGTATACTTGGTACTGGAGATTCATATATGCAAATATTCTCATACAAGAAAGCTCAGAATTGTTTGTGCTTTTAAAAAAAGATTAACTGTCCAGCCAGTGTCCGAAGAAAGTGTTTTGGGGAGATGACTCAGCCATTTTGTCTTAAGACACCCTTCAGCAACTCCCACTGACCAGTCTTGGGAGTCATCCCGGAATGCTCGTGGGCTGAGAGAAGGAGACTGTTTTTTTGCAAAATGAAACTGAAGCTAAAAGAAGGGACAATGTGAGCAAACCAAGAGAAATCCAAAGACTTCAGGAAGGAGGACTTAAGATGGACGTGAAACGAAGAGCTGGGCAGAAGGGGAGATGGGGTGGAAATCTTATGAGGGTGCGAGAGAGGTCTGGGTTAGGAAACACATTTTCTAGATATGTGCTGCTTCAAACCAGGGGTCGCAAACTCAGCAGCCTGCAGGTAAATAAGAGAAGGGGTGGGTGGTGATGGGGGCTCTGCCCTCTTCAAGGGCCACATTGCTCAGCTCCATGCTGGGAAAAGGGTAGGGTGGGGCTGGAAATAGAAAAAAAAAAAAAAAAAAAGAAACTTTCTGATTTTTAAACAACATAATTTAAAAATATCCAAAACACAAGTGGGCCCCAAAACACATTTGGTTGAGCCTGGGGGCCACCAGTTTGCGACCCCTGCCTTAGAAGGTAACCCCTCAAGTATGTATAAGGTTATTGTTATGGATATGATGTTGTTATACATGGTGGGCGGGGCATGATATTTCAAGTCTTTATCGCTCAGAGCTAAGCTTTATTGTAGAAACAAACCCCCCAAATTAACACGGCCACAGATAACACTTAACTCACAATTCCCGGAAGGATTCTCCACCCTGGACCCGTAGGAGTCAGATGGGACATCAGACCACTAGGGGTCAGCTCTTGGCATTTCCTTCCTGGTGAGTTGGGGCCAAACTCCTTGGCTCTGTCAGTCTGCAGGTGAGTAATCAGGAAGGATTGCAGAATAACTTGTTTTCTTTTTTATTTGTATTTTATTCTTATTTTTAAATTAATTATTATTTTTTTTAGTAGTTTCCTAGCCTTTGCAATGATGGTTGGTGGCCGTGAACACCAGCAAAGCAGTGCTGGGTCTCCCAGCCAAGCTTCTTAGGCTTGTTACCAGCCCCAGTGCCAAGAGCACTGTTCTGATCATATGTTTCTATCCCTTTCTGACTCCGTGGCTCCCACCAAAACTGGCATCCTAGCCTTCTGGAGGAATGAAACTAATAGCCTTCCAAAGTGTCTCCTTTAACCTCATGGAGTAAGTAAGTCACCTTTTCTGTAAAATGTGGCTTTTGACCGTGACGATGACTTATCGTATCCACGTGGAGGAAGGTTATTACCTCCCTCCCCAGTGGTGGGAAAAATGAACCTGGTGAACATTCCCAGTATCCCTTGGGAGGGAAAAAAGTTCAGTGTTATCATTGTGGCATTTGTTAGTTTTTATAAAAAATTGCATGTCTGTTTCTTAGACACTACTGTTTATTTTTTCTATACCTACATAGCACGTGATTTGGTGGGGATGAAGCAAGTATAAGCTGGGAGAGGACGAAGATGTATGTGATCAACCATACAGAGAGAACAGACTAAAACATGCAGCTAAATTATATGTAACCTGGTTTTTGAATTATCAGATATTCAGGAATATTTTTAGCACCCTTTGCTTAAAAAAAAAAAGTGCCTTGATTCAGTCACTTGACTTTAAAACATTCCTCTTATTTTACTGTTATTTTTAGTGTGGATCTTGACCCCAAACCGTGTATTATGATGCAGTCTATCGGCTACGGTCACAGTGTATGTTTTGTTCCAGTAACAGAGACCAAAGAGGTGATCAAATATGGTTCAGCTGCTACGGTTGTGTGATTAAAAGGCGTTCTAATCACACCAGATTTCCATGGCCCAAATAGTCGAGGCCGGCCATTTGTTTTCTATTTCAGGTTGGAGTAAATTTGCACTTTTAATCATATGGGTCATTTGGGGACCTTGTTCTTTCATACTTTGCTTTATTAATAAAGGAACTTGTAGAAACCTGTGGACTGAACATCAGATTTGGGGAGGGTTGTCGTCTTCCTGGAGGGCAGCCTGTGACTACACTGGCTTGTGATTCCTTACACAGGCCCACCTGCTTTCAGTGAGTGGGTGTATGGGACTTTTTTCCACACAGCGAAGCTGGGACCATTGTACAGAATTGGCACCGTACACAGGTGGGAAAGGATGCCAGTTCATGGCTCTGTAGGCACCCTGGGGGCCTGCCTTCAAGGCTTTTTCTGACTGAGAACCTTCTGGCCCTGCCCCTCCTCTGTCACCCATCTCCACCCCCTCCACCCTCGGCTCTCACACACCAGCCCAAACACAACTCAAGTCTTGGCCTGTGGCTAATTTATAGCTCAAGAATTTTGCCCAGAAATCTCTTAGGCCCCCAGGTCCTCTCCAAATGGTAAACATTTGCTAATACGAAAACCCACCAGGCTTCGTGAGAGATGGAATCTTGGAGGCCACGTAGGACTCTTCAAAGCCTTGGAGCCAGCTGGAAGTTTGGGGAAACCTGCAGCCACTGGCTGGTTAAACTGCTTGTGGAGGACACTCTCCCAGGGGAAAGGTGTGGCGGGGCTGTGTTTTGTTTCGTTTTCAACAATTAGTTCTTGAGTGGCTACTGTCCCCAGGCGCTGAGGACACACAGAGGCAACCGAGACAGATACGGCCTCTCTCATGAGCTCACAAACTGCTGTGAGAGGGCAGGCAGTTAAAGAAGTCATTTCTGTGCAGTGTGGTGGGTGCTAGGTGGGGGAAGGGTCTGGAAGTGCAGAAGAGGGGCACCTCATGCAGTCGGGGGTTTCAGGGAGGGCTGCTCGGAAGAAGGGACGTCGCAGTTGAGATCCAGAGATAGATAGGAGTTTGCTGAGTGAAGGGAGCTGGGCTGGAGAGGAATGCGTCGGACACAGAGGTGACAGGAGCAGTCAGTTTGGCTGGAAAGTGGGGGTGGGCGGGAGCAGGGAGGCTCCGGGGTCAAAGGATGAGGTGGGAGAGGTAGGAAGGCACCAGGGCACAGGGGTTCTGGAAGCCAGAGCTTCTCAAATTGGAATGTGCAAACCACTTGGGCGTCTCGTCTGAATGCAAGTTCTGATTCCGCAGGTCTGGATGTGACCTGAGAGCCCGCCTTCCTAATAGATGATGGCAATGCCACTGATGCAGGGGCCACTCTTTGATCACATGTTTGTAAACCATACAAAGTCTGGACTGGTCCCCGAGTTACTGGCTGTCCACCTTAGAAAGGAGTGACAAGGTCACAGTTGAGTTTGGCCCACTCTGGCTGCAAGGTGGAGAATGGGTTAAGCAGGGGGTGACAATTCATCTATTTTTGTAAATAAAGTTTTATGGGAACACAGCCACACACATTCATTTACATACTGCTCTGGCTGCTTTCTCTCTCCATCAGCAGGGTTGAGTAATTGCAACATAACACTGAAAAGAATTACTATCTGGCCTTTTACGGAAAAGTTGGCTGGACTTAATCAGACTGGAAGTCATCAGATGCTGCAGTGGTCCAGGCCCGGGCAGGGGAGTGGGGACAGAGACACAAGTCACTCTGGAGACAGACCAGTGTCATGGTAGGGCCAGCACTTCAACACCAAGAGGCCTGTCTTCAAGTCTTGCATCCTGCTCTTCTCATCTGTGTGTCTCTCTGCAAGTTACCCCATCCTATCTGGACCTCAATTCCCTCATCTATAAAATGGGATTAATAATAGGACCTCCCTCATAGGAGTGAATGAGATTAAGTTGATTGTGCCTGCAAAGGACTTCCCGCACATTAGGCACGCAGTGTGTGTCAGTGTGGAAGCAATTATTGGGGTGGAATTTTCATTTAGTCAGTGTCTCCAACCTCTTCCTCTGCTCCCTTTGGGCTCATTCTTCCTCCTCTGCAGGGTGCATTTCCCTTTTGTCCACCCAACCATCTCTCTGCTACCCAGATTTTGTTTATCTTGCTCCTTGATGCCCATGGTGTTCCCCTCTAGGAAAAGCTCTCACTCTGAGTACCATGTAGCCTGATTACAAAAGTAGCCCCTGTTCTCCAAAGCTTCCTATACCTCTGCCCCTTGCGAAGTGACTTTGCAGTCTCTCCTGTCATGAAGGAAGCCTTTTTACCTACACGTTGAAATTGGAATGGCTTTGTGACTTTCTTTAGTCAGTAGAATGTGGCAGAAGGGGCATTGTGCTAACTCCCGGCCTAGGCCTATCTGCCTCTGATTGTTCTCTTGGAAGCCTGCTGCCCCCACGTGAATGACTGGCCTTGCTGGAGGATGAGGGACCACATGATCCTGTCGCCAGAGCTGACAGCCGCCTTTGAGACATGACCAAGACCATCCCAGACCAGCTCCATTTCCCCTTCTCCCCCGCAACTGACCAGACAACAGAATGATTGAAACACTTGAGCGAGCCTGGCCAAGATCAGCCAAGCCTGGCCCAGATCAGCAGAACTACCCGGCTGGCCCATAGACTCCAAGCAAAAATGAACACATTGTTTTAAGCCACTGAGTTAGCAGTAGTTTGTAGCTCAGCTGTAGCTAAATGATTTGGAAACTTAAAAAAAAAAAAAAAGAAATCTGGAGGGGCTGCCAGTGGAGTAAATACAGGCAGTCTCGACTTCTGTGCATTTGACTTTCAGACGGCAAGAATTTGATACAAACCACCTTCCCTCAGTGAATTCAGGTTTCCCTCATCTGCTGAAGCACAGTGTTGGCTGAGTTGTGGCAGTGTTGCCATCTTTTTTTGGGCGTGTTTACAAGGCTGTTTGACTGTGTTCCTGCATTTGCCCTTATCTCATAAAAGCAAATGGAAGCTGGAAAATGAAAGTGCTGATTCAGGTGACAATATGCCATAGGTCTCAAAGGTAATACAGTTGAGACACTGATTCAGTGATTCAGTCAAGTGTCCCCTCTTGGCTAAGCTTCAGCTTCAGTCAGGTACTGGCTGGTGTTAAGCTGGTGGGCGGTGTGTTCAACTGTAAAGGAAAAGAACAACAACAATGATAAAGGGCATATGGGAAACTGTATCACTTAGGAAGACATTTGGCCACAACTTGTGAAAACCTAATCTATAGTGACAAATTATTTTTTCTCATCATCCAGAAGCCTGGAGGTAGGCATTCAGCAGTTTAGGGATGAATCAGGGATCCAGGCATCTCTTTGCTCTGTCATTCTGGGTATTTCCACTTTTATCTTCATGCTTGTGCTATCAAGATCCCACAATGGCTACTACAGCCATGGAGAAGAGAAACTGGATTAAGGAATGCAGTAGACTTCCCTTACATCTCATTGGCCAGAATGGTGTCACATGACCACTCCTAGCTGCAAGGGAAGCTGGAAAGAGAGCCTGGCACATGGCACACAGCAGCCCTGAGCAAAATATGAAAGAAGAATGGGTATTAGTGAGTAAATAAGATTCTGCCACAGAAATGCTAGAAACAAATAGCAGAAGATTGTGTCACTGAAGTGAGAAGTAATTGGGAATTTATAATTCCATAATTATATAATTTATACCCATCCTGAGTCCTAGCATATAGTAAATGCTCCATAAATGTTAGGATTGAAGTCCCAGCTCTACCATTCCCTGGCTGTAATCTTTTAGGCAAGTCTGTTAAGTTTTCCGGACATCAATTTCCTCATTTGCAAAATGGGGTTGATAATCCCTCCTTTTATAGGCTTATCAGGAGAATCAAAGAGTAATGCACATGGGATTGAGAAGCACTACCAAACGTTAGTTGCCATATCTTAGGAGTGGTGCCCCAGCATCCTCGGAACAACAGGAAGGTGAATCCATATCTTAAGGGGTAGGGGTCACCCTCAGGCACTCTGCTCAGAGCCTCCCCATCACCAAACTTCTGCATTGGTGGTTCACTGGTAGACTTCTCGCCTCTCCATCACCAAAGTTCCTTTCCCACAGGACTGTGAGTGAGTTTGCACTTATGAATATTTGTTGTACATGTTCCCAGAAGGGAGGACATCCAATGAGAGAACTGACCACCCTTATATCTCTTTCTTTCTTCTGAATTGTGTCATCTTCTAAGACTTTTCCCCACTTCATTTCTCAAATGAAATTTGAGTCCTGGTGGAAAGCTCAGGCTAGTGGTTCTCAGTCCTGGCCCTGGCTATACAAGGGGCTTTGTAAAATTATCCATGCTCAGGACTCTACCCTGGCCCAGTGATGTCAGAAACTCTCCAGGTGCAGCCCAGGCATGGATACAGCTCTGTGGACGATTCTAGAATGCAGCCAGTGTTGTGAACCACTGACTTAGGTCAGATGGCCTCTCTGGAATCTTTCAGCAGAGAAACTGGGATCTCCCCACCAGGTGCTGTGGAATCACCAGCTGGTGTGTGTAAGGCAGCTGAAGGGTTGGCGGTGGTGGTGTAGGAATAAAACCCTAGGACGGAACTCTTCAGCTGGGACATACAAGGCAAAATATTGCTAAGCAGGCACAGGATTTAATCCCTCTGGCAGTTCCCTTTTTCTACAACCCCAGGGATATGAAAACATTTTTGTTTTAATTTTGAATTTTAAAAAAAAGTCATCAGAGTCACCCTGAAACTTCTCAGCAAGGAAAAGCCTCTATAAAAGAAGTGATAGTTCCCTCATTCTTTTGTCATCTAGCCTGGAGAGGACATACATCATATACAGCCTAAGTTCACAAAATGCTGGCTCTTTTCATGAATATTCAATGGTTTCTCCCATGCTTTGTCTCAGTGTCTCCCCTCCCCCCACTGCCATCTTAGATGCAGTGACTTTAAACCAGCACTTAAGAAAAATTACAGTCCATCAAGTCACCTTCCAATGAAACCAGGAAAAAAATATTAGGAGTCCCACTGTGTGCCAGACTCAAACTAAGAGCTGTTAAGGACCTTATCTCATCGAAAGATTTTTATCTTTATTGTTTATTTAATCATTGGTCTCCTTGAATTAGGAGCTAAGCCTCTGATGGGAGGCTGTCGATCCTTATCAAAGTGAAACCATTAAAACGTATTTCAACCATGGAGAAAAATGCTTTTGACATTTGGAGATGGGGGGCCCTCAGGGTCTTGCATGGTAAGAAACTGCACTGAAAATACTGCTCCATGTTTTAAGCAAAGGATTTGTGATGATCGGTTATTTTTCCTCTGATAAATAACTGATTTTCAAAAAACAGTCTAACTAGTAGTAATCTCCACTTTCCAAGCCTTCAAAATGCATTTGGTAGTCCTCACACCAAGACCTGTGAGACCTGTGAGTGACCAGCCAAGAAGTCTGAGCCCTTCCTACACGTGGCAGAGACTCTTCGGCTGCTTGCCGAGTATCCTCGAGGAACCCAATATCTCCCAGCGCCCCTGCAGTTTGATAGGGCTGAGTGACTGGCTCTGACCAGTAGGCAGGGAGCAGAAGGGACTGGTCATGATCCTGCAGAGGCAATAAAGGCCACACACGAAGATGCCAGCAGCTCAAGATGGAACCGAGAACAACTGCCCTTGCCTGTCACCTGATTCATACTGGCCTTTGATTGAGTTAGAAATCCACCTTTGTGATGTTAGGCCTCTGAAATGAAACGTCAGGGTTCTTTGTTTCAGCAGCATAGCCCAGCCTAACCTAACTAATACAGGAGGCTGCTGAAGAGGGCTCCTATCCTAACCCCACTTTGGAAGACCCCATTGGAAGCCTCTCAAATTCATGTGTTGATTAAAAATGAGATGTTCTTCCCTAGAGCCCCAGAAAGTTCCAGATTATGAAGTTTTCCATCTCCATTCACACTCATTCAGTAACTAATCATTGAGTGCTAACTGTGTGCCAGGCCCTGTGCTGGCCCTGGGGACAGAGTGGTTAGCAAAACAGACACCATCTCATTTGGCTGCAGCTTTCAATCTGCTGGAGGAGACAGATGCTTAAGCCTGCCAACAAGCGCTGAATAACAAATAGAGGTAGAAGCTTTGAAGGAAAGAAACAGGTTTCTATGATACTGTAAATCCAAAGGAGTTTAAGGCAGCCCCGGAGGGTTAGGGAAGACTTCCTGGAAATCTTGGAGCCCAGCACAGGAACCCATGGGGTCTGTCTCAGAGTGTCACCTTGCAGAGCATTTACTTTGTGCAAAGCTCCTTACCAAAGGCTTGATGCACAGTATCTTCATTTGATTGTTGTAACAGTCCTAGGAGGTGGTACTAATATCATCCCCATTATACAGGTAAGGAAACTGAGGCTCAGCAAGATGAGGCTGAATGCCCAATGCCACTTAGTAAGCAAGTGTGGACAGGGATTTGAACCCACATCTACTGGCTCCCAAGCTAACACTTGATGCATTTCTGGCCCCTGCAAACTGAGCCAAGGAGGTTAGTCATGCAGGAAGTAGCCCCTCTGGAGTCCCACAGTGGGAGATCAAAACAAAACCAGCAGGCAGATGTTTACAGGTTGCCTGGAAAAGCCACCCCCTGCCAACCCCCAGCACACACAGGAGCCTCCCCTCAAGCCCCTCCTTAAAAGCTCTAGAGTTCCTTTTTCATTTTTATGGCCTCCCCTCCCCCTCCAACCAGAGAGCTGACTTCACCGTCCTTCCAGCAGACAGGAAGGCGTGGGTGGCGCCCTACAGTAGCCCAGATGCAAACGATGGGACAGGCCAGCTCTCTCTTCTCTTGATTTTCTCCAATGCTTCGCTTTCTCCTCAGAATAGAAGCAGGAGGCCCAGGCGGAGGTGCTTTGAAATGTCGGCTGGTACGGGCTAGTTGCTGTGTTTTTACAGAAGGACTAAACAGATTCCACACACATTTCCACTCATCCAGACACATGCTTCACATGCAGACATGTGTGTACACGATGCACTCACAGACATACATACTCTTGAACTCACACACGTGCACCCATAGCTAACACTTCTATAGCATGTACTGTGTCCCAGGCAGTTTTCTAGGTCTGGGCCAACAACTGCCAGTGGGCCAAATCCAGCAGCTGCCTGTTTGTGTAAATAAAGTTTTATTGGAACACAGTCACTCTCATCATTAATGCACCGTCTTAGCTGCTTTTGCACAGCAAAGGCAGCACTAAGTAGTTTCAACAGTGACCATATGGCCCCCAAACCTAAAGTATTTACTATCTGGCCCTTCACAGGAAAAGTTTGCTGACCCCATGTTCTAAGTGCTTAAAAACTCTATATAGTATCAGTTATCTATTGCTGCATAAACCACCCTAAGATTTAGTGGCTTAAAAATAACCACCACCATTATTATCTCTCATGAGTCTGTGTGTTAATGAGGTCTGCTGGTAGTTCTGCTGTAGAGCTGAACTCGGGTCCACAGCACAGCAAAGCCAATCGACTGATACCGGCTTGCGGGAAGGAAAGTGCAGTGTTTATTGCAGGGCAGCGAGCAAGGAGGATGGGCAGCTTGTGCTCAAAGACCCAAACTCCCTGACAGCTTTTAGGTGAGGGTTTTTAAAGGCAACATTAGGGGTGAGGGTTGCAGGGTGTGTGATCAGCTTGTGGACTTTCTTCTGATTGGTTGGAAGAGAGGTAACAGGGGGGTGTTTCAGGAATCTCAATCATCAGCCTTCTGGTTCCAACCGGTCTGGGATCCACATGCTTGTGGTCAGCATGTAGTCACCATCCTCCACCCGGTTGGTGGGGGGTATCTTAGTTTTTGCAGAACAACTCAAAGATATGCATCAGATTGTTGTTATCTATACCCCTTCAGGAGGAAACTAGGAGTCCTGTGACCTTACTGTTCTCACTTCTCTGGTCATTAACTGTTGAGCCTACTCTTTGGAACTCAGGGAAGGCCTAGGAGACTAAAGTTTTTTCTACAAACAAGAAGTGGGGACGTGGAGGGGCTTGTACTCAGGAGGGCCCCGAGGGTCCTTCTCAGTTTCAGTTCTGCTCCTTGTGATGCCAACTGGGACCACAGGCCCGTCCAGGAGGGCTCACTCCCATAGTGGGCAGTTGGTGGTCCTGTGGGCTATGAGCTCAGCTGGTACTGGACTGGTGTGCCTCAGTTTCCCTCCATGTGGCCTCACCATTTGGCTCTAGCTTCTCATGGCTCGGCCACTGGACTCTTCCAGGGGAGGTGTTCCACGTGTGCAAATGCAGAACTGCAGGTCTCGTAAGGCCCAGATTCTATTGGTCAGAACAAACCACAGGTCCAGCCCAGGTTAAAGAGGAAGCGACATGGACTCCACCTATCAATGGCAGGGGTATAAAGAGTTTGTGACCACTTTTATCCTACCATGGTAAGTACTTGTCTTCATTTTAGACATAGGGAAACTGAGACACAGAAAGGTTAAACAACTTGCCCACCAGCACCTAGTTCACCCTCATGCACACACCCTCATACACACTCACTCACACAAATATGCCTGTGCATTCATAGTCACACATTACCATTATACATATATATCCATCACATATGTCCACAATTCACATATATACGTACACTTACGTCATCATATAGACACAAAATCCTCCTGCAAATTCATATATACACACATTCATATTCACACACACGGATTCACACATACACACTCCACTGCATACACACACTCCTGGCATATACGCCCTCACAGACACCACCCCCCCAGATATGTAATCACACCTATTCACATGCATGTACACACATATGCCCACACTGTTTCCTCCCTCTCCACTGGCCATAGTAATTTCCACCAGTGACTCAGAAGACCTTTTCCTCCCCTCTTTTGCACAGGGTACTGTTCTAATGCCAGAAAACCCTGCTGCCTTCACACCATTGTGCAAAATCTCTCTCTACCACAGCAAGGCCTATGGGTCCAGGACACTGGATCCCCATTCCCACTTGGAATGTCCATAGGACTTGAGACCCAGGCACCTCAAGCTGATGTTGACGTGGAGGAAATCACTGAGACACAGGAAGGCTAAGTATATTGCCCAGTGTCACACAGCAGAAGCCAATCCCCTGCAGCACACCCTGACCTCCCAGTATGCAGCTGGGTCAGGCACTGGGGGCTCAGTGGTGCCTGATGAATGAATGAGTTGGAAGCACTTCTTCAGTCTTGATTAAAAAAAAAACAACAAAGAAAACTTCATTCTTTTAGAAGCAGTTATAGGTTCACAACGAAATTGACTGGAAGGTATAGAGATTCCCATGTACCTACTGTCCCCACTCCCTCATTATCAACATCCCTCACCAGATGGTACATTTGTGACAACTGATGGACTTACACTGACACATCATTATCACCCAAAGTTTACATCAGGGTTCACTCTTGGGTTGTACATTCTTTGGATTAGGACAAATGTCTAATGACAGGTACCCACCGTTCTAGTATCATACAGAGTATGTCCACTGCCGTAAAAGTCCTCTGTGTCCACCTATTCATCACTCTCCCCTCCCCCCAACCCCTGATCTTTTTACTGTCTGCATAGTTTTGCCTTTTCCAGAATGTCATATAGTTGGAACCATATAGTATGTAGCCTTTTTTCCGATTGGCTTCTTTTACTTCATAACATGCATTTAAGGTTCCTCTGTGTCTTTTCATGGCTTGGTAGCTCATTTCTTTTTAGTGCTGAAAAATATTCTGTCATCTGGATGTACCACAGTTCATTCAACTACTGCGGGACATCTTTGTTGCTTTAGAATTGATTTTTATTAGTGGCTGTAAATTGCAGGTAGAACAGAAATGCTCTTCAAAGGTTATAAGTCAGACACCAAGGATGTTTTAGAGACACACCAGGTGTAGAGAAGAAATGTCCCCCTTTCCTCCTTCATCTGGTCACCCACTGCATCTATCTTCAGCCCTAGCCAGACATTACAGCCACCTGTGGAGATTAAAAAATATAGCAACTCCTGAGTCCCACCCTCAGAGACTATGAGTCAATTGTTGTGGGCTGGGCCTGAGCATCAGGATTTTGTTAAAGCTCCCCAGGTAATTGCAGTGTAAGCTTGAGAACTATGGGTCCCCTGGACTCTGCTGTAGGTAGACAATGGTTCTGGTGGCTCTAGAGTAGGAGTTGAAGGTTGCCTGTTGGAAGTTTAAAACAAGTGGTTCTGGTCTGATCATGCAGCACTGCTTGTTATGTCTATTTCACCTGAATGTGAGGGTCCAGGTGGGACACACTCTCTTCATCTGTCTGCTCTCAAACACCATCTCCTACTGCCCATTGCGGGCAACTTCAGACATTTAGGTACTGGCTTGATACCTGGAGACATTTGGTTTTGCCGCCAGTGGGACCTGGCTTTGGCCAAGGTAACCAACACATTCTCAGTTTGCCCAGGGCTTTCAAAGTTTTAGCACTGAAAGTCCCACATCCCTGGAACACCCTCGGTCCTGGGCAAACTGGACAGTTATTCACCCTACTTTGGTCCTTCTTACGAGAAAGTGAAGACAGACCCATAAATCCATCTAAAACACCCGTTCTCAATCTTAGCTGCACTTTGAAATCGCCTGGGGAGTGTTAATAAATACTATTGCCGGGCCTCCAGTATTATACTCCATCAGACCCCCAAGTTACTTACTATTACACCCTCGGAGATTCTGATGTCATTGATATAGAAACAGCCAGGAAACAGGATTTTTAAAAGTTCCCCATATGATTCAAATGTGAAGGCAGGGGCAAAGAGCCCTCGGCAAGGTGAGTGAGAATCAGCTCAGAGAGGGACCACTCAGGGAAGTGACATTGGACTGAATTCAGACTTGAGGGAAAGACATGCCAGGCAGAAGATGCAATGTGGTTTGACTTCAGATCCTTGGGGAAGTCCCTTTGCCTCTCTGAATCTCATTTTCCTCATCTGTAAAATGGGAACCTCTCTCTCAACCAAGCATGCAAACATGGTATTTGGCACAGAACATAATTAAGACTCATGAATAATAACAGAGGGGTCATTTATTGAGTGCTCATTAGGTGCTTGGCTCTGTGCTAAATAATCCTCAGCCTATGACCCCTTTGAGCCTAAGAGAGCAGTCTGAAGTTGAAGGAACCAGAAGGAGACTCCTGGTCTGTTAGGTTATTTTCACAGAGAGCCAGGCCAAGGAGCAAGTGACCCAGATAAGTTGGAAACTGACCCTGGGAATCTAGAAGAGCGCAAACTGGCCCTGGATTGTTTTTTCAAAATGAAAATAGCTTTCTTGTTTGTTTTTGATCATAGAAATAATATATGCTCACTGTAAAAATTTCAAATAACACAGAAGCATGTGAGAAAGAAGTAAAGATCTTTGGACAACCCTGTGAGCGACCCGGAGTGGGAGAGAAGGGCTGCCCTCCGAAGGCCCCTCCCCCCAGCCTTGCCATCCCTTCCGACAAAAACATCAGTTCCCATGACATCATCTCCTGCCTTGAGGCCAAGGTATCGGGGACAATGGCAGGATGTGGACTTCCAACTTAGAATTCTGACCTCAGCTGAGTTGGAAAGGGTTTGGCCTGGAGCTGGGACTTGCCTCTGATCTAGGCCTCAGTTTTCTCTGTGGCAAGCCTGGGCTACCAACTGAACCTCCTTCTTAGGCTCTTTGGGAAGTGGGAGGAATAGATGAGTTACTAGATGTAAAGTCTTTACAATCACAAGCCTCAGTGGTGAGAGTCTCTGGTATTGTTACTATCACCATCATCACCATTACCATCATCACCATCAATATGGGAAAGAATTTGACTTTTTGGTGGATAATCCCAAATCAGAAGAAGAGAAAGCAGGAGAATAGCTCAGAGTCTAGCAAGAGTTTCTAGGATGTGACTACTTTTCTTTTTGGCCCCGGGATAGTTTCCCATGTTTACTTATTCTCTCTCTTTAAAAGTGTTAGCAGCTCATTTCATCTGAAAAGGATGGAGGTGCCTTTGATCTCTTGAATCAGCTCACAGCTTTGCCCTTCCCAAAGGCAAGAGCCACCCTTGGCTTCCTGCCACAAGGCGGTGGGATCTAATCTGTCATCACTCCTCCATTGGGCTGGGGCCACGGGCAGGGCTGCCAGGCCCTCTGAGGAAGGGCCATTCCAGGTTAACCTACAGTAGAGAGGAGAGAGGGACTTTTCCTTTGCGTCCTCTTTTCCCTGAGGCTGGTACCTCCCAAGGAGGAGGCAATAAAACAGGGGCATTTTGTGGTGTAACCCAAGGCTGGGAAGGAAACCCTGAGGTCTAGGGGGGATGGGCTGGCAGCATGTGTAGCGAGGCTGCACTCACCTCCACACTGTGAAGCCTGCGTCCTGTGGACACCTGCAGCTCCGCCGGAGGACTCTTAGCCAGCTGTGACAGGACACTCCACCCACATGCAGTACCGGCAGAAGTGCTGGAGAGTTAGAGCCCCCAGCAGCCCTCAGCCTCCTGAGATCAGATCCTGGCTTTCTGATTCACAAGCTGTGTGATCTTCAGCAAGTTACTTAACTCCTCTGAGCCTCAGTCATCACTGTGGTGAACATTCCTTGTCTGAGTCTCCTTGGTCAGTGGGCAGGAGTTTCTCGAGAGCACATTCCTGAGGTCCAGAGGTGCTGAGTCGTGGGGTGTTGGCCGCCTTGGCATTTTTAGTGAGGACGCTGTGCAGTGATCAACAATTCACACTCTCATCAGTAGTGTGTGTGCTTCCCTCTCCCCGCACCCCCCCCCACCCCCGTGCTTCTGGAAATACCATATAAATGGAATTACAACATTTGTGTTTTTCAGCTTGCTTTTTTTTCCCACTTACCATGTGTATTGGAGATTTTTCCATATCAAGCCATGTAGATACGCCTCATTTTTTAAAAACCATTTTTACTGAATTATAACATGATTATGGAAAAGTGCACAACACGATGAATTTTCAGAGTGAAAAACACCTGAGTAATCAGTACTTCAATCCGGAAACAGACTGTTACTTTCATCCCAGAAGCCCCTTGCCTGTGCCTTCTTTCTCCCAACAAAATGGGTTTATAAATAATATGTACTCTTTTGTTTTTTTGGCCATGCCCCACGGCATGCGGGATCTTTGTTCCCCAACCAGGAATCGAACCCATGCCCCCTGCAATGGAAGCGCCGAGTCCTAAACACTGGACCGCCAGGGGATTCCCAATCTGTACTCTTTTTGTGTGTGTGTTTTTATGTTTGTGAGATTTATCCATGTTGTTGCATGAAGCAATATTTTGGCAATGTCTGGACACACTTTTGGTTGTCACAACTTTTGGGGGCAGGGGTGCAACTGGCATTTATGGGTGGCACCCAGGGACGTCCATACATATCCTACAACTCATGAGACAGCCCCCCCACTACATAGACTATCCGGCCCCAAGCGTCAACAGTGCCCACGGTGAGAAAGCCTGGTGTAGGCCAGGCTGAGAAATTTGGACTTTATTCTGAGAGTGACGGAGGCTGAGGAAATCCTGGGTTACGTGTGAGTTCATCTTAACCAGACTAGTTCCCAAAGTGGCTGGGTCCTCGTTCTTTATTAACGCTTGCGTCCTCTTCCATCCTGTGGGCATATCATCCTACCAGGTCCCATTGATTAACTTTATATTGTTTCCAGTCTTTTGGCCATTATACCAGCGCCAGAATGAGAACCCTTGTAACCGTCAGTTTGAGAGAATATCATATTTGGATATAAACACACACACTCTCACTCACACAGTTACTCTTTCTGGAGACTCTGTACAATGGGAATATAACCAAAATTTAATTTAAATGTAAATTTCCTTCCTCCAGCATGTTTAACATCAAATTGACTTACAGAAATAGCTCCTGTCATCTTGGCTTCTGCCACAGATTCACATCTTGTGCAAGTGGACACACGATCTGGAAAGATAAACAGGAAACCCCTGGAGGCATGGGAAACGGTGCAGGCCTCTGCTCCTCGGAGAGCTGGGACCTGGAAAAGCTGAGTGCCAGCCCGGTGGACCCTGGGGACCCAGAACTGACCCTCCTCTCTGCCTGCAAGTAGGATTGACCCGCACTGGGAATCACTTACATTTTTTTCCCCCTAAATATTTCATCTGAACTAATCCACTTTGAAAGTAATCTCTTACTTTGAAAGTAATCTCAGTGCCTTTTATCTTTGTCTAAAATTCAAGTAACAGGTAATGTTTTGATTTCAAATGTACTGCTTTAACCTATATATAGTTGACATATAACTACATAATATGTCTTGACTATTTTTACCTACTTTTCAAGTGGCTGGATTAATAATTTTTTTTTATGTTAACTCTAAATGTTACAGGACAATAAAGTCAATAGAACAGAAATTTTAAAATGCATATAGCATAAAGGAAGACTAAGCCTAGACTCTATTCTATCCAGTTAGTATTAATAAGAATGGAATTTAGCTGTGAGCTTTCTGGTAGCCAAAGCAAAAAGGGAAACACAACACATCACACCGTTTCTTGTTTTCTAATCAAAGGAAAATGATACATCTTTAGCTGAGATAATTATTTTTTGATCCTAAGTTCTGAAAGGGCAAAATGTACAAAATTTAAGTTTATTCTTCCTGTTCGTGTTTCTATCTCTGCTCTTCTTCCTCGCCCCCATGCAGTGTAGATGCACTGTTGTTGCTATTACAAAATGATAGATGCCAGGTAATGGGCTAAGTGCTTTTCACTTGGGATATGGGGTGTTATTGTCCCCATTCTACAGCTAAGGGAACTGAGGCTCAAAGAGGCTAAAGAACAACCCCCAACTCACACTTGGCCAGTACTGGAGGTGACAGGCGGGCAGGGTAGTCCTCTGAGAAGGTAAATAACGTGTCCAAAGTCACACAGCTGGGAAGTGCCAGAGCTGGGATTCAAACAGAATTGAGATGCCTTAAATATCTTTAGCACCTGCTAAGTGCCATGCACACCTTAGCGCATTTTGTGTAATTGTGAAGGGGTGTAGTTGGAAGTTGATTTGGGTTCAGTTCTGTCTCTTAATAGCCACATGACTCTGGGCAATTATTTAACTCCATTGAGCCTCAGTTTCTTCATCTAAAAAATGGGTAGATTATAGCTCCAGACTCAGAGGGTATTGTCGGGATTCAGTGAATTGATGCCTGGGGAGGGCTTAGCACAAAATCTGGCAAGGAGGGGGCCCATTATTGTCAGCTTTTGATACCAAGAATCCTTGATGATAAAGAAAATGTGGTATATACATATGATGGAATACTATTCAGCCTTAAAAAGAAGGAAATCCTGCCATTTGCAGCAACATGGATGGACCTGGAGGACGTTATGCTAAGTAATAAATCAGACCACAGAAAGGCAAATACAGCATGATCTCACTCATATGTGGACTCAGACATAGTCAAATTCACAGAAGCATAGAGTAGAATGGTTGTTGCCAGGGCCTGGGGGCTGGTGGTCCAAGGGTTTCAGTCATGCAAAATAAAGTTCTGGAGATCTACTGTATAACATAGAGCTCATGACTAACAGTGCTGTATTATATACTTCAAAATTCACTAAGAGGATAGATCTTGGGCTTCCCTGGTGGCGCAGTAGTTGAGAATCTGCCTGCCAATCCAGGGGACACGGGTTCGAGCCCTGGTCTGGGAGGATCCCACATGCCGCAGAGCAACTAGGCCCGTGAGCCACAACTGCTGACCCTGCGCGTCTGGAGCCTGTGCTCCGCAGCAAGAGAGGCCGCGATAGTGAGAGGCCCGCGCACCGCGATGAAGAGTGGCCCCCGCTTGCCGCAACTAGAGAAAGCCCTCGCACAGAAACGAAGACTCAACACAGCCAAAAATAAATAAATTAAAAAAAAAAAAAGAGAATAGATCTTATGTTAAGTGCTCTTACCACAAAAGAGAAAAAATACAAAAACAAAGGGGGCAGGAGGAACTTTTGGAGGTGATGAATAAGTTTATGGCATCGACAGTCATGTTGGTTTCACGGGTATATACTTATCTCCAAACACATCAGGTTGTATACGTTAAACATCTACAGCTTTATATATGTATGTGTGTGTGTAAAGAATCCTTGGTGAGGCAGGAATGGCCAGTTCTGCACCTGAGATGGGGTCAACCTCTCTTCCCATTTTTATAAGCCTTTCTTCTCCCCAGCCTGCACTTTCCCAGCTCTCTGATTGCCCTGGGGATTGAGGGGAAACAACCAGGACAGGGACTAGAGTTTAATAAACTCCCTTTGAAGTGGCTGGAAGGCCCCAGCTATGAGCTGTCTGCAGTAGTTTTCACTGCAAGCTTCACAGTAATACCTTCCACTTTTATTTATATTACATTTCCTTGTTTACTAAGCCCTGTTGCTACACGCCCTCATCTGCCTGCCGATTGCCTCACTTCACTTCTCTTCCAGTTCTGTGAAGGGGCAGGATTCTCATCTCCATTTTATAGATGAAGCAGAGAGGTTAAGTGACTTCTTCAAAGTCACTCAGCAGAGTAGATACAGAACCCAGCTCTTCTGGTTCCAAGATCAGGGTTTTCCTCTACCACTTCCCGCTGCAAGCCAGCAGTTAATAAAACCACTTCTGGAAATAGTTGAGAGCCAGAGCCAGAAAAAAGCACATTTTGAATTGGCCGAGAGGGATTTGAAAAACAACACATGTCAAAGCCTCGGCTTTTCTCCTGGTGTGGCTGCCTGTTCCTTGTCCTTTGTTCCTCTTCATGTTTCTCTGGCTACCTTCACTTTCTCACCCAGAAGCAAAGCAGCAGACTGGTTCATTTGTTCATTCATTCATTCACTCACTGTTATGGACTGAATTGTGTTCCCCTCAAAATTCATTGTGTCGAAGTCCTAATGCCCAGTACATCAGAATGTGACTGTATTTGGAGATAGGACCTTTAAAGAGATAATTAATGTAAAATGAGGTCAGATGGGTGGGCCCTAATCCAATATGACTGGTGTCCTTAGAGGGAGCGATTAGGACACAGACAACACGTAAATGGAGAGGCGACCGTGTGAGGACACAGGGAGAAGGTGGCCATCTGCAAGCCAAGGAGAGAGGCCTTAGGAGAAACCTGCTGACACCGTGATCTGGGACTTCCAGAACTTTTCAGAAAAAAATGTTTGTTGTTCAAGCCCCCCAGTCTGTGTTATTTTGTTATGGCAGCCCTGGCAGACGAATACACTCATGTATTCCTTCATCACACTTTCCTATACATCTTGCCACTTGCAGGTCTTTGCTTAACTATCACCCAGTGAGGTTTCCTAACCACCCTCTTTAAAATCGCAACCCCATGTCCCCGTGCCTCATACCCACTACTTTCCTTTTCTGCTTCATTTTTCTCTGTAGCACTTATCACTATCTGGAAATCCATATATTTGCTTATTTCTGTGTTTATTGCCACCCACTCCCCACACTGGTATAGAAACACAGTGAGGGCAGGGATTTTGGGGGCTGTTTAGTTCACTGCTGCATCTGCAGTGCCTCGGTCACAGAAGATGCTCCATAAGTGGCACCCCCCCCCCACCCTCCTGGCTTGCCATCCATGGCTTGCAGCACTTTGAGTTGCTCTTTTAGAATGATGTGTTTGCCTTTAATTTTACCCTTTTAGACATCTTTACAAAGGTGAAGATCAGCATAGATGAGAAAAGCAGGAACATGAAAGCACTTTCTGGGGTGATGGAGATGTTCTGTATCTTGATAGGGGTTTGGATTGTGAAGCTGTGTGCCTTTGTCAAAACCCATTAAATGGTATACTAAAGATTTGTGCAAACTACCATTTGGAATTTTACCTATACACAAATACTGAATTCTGGGGAATAATAATCTTGCTGAGAAGAATTTAGGAGGAAGTGAACTGATATCTGCAACTTACTCTGAAATGTATCAACACTCAAGATGGATTAACAGATGGAAAGCGGGATGGACACATTCGAGTTTATGCGATCACTATAAAATTCTTTAGACTTCTTGGTATGTTCAGAAATTTTTATATTAAATTTTGTAGATAAAAATCATGAGCAAAGCACTCTATCCCTTTGTGGGGAGAAGGGTGCACAGGTTCCTTGAAGTACCATTTTCAGAGTAGATTTCACCATGCTCCTGGTTTCCTTTTCCTTCTTGAGTAAAGTGTTGCCACACTGATGCCTTTGTAACTAGAACTGTGACATCCAGTTCATCTCAATCTGTCTCAATTTATAAAGTGGATTGCAGGTATCTTAGAAAGCCCTATTGTATTTTTTTTTAAATTATTTATTTATTTATTTATTTTTAGCTGTGTTGGGTCTTCGTTTCTGTGCGAGGGCTTTCTCCAGTTGCGGCAAGTGGGGGCCACTCCTCATCGCGGTGCGCGGGCCTCTCACCGTCGCAGCCTCTCTTGTTGCGGAGCACAGGCTCCAGACGCGCAGGCTCAGTAGTTGTGGCTCACGGGCCTAGGTGCTCCGCGGCATGTGGGATCTTCCAGACCAGGGCTCGAACCCGTGTTCCCTGCATTGGCAGGCAGACTCTCAACCACTGCGCCACCAGGGAAGCCCACCCTATTGTATTTTTAATATTTATACCAATAAATTTTTCTCTCTTGGAATCTGGGGACACATACCACTCATTCAACTCACTCACTCACTCATTTATTTATTTATTCACCCATTCGTGTCTCCTTCTTCCTTCCTTCCTCCTTCCTCCTTCCTGTCTTTCTTTCATTAACTCCTTTAATCATCCATTCATATAGAATGCCTCACTGTTATAATTAATTAATATCAGACAAGTGAAACGAGGAATAATGCTTTTTCATATTAATAATAACATGTTAGAATCTACAGTCTATGTAGTATCATTTTAAATAATAAGGTTTATTTCTACTTCTTTATCAAGTTACATCTGGATATGGTTGCCAGATTTAGCAAATAAAAATTCAGAACCCTAGGTGAATTTGAATTTCAGACGAACAACTAATACCTTTTTAAAATGTATTTATTGCCCCATGCAATATTTGGGGCATATTTATACTAAAAAAATCAGTATTTTTCTGAAATTAAAGTTCAGCTGAGCTTCCTGTATTTTTTTCTGGCTACCCTACACACAGACTCACCTCGCTTATATCATCTGTAGAGTACAAACCTGGGAAACATCACTGATTTTTCAAAATCTTTTGGAATAATTGTACATTTATGGAAAAGTTGCAAAGATAGTATACAGAGTTCCAATATACCCTTCACCTAGTTCCCCAATGTTAAATTTTCCAAAACCACGGTGCATTTGTCAAAACTAAGAAATTCACATCAGCACAGCGGTACTCACTAACCTCCAGACTTTATTCGGATTTTACCAAGTTTTCCACTGATGTCCTTTTTCTGTTCCAGGATCCAATCGAGCATAACATATTGTATTTAATAACTCTGATTTTCTTTTAAAGTTGCATATTGTTGGAAGTGAGGTCAAGTGTGTTTGTCTGCCTTTTCTTATAAAAGGGCAACGTTCTGTGATTTTTTTAAATGATTATCTTAAGTTTTCATAGGCTACCAAAATGTTTGCACGAGATGCACAGCAAAAAGACATAATCTGAGGCACAGATTACTTCCTAATACATTTTTGTTTTGTTACAATCTGGGTCTGCTGGTGGGAGTGCACTGCAGGTGTGAATATCTCTTCATATCTGAGCTTCAGTTAGAGTAGTAATATTATTTGTTGAGCAATTACTCTGTGTCAGACACTGCAATGTTATGATTATGATCAAATCATGAGCTCCACGAGGACAGAGACAATCCTTTGCTCATTTTTGGAATCACAACAGTCTATATGGCGTATAGTCTGTGCTCTGTAAACATTTACCAAATAAATGAGGTATATAACTGTTCTCCCCAGGTCCATCACCACCACTTTAACTGGTTTAGATGTTTAGATTTTAGATTAGTCAGGTGAGGCTAAGTTATGTAGCGGTGATAAGTGAATCCCTGAATCTCAGTGGCTTAAGAAGACAAATGTTTATTTCTTGTTCCTGCTACACGTGTGAATTAGGGTAGAGGAAGCAGGGGTGGGGCTCTGCTCCGCTCAGTCACTCAGAGACTCGGGCTGACAGATATTCAGACACCTCCACCTCTGCACTCTTGGTCCCCAAGCCAGGGTAAGAGAGAATGGAAGGTTGCACCCTGCTTCTTCATGACACTGGTCACTTCTGCTAGAGCCCTTTGGCTAGACCTAGTTACATGGCCTCACTTAGCTGCAGAGGGGCTGTGAAATGTAACCTTCTTTGACCCCCCCACAAAAAGAGGGAACTAAAAGGTGACTTGGTGGACCCATGGCATTTTGTGCCATGTTTAATCACTTTCCTTTAAGTGGAGCGCACTTGTGATATGTGGCTAAAGAGTTCCAAGGTGGAAAGAAATCGTCCGTTTCTTTTTATCTATTTATTTATTTTTGGCTGCGTTGGGTCTTCGTTGCTGCGCGCGGGCTCTCTCTAGTTGCGGCGAGTGGGGGCCACTCCTCGCCATGGCGTGCGGGCCTCTCACCGCGGTGGTCTCTCTTGTTGCGGAGCACGGGCTCCAGGCGCACAGGCTTCAGTAGCTGTGGCACGCAGGCTCAGCAGTTGTGGCTCGCAGGCTCTAGAGCACAGGCTCAGTAGTTGTGGTGCATGGGCTGAGTTGCTCCTCAGCATGTGGGATCCTCCCGGACCAGCGCTCAAACCTGTGTCCCCTGCATTGGCAGGTGGATTCTCAACCACTGCGCCACCAGGCAAGCCCAGAAATCATCCATTTCTATCCACTTGCCTGAACTCCCAGCAGAGGTTGGCACAGAAAAGGTGCATTGTCAGGGCTTGTGGAATGAATAAATACATGAATAAATCAAATGAATGATCATCTAACTTTTTGCTTGGCTTTGAAAAGCACACACTCTGAGTCATAGTTAATTCCCTCACTCCCAGGCTGAACCCTTTAAAAGATCCTAATTAGATTCTTAGAAGAAATGATATCCATCAGACAAACAAATGACAGGAGGTTGCCTGTGGAGCTAAACTCCAGGCTGAGAAAATGTAATAAGAGGGCCTATGCCTCTGGGGACTAGACAGATATGAGGGGGAAAGTTCATGCCAATTCACAGCAGACACCATGCCCAGGAAGAGTGTCCTTCAAGGATCAGCACCCTATTCGCTGCTAGTCTAACAAGGAAGAGGCATCACTTTTATGTGACTATAAGGACATACTTTGTTTCTGAAAAATTAAGCTCCAGAGAGTTCTGGGTTGTTGACAAGGGTGTTTTACAACTGAAAGGGCTGTATTATGGGCAATATGGGGAATATCAGAACCATCTCTATGCTGCAATTTGGCAAAGCACCAGCAAGGCCTCCTGGGAAAGCATGACACCTTCCTGTACTGGCCTATTTGTTATTCTCCTGTGTGAATACACATGGTTTGTCACAGTATCGTAAGGTCTCACAAGGGACCTCAGAATCATTCCAGAGCAACCAGCTCAATTTGCAGATGAGGAAACTGGAGCCCAGATAGATTAAACTTAGCACCGTTTGGTATCTGTGGCTGGGCAGGTTGTGCACTGCACAACTTAGAGGGTGCTAATAACACAGGTCCCACGTGAGTAACGCCTCCTGGAGGTGTGAAGTTTGATCGTCCTACATCCTTCCATTGTGAAGAAAAAATGATCTCCTGCTGCTTTGAATGAAAAATGTGTATAAATTTCAAGTATCTTTGAACTGAGATGATTTAAAAATGATTAGATTTCCAAAATTTTGAAGAGTTGCATATTTTTGTTTTCTTTCTGAAAGTCAGTGTTTCATTGTAGCTAAGAGCTCAAACTCGGGAATCAAGGGAGAAATGTAATTTGACCATTAATTAGCTGTGACCTTAGGCAAATCAATTTACGTCTCTAATATCAGGCTATTCATTTGTAATATGGACGATGTTACCTACAAGTTACCTATCCCCCCTACTTTTTTGCCTACTCTGAATTAGTTCCAGGTAGGAGTGGGCTCACCTTAGACTATGGATCACTAAGCCAATCAGTTGGGAAATACTATTCCCTGCTGTCCCAGATGTCTTTGCAACTAGGGGTATCCATGTGATCCTGTTTTGGCCAAGGGGAGTGCTGCTTTCATTTCCAGGAGATTCGATGCCACTTGAGTTCCTTTCATTCCTTTACAGAGTTGATAAGTCTTGGAGACTGTGTCCAGCTGGGAAGAGAATCCATCTGCCAAGCTCTGAATCAGAAATCAGAAACCCAAGTTCTCACTCCAGCTGTGCCAGTGGTCCTGTTGTGTGACCCTGGGCTAGCCACTGTTCCTTTGGGGATCTCGGTTTTCTCATGCAAAGTGAAGGGGGTTGGGTGGTGCCTGAGAGGTTATTGATTTATTTATGTCCACAATGAGGACTCTTCAGACATCACGCCTAGCCCCACTGCCCATCACCCTTTTAGTTCCTCTATGAGGGGAAGGTGCTAGTCGGCTCCCTGAGAGTCCAGGACACTCCCTGGGCCATGGGTCACTAGTGGGAGGGGTCACTGTGTGGCAATGGCTGCAGCTCTGTTCAGCCCCTCCCCCACTCCATGAGGCTGGGCAGGCTCCAAGATTTATATTCATGGATGGGGGCGGGGGATTAAGAAGCCCGTTTTATTCTGGAGCTTAAACTGAGTGCTCTAGAAAAGTGCTCCCTTTTTAAAGGGAGTTTTTTTTTTTCCTTTTTTAAAATGGAAGTATAGTTGATTTACAAGGTTGTGCTAATTTCTGCTATACAGCAAAGTGACTCAGTTATACACATATATATACATTCTTTTTATATTCTTTTCCATTGTGGTTTATCCCAGGAGATTGGATATAGTTCCCTGTGCTATAGAGTAGGACCTTGCTGTTTATCATTCTACATGTAATAGTTTGCATCTACTAACCGCAAACTCCTACTCCATCCCTCTCCCTCCCCTCTCCCCCTTAGCAACCGCAAGTCTGTTCTCTATGTCTGTGAGTCTGCTTCTCTTTTGTAGATTGGTTCATTTGTGCCATATTTAAAGGAAATTTTACACTGGTGATTATTAGGTCTAGGTTCAACTATTAATAAAGTGTCTTGATTCCAATCTAGCTACTGTTCCTTGCATGGGCTCCCTAAGTAACATTGGGAATGAGGTGGAGTGAGGGGGTGGTATAAGGAGATTGACAGGGGCAAGATTCAGGCATTCCTGGATCCCTGATCTCAGTAGCGTCTAAAAGATGAGCAAAATCTCAACCCAAGCTAATTCCTACTGTAACCAAGCAGGATCCTATGAGGCTTCCCAGAATAGACCCCATCCATGTCCTCTGCCGGCCTTCTGTCTGTAGAAAAACTTTAGTCAAAGAAAATATTTAATCAGAGAAGTGAGAAAATGCAGAGAGAAAGGAAAACAGTCAAGCAAGACAAAATAATAATACTTTAGCCATTAAACAAAGTCAAGGACCTTTAGCTCCTCCTCAGGGACTGTGGATAATATTCCGAGCCACGTCCTCTGAGCTGTTTTGCAGATACCAAAACCCCCGCCAGGTGGAAGAAGTTAACTGTCTGTTGCCCACAAGCACGTGGACCCCAGATCAGTTAGAACCAGAAGGCTGATGATGCTGACTCCTGATTACCTCACCACCAACCAATCAGAAGAATGTCCACAAACCGATCAAGCCCTGCTCCTTGAACACTATAAGACTCCTCACTACCCCCTCCAGGAGGGGACACACAGTTTTAAGGGCATTAGCCCACCGTGGCCCCCTTTGTCTGGCAAAGCAATAAAGCTATTCTTTTCTACTTCACCCAAAACTCTGTCTCCACATTTCTATTTGGCACCGGTGAACAGAGGCTGAGTTTTGGCATCACTGCTAAACTTTTAAGAAGTATTTCTGAAACACTCATCTTATGCCATGTCACAGCCAGCTCTGATGTTTTAAGACCCTAAAATTCTACTACATTGATAGGGATCAACACTGAACCCCAAATAACTATCCTTCCAATGGTCTGTGGTTTCCACTCCTGAGACCCGAATACCATTGGTGATTCCAAGGGCACAGCATTGTGTGTGTGTGTGTGTGTGTGTGTGTGTTTTGCTGGGGGTGTAGGGGGAGGCTTTAGCCTTCCCCATCCCTCAGTTTCCATCAGCCCACCACTCTTTAATATGGGCAGCTGACATTTTCTTAATCTGATGTGCTATTCAATATCCTCATTTTCAATCCTCCTTCCCACCAGAGACCCAACTCGTGTCCTAGTGTAAAAATTCTGGGGCTCCCTCTGCTGAGTAGTCTCCAAAGATTTACCCTTCCTAAGATAGCAGAATGGGTTCCATTCAGAAAGATTACTTTCCTGAAAAGCAAACATCGGAACAGCACAGCTGGGTCTTGGGCCCTGGCTTTCAACAACTTTGGGGGGTTAGCTCTGCAACCAGGGACTCCAGGGCATTGTCATGCCTTTTAAAGTGGAACAGGCTATTGTTGAGGACACAGGCAGTTGTAGTAAATTGGCTGTGTGCAGTGGATTCTTGTTCTTTTCCCTAGGCAGGATTTCAAGAAAAAAAAAAGGAAGTAGGCTGCTTGATAAAAACTCCAACAGGCAGGATGAGAACTTGATTCAATACTGTTCCCAGCAGTTTACTGTGCGAAGCTCTGTAGTAGGTGTTCAGGAAACAGAGGAGTGAAAGAGGTAATAGTTGAGCAAGATGGGGTGATGGGTGAGTAGGTGTACCTCTCTCTGAGAAACTGGCTGAACCGACAGTGTGAGAGCAGGCCTGGGATCAAGCAGACCAGGCCCCTCAGGAATTACTTGGTTACTCACTGGGTCAGCAGCATTTTTTTTTGGAGAGGGAGGGGGCCCAAGGGGCAGGGACAGTCTCTGGGTCACACCAGATCCAGGGAAAGGCCTAGGGTTACCAAATGAACATACCCCGTGTTGGGCTGCACCCCATAGGCCTGTAAGCCCTTGTTCTTGCCCAGCTTCAAGACTGAAGAAAGAGCCCAGAGTCAGTGACAGAGACATCAAGGGTTTAATGGATGGGGGATCATACATGTCTGAAGCAAGGTCCTGGAGTGACACCCCACTGTGTGCAGTGCACGGCGGGCAGGACATGGCAGCAAGCTTCGCTATGGGGGCAGCGTGGGGGGTGGTTTACCAGTTATAGAGGGACTTGACCTCAGGTTGGCTCATCAGTTGCCAGGGAAACCAGCAGAGGGGCACACCTCTTTGATAAACTATCATAGTGGAGATAGTTCTCATCGAAAGATTAGAACAATCACAAGCTGGGGTCAGGGCAAGTATGTAGGCATTTACTGATTAGGTTCCATGGTTAAGAGAGAAGGTTAGTCATGTGAGTAGGCGTAGGTGAAGCATGGACTGGTCAAGCAGGGGATGTACAGAGAGTAAGAGAATGGCCATCTTGGGTGGCCTGATCATATAGCCCCATACAAGGGGTACAAGCTTGTGTGTCAGACGCCATCCTCTCTGAGACTGTGATGGGGCATCTGATCTCATCAGGGAGGTCTGTGGTTCGGGCGGTCAGGAAGGCAAAATGTGGTTCCCACACAGTGAAGTCAGCCCAGCCACAAAGATGAGCCACTGTTAACTGACAGTCAGGAGACCCTTCTCCCTTCCCAATGCCTGACTTCACTCTTTTAACTCAGCTCTCCCCAGTACGATCCCTCGCCTTCTCCAGCTTTGCATGCACTGTGTGCCTTCCCTCTACAAGATGCCGTGAAGTCAGGTTAGGGAAGGCCTTGAATGCCAGGTCAATGGGGTGGTATTTGTCCTGTAGGCAATGGGGGCCATGGGAGGCCTTTGGGCTGGGAAATGGCCCACCTTGAATCTCCCATTCCCCACACTCTGGCTGGCTCATAGAAATTTATGCTCAATACACTTGGCGGAATAAATGATTCAAACAGTGTTTTAGGGAAGACTGGGCAAGTTTCCACTATTTTAGTACAGCCTCTTCTCCAGCTCTCTAAAGCAATCTCCAACCCATCCTTTCTCTGCAGGGAGGTTTACACTTATTCATTTCTACGAATTGCCCATTTGCTTTATTCAGGAAGACTATCGCTCAAGCTTCAGAGATTTTTAACTCTGAACCTAGAAACATGGATAGTCTAGTAGGGTTTGACATTGGTTCTCACCAAAAGCATTTTGGTTGACCTATCTTTGATTTTCTTTTCCATGGTAACCTTCAAAGTTGATCAGTTTTAATGGAATTTGAGCACTGCAAAAGGCATCAACATGCATCTTAAGATAATAATGGCTTCATCTGCCCTGTGTCCAGTCTCCGGGACTCTGTGGGGTTAGAAATGGAACGATAAAACATTGTTTGGTGTCGCAGGAACTCTGCTCCCTGTTAGACCTGGACTCAGACCCCAGCTCTGCCACTTATTGACTGTCTGACCTGGGCTGATTTGCTGAATATCTCTTAGCCTCAGTTTTTTTCTTGAAAAGTGGATACTGCCTTTGTGTCTGGCTTACAGAGTTGTTGTGAGGATGGAACAGAATCTATGTATGTGGAGTGCGTAGGGCTGTACTTGGTCACAGGGTAAGGGCTCAATAAATGGAAATAGTTATTATTAAACATCACCAAGTGGTGACAGCCCTGGGGGCTGTGATTCCATTCAGGAAGCTACTCATCTTCAACCCGAGGCCCACGAAAAATGCTGGGGCCGTTTCTAGGCAAGGATGAGGAGAAATACTGTAAGACATACTTTAAGGTACTTAAAATGCAAAACTCTTTCTCCTGGCAGAACTCTTTAGCCTCAGAGATATTTGGATTTAAACTTGCAGGGGAGGTGGGTTTTTTGTTTTGTTTTCGTTTTTGTTTGTTCTTTTAGTTTTCAATACTAGATAAAAGTGGAGCCAGAGGTGAAGGAAGAGGGGGGCACAAGTGACTAGGGGGAGAGAGGGGTACCGGAATCTTCTAAGTAGGACAAGGGAGAAGACATTTATGTCATGAGGACAGGGCCAGCTTTAGTGGCAGTGGCACAGATCCCATGCTCAGAAAGACCCTGTGCTTGCTTTTGATCAAGGGGCCCCTCATTTTCATTTTGCACTGAGCCCTGAAAATTATGTGTAGCCACTCCTGCATAACTATAAAGGTGAGGGGTGGAAAGGACTCAGTGGACAATGAACTGCCTGCTGTTGACCTTAAAAACTGTCAACAGTTTAAAAACTGACCTTAAATTATTAAAAGAGCTAGTTATTTTACCAGCAAATGAGTTTACCTGGGAACAGCAAAGTACTGTGATTGGGGACATGCAATCTATCATAAACCATAAGCATGTCCAGAAAACAAAGGAAGGGAGCCTGCTTTTATAGGGGAAAGGAAGGAGTTGGGAGGGGCTGTTTTAAAGGACAGTTCACTGGGGGAAAGTAGGAACTCACGGTGGTGATGACGTCTCATTAGCTTAGCAGTGACATTTCTCATTGGCTGGCATTTCTCATTGGCACTGTTGCTGTGCTAGGAGAAATTCCGCCTTGGCATTTCCTGCTCAGGAGTGCAAGGTACCTTCTTCCCTCCGGGAGGCGATTGACATGGAATAGCAGGGCATGAGAGCTCCCCCTTCTGGCTTCTCGATTTTATTTTAAATGAGGTTGCTGTTTTCACATTGCCCGTGTGGATCATCCAGTGACCACCACCTTTGGACCACAGGCTATCCCAGAATCCTCAACACTTTTAAGTCCCCTTGAGTGGAGGGCGAGGACATGTACGTGTATGGGGCTGGCCCTAAGAAAGGAAAATCTTGCTGCCCTTGATCAAGGTGGCTCTGAATATAACCAGGAAGGCATTTCCCCATGAGCAGCTGTTAGACCTGTGCTCTCTGAAGTCCATACTGGCTGCCCTTGCCCATGGGATATCTTGCCCTATTATGATTTTTCCACATGTGGCAGTAATATAACGGCTATCTGGTGTTGCTGCCTCCTCACCATCCTTACTTCCTTTGTGGGAACTTCCCTTCTCTTTTCCATGTGTTTCCAGTGGGCTGCCATTCCTGGTGTGCCGTCCCTAGTGCTTACATGGGCACCTGACCGAGGCGGTGCCAAACCGAGCGCTACATCCCCCCTTGCATCTGCGCTTGCTCCAGGGGCTGCCAAAGTTGAAGCTGCCTCTGTCCTCTGATTGCATTGAGATGGAATTTGCAGGTCACCAAGAGACAGACTAATCAGACTATTTCACTCTTTCTCAAACTCCTGTAATCACAATGCAAGATTTTACTCGTACTCTTCCTGTTCCTACATGAATGTGGATTCTTCAGTTGCTCTGATGGGCGCAGACCCCTGGAGCTGGTGCAGTTCACCCAGTGACAGAGTCAGACTACAAAGGGTCTGCAAACATGAGCAGAAAACCACTTCAAAAGATCAGAATGTTATGACCTTTTTATTGCCTTAGGGCAGAAACAAGACCTGCTTGTTTGTTTATTTATTAATTTATTGTGTTCGTTTATATTATTTGGGAAACCAATGGGGGCTTTTCATTGATCTTTCATAGAAACAGACATCTAAAAAGTGAGGAAGCATAAGTCTCAAAGAGAATTTGAGAGGAGGTCCTTTAGACATAGAACCAAAAAAGATTTTTAGCAAGGGCTTTTCATTTTATTTTCTTTTTAAAAATAGGTTTGTTAATGTACAATTTACATGCCATAAAATTCACTCATTTTTAAGTATAAATTCAATGATTTCTGGTAATTCACAAAGTCATGCAACTATTACCACAATATGGTTTTAGAACATTTCCATCACCACTCCCCATTCCCCACTGCAGCTGCATTCATTCCCCATTCCCACTGCCAGCCCCAGACAACCACTAACTCCCTCCTATCTCTATAGGTTTGCCCTTTCTGGACATTTCATATAAATGGAGTCATATAATACATGTGTTTTTTTTGTCTGGCTTCTTTCACTTAGTAGAATGCTTTTGAGGTGATCCATGTTGTAGTTTGCTCTTTTTTTAATGAATTTTAAAATATATATATATATATTTATTTATTTATTTGGCTGTGCTGGGTCTGAGTTGCAGTGTGTGGGATATTCATTGCCCCGTGCGGGATCTTTTAGTTGCAGCATGCGGGATCTAGTTACCAGACCAGGGATCAAATCCAGGCCCCCTGCATTGGGAGCATGAAGTCTTAACCACTAGACCACCAGGGAAGTCCCTTGCTTTTTTTTTTTTTTTTTTTATTGCTGTAAAGTTAGGCATTACATGGCTAATCCTCATTTTGCTTATCCATTCACCCACTGATGGACATTTGGGTTGTTTCCACTTTGGGGCAATCATGAATAGTGCTGCTCTGAACGGTCACATACAAGTCTTCATGCAGGGCAAGGGCTCTGTAGACAATGCTGAATTCTCCTTCCTCACCTCAGAGAGGCAAGCTCTTTCTTGGAAGAAAATGTGCCCAGGCCTCCGGATGAACCTTGCTTGACAATGATGGATAGAGTGTTAAGACTTATCCGCTACTCCTGAGAAGGCAGATTGATACACGGATGTCCGAAGGTCTCAGTCTCTGTATAAGGGATTTTCCCATGTTTCCCTTAATAAGGTGGGACAAGAGCCAGGTGGGCCCAATGAGTCCTTTCCTGGATTGACACACAGTAGTCCCCCTTGTTAGTGGGGCATATGTTCCAAGACCCCAGGTGGATGCCTGAAACCACAGACAGTACCAAACCCTCTATATACTATGTTTCTCCTATACATACATACGATAAAGTTTAATTTATAAATTAGGCAGAGTAAGAGATTAATAACAATAATAAAACAGAACAATTTTAACAATATACTGTAACAGGAGTCATATGAATGTGGTCTCTCTCTCACAGTATCTTATTGTACAAATTTAATGCCTTTTCCACCTTTAGGCACTTATACACTGTGGCTGTAACTTTTTCAGTTTGAGGTGCAACAGCAAAACTAGTGCAGATTTATTTGTACGTCTTCACAATTTTGTGGATAGAAGATTCATTCTTACTGTAGATCTTAGCAAAGTCGGCATACAATTTTTTTCTTCCCTTGTTAAGTCACGGACTTTCTCCTTTCCGCTGAAAAGAAGCACTTGACAGCCGCTCTTTGGCACATTTGAAAGGCCAGCAACACGAATTGCGCCTCGGGGGTCATTATTAAGTAAAATAAGGGTTTTTTTTTTTTTTTTAAACATCTTTATTGAAGTATAATTGCCTTACAATAGCGTGTTAGCTTCTGCTTTATAACAAAGTGAATCAGTTACACATATACAATATGTTCCCCTTTCTCTTCCCTCTTGCGTCTCCCTCCCTCCCACCCTCCCCATCCCACCCCTCTAGGTGGTCACAAAGCACCGAGCTGATCTCCCTGTGCTGTGCGGCTGCTTCCCACTCGCTATCTATTTTACATTTGGTAGTGTATATATGTCCATGCCACTCTCTCACCCTGTCACATCTCACCCCACCCCCTCCCCATATCCTCAAGTCCATTCTCTCGTAGGTCTGTGTCTTTATTCCCGTCTTGCCACTAGGTTCTTCATGGCCTTTTTTTTTTTTTTTTTTTCCCCTTAGATTCCGTATATATGTGTTAGCATACTGTATCACAAGCACTGAGATACCCCAACAGTCCATCTGATAACCGAGCTGCTACTAAGTGACTAATGGGTGGGACATGCTGGACCAAGGGATGATTCTCAGCCTAGAGGACAGAATCGGATGGCGCGAGATTTTATCACACTTCTCAGCATAGCATGCAGTATAAAACAGATGAATTGTTTGTTTCTGGAATTTTTCATTTAATATTTTTGAACCACAGTTGACCCCTGGTAACTGAAACCACAGATAAGTGAGGACTGCTGTATAAAAAATGTCTGGAAAAACCTCTTTTCTCACCAGGGCTGCTATAGTGAAAAACTAAGGTTGGTGCCCATCACTGCTATGTGTCCACTGTGTGGAGGGAGACTGTCGGCAGAATTCATTCATTCGTTCAACAAAATTACTGAGTGCTTTCTACATGCTCAGCCCTACTCTAGGTACTAGGGATATGCGTATGGGAGAAAAAGACAAAAAACAAACAAGAAAACAAACCCTGAGATTAGAAAGCTTACTTCTAGTTGGAGAGACAGGCCATAAAAATATGAAAACTATATGTCACAAGGCAATATGTATTATGGGGAAAAATGAAGCAGAGAAAAGGAATAGGGTGTTCTTGGCAGAATGGAAAGGTTGCTATTTTAAAGAGGAAAGTCAGAAAGGTCAGACTAAAAAGGTGACATGTGAGCCAAACCTGAAGCAGGTTGTAGTATCTAATGCTGTCTACCAAATTACCACAGCCTTAGCTGCTTTAAAACAGCACTTATGGGACTTCCCTGGTGGTCCAGTGAAGAATCCATCTTGCAATGCAGGGGATGCGGGTTCGATCCCTGGTCAGGGAACTAATAGCCCACATGCCACGGGGCAACTAACCCCGTGCGCTGCAACTACTGAGCACGTGAGCTACAGCTAGAGAGCCCGTGTGCCACAAACTACAGAGCCCACATGCCCTGCAGCCCATGCGCCACAACTGGGGAGAAGCTCGCCTGCCACAGTGAAAGATCCCACGTGCTGCAACTAAGACCCGATGCAGCCAATAAATAAATAAATATTTTAAAAAAAGAATTTAAAAGCAAGTAAGAGTTCATCAAGGCTGCTAAATAGATCAATCTACTAAAAGCAATCCATTTGTATACATCTGCCACAAACATCTAAAAAATAAAAAATTAAAAAAAACCCAACACATTTATAATCTCACAGTTTCTGTGTGTCAGGGGGCTAAGCATGGCTTAGCTGGACCCTCTGCTTCAGGGTCTCTCACAAGTCTTTAATCAAGGTGTCGACTGGGGTTGGGGGTCTCACCCAAAGGCTCAGCTGGGGAAGGATCTGCTTCCAAGCTCACATGGTTGTTGTCAGAATTTCAGTTCCTCTATGGCTATTGGACTAAGGGTCTCAATTCCTAGATAAGCACCCCTCATTTCCTTGCCATGTGGGTCTCTCCAACATGGCAACTTGGGTCATCAAAGCCAGCAAGGAAAAGCATCTGCTACCAAGGCAGAAATTACTGCCTCATGTAACCTAATCACAGAATTGATGTCTCATTACCTGTGATCGGTCCCGCCCATACTCAATGGTAGGAGATTATGAGAGAGTGTCAATACCAGGAGGCAGGATCACTATGGACCATCCTAGAAGCTGCCCGTCATAGAGATGAAAGAGTGAGCCATGGGGGACCCCAGGGGGAAGAGTGTAACAGGCAGAAGGAATAAATGCAGAGGTCCTGGGTGGGAGCTTGCCTGGGGTGTTCAGGGAACAGCGAGGAGTCCAGTGTGGCTGGAGTAGAGCGAGCAAGGTGTAGGGGAGAGGAGACGAGCACAGCAGGGCAGGGAATGGGGGCCAGGTTATGTGGGGCCTTTTGACTTTTACTTTAAATGAGAAGGGAGTCATTGGAGGGTGTTAAGCAGAGGAATGACATGAGCTGACTTGTTCTGGATCCTCGATACTCAAACTTCGGTCCATCGACTAGTAGTAGCAGCATCATTTAAAGCTCATTAGAAATGCAGAATCTCAGGCACCACCCCAGACCTACTGCAGCAGAAACTGTATTTAATAAGACCCCCAGGTTAGTAGAACACACAGTGGTGGCATCAGAATCACCTGGATCATTTGTTGACACATAGCTTGTTGGTCCCCCTTAACTCCCAGAGTTTCTGATTCAGTAAATGTGGGATGCGGTCTGAGATTCTGTGTTTCTAGCAAGATCCCAAATGCTGCTGCTGCTGCTGGTCTAGGGACCCTGCTTTTAGAACCGCTGGTCTGCGGTGTGCCCAGTGCCAGGGCTCAGGGCCGAGTAAGACAAAATCCCTGTCTTGAAGTGGCTCACAGCTTCAGGCCTTTCTCTGGCCTCTGCGGGGAGACAACACATCAGATCCAAAGCTCTTTCCTTGCCGTAAATGCTAGGAAGGTAGATTTTATATGCTGCCCCTTGAAATCACATTAGTGATGTACACTCATGACTACCCTGGTGTCCTGTTTTATTTCTGCAGTTAAATCCCATCTCCGTTTCTCCTAGCCATGGCAGACAGAGGGAACAGGTGGTCACCAGCTCCCCGCTAATAACTCTTCATATGTTTGCAGCCCATTATTAAATTGCCCTCAGATTTTCCTTCTTCAAGGCTAAATAATTAGCTACCCTTTTCTGAATCACAGGGTGGAGAGGGTTTGGCTGACTATAGCTACCAGCCTTAGTCAGGAGCACATGTGGTAGAAATTCTTGAACCAGTGTGAGGGCTGGAGGTATTATGGGTTGGGGGCTTCAGTGGGGTTTCAAAGGCTAGACCTTCAGATTCCTTCATCTGAGCAAGACCCTTAGAAGTGATGCCAGCAGACAGCATGCAAGATAAGGAGATGTCCAGGGGGATGCAGGGGTCAGCTGGAGGTCAAGCATCACCGGTGAGTCAAACATCTTGAGGGATTATGGACACCATCAGGCCCACCCCTGCCTCCATGCAATCTTCCACCTGATCCTTTCTAGTCGATGGAACGACACTCACGGGGCAGCCTGGCTGCTGGTGACCATCTTCCTCGGTAGGAAGTGTGTGACCAACATAAAGATGATGTTTTTTTTTTTTTTAAATTAATTAATTAATTTTATTTTTGGCTGCATTGGGTCTTTGTTGCTGCGTGCAGGCTTTCTCTAGTTGCGGCGAGCAGGGGCTACTCTTCTGTGCGGTATGCAGGCTTCTCATTGCGGTGGCCTCTCTTGTTGCGGAGCACAGGCTCTAGGCGCGTGGGCTTCGGTAGTTGTGGCACTCGGGCTCAGTAGTTGTGGCACACGGGCTTAGTTGCTCCACTGCATGTGGGATCTTCCCGGAGCAGGGCTTGAACCTGTGTCCCCTGCATTGGCAGGCGGATTCTTAACCACTGCGCCACCAGGGAAGTCCAAAGATGGTGTTATAGTGTGTGGAGGTCAAGGTCAAACTTTAGACCACCTGCGTCAGCCTACCCTAGGAGGCTTGTTAGGAAATGCAGATTCCCCAGACCCCACTGCACCAGAATCTCTGCTGAGGAGTCTGAGAACGGGAAATTAACAAGACAGCCCCCATCCTGCTCTTCTGTGCGGTCAGGTTTGAGAACGAATGTCCTAGTGTGTGATACAGCTCTCTTTCTTCTCTTTTTTTGGCCATGAACAGAAAAGAACAATGGTTCAGGGTAAACAAAGCATCTAGTACAGCGACTAGTAAAAATAGTGACTTGTCTGTGTAGTGTGTATATATTTTGAAAATAAAAAATAGTAATAGCTAGCATTTCCTGAGACCTTCCTCGGTGGCAGGCACTGTGCTAAGGGATGAATCCTCACTTCAATGAAACAGTGGCTGTTAGCATCCCATTCATGGAGGAGGGAGGTGAGGTGCACAGAGAGACAGGTGTGAAGTCACACAGCTTCTAAGTGGCAGATGGTACGACTTAGACCCAGGCCCGGCTCACCATGGAGGTCAGGATTTTAACCTCCACATTATCCCTTCCTCCCCCCGACACACTCTTCCCTTCCAACTGTAAAATAAGGTAAGAGGCACCGTGGCTGCAGATTAAATGTATGCTATGGGGGAAAGAAGCCACTAGTTTTGAACTATGCGCTCGTGTTTCACATGCATTTTTCTCATTGGCCTCATCTCACACCTGTCCTGGGAGGAAAGCATTATACCCATTCTGCAGGTGAGGAAAACTGAGGTTCCCAGAGATTAAATGGCTTGCCTGAGGCCACACAGTTATTATGTAGGTGAGGTTGGACTTGAAGCTATCAAACCACACTACCCCTGGTGAGGATGGAGATAAAAAGGGTCTGACTCCGATGCAGGGTCACTCAGAGGGTTGCTCTGTTATGTCAGCCCTGGGGCCGCCCTTCCTATTTCCAGACCAGCTATTTAATTAGCCCGGAGGCTTCTTACTTCCGTGGTGTTCAGAAACACTGCCCAGGGTTACGGGCACAGCTAAAACAGGAGCTAAATGGCATGTTCTGGAAGCTGTATAATTAAAATTGACTTGGGAGACAATGCCGTCAGCCTGTATGGCAGAAATAGAAAGTCGCCTAACCAGAATGTGTGTTGCCCATATGGATGCCAGTGACTGCTTTTTGCCGTTCTGGTGCTTTTTAGTTATAATAGGTATCCTGAGCTCTGTGGTTTGCAGTGCCACCTCTAACTACCTTCTTAAGGATCCTGAAGAGAAAACCATTATTATGTGCCTGTGTCTGCCATCCAGGGCTGGGTCTCTGAGGGGAGAATGTGAGAGGCCAGGTTCCTTGTAGACGCTGTAGACTGAGATGAGCCTGGGAGTGCCACCAGGAGGTGACTGAAGCCTCATCTCCTGATCTTCAACTCTGAGTGTCTTTCTGCATTAGGAGGGGCTGAACTCTGGAACCATCGAACCTGCCCATTGGGCATCTACACCTGGATGTTCCACTGCCGTATCATTGTGCGCATTTTTGTCTCCTGTAATCCCTTACAGAACCCCTCCTGCCCCTCTCTGGGTCCTTATGGGGTCATGGCTCATGATACCCACATATGTCTGGTCACCTGGTCCAGGCTGACTCAAGCAGAGTGCTGGGTCCTCTGGAAACACTGCTTGGTCCACAGGTAGGCACGTGACCTAAGCAGGACCATTTAGAGTTTTCCCCTAAGATTTCATACAAAGTCTCTCTTCCTTTTGGAGCGTAAACTGTTAAAATATACGCTCAAGGCACTAGTGGTCATTTTTCTGCCATGTGAAGCAAACCTACTCCAGGGGGAAAAATATCCAATGTTCAGAGAGAAGATACGGAGAGAGAGTGAGTCCTTATGACTTCACCGCATCCCTAAATCCAGACATCTCTGTGGGATTTGCCCTTGGCCTTCCAAGTTAATAAGCCCATAAGCTCTTTTTTGCTCAAGCTGGGTTGAACTGGGTTTCTTTCAGGAATCCTAGACAATACACATCTGAGGTTCAACATATCCAAACACAAAACCCCAATTCCTCCCCCAGCAAACCTGCCCTCCTCCAGCCTCCCCTGCCTTCCACACCTCATCACTGCTTATTCAGTTTCGGCCACTGATTCATTGCCATGACCTTGGTTCAGACTCACACTGCTTCTTACCCAGATTGCTGCAACAGCCTCCCTGCCTTCAGGCTTGTCTACTCGGCGCTCACAGACAGACAGACAGACAGGCAGACACACACACACACACACACACACACACACACACACACACACAGACATGCCAGAAATCTGTCTCAGCCTGACCCTTCCTGCTCTTCTATGGGGTAACTCACAAGGCTGCCAGACTACCTGGCCCCTGGTCCCTCCTACCTGTTGAATTTCAGCTGGTACCACCCTCCCCTCGCTTCAGCTAGAGAGCTACTTGGAGTTCCCACTCTCATCTCTAAGCTAATGCACATGCGACCTCCAGGGGTTCTTAATCCTTTCTCTGCCATGGACCCCTCTGCCAGTCTGTGGAAGCCTATAGACCCCACCTCAAAATAATGTCTTTTCAATCATAAAGCAGGATACATGGAATTATAATGAAATTATAATATACTGATATACATTTATCAAAATATTAAAACCAATTTAAATTTAAATATGGTAATGTATGTGCTTCTTCAATAATGCATTAAATAGAAAGATCTAGAGCAGAGGCCTAATAACTGCTGTAATTTTCAAACAGTAAAGAGTGTCAATGAAAAGTCAAGTTATAAGCAACAACTGTAATGTGATAGGAATATATGTGATTTCCACTGGTGACAAAGTCCCAGGTCAGTGACCACGGAGATGTAACTTTATGCCTTTCTAAGTTCATGGACTCCTCCACCCCAATTAAGCACCACTGGGCTCTAGAATAATCTCCCCATCTCGGTTCTTTGGGACTCAGCTTAAGGTCACCCCTCAGGAAGCTTTCTCTGACCGTCACCACACCAGGTTAGGGCCCCTCCTCAGTACCCCGACAGCCCCCTGGGCCTCCCTTTATCACACCACAGGTCACATGCAATTCCATGAATTTGCCAGTGTACTGGCCTGGGGGCCTCTCCACCGAGACCCGTGAAGGTGCCCGCTGCCTTATCCAAAGAGGCACAGCCTTGGTCTGAGTCCAAGTTACACCTCAAAGCTGGACCGCAGGTCCCCTGTTGGGCAGGTAGAGGCTCGAAGAGCTGGGGACCCTGAAGTGACGTCTGGCATTCCCCTGATGAATGACTTAGGACCGATTTCTTGTTCCTTCTTTCATTGGAGGCAGGATGGTGCAGCCCTAAAGAAATGGGCCTTTACAGCTAACCAGATCTGCATTTTTCTCCTGTCTCTGTCACTTTTCACCTGTTTACCTTGGGCAACTCCCTTCCCCTTTCAGATCTTCAGCTTCCTCACCTGTAATATGGGACGATGATAGTACCCACTTTGTAGGGCTCTGGTGAGGATTACACAAGAATGCACGTGAAGTGATCAGCCCTCGATCATAATAATGACTCAAGAGTTGGAGGTACCCATATCAGCTATTAATACCATCCATTTGTTCATTCAACAAGCATTTATTAAGCACCCATTGCATGCTGATGCTTGACATACATGAAAGTATTTGATAATCCCAGAGGTAGTTTCTATTATCCCCGTTTAAGATAACCCCCTTCATTGGAGGAGGGGTGCTTGGTATTCTAAGACAGTTTTAAGTCTTTACGGATTAAGGTTCCAAACTAACCCTAAGGATTTCATCCCCCTCCCCCCAATATCCGGCACTATGCAGCAATGTGGGGCAGTGGCTAGGGAAGGATTTCCGTTTAAGGGGTCTAGGTTTGAATTCCAGCTCCTCGACGCTGTATATATAGTCCCTGGGCAACTTCACTGCTTTGTGCCTCGTTTTTTTCTCATCTAAAGAGTGGGACAGTAATAGTGCCCACCTCAAGCATATCAGAGAATTAAAAGATTGAATTTGTTGTAAAAGGTTTTAAAAGGTTTAAAGCCCTGCCTGGCACAGTCTCAAAAAGCTTAGCTATTCCTCATGGGAACACCTGGCAAACTCCTCCACCTCCCTCAAGTCCCCCCAAGGAGCACCTATCCCAGTGGGCACCCCTCCTCTGTGAAGCCCACACCCCACCAAGCACACTTCCCATCAGTGTTAAAGAAACATTGTGGATACATACCATGAAGTTGTTAGGAGTACAGACCATGTGGGTTCAAATGCCAGTGCGACCAACTGCCAGCTGTCATGACTTGGTAGAGTGGCTTTCCCTCTGTGCACCTCAGTTTCCCCATCTGTAAACTGGGGATAGTTGCGGCAGCTCCCTCATAAAGTTAAGAGGAGTCAAGCACTCTGCTAGATGTATAGGAGTACGCAAGGCAGAGGAGGACAAGATGAAATGCTTGTGAAGCGTTGAGCATGGTGCCTGCGGAATTATAATCGCTCAACATGTGTTACATGCCATGTGCTACAAATGAAGTAGTATATCATACTTAGAAATGTATATGTATGCTAGATATTTACACAAAGTATTTACACATATGTATACTACACCTTTTGTTTATAACTTCCGCATTAATTTCCTCATTTACTCCCACAAGACAGCCCTGGAGGAAAGGCAGGGCAGACATTTTATGCTATTTTTACTGATGAAAAGACAGAGGCAGCGGGAGATTAAAAAGGCGGGTAAACTGGTGACTGGCAACTGGAGGTGACTGGCAACTGGAGATGGCTTGGCATTTTAAAAAGAGAACCGGCGAAGGGCAATGTTCCACCTCATATCCCTCAGTGGAGACCCAGCCCCAGCTCTGTGGCCTTGGGGTGGGAGGACCGGTTTGGGGGAGGCCTCCAGGCCCAGAGCGTCCCAGCCAGGAGGGCAGGCAGGCTGGCGGGTGGACACGCCCGGGGGCGCACGCTCGCTGGCGCGGAGCTTCGAGCGGGCAGAGACGCAGGACGCTGGGAGCGACGCTGGGTGGCGCTGCTGGGCCGTCCCGCGCCAGACCTGTTGCGCCCAGGGCGCAAGTCCGGCAGGTCTTTAGGGTAAAAGGACGCACCGGTCTCTCCGCGCGCCCCTGCCACCCTGGCCGCTGTATCTCCCTCGGGGAGCCCAAGGCCCCACCTTAACTTGAGGCTCCCATTCGTTTGGCCTTTGCGTTCCTCACCGCAACAGTTCTAGGCGCGTCGGGGAGGGGGGCGGGAATAAAGTTTTTCCAACCTGGTCTGGGAGAGGGCTGTATGGGGAGGACTCTCCCAGCTCCAGACTACAAGGTGGGCTGGACCGCACGTGCCCCTTCGGCTTCACGGCCGCCTCGGAGGCCCTGCTCTTCGTAGGTGCCAGCCTCGGTGCCGACCGGATGGGCTGACCCGCGCACCGCCCCCTCCCACCCCGTTCCCCATCGCGGTCCCCTCCCCCGCCTCTGGCGTGCACGGGCCCCAGCGTCTCCGGCCCCGCCAGCGCCGGGGTCGCTGCAGTCTCCGTGGCTGCCCCGGGCTCCCTCCCCAGGCGCCCCGGCCTTTATCCAGCCTGGGGAGCGCCTCGGGGGGAGCGCGGGACAGCGAGGGAGGCCGAGGCGGAGGCCCTGGGCGCCCGAGCTCTCCCAACCTGGGAGGCGGCCCCGACTCCGGGAGCCGGAACGCAGGGGAAGGCAAGGACGGGGCGGCCGACGGAGGGGCGGGAGCCGCTCATCAGCCACGCCAGTCACGTCTGGGGCCACCCGGCTGCCTTTTTCTTTCTTTCCCCCTTTGCTTTCTCCCCTCTCTCCGGTTGGCGAGGGCAAAGTGGCCGTGGCGGCGCCATGCCCGGGCCGGAGTGAGTGCGCGCGGGCGAAAATGGCGTACATTCAGGTAGGGCTGAGGCCGGGGGGCCAGGTCCGCGGTGTGGGTGAGGGGTGCCGCGCCCCCTGCGACTGTGAGCGCGCGGGAGGGAGGGCACACGGCTGCGCTGCCACAAACTTGCCTGGAGAAAAAGGGTGTCTGAGCGCAGGCTACCTGTGCAGCAGTGGGGGGTGCGCCCCAGGAGAAGAGGCTGGGGACCCCCGCACCCCGGGACGAAGGGCCCTAAGCGGACTCTTCACGCGCGCCCTCGCCTCCTGGGGAAGGAATGGGGGTGGGGCGGACTTTTCTTCTCCCTTCCCCCACCCCCTCCCTCATGCACCCCTCCCCAGGGGAGGGGCCGCGGGCAGGGCGGCCCGGGGCGCGCCAGCCGCCCGGCCCGCCAGCTGCCGTTGCCTTGGTGACGGCTCCGGCTAATTGGCCGGCGGAGGGAGCCTGTTCCGGCCAGGAGGGACAAGGACGTCGTCTCTCCCGGGCACTGGGTGCTGAGCGGTGGGGGACACACCAGAGGCGCGCTGGTGGTGTTGGGGGGCAGCCGATTACTTTGGGCCATTGCACTGGGGTCTGGGAGTTGTGGACCCCCAAGAATCCTTAGGCTGAAATAATTTACAAGCACCTTTTTTAGGGGGGGTGGTGAGGGGGCGCTGCTTGACTGAAAGACCTTTCGTCTCAATACATGGGGGGGAAGTGGCAACGGGTCAGCGCCAAGGTCATGCAGTCAGACCCGCTGAGCTGCTTGCTTCTGGGGTTGGCTCCTCTCAGCCTGGCAGAGAAGCCTCCAGGCTCCCACAATCGGGGTGCATCTGGGCTCACTTCTCCCCTCGGCTACAGCTGGGGTTGCTGCCGGTCCCCTCGTCCCCCTTTGGCTCACGCATCCCCTCATCATGTCCTTAGACTTTTCCACCTGCCAGGAACTCTGCTCTGCCACCTAGGCCATAGCCTCCCCATCCCTCTCCTGGCTTAGATTCGCTCCATTGACTTCTCTTTTATGGAATCCCTAGGTCATCTTTTCAAGTTCAATGAAGGTCACATTTACTGTTCACCTACTGTGTGGATGTTGTCGGGAGGGGCGCTGTTCGACAGTTGCTCAACAGACATTTGGCTGATCACCTACTATGTATGGGCAGTGGGGACACAGCTGAGAAAGCAGCAGGTCCCTGCCCCTCAGAGTGCACAATGCAGTGAGAAAGGAACAACGTTAGAACCGGCTTCTGCGGGTCTTAATGACTGCCTTCAAGCACAGAGTAATTAAGTGACTTGCCCAAGGCCATACAGGTGCTTAGGGGTCCTGGCGAGGCCTAAAAGGGGGGATGGTGGGGATCGGTGGGGGATTTGTTAAGCATCTGGTATGAGGATGGCCCGGTGATGTTGACTTTCCTCCTAGAACAAGGTGTTAAAACTTTTTCTGTGAAGGGCTAGATAGTAAATACTTCTTTTTTCTTGGAGGGCTGCACAACTTCTTGACTCTGGCACTAAACAGCCATAGACAGTAGTAAATTAACGGGCATGGCTATGTTTAAGTAAAAGTCTGTGGACACTGAAACTGAATTTCATATACTTTGTATGAGTCAAGAAGTATTCATCTTGAAATTTCTTTTTCAACCAAATAAAAATATACAAACCATTCTTAGCTGGAGGGCCATAGAAAAACAGGCTGCAGGCTGGATTTGGTCTGCTAGCCATAGCTTGCACCCCCTGTTCTAGAATATCTGGGTTCTCCTCCTTCCTCCTTTTTTTTCTGGCTTGAGTCATTTCTCCTCCATTGGGTCAAACACATGAAACTGAACCTCAAAGACTCGGCATGCCTGGGAGCCTCAGAGCATCTTCCCTCTCCTCTTTCTTCATCTTCCTTGGTTTCTCTTTGCCGCCCTGACAGTCACCTTGCACCTGGGCCTTGAGAAAGCTGTGTGGTTGTACCTCATTGGGGCCCCTGAGGTGGCCTTGCCTCTGCTTATCATGGTTTTAGAAATGGTTCTCTGTTGATCACTACATACCCAAGAGACACTTCCCTGTGAGCCTGGCTTGTTGTGAAAAAGCATCACTTTATCCTTGCACTTTACCATAAGCATCTGAAAGCACTATCTCATGTAAGCCCCACGAGGGCATAGCTTTTTGCTGCATTGTTCACCTCACTGCTGTATTGGCCAGGACAGTCCCCGGTGCCTAGCAGGTTCCAACTGGACTTGACAAACTGTCTGGTTCTCATAAGCCACAGAAAGGGTTCAGATATTGTGCAGCTGGGCAGGACAAAGCATTTTCATAGTGTCCTAGCTTAGCCCTTCCACTAAAGAAAAGAGGTTAACTGAGGCTCAGAGTGCCCCCCCACCACCCCTACTTGCCCAAGTCACATGATTGGCCACTGGTGAGGCCAGGACTAGTGCTTTTTCACTCAGTTTCATACCCTCCCCCTCACCCCCCTCCGTGTGATTAGTGCCCGAGACTTTGTTTCCCAAGCTGCAGTAAATCCCTTATCACTTCAAGGATTTTGAGTTTTTCATGAGCTGCGAACCACCTGTGCTGTTATTCACTTAATTTCTTTTTCTATAAATGGGCTTGCACTTTAACTTTAAAAAATAGTATGAAAAGGAAACTTTATGTCATTACCATAATAGAAAACCAGGGTCACGTGATATAAAGAGCCGGCAACAGGAAAAATAAACACAATGAGAATAATGCCACATTCTTGGATTCTAGATGGGTAGGCTGTCTCCAAGGCTCTGAGCCTGGGGTCTGCTCTCTGTTTAAAAAGGAAGGCGGGGATGGGATTTGCAACTGTTAGAAAAATGTCACATACAATGGTACCAAATTAAGACTTTCTCCTCCTCGCAAGAGAATTGAAAAAGCCAGTTAACTTTCTCTCTCTTGACTCAAAGTTCTGAGTTCTATGGGAGACTCCTCCTAACCTACCTGGTTTACTTGGCCCGTTTGGAAAGCCATTAAGACTCTCTCCCGGAAGCGGGTGGCGGGAGCCTGTGCCTTGGGAACCGGAGAGAAGAAACTGGGGTGGAGGTGGGGCTGAAGAAGGGAGGGAGCCCCTCCCTTCTTCCCGAGGACCAGACTCTGGCTTTCTTTTCTTTGGCTCCCTCTGTTTGTGGGTGGTCATATGAAGCTCCCCACCATTGGAGCAGAATTGGAAGGTAGGGCCTCGGGGAGGGCGGGGGGGGGGGCCAAGTCACATCCACGCTGTGCCTGCCTGCACGTTAGCTAATCATGTCCTTTTGGGTTGGCTTCATGGCTATTTCTGTATAGGAAGGTTTGCTCCTCTCCTGAAGTGTGGCTGCATTGGATAGCATGACTATCTATCCACCCTCTCTGATTCATAACAGCATACGGTGCAAATCAAATCGAAATGCTAAAGTTTCCCATTTATTCGGTGTTGGTTAGCCAGGAGGCTACCAGCAACCCTGAAGGTAGCAACACCTTGTTAGGAGGTCAGCTCCCTTCCCAGGATGGTAAGTGGAAAGAAGCAGGGCTTTTTTTTTTTTTTTTTTTTTTGGGTTGCTGGAATATTGCTAAACTGGTCTTGTCTCTCTCTCTCTGTCGCCCCCCTCGCCCTCTGCGCCCCTTGGCTTTACGTGGATCTCTAAAAGGGCAGTTGGAACCTTTAAACGAGGTGAGTTAATTCGGTGATTTGTTTGGTCTGGCTTCTAATCAAGAAATGCTTGCTTGTCATTTTGGAGCCTTATGTGGGGCTGCGGGGATATTGAATATTAAACAGCAACCGGATGTTGATAACGGCACAGTTTCGATCCCCTTCTACGAAAGGGAGATCCCGGTGAAAAGACGCTAGTTGATGAGATAAGTTTCCCTTCCCACCCCCTACTTATTCCATTTGATTATCTGTTTACTTTCACGTCATGAGATTATTTTTTAAAAATATTTTTGCTTTGCTTTTAAGAAGACAAAGTAATATTCATTGTGTTTTGAGAACATATTGCATAGCCCTCACGATGTTGAATAAACCACCCACATGTCAAGAAAGACGTTCACATAAACTACAAAAGAAAATACCTGCAAATATTTTGCTCGCTATTAATGGCTCGGGCGGGTTGGTGTTTGCCATCTTTGTGCCTGCAGTTGGTAAATAGAAATGGAAAACATTTTGTTCTAAGTGATCAGTGGCGGAGACAGACCTCCTGAATGTCGTTATTTCTCATCAGGGATCGGCTGCTTGTAATTTTGGGTATTTTTCCTCTTCTTCCTCCCCACCCTTTACACCTCCCCTCTTCCCCTTTCCACTGCCCACCTGCCCCAATGGCCTCAGGGTTTTCTTTCTAGAATCTCCGATCTGCTGCTCTGCAGATGGACTTGCCGGCACTGCTGTCAGAAGTGCTATGAATCCAGCTGTTGCCAGTCGAGTGAGGATGAAGTTGAAATTCTGGGACCTTTCCCTGCCCAGACTCCTCCCTGGCTGTAAGTAAAACTGCTCTGAACTTCCTGGAAAGCAATCTTAAGACCTTTCTTTTCTCTGTTTCTGCGAGGGGGTTTGGGGCACGGGAAGGAGGATTTGGGGTGTGAAAGGGGGAAAGGCTGAGTTTCCATCGACCTCTTAGTTGCTGATGGGATGTGCTCTGTGCCTCATTGCGTTTGGCAAGCTGGTGAGACCAGCTGGGGGTGGGGCTTCAGTTTAGCTGGTTTCACATAGGGCCTTCTGAGATATGAACTGTGTAATGCTAAGCATGTGGGCACTTTTAATCACGTTGAGTGTCGTTCCAAGCAGAAAAAGAGATCTGTGAGCATCTGTATTCTTCAAGGGATGTCCAAATGCTAAAGGTTTCAATCCAAGTCCGTATGACAAACTGTCCTAGCACCTGGCCCGTGCCTGGCTCATACTGGATGCTCAGTGAGTATTTGGTGTGGGTAGCATGAACAAACAAGTGCCTCTCTGCTGGTTTGAGCAGGAACTTCAGAAACAGGGAAGCAGAAAAGAACCTCCAGTCGCCATCGTGTCCTCCTTCGCTGTTTATGTTCTCTCTGGCATCTTTCGTTTTATTTCCAATTCGTTCTCCTCCCGCGCCTGCATACAACATCTCCATCTGCCAGTCGCTCAGATATTTTGGGAACGCAGTTTTGAAGCTTCTCAGCCACGTGTCTGGTCCACCTCTCTGTGGCTGGGAGAGGAATGTGGCCGGAGAGTCTGGGTTGAGTCTAGAGGGCCAGGGCCTGGGAATCATCAAGTGCCACTTCTCATGATACAGAGGGGAGGCTCAGAGAGGTGGGAAGACAGTGTGAGGGCCCACAGCTGGAGCCTCAGTGGGGATCCAGTGCTGTCTCAGCTAAATCCTTGGGCTAAGATTCCAGAAGCTTCTGGCGCCCCATCTTTCCCTCCAAGTTGGGGGTCATGCCTCAGTCCTCTTATTTTCTTAGAAGCAAGTATCAAATATTTCCATAGCAAAATGGCTCTGTGTCAGGCTCTGTGAGTTCAAATCCTATTTCTCCTACTTTTTTCTAGTTCTGTTCCCTTGGGCAAGTTGCTTGATCTCTCTGTGCCTTGATTTCCCATCTGTCAAATGGGGATGATAAAAAGAATAGTATTTATCTTATAGAGTGGTTGTGGTGATTGCATGAATTAGTGTATGGAAAAGTACCTAAGGATGGTTGATACCTTGTTGGCAATCATAGACGTAAGTGATTCTTTTTACCCTATTCTGGGTTTCCCCATCTGTAAAGTAGGAAAAGTAATAGAACTTACTTTATAGGGTCGCTGTTGAGAGTAATGAGATATGCATGTAACATGCTGAGCACAGTAGTAAGTATTCATCTCTATTATTATTAGGTGTTGATAGAGATTCTTTAAACTGATAAAGGTAATGTTAAGGAACCTTCCATTACTCACAGGTTGTAGCCTGAATCCTGCAGGTGTGCATAGAGTTGAGATGTTTGGTGAAACCAACTCGTTAATCAAGGGATCATTCCCATTTTCCAGTGACAGAGGTTGGCTCAGCCCATCTGGTGTCTTTAAAGCCATGCTCAGAAGAATTCCAGCTCTGTTACGGCAGGGCTGTCTTGTTCATTCCAAAAAATAGCTGTTTGACCAACTGACTAACCTGCAGGCGGAAATTGAGTCCTGAAAGTACCAGTCATGCTATCGAAAAGTTAATCTCAGTTTCTTTGGTGGTTTTTTTCTAGAGGTTGCCCTACAAGGCTAGATAGAGTCCTGTTCCCATGCTCAGGGGATTTAAACTCTAGTATAGGAGATACAGCAGGTATATAAGTTCAGTTTGTGTATTCACACCTTGCACACTCATATGACAGTCTTGCATAGAGTTCTGTTATGGAAAAATCCTGGGAGAATGACTGCAGGCATAGCTGGATCCAGGGGCTCAAATGATGTCGTGGGCGTGCATGTACGTGCTCTCACTCTCTTTCTTTCTGTTTCTTCTGTTTTGGCCTCATTCTTTTTTTTTTTTAATTGTATAGCTACTTTATTTATTTATTTATTTATTTTTGGCTGTGTTGGGTCTTCGGTTCGTGCGAGGGCTTTCTCTAGTTGCGGCAAGTGGGGGCCACTCTTCATCGCGGTGCGGGGACCGCTCTTCATCGCGGTGCGCGGGCCTTTCACTATCGCGGCCCCTCCCGTTGCGGGGCACAGGCTCCAGACGCGCAGGCTCAGTAGTTGTGGCTCACGGGCCCAGCTGCTCCGTGGCATGTGGGATCTTCCCAGACCAGGGCTCGAACCCGTGTCCCCTGCATTAGCAGGCAGATTCTCAACCACTGCGCCACCAGGGAAGCCCTGGCCTCATTCTTAAGCTTAGTTTTTTCTCTGCCTCATTTTTAACAGCAGCAAATGTATCAGGAAAGGCTCTCATTGCCCTGGCTCGGGTCGTGTGCCAATCACTTGATCCAGTCACTTTTGCTTGGAGGAAAAAGTGCTGGGATCATTCCTGGGTTTCTTGACCATCCTGGAACCAGGGAAAGGGTTATTCCACCTGAAACACATGAACTAGTAAGCTAGTCAAACAGGGGTTGGCAAACTTTTCCAGTAAAGGGCTAGATAGTAAATATTTTAGCCTCATGGGCTTAGTTTCTGTTGCAGCTACTCACTTCTATCCTTGTAGTACAAAAGCAGCCATGGACAGTTCATTAGTGAATGGGCATAGCTGTGCTCCAATAACACTTCTACAAAATCAGGCAGTGGATTTGGCCCTGTAGTTTGCAGACCTGGGTAGTAAACAGTTTGGATGCTGTGACTGGATCCAGGGTGGACAAACGCCACGAATCGGGGAGATCATAGAAAACGAGCCTGCGAGCTTAGGTCGTGTAGGGTCTCAAATGCCAGATTAAGGAATTTGGATTTTCTTCTGAACCAGAGTAGACCCCTGATAGACATTAAAAATCACAGCCTGGTATCTGTTTGCCCCAGATGCTGAGTGTTACAGATGCACGGCCACTGAGTTGGAGGATAGTTTTGCTTTGCCCAGGCTGCTGACCCTTTGTACAAGCAGGGGATTTTTTCTGGGGTGGGACCCTCAGGGAAGACACTTGTTTTGGTTATGCCACAAGCAGAGAAGTGGGCAGGAACCTTCCAGCAGAGCCAATACACCACACAGCTTCAGGAGGTGCCCTTCACGTGGTGGTCATTATGAATGGGACCACCTAGAGTAGTGCAGTGTACAGTCTGAGCAGCTGTACATGACCTTCGTGCTTCCTAAGATGACCCAGGTCTTCCTTGAATCCTGGGCAGCAGTGAGTACATTTTTGACTGTCAATATCATGCAAAATATTAAGAGAAATCTGTAAAGGGGAGGTAGGTTAAATCCTTCAAAAAGAGAATTTACAGCTTCTGCTTTCCTCACATTTATTTACCAAGCAGGCAGTTGCATGTTATCAAACAGGCAGGGAGTAGAAATGTCAAGTGTACAGGCTTTGTAGGGCTGTTCCTACTGTGACATTTGAACCAAGAACCACAGAACATGCCTCTCTGTGGGGTGGCATGTGGCAGATGAGCTGGCCCTTTGTGTGTGTGACTTTGGGGGGACACACCATTAATTGTCACATATGCTTCCATCATGTGGGTCCCCCAGCTTTCTTGGGCTGGGCTGGGCTGGTGAGGGTCAGAAAAATGGTACAATCCGACTGGTTCCTTTTGGGGCAGTGCCAGAAAGACCCTCACTGAAGAGTGAATTAGGTTATTTCTTTGTCCAACAAGCATGTGTTGAGTACCTACTAAGTGCAGGGCTCTTACAGGCCTCCCAGGGGATGCCCAGCTCTGTAGTGTGGGGCATGTGATCCGGAGTCTGGTACGGCTGGATTCCACTGGGGTTCTGCCATTTCACAGTGGTGCAGGTCAATTCTCCATCCCTCCCTCCACCCTACTGGGGCCTCCATTTCCCTGTCTGTAAAGGGGGTGGGGGTGGTTCATAACGACTAACTCCTGTATTGTTTCAAGGATGAAATGATGGTTCATACAGAGCATTTAGCACAGTGCCTGGCACATAGTAGGTGCTCAGCACCTGGCACTTTTGATCATAGTAAGTACAGATCCCACTGTTAAGATCTGTACCCTGTTATGGGAGGAGTGACAAGGCGTGCACTCAGATCAGAGTGACACAAGGTAAGTCAGGTAAGAACCACTGGAAAGGTGTATTCATTCACCCATTCACTGAAAAAAATAAATCAGAGCACCCCAAGCATGCCAGGTGCCGTGCTGGGGCAAGGAGGGCAGTGGTGAATAAGGCACATACTGCCCCTGCCTGCGTGGAGCTATGGCTTAGTGTCAGATGCAGAAGATAAGCAGGCAGGCCACACTGAAGAAGAGTTATGTGCTGAGGTGGGAAAAAGAAGGTGCAGGGATAAGGACTGACGGGGGTGGGAGGAGGTGACGGGACAGGGTGGGGCCTCTCTGAGGAGGTGCTACTGCAGCTGAGATCTGAATGATGAGGAGGAACGAGACAGGTGACGGGGGCAGGAAGAGCATTCCAGGCGGAAGGAACAGAGGGCACGGAGGCTTGATGGTTGCAGAAGGGACAGGGGTGGGCTGGGCATACACTGCTACCGTGTCTGAGAGGACTCAACCAAGGCTTCAGGAAGCAATGGCATTTAAGCTGATCCCTGAAGACTGATGGGACTTCACAGGTGGAGGCAGCGGCCTCGGTGAGGTATGACAGCCGGGAAACAGGCCATGCAGGTGGAGGGGCCCCAGTGGCCGTCACATTTTGGTCCTGCCTTCCTTGGGAGATGCTGCTACTTTCATTCACGGGAGAGAGAGAAGAAGGATTGATCTAGCATGATCGCATCTCTGTGCTCTCCCCTGCTCCCTTCCACGCCCCACATTTCATCTGCTCCATTCTCCTTTTACAGACCAGGAGCTGGAGGCAAGGACTGGGCGTTTCGCCCCGTAATGTGCCCGTTTGTCCTGGCTGGGACCCTAGCTTTGGAGGAACATCAGATCTGTCTCATGTCATGCACAGGCTACATCTGCAGACCTTATAGAATTTGAAAGTTGCATTTTTCAAGACTAGTTTCGCCTCAGGTTTAAATGTCAAGTTGGGGGATGCAGTCTTGAAGGTATTGGTCTACGGCCGTGATGGCTGAGGGGCTTGCTATCGGCAGCATCAATCTCATGGCCACTTTGCAAGCTGTCTCCCCTCTCCTTCCCCCTCCCAGCGTCCTTAGTAGCTATGTGAGTATTGGGGGATCTTAAAACCACCTCTGCTGTAATAACATCAATTAAAATGTATTGAGCACTTACCTGCAACATACCAACCACTGTTCTAAGCATTTTATATATGTTAACTCAGTGTTCACAGCAACTGGGTAAGGCAGGTACTATTATTAGTCCCATTTTACAGATGGGGAGACCGAGGCACAGAGAGAGGGAGGGACTTGCCTTGAGCTAGCTCTTAATTACTACCTTGTACCGCCGCCCCCCGAAGTGCTTTCCATTTTTTCAGCATTTCTCATCCTTATTGGGAGCACATTGAGTTGTGGCTGCTGCTAATTCGCAGCTGTTTCTACACATCAATATGTTGTTCTTAAATCACTGATTCTCAGGGCCATTTTGTAGCCGTAGCCCTGCCATTCTAAGAAACTTTGAGTGACATTGTTATAGGATATACTTTTTTTTTTTTAATTTATTTTTGGCTGTGTTGGGTCTTTGTTTCTGCGCGAGGGCTTTCTCTCTAGTTGTGGCAAGCGGGGGCCACTCTTCATCGCGGTGCGCGGGCCTCTCACTGTCGCGGCCTCTCTTGTTGAGGAGCACAGGCTCCAGACGCGCAGGCTCAGTAGTTGTGGCTCACGGGCCTAGTAGCTCCGCGGCATGTGGGATCTTCCCAGACCAGGGCTCGAACCCGTGCCCCCTGCATTGGCAGGCAGATTCCCAACCACTGCGCCACCAGGGAAGCCCTAGGATATTTTTTTAAGATGTTACAGACACAGTGACTGTTGAAATAGCGGGACACTTCTTACCAAAAGCCACTTGCAGAAGTTCTGATGCATATAAACAGCCACATTCTCCCTTCCAGACTGAAGATTGACAGGTCTTGTCTTGGTTTAGTCAAAGTGGCGCCCTCCGTGTGGCAATATCCTGAATAAGTTTACATATCCCTCCCCCAACCCCAACCTCAGCTTTGAAATTATGCAAATTCTTGGCAGATTGTTCTAAATTGGGAAATATTCATTTATATCATTTCACATTTTGTGCAACAAGCAAGACGTTATTGAGAGTTAACGGCTATTGAGAGTTTATTTCAAATTTGCATTATTCCAAGTTGCATAAACTGGGTCTGAGAGAAGTTTCGTCATGGGTCTGTCTCCCACGGGACAGAGATGCCAGTCCCTGGGGATTCTCTGACAATCACTGAGACCTCCTCTCTCCTGCAGGTTGGCCAGCCGGAGCAGTGACAAGGACGGGGACTCTGTCCACACAGCCAGTGAAGTCCCGCTGACCCCACAGACCAACTCCCCAGATCGGAGATGCTCGTCCTCAGACACATCTAAGTCTACGTACAGCCTGACCCGGCGGATTTCAAGTAAGCCTCTCTGCCGTGACTGTCAGGGGTCTTGGCTCGAGCAAGCCTTGCTGCTCAGCTGCCACTCAGGGTCCATGAAGTACACCCCCGTTATCTGGGTCCCCAGGACAAGTGGAGAAAGCTGGCATTCCCAGACACTCAGGAGCGTGCCCGGGAAAGACGTGAAGGACAGAGTCATCTCTGGGGAGGGGGTGGAGTGGTGTGACAGTCCAGGAGACAAGATGACAGATAATGGCAGTGTGACAAAAGAGGGCATCACACCTGATTTCTTCCAAGTTCAGTAAGAAGCGATCATTTTGATTGATTTTTGTAGTATTGATCACAAGTTCCATAGAGTTGGCTCAGTTGATGACATTGTCAGCATATATCATTTCGGACCCCGAAAGGCAAGTGTTAGTTACCATGTTACACAGCAGGGCTTGCAAATTCAAGTGACTTCAGGGGCCAAATGGATTGTGTCAGTGACTGAGTGCAGAGGGTTGGAGAGAGAGAAATATCACCCTAATGCAGTGACAAATGGCAGCCGACTCTTGGCCTTGTACTAGGGCAGGGTGGGGATTGGGGCCAGTTAGGAAGCTAATGTCTCATTGAACGGGGGCAGCTACTACTCAGCTCTTGCCGTGTGGGATTGTATTGCCTGATCTTTGGAAAGAGAAACTGGCAGTCTGGGTTTTTATATGAAACTTCCTTACTTTTAAACCCAAACAGAATGTACCTCTGGGTTGAATGTGGCCCTCAGGCCACTCAGTTTGTCCACTCTGATGTATAACCTGTGTGTTTGACCAGATGGCATGATGTGGGTGGGGAGGAGAAAGCCCAGAGACTCCCAACCTCCTGTCACTCCCCAAATGGACCTCCTCTGTCTCGTTCAGCTGATGTCTGAAATTCACTGAACAGGGAAAAAGCTTAAATTCATGAAACTAATCCACTCAGTTGGAAATGATTGATGTCCGATCTTTCCCGGGAGTAGGTGGGGAAGAAGAAGGAAGTAAAGTTCAAGGGCTTGAAATAGTGAAACGGAGGGGATGTCGGGCTTCTGTAGCCTCAGTCTTTCCGTCTGTAGAATGAGAGGGCTGCCCTACCCCGCGCTGTGCCCTACAGCGACCACCACCCACACGCGGCTGAGCTGAGATGCCCCGCACCTGTTACATACCCAGTGGATTTTGAAGCCAGTGTGAAAAGGAGAATTTATAGTGTCTCACTAAAATGTTTTTATATTGAGTGCATATTGAAATGATTGTATTTTGGATATATTGGGTTAAGTAAAATACTAAAATTAATTTTACCTGTGTCTTTGTAGTTTTAAAAAATTGTGGCTACCAGAAAATTTTAAGTTACCTTTGTGGCTTGTACATCTGTATCTGGCTCGCATTTATTTTCTCTTGGATGGCGCTAGTCTAGATGACTCCTAAATCTCGTGCCCAGTTCTATACAGAGATGACTGCATTTAGCACACATTTATCAGAGAGTGCAGCCACGCACCGGCAAAGGCTCGTGATTTTAGCCAGCAAGACAGGCTTTGGGCACTTAACAAGATGCCATGAAAAGACAAATACTGATCCTACTAATACGAGGCACCTCATAATCAAACTCCTAAGCCCTGAGAGTAGAATATGTACCAGGGGGAGCTGGGACCAGGCAGGCGTTGGTTTCACTTATGCCAGATGAGTAAGTTCTAGAGATTGACTGTCCAGCAGAGTGCATAAAATTAACAGTACTGTATGGAATACTTAAAAAAGAGGGTAGATCTTATGTCCTTACCCCACACATAAAATTAAATAAATAAAGAAGGCAGGAGGAAACTTTTGAAGGTGATGGATACGTTTATGGTATAGATGGTGGTGACGGTTTCATGGGTGCATACTTATCTCCAAACTCATCAAGTTGTGTGTATTAAATATAGACAGGTTTTTGTATGTCAATCATGCCTCAATTAAGTGCTTTAAAAATGGAAAAAGAATGCCATGAGCTCATTGCTAGAATAGAGGGATGAGCAGAGATTGGAATGATGAACCTGGGAACAGTGAACTCTGCTGCTTGCCGGGGAGAGGTACCCCGTAAGTGACGAGGTGTGAATGTGATCCTTGAAGATGGGTCATAGCTACCATTTAGTGCCTCTTAACCACGTGCACGTTCTGTGCTGAGCCCTCTCTGTGCATTGCTCAGTGAATCTTCACCGCAGTCTTTGAGATGGGTGCTGTGATTGACTCCATGTTTCAGATGGGAAAACCGAGTGTGTAAAATGTGCCCAGAGTCACATGGCTCATTACTAGAGAGTCACACTCACTGGGAAGTAGCCGGGTTGGAATTTGACTCAGGCACTCTGGCCCCAGAGCCTATTCTGTGAAAGTGGAGGCAGTATAGGGTAATGGTTAGAGCCAGACTCTGGGGCCAGACAGGTGGGGCTTGACTCCTGGCTCCTCCTCTTACTAGTTGTGTGACCTTTGGCGAGTGACTTAAAGTTTCCGTTTCCTCATCTGTAAAGTGGAGATAACAGTCACTGGCTAATACCTTGTGAAGATTAGATGACTGGATATACGCAGTGCAGTTAGGGCAGTGCCTGGCGCTTAGCTGCCGTGATGATGGCGATGGGGATGGCTGTACCGCCGGGCTGCCTCCCATAGAGTAAATAAGAGGATTTCTGGGAGTGGAGAGCACCTGGCAAAGAGCATCATGAAGCAGAGCGAACAGTGTGAGAATCCGGGAAATGTCATCAGTCTCACAGATCGGCCCAGGTCCGGTCCGGTACTTGGTGTGATGTTCATTGTTATTTCTGATGGGTGTGTAGGTCTAGATTCCAGACGACCCAGCTCCCCACTCATCGATATTAAACCCATCGAGTTCGGCGTTCTCAGCGCCAAGAAGGAGCCCATCCAGCCCTCGGTGCTCAGACGGACCTATACCCCGGATGACTATTTCAGAAAGTTCGAGCCCCGCCTGTACTCCCTCGGCTCCAACAGCGACGACGTGGACTTTCTGACGGACGCAGAGATCCTGTCCAAGTACCAGCTGGGCATGCTGCACTTCAGCACCCAGTACGACCTGCTGCACAACCACCTGACGGTGCGCGTGATCGAGGCCAGGGACCTGCCACCTCCCATCTCCCACGACGGCGCGCGCCAGGACATGGCGCACTCCAACCCCTACGTCAAGATCTGCCTCCTGCCAGACCAGAAGAACTCCAAGCAGACCGGGGTCAAACGCAAGACCCAGAAGCCCGTGTTCGAGGAGCGCTACACCTTCGAGATCCCGTTCCTGGAGGCGCAGAGGAGGACCCTGCTTCTGACTGTGCTGGACTTTGATAAGTTCTCACGCCACTGTGTCATCGGCAAGGTGGCCGTGCCTTTGTGCGAGGTCGACTTGGTGAAGGGCGGACACTGGTGGAAGGCGCTGATTCCCAGTTCTCAGGTAAGGGGTGGGTTGGCAGCGTCTCCTCTTGGGAGCTTTTTAAAAAATGATTATTTTTATCTCAGTATTTAACTTTTTTTTTTTTTTTGCATTTTTAAAACCTTTGGTTTTTTAAATAATTTTTGACTCCCAAGAAGTTGCAAGAACAGTACAGAGAGTCCTGTGTATTCTTCATCCAGCTTCCCCGATGATAAATCTGATACGATCCGAGTGCATTAGCGATACCAGAAAACTGATGTTGGTAACTAAACTACAGACCCTATGCAATTTTTCACCAGTTTTCACGTGCACTGCCCTGTGTGTGTGTGTGTGTGTGTATGTGTGTGTGTATGTGTGTGTGTGTATGTGTGTGTGTATGTGTGTGTGTGTATGTGTGTGTATGTGTGTGTGTGTATGGTGTGTGTGTGTATGGTGTGTGTGTGTGTATGGTGTGTGTGTGTATGGTGTGTGTGTGTATGTGTGTGTGTATGTGTGTGTATGTGTGTGTATGTGTGTATGTGTGTGCGCGTATGTGTGTGTGCGTATGTGTGTGTGTATGTGTGTATGTGTGTGTGTATGTGTGTGTGTGTATGTGTGTGTATGTGTGTATGTGTGTGTATGTGTGTGTGTATGTGTGTGTATGTGTGTGTGTTTGTGTGTGTGTGTGTGTGTGTGTGTGTGTGTGTGTGTGTGTGTAGTTCTATGAAATTTTATCATGTGTATGGGTTCATGCAGCCACCACTGCCCTGGGAGCTCTTTGTCATTGATGCTGGGTTATTTACTAAGGAGAGTGATTGTCCAGGGAATGAAGCCATCAGTCATTTTGACTTTCAGAAATTGATTTGGGAAAAATAAAATGAAGGCTGAAGAACGGGATGATAGATGGATGTTCTTCAGGCAATTGTGAGATTAGCCTCCTTCCCTCCTCCAGCCCGGGGAAGGGCAATTGGCTGCTTGGGGAGCCACCCATGGACCAGGTTGTCTCACCGGGGGGCTTTTAGGGTCCCTCCCTTGGGCATTCTGTGGGCTGGAGGACAGCAGTGCCCCCACTGGGGGTGGAAAGATATGAGGGGAGTGTATGGGAAGGAAAAAACCCCACCAGTTGGAGGCTGGTCTAGACCATCCACGCGGGGACAATGATCCTGGGTAATGCAGATGGGATTATTTTGCATCAGATACATCAAGGTGCTTCTGTAAATTTATTTATTTATTTATTTTGGGCTGCGTTGGGTCTTCATTGCTGTGCGCGGGCTTTCTCTAGTTGCGGCGAGCGGGGGCTTCTCTGCGTTGTGGTGCGTGGGCTTCTCATTGCAGTGGCTTCTCTTGTTGTGGAGCACAGGCTCTAGGTGCATGGGCTTCAGTAGTTGTGGCATGCGGACTCAGTAGTTGTGGCGCACGGGCTTATTTGCTCCACGGCATGTGGGATCTTCCCGGACCAGGGCGCGAACCAGTGTCCCCTGCATTGGCAGGTGGATTCTTAACCACTGTGCCACCAGGGAAGTCCCCAAGGTGCTTCTAAAGCTGAGCTCTGCTAGCCAGGGATTTGATGAGATAGCATCACATTTGGGGTGCAGGTGTTAAACATGAGGACTGGAGGGGCTATTCCACTGTGTGTGTGTGTGTACACATCTTCAAAGCTATCACTCTCTTAGTTTGGATTCCCCAAGAAAAAGAAGACCCTGAGGCAGGGGAAGTCATTTAATAGGGAGGTGACACCAGAGGAAACACCAGGAGGGGGTGGGAAAGTCGCATGAAGGGTGCAGTTATTGAGCCGACCACCACTGTGGGTGACTGGAGCTGAAACCTGCTGGGGGATCTGGGAGCCAGTGTCAGACACACACCTAAGAGCCTTTCCACCTAAGGGGTGAGGGAGCCGGGGTCTTTGTACAGCACCTCCTATCAGCCACTGAATGAGGGCTGGGGTATGGGGAGGTTCATTTCCTGGTATTTCTGTCCTGTTACGCTGGCAGATACAGAGACTTTTGACATCCACAAATGCAAAAAAAGTGCAGGAGCTGGCAGGCTGAAGTGGTCACGGTCAGGAGAAGGTGGGCACGATGTTGGCAATGTCTGCTGTAATCCCAAATCCTCTTTCCCGTCACACGATCAGGATATATTTGGTGCTTTCTGTGTATCCTCCTCGATATTTGATATCACTCGGTTTTCAACTGGCAAGAAAATTATGTTGAAAGAGGGAGACCCACCAGACAAAATAAATTCCAAATTGCCAGCTCCACTCTTCACATCACACATCACATCACACATGCCAGCTCCACACTTCACATCACATGGAAGGCCCCGGAGGTAGAGAATCTGGACATCCCCATACCTTGGCTCTTTTAGGTCTTGGCTGAAAGGTTACCTTGCCTGAAGTGGAAAGTCTTCCTGGCCCATCTGCCCTGGTTTGGTTTTTCTGAAAGCTGAGGCCAAGGCAGGGGCCTGGGTGCAGATCGTTAATTTAGGAGGTGATCCCAGGAAGCAGGAGTGAGGGCTAAGGAGGAGACAGGGAAGGAGGGAACGTCAAAGTCAGTGGTGGTTCTGAAGGTTGCCATTCTGGAACTGGGATGGGCGTGGACCCCATCCTAGCACAATGGCCAGGTGGGCTCCCGAAACCTCACAGAAGGGCTGGGGCAGAAAAGAGAAGGAGCCCAGGTGTGCTGGGGTGCCCCAGGTGTGCTGTCTCTGCCTGAGCTGAGACCTCGCCCAGACAGGACCATGGGAGCATTTGTGTCAGATGCCCGGGCACTCCCTGTCCCCTTCTCTTGCTTTATTTTTCTCTATGGCACTTGTCATCATCCAGTAGACCGTACATTTTATGGTCTGCCTCCCCTGCTAGTATGTGAACCCTGTGAGGGCAGTGACTTCGGTCTATGTGTTCACCGCTCCCTCCCCTGCTCCTGGAACAGTGCCTGGCAGGTGGTGGTCCTCAGTAATATTTATTGAATGAGTGGAGGATGGAGGAAAGAAGGATTCCCAAAGTAAATTTCCTTCTTCCCTCCCTCCCCCCTTCCTCCCTTCCTTCTTCTTTCTCATGTAAAGAAAGGCTCATGGAAATTGAGAGAAGAATGGACTCATATCTGCTATCTCAAGCTTGCTCTGGAATTTATACTCTTTGAGTGGGAAGGTCAGCTGTCTGCAGTTGGGGTCCCGAGAAGCAGAGCTTGAGATAGGATTTCAGTGTGGATTAGTTTCCTTAGGGCTGCTGTGACAAAGCACCACAAATTGGGCGGCTTAAAACTACAGAAATTTATTGTCTCAGAGTGTGGAGGCTTTAAGTCCAAGATCAAGGTGCTGGCAGAGCCGTGCTTCCTCTGAAACCTAGAGGGGATCCTTCCTTGCCTATTTCTAGCTTCTAGTTGTTGGCAGTCTTGGCTTAGAGCTGCATCAGTCTCATCTCTGCCTCCCCCTCACATAGCCTGCCTTCTCTCTGTGTGTGTCTGTGTCTTTTCTTGTAAGAACATCAGTCATGCTGGATTAGGGGCCCACCCTATTCCAGGATGACCTCATCTTCAATAATCACATCTGGAACGACCCTATTTCCAAATAAGGTCACATTCTGAGGTACTGGGGGCTAGGAGGTCAACACACCTTTGGGGAATACAGTTCAACCCAAAATGGGACGCAAGAGAAAACCCTTCAGGGGTGGGTGTGAAGTGGTCTAGATGAAGGGTGACAGCCAAGCGAGGCTGAGCCTCAGCCTGGTGTGTGGTGGGGAGGGGACTCCGGGTCCTGGATCTCATTGCAGCATTTCCTCCTTCAGACAAGGGAGCCGGCCAGCCCACATTGTCACTCATTGGCGGGAACGTACTGGGAAATCCGATTTTCAGCCGGGCAGCCCTGGGCCTCCCTGAAGCCTCTATACTGTGGAACAGTGGTTCTGAACAGGGACAGTTTTGGTCCCAGGACATTTGTCAGTGCTGGGAGACGTTTTGGGTTTGGTGGATGGGAGAGTGCTGCTGGCCTCTGGTGGGTAGAGACTATAGAGGCTGCTAAATATCCCGCAATGCACAGGATAGACCCTACAACACAGAATTATCTGGCCCAAGATGTCTGTAGTGCTGAGGGTGAGAAAGCCTGCTGTGGGGTGAAGGGGAGGATGCAGGTTGGGGGGACGGAGCAGGGTCTGCGATGACAGGCAAGACGGGAGCTGGGCTGTTCCCTGTTGGGGAAGGAGGGTTTTCCAGGGAGAGACAGTTGTCAGGGGTCGGGTTTGGGCCAAGGGGAAGATGATGTGAGGGGCAGATCTCCAGGTAGCTGCTTTGCTTTTCATTCCAAACGTGAAAAAGGAGATACCGGTTTTGAACAAAAATCCACATCAAGCAAAATAGGCCTGCACTGGAGACAGAAAACGAAATCCTCACAGAGTACGCCCAGGCCGTTAGGTTGGCCATCACCGCTGATTTCCATTGGAGGCAGGCGTCTGCCTTCACCAGAGCCCTCCGAAGATGCAGTTGCGTGGGCGGGGGGTGGAAGCGGTTTCTCGTTTTCAGCCTGACTTCGCGGTATACGGGTCAGAGCAACTCTGAAGGTTTATTAGTTCTACGGTCTCTGCCGTGGAGACCCCGTGGGGACCTATAGGTTGCTGGCTTGTAGGGCCAGCATATAGGCATCTTCTGGCTCACGGCAGAATGTCCCAGTTGTTTTGTGCCTTTGAACATTGTGTCTTTGATCTTGACATTCAGGAAATTAGCAGCTAATGGATCTACTGCAGATTTTTTGGTCACATTGAGAACGCTGGGCCAAAAGATAATGGAAATGAAGACATAGAAATAACGAAGTGTGTGGTGTGATTGATGTGGTATGAAGTTATAGTGGCCGCTGAGAGAAATTCTCTCATCCAAGTGGATTGAAGTGAATTGATACTTTGGCCATTTAGAGGTGAAATCCATGTAGTCTCAACTCTTTTTTAAAAAATTATTAATAATTGTGACAAAATACACATCACATAAAATTAACCATCTTTCAGTGGTATTGAGTACATACCCACACGTCATCACCCCCCACCCATATCCAGAACTCTTTTCATCTTGCAAGAAATGAAACTCTGTCCCCATTAAACAGTAGCTCCCCACACCCCACTGGCCCCAGCCCCTGGCAACCACCTCTCTACTTTCTGTTTAACTACTTTGGGTACCTCATATAAGTGGAATGACACAATATTTGTCTCTTTGTGGCTGGTTTATTTCACTTAGCATAATGTCCTCAAGGTTCATCCATGTTGTAGCATGTGGCAGGATTTCCTTCCTTTTGAAGGCTGTGTAATATTCCATTGTGTGGATAGACCACGTTTTGTTTGTTTTTTCATGTGTCCATTGATGGATGCTTGGTTGCTTCCACGTTTTGGTTATTGTGAATAATGCTGCTATGAACATGGGTGTGCAGTTATTTCTTCAACCTTTTTTTGAGCCAGAAAAATATTCAGGATGAAGGACGTTCATTTTCTCCTGAGATCCTGTGGTTTGGGGAAGGAAGGGGGAGGGAGGTGGAAAGAGCAGAGGTCCCGTGGGCATGCCAGAACCTCACAGAGCATTAGGAGGAACCAGAGTTCTTGTTCTAGCCCTTTCACTAGTTCCCTTGTGACTGGAGTCATGTAACCTCGTAGGTCTTGGTTTGCTCGTGTCAAGTGGAGACATGGTACCTGCTGCCCGCTCCCTTGCAGTGCATCTCTAGGGCTATAAACTCTTCTCAGGAGAAAGTAGCTTCTGGCTGTGAAAGTCCCTCGAATTGAGGAAAATTACAAATGTACTGTACATTATAAATATACAATAAAAATATTGTACATATATAAACCAGCCATTTATTTAGTCAATGAATATTTGCTAGGTGATTGTCATGTTCTAGGGGCTGGGGCTACTAATTTCTCTCTGAGTTTCCTGAGTGTCTACCATGAGCCAAGCAATGTTCTACATGTGCTCACTTGTCTGTCTTCACAAGGGCCCGTTTTACAAAGTGGGGAAACTGGGCAGAGAGAAGTTAAGTAATCTTTCTGTGCTGAGTGGTAGAACTGAGGCTCTTTGGCTTAAAAAGTGATGTACCATAACCAAGACATTAGACTGGTTCTCTACAGCAAGCAAAACAGAGCCCCTGCCCTCCTGGAGCTTACATTCTAGTGGACGGAGATACTCAGTGAATGAATTAACACATCATGCCTGTTGGCATTGTCTCTGCCAGGAGGAGAAATAAAGCAGGATAAGGGGCTGGAGAGGGGTGGCTGAGTGGTGAGAGTGGAGAAGCTGTTCTAGGTGGGTGAGGAGATGGCATTTAAGTAGAGAGCTGGAAGGGTTGAGGGAGTGAGCCTGGAGGATGTCCAGGGGAAGAGCATTCCAAACAGTGAGTACAGGACGTGCAAAGGCCCTGAGGCAGAGTGTGTTGAAGGCTGGTGGAGAGTGAGTGAGGGGAGAGCAGCAGGAGTTGAGGTTGAACTGGCTTAAAAGGCCCCATCACATTGATCTTGTAGGCTGAGGTAAAGACTTGGATTTTATTCCTAGGGGTGACGGGAAGCCTTGGAGTATTTTGAGAAGGAGGGGTGACCCAGCCAGGCTGCCTGGAGAGAACTGTTCCTGGGGGACCCACAAGTACATATTTCCAAAATGTATAAAGAACTCCGACTAACATAACACTGTAAAGCAACTATACCCCAATTAAAAAATGAAAGAAAAAAAAAAACCTCCAATGACTCAAAAATAAAAGACAAAATCCAATTTTTAAACGGGCAACAATTTTGAACAGATGTTTCACAGAAGACTCATGCAAATGGTCTAAAAGCACATAGAAAAGTGCTCAACTTCATTATCCATCAGAGAAATGCAGGTTAAAACCTTAGTGAGATACCACTACAACCCGCCTACCAGAATGTCTAAAATCACAAAGACTGACAACATCCAATGTTGCTGAGGATGTGGAGCCACTGGAACTCTCAGGCAGTGCTGTGGGTATATCATGTGATGTAACCACTTAGGAAGAAATTCTAGTGGTTTCTTGTAAAACTAAACAGATATCTACCCCACGATCCAGCAGTGCCACTCCAAAGAGAAATGAAAACGTTATGTCCACACAAAAACTTGTACATGCATATTCAAAGAAGCTCTACATGTAATAGCCCCAAACTAGAAATTGCCCAGGTGTCCATCAACAGAATAAAGGATAACAAACTATGGTATATTCACATAATGGAATGTTATTCATCAATAAGAAGGAAAAAGGACCAATACAGCATGGATGAATGTCACAAACATTATGCTAAGTAGAACATCCTGCTGACAACCATTGTGAGAAATAGAAGTCAGACCCAAGAGAGCCCATATAGATGATTGCATATATATAAAGTTCAAGAAACAACAAAACTAAACTATGGTGAAAAATCAAAACAGTGGCTGTGACTGGGGAAGAGGATTGACTGGAAAGGGGCCAAACGGAAGTTTCTAGACTAATAGTGATAGGGCGTTGGATACACAGGTGTATGCATTTGTCAAACTCATCACTTAAGGTTTGCACATTTCATTGCATATAAATTTTATCTGAAAAATAAAAGAGCCATAAACATCAAATTCTGGTTAATGATATGCCTGCTGAAGTGTTCAGGTCACTCGTGCCTGCAACTTACTTTAAAATGCACTCAGAAAAAGATTGATAGATATGCGATAAAGCAAATATAGCATATTTTCAAAATATTAGTTGCAGAATTAATAACTGTTCATTGTACGAGCTCAGTGATGTATTTAAAGGGGTTCAGTGTACAATTATTTCAGCTTCTCCGTATTTGTTAGCTTTCATAAGAAAATGTTGGGGAACACCAGTTAGGAGTAATATGCTGCGGGCTTCCAGGTGGGAGGTGGTGCTGGCCGGACCCGGGTGTGAGGGGGAGTGGACAAGTGGCCAGCTTGGGAGACAGTTTGAAGGCTGAGTCTTTGATCCCCAGAGCCAGCCCTTAGCCTTTACACTGCAGCTTCAGGGGTGCTGTAGATGAGGGCTCTCAAACAGAGGGGGGTTCTCAAACAGGGAATGCTGCTGTTGCCTTACTTCCCGAGCATCAGAATCAGCCAGGAGCTGTGCCTGTGGGGTTCCCAGACCTCAGCCTCCTGGATTCCGATTTCTTAAGTCTTGGGTGAACCTGCACTTGAGTGAATGTGCTGGGAGAGTCTGACGTAAGTGAACTGCGGACCTCATTCTGGGAAGCACTTGGGTGGCCAGTGGAATGTTGAAGGGGCTTGGCTGTTGGAGCTGGACAGACATGTCTGAGATGGGGTCTCGCTGGTCGGCTGCTGTGTTGGTTTAACGAGCTGGCCTGGCTGTCTGCAAGCCCGATATAGGCTGCCATCAGGATGGTATTTTGTGGAGCCATCTGGGAAAGGAGCAGACTCCGGGTAGCGTGCTCTTAGATGTTCTTGGGGGATAATTCTGAGTCATGTGGGGTGTAGTATCTTTTATTACAAAGCCACATTGCCTGCTGAGGAACAATGTTTGATTTGAGCCCAGAAAAAGAAAATGTGCTTAGTCAAAAGTGATATTTGCACATCTGGCTGCTGGATATTTATGTTTCTGAAAACTGCTTTAATGTGAGATTTGCTTTGTCCAAAGGAACGCCTTTTAGACCTTCAATGCCTATAATTCAGGGCCCTGTGGCTTAGGAAGTGAAGTCTGTGTGTGTTGCCTTTGCAGCATAAGAGTCAGAGGAGGTGGCAATAAGCGTGTTCTGGTTCTCACCACGTACCAGACCCTGGGCTCGGTGTAATACTTAACGATTCCCCACCAGATGGATGGCACTGGCACCTGCATTTTATAGATGGGGACCCTGAGCCTCAGGAAGGTTAAGAAACTTACCCAAAATTGCACAGCTGGAGTAGGGACTTGAACCTGAGACTGACTGCAAGCCCATATCCATAACTGCTATGAAATAATCTATTTAGGAGGAAGTCCTGGCTGAGGACTTTGTAAATTGACTTACCGTGTAACTTGGATGTGATAAGACTGTATTTCTCATAAGTATACCCAGATTTTTATATCAGTGTGTATCTTGCTTCTTTCCACCTTTGGAGCCATTCAAAGGAATTCTGTGTTTGCTTGGAGCCCCTTAGGAGAGCCTTCAGAGTCTGAGGGTGGCCTTCTTCAGGAGCACCAAACTGATTGGATCTTTGGAAGAGGCCAAAGGACACAGTCTGATTTGGTAACCAAGTTGAGTGTCAGTGTGGGGACTGCTGTTTTGATTGAGCAATAGAAGAAAAATTGCATGACTCTGAAGTAAGAGATTTACTTTCTTAGGTGGCTCCCAAAATGTTGGTTACAGCCGACAGAACCCATCACAAACTGGCTTTGGTCAAAGAGGAAAGTCTGTGGTTGTGTGGGCTCCAGGCTCCACTGAGTCTGGGGTCCAGGTTGTATCCTGGGAATCTCTCAGCTGGAATGTTCCTCAGCCCCGCCTTCGTCCGTTGCCTTTCTTCTCAGGAAGGCCCTTTCCCCAGGGAAGCAAAACCCGGGCTTACCTCCTGCCAGCTGGGCCACACCAGTGGAAAGAGAGATCCTCTTTCCCGAAAGTTCCAGAAGTCCCAGGGAGGATTCTCAGGGACCTGGCCTCCCTCATCCTGCCCTCCTCACGCACAGTGGAGTGTGGATTCTCACAACCACTGGAGGCCTTGAAGTGGGAAGGAGTGCAGTTTCAGAGAAGGAAGCATGACTGTCTCCTTATTTCACTGCCGTGGCCACAGTTTTCTCTTTATTGCTGAAGCGTCTCTGGCTAATGTCCCCACTGAAGAACTTGGCAGGCACGGTTCAAGAGCTGGCCCTGGTGGCAGGCATGTGTCAACTATTTGGAACGTCCTGGCGGTGGGTGGGTGGACTCCTAGCCCTGGGAGTGTCTCCCATGGCCTCTTACTGTTGGGGTCCCTTCGGAGAGGAGCAGCCCTGGAGGGTGGACCCTAGTCAGATGGTCCAATCCCAGCTCCCTTCTCTGGGGCTCACTGCCCCCTGAGAGAGTCATCTATTGGCCTAGGTCGAGCTCCCCTAGAAATAGACCCTGAGATCAAGATTTGAGTGCAAGTATTTTATTTGGGGGGTGATGCCAAGAAGCACCAGTGTTATCAGGCAAGTTCCCACTGTGGGCATCTGGATTGTGACCCTCCTGGGCTCTCGGTGTAGGCTTCCCCAGGGGTGGGGGGCGCTGGGGCATGTGTTCACCAGCTCCCAGCAGGCACAGGTTGAAGGATGTTTCCAGAAGCGCTTAATTCCCTGGGCTCCTCCAGCCTGCCTTATGCATCTGAGGAGAGAGTGTTACCAAACCAAACCAGGGTCGACTCGCCTGCGTGCAGTAAAGCCAACCCACTGACACTGGGTCGTGGTGAAGGAAAGTACAGCATTTGTTGCAGGGCACCAAGCAAGGAGAATGGGCAACTCATGCTCAAAAGACCTGAACTCCCAATGGCTTTCAGGGAAGGGGTTTTAAAGGCAATGGGAGGGAGGGGGCTGCAGGGTGTGTGATCAGCTCATGCACAATTCTTGGATTGGTTGGCATCAAGGTGAAGTTTCAAGCATCATCAGCCTTCTGGTTTCAACCAGCCTAGGGTCTATGTTCTTGCGATCAGCAGTTTCCATCTGGAGGGGGTCAGCTTCCTATAAAAACAACTTAGGACTGTGTTTCAGGCCTGTATCTGTGTCTTTCAGGGAACTGGGAGTTGGGTGATCCTGCTATGTGGCGGATTTATAGTCTAAATTGGTACCAGTTTCCCGGCCCAATAGCTATTCTGTTTCTACATCTTCACGTTTCCTAATCATGAAGTCTTGAGCCAGCCTTCAGAGAATCAAAGGGAGGCCTGGGAAACTAAAGCAAAAGGCTTTTACTGCAAAGGGGCTTGTATATGGTTCCCATGCCCCCTTTTCTTTGGTAGTCCTCAATCTTGAGGGAAAAGAAAGGGAGTAAAGTTTTGGATAGAGAGAGAGTTCATCATAAACTCAGCAGAGGAACTCAGTTTTAGGGGGACTGGGTTTCAAGAGGACCCTGGTGGCCTGAGACTCTGTGGGCAGAGGGTCTGAGGGCTGGTCAGGGCCGGGGGTTGGGGTGCACCCTCAACATCGCCACACTTAACCTTGCCACGTCGAAGGCTCCGAGTGCAGGATCTTCCACGTTCCCCCTTCCCTGTCCATTCTTTCCTCTGGGCAGGAAGGTGCAAAGCAGATGAGCAAGACCCCTGGCTAAGTGGATGCCCATGGAGAAAAAGGCGCTGGTCTCCCCTTCTTGAGGAGGCGCCTCATGTTTGCAAGTGACCCTCTTGGCACCCGGTCTCTCTCTCGGTTTTGAGTGGGTGGGCAGGGAAAATCCCCAGCTCTCCCCACTCGGCCAGTACCTCCTTTCTGCTTATAGAGGTGGGAAAGGAGGATGGTTTTGAAAACTGCAGGACCAGGTCTCTGCCTCTTAAAAATCCCAGAGGGAGGTGTTGGGCCCAGTTTTTGCCAGCCCCTTGCTGCCTCTCTCTAGTCCCCAGCTTTGGGCCCAGGCAGCCAGTTCTGGCATCAACAGGAAAAGTCCCCCTCCACATTCTGTCCATGCACAGCTAAAGGCTTAGCCAGACCCTCCATAACATCAGCTTTTGTTATTTATTCTCTGTATCTTTGGCACTTAGAAGGAACTTGATAGGTGTTTTTTGAATTGAATAAATATCATTGTGTAAAGAGTGTTAGCTTTTGAGTTAGACTGACCTGGTTAAGGTCCTGGCTTCACCATTTACCGCTGAATGAACTTGGGTTCAACTCCTCACCTTTAAATTAGGGATAATAATGCTTACTGTGTGGAGAGTTGGGGGAACATTGTGAAGATAACAATAGCAACATCTGACTTACATAGCACTCACCATGTGCCAGGCATGGTGCTAAGGCTTCTATTGTATTCACTACTATCATCATCCCATTTTATGGATGGGGAAACTGAAGCATGCATTAAGTAACATGCCTAAGGCCATAGAATTGGGATTTGAACCCAGGCTGGTCCAGCTCCAGGGTTGTGCACTTAGCCACTCTACTCCACTATATTGCCTCTTGATAAACCAAGATCTGGCACGCAAAGCACCTGGCACCTTCACTATACACTGAATAGTGGTGACCAGGAGCTCAGGCACCAGGAGGTTGGGGAGGGAACTGAGGAGGGAGGAGGGCAAAAAGAGGGAGGAGAGGTTGGGGAGCAATTGAGATTGAGCCATGAGGAACTGGCCTTAGAATTCGATTCGTGTTTCAATATGTGCTACTTTGGTCTTAACCATGCCCCAGGCAAACGAAGTTAGAAGGAATTTAGGACATTTTTTAATAGCAAAAATGGTGATGATTTGAGGTACCCAGAGGCATGTGCTGATTGGGCCTAGTACCTGGGATCTGCCTGGGGCCGTACACGCCCCAGCCTCTCCTGACTGCATAGTGTATTTGGTGATCACTGACCACCTGATACCTAAATAGGCAAGGCCCTTGACAAGGCATATGTCAGTTTTTTAATGAGAAGCCATCTTTAACTTGTCCTAAGCTGTTGTCAGCCTTGACCCTCTCGTCAGAAACCTGTCCTCTGTGTGTGTTAGTTAAAAGGGTTTCCTGCCCAGGTTTGGTGACCAGCAGTGTTGGCACCACTATGCAGCCAGGGCTGGGTGCAGACCAGAACCTTACAAGGCAGCATTAACTAGAAGTTTCTTTCTATGTAGTCCTTCTTGTTTCTTCCTCCTAAAATACAAATGTAGTTTACATTTCAGGCCTTAAAGTGAGCTTTTGATTCCTAGTTTATAACATGAACTGGAAGGGGAACCAGGGATGATTTGAACCAGTCCTATTTTATACATGAGAAAACTGCAGCACAGAGACGTTGAGTGACTTATCCAAGGTCACACAGCTTTCAGTGACAGAAAGGAGACTAGAGTTAGGTCACCTGATCAGCAGGCAGGAGGTCTTACTACTGGCACATACTGCTTTACCCCACAAGGGAAGGGATCTATAGTGGCTGCGAGTACAGGCCCTAGAGTCATACAGACCTGGGTTCAAGTCCCAGCTTTGCCACCTTCTACAGATGTGGGTCCAGGAAAGTTAACTTTATCATTTCTTTCTTTTTTCTTTTTTTTTTATCATTTCTAAGCCTCAGTTTCTTTGTCTATAAAATGGGAATCATGTGGTGTGCTGGAACCAGCTTGAACTGGCCTGTAGAGTCAATTGTTATTTTCGGGAATTTCACAAACCCGCTGACTTCATACTGGCAGATTGAAAATCAGCCCCTGTGTATGAAATTGACAGATGCTGTAGCATTTGTAGTCAGAGCCTCCCCCTTCTGCCCCCCCCCCACCCAGAGCAGAGCCTGACACGTGTATACAGTGGTGCCATGTCATGGTCAAGAGCACGACCCAGCAGTCCCAAAATCTTCAGGCCAGAGTCAGTCCAGCCACTTCCAGCGGTGTGACCTTGGGCAGTTACTCAAGGTCACTGGTAATAATGGAAATTGCTGACTCTTCCTGAGTGCTTCCCACAGACCTGGTACTGTTCTGGGGCTTCCCGTGTAAGTTAGAAAACCACCAGGGACTATCATTCTCCCCATTTTAGAGAAAGTGAGACAGAAAATTTGAGTAACTTGCCCAAGGCCATGCAGTCAGTGAAGGAAGGAGGCTCCATTCAAATCCCAGCGTCTGCTCTTGGCCGCCACCCTGTCTCGTTGAGGTTCATCTTCCTTCTTTGGAAGATGGCAGGAATAGCAACCCTGGCCTCAAAGGTTGGGGTTAGGGTGGGATGTGATAACGCCTGTGCTGTTCACACAGGCCCTGCACGTGGCAGGGCCTCAGTTGACGTGCGCTTACTGCTGGTAAGCACTGAGTAAATGTCACTGTCAATCATTACCATGATGATTGCACTAAAATCTTCCCAGCCGAGGGAGTGCGACTCAGTTTGACCAAGGAGATGAAAGCAACATTTGCCAGCCGAGCCATTCATCCACTCCAGCTGGGGTTGAGAAGGCGAGGCTGTCACTCTGAGTGGCTGGCAGGCTGGGTGGTCCAGGCATCTGGCGGTGCACCCCAGAGAGGATGCTGGGGCTCTCTTCAAAGAGGGAGAGGTTGAAAATTTCCGCGGGCTGTCCCGATGGCTTGAGCACACACAGAGGGCAGGTTCTGGGGCTACCAACATGAGTGAGACCTGATCCCTTCCTTTAAGATTCTCATCGTAATACAGTCGGCCCTCCATATACAGGAGTTCTGAATACAGATCCAGTTGGTTGAATCCGTGGATGCGGAACAGAAGACCAACTATACTGCACCATTTTGTATAAGGGACTTGAGCATCTGTGGATTCTGGTATCTGAGGGGGTCCTGGAACCAGTCCCTTGCAGATACCAAGGAACGACTGTATAACAATAGTAAGCATTTGTCAGTGCTCCCTGTTTCCTAACACTGCATGAAGCGTTTTCCATGCATGATCCCGTTGAATCACACGAACCTGTGAGGTACAGTGATCATTTTACACAGGAGTAAACTAAGGTTCAAGTCGATGAGTGACTTGCCTCGGTGTTCAAGGAATAAATGTTGGAGCCGGGATTTGAACTTAGGTGACTCCGGAGCTCAGTACTTCCTCATGACCTGGAAGTGCCTCTGAGAAACAAGTCAGGGCCATCAGTAACTATGATACAAGGTGAAAATCAGTGGGACCAAAGGAGAACGGTCTGTTCGTTTCAAGCAGCAGCAAATCTGACTGTGGCCACCTTAAGGGAAATGATAAATAAAATAATAGATCCACTTACTAAATGCTGGGCTCTAAGCCCTTCCCATATATTAACCCATTTAATTCTTTCATCAATTATATATGACAGGTGCGCTTACTGTCCCTATTGTACAGATGAGAAAACGGACGTCGGGGAGTTAGCGAACCTGCCCAAGGTCACACAGTAAATGGCAGAACCAGGCTTCATACCAGGATCTCTGGGAGAAAAAGAGGGCAGTATAGAAAGGGTAGTGGGGTAGTTCATAAAAGCAAGGGAAGAATTGAACCCTGAAGGCTCCCAAGCAGCTCTGGGATCCTTTGGAGCAGATCTCCACAAACTTCTTTCTAGAGCGGCACTGTCCAGCAGAAGTATAACGTGAGCCACTTATGTCATCTGAAATCGCCTAGTGGCCACATTTAAAAAAACTAAGAAGAACCAGATGAAATTTATTCTGTACTATTTTATTTAATCTAATATAACTAAAATGTTATTTCCATGTGTAATCATCAGAAATTGTTAGTGTGAAATTTTTTTTTTTTTAGTGTGAAATTTTACATCTTCTTTCCACGCTAGATCGTGGCCTCCATTGTCTATTTCATGCTTACAGCACAGCTCAGGTCGGAGTAGCCATCGTCCAGGTGCTCAGTGGCCACAGGAGGCTGGTGGTGTCTGTTCTGACAGCGCAGCATTAGAATGAGAAGATGGATTGACTTGGATCCAAGGATGTGGGGTTGCTTTCTTTCTCTCTCTCCATTCCAGTTTCAAATTTCCAGGACACAGGGAATCCAGAGGGCCTGCACCTTGGGCTGGGTGTCTTGGGCAGGTGCTGTCAGTCACCCCCAGAAGGCGTGGCCCTGTTTGATCTGGACAGTTACTTCAGTTGGCTTTGGCCTCAGGATGTGTGTAATCCCAGTGCTGGGGGAAAGGAGAGAGGGAGAGATGAGATGGAGGATTTAGTTCCTGAAGTGTTTCTGCCCACACTGGTGACTCTGCCAGCTTCCTTGGCTCTGGTGCCCCTTTGAACTGGCACAGGAATTAAACTAGGCAGACAGGTCGGTGCACGGAGGCTGAAGGTCGGATCAGCTTGCAGACACATCTGGAAGAAAGGCTGTACATCCTAGTGGGGGAACCCGCTGGGGAATAGCTCCAACTCCCCACCATCCAGGGCTCTCTCGATGGCCCCTCACACGTTCTCAAGGCCCATGGCAGAGGTCCCCTTCAGCACCAGGCCCTACTGAGGCCCCGGCCACCCCTGGATGGTCCAGGTGACTACACTACCTGCGCTTCAAGCTTGTGTGATAGAGGAAGTTGGTTTCTGTGTGGCAACAGGGTGCTAACAGAGACTGCTTATCTGCAGCACGGAGAGGCCGGCCGCCCCTCATCTTCTGGCGGGAATGGGGGCTGGGACTTGCCTCCTGTGACATTTGTGAAGTGTGTCGGGACCCTTTGGGCCACCAGGGACACAACCCCAACTCAGGCTTCCTTTATAGGAGATGGGAGGAGAGATTCTGGCTCAGGGAACTAAGAACCCCTGGAGTTTCCCGAGCTTCAGGCACAGCTGGATCCAGAGGCTCGAGCCTTGTTCTCAGGGCCACCTTTTTCTCTTTCTCCATCCCTCAGATAGCCTCTATCATCAGACAGCCACCAGCCAGCTCACAGCCTGGCACCCTGTATTCACTTTCTATTGCTCCGTAACAATCACAAATTTAGCAGCTTAAAACAACACCCCTTCATTATCTCACGCTTTCCAGGTACGGCCGAGCTGGGTGCTCAAAGCCCCACCAAGTTAAAATCAAGGTGTTGGCTGGGACTTTGATCTCATCTGAGGCTTGGCGTCCTCGTTCAGACTCCCTGGCTATTGGCAGAATTCGGTTTTGTGTGATTGTAGACTGAGCCCTCAGCTCCTAGCGGCCTCCTGCAGTTCCTGCCTTGCGGCTTTCTCTACAGATGGCAGCTTCTTCAGGGTCAGCTTGAACCTGAACTGGAGAGTGTTTGCTGGTGCTCCTTATCTCTGACTTTGAAATCCTCTTTTAAATGGCTCGCCTGCTGAGGCCAGGCCCACCCAGGATGATCTCCCTTCTGGTGAACTCAGAGTAACTGATGAGGGACTTAATCACATCTGCAGACTCCCTTTACGTTTTCATTAATGTAACCTAATCATGAGAGTGATGTCGGATCCTCTACACAGGTCCCACCCACTCAAGGGGAGGGGATTGATTGTTCAGGGAGGGTAAACTGGGGTGGGGGGTGTGCACCAGTCTTGGGGACCATCTTAGAGTTGGATCTTCCGCATCCCCCATGGGGGAGGACTCTGATTGGGCGGTTTGGTCACATGACCAGCAAGAGGAGGAGTTACTCTAGTGGGGGGTGGGCGGGTGTCAAATGCCCGGGGTTAGCCCCACCCAAACCACAGCCAAAGAGGTTTTGATAAGTGGGAGGGATGCTAAATAGACAGAAATAACAGATGCATCCTATAGGGCCCCTCCAAAACCTAAGACTGAGAGAAAGTGTGGATTTTCATAAGTGAGGGCTTTTAAGGGCAGCAGGTGTAAGAAAGGAAATGCCCTTACCTTTCTTCCTTCCTTCCTTCCTTCCTCCCTCCCTCCCTCCCTCCTTTTTTCCTTCCTTCCTTCCTTTCTTTCTTTCTTTCCTTCCTTCCTTCCTCCTTCCTTCCTTCCTTCCTCCCTCCCTCCCTTCCTTCCTTCTTTCTTCCCTTCTTCCCTTCCTTCCTCCCTTCCTCCCTTCTTTCTTCCCTTCCTTCCTTCCGTCAATAGATGTATTAGACTTACATCTGACAGACCTGAATTCTGATCCAGACTTGACCAAGTGTAAGTATGCCTTCATCTATTCAATAAACATTTACTGAGCACTTAGGGCACTAGTGTTGTCATAGGGACCACTTGCTGTGTGACCTTGGGAAAGTTACTTGACTCTTCTGAGCCTTAGTTTTCAGTGGGGGATATGGGGATAAAAGCCCAAGAGCATAGTTGTCAAGAAGGCACAGTCTGGAGCCAGCCTCCTTAGGTTCATACGCAGTAAACTGCTTTTACTCATAACACTTCTGACACCAAATGTGTGGGGTTTTTTCTCCACCAGCAAATTCTCCATTTCTCTAGACACCAACTGGGAGTCCTGCAAGTCTGTTCGATTCTGATACTAACTGCTTGGAGTTAGCTCAGACCCCACAGGTTAAGGGCTCAGTCCCGTAAGACTGCCCCCACTTCAGATGGCCAGTGCAAGTCCCAGGTTGTCAACCATACTTCTGACCCACCCAGCTGTAAATCAAGGGTTCTCACGACCTCTTACTCAGGTTCCATAATTTGCTAAAATGGCTCACAAAACTCAGGAAGGCACTTATTATTATCAGTTTATTATAAAGAATACAACTTAGAATGGCCAAATGGAAGAGATGCTTAAGGCGAGGTATTGGGTGGGTTGAGGGGGGAGAGCGTCCATGCACTCTCCAGTGGTACCATGTTCCCGGTACCTCAATGTGTTCAACAACTCAGAAGCTCTCTAAACCCTGTTATAAACCCTCTCCGCTTCCCAGATGATGGGGGTTGGGGCTGAGAGTTCCAACCCTCTAATCTTGCCTTGGTCTTTCCGGTGACCAGCCTCCATCCTGAAGCTATTTTGGGACCCCCAGCCTAAATCAGTTATCTTATTAGCATACAGAAGATACTCATCACTTCAGAGATCCCAAGAGTTTTAGGAGATGTATGCCAGGAACTGGGGACAAAGACCAAATACGTATTTCTCATTGTATCACACCCTGGCTCTGCTCCCTGCTCACTGTGTAAGGTCAGGCACAAGTCTTAACCTCCCAGTGTCTCAGTTTACTCATATGTGCAATGAGGATAATAACAGTCCGTCTCCCAGAGGGCTGTAGTAAAGATTAAATGGGAAAATAAAGGAAAGGGCGCGGAACTCAGGGCCTGGCACATGGTGTGTTCTCAGTCGTGTTGGTCGTCGTCATCATCAACATCAACAATCACCATCATCATCATCGGCATCATTATGGTTATCAACGGGTTCTTTTGAGAACTGAATGAGATAATACATGCCACACGCTCCACCCCACGTGTGGTACAGAAGTATTCAGTCAATATTTTCTACCGCGGTTGTTCATTTATTTAGCGAACATGTTAGCAGGGTTTCCCATGGGCCAGCTCTAGTGCAGACTCTCAGTCTAGACAGAAGGTCTAGACAGTTAGAACCCAGTGTCCTAAGTTGTGCTCTGCGCTGGTGCCTCCCTGGGCTGAGGTTCCTGGGGGACACGTTCACTGCTCTATGCCCAGTGCTGTACCAGCGCCTGGCTCAGAGCAGAGCTTCTGTTTGTGGAATGAATGACCTGTTGGTAGCATTTCCTCTGAGAGTCTGAGGCCTGTGGGAGGGGCCCCTGTCCCCACCTGGGGGGTGGGGTGGGAGCATGGAGGGAGGTTGGGTGGTCTGGGATGTTCCGTTTGCCTGGCACGTAGTCGGACCCTACAAGGAATTTCACAGCATGAGATGGAGGGAAACTGAAGCTGGGGAGTGAAGAACCTCGTAGATGGCGTTTATCCTGAGGGGCGCATGGGGGCAGGAGCCACTGAAAGATGACAAGTAGCAGAGACACCTGGCCAGGGTTGCATTTTCAGCTAATCCTCTGGGGTGTTTAGACCAGATAGGTTAGAGCTCACTCTCAACACTACTGATCTTGGGCCAGATCATTCTCATTTAGGCGGGACTGAGTATTATTAACAGCATCTCTGGTCTCTACCCGCTAGATGCCAGTAGCACCTCCTACCCCAGTTGTGACAACCAAAACTGTCTGCAGGCACTGCCAAATGTCCCCTGGGGGCACATAGCCTGGTTGAGAAGCACTGGCTGAGAGAAGTGTGAGAGCAGAGGCGGTTGGCCTGTAACTAGTGGGCGAGGCATCCTGCTGTGACTGAGGGCAGGGGTGGGCTCGGAGTCGAGGATGTTCAGTTGTTGGAAGTGACACAGGGGACGAGGGTGAAGGAGGCCTCCAGGATCTTGTTCAGTTTGCGGGGCTTGCTGGCTGGGGGAGCTGGGCAGTGAGGAACAGGTGGGGATGAGTGGGGGTGGTGATGGATAGTTCATGTGGGGATGCCGTGGTTGAGGATGGCCGTGGCGCAGCCACGTGGAGATTTCCTGTGGACTAAAGTTAAACTCCCTAAGCGATCGTGTCCCATCCCATCACTTGAAACACCTGTGTTATCAGTTTTTCTGGGGCACTTGTTTAAAATACGAATTCCCAGGCCTCTCCTATGGAGAATCTGATCAAGTAGGTTTGGGGAGGCCCCGTAAATCCCCCAGGGATGCTTCTGATGAGGGCAGCTATGGAAACATGGAACTTTAAGCCTAGGCCTGTCCCCTGCCTGGATGGCTGGCCGACACCTCACTCATGATACGTTCAAGACTGAACTGTTGATTTCTCCCCAGATTGCTCCTCCACACATGTTCTCCACATCCATCCGTGGTATCAGCATTTACCCCTAAACCTAGGAGTCTTATCCTTCAGCCATCAGCAAACCATGCCAGCCCTACCAACCACTTCCAGTTTCCTCCACTCCGACTGTGTGGTCCAGGCCACCTTCACCTCTCACCTGGATTATCGTAACTCTCCTATGGGTCTCCCTGCTTCATCCGTTTGCCTACCTCAATATATTCTCAACACAGCAGCCAGGGAATCTAGTAAAATGAATATCGGCTCAGGTCTTTCTCCTGCTTCCAACTTTCCAGTGGTTTCCCATCTCATTCAAGATAAAAATCTAAACAAGACCCAATCCCTTCTCCCTCCAACCTGTTTTTCCCTGTTGGTGGCCTCCCTCACTCTGCTCCAGCCATACCAACTTTGTTGGGTTTCTCAAACACACCAAGCATGGGCCTGCCTCAGGGCCTTTGCACTTGCTGTCTCTGCCTGGAATGCTCTCCCTTCAGATACCTGCATGGCTCCCTCCTTTCTTCATTTAGGTCTGCCCTCAATGTCACCATCTCAGAGAGGCCTTCCTTGACTTCCCTCTTTAAGAGCAGCTCCATCACTTTCTATCCCCTTAGGCAGCTTTATTTTTCTTCACAGTACTTACCACTAGCAGACTTTGCAAACTGATTTCTTTATTATCTCTTCCTTCCACTACAATGTGAAGATCAAGGGGATGGGGATGTTTTTCTGTCTTGTTCACTGCTGGTCCTCCAGTGCCTGGTAACATAATAGATGTTCAATAAAAATATTTATGGAAGAGAAGCAAGTAAGGAAGAAAGGAAAGGAGAAGGAGGAAAGAAAACGTATAAGGCTTAGGCGGGACTAGAACTTGAAAGAAATCAGCATGTTTGGGACACACAGAAAATATGATAGTTGAAACCCTAGGCATCGACAGCATTTACCAAGAAACACTGTATAATGTAAAAAGAAAAGGTGACCATGAGTTGAATTCTGGGGAAAATTGCATTTAAGGGCAGGGGAGAAGGATGAGGAACTATGAAGACCAGGAAACAGAAGCTAGAGGGAGAGGGAAGGTAGGTGAGAACCCTGTCGTGCGTGGCGACAGAACTGCAAGAAGAGCTGGTCTCCACTAGAACTTCGTGGGGTGTCTTATTATGCCCCCCGTTTTCCCCAGGAGGAGAGGAAAAGAGGCTCAGAGGGGTTCAGCAGCATGTCCAAGGCCACACAGTGAGTATGTGGTGGAGCTGGCATTGGGTTGTAGGGCTGTGACTCAGTCCTCCTTATACCACCACTGTTATCAGTTTCCTATGGCTGCTGTAACAAGTGACAACAGATCGGGTGGCTTAAAACAACAGGAAAGTGTTCTCTCCCAGTTCTGGAGGCTGGAAGTCCAAAATCAAGGTGTCGGCAGGGTCGGGTTCCTTCTGGAAGCCTTGAGGGAGATTTGGTTCCATGATCTTTTTCAGGGACACAATTCAACGCATACCAACCACCCTACCTCCAAATACTGGGGTGGGAAAGAGAGGTAAGGGCGAACATAGAAGGTGCAGCCCCGCCCCGGAGAAATGATAGTACATGAAAAGTAAAATAGCCTCATAAAAGAGTTTGTTACAAGAGGTGCAGAGAAGTGAATAATTACAGCATGAGTGGAAGAGGGAGTCAGAAGGAGAGACAGCTTCCATCGGAAGAGGAAGGAGGTGCAGCCAGAGAGATCTTTTAAAAATGCACGTCGGATTAGGTGATTCTGTCTAAAGCCTTCTTGGCTCCCTGTTCCTCAGGATAAGTCCAAACTCCTTACCTGGCTGCAAGGCATGAGCTACCCTGCTTTTTCCCCCCAGCCTCAGCTCTGCACCTTGCCCTACCCCAGCCCCTCCCCCTTTACTTGTCCATATAGGCCTTTTCCGCTGTTCAGTGCACCTGCTCCTTGGCCCTCTAACTCCTGTTCCTACTTCTGCAGGGGAGTCTCAGGAAAGTCGGTTGCCACAGCGCCCTGTTATTCTTCATAGCACACACCACAGTGCTAATTAAATCATCTCATTATTAATTCGTTCTGCATAATAATTCATTAAATAATGTTGACTATCAGGAACTGCATTACAGCGACCTTGACCGTCTTGCTTACTGCTGTGTCCTCTGTGTCTAGCATGACTGCCCAGTCAACAGATAATTATTGAGCACCTACTGTATGCTAGCCCTGTGCCTGACATGTGGTAGACACTCTATAAATATCTGTGGACTGGATGATTGGGTAAGGGGTGGTCTAATTAGGTGCCTAAGACACAGAGACGCAGAGGGGGGCTTTCTGTGCAGAAGTGGGATGAGCAGACGAAAGAAGGGTCCGGGGCTGGACCCTGCTGACTCGAAAGCCCTCCCTTGGCTGGCAGAGCTTCCAGCCACTTCCCTGCAAGTGCCCTGGCCCATCCTGGATGCTGCTGCTGCTGCTTCTACTAAAGGGGGGACTCTCCCTAACTGTCCACTGTTGGTCCTTCATTATGGATGCTGGGTAGCTGGAGACAGGGCTTCATGTCTGCCATTCAGGCTTGGGTTGATAGTGTTGCATATTATGGCGGCATCTCTGCTAGAACAGCTGTCTTTACTACAAGATGCTCACTGGGGGCCCAATTTAGAATAGAGTCAGTATCTCACTCTTTCAAGATGCTTGAGTGGATCTGAAGTAGGTTGATCTAATTTGGACAGCCATTGAGCGCTAGACGTAACTCTCAGACATCAAAAGATTGAGCCTCTCTCCCATCTTCCCTGGAAGGTTTAGCTTCATACACAGGGTATAAACAAACGTTTCTCTTGGCCAGCATTCACCCAGAGTCTGTTCTATACCTGGGGAGATGGACGGAGGTAACATAAAATCACTACCCTTGACAGCCTCATGGGCAGAAAGATAGGAGAAAAGAGGGTCACTACCTCAGAAATGAAAACAGAGCCTTACCTCACACCATACACCAAAACCAAGTCCAGATGGTCCAAGGACTTTTTGAAAAGCCAAACTTTAAGTTTTAGAAGGAAAAAAAGGAGAATATCTTTATGACCTAAGAATAGCAAAGCATTTCTGAAAAAGTCATAAAGTATGAACCATAGAGGCAAAAGATAAATGCATTCTACCACTTTAAAACTATAAACTTCTGCTCATCAGAAAACATGGTAAAAAAAAATGTAAAAAACAAACCACAGACTGGGAAAACTATACACATGTATTAGTTTGCTAGGGCTGTTGTAACAAAGTTCCACAAACTGGCTTAAACAACAGCAATTTACTGTTGCACAGTTCTGGAGATCCAGATGTTGACAGGGCCATGCTTCCTCTGAAGGTTCTAGGAAGGGTCTATTCCAGGCCTCTCTCCTGGCTTCTGGTAGTTCCTTGGCTTGTGGCAGCCTGACTCCAATCTTCACATGGCGTTCTCCTCGTGTGCATGTCAGTGTCCAGATTTCTCCCTCTAATTGGATTAAAGGTCCACCCTACTCCACTATGACCTCATCTTAACTAATTACATCTGCAACAACCCTATTTTCAAATAATGTCACATTCTCAGGCACTCAGGAATGGGACTTAAACATACAAATTTGGAGAAGGGCACAATTCAACCCATAACATATAACTGGTGAGTAATTTCATAGCCATAATATTTAAAGGCCTTCTTATAAATCAGTAGATGCCCAATAGAAAAATGGGCCAAAAGGGACTTCCCTGGTGGCCCAGTGGTTAAGACATCACGCTTCCAATGCAGGGGGCCCGGGTTCGATCCCTGCTCAGGGAACTAGATTCCACATGCTTGCCACAACTGAGAGTTCGCATGCCGCAACTAAGGAGCCCACCTGCCGCAACTGAGAGACCCGGTGCAACCAAATAACTAACTAACTAACTAAATAAATAAATAAATAAAAGAGAGACACCTAGTTTTCTTTAAAAAAAAAAAGGCCAAAAGAAATGGACAGGGTTTTCATAGAAGAGAAAAAAATGAATAGCTGATGCTCAGTCCTTTTAGCAGTCAGGGAAATACAAACTAAATCCATAGTAAGATATCCACTGGACAGCAGTAATTAGAAAGCCTGACAGTAACAGACAAACAACAATCCAGTGCGAAGTGTATATTGTTGACCACAACATGGGCATATATCGAGGAGGGGCATTGAGCTCACACAGAAAGTCAGTGTTTCCACGTAAAAGAGGAAGTGTAATTAAATTGATATATGGCTAGATACTCAATCAAAGAAATGCAACCACACTGATCTCACACCCATTTGTCAAAGTGTTAAGACCCAGTGCTGGTGATGTGGTGGTGATACTCCTGTCCTCTCCCTCTCCTGGTGGCTCTGAGGTTAGTTCAGCCCTTTTCACAAACAGTCTGGCAGTTCATTACTGAATGGCAGAAAAATATCTGGATATTTTTGATATGTTTTAATAAATTCTTTGACCCAGTGATCTCACCCCTGGGTTTTATTAGAGAGATGTAATCTAAAAGAAGAAAAGTGCCAAAGTGCCCTATTTTAGACCATTAAAAATAACCTAAGTACCTAGCAATAAGAAAATGGTTAAAATAAATTGCAGCATTTCAGCCTAATGGAATATTCTAAGTAGACATTACAAATGATACTTGTGATGTCTAGGTAATAACTTGGAAAATGTGTGTGTCTGTTTATTTAAGTTTTAAAATGGTCGGGGGTGGTATTTCGGAATTCACCTGTGCTGTCAATGCAGCTATGCAAATATTGTTTTGATTATTGACAAGGACTGGAAAAGAATCTGAAAACGGGGCGGTGGAGAAAAGAAAGCATTTGATGAAATGTGTAACATGCCGGGATTGTGGTTGGATTTTGCTTTTTTAAAAAATCCATTCCTATTTTAATGTTGTTTGTGCAGTAAATTAAGAGACAAAAGGTTTCTCCTGACCCACGGGAACAAAGACGGTGGGCACACAGCAGCTATGTTTGGGCATCGTTAAAAGTACGTGCACACATCCGAAACCCTCTGCTAGGTGCGCAAGAGCCAGGGTGCCATTAGAAGCACTTCAGAGGAAGTATGTCAGGAGGAGAGCTGGGCTGTTGTTTTCCCCAGAACGTGCCTTTTGTCCCAAATGGTTTTCTTTGATTTCCTTTTTATTGATGAGAACTTAGCTGTGTTCAGAGGCTGCAGAGAGACAGGATTTTCCTCTGGGTGGAGAGAGGAGCAGCGTTTGCACAAGCCAGCTGCTGGGGGGCTGGCACGGTGGCTTCTGGATTCATTTGAGTAATTTACGGACGGTCTATTTCAGTTCTCCCAAGCCCACCCCACGTGATTCAACCAAATGAAGCTCATCAGGCTCTTAAAAAGGAAACGAGGCCAATTTGTGACATTGTCTTGAAACGGGAAAAGGTAGAAGTGTCACCAGTCACCCAGGTCCTTTCTCCCACCTCAGCTTCAATTCTCTGGAGGTTGGGTAGGACGGGCGACAGACGCTGTGCTGACGACCCCTCTTGGACCAGGATGTGGTGCAGGAAGCCTCCATGTTGGGGCCGCACAGCTTGTTCTCGTGGCCCCTGGATTGAAGTTCTTCCACGTGCTCGGAATATAGTGGTGGAGAGACGGACACTGTCTTTGCCTTTATGGAGAACAGGAAAACATCAGACAAGGACAAGTGCCATGAAAGAAATAAAACAAGGTGATGTGATAGAAAGTGATGGAGGCAGGGGGCTCTTGTCCACTGGGTGGTCATGGAAAGCCTAGAAGAGGTGACATTTGAGTTGAGATTCCCAGGCTAAGGGAACAGCAAGCCTTGGGGTAGGAACGGTCTTCTGTTTTCAAGGGATAGAGAGAAGGCAGAGGTGGCAGCTGGATGAGGTCGGAGACGTAAGCAGGGGTCAGATTATTTAGATCCTGGTAGACAAGTGGTTCTCAGCTGGGCGCTTTTACACTGAGGGGACCTTTGGCAATGTCTAGAGACATTATCTGTAAGGAGAATCCTCACTAATTTATTTTAGAAATCCAAATTATTAACCCTCTTTGGCTACTTTATTATCAGTAGCAAGTGACTCGGGACTTTATGTTAAGAAATCAAGAACCTTCAGGATCAGAGCAGCAAAAGGTGCCAGGGCTGCAGTGAGGGGTTCCCTCATTCTGTTCCATCGGTGTGGCGTGTGCCTCCCTGCAATATTTGCTGGACAAAATCCTACTTATCTTTCTTTCTTCTAGCTTTATTGAGATATAATTGATATAGAGCATTGTGTAAGTTTAAGGGGTACAGTGTGATGACATATATAGATGTATACATTTTGAAGTGACTACCGTGATCACCTTAGTTAACACATCCTATCTATCTGTTAGGGATTAACTCAAATGCATCCTGAGTGAAGCCTTCCCTAATCATGCCCCTCCCAAGAGTGGGTTGTGCTTCAGTCTTGCACTAGGTCTGGTTCATATGGCTCATTAACAGTTAGGACCTATAATATTTTTTTAATTGAGGTGAAATTCACATAACATCAATTTAACCATTTGAAAGTGTACAATTCAGTGGCATTTAGTACATTCTCAACGTTGTGTGACCATCACCTCTCTCTACTTCCAGGACATTACTATCACTCCAAAGGAGACTCTGTACCCACTAAGCAGTCACTCCCCATTTCCCCCTCCTCCCAGATCCTGGCAACCACTAATCTGCTTTTTGTCTCTATGGATTTACCGATTCTGGATATCTCATGAATGGAATTACACAAGATGTGGTTTTGTGTCTGGCTTCTTTCACCTAGCATCATGTTTTTAAGGTTCATCTATACAACATTGTAGCATGTATCAGTACTTCATTCCTTTTTATGACTGAATAATATTCCGTTGTATGGATAGACCACATTTTGTTCATCCATTCATCCACTGATGGACATTTGGGCTGTTTCCACCTTTTGGCTACTGTGAATAGTGCAGCTGTGAAATTCATGTGCACGTATTTCTGTTCTCTTGAGTATATACCTAGGAGTGAAATTGCTGGATCATGTGGTATCTGTATGTTTAACCTTTCATGGAATGGCCAAACTGTTTAGAGTTTACAGCAGAGCAGCTGTACCATTTTACATGCCCACCAGCAATGTACAGGGTTCCAGTTTCTCCACATCTGTGCCAACACTTGTGATTTTCTGTTTGGTTTTTTAATAACCATCCTAGTGAGCCTGAGGCCCCTGGAATTTTTATTTTTTTATACCTTCCCTAGTCTTCCCCAACAGACTGACTTGTTGATGGCTGGGATCATGCTTTAATTGGCAGCAACATGGTGTGAGAGTTAATGCAGGGGCTGAGCTTGCATCCTGTCCTTCTTTATGATTACTTGAGTCACCTGGCTTCTCTGAGCTGGAATCCCTTCATCTGTAAAATGGAAATTTCTAGGGCTATTGAGGGGAAGAAATGAGATTGAGCCTTAACTTGCCGGGGTCAGTGCCTGGCCTAGGGTGATTTCTCCATAAAGGTTTGCTGTAATTACCATGTTCATGACTTTCCAGGCCCAGGCCCCAGTAACTGTTGAATAAATGTTTGTTAAATGAATCAGCCCTTCGATATTGCTCAATTAGCCTTCTTTTCCATTTCTACCAACTGTTCCCCAAATTCCAGACAGCTGTCTTGCAAACTGATCACTCCCAAAACAGAAAGAGTGGCTCGATCAATGGAACGGCTTCCCTGGAAAAATAGAACATGAAAACCTTGATATGCTTGTGTTGGGGGTAGAGCACGGGGAGAGAACAGGAAGCTTGTATCCTACTAAGGGAAGGAAGACTAAAAGAAGCTTTTAGATGACAAACAACCTTCTTAGAAAGGTGATGACACCAGGAAGCTGCCTCCTTGAGGGTTCAGTCAATGGCCTCAGGGGAGGGAAAGAGCAGCTCTCTAGCTCTGTCCACTCCAGAAAGCACTCTCCACTTAGAGAGGGCTTGAGGGCCTCTTAGGCGCTGAGGGCTCAGGAGCTGGCCTCAAGCCCCTCTCTCTCCATCCATCTCTTGAACTGGCAACCGGGGGTGGGTCAGCCGCTGGGCAGCTTTCTCTGGCTCCGGGGACCCTTCCAGAAGCCACCTCTTCTCACCCTCCAGCCACACTGGCCTTCCCTCTGTTCTTGAACACACCGGCTTGGTTTCTCCCTCTTTTCACTTGCTGTTCTATCTGCCTGACGTGTCCCCCGCCTCCAAGCTCACCTCACAGAGAGGCCTTGCCCTCCGACCACCCTGGCTCACGTGGCGGTCCCCACGTGTGCCCCATCGGTCACCACTCTCTTGCCTAACTTTTCTTGATTTCTTTTTTAATATTTATTTTGTGTTTTTAAATGAAATATTTCTAACATAAAACAATGAAACAAGCACCCATGTACCCATCTCCCAGACTTGACAAGGACTAATGTTCTGCTCTACTTGCTTACTTTAGATCTTTCCTTTTAATCAACTTTATCGAAGTATAATTTACATACAATAAATACATACATTTTAAATATATAGTTTATTGATTTGGGGGCAAATGCACCTGTGTAACCACTACCACAATCAAGATACAGAATATTTCCATATCCCCAGAAAGGCCCCTCACCTCCCGTACCCTGCAGGAGTTTTCTTCCTGGTACTCAGCATTATCTGAAATCACCTCATTCATGACTTTTTTAGTCTGTTTCCTGTCTGTCTTCACCGCCAGAGTGTATGTTCTACAAAGGCAGGGACTGTATCCCGTTCCCAGTCCAGGCACATAGTAGGCCCACAAGCAATCTATGGAAGCCATGATATTGTCTTCATTCTCCTTGTGTGTGCACATCCCGACACACATGTCTGAAGATATCTGTGGGGTAAGTTGCTGGGAATGGAACTATTGGGTTAAAGAATATTTACTCTTTTCTTGTTATCACAAAAGAGACATCTACCCCCCTTTCTCTTGTCTGTCCAGGGTTTCTCAACCTCAGCACTGTTGCCATTTGGGGCTGGATCATTCTCTGTTTGGGGTCCGGGACTTACACTAGATTTGGGTATCCTACGAAGGGAAGGGTGCCAGGAGCATCCCTGACCCAGTTGCGACAACCCAGAATGTCTCCAGACATTGGCAAATGTCCCCTGGGGGCAAAATTGTCCCCAGTTGAGAACCACTGGTCTGTGTACGTAGGCTAATTTCTTGCCATCCTAAATTGTTCCTCAGTTGAGCCCATCCCTAAACAAACTACCGTCGACGACTAGATTGGTTGAATCCATTTTTTGCCCTGTTTATGCAGCTCAGCTGACTGAACTGCAAGTCCTGATCCCTGTCTTTACAGCTACATCATCAAAGGACATGCTGGTTTGTTTTAGAAGCAGGGAAGGCATCACTCTGACTTATAAACCTGGGAGGAACAAAAAGTCCACAGGACATGAATGGCTTCTCCATGGCCTGGGCACCAGCATAATTCACAGCATTCCTTGCCTGAGGACAAATATGTCTTCAGGGTCATGCTCTGAAGATGCGGCATCTTCCAGGCCTTCAAGAACAAGAATGAAACCCCTAGCAAATGCGTAAAGGGCTCTGAACTTCTTTGGTTACTCAGGACACTGAGTTGGCCGTTTCTTTCTTGAAAAATCTGCAAGCTTATGTGCCCAGAGCTGGACAGCAGGAACCTAAAGGGTGAAGGAGGACAGGTGGGGACCCAGTGATGTAAAAAGGCAGGTCCCATCTAGAGGGCACTGCATTGTGGCCAGATGTTGCCAGGTGGGAATGTGGGCCCAGCCTTGCCAGACCTTCCTGTTTTTCAAGAAAGACAAGAAATTCAGACTTTTCTTAGTGTGAAAAATCTTGATTCTTAAATTTTATAGTTATTAGCAAGGAATTATCTGTTTAAACGTGATGTGAACCAAACAAAACGCATCTACAGGCTGCCAGTCTGCAACCTCTGAGTTAATTTACAAGGTTGTTTCTTGTTTGGGGACTAAGTCACTCGGTTCAGAAATCTTTTGGTTTGACTCTTCATCTAGTCAACAAATCTTTATTGAGTATCTACGAAGCATTGTTCTAGAGCTGCCACTTGGCATTAATTTGCTCAAATGACTGACACCAAAAGGGATAGAAATTACGGGTGTGTGAGTGGGTTGGTGGATGAAGAATGGATGGATAGATGGATGGATGGATGGATAGACAGATAGATAGACAGATAGGCAGATAGATCAATCTGATCTTTTAGAGATATATGCTAAAATATTACAGATGAAATAATGTGATGTTTGGGAATTACTTCAGAATAATACAGGGAGTTGAACGAGGGGATAGGTGAATCAGGATTGGCCATGTGATGATAATTGTTGAAGCTGAGTGATGGTGGCTATGAGGAGGTTCCTTATACTCTTCTGCTTTCTTTTGAATATGATTGGAAATTTCCCATACTAAAAGTATTTGTTTTAATGTCCTTATCAGTTAGAAATGCACTCTGAAAGAGATATAGGTAAAATGACGTCATGTCTGGGACTTGGTTTAAAATATTCAGCTAAAATTTTTCACAAGTCAGGGTATAGATGTGCTATGATCTGAATGTTTGTGTTCCCCTCCCCACCACCTGCAAATTTGCATGTTGGAATCTTGACACCCAGTATGATGGTGTTAGAAGGTGGAGCCTTTGGGAGGGTGACTAGGTCATGAAGGTGGAGCCCCCTTGAATGGGATTAGTGCCCTTACTAAAACTCCAGAGAGCTTCCCAGCCCTCTGCTGAGGATACAGGGAGAAGTCCGCAACCCTGAAGAGGGCCCTCACCCGACCATGTAGGCACCCTGATGTCCCAGCCTCCAGAACTGTGAAAAATAAATTTCTGTTGTTTATAAGCTACCCTGTCTGTGGTATTTTTTTATTATAGCAGCCTGTATGGACTAAGACAAGATGAAACATCCTTCAGCAAAATGTTGATAATTGGTACAGTTGGGTGATGGGTATATGGAGATTCATTGAACTGGCGTGTTTAATTTGTATATGGTTGAAATTTTCTACAGTTAAAAAAATGTTTAAAGGGATAGAGAGGTGGAGGCCTCTTGTTTCTAGGTACTTTTGGAAGTATGGAGTCATGCACTGGGTGCGTATGTGAATTTCCCACGAGTGTGGTAGTGTTGACGGCAGAGGAATGGGTACTCTTTAACAAGCGATGTCACAGTCTGAGCTTGCCTTGGTGAGGCGAGAAGCATGGGCTCTGTTGTGGACTCAGCCTGCAGGTTGAGAACAGATTTCTCACCTGGATGGTTTCCCTGCAGGGTGGTCTTCCTCCATGTTACCCTGCAGGGAGGCAGAATAGCACAATGGTCAGAGAACCTGGAATCAGCCTCCCTGGCTCCAAGTGCCAGCACTACCACTTTCTAGCTGTGTGTGGCCTTGGACATGTTTCTGAGCCTCTGTTTCCTGTGAACCTCAGTTTCCTCTCCTATTAAATGTAACACTCATATCTCACAGACTTGTTATGAAGATTGAACTAATAATTACATGTTAAGTACTTAGCACAGAGCTCGACATGTAGCATTTTTTTATTATCATTATTGATGCTTTTGTTCTCACTATATTGTGGCTGCTCTGAAACATTCTAAGAGCAGAACAAACTTTCTGAAATAGATGGAAGAAAATAAGTGGGGACAGAGGCTAAAAGAAGTCAAAGAAAGAGGCACTTACTGTCAGCTGATCCACCCACAGAAGTCCATTTGTGAGCTGCTAGAATCAGTTTCCTGCATGATAGGTACAAAAAGAATACCCAAAAAATGCACCTTCCTGACCATATCCTTCCTCCGCAGAATGAGGTAGAACTGGGGGAGCTGCTTCTGTCACTGAATTATCTCCCGAGTGCTGGGAGACTGAACGTTGATGTCATTCGAGCCAAGCAACTTCTTCAGACAGATGTGAGCCAAGGTTCAGGTACTGTGTGACCTCTCCTTCCCCCATTTCTTTAACAAGCCATCTATGTTTGTTTGACACAAGGGACCTGATTTTCTTTTTCTGCATCCTGGATGCTATTAATTAATACAACCCTTTGAGGGTAAAATAGCATCCAGATCTAGGATGTTAGTTCAAGAGGAAAAATAAACGATCGGTTGTTTCTTAGGATGAGGCAGGTAAGTGATACCATTCCAGTTACTCCATTTGAAGCAGGGGTTTGACCGAGACCAGGTATGATAACTACTGAAATCTAGATCCTCTTTGTATACATATGCAGCCCCAAGGAAGTTACTTGCCTTTCCAGATGCTATGCATGTAATGGAGACACCATGCTCCAGGTGGCGGTAGCATGCACTGACCATGCATTCTAATCTGTGAGAGCAGTGGACACGCCCTGAGGTTCTTTTCCCAGCTCTTTTCAAGAGTAGCGTAAGTCTTTATAAATCCCAGCTCTGAAAAGACCGTTGTATTTAAAGTGCCTACAACACACCAATTCAAACGTGACTTTTAATGAAATAGAACAGATTACATTCCATTTGTATGTAGCTTTCCCATGACAGCAAAGGATATTATCATGAAAGCAGCCATGGTTGCTCAGTAGTGGAAATACAGTCTTCTCTAAGTGCAACAGCTAAAAGAACTTACTTTTGCTATAAAGTGACAGCTGAATTTAGAAGACAACTTGTATTCTCAAAAACCACATTATAAAAACAGGTTTTGAAGGGGCCAGTAGAGGGAATGGTATTAAGGCTGGAGAGTTTCAGAATCACCACAATGGGAGAGTCAGTATGATAAAATGATTAAGGGCTCCGGAGTCAAACTGCCTGGAACCAAAGCCTAGTTCTACTGCTTATAAATAATGTGGCCTTGGGGAAGTTACTTTTAACCTCTATAAGCCTCAATTTCTCCATCTGAAAAATTGAGATAATAACAGTATTCATCTCACTGGGTTGTTTAAACAAATACAAAATTAGATAATGTACATGAATCTCTTTGTAAACCATAAAGTGATCTGAGAATGATAGTTATAATTCTGTTTTTCCCTGTATGGGCTATGGGCTCACTGACATGATAATGGGTCTCTAAGGGCAGAAAACTAGGACAGACTCTAGGTCTAGCTCTTCTTCCACTAGCCTGATCTTAAGCAAATCATTTCCTGTCTTGAGTCCTCAGTTTCTGCATCTGTAAAATGAACACAATGCCTGACACACGGGAGGAGCTCAGTAAATTTTGGATGGCTAGAGTAAGAGAGAAAGGGGTGAGCAGATAAGCAGCTGGATGGGAAAAAGGAAGAATATATAATAGATGGATAGATGGGAAAATGGATGAATGAAAGGAGGAGTGGAAACCTGGAATGGATGGACTGATGAGAAACGAAAGGATGGGTCAGTGGTTGGGCTGTCAAATGGATGGGAAGTTGGATGGATAGGTGGATGGGTGGATGGATGGATGGATGGATGGATGGATGGATGGATGGATGGATTGGGTTTCCTGATCTCCAACACTATGATTCTGCATCCAATTCTCAGATCCCTTTGTGAAAATCCAGCTGGTACATGGACTCAAGCTTGTGAAAACAAAGAAGACATCCTTCTTAAGAGGCACAATTGATCCTTTCTACAACGAATCCTTCAGCTTCAAAGTTCCTCAAGAAGAACTGGAAAATGCTAGCCTAGTGTTTACAGGTAGGTAATGTTCCAGACATTGATGAACTGCAGGTGAGGCATATTCAGTGTATTGTCCTAGGGATAGAAGGTGATATAGAGAGGGTGATGTTTAAGAACTTCACATCCGGTATTCAGCTGCCTGGGTTTGAACTCACCATTTGTGGACTTGGAAAAGATTCATAGAATCACGAAGTATAATTATTACAAACGTAAATTTTGGAGCCAGATTTCCTGGCACTTCCACATAATTACTAAAGTCTTGGGCAAATTACTTAGCCCAGGGGTTTCCAACCCCCGGTTTGCGGACCAGTACTGGTCTGCGGCCTGTTAGGAACCAGGCTGCACAGCTGGAGGTGAGCAGCGGGGGAGCGAGCGAAGCTTCATCTGCTGCTCCCCACTGCTTGCATTACTGCCTGAACCATCCCCCCCCATCGCTCGTATTATCGCCTGAACAACCATTCCACCCCCAGCCTCCGTCCGTGGAAAAATTGTCTTCCACGAAACCGGTCCCTGGTGCCAAAAAGGTTGGGGACCGCTGACTTAGCCTCTCTGAGCCTCAGTTTCTTCCATCTATAAAACGTGGGCAATAATAGTACTTGGCTTTATAGGTTTGTCATGAAGATTAAGTAAATTGTGTCTTTGAGATAATAGTAAGTGCTGTGTTAGCTTTGACAGTATGATGATTCAAGTGGCTTATGGTCTAATAGGGAAACATGAGAAAATAGGATCACCTAACTCCGAGAGGAGGATTTTGAAAGGCTTCCCAGAGGACGTGGTATTTAAGTAGGGGCTTCAGGTGCCACACTCTGGCTGAATCTATTGTTTCCAGCGTGTAATTTAATCTACTATTTCCAGAGTATATGAGTTATCACCCCAAACTTTAGTGGCTTAAAAAATCAACATTTATTATCTCATAGTTCCTGTGGGTCAAGAATCCAGTCATAGATTTGCTGGGTGCTTCTGGCTGAGGTTCTCTGGCAAGGCTGCAATTAAGGTATTGGCGGGGGCTGCAGTCTCATCTGAAGGCTCAACTGGAGGTAGAGTGGGGATCTGTTTTCATGCTCTCTCACATAGTTGTTGTCAGGATTCAGTTCCTTGCAAAATGTTGGCTTGAGACCTCAGTTCCTTCTTGGGTGTTGGCCAGTGACCTTGCCCACATGGGCTGCTTCATAGGGCAGTGCACAGCATGGCAGATGGCTTCCATTAGAGTGGGCAAGTGAGGGAGTAAGAGAGGGTAAGCAAGACGGAAGCTCGAGTCTTTTTGTAACCCAGTCTTGGAAGTGACGTCCTGTCACTTTTGCCATATTCCACTCATTAGAAGCAACTTGCTAGGTCCAGCTCACATTCAAGGGGAGGGGAGGATACAAGGGTGTGAACAACTCGCTAGGTCCAGCTCACATTCGAGGGGAGGGGAGGATACAAGGGTGTGAACAACTCGCTAGGTTCAGCTCACATTCAAGGGGAGGGGAGGACACAAGGGTGTGGATACTGGAAGGCAGGGATCATTGGAGCCATGTTAGAAGCTGCCCCCCCCAAACATAAGGTAGTTAGTAGAAGTGATGGTTATTATTTCCTGTGTCCTTTTCACAGACCTCACCTATATTATTGCTAATATTCATCAGAGTCCACCCTGTCAAGTCAACATCATCCTCATTCGCTTACAGGGCAGGGAACTGAGGCCTAACACATAAGCGATCCACCCAGGGTCTCAAGCTGGTAAGAGTCAGGATTCAAGCTCTGGTCTTGCTGGCTCCTAAGATCAAGGGATCTGCATTTCCTCAAGCACCCAAGTAGTGCTGGCATTAGGGATCTGACATCATACTTTGAGGAGTCCTGCTCCAGAGTAATTGGAAACCTTCATCTGTTCAGATCCAGTCTAGAATCCTTGGTGCAGGTCTCCCAAGAAAGCAGGCCATGGCTGAAAAATCCTTGCATGCAATCCTTCCGCTGCACAAGCTTATTGCTTCTCATCCCCAAGATTGCTAATGTTCCGTGCTCCAAGACCCCTCCGAGGCAGGCTGGTTCTGGGTTTTCTCAAGACCTGTCACCCAGAGAGTCTGCATCTAATCAGGGCCACCTGCCCTAGCAGATGTAATGATTTCTCATAGAGCCTGTGATGGCTTCTGTCCAGATTGAGTTACCAACAGACAAGGACCCCACTCCCTGGAAGGTTTCAGGTCAAGACAAGACAGTGATTCCACTGACTCCTTAAAAGTAGCCAGCAGGCAGTGGGAACCATATTGAACCAAGACTGGATCCAAGTATGGAATATCGATTCCTACATCCCTCCTGAGAATAAAGGACTTAACGTTGCACCTTTAGATCAGGAAGGGATTCGGGCAGGGGGCGGGTTGCACTGAGAGAGCCCGTGTGGAAAGTCCTGACACTTGTATTTTACTTAAAATTTTATGACAAGAGTAGCACATGCTTGTGAGTGATACAACCGAAGGATGTGTATGGACGGAGAATCAGAAGAACAGAGGGGTTCAATGCATAGCCCGGGTCCTGGCTTTGTGGCCTTGGGCAAGACCTGTGTGCTTCGGTTTTCTCATCTGTAAAACAGGGATAAGCATACAAGGAGACCTCAAAGGACTTTATGTAGATTAAATGAGATCCATTCATAATCAATGCTGAGCACCGTGCCAGGCACAGAGCAAGCCCTCAGCTAACTGTTAATTATTATTAAAAGGAAATTTTACTCTCTTCCTCACCCTCCTTCCAGGCCCTTCTCCCTGAAGTCGCCACCTTTAACGTCCTGGTGTGTCTCACTCCACACTTTTCCCCTTGTTCACACAAACATCATCCACATACGGAAGAGTCAGTTCTTTTAAAAAGTTATTCATTCATCCCAGAACTGTGTATTAAGCAATCCCTGCTCTTGTGGAGGTTTCTGGACCATTCTGTGAACGTCACTCTGAAACTTGCTTCTGTTTTATTAACAATGAATGTGTTCAGTCCCTCCAGGTCAATGCAAATATGAATGGATCTGTTTGTTTTTAATAACTGCATTATATACCATCACATGGTATACTGTGATAAAAAGCCAAGGTTATTCCTTCTGGAGGGAGGGGTAGGAGTGTGTGACAGAGCTTCAGAGCATGTGATAGGAACTCTGGAGTACCCTCCCCAGACAAATACACAGAGGGACAGAAAATTTTGTACACAGTTCAGAGGTGTTTTGAACCCCTTGAATCCCATATGTGAGGCCAATTCGGCAGAAGCCTCAAACCGGAGTGGCGCTCCCAGCCCCACCTCCCCACCGTACATCTCTCATTTGATATCCCCCCTCCCCCAACTTTAGGGGGCAGTTGTCAGCTGCGGCCATCAGCAAGGCCTGTGCTCTCCATTTGTGGAAGACCTGCTTCTCTCCTTTAAAGGTTGGCGTTTCAGGCCCCTAGCTCGGGTTTCTCTCCTCAGGTTAAAAGCCCATTGAAAATATTCTTTGTAGAGCAGGAAGGATTGCAGGCCTCTGTGCCCCCTTAAGCAAGGGATTCTCAAGACTGGCTGTACTTTAGAATCAGCTGGGAGCTTTAAACTGCTACCAGTGGCCAGATGCCACCCCAGAGACTCTGATTCAGCTGGGCTAAGCCGGGGTCCTGGGCTCTCTATAAATATCTATATTTTTAAAGCACCCCAGATATTTCTAATGGTCAGTCAGCCTTCCGAGCCACAGCTTTGAGTGGAAATCCCAGCTGGGGTGGCATTTTACATAAAGGCCACTGGCTGGAATAATAAAGAAATGTGGATTAAGCTGGTATCTATCTAGGCAAAGCTGTGATTCTCCTGAATTCAGATGCATAAGGTTCTAACTTGCTTTATTTATCAACTAGGGGGAAAGAGCTGTCACCTCTAGGCTAAGGATCTGGAAGCCAGCCCATTAGGATGTTTCCAAACACATCCTAACAAAAGGAAGGTTGATCTGCAATTGAAGCATTTGTGGAGAACCCTGGTAAAAGCCTGTAATTAGCTGGTGGGCTGGGCTTTCTGAGCAGTTCCTTTCCTGTGTGGGATGAGGGTTCTTCTGCAGTTTGCAATCAGGTGATTTCTGCAGCTGAAGTTTAAAAGAAAAGAGGGGGAAAATTGCTTTTTGACTCCTGAGACAGCAGCCTGAGGTCCAGAGGCCTTCCAGGTAGTCAAGTGGAGTTGGCCACTGGGCATACTGGGCTGTTATTGGAAGTAGGAGGAAAAAAGAAAAGAAAGAAAAAAGGAAACGTAGCTTGATAACAGCTCTTTGAAAAATTAAAAATAGAATTGCCATATGATCCAGCAATTCTACTTCTGGGCATATGCCCAAAAGAATTGAAAGCAGAACTCAGACATACTTGTACACTCGTGTTCAAAGCAGCCTTATTCACAACAGCTAAAAAGAGCGGGGGTGGGAGCAGGCAACCCAAGTGTGCACTGATGGATGCATAAATGGGTAAACAAAGTGTGGTGTGTCTACACAGTGGCATGTTATTCAGCCTTAAAAGGAAGGAAACTGACGCATGCTCCTACATGGATGAACCTGGAGGACATTATGCTAAGTAATAAGCCAGATATAAAAGGACAAATAGTGTGTCATTCCCTTTATATGAGGTACTTAGAGTAATCAAATTGATAGGGACAGAAAGTAGAATAGAGTTATCAGGGGCAGAGGGGAGGGGAGAATGGGGAGTTAGTATTTAAAGGGTACAGAGTTTTACTTTGGGAGGATGAAAAGATTCTGGAGATGGATGGTGGTGATGGCTGCACAATGTGAATTGTCTTAATGCCACCGTATACCTTAAAATGGTTAAAATGGTAAATTTTATGTTATGTGTATTTTACCACAATTTAAAAAAAGGAGAGAGACAAGAAATGTAGCTTGAGCTCCGCAGAACCCCAGTGGTTCAGAGTAGTTCCTGGATGCTGGGGCCAGACCCTTGCAGACTGTCCTCCCTGAGGGGGTAAATGCAGTGGTTAGGGGCCAGACCCTTGAGCCAGATGCCCAGGGTTCACTCCGTGATCTTGGCACTTTCCTCGGCCTCTCTTTGCCTCAGCTTCCTCATCTATAAAATGGGGACAGTGGCCCTTACTTCAGTAGATGTTGTCAAGCCCAAAATGAGTTAATATATGTGAAGGCTTAGAATGGTGCTTGGCTCAGAGAAAGTGCTCCTTCAGTATTAGCTACTATTATTACTACTTGATAGACACCAGATTTATGCAGCCAGATGCCATCTTAAAGCTTCTGAAAGAAGACGGGTAATTATATATAAATAAATAATATGTTCTACGCACTTTGTCAATTTAGAGTCTGAGATTCTGTGGAAAGTCCAAAAAGGGAAGGACTTACCTGGGTGGGGTATTGTCTCATCTTCCTGTCCCTCTCCTTCTGAGTGTCAGAGGAAGACCCTCTGTCTGCTTGGAGGTGAAGTTTGGGGGAGATCGCTAGGTTAGAAGGAACTAAAGTTTATGTCATGCTCCTCTGGCCCTATGTCTCTGTTTCCCCTAAGTACCCTGGGCTTCCTGGCCTTCTGAAAAGCATTCAAAGCTCTTACTCATCTGGCGACCTTAGTCAAGAGGCACTTAGCTTAGAAAAGGTTCCCAATGCCTGGGGGCAGCAGGAGTGGGGACCCGCTGCCTACAGGCGGCCTGTGATGGCAGAGCTGGGGGCGGGCAGGGTCCAGCTGCCCAAGACAGGAGCTAACCAGGTGTCCGTCCCCACCAAATGAATTTTTTTTCAGCACCTACTATGTGCCTGGCACTGTGCTAGATGCTCCTTATTCAGTAGACAACCAGACGTTCATGACACGTGTTCTCATGGAGCTTTCTTCTGGAGGGAGACATCAATCAAATGCCACAGCAAAGTGATGTAATTGTGAGTTGGCCTAAGGGTTATGAAGCAGAGAAGCAGGGCCTATTGCGGAAGTGCCCGAGCCAGTCTGGGGAGTGAGAGGAGGTGACACGTGAGCTGGGAGCTGAAGGGTGTAGGGAGGGAGAGGAGATCAGGTAGGGCTGGAGGAGAAATCAAGGCCAACTTCACATTTCAACCTGGTGCTAATGGGCGCTAACCCATGCCCTGCTGCCCTCCCGTCCTGTTAGAATTTCTCAAGGCAGCTGCTGCAGGAATTGGCCTGGGCATAGGCTTCGAAGGGGGCCTGTCAGTGATAACCAGTGCCGAGCGGCTGCAGAACGCCCAGGAAGGGAAGCCAGGCAATGAATGACACTCCTGGCTTTTTGCCAACTCTTAGTGTCTCTAGCAAGGACTAGAGAACGTGGCACCTCAAACTTCCACATGCACAGGCATTCCCCAGGGATTTGTTAAAATGCAGATTCTGACTCCTGTCTGGGGCGGGGCCTGGCATTCTGCATTTCTAACAGCAGCTGGGTGTTCCGATGCTGCAGGTCTGCAGACCGTGCTTTGGGGAGCAGATATGGAGAGACCCAGAAAGTGCCTCCGGGTGAGTGACAGTCTTTCTGCCTGTGTTAGAAAGAATCAGACTCTCCAGCTGTGATCCTCACCTCTGCACGTCATTAGATTTCTTAATCCCATCTGTACATTAGTATTACGTGGGGACTTAAAAGATCCTGATGCCCAGGCCCTGGCCCAGAGCAGCTGAATCAGCCAGGGCATTTGTATCTGGGGTGTGCGTGGATGTGTGTGTGTGTATTTATCAAAACTTCCCAAGTGGATCTCTTGCACAGCCTGGGTTGGCAAGCGTTTGCCTGTCCTGTTCTGCCTCCCTCCCGACCCCACTGTCTGCTTGGAGGTTTCCCAGGCCCCTCTGTGAGAGTGAGTTCCAAGGCACCTGGTCTGTTTTCCATAATTGCTTGGCTTTCTGCAGCTGTAGCATCAAATTGGTTAATTGCATCTGCTGGTGAGATGAGACGGGTGGGGAGGCGTGGAGGAGAATGAGAGGGGAGGTCTGGAGCACGGTGTTCCGCCCTCTTACCTGGAAAGACCTCAGGGTTGAATGGGCAACAGAGGACATGCTGGAAAAGTGTCGGGCTTTGGGAAGTGGAGCAGTGGGTTTCTAGCAGAGGAGAGAAGGGCAAGCCGGTCTGAGAGGGGCATAGCCATTCTGTGAGAGCCAGAAACTCCGTTGAGATCGAGATGCTGTGGGTTTGTTCTGGGGCAGATGTTCTCCAGCATCTGGCCTCGGCCCACCTATGCCCCACCCCCTTTCTGCAGCCTCCGCAGGCTCTGACTTCTCCTCTCCCAGCCCTGCTCACTCGGTACCAGGCCTAGCTCCGCCTCCTGGAGAGATGGTCGCATGGCTACTCAGAGTATGGATTGAAGTGAGATGCAGTTTGGTTCAGATGTCACCTTTACCACTCAGCAAGTGCCTGTGACCTTGGGTAATTGATATCCCTCTTCTGAGCCTCAGTTTCCTCCCCTGTTGTAACATTCCAGTCTCAACAATTCATATAAAGAGCTTTAGGCAGTGCCTTGTACATAGTTAGTGCTCAAGAAATACCAGATTGGGTTTCCCTAGTGGCGCAGTGGTTAAGAGTCCGCCTGCCAATGCAGGGGACACAGGTTCGAGCCCTGGTCCGGGAAGATCCCACATGCCGCGGAGCAACTAAGCCCGTGCGCCACAACTACTGAGCCTGCGCTCTAGAGTCTTCGAGCCACAGCTACTGAAGCCCTCGCGCCTAGAGCCTGTGCTCCGCAACAAGAGAAGCCAGCACAATGGGAGGCCCTCGCGCCTCAGCGAAGAGTGGCCCCCGCTCGCGGCAGCTAGAGAAAGCCCACGTGCAGCAACGGAAGACCCAACGCAGCCAATTAATCAATCAATCAATAAATCTATAAAAAAAAAAAGAGAGATACCAGATTGATGATGATGGTGAGATTAATGGACGCTGCCATAGAGGAGTGGACCCTGGAATTACACAGACTTGGGTTTGAACCTTGGCCTCACTGTTAACCAGCTGTGTGACTACAAGCAAATGACTCCACCTCTCTGAGTCCCAACTTTCTCTTGTGTAAAATCTAGCAAATTGTTCCTATTATGGGAATTAAAGGCAGATCATCATGTGGACCTGTGCATCCCAGAAGTGACCACTTAGAAATCCATACCTGCTGCTTTAATCATCGCAGTGTGTGTGAGTTGAAACGCTGGCACTTTTGAGGTTACTAGCTCAGCCCCGCTGCCTGCGGTTGTCTCCCTCACCTAATCACCGTCACCCCAAAGCTGCCAGCTGGTACGGCGTCCAGGAGCCAGGGATGGACGCTGAAGCTGTTTGGGCTCAGCCCCAGGACCAGGCCGGCTTGTGCTGCCTTCAGTGCCCTGGGTTTGGCAGTGTGTGCGGGGCTGGCAGTAGGCACTTGGCCCCAGACCCAGTCATGCACAGTGAGCGGCAGAGTGGGAAGACTAAAGCCTCCACTTTCTAGCCAGAGGGCCTTGAAAGTGGGCCCCTGGAAACCAGAATGAGAAAGATTGCAGAGAGGAGGCGCTCCAGGAGGGATCCCATAAGCTTATGTATGAATTCCTGAGCTCATCCCAAGCTGCACGTGAGTGGAGATGGCCCTACACAGTGTATCAGAGACTCTGAGAACTGAATCACAGGGTAGACCCCTGGGGGACACACATGAGGCACAGATAGGAATAGCACTGCAAAGGCTTTGCACACTGAACTGGCATCGGAATAACAGCACATGAAGGCAGGTTAGAACTTGCATTCTGAACCTAATCTTTGATCAATTGCCTGCTACAGCTAAAAAAATCAACATATTCAATAGGATTTCGACAAGACCTAGACTGTCATAATACAAGATCAAAATGTCCAGGATACAAATTACCTGGTTTATGAAGAACCGGAAAATCTGGCAAGTTCCTAGAGTAAATATGATCAGCAGACACCAACCACAAGGTGACCCAAGTATTGGAATTATCAGACAAAGACATTAAAGCAGCTGTTATAACCATGCTTCAGGAAGTAAGAGCGAACCCTCTTAAAAAGAACGATAAGATAGAGAAGACAGCAGATCAACAGATATAGAAATAGAAGATATAAAAAAAAACCCAAATGGAAATTTTAGAACTGAAAAGTACAGTCACTGAAATAAAATATTCACTGGATGGACTCAATAGCAGAATGGAGAAAACAGAGGAAAGAGTTCGTGAACTTGAAGAGAGATCAAGCGAAATTAGGCAATCTGAACAACAGAGAATAAAAAAAATTCTCTGGGGGTGGGGGAAGACAAAAAGAAGGGGAAAGAAGACCTATGGAGAACTATTAAGAAGTCTAATATTTATGTCACATGAATCCCAGAAGGAGAGAAGAGAAAGAGTGGGGAGCATTGGGATGAGGGTGGACGACCCCAGCTCAGCAGGACCATGACTGTCCTTCCCTTCCCAGAAAACATCAGCAAGTCATGAGTAGACAGTATTGCATTGTGGACAAAGTCAGCCAGACCTGGCTTCACACTCTGTGTGATTGTGGGCAAGTTGCTTTATGTCTCTGAGCCTCAGTTTCCTTGTCTGAACAATGGGAACAGTAATACCAATACTTGTAGTTATCATGAGGCTCCTGTGTACTCAGTATCTCATTTAATCTTTCAACAACCATATAAGGTGTGATCTCTTTGATGGCCATTTTTCAGTTGGGGAAACTGAAGCTCAGAGAAGGGAAGTGCAATGAATTGAGTCAACTGCAGAGCCTGAGAGAACATCCCCACAAGACTGTCCTCGCTTCAGGCTCAGTGGTCCCCAGCTCAGGGGTCCCAAGGACCACCCTCACTTCAGGCCAGTTGGCTACAAGTTCGCAGTCCCTGTGACCACCCTCAGGTTTAATAATTTACCAGAATGACACACAGAACTCAGGAAAGCACTACTTAAGACTACAGTTTTACAATAGCAAAAGGGTACAAATTAAAATCAGCCCAGGAAAGAGACGCACAGGGCAGAGTCCAGAGGGTCCCGTCATCTTCTCCCCGTGGAGTCATGGGCAGCGGTACCTCCTCCTGGTCACTAAGGGTGACAGTGTGCACAGAGTATTGCCAACCAGGGAGGCTTACCGAGCCTTTGATGTCCGGCGTTCTCACTGGGGCTTGATCACATGCTGTCCGGTGGCCGACCTTCCGTCTCTAGCGCCTCCCGGAGGTCCAGCTCATGTCTTAGTCATCAGTTTCTCCAGGGGTCTGAACTGAACTGTGGGGCCAAAAGCTCCCATCATAAATCCCATTGTTAGTCCCATGGCCAGAGCCCCGAGACACACAAAGGCACTCCGCAGGACATTCCAGGGGCCTGGAGATCACCTCCCAGGAGCCAAGGGCATTGACCAGACCTCGCTTTGGGTAGGTGAATTCTTCACTGCACAGCAAGTAACTAGTCACTTGTGCCAAGTCACCCAGCTGGTGAGTGGTTGAGCTGAGCTTCCCACTCAATCTGTTTGATTCCAAAGCCTTCCTGACTGTTAATCGTACACTTAGGTGTGTATGAATCACCTGGGGATCTTGTTAAAATGCAAATTCTGAATCAGTAAGTCTGAGATGGGGACCTGAGCATCTGTATTTCTAACAAGCTCTGGATGACACCAGTGCTGGTGTGAGGACCACAGTCTGAATAGCAAGAAGACCTTTCCTCTGTTCTCCCACGTTACCCCAATACATCTAGAGCAAGGAAGGCAATATGAGTTTGGAGAAGTAGCAGAGGACAGATCAAATAGAGCCTGTAGGGCAAGAAGCTTGTAATTGTTTTCTAAGTGCTTCGAGGACCATTTGGAGGGGTTTTGACTGGGAAGTGATAGGATTTGGATAAAGTATCCAAAAGTATCATTTTAAAGTATCATTCCAGCTGTTGAGCTGGGTTGAAGGAGAGCAGGAGGGGGAGTGGGGCTGCTCCCCACCGTGTGCGAGGCTGTGGTGCTGGTCCAGGGGAGAGGTGATGGTGGCTTGGACCAGGGAGGTGGCAAAAGGGTTTCAGAGAAGTAACGTGGTAGGATGTAACTATATAGGCAGAGTCAACAGAACGTGCTGGTGGATTAGATGTAAAGGACCATCCTCTATCTCGGCAAGTTACTTAACTCTGAACCACGATTTCCTTATCTGTACATCTCCGTTGCCACCTCACAGAGTGGAGTGTTGCAGGGACAAAAGGAAATCCTGTATGTAACATGCTTAGCACAGTGCTTGCTGAGGGCTCTGCGGATTGTGGCTTTGACCTTGGATGTGGGCAGACGCAGAGCTCCAGCCAAGTCATCAGGAGAGGGAAGCTGAGACCCGTCACCCTGGGGCTCCCCTGGCAGAGCACAGAGCCCGCAGTGGCACCCGCACTTCAGCCTCTTCTCCAGAGAGCTCGTTGAGGCTGCCAGAGTCCACCCAGGCGGTAAAACTTGGCTGGATCTTAAACATTCATTTTGGGTTCCAGTGGCAGCCTTTGAAGACCAGGCCAGCTGCCAGGGTTCCTGGGGATTTTTATTCCATTTGCATGGTTTTTTTAAACGATTTTGGTGCCTTTTGATGAAGCCTCGTTCCAGGCAAGTCCCCATGGGGGAGACCATCGGGGGCTGGGAATTCATCCAGCCATATGTGTCCCTGCAGGGCCTGAGCTACATGGAGTGAGAAGGGGGACCCAGTGGAGGCCAGGTTCAGCCTTGCCTGTGCCTCAGTGCTGGCTGCCAGCGGTCAGGCCCGGCAGCCAAGGCCAGCACCCGGGGGCGGTGGAGGTGAAGGCTTGTGCGTGAAGTAAAATCAGAAATTGAAAGTATCCTTTCCAGATATCCCTTCTGTCCATTGCCTTGTCCTGACTTCACCAACCCAGAGCTGTCAGTCAGCTGGAGAAGGCTTAACCTTTAAAATGCCAGGGCCTGCAGGGCACAAGCTATAGTGTTACCTGTCTCTCTATATTTCGAGGAGAGCTTTCGCTGTCATGGAAATAGCTGTGGCTTAGAAATCAGAAAACCAGATTCCAGAGCTTGGTTGCTGTATCACGTTGTGCAGGACCTTTTAATATCTTTGAGCCTCCATTCTCCATCTTTCAGATGCACATAGAATCTACCTTGGGGTTGTTCAGGGTTTTTTTTCCTGGTTTCTTATTTTAGATTTCTTTTTTTCCCAGTTTCATTGAGAAATAATTGACATATATCAGTGTATGTGTTTAAGACATATAGCATGATGGTTTAATTTACAAATATTGTGAAATGATCACCACAGTAGGTCTAATTAACATCCATCATCTCATATGGATACAATAAAAAGAAAAAAAATTTCCCCTTGTGATGAGAACTCTTAGGATCTACTCTCTTAACAACCTTCCCGTGTATCATACTACGTTAACTATAGTCATCCTGTTGTACATTATATCCCTAGTACTTCTGTATCTTATAATTGGAAGTTTGTACCTTTTGACTTCTTTCTTGCTCTCCCCCCTCCCCTCCCCAACCCTGTTCATTCAGTTTTTAACAATAATAATAGCAAATACATACACAGCGTCTCCTACATGCCAGGAACTACTCCAACAGTTTTCACGTGAATTAACTTATTTAATCCTCATAGAAACACTGTGACATGGGCATTGTCATCATTTGAATGAAGAATGAAGAAACTGAGGCAGCAATAGGATGAGCATCTGGTTCAAGATCCTGGAGCCAGGATTCCGACTCGGGTCATCTCGGTCCAGAATCTGGGCTCTCAATCGCTGGGTTTTACAGCCTCAAATATTTATCAAGCCTCTACTATGTTGAGGTGCTGTGCTTAGTTGTTGGAGAGACAGCAGAAAGACAGAAGTAATCCATCCGTTCATGATGCTGGCATTCTAGTTGGGGTGAGACAAACAAGAAATAAATAAACACCTAAAGATGAGTAAAGTAAGGCAACAGAGAGGGCCTGGAACATTACTTTAAACTGGGTAACGTAAGCTGAGAAAGGAGCAGCCCTGCAAATATGGGAGAGAGGGACATTCTAGGCAGAGGAAATGGCAAATGCAAAGCCCCTGAGGTAAGAATGAGCTTGTTTTGTTCAAAGAAAAGAAAGATGGTTCAGTGGCGAGAGCATAGTTAATGAGGGGAGTGACTTATGCAGTGAGGTCAGAGTGCTAAGTAGGGGCCATGGTCAGGAGCTTAGGTGATAACCTCCCGTGTGCCTAGGACTGTTTGGCACCGGAGAAACAGAAGTGAGCAAGGCAGATGGGGCTCTGCCTTCAGGAAGGATGGGTGAGCTGACGTGAGTGCAGGGCACTTAGCACACAGCAGATGCTCAGTGGGTGTAATTTTCTCTTTCCCTGTTTGTAAGCTGACATGAAAACTGCTTCCCTGGGTGTCTGCCTGACCCCTGCCCCCTGCATTAAATCAGGACAGAATGTAGTTGACTTATAATGGCAATTATTTCTAGAGATGGCCTTAGGCAAGGGCATAATTTACCAGAAAAAAAACAAACAAACAAAGCATACAAGTGGGTGAAGAATAAGCAGAGTGGGCGGAAGGGCTCATCCTTCCCTCTGTCTCCAGGAGCTGGTGCCCACACTGGCCTGGGAGGGAGGGTCTTTGGGGGCTTAACTCTCAGCCACTCCCTTTAGGATCCTGAGTTACAGCATCCGGGAAGGGTATCCACTGGCTTGGTGCCAAACTTCCCATTATGTGTCTGCTTTCAGATTTTATTCTACTTCATTTTATCGGGGCTGGAGAAGCAGAGAAGCAGCCTGTGGATGATTCGTGGGTGGGGTCCTCTTCCATCCTTGTGCAGGGTCACGTTGGCTTCTCAGTGGCCTCTTTGGTACGGAGAGGCCAAGATACTTAAGAGATGCCTGGACAACCACGTGATACAGTGAGGGTCCCCAGCCTCATTACAAGAAGTATCCCTAAAATCCCAGTGTGTCGCTAAGGCATTTCAGGACGGCAGCAAATCATTCTTCTCCAGGTTACTGAGTGTGACTTGGAAAAGAATTCACAGAAGAGATAATGGGAGGGGCAGGAATTCAGTTGTAGCTCTTCTCCCCGCTAATCATAATAGCCAGCCTTTATCAAGGCTCAGTATGTTCCAGGCACTGTCCCAAGCACTCTCTCAATTTTTCCTCACAACAACCAAATGAGGAACGTACTAGTGTTATTCCCATTTTACAGAGGAGCAAACTCAGAGAGCTCAAGTGACCTGCTCAAAAGGCACTGTATTAGTTAAGGTAAGGCTAGCAGCTGCAGTAGATCAAACGCTGAGGTTTTGTAGCCCTTCTTTTTGAATTTTTTAGTTTTATTTTATTTTATTTTTTATACGGCAGGTTCTTATTAGTTATCTATTTTATACATATTAGTGTATATATGTCAATCCCAGTCTCCCAATTCATCCCACCATCACCACTCCCCCCCCCACCCCCCTGCCGCTTTCCCCCCTTGGTGTCCATACATTTGTTCTCTACATCTGTGTCTCTATTTCTGCCCTGCAAACCGGTTCATCTCTACCATTTTTCTAGGTTCCACATATATGCGTTAATGTACGATATTTGTTTTTCTCTTTCTGACTTACTTCACTCTGTATGACAGTCTCTACGTCCATCCACGTCTCTACAAATGACCCAGTTTCGTTCCTTTTTATGGCTGAGTAATATTCCATTGTATATATGTACCACATCTTCTCTATCCATTTGACTGTCGATGGGCATTTAGGTTGCTTCCATGACCTGGCTATTGTAAATAGTGCTGCAGTGAACATTGGGGTGCATGTGTCTTTTTGAATTATGGTTTTCTCTGGGTATATGCCCAGTAGTGGGATTGCTGGATCATATGGTAATTCTATTTTTAGTTTTTTAAGGAACCTCCATACTGTTCTCCATAGTGGCTGTATCAATTTACATTCCTACCAACAGTGCAAGAGGGTTCCCTTTTCTCCACACCCTCTCCAGCATTTGTTGTTTGTAGATTTTTCTGATGATGCCCATTCTAACTGGTGTGAGGTGATACCTCATTGTAGCTTTGATTTGCAGTTCTTTAATAATTGGTGATGTTGAGCAGCTTTTCTTGTGCTTCTTGGCCATCTGTATGTCTTCTTTGGAGAAATGTCTGTTTAGGTCTTCTGCCCAGTTTTTGATTGGGTTGTTTGTTTTTTTAATATTGAGCTGCATGAGCTGTTTATATATTTGGGAGATTAATCCTTTGTCCGTTGATTTGTTTGCAAATATTTTCTCCCATTCTGAGGGTTGTCTTTTCGTCTTGTTTGTAGTTTCCTTTGCTGTGCAAAAGCTTTTAAGTTTCATTAGGTCCCATTTGTTTATTTTTGTTTTTATTTCTATTACTTTAGGAGGTGGATCAAAAAAGATCTTGCTGTGATTTATGTCAAAGAGTGTTTTTCCTATGTTTTCCTCTCAGAGTTTTATAGTATCCGGTCTTACATTTAGGTCTCTAATCCATTTTGAGTTTATTTTTGTGTATGGTGTTAGGGAGTGTTCTAATTTCATTCTTTTACATGTAGCTGTCCAGTTTTCCCAGCACCACTTATTGAAGAGACTGTCTTTCTCCATTGTATATCCTTGCCTCCTTTGCCATAGATTAGTTGAGCATAGGTGCGTGGGTTTATCTCTGGGCTTTCTATCCTGTTCCATTGATCTATATTTCTGTTTTTGTGCCAGAACCATATTGTCTTGATTACTGTAGCTTTGTAGTATAGTCTGAACTCAGGGAGTCTGATTCCTCCAGCTCCGTTTTTTCCCTCAAGATTGCTTTGGCTATTCGGGGTCTTTTGTGTCTCCATACAAATTTTAAGATTTTTTGTTCTAGTTCTGTAAAAAATGCCACTGGTAATTTGATAGGAATTGCATTGAATCTGTAGATTGTTTTGGGTACTCTAGTCATTTTCACAATACTGATTCTTCCAATGCAAGAACATGGTATATCTCTCCATCTGTTTGTGTCATCTCTGATTTCTTTTATCAGTGTCTTATAGTTTTCTGAATACAGGTCTTTTACCTCCTTAGGTAGGTTTATTCCTAGGTATTTTATTCTTTTTGTTGCAATGGTAAATGGGATTGTTTCCTTAATTTCTCTTTCTGATCTTTTGTTGTTAGTGTATAGGAATGCAAGAGATTTCTGTTCATTAATTTTGTATCCTGCAACTTTACCAAATTCATTGATTAGCTCTAGTAGTTTTCTGGTGGCATCTTTAGGATTCTGTATGTATGGCATCATGTCATCTGCAAACAGTAACAGTTTTACTTCTTCTTTTCCAATTTTCCTTTTATTTCTTTTTCTTCTCTGATTGCTGTGGCTAGGACTTCCAAAACTATGTTGAATAATAGTGGCGAGAGTGGACATCTTTGTCTTGTTCCTGATCTTAGAGGAAATGCTTTCAGTTTTTCACCATTGAGAATGATGTTTGCTGTGGGTTTGTCGTATATGGGCTTTATTATGTTGAGGTAGGTTCCCTCTGTGCCCACTTTCTGGAGAGTTTTTATCATAAATGGGTGTTGAATTTTGTCAAAAGCTTTTTCTGCATCTATTGAGATGATCATATGGTTTTTCTCCTTCAATTTGTTAATATGGTGTATCACATTGATTGATTTGGTATATTGAAGAATCCTTGCATCCCTGGGATAAATCCCACTTGATCATGGTGTATAATCCTTTTAATGTGTTGTTGGATTCTGTTTGCTAGTATTTTGTTGAGGATTTTTCTATCTATATTCATCAGTGATATTGGTCTGTAATTTTCTTTTTTTGTAGTATCTTTGTTTGGTTTTGCTATCAGGGTAATGGTGGCCTCATAGAATGAGTTTGGGAGTGTTCCTTCGTGTGCAATTTTTTGGAAGAGTTTGAGAAGGATGGGTGTTAGCTCTTCTCTAAATGTTTGATGGAATTCACCTGTGAAGCCATGTGGTCCTGGACTTTTGTTTGTTGGAAGATTTTTAATCACAGTTTCAATTTCATTGCTTGTGATTGGTCTGTTCATATTTTCTATTTCTTCCTGGTTCAGTCTTGGAAGGTTATACCTTTCTAAGAATTTGTCCATTTCTTCCAGGTTGTCCATTTTATTGGCATAGAGTTGCTTGTAGTAGGCTCTTATGATGCTCTGTATTTCCGCAGTGTCTGTTGTAACTTCTCCTTTTTCATTTCTAACTTTATTGATTTGAGTCCTCTCCCTCTTTTTCTTGATGAGTCTGGCTAATGGTTTGTCAATTTTGTTTATCTTCTCAAAGAACCAGCTTTTAGTTTTATTGATCTTTGCTATTGTTATCTTTGTTTCTATTTCATTTATTTCTGCTCTGATCTTTATGATTTCTTTCCTTCTACTAACTTTGGGTTTTGTTTGTTCTTCTTTCTCTAGTTCCTTTAGGTGTAAGCTTAGATTGTTTATTTGAGATTTTTTTTGTTTCTTGAGGTAGGCTTGTATTGCTATAAACTTCCCTCTTATTACTGCTTTTGCTGCATCCCATAGGTTTTGGATCGTCGTGTTCTCATCGTAATTTGTCTCTAGGTATTTTTTGATTTCCTCTTTGATTTCTTCAGTGATCTCTTGGTTATTTAGTAACGTATTGTTTAGCCTCCATGTGTTTGTGTTTTTTATGTTTTTTTCCCTGTAATTGATTTCTAATCTCATAGCATTGTGGTCAGAAAAGATGCTTGGTATGACTTCAATTTTATTTTATTTTTTTAAATTTTTTTTTTAAGGTAATAATCTGTTTTTGTTTTTGGCTGTGTTGGGTCTTCGTTGCTGTGCGTGGGCCTTCTCCAGTTGTGGAGAGTGGGGGGCTGCTCTTCATTGTGTTGCACGGGCTTCTCATTGTTGTGGCTTCTCTTGTGGTGGAGCACTAGCTCTAGGCGGGTGGGCTTCAGTAGTTGTGGCACACGGGCTTAGTTGCTCCGCGGCATGTGGGATCTTCCCGAACCAGGGATCAAACCCACGTCCCCTGCATTGGCAGGCGGATTCTTAACCACTGCGCCACCAGGGAAGTCCCTGATTTCAATTTTATTAAATTTACCGAGGCTTGATTTGTGACCCAGGATGTGATCTATCCTGGAGAATGTTCCGTGTGCTCTTGAGAAGAAAGTGTAATCTGCAGTTTTTGGATGGAATGTCCTATAAATATCAATTAAATCTATCTGGTCTATTGTGTCATTTAAAGCTTGTGTTTCCTTATTAATTTTCTATCTGGATGATCTGTCCATTGGTGTAAGTAAGGTGTTAAAGTCCCCCACTATTATTGTGTTACTGTCAATTTCCTCTTTTATAGCTGTTAGCAGTTGCCTTATGTACTGAGGTGCTCCTATGTTGAGTGCATATATATTTATAATTGTTATATCTTCTTCTTGGATTGGTCCCTTGATCATTATGTAGTGTACTTCCTTGTCTCTTGTAACATTCTTTAAAGTCTATTTTATCTGATATGAGTATTGCTGCTCGAGCTTTCTTTTGATTTCCATTTGCGTGGAATATCTTTTTCCATCCCTTCACTTTCAGTCTGTATGTGTCCCTAGGTCTGAAGTGGGTCTCTTGTAGTCAGCATATATATGGGTTTTGTTTTTGTATCCATTCAGCGAGCCTCTGTCTTTTGGCTTAAATTACGTTTAAGGTAATTTTTGGTATGTATGTTCCTATTACCATCTCCAAAAGGCTTTGGAGACCACCTGATTGTCTCTGCCACAGGCACCCAAGAGGCAAACAAAGGAGCCAGCCTGGACCCTGAACCAGCTTGCTCCACTGCCTCTCTGAGCACCTGTTACCTGAGTTCATGATCAGTGTCAGTGGGCGATCCCACACCACCAACTTCCAGGCTTGGGGAATTCAGCCTAACAAGAGAAGTCCTTGCAGTATATTCACCAAATACCTTTTGGCTGGCAAGCCCCGGGCACCTGCTCAAGTAGAAAAGCTGTTAGATGGGTGGTTCTCAGCTGAGCTGATTTTTGTCACCTAGGGGACATCTGGCAATGTCTGGAGGTATTTTTGATTGTCACAACTTGGAGGAAGCTATTGGCATCTCGTGGGTAGAGGCCAGGGCTGCTGCTAAACATCCTACACTGCACAAGACAGAGGAGAACGTCAGGGGTGCTGAGGTTGGGACCCCCTGAGCTGGGGTAGCAACTCTGCTGGTCTCCTTGGAGTTTGCGGGTGAGGTGGTGGCCTCCACCAGGAGCTGTGAAGGGCAGGTTGGTGTGGGCTCAGAGCCGGTCTGCTCCTGTAATGCGCCTGTTTGGGGCATGTTTCTTCTCTTTATGGCATTTTAACCTCTCATCATTCCCAGCAGTTTCACTTTAGCTGCCTAAGTGTGAAGAGTTCCAGGGCAGAGCCTGTTGGCTGAAGTCATGCTCATCTGTGCAGGGCTTCAAACGGCTTCCCTGTTTCTGCCCATAAACATTGGGCCAGACAGAAACATCTTGCTCTGCAGACAAGCCCCATGTCCCAGGTAGTGTGGCCTGGGCAGATGCACTGTGGCCTGGCTCAGCGGGAGACAGGGCTGGGCGACCCTCCTGGGAAGATGAGCGGAGTATTTTTCAATCAGGTCTCTACTGCACCCCACATTGTGGTTTATGGGTGCATGTCACCTGCATGTGGTGATGTGAAGGGGTTACATGGGACAAGGAGTACTGGAGGCTTTTTTATGTTGTTATTATATGTACATGTAAATGTATATTCATATATGTATGTATAATACATATGTGTGTATGATACAAACATACAGGAGAGAGTAGAATAAAAAGTAAAAATCCCTAAGTCCCCCTACTTAAAGGTAACTGCTCTTAACAACTTATTGTAGCCTTCTTTCCAGGAATGTTCGCACGTGTGTGTGTGTGTGTGTGTGTGTGTGTGTGACATGTGTGCACATGTGTGTATGCATAGATCTCCATCCTCTGTTGTTAACATCCAAAATATATAAATATATTTTCCTGCAACTTGCTCTTTTCACATAATATATCTTGGATATTTTTCCATATTAATGTATATATTCATTCAACTCAAATATCCATTGAGTACCTCTTGTGAGCCAGGCTCTGTACATACATCAGTGAAGGAATCAGACAAAAATCCCAGTGAGTGCTTGAATGTTGTAAACAAAACAGGCAGTGAACAAAACAGCTGAGTTATGCCGAGTAGAAATGATGTTAAGTACTAGGGAGAAAACTTTGTATACTTAAAAATGGATGGATTTTATTCTATGTAGGTAATTTTTTTTAATGAAATAACTGGATGTGATTTTAATTTGCATTTCCCCAATGACTTGTGGTGTAGATCATATGGAAGGAGGAAGGCATTGAAGGCAGGGGTTTGCTCTGTGGTCAGTGGTCCAAAGTCAACCTGAACCTTTAGTTTGGTGTTGTGAGTAGACAGATCATCAGGGTGTGAGACCCCTCGGTTCAGGCGCAGGACAGTGTTTGTGGCCATGTGTGGTCTGGTTATTGTGGTCATTGGGATAAGCTGGCAGGACCCACTGGGGGGTCTTCACCGTCTTCCCAGAGAGTCTTGTCCTGCTCACTTCTGTGTCCCCAGTGATTCACCAAGTTGCCTTCCTGCTGCAGGATCCAACAGCCCTGTGACCAGCCTGTGAATGGAATGGGCACACAGACCTGGAAATTGATATTTCTATGGTATAAAGAAGCAAGCAAAAGCTACAAAATATAAAAGTAGGACAATTAAGCTGTTTGTGTGTTTGGGGGTTTTTTTTAATCCCAACATTTTATTAAGAAACTTTAAAAAATGTTGAAAGAATGGTTCTGTCAACATTCATATTCCCACCACTTAGATTCTGCAATGAACATTTTCTGCTTGCTTTATCACACGTCTCTCCATCTCTCTATTTATCTCTTGATTCATTTTTTTCCTATGCATTTCAAGGTCAGTTGTAGACATTAGTCCCGTTTGTTTCTTTGTTTTTTTTTTTTTTAACGTTGGGTTTATTTATTTTATTTATTTATTTATTTATGGCTGTGTTGGGTCTTCGTTTCTGTGCGAGGGCTTTCTCTAGTTGTGGCAAGTGGGGGCCACTCTTCATCGCGATGCGCGGGCCTCTCATTATCACGGCCTCTCTCGTTGCAGAGCACGGGCTCCAGACGCGCAGGCTCAGTAATTGTGGCTCACAGGCCTAGTTGCTCCGCGGCATGTGGGATCTTCCCAGACCAGGGCTCGAACCCGTGTGCCCTGCATTGGCAGGACCACTGCACCACCAGGGAAGCCCCATTCGTTTGTTTTTTAAAGTTGACTTTTTGTTGCAGTGTAGTATACATATAGAAAAGTGCATCAATCTTAAAGATACAATTCATGAATTTTTATAAAATGAACACACCCATGTGACTGGCACTCAGATCAAGAAAAAGAGCATTCCCAGAAATTTCCTTGTGCCCTTTTCAATTACTACTCCCTCCCCCAGGGAACACTGTGCTGACTTTTCTTATTATACATTCATTTTGTCTCTTTTTGACCTTTGTGTAAGTAGAATCATACCACTTCCTTCACTCAACATCATCCTTATGAAATTTATTCATATAATTATGTGTACTTGTGGTTTTTCATCACGTTTTTTTAAAAGTCTTTATTGAATTTGTTACAATATTGCTTCTGTTTTTTATGTTTTGGTGTTTTGGCCGCGAGACATGTGGGATCTTAGCTCCCCGACCAGGGATCAGACCCACACCCCCTGCATTGGAAGGCAAAGTCTTCACCACTGGACCACCAGGGAAGTCCCCTTTCATCACATTTTTAATATAGTATTTCAGTGTGTAACTATACAACAATTTATGTATCTATTCTAAAAGTAGGGTGATATTTAAACATACTAGAATGTGCCCATCCAAATCAGCATTATTTCTTTCAAAGCATGATTTAGAATGCTGCAAATGCCAAGAGAGGTTAAGAGTAGGGACCCAGGAGGTCATCAGGACCTGAGTTCAACCCCAGCTCTACCACTGTCACTCTGGCTGGATCCCAGCTGGGCTTCCACCTATCACTAGGATTTGACACCTTGTCTTAAGCTAGGATTCAAGACAAATGCTGCATTGACCCACATTGAAGGTTAAGAAAGAGACTCTGTTGGGGAATAAGGAAAAATTATATAGGACAAGTAGATCTCCAGTAGATTCAGTAGATCCTTGATGGCACCTGAGAACTTGCATTTCTAACAGGCTCTAGGTGATGCTGAAGCCGGTGGTCTGGGGTCTATACTTTGAACATCACTGCCCTAGATAGATCAGGGATTGGCAGATCACAGCCCATGGGCTAAATCTGGCCCACTCTCTGTTTTTATAAATAACGTTTTATTGGAACACAGTGAAAAGAAAAAACTGTCTGTTTTTCTCTACTCACAACATTTCTGACACCAAACGTGTGGGGTTTTTCTCTAGCTAAGCCACCAGTCCAGTGGATATTTTGATCTGCTTCTAATACAGTGTGTCTAACCTGACCACACATGAGAATCACCCGGGGAACAGTTGAAAAACACTGGCATCCAGTCCCCCACCCCTAAACCAATCAACAGAATCTCTTGGGGTGAGGCCCAGGCACTAATACTTTTAAAAGTCTTCCAAGTGATTCTTATGTTCGTGGTATCTCTCCTTTATTTTCTCAGTTATTTTAGAAGACGAGGGGCATCTTCTAAAGCTTCAATCGGTGTCTTATAACTAGCTCGGAAGACAGTTTGCAGTGAACATTCTCTCCCAAAGCAATGCCAGCATCTCTTAAACAAATATTACAAAGATGATCCTCATTCAGACGTGTAAGTTTCAGTTGTTCATGTAAAAACAAGCACATTACATTACAGTCACACTTTTAAATGCTTCCTCCTAGACAGTGTGATCCACACACAGATCTGAACGTGATTCTTCAACCCATATGTCAGCCCTGTAAACGCAGGCTCCACATGGCTCAGTTTCCACACAGACACAAAGAAGTAGTCCGGCCGTGGTCCGAAGGAATTTTAAAACAGATTGCAATCTTGACTTCTTTCTCTTGGGAAAGGAGGAAGATCTGATTCATAAGCCACAGCGACGTTCTCAGCAGTCCCTTCCCCCACTCCCCAGTTTCCTCTCGCCCTGAATTTGCTCTGGAATTGCTTCTCTGTTGAGCTCCCAAACCCTCTTTATCTCAGAGAGGCGACTTCTCTCCCTCCCTCTCCCCTCCCAGCTCTTTTTCCCTGCAGGCCTTTGTAGCCACTTGGGTCACAGGGACTTACTTTCCTTTGGTGACAATGGATTGGGTGTTAATGAAGGGAAACCCCAAAACGTGTGCTTTTCCCTTAAGGCAGGATTTTTAACCTTGGCACTTGTTGACATTTGGGGTCAGATAATTCTTTGTTGTGGTGCTGTGCAGTGTAAGATGGTTAGGAACAATCCTGGCCTCTACTCACTAGATGCCAGTAGTAACCCCCCATCCCCAGTGTGACAATCCAGATGTCTCCTGACATTGCCAGATTTGGGGGGCAGAATTGGCCCCAGCTGAGAACCACTGGATTAAAGAATCCAACACTTTAAGCCATCATTGCCTGCAGACCTGGGCAAAACGGGCCTCTACCCTGGGTCTTGGACTTTATTTTTCTATTTTATTTATTTATTTTTCATCTCTTCATGTCTTCTATTACTTAAAGAGGTCTTTTTTTTTTATTAGTTATCTATTTTATACATATTAGTGTATACATGTCAATCCCAGTCTCCCAATTCATCCCACCACCACCCACCCTTCCCCCCTTGGTGTCCATACGTTTGTTCTCTACATCTGTGTCTCTATTTCTGCCCTGCAAACTGGTTCATCTGTACCATTTTTCTAGATTCCACATATATGCATTAATATATGATATTTGTTTTTCTCTTTCTGACTTATTTCACTCTGTTTGACAGTCTCTACGTCCATCCATGTCTCTACAAATGACCCAATTTTGTTCCTTTTTATGGCTGAGTAATATTCCATTGTATATATGTGCCACATCTTCTTTATCAGTTCATCTGTCGATGGGCATTTAGGTTGCTTCCATGACTGGCTATTGTAAATAGTGCTGCAATGAACATTGGGGTGCATGTGTCTTTTTGAATTATGGTTTTCTCTGGGTATGTGCCCAGTAGTGGGATTGCTGGATCATATGGTAATTCTATTTTTAGTTTTTTAAGGAACCTCCATACTGTTCTCCATAGTGGCTGTATCAATTTACATTCCCACCAACAGTGCAAGAGGGTTCCCTTTTCTCCACACCCTCTCCAGCATTTGTTGTTTGTAGATTTTCTGATGATGGCCATTCTGACTGGTGTGAGGTGATACCTCATTGTAGTTTTGATTTGCAGTTCTCTAATAATTAGCGATGTTGAGCATCTTTTCATGTGCCTCTTGGCCATCTGTATGTCTTCTTTGGAGAAATGTCTATTTAGGTCTTCTTGGGCCTTGTACTTTAAATGGGGTGAGGGGTTCTGAAGGCGAGTAGTGCAGGGAGACAAGGAGATATGCCCACCTGGCGCCCACATCTTCCTTCCCAGATCACCTCTGAGTACTGGGATCCCAGAATTTTTCACCCAAGTGACCGAAGCCTGCTTAGGGTTTTCTCCAGGTCCATCTTCAGGGAGGCAGACCATGATGCCAGTGTGTGACCTCTAGGCCCAAGGAGATAATAATAATAGTACTCTCCTTGTAAACAGAGTTGTGTGGACTAAATAATTTAGTGTATCCGAAGTCCATGGAACAGGGTTGGCACATGATAAGCTCTATATAAGTGTTAGCTGCTATTATTATACTTAACATACCAATAGTCCCTAAACATAATACAACTTCCTTGTCTGCTGCGCCCCTGAAGAAGCAGCCATCCATTCAGATGTTGGAGGTTAACCTGACCTTGCTGGACCCCAGAGTGATGGTGTGAAGGTCTCCAACACGGCACTGTCATGAGGGGGTTTTAGGGCCATTCTGACTCTTGGCACCTCTGCCTTGACATGCTGACTTGAGGACCTGTTGTGTATATTTCTGTTCCTAATCTTGTCTTTGTCTTGTGTCAGGGTCAGTGGAAGCGGGGAATGGCTGAGAAGTCTCTTCTTTCTGAGACAGAAGGAGGAGAAATGATGCTGAGCTTTGAATTTCAATTCCTTCTATGCCCATGCTGGCTGTGTGACCTTGGACACTCAACCTCCTAAGCCCTCTGAGCCTCTAATTCCCCATCTGCAAAATGGGTGTATAAATAGCACCTTCCCTAATAGGATGTGGTGTTCATTAAGTGAAAAATATAGGGGCTTCCCTGGTGGCGCAGTGGTTGAGAGTCTACCTGCTAGTGCGGGGAACGCGGGTTCGAGCCCTGGTCTGGGAGGATCCCACATGCCACGGAGCAACTAGGCCCGTGGGCCACGGCTGCTGAGCCTGCGCGTCTGGGGTCTGTGCTCTGCAGCCGGGGGGGGGCCGTGATAGTGAGAGGCCCGCGCACCGCGGTGGGGAGTGGCCCCCGCTTGCCGCGGCTGGCGGGAGCCCTCGCACAGAGGCGAAGACCCAGCACAACCAAATAAATAAATAAATAAATAATAATTAAAGGTTTAAAAAATATATATATATATATATATAAAGTACTTTGCTCAGTGCCTAGTAAAAAGATGTCAGGATTCGGCATTGCTGATTTTAAATTATTGTAATACTGCTATCTAAATTGTCACGATGACTATTAGAAGGAAAAACGTGGAGAAAAAATTCCGTCCATGCAGCTGCTATGAATCACAAAATGAGCCAAGAAAGAATGAAAAGTATCACCCTTAAATCATGGATGAAACTAGAACTGAAGAAATCTCAGAGCTGAAAGGGACCTTAAATCCTACGTAAACCCACTCATTGTGTAAATGGGGAAACCGAGGCCCAGGGAAGTGATATGATCTACCTGGTTTTAAAGAAAAACCTGAAACAGCTTCTAGGTTCCAGAGAGAAGAAAACAGAGGTATTTGCAGGCAGGTGGTTCCAGACCCACCCTGGATCCCACACTCCGTGGCTGCTCACGTCCCTTATATGAAATGGCCTTCATGGCTACGGATGCAGGGGACCAACTGTAATTTGAGGAAGTTTTGCAAAAGTTGAAAAGAGAATGGGTATGTTTGTGGAGTGGCCTGTGGGGAGGGGGAAGGGGAGGAAGCAGGGGCGTGTAGACTGCTTTGGGCTCCTGCAAGGGCTGAGATCACTCCTGAACAGCCTGATGAAACGTGGGGATCCCTCCACAGTGAGGAGTTCAGGAGGATCGTGAAGCAGCTGGGATGGGTTTTGGTAGCTTCGTGCAGCTTTTTCAGAAATGCGGGAGCGTGCTCAATCCAGAGGTGGACTGCAGGGGACAGCGACGAGGCGGGGTTCCACGAGGCGGGGGGTCTCTGTGCAGGTGGAGGCGTCACCTTGTGAACCGAACCTGCAAACTGGGCAGCTGCCAAGTCTGCTCCCACTGGTAAAGATCAAGATTTTCTTTCCTTTTTATTTGCAGTGTTTATCACACCCACACTCTAAGTCGTCCAGCTTCCCTTCCAGAACCGTCTGCCTTGGCAAACTAAATTAGCAACCAAAAGAGTTTAGCTCTTGTGGGAAAGAACAAAATCATTTTTACAGCACATATCAACACGTGAAAGCCTCAACGTGCCCCTGACTCACTCAGGGCACGTGGATGTTGACTGGAGCAGGGCTCTCCCTGCACCTCTGGGCCTCGGGCGCCCCAGCTGTAAAATGGGCCGGTGACAGCAGCTGCCTTAGAGCAGTGGTTCTCAGTGGAAGGGGAAGGGGTGGATTATGTTTGGCAATGTCTGGAGATACTTTGGGTTGTCACAGCTGGGGAGAGGACTGCTAATGGCATCCAGTGGGCAGAGGCCAGGGGTGCTGCTGGACATCCTGCAGTGCTCAGATCAGCCCCCATAACACGGAACGATCTGGCCCCAAGTGTCAGCAGCGCGGAGGGTGAGAAACCCCATTCTAGTGGGTTGCTATGAAGATTAAGTGAGTTAATCCATGTGATATGCTTAGCCCTGGGCCATGCACATAGTAGGTGCTTCATAAAGCAGTGGTACTCTCCATGTTCCTTCAACGCCTTGAACCCATCGGTGCCTCTCATCATGCTTTTGTTTTGCCAGTTGTGTTTCCCTAACCTGAATTGCCATGGCAGTCGGCACCACAGAAGCAGACAGATATTGATGTCAAAATATGCACTCTTTTTACACGGATGCTGAAATAAGATATGGAGACAGAGTTTTGGAGGAGAAAGAGTGGCTTTATTCTTTGCCAGACAAAAAGGGAACACAGCAGGCTAGTGCCTCAAGAACTGTGCCCCCCTCTTCGGGGAATTAGGAGAGGTCTTTTTTTTTTCCCCTCCTTGGGATGTATAGCTAAGTGTGCATTTCTCTTTGACATTTTATTTATTTGGTTGCTCTGGGTCTTAGTTGCGGCAGGCAGGCTCCTTAGTTGTGGCATGGGAACTCTTAGTTGTGGCACGCATGTGGGATCTAATTCCCTGACCAGGGATCGAACCCGGGCCCCCTGCATTGGGAGCATGGAGTCTTAACCACTTTGCCACCAGGGGAGTCCCAGGAGAGGTCTTATAGTCTGAGGTCTGGGATAGGTGATAAGGATCAAAGCAGTGACGGCCTTGTATTCTTTTTTTTTGCAAAAATTTAAAACAGTCACAGCTGGCGTCAGGCAGCCCAGTAATTAGGTCTGTTCATCTCTGGGTTATCACTGGTGACCTTCTTTCTGAAATGAAGAATGCTACAAGGGGTAAATTGTTACAAGAGAGTGTAGGGGATGTAAATACCAGGTGCAGGATGTAATTCACATGAGTCAGAGAGTGTTTAAGGAGTTAGCTTTGTGAAGGAGGAGTATCAGTTACAGTAAAACTAGGATTGCTTAACTCTTTCAGGCCAGTTTATGTTGTTTCCCTAGCTTACCCATTGTTCCTCTCTTTTCCTTGTTTGTCAGAAAAGAAAAAAACCTCATTTCTATTTTTGCTGCAACATGACAAGGACACAGGAGCTTGTACATGGTTTCAATATGTTGGTGATTCTTTAGAGATAAATTTCAGAAAGTAGAATACGCCAGGTGTGTCCACGCCCTGTCTGAGGATAGAGCTGGACTTCAGTGACTCACTGGTCCACACGGAGGGTGATCCTTGGAGACTGTAGCCGTCAGGGTGCCTGAGGTTTGTCGAGGTTAGAGAGAACAGTGTGACAGGGCACAGAGCACGTTCCTGGCATGCCTGGTGCTGTACTCTGATCCCTGGGGGAGGGGCACTAAAGGGGTTTTGTGTGAGTAAATTTTCTACTCGCCAAACGCGTTCCCCTTAAACTTTAAAAAAGGCTTTAGAGACTCCCCTGGTGACGCAGTGGTTAAGAATCCACCTGCCAACGCAGGGGACGCAGATTCGATCCCTGGTCCAGGAAGATCCCACATGCTGCGGAGCAACTAAACCCGTGCGCCACAACTACTGCGCCTGCGCTCTAGAGCCCGCGAGCCACAACTACTGAGCCCGTGTGCCACAACTACTGAAGCCCGTGCGCCTAGAGCCCGTGCTCCGCAACAAGAGAAGCCACTGCAATGAGAAGCCCGCGCACCGCAACGAAGAGTAGACCCCGCTCACCGCAACTAAAGAAAGCCTGCACACAGCAAAGAAGACCCAACGCAGCCAAAAATAAATAAATTTATTTTTTTTAAAAAAGGCTTTAAAGTTTTAACTGTTTGATAGAAAACTGTTTGTACTTCCTTTGACCCATTAACCAGGATGTTGAGCTTTCTTACTGATTCAGACTCTTAATTATAAAAATAAATGATCACACAGTGAATTTCCCCGGGCTCTATGAAGGAGAAAAGGGTTGTTTGCCCCTTCATCAAATGGCCCCGGTTCTGTTGTACTTTTTTAAGTTCTGGTATCTGTCTGGTAGTCACAGTCTACCAGATTAATTTAAATTACACCAGATGGGGAAACCACATGACCAAGTTTATTTGAATTATGTCTAAAGCCATGAAGAATAAATAGGATCTAAGAGGAAGTGTGAGGTGCCCTCTTCACAGGTTTTGTGCGTGGACTTTGTGCCATCTATGCCTTTTTTTTTAAATTGAAGTATAGTTAATTTACAATGTTGTATTAGTTTCAAGTGTACAGCCAAGTGATTCAGTTACACACACACACACACACACACACACACACATTCTTTTTCAGATTTTCCATTATGGGTTATTACAAGATATTGAGCATAGTTCCCTGTGCTATACAGTAGGTCCTTGTTGACATCTATGCCTTTTTGTCACTCTCTGGTTTGTAAAGGTTGTTTTGAAGTTCCCGCCAGATGATGAGGGTAAATTAGAGCCTATACATTTTGCAGGTATATACTGTTGACTGCAGTAAGACAAGTCCCCCATAACAGCCAGTGGGGATATTTGGGGTGCCTCACAACAAAATTTCTAGATGTTATTGTTTCTAAAGAGGAGAAATGTAGGGATCTAGTTGTGAGGAATTTGCTTCCTTTACAGGTTTTTTGCTGCAAGTACTGCGAGTGTCTCACCAGCTTGCTCAGAGACTTGGCTTCCCTATCTACAAAGTGGAGTGGTCAGGGGTATCTGGTCTCCTGTCTCTGAGCCCCTTTCTGGATTCAATAAATATCCAGTCTTAATTCCCTATTCTCACACTCCCTAGAATTTACAGTGATGGCAAATCTTGATACTCTCCCAGGCAACTTTTATGATAGAAGTCATTAGTTTTATTCAGCTTGTTATAATTTGCATTTTAAATGTATGGTTTTTAAAAGACTGTCAAGATTGCCATAACTTTACCAAGTGATTTGCAAGTCCCAAAGCCTGCCAATTAGGTCAGATGGCCATAGCAGCAACTGCTTCCCAGCAGAAGGGCTGAATCACTGAGGAGCGACCACCTTTCAAGTGCTGAGTGATTTACCAAGCCAAGTTACTTTGCACATTGGGATAAGGAACGTAGGCTATCAGATTTCCGTTCATCCTTCTGCCCCTTCTGGTGATTTCGATGTTGATTGTCTAATATCGACTTATTTTTTCCTCTGTTTTCTTTCCAAAATAATATATTCTTGTAAGAAGTTCAAACTGTACATACTAATATCGACTTATTTTTTCCTTTGTTTTCTTTCCAAAATAATATATTCTTGTAAGAAGTTCAAACTGTACATACTTACATAATAAGTAGAGAAAGTGGCAAGTTCTCCGTTTCCTCTCTCTAGAGAGAGCTACTCTTAACAATTTTGTGAATATTCTTCCAGATACTGTTTTCTATTCTATATGTTAACATTTTCTTAAGCAAAAAGAGATTGTGTTTACGTATACTGTTTTGCAACTTGATTTTGTCTCCTAGCAATATGTCTTGGAGATGTTTCCATCTTGTATATATAGGTCTGTCTCATTTCTTACCATGGTTCTGGTTTCCATGGTATTGTCACATCAGAAATTATTTGATTAGTTCTGTCCAGTCTTAGTTCGGGTGCTCCCAAATCTGATCCTAAGACAAAGACGTGGATGCAAGCAGGCTACTAGGAAGGGGATCCCAGGAAACACCAATAAGAGGCTGGGGAAGTGAGACCAGGAAGGGAGGCAGGCCAATCAAGGACGATTTTTAAAATTTTTAATTAATTAATTAATTAGTTTATCTATTTATTTTTGTCTGTGTTGGGTCTTTGTTGATGTGCACGGGCTTTCTCTAGCTGTGGCAAGCGGGGGCTACTCTTCATTGCGGTGTGTGGGCGTCTCATTGTTGTGACTTCTCGTTGGCAGAGCACGGGCTCTAGGCACACGGGCTTCAGGAGTTGTGGCACACAGGCTCAGTAGTTGTGGCTTGTGGGCTCTAGAGCGCAGGCTCAGTAGTTGTGGCACACGGGCATAGTCCACGGCATGTGGAATCTTCCCGGACCAGGGCTTGAACCCGTGTCCCCTGCATTGGCAGGCGGATTCTTAATCACTGCGCCACCAGGGAAGCCCCCAATCAAGGACGATTGATGCGTGGGTAACTGCAGCTCGGGAGGGCCCCAGGACCACCGTCAGGTTCAGTGATTCTCTAGAAGGGCTCACAGAACTCAGAAAAGCTGTTATACTCCTGGTTACGTTTTTTTGAAGTGAAAGGATACAGACTCAAATCAGCAAAAGGCAGAGTCCAGGAGAGACCGGCCGTCGGTTTCCAGTTGTGTATGGACAGCACTTAATTCTCCCAGTAACGACATGTGGCAGCATGCTCGGAGGATCACCAACCAGGGAAGAGCACTGAAGCCTTGGTGTTTAGGATTTGGATTGACCCTAGTCCCCAGCCTTTTCAGAGGTCACATTTCTATTGAGTGGCCCAAGGCCCCTACCAGAAGTCACATTGTCAGCATACACTGGCATGTCCCAGGCAGAGAGCACCGGGCGCTCATGGTAGGATGCCAGCAACAGAAGCTATGGGTAGCCCCTGGGGTGGGCTGAGGGGGCAGGCAGGGCACCAACAAGCCTCAGCCACACTTCATCATGAAGTGTTTTTGTTATTTCCATTTTTCATTCTCACAAATGATGTTCTAGAGCAGGGGTTGGCACACTTCTTTGTAAAGGGCCAGCTAGTAAATATTTTCAGCTTTGCAGGCCACACAGCCTCTGCTGCAACTACTCAACTCTGCTGCTGTAGCACAAAAGCAGCTGCGGGCATTATGTAAATAAATGGGTTTGACTGGGTTCCAGTAAAACTTTATTTACAAAAAACCGGTACAGACCAGATTTGGCTTGAGGGCTCTAATTTGCCAACCCCTGGTACAGTGGATAATTCTTGTACGTTTATATTTGTCCATTTGAGCAGATAATTCTGTGGGACAGATCCCTAGAAGTAGAATTGCTGGATCTTGAGTAATGACATTCTTATTTTGAGCAGATATTGTGAACCTCCCCCAAAAGCTGAACGTGCTTCCTCTTTCACGAACAGTGCACAAGAACCTTTGAGATTTCCTTTCTTAGAACCACTTGCCAAGGAAGCAAAACCTACTAGGTTTTTTCTGCATTTGACTAGGATGTTTCTGCATTTTCATTTTTGAGCTTTGGAGAGGCAGAGGAAGATAGAACATTTTGCCCCCAGGAAAGAAAACCAAATGGGGCCTGAAATGGTCTCCTAATGTCTTACTTTAGATTTGAAGCCCATGGGGAAGGGGACTCTGGTAACTTGTTTTCATTTGGTGAAAATTAAACCTTACATTGCCCACTAGGTGTAGTTCAAGAGTCCTGAATGTTACCTATTCAAAAAAGTTTTTTTTTTTTTCAGATGCATCAGAGAGCTTCTCAGCAATTTCCTTTATTAAGCAAAGATTCTGTTCCTAATTTTTCTCTTCTGTAAAGGATTTTCATATAAATAAGGTCTACCTATGCATAGTGAACACTTTACCAAATGTACAAAAAATATACATGGTCCAATTTTTGTTCACGGAGCTGACAGGTACAGGACACTCTTGATGGAGATGGCACAGCATTTCACTTAGCCTGGTTCACTCTGGGTCTTTTTTGGGTTTAAAGACGATGGGATTTTTGTTTTTGTTTTTCCACTTTTCTTTTTTTCCCCATATTTTTACATTTGGAATTCTTGATGTGAGCCCCACAGGGGAAAACAGAGATTTGTTAGCATTCAAGCTCTGTTTTGGGCTGCATGTTTTAGCTGGTTTGTTTGATAATGGGCATCCCTCCTGGGATCCAGTCTGGCTGTGCTCTGCTCACGCTGGGTGAATTTGTGATAGTCCCCATTCTGTAGTCTTTCATTTATAACACAGACACAGCCTACTTCCCCGTTAGTGAGATGGCATGCCTGGACTACCCACATGCAGATAAGGAATTAGGCAGAACTCGGCTGGGAAGATAAATCAAACTAACTATCTCATTAGGCTTGAAAGACACAAATTAAGCTTGCATAGGAATTAACAGCCTTCCAAAGAGACATGCAGTGCAACAAGGGGAGGAGAAATTGCTGGAGCCCTTTCTCTCAGGAAACTTGCCCCTGTTGCCTAAGTCCCTTTTGTAAAAGGTCAAGAGGTAGAAATTGAGGATCAAAAGAGCAGTGTAGTGTTTATTGAGCACTTACTGAGTGCCAGGCACAGTGTGCATTATCTCACTGAAAGCTCTCAAAGTACTGTTAAGATTCCTGTGTAACCGAGGAGGAAACTGAGTGTCACAGGGGCTCCTTTGCTTGTCTCAGGGTCTCAGAGCTGTTGAATGACAGAGCCAGGATTCACCTAGGATGTCTGGCCCCATGGCCCAGTGGTTCTTATCTGGGATGAATTGATCCCCTGGGGATACCAGGCCATGTTTGGAGACTCTGGGGTTGTGACAGCTGGGGGCGGTGGGCGCTACTGGGATCTGGTGGGTAGAGGCCTGAGGTGCTGCTGGACATCCTGCAGTGCACAGGACGCCCCACAAAGAATTATCCAGGCCCCAATGTCAACAGTGCCGGGCTTGAGAACCCTGGTTTAAGTGCTCAGCTGGACTCCACTGGTGGCTGGCAGTTCCACCAGGACTGTCTGGCTGTAGTGCCCTGAGGACAGTGTGGTGAGTCTATGGGTCAGAAGTTTAAAGTTGCAACCAAGGGACTCGTGGGAGGATGATGAGGGAATCGGGGAATTCTCATGGTTGAAAGTAACAGTGTCCTGAAAGCGAGGACCTTGCATCTGCAGTTGAAGAGTGTGGAGACTAACGCCTCTGTCTTGCTCCTGCCTCCTGTCCTGCCCCCTCCTCCTCTCGCCCCTCTGGCTAGTGTTCGGCCACAACATGAAGAGCAGCAACGACTTCATCGGGAGGATCGTCATCGGCCAGTACTCTTCGGGCCCCTCAGAATCCAACCACTGGCGGCGGATGCTCAGTGCCCACCGCACGGCCGCGGAGCAGTGGCACAGCCTGCGGTCCCGGGCCGAGTGTGACCGTGTGTCCCCTGCATCGCTGGAGGTGACCTGAGGGCTGCGGGGAAGGCAGCTTTCATCTGTGAAGAAAGGAAGAAAACTTAGGACAAAAAATATGCCATATATGTATACTATTACATCCACACCTGCACACGCACCCATCACCACACACACACACACACACACACACACACACAACTCCTCTCAGAACTGAAAGGAAGCTGACCATTGATCACAAACTGGCCACCCTCAAGGAGCGAGGCCTGAGAACTTTCCAGAAGTCCCGTCCGTAGGTCATGAGCTGAGTGGGCTCTGCTCTGAGACTTATGGGCAGTGCTTGCTCTTGTGGATACCCCTGCCCCAAAATGCACTTTCAACCTCAGGCCAGAGAAAGGGCCTCCCCAAAGGTGCCAACCTCCGTGGAGACAAAATTTTCCAAGAGTTTGGCCAGCGTTGGGAGGCCTGACCCCCATGCCCAAAATGCACACCCACTGGGTGACTTCTGAATGGGCTGCCGTTCCTAGGGGGTTCTTCACACCTGGTACCTTTCCCCAAAGTGTAAGTACTCTGTCTTCTCTTTAGTGGATGTGATAAATAGATTAGACTATTTGGAGAAACCAAACGGCAACAAAAAATATTCCAGTGTAAGAAGGCTCTCCTGGCTTAATTGAACTCGTCCTTGTGTTAGCTTCTTTCTGGGGACTCCCTGTGCGTATGTATGCGGATGTTCTGGTGTGTGTGCCCTCAGGTGAGCACGTGTGTGCGCCTCCGTGTCCCCTTAGTGAGCAAGGCGCTGGGCCGGGACCTCAGTCCTGAGTACTCCCTTCTCTCTGCCTCGCCCATCAGTGAAGTTTCACCCAGCGTCCTCCCGTCTGTCAAGACCCCACCTTCAGTAACAGCGTGTGTGTAAGTCAAGTAAATAAAATATGATAGAGCAGAAGTAACATTTTTTGACCGAATCATGGCGATTGTGACTCACAGAAGACCAGCAAAGGACAGTTGGAATAAAATGGCCACCACGGCTGCCGCATCCCCCATCCAAGACGATACCCCTTCTCGTCACACCCTGAGGATCGCCCTGTGTTTGTGTGTGAACCAAAGTCATTTCTCTCGTGCTAAGAAATTAGTGTAGTTAGAATAGATCTCTCTCTCTGTTGTATGCTTCTGTATCTTTTCCCACAGCATATTGTCTGGTATAATGGGGAGCTATTTATTGAAATTAAAGATTATCTATTTGTGCCATGCATTTGAGTTATCTTTTTCTTCATGAACATGGGCATGGAGGGTAGGAGGGTATTTCAGTTCCTACCACTGTGTAACAGATCATCCCAACGACTCAAAGCACTGGTATTTATTATGCTCACAGATTTTGTGGCTCCAGAATTCAGACCAGACACAGGGATGGCTCGTCTCTGTCCCATGATACCTACGGCCTCAGCTGGAAGACTCGAGGGCCACAGTGGGTATAACCAGACAACCGGTCACACTGGACATTGTGGGTAAGATTAGTGTGTGGTCTGGGAAGGAAGAACAGTCGAAACGTTAAGATATATTCATCTGACGACTGACAGGAGAACCCGTGCAAAGAGAAGACGAGGATTTATGTTAGGTTCCTCCCATTGCAAGCAACAGGAAATTAACACAAAATACTTTAAGCAACAAAGGAAGTCCTGGCTTCAGGCATAGCTGGATCCAGGGGCTCAGATGAAGTAATCAGGGCTTTGTTGATCACGCTATCTCCTGGACAGGCTCTCCCCATTCAGTGAGCGTCATGGTTACCAGCAGCTTAATAGTTCCAACTCATACTTATCATCAAGACCCAGCTTAAACTACCACTTCCTGATTTTCCAAGACAGAAATGACAGCTCCCCACAAGAAGCTCCTCCCCACAAGAAGCTCCCCACAAGAAGCTTATATTTCTATTTAACTCTTGGGGCCTTACTGTGTGCTAAGCCCAATACCTGCACAGTCTTGTTTAGTTCTCACAACAACCTTTTGATGAAGAAGCTATTATTATCCCCATTTTCCAGGTGAGGAATGTAACGCTTTTTTCTATGAAACTATTTGCTTGTTCAGGGCAAGAGCCATGGCTACTTAGCTTTCTATTGGCCATGCCCAATAAAAGGGGCTTGACTTAGGTAAACCCCCTGTGGGCTGAGATGGTTTCACCCCTTCTGGCCACATTGGGCATTGCAGGGCCCCCTCGTGGGTCCCTCTGGTGTCTCTCACTCTGGAGTGGAGATGGCATGAAGGTCAAGGGGGAAAGGCAGGGAGGTTGAGTTAGTTAGGTTATGTTTGTAAGGAGACAAAAATAGAAACTTTTCCTTCTCTATAAAATGGCTTCCTTCCCATGGTTGTACAGAAGAGGATAAAGATATGAGAGAACAAACAGAATGAGGAAACACAGATACAGGACAGGCATTCAGGACCAGAGATGAGGTTATACGGTGATTGGGCCCGTGGGCTTTGGAGCCAGAGAAGCCATGGTTCACACCCCAGGCCCAGCACACCCTACCTGTGCCCTCACACAAGCCGTGGAGCTGCTCTGGGCCTCAGTTTCCTCATTATCTTACATGGGGCACTTCAGAAGCCGACGTTGAGACAAGGACTTGGGTGCCAATGGTTTATTTGGGAGGTGAGCCCAGGAAGCATAAATGGAAGGATAAGTCAGGGGAAGGAGAAACGCAAAGGCTGCTTTAACTGGCATTGTGGGCATCTGGGGCTCAGTCGTGCTGGGGGCCCACGTAGAATACGCTTGAGAATGATCGCTGTGGGGAGGCTGGACTATTTAACTACTGCCCCTCGTCTCTCAGGGCCTGAGGGTAAAGCCCTGGAGGCGTTCAATGATTGGCAATATAGGACTGTCCTGTGTGGGCTGAGCCAGCTTGGGTAGCACCGAGAACTCCCCAGGCAGAGAATGAGGGGCATGTGCCTGAGCAAGTCAGCTGTCCCTCTGCATGGCCCAGCCCACCTCAGCATCGGGGGAACTCAGGTGGCCGAGGGCTGGGAGTGGGGCATCCCCAGCATCTGCTCCTCTCATTTACGATAACCACAGGGCTGACTAAGCACCGTGCCAAGTGCTAAGCATCTCATTTAGTCCTCATGCAGCAACCCACGTGAGCGGTGTTATTATTCCTCTTTTATAAATGAGGAAGCCTAGGTTTCATGGGATTAAGTGGCAAGTGAGCATTAGAGCTAGAATGCCAGCCCAGGCCCAGCTGACTCTAGAGCCTGGTATGGGCTAAACTGTATCTCCCCCCAAACTCACATACTTCATGAAGCCTTAACCCCCAGTACCTCAGCGTGTGACTGTATTGGGAGATAGGGTCCTTAAAGGTAATTAAGGTTAAATGAGGTCATCAGGGTGGGCCCCAATTCAATACGACTGGTGTCCTTATATTAAGGGGAAATTAGGACACAGAGACAGACACACAGAGGGAAGACGGCATCTACAAGCAAGGAGCGAGGCCTGGAGACCCAGGCCAAGGAGAGCTCCTTCCCTCCCAGCGCTCTGAAGGAACCAACTCTGCCAACACCTGGACTTCAGACTTCCGGCCTCCAGAGCTATGAGGCTATGAAGCTCTGTTATTTAAGCCACCCAGTTTGTGGTCCTTTGTTACGGCAGCCCTAACAAACTTATACAGAGCTGGTGTGGCTGACCGCTCTGCTGGGCTGTTTCATCTGAAAATAGGATGACAGTTTTTACCCCATAGGGTTGTATGTGATGTGAGGATTAGCCGGGATAATGCCTGCAAAGGCTTAACACACAGCACTTGATGGCTATTCCTACTGGGCACACATCAGGCAATGTTTGCTGAGTGACTGGAGAGAACAGCAGAAGCACAGATGTCAGAGCCATCCATGTCTCCAAGGATAGTTTGTCAGGAGATGAGGGAAATGTGTTGAAAGGTGAAGAAATGACTTGGTTTCTATAGAAACCTGGACCCCAGGTGCCCTATTGTGGGCCACCTACCCGGTTTAATTAGCATCTTAATTAATTCCTTCTCAGCCAGGAGGTGGGAAAGGAGATGCATGGGCCACCTACACACCCTCTTTGGGGTGGGGGGACCTGAGTTCAAAGGAATGAGGTAGAGTAGAAGCGGTGGTGTGAAGTTTTAAATCTGCATCTATTTTCCCAGGGCCCATCTTGAGCTGTCTCATCTCTGGGGACTCCAGAACCCTTCAGGACTCCAGTCTACCCCCTGGGACTTGACAGAAGCTATGACCTCTGCCCAGCCCTGCCCAGATGTGATGGTTTCCAGGGCACCAGGAACAGTTATTTTGGGTACTGATATTTTACTCCCAGAAAGCTGGGAATCACTGCAGGGAAAAAGGAAGAATTCCTTTCCTTTCTGGGTGGCCTGTCTTCTACCACCAGTGGGATACCTTTTCTTTTTTCATGGTCAAAAATACCATTTAAAATAATTCAGGAATGAGCACCACTAAGTAAAAATTTAAAACTTATGTCTAGAAAAGAGACTGGAAGACATTGCCCTGAAGGTTGCAGGGGTTAACTTTTGGGAAGTTGTTTTGCTTCTCAATTTTATACCTTCCTATTCAGTATTTTTGAAGGTTCCATAGTGATGTAATGGTAGTTAACATATATTGAGCATTTATGTGTCAGGCATTGTTCTAAGCACTTGTATGAGGAAAAGTATTGATTTGTCCCCATTTTTCGGATGAGGAAACTGAAGCTAAGACAGGTTAAATAATCAGTGTGTGGTCACACAGAAGCAGGTCTGGAATTTGAACACAGATACAGACGTGCCTGGATTGAAAGGCATGAAATAAACTAGCCTCTACTGTCCCTTTTATAATGGTGGTGAGGGGAAGGGAACTTTGTTTTACTTACTGGTAAATAAATGACAATTTTAAAAAGCTAAGAAACTAGAAGAGATAGATAGATAGATAGGCAGACAGATGATAGGAAGAAAGAAATAGATCTTCACCGAACCCCCAGGCCACCATGAGCACAGTGTGTGTATGCGTGTGTATACGCGTGGGCCGGGGGTGGGGAAGAGTAATGTCTTTAAGAACTCAGAAAATATATACTGTGTTACAGAGAGACCTCTACAACCTCCAAATGGCAGCAAAGATCCTATTTGTTAGGTGAATAAATTGTCTATTTTCTAGCCAGTAAACTTGAGGTCTAGAGCAAGGGGTGGCAAGCTATGGCCCGTGGGCCAAATCCAGCCCATTGCTTGTTTTTGTAAATAAAGTTTTATTGGAACCTGGCCAGGCCTATTCCTAAAGTCTTTCACAGAGTTGTGACAGAGACCATGTGCCCTGCAAAGCCACTACTATCTGGCTCTTTACAGAAAAAAATTTAAAGTTGCTGTTATGTAGGATGAATAAGTCTAGAGATCTAAGGTACAGCATAATGATTATAGTTCCTCACACTGTACTGAACACTGGAAATTTCCTAAGGAGTAGATTTCAGGTGCACTCACCACACACAAAAAGTAACCCTGCGAGGAGGTAATATGTTAATTAGTTTGACTGTGGTATCCTTTCACTATGTATATGTATATCACATCATCATGTTGTACGCCTTAAATACCAACAATTTTTCTTAAAAAATAGAATTTTTTAGAAAGTTTGCCTACCCCTGTCTAGAACAATGCTTCATAACATTAATGTACATATGACTCCCTGGGGATCTAGTCAAAATGCAGATTCCGATTCAGCAGGCCTGGGGCGGGGCCTGAGGTTCTGCGTTTTTAACGAGCTCCGAGGAGATGCCGATGCTGCTGGTCCGTGGACCACACTTGGGAATGAGCGTGTCACAAACACTTTACATGTTTCCATCCAGAGAGGGGGCATGAACCAACTTACCAAAACCTCCAGCCATCACATACTGTATTATCAACACAGATCATTTAGGAGGTTTATTTGCCAAGTCAAAGGCTCCTCCACTTTTCAAAAGCATTTCCAGCGGCCTGCGTCTGACGACCCTCCTTTTCCCCCTGGTTCATTCACACAGAGAGTGTTTGATTTCCATGACAGCAGGGGCCTCTGATGTACAGTCAGCACACCAGATGATGGGGAGTGGGGAGAGAGCCTTCCAACTTTCTTCCATTTTTATAGTTTGTATCAACTTTTTTAAAAAGTCAATTTGGGGGAGGGCTTTTTTATAACAGACACGATGCACATCACTTATATAATAAACGTATGTCATTTATAAATAAATGTGCATGCTCTGGGGTGCATCAGCACAAAGCTTTGAGACAACGGGTAGACATGAGTTATGCCATGGCTGAAACTGGGCCTGGGCTGTGCTCGTAGCCTGAGTCAGGCCTTGGCAGGGTTTCAGCCCCGTGTGGGCCGGCAAAACACACTGCGTGGGCACGAGTTTTATTCCTCACAGGCACAGCGGCAGGTGTTCCAGAGAGAAAGTGAGCGACTGGGGCATGCTTGAGCCCTGGTGAATGCCAGCCACACGAAGCGTCAGGGCACCTGGCTGAGCATTTCGGGAGAGAAAGGACGGAGTGTGCAGGGAAAGCCAGGAAAAGACCTGCACTGGATCAGTGACAATCACAGCAAAAATTTGCCATCAGGTATTCAACACCTACTACTTGCCAGCTTCTATGCTAAGTATTACAAATTATTACATTTAATCTTTGTGAGGTAGGTACTGTTATTATCCCCTATTTTATAAAGGAGGAAAGTGAGGCTTAGCGAGGCAGAGGATACACAAAGACTGATTTTTAGAGGTATCAATTCGTAAATGCAGTGAGATTCCAATGAAACACCAGCGGATCTATTTTAAGTTTGAACACGCTAGAACTGTACACTAATGATAACGTTTGCTTCTTTTTGGTGAACACTTCCTCTGTGTCGAGAACCTTCTACCGGCACATCCTTTAACCTCCAAGAGACCCTGCAGGAGGTGACGCGCCTGCCCTTCCTCCTCGCTGCGGGGAATCCAATGCCCTCGGAGCTGGGCCGACACGTTGGGGCCCCGCTGAGCCAAAGCGCTGGGGCCCCGCCTGCAGGGGGAGCCCTTTCTCAGCGCCGCGTAATTGTGCCCATGTGCAAAGGAGGCCTAAGTCTTCTCAGATCTTCAGAGTCTCAGCAGAGGCAGAAATCTCGACTTATACCTAAAATCTCTTGATCTTACACCCTGACAACGAATTTTTAGAAATTTTAAAGCACAGCATGGACCCAACAAATCACATCCACAGGTGAGCTGGCTTTGGCCCAGGAGACCTCTGCCCTAGATGCTGACTTGTATTTTTACCTTCTGGTACTATTTCCTCCTAGGGCTCCGAGATGCTTTATCTGCTGTGCCAGGCTGGGATGTGCGCGCTGCTATTGTCCCATCTTACAGAGTCTCAAGGGAAGCAAGCACGTGCCCGAGGCCACTCAGTGGCTCGGCTCGGAAGCAGGGCTGCGCTTCCTCTGAGTTCTCCGAAGGGGGCCGGCCAGGGGCAGCTTTCAGGCTGTCACTCTGAGCTGCCTGCGGCCGTGCAGGGAGGAAACAGGAGTCAGGGGAGGGGCGGGGGAGGAGACTGGGGTCTACCCAGTCCTCCTGAGCTCTGGGCAGGAGAGCTGTCCGGACCCGAGCTCCCACGGCAGGGCCTCTCTCCTCTGCTCAGGCCGCGAGGTGGCTTTCTCGGGGCCCAGGATGCAGAGGTGGGGACTGTGGGCCGCGGCCGTCCTGACCCTCCTCTCCGCACAGGCCTTTCCGCAAACGGACATCAATATCAGCCCAGGTGAGCACGGGGCCAGGGCCGGGAACAGGTGGAGAGGAGGACACCCCACAAATGCTTGAGCTGTCAGTGAGGCCTCGCCGCCTGGCCTGCAGGCCTGCCCGACCCAAGGAATGTTGGGGGGGCCAAGCTGAGCCTCCTGTCAGCCCCTCCAGCTCCTCTCCCTCCAGCTCATGGGCACTGTGCTAGGGCCAGACGCAAAGAGACCTGGTGATAAATCCCAGCTTTGCATCTTAAAAGCTGTATGACCTGGCACAAGTTCCTTAACCTCTCTGAGCCTCAGTTTCCTTCAGAAAACGGTGGTCACAATGACACCCTCTGGGGCTACTGTGCAAGGGAGATGAGATAATCTGGGGAAAGTGCCTGGCACCACAGGAAGATCTGAAGATGATATTTTTGTTAGGGATTTGGCATCTGGGCTCCCCACTCCCACCTTGGCTGTGACAGCTGTTCCCAGGGAGCTGGGCAGGCAGGAGGACATAGTCCCTCTAGTGACCTCCCTGGCGGCCTGGCCCAGTGACACCCAGCTCTGCGGATATTCCGTGTCCCCAGGGATTGGGGTCCATCAGCCTCAGGCATGTGGCCTCCCAGTGTCCCACTTGGAGGACGCGGGGCTTCAAATGAGCTCAATTTCTTCACCCTTGCAGTAGGGAGGCTAGGGTGCTGACTCTGGGTTAGGAAGAGTCCCGAGTCCTTCAGTCCCTTCAAGGTGGAGGATCTTGCCTGTCACCTCTACTAGGAGGGTTCTTTCCAAACATGGTTTAAAAACTATAATAATAATAATACCAATAACAACAATTGATACTTTTGTAGCCCTCACTATATGCCAGGCACTGTTTTAAGCACTTTTTACATATGGATTTATTTAATCCTCACAATAACTCTGTGGCAGAGATACTATTTCTATCCCCATTAAAATAAAACTAACACTGTAATAAAACATCTGTAAGATCCCCATAAAGCCATGTTATTGGGCAGTTACAATGTTGAGGGGAATTTAAATAGTGGGGTGATAAGATTGCAAGATAAAATACCTGATGTCCAGGTAAATTTGAATTTCAGATAAACAATAAACCCATTTTTTACTGTAAGTGTCTCAAATATTGCATGGGACATACCTTATGCTAAAAATTATTTCTTATTTATCTGAAATTCAAATTTAACTGGGAATTCTTTTTTTTTTAAATCTGGTAACCCTAGTGATGGGAGATAAAGGGTGGTCGGTTCATTTTGGCAAGCATCAGGGGCTCTGGTCTGCCATAAACTCTCTGAGTGTCTGTATTAGCTCGGGCTGCCATAACAAAATACCGCAGACTGGGTGGCTTCAACAACAGGAAGAGTTCTGGAGGCTACAAGTCCAAGATCAAGATGCCACCTGATCTGTTACCTGGTGACGGCCCTCTTCCCGGCTTGCAAGTAGCCACATGGAGGAGAGAGAGAGTGCTCTGGTCTCTCTTCCTCTTCTTATAAGGGCACTAATCCCATCATGGGGGCCCCATGACTCCATCTAACCCTAATCACCTCCCAAAGACCCCATGAAAACACCATCACATTGGGTGTTGGGGCTTCAACATGGGAATCTGGGGGGCACACATTCAGTCCATAACAGTGTCTTTGCCTGCTTGCTCTTGTGCCTCAATATCCTCATCCGTGCAGTGGGTGAGCAGGAGAGAAGTTGGACAAAATATCCTTGAAAGATATTTGCGTGTTCCAAGATCTTGCCTTTCTGCCCAGCATAAGAGGAAAGTCCTGAGGCTGAGTTTGAGAGTGGGAGCGATGGGGAGTCCTCTCTCTCTCACTAGCTTGTGACCATGGGATCTTTCTCTGAGCTTCAAGTTTCCTCCTGTGGAAAGTGAGGATGATAGTGGTGTCCATCAAACGTTTTGGGGAATCTTCAATGAGATCATGCAAGTGAAGCACTTAGCACATAGAAAGCACTTGACAAATGGCTTATTACCTTACTACTTCTGCCACTGTGGTTGTTGCTGTTATGATAGAATTGACCAGGAGACACAGTTTTCTGCTGTGACAAAATGCCTTCAAAAAGGAACTTCCAGACATCTAGCCCCATGCCTCAGTCCCACTCTACAGATGAGGAGACTGAGATCCCTTCCAACCCAGCAACTTTGGAGACCTCAGAGTTGGAGTTGGAAGGAAGGGTCCCGGAAATCCACTTGGCCCAATCCTTCCACAATACAGCTGTGGAAACTGAGGCCTACAGAGGCCAAATAATCTGGCCAAGGTCATCATCCATCCAGTCCAGCAGAAAGCCCAGTTCAAGCCTCAGTGGATAAATCTGCTGGAGGAAAGTGATTTCAATGCAGAAGAGAACGTGTGAGTTAAGTGTGTGTGCGTGAGTCAAGTGGGTGTGTGTGTGCGTGTGAGTGTGTGTGTTGATGTGTGACTAGGGAAGCCTTATCTGGGGTCTTGGTGAGCCCTTGCAGACCATGCAGGTGGGCGCACAACCATAGCCCTCCTTACTGAAAGTGGGCCTGGTTCTTCTTCCTTTCCTGCATCCCGAGCCTTTAGGTACAAAACAGAACAGGGTCACTCCATCCTTCATCCCACTGCTCTGGACCTTTCATGAACATGCAAATATACGCAAATAGTGCAACCCAGCCATACCCTTAGATCTGCTTTGGAAACAAACCTTTAGACACTTCTGAGAGACTAGGAAGGATTTAGCCAGACTAGATCCTTTTCCTAAAACCCTTCTCCGAACCTGGCTTTGATCACTTTGTTTACGTGGATTAACAAATATTAAGTGCTTAAAAGAGGGCCTGGCACCTGGTAAAAGCTACATAAATATTTGCTGTTATGACTCTTCAACCATAACCATAAAAAAGTTTCCTTTCCCTGGCTCCTGAGCCCAAGAACTTTCCACAGCAAAGGAAATTCTAGCAAAGCGTTTTGATGCTCACGGCCTGCTTCTGCAGGGCTTCAGGGATGGGAAGGGAGGATCAGTCAAGTTCCGTAGCCTCTTCCTCTCCCCTCCAAGAAACTGGCATTGTGCACTCAGCACCAGGATTATTCCAGGGCCCAGGCTGTTTCTGTTGTAATAGCTCATGTTTACTAGAACACCTACTATAAGCCAGGCACTGGCTTCCCTGTGAAGTAGGCACTATCATCATGCCCATTTTACAGATGAGGAAACTGAGGCACAAAGAGGTGAGTTTCTAACTGGAGTCATCTAACTCCAGAGTCTAAGCTCTGAGGCTGGAGCACAGAGGCTTGAGCAACTGGGTGTCCCTACTTCCTAGAGTAAACCCTTCCCCACCCTCCAGTCTGTATCATAGAGTCAGACCCTAGAGTACCCCAACCTGGACACTCTAACCCATTCCCTACCCCTCCTCTATGGTCACAGAGCCCTCTGCATATTTCTAGAATGTCCCTTAGTATATGAGGACTCATTGCCATGTGTGCTATGCATTCCTCCCTCCAGACTGAGCAACTTGAGGGCACAGACCTCAAGCCAAATAAGCACCCAGGAAACATTGAATTATTACTTAATTATGTTGGTCTTAGTTATCTCAGGCTGCTGTCACAAAATACCATAGACTGGGAGGCTTAAACCACAGGAATTTATTTCTCACAGTTCTAAAGCCTGGGAACTCCAAAATTAAGGTGTTGACCAATTCAGTTCCTGGTGAGAGCTCTTTTCCTGGCTTGCAAATGGCCACAGAAAGGAGAGCTCTGGTCTCTCCTCTTCTCCTAATGGCACTAACCCCATCGTGGGGGTCCACCCTTATGACATCATGTAGCCCTAATTTCCTGAAGGCCCCAGCTCCCAATACCATCACACTGGGGGGTAGGGCTTCAACATATGAACTGGAGGGGGACACACAAACATTCAGTCCATAATGCTGTTAAATTGGGTGTTTAATATATTTGTCTTGCCAAATGAGAAAACCAAGACCAGAAAAAGATGTTTTCTGGAGGCCTGTAGTGCTTAGGAATTTTCAAGTCCATCAGACTTTAATCTCATCCTGACACTGCCACTTGCTAGCTGTGGGAGCGAGTGACTTAACATCTTTGAGCCTCAGTTTCTGCACCTATAAAATGGGGATGATACAGATACCCCTCCCAGTTTGGTCTCGACGGTTATATTAACCACGCAATGAATGGCCACTGTTATGAGCAATATAAAAAAATCACCCAGTGCTGTCTCCTTTGTATCATGTGACCACAAGAGCAGCCTGGAAGGAGGGAAAGCAAAGCTGAGGCATGAGAGGCCTGGGACCAGCAGTTCTGCACCCCAGAGCTAGGGCTCACTGGGAAGGGCCCACTGAGGGTGGGATGTGTGGACCAGGGAGACAGCAGGCAATGAAGGTGACAGAGCCCTCCCAGTGGCCACCTTCCCAGACACTGGGAGACACTTCCGACCCCCTGGGACATCTGGGGCCCAGTAGTGACGGGGGGTGGGGAGGCCGCCAATGTGGCCCCCAGAGCCTCCCCCTCCACTCCCAGCTGGCTCTCAAGGCTGATCTGGGCAGGAGGCAGCAGGGTAGTGTGTTTGTGGGCGGCTGGACTGGGGCCAGGGGAGCGAGCAGCCAGATCGTGTGGGAAGGTGACAATTTATTCTTTTAAAAAGAGAGAGATTAAAAAAACAAGTCCTGAACTCCGATGGCATGTCCTCTTTCCTTAACAAGCTCAGAGCTTCCAAAGGCTTTGACTCCCACCCCAGCTGGGAGACCCTGGGGGCCTTTGGTGCTGCTAATTGAAGTAAAATACCACGTAGTTTGGCCTCGGTTTCCAGAGCAACAAGCTTCTTTGTGCATCCCTCCCCGCTTCCACCCCTCCCCTCTGTCACCTCCAGCCTCATCCCTCTCTCAAATTCCCAGCCAGGCTGAACCTTCTGCAATTCTCCAAATGCTCCCTTCTCTCTTATACCTCTGGGCCTTTGCACATGCTGTGCCCGCCACTTGAAACACTCTTCCTCTGACTCTTCCTCATCCTTCAGGTCTCAGTGGGGGTCTCACATCACCCGCTCCAGGAAGCCTCCTGGATCTCCAAATCTGAGTTATGTGCCACTTTTAGGTGCTCCTGTGGCAACACCTTTATTTTCCCCGTCCGGAAGGGGACTCACTCTTGTGTCCTCTCATAATCACCAGTGGACACCCTGAAGGCAGGGTTGGGGTGGCCACCAGTTCAACTAGGGAGAGAAAAGGGACAAACAAATGACCAGTTTCCAAAATAATTTGAGCGCTGCTCCCTCAAGTTTTTGCCTGCATGACACAAATCCGTATTAATTGCATATTAATGACATTTTATTTCTGTGCTTATTTTTCTTAATGTCAGCCTCCAGAGAGTGTAAGATCCATGAGGTCAGAGGTCACCTCTGTGTAGTGTGCCACAGTATCTCGAGCACATAGCCAACTACCTGAGACCAAGTAGGTGCTCAAATAAGACTTGTTGAATGAATAAGGGGATGAATAAAGAACCAGACCATCAAGAATGAGACAAAAGGAAATGGGCTTAAATGCAGCAGGAATCTCTAAATTAGGTCTGGATCCACACAGCCTGGCTTGAAAACCCAGCTCTGCCACTTAGGAGCTGGGTGACCTCAGGCAAGTTACTCAACCTTTCTGTGCTTTGGTTTCTTCATCTATAAAGGGGGATGATCGTGGCACCTACCTTGTAGGATGTATGAAGACTAAATGAATTGATATGTACAAAGCACCTGACACAACGCCTGGCTCAGACGGAAGCTCAGTAGGGTTGGCCCTGGTTATAATGTCACCATCACTACCTGAGTGTCAAGCTATAAAGCTATAGAGATCTCTTCCCCAGAGAGACACAAATTAGCAAAGGCTACTCTGGGTTCCACGTTGATGAAAGTCCTTTAAGGGACTTCCCTGGTGGTCCAGCTATTAAGACTCCACACTCCCAATGCAGGGGGCCTGGGTTCGATCTCTGGTTAGGGAACCTAGATCCCGTGTGCTGCAACTAAGAGCCTGCATGCTGCAACTAAGACCTAGCAAAGACAAATAAATAAATAAATATTTTTTTAAAAAAAGAAAGTCCTCTAAGATCCTTCTAATCCTTGTTTCTAAAATCCCAGAGGTAAAGGAGGTAGGGGGTTGCCAGGCAGGGTGGAGTTCATTATCATCCCAGTGCAAGCAAGTGGCTCCTTTTTGCCTCCCAGGTCCTCCCAATTAAAGGCCTTTGCCTGCCCAGGTGGAAAGGGGAGTAATTGAGCAGTGACCTGTCACAGCCCCATTTTCTGGTATGTTTCACCCCAGGCATCCATAACCACCACTTGCTCAGTGGAGACAATAAGGGACCAGGAGTGGGGAGAAGGGCGGGAAGGTGGGGGCTGAGATTCTCCGTTGCTAACGAGCTCCCTGGTGACGCTGATACAGCTCCTCACAGCAGCCACTGCGCTAAGTAATCCGGAAAACCAGGCTCAGTCAACTGCCTTCGGTGCTGAGTTAGAAAAGTCCCGGCACGCCATCCTAGAGTCAAGATACACCAGGTTGGAGGCATCAGGGCACATGGGCGGTGCCCACACCCTTCTCACCACTGTCCCCCAAAAGGGGCAGTGGACCCAAAGAAGCAGCATTTGATTCCCTAGCATGCATTTAGTCATTCAAAACTAGTTATTGCACACCTACTATGTGCCAGGCACTGGGGAGAGGGACGATCACAGCAGACCTTGTGCAGGGGGAGGCCAGACTGAACAAGAATTCACGGGGATGTGTGAAAGGAGGGGTGAGGGGCTCTAGGAGCTCTTAGAGAGACTCCTACCTCGTCTTCCCTAAAGAAGCCACCATGTGGCTGAGACTCAAAGAAGAAACTCGAATTGGCCGAAGACAGGCCGAGGGAAGTATCTGCAAAGATCTGGACACGCTTTGAAAAATGGCAGGAGCTGAAGCAAATCTGGAGCATGTTGTGAGCGACAGGGGACAAGCTGCAGGGGCAGGTGGGAGCCCTGTTCCCGAGGGTGATGGGCACTCCTGGAGGGCTTCGGTGAGATGAGATCAGGGTGTTGGAAGGATGCCTCTGGATTTGGAAGGTGATATAAGGCAGGAAGAACAGCCAGGCGTCAGTTGAGGAGGTCTCTGTGAGAGACGACAGGGGGAGGAAGAATGTGGAAGGAGAGACAGAGACAGAAGTGGGGGAGGGAGAGGGAGGGAGGGAGGAAGACCGGAAGGAAAGAAGAAAAGAAGGAAGGGAGGAGGGAAGAAAAGAAAGAAAGAAAGGAATTGGAGAGGTGCTGGGAGATGGAATAAACAAGACTTAAAAATTGACTGGATGTGCGTAGAGGGAAAGAGAGGAGGTAAAGATGATTTGGGGCAAATATCCAACAATGCTAGACAATTCTGGTCAGTTCCAGCCAATTCTTGTCAGTTTTGTCTAATCAAAATCATGTGTGTATGGGACTTCCCGGGCGGTCCAGTGGTTAAGACTCCACGCTTCCACTGCTGGGGGCACGGGTTTGATCCCTGGTCTGGAACTAAGAGCCCGCATGCCGTGTGTGTGTTTGTGTGTGTGTGTGTGTGTGTGTGTGTGTGTACACATCTGTGTGCATTTTTCTGGGGAAAGAAAGGAACAGTAGCTTTAATCAAGACAGCTATACTATAATATTTGCTATCAAATAAATCACAAAGGTAGAGCAAATGTAATGGGGTATCCTAGGTTGGATATTGGGAACAGAAAAAGAAAAAACTGGTGAAATCTGAATAAAGCCTGTAGTTTACTGAAGAGTATGTACCCATATTAATTTCTTAGTTATGACAAATGTACTGTGGGAATGTAAGATGTTAACATCAGGGGAAACTGGCTGAAGGTTATTCAGGGACTCTGTATAATATTTTTGCAACTTTTCTGTAAATCTAAATTTATTCGAAAATAAAAAGTTTAATTTTTTTTAAGTGAAGGAAAAGAAAAAGAGATAGAGGACAACGAGGGTGGAAACTTCCAGATCAGACCTTATGGTAAATTAGAGAACAGAAAACGTCTCCACTATAGACATCCAGAAATACAGACAAACTTTACAAACATCCTTTGAAAATTAAGCTGGGCTTCCAAGAAAGTGAGGAGGGCGACCAGTGGCGGGAAACAAAGTTAGAGATGGAAACCAAAGCAGTGGGCACATGCGCAGCAGAGCACTGGGTGTGGTGTCAGCCTCCCTAATACAGAAGCTCGGGCTTCACATCCACACCGGGGAGGGAGTGATGAGACTCGGACCCTTTCACAGAGAGGAGACCCGTGAAGAGTCCCACCTTACAGGAAAGGATACGCCGAGTGGGGAGGGGGCAATCCTCCCTCTGTCAGAGAGATGACGAAGAAGTTTGTCAGCTTCATCCCAAACTCAGGGAGGAAATGCAAGACTTCCCCTCTGCAGCATCCTTTGGTGAAGTCTGTACCATTAAATTTAAACACAGTGTTCTAGCAATGCCCCGGGGCTTTTAAGCCATGGGTTTATAATAGTTATATATTTTAACTCCAAAATTAGAAAAATAACACAAAGTCTACTTCTAATCAGTAGTGTGGCTTAATTTTTGTTAAAGAAACTACAGGTAGGCTGAGAAATGTGGACGTTTGCTGTGATGTTTTGTGTTGCTGCCCTGTGGGGTTATTTTACATTTTGGAGTTCTGCCTTCCATCTAGGGAGAGGATTCTATTGACATTTGGGGTCAGAAAACCCTTTGCTGTGGGGATGTCCTGGTCATTGTAGGATGTTTAGCAGCGTTTCTGGCTTCTACCCATTGGATGCTAATAGCACCACCACTTCTATTTTTGACAACCAAGAATGTCTCCAGGCATTGTTTAATGTCCCCTGAGAATCAGAATCACCCCTGGTTGAGAACCAGTGCTCCAGGGTGGTCGACTAAGGGGGGCCTGGGATGTGGCACTTTCAGATTTAGAACTGGGACAGTCCTGGGCAAACTGGGGTGGTTACATCCCCTACTTCCATCTCTAATATGAATAGCTAGGGTGCAAAATAATTATAGGATGGGTGAGAGTGGGGAAAGTGGTTTAGCACCAGCAAATATCATACTCTTGGGCTAACTATTCCAGCCAACACCTGGACAGACGTGGCCACGTCCTCACCAATGAGTGTCCTTGGTTACAAGTGATGGGTGGAAAGCAGATGGAAATGATTTGCTGCTTCTCATCCATGCAAAGGGGGAACTGCTCCAAAAGCAGAACCCTGGGAATGATTCAGCCGAATCTCTCTGTGTGGAAGGAATGGGCAAAAGTCCCCACAGGGAGCTCAGCAATGCCCAGCGTCACAAGGGGTCCTTCAGCCCTCTCAGCTTCGAGGCAATGTCCTCCTAGACCAATGCTCTCACCTGAGAAAGGAGGAGACCGAAGTCCGGAGAGGGGCAGGGAAGGGCCGAGGTCCTGAGCCCCCTAACTCCATAAGCAAGAGTTCTCTCCCTTTGCCATGTAAGGGAGGGTTAAGAGAGCAAATTCTGAATCAGCTGGCTCCAGTATGGATACTGGCACACACTGAAAGACAGTTGGCTGGGACTGGTGGGGAGAGGTGGGACAAGCCAGGACTGACCAGCGCAGCTGCCTAGGGTGGGGGAAGGGCTGGTTCTGATCAAACAGGGAAGCCCAATGGCTCTCATCAGGTACAGGTAGCCCAGATGGAAGCTGCCTGCTTAGCATAGCTCTATTATTTTTTTAAAGCTTTATTTATTTATTTAAAATAAATTCTATCTATTTATTTATTTGGCTGCATCGGGTCTTAGTTGCGGTATGCGGGATCTTCATTGTGGCACGCGGGATCTTTCGTTGTGGCACGCGGGCTTAGTTGCCCCGCGGCATGTGGGATCTTAGTTCCCCGACCAGGGATCGAACCCTCATCCCCTGCATTGCAAGGCAGATTCTCAACCACTGGACCACCAGGGAAGTCCCAGCATAGCTCTATGGACTAAAGCAACTGTCCCTTTCCTTCCCCAGAAAAATTCATATAGATGCATATGTGTGCGCATACATGCATACGAACTTTTGATTTTGCATTTAATTTCAAGGGATTCACTGGACCCCTGAAGCCCATTAACCTCAGTGATGAAACCCTGAGCTAATCGTTAATAATCATACTATTATGGAGCATCTATACATGCCAAGCACTCAGCGACTTTATTTGACCCAATTAGTTGGCCTAGCAACCTGATGAAATAGGGGCTAACACATGATTAACCATCCTCAGCCCTATTGGTTTCCCATGATGAAGTATCATGTGGATTTTAAAATTAAAGACTTTTTGGTGTCAGGAGGCCTGGGTTCAAATCCCTACTCTGCCTACTACCAGCAGGATGATCTTGAGCAAGTCACTTAACCTGTCTAAGTCTCAGTTTCCCTCTACGTGCTTGACACATCATAAATGCTCAGTAAAGGTGGTCCACTACTTCCTTATTCATGAGCCCAGCCAGCTATTACAGTGGCTTTGAAGGCAAGATTTCACACCCCTGGGCATCACAAAAGGGACCCCAAAGATCTTCCAGTCGGACAGCTGAGAAGGGAAGGAATGTGCCAGCATCACATGGCATGTCAGGCGCAGAGCTGGAGCTGGGTCCCGGGCTTCTGGACCCCAGTCTAACAATTTCACCGCTGCCCGGTGCCTGCTCTCACAGATGAGTCACCCAGCTGAGTTCCAGGCAGGTTCTCAGCATGCATTTCTCCCCCAGTCAGTCATCTTCAATCGTGGTTTCCAAAAAAAGTATATGCTAAGAGGCCTCCAGAGGGGCTGAGACTTTGGAGAACTTTAGTGTCTCAAACATGGGGTTTTTGTTTGTCCCTTTTCAGAATTAAGAACACATCCTGAACCCCAGTAGTTCCACGGGCTAAAGATATAAATAGTCTTGACTACAGTAGGGAAATATACACCTTGGCCAGAGAGCCCAGAAGTGCAGACTGAAATAAGATACCATTTTTTTGCTTATAAAATTTGCAAAGATTGCCATTAAAGTGGTAACACTCAGCGCAGGCAAGGGCGCTGTGAGATGGGCGCTCTCAGACATCACCGTGGGAGCATAAATTGCTTTCAGGAGGCAATTTAGCAAATTGTATCAAAGCCTTAAAAATCTATCCCCAGAAAATCATCAGAAATGCTGCAAAAGTTTATGCACAAGGCTTTTCATCTCAGAATTATTTCTAATTGTTTTTTAAAAAGAGAAAACAATCTAATTATCCCAAAATTGGGGAATGATTAAATAAACTCTAGGGGGGCCACTCGGGAATATTAAAGAGCTATTTGAAACAATGTTTACAAAAATTTATAATGACATGAGGGGAAATGCTTATACTCTTAATTTTTAGAAATCAGAATACTGAGAGGGGTGTATGGTCAATATAACACAATTGCATTTTTAAAAAAATCTTTGCATTCAACATGACAAGAAGGAAAACACTCTAATGTAGTAACGTTTTCCAAGAATTCTGTAATGAGCATATATTACTTTTATTATTTTGTAAACTTTAGGTATGCGTTAATCATAAGGCGACACTTTACTTTCATGCTTATAAAGATGTCATAAGCTGTAGCATCAACGTTTGCACGGCCAATCTTCTTCCCAATCCGTATTCTCTCTGCCCCCAGCCATGCCAGAGCTGCCCCAGGCTTCCCTGTGCCCACTGTTCTGGATGGAGTTCAAAGGCCACTGCTATAGATTTTTCCCTCTCAATAAGACCTGGGCTGAGGCTGACTTCTACTGCTCTGAGTTCTCCATCGGCAGGAAGTCCGCCAAACTGGCCTCCATCCACAGGTGAGTGGACTCCTCTGTCCTCTGTAGCCCAAACAAGCACCCCCTTTGGAAAGGGGTGTGGAGAATGGTGTGTCCCACTGGCGTTTCTCTTTGGTAATTGCAGCTTTTATTCAGCCCAATTTCTCATTGAAACTGGCCCTGGCAGTAGAGGACAAAGCATTTAGCAAGGGTAGCAAACAGCAGGCTGGAAGGTCCATTTTTATAAGTGCCGATCTTGTGCTGTGCCCTGTTCTGTATCACAGGGGGTTTGACCCTATGATATAACTCACATAATATGTATGTAAAGAACATAACATAAGACGTAATAACTGACATTTATTTGCTAAGAGTTTATAAGCATCAAGTTCCCGCAAACCATATTAGGTAAGTATCCTCATTTCACAGATACGGAACCTGAGGCTCCAAGAAGGTAACTTGCTATAAAGTGGTGGAGCTGGGATTTGAACCTGAGCAGTTGGGTTCCATAGCCCACCCACCAAGGCCTCCTTCAATGTTCCTCCATGCCTCCTAAGCCCCAGCCATGCTCACCATCTCGAAGTCCTCTCGAAGTGCTCCAGCCCATTTACGCCTGCATACTTTGCACATTCTGTTCCCTCCACTGGGAATTCCCATCCCTATCTTATCCCCCAGGGAGACACTTCCTTAACCTTCCAGACTCAGCTCTGCCATCTTTCCACCGAAGTCACCCCTGCCTCGATGGCACCTGACTGCACTCACCACCCACCTCTCCAGGAGCACTTTCTTCATCACTTTAGTGACTTCTTTTCACATCTGTCTTCCTTGCTGATTTGTGGGTTCTTTGAAGCCAGGTGTGATGTGTTCCATTGCCACTAAACTACAAATTTACAATCTTACCTCATTTTTCAAGAATCTCAGAGATTTGAAGTTAGAATGACGGTTGGTTTTTTATGCTTTAGAGTCACTGAGTTTTGTTAAGAGTGGGGAAGGGGTCCTCAATCTTAGTTTCCAAAGAAGTCTTGAATCCTTGCATCAACTCATCCAGCAGATTTATTGAGCACCCACTGCATCCTTGGTGGTGCTGAAGAATATAGTGAGGCAGTCAGAGTCTGACCAGGAAAACAGGAACCACTACAAACATTTAACACGGAGAGAATTTCATGCATACACAAGTGATGGACTCTGAGAACTTAAAGAAGCAGTAGTGTATCTAGAGACTCACTCCAGCAGGAAGCCAACTCCACCCCTAACTGGAGGGCGGGCCAGTCCTGTGGGAGCTGGAACCACAGAAAGCAGGCAGCCCCTGCCAGCACCTCCCCAGGCAGACAGGGAAAGAAATACCCTGGCTTCTCTCTCCCTCCCATCCTTCCCATCAGTGCCTCCCATCACATGGAGGGCAGCTGACATGGAAGCCTGGGAACGGCGATCTTCGGGGGTCAAATCCCCTGTGATACAGAGCACAGCACGTGACTGGCACTTATAAAGATGGATAAAATAAGTTCTCAAAAATAACCAGCCTATAGAGGAAAATGAAATATATGCAATAAAGAGTAAATTTAAAAGTGATTCCAAATGAAGATTTCCCTTTGGCCAGTCCACAGGAAGGACGGCTCAGCCTGCCTCACGGTGCGTGGAATCTATCCCTTGGTTTAATAGGCATTAGAAAGGATTCCAGGCAAATTCAGGGGTTTTCCAACAGCCCCTGACCCAGATCCTGTTCTTTTCTGCCTGAACTTACCTCCTTCCTCTCTTCTCAAGTCCTAACATCCCTCTTTTTCTCTCTTATACTAACGTTTCCCAAATGTTATACCAGCATTTCCTCTCTTATACAGGTAGTTTTCCACTTTGGTATATAATACTTTCCCAAAAACATGTAGAAAAGTTGAATTTGCACAACGCATTCATCTGTTGTAAGTTCAGTTCCCATAAAGCTAGACAATATTATAAAATCTCTAATTACATCTTGTCTTTGAGACACAATCCAATTTTCTAATTCTGGCATTTTTTCATGCTTTGTAATTTTGTTCTTTTCCTTCATAATTAAGCACACTATCAACTTATGTTCATGGAGCGTCTGATTAAAGTTTAAGGTTTTCATACTTTCAGCTTACCTAATAATTTCCATCTTTGCTTCAAGTGACAGTTGAATTAAGTTCATTTGATCTCTGCTCCTTACTACTTGCAGTAGCACCTTGGGCCTTTCTATCTCCCAGTTATTTTGACCAGATATGGGGAAAATGCAATAAAATATTGAAATAGTTTCCTGAGCAGGTGCCGCTGAACAAAGATGGCACTAGTGCTAAAATGCCTGGGCAGTCACTCCCCCAGATGACCACTCACCATGCATGTTCAGCAGTTGATGTAGGACACCCCGAATTGTGCATGAGAGGGGCACTTGGGGATGCCAGTGCCTAGCTGGGTAGGACCAATGGCAAAGACCCATTGGACTGGAGAGCACTTTGTCCCCAGAAATCTACCACTCTGCTATTAGACAGAACACATTGTCTTGGAACATCGGCATTGAATAGAGCCTGGTGATGGTGTGAGATAAGATGTCAAATGGAAAAAAGGCTTCGTGTGGGTCCGTGTTGGTCTCTCTCTTTGGGGAGACCAGCCCATCGGAAGTAGAAAACTAAACCAACCAGCCTGCCCTGGGGAGCCTGGAAACTTTGTGCTACAGGTGGGCAAGAATTGGATAGAGGGTGCTCGTGGAAGGTTTCCTGGAAGAACTGGTCCTGGATCAGGATCTTGAAGGCTTGGGAAGCTTAGGGAATGGGGGCAGCTGATGTTCTAAAGGAAGAAACCTGTGCAATGTTATGTGCATTGATTGAGGGCATTAGAGTCAGTCAGCCCTAGGCTAGTCCCCACTCCATCACTTCTTACCTGGGCGACCTCGCCCAAGTCCCATAAACTCTCTGAGCCAGAGTCCTCAGCTGGGAAAGAGAAGTAGTCACACTGACTTTAAGGTTGAGGGGCTTTAGAGGAGATAAAAATGGATCTGAAGTTCTTATACAAGTGCTTGGGTAACTCAATGCTCCATGGTGGGAGCTGTTATTATTTTTATTAATTATAATTATGGGTGTCTCAAGAGGTCAGTGCTTACTTAGCCTGCGCACGTCAGATCATCTTTCTGAGGGCAAGTAAGCCTTGACTCACCCGCCCTCTTTCCTTTCCATTGCCTCTAATATTTAGGCTGCTATAAAAAAATATCACAGACTGGGTGGCTGATAGACAATAGAAATCTATTTCTCACCGTTCTAGAGTCTGGAGTCCAAGATCAGGGCTCCATCATGGTCAGGTTCTGGTGAGGGCTCACTCCCTGGTTTGCAGATGGTCATCTGTGTCCTCAGATGGCAGAAGGGGCAAGGGATCTCTCTGGGGCCTCTCTTATAAGGGCACTAGTCCCATTCACAGGGCTCCACCTTCATGAACTAATCACCCCCAGGGGCCCCACCTCCTAACACCATCACATTAGGGGTTAGGGTTTCAACATATGAATTGTGGGGCAGGGGACTAACATTCAGTTCATAACAATATTTGTTTAGCAATCCCCAGCATGTGACTGCCTAGAGCACTGTGTTGAGAAGGATTCTGAGAGCCAGAATTCTGAGTGCTTCTGGGATGGATTAAGAATGTCTTCCACAAACACAAAATTAAGGAGAGTAGATATGTGTGCTTTGACTTGCCACCAACGCCTCAAGCAAAAGGAAATCTATTGGTGGGTGTTCTAGACAAGGTGGCAGCCTGTGGAGAGCGGTCATTTAGAACAGCGGTCTCCAACCTTTTTGGCACCAGAGACCAGTTTCCTGGAAGACAATTTTTCCACGGACCAGGGCGGGGGTTGTGGGGGTGATGGTTTGGGCGGTAATGCGGGCGATGGGGAGCGATGGGGGGCGGCAGATGAAGCTTTGCTCGCTGGCCCGCAGCTCACCTCCTGCTGTGTGGCCCGGTTCCTAACAGGCAGCGGACTGCTACTGGCCCACGGCCCGGGGGTTGGAGACCCCTGATTTAGAAGACGCCAATGGGAGCAGATATACACCGTTGTAACGTAAAGGGTACCTCAACATAGTCCTGTTTTGAAGTGAGTTATCGGTTAGGTGTTTGTTCGGTCTGGGGCTGATTATTATTACTTTGTAATGACTTCTTCAACACACCAATGTTCACCTTTTAGTGTCATGTGGAAGCCAAAAATGTGGAATCCCTTGTCCAGTGGAATCTGTCCCTCTGGGTCTGTGAACTATGCCTGTTATTTGTTCGTTTTCTGTCACATCCCTTGCCCACCCTTCTCATCCCTGCAAATGACATTTCCCAGGCTCATGGATATTGGGGCACTAGGTGAGCGGTTACCTTGGCCCCCCTCCAGGGCCTCCAATGCAGCAGCTCCAAGTATCATGTCCACACACAGCTACAACCCCAGGAAGGAAGGCAGTGGTGGAAACTGGGGCCTTTTCCACACACCACTCTCCATTTATAGGGGAGGAGAATATTTCCAAGACGTCCTCTGCCAATTCCCCCATACATCTAATTGGCTGAACTTGGTCAGATGGCCAATGTTAGCTGCAAAGGAGGCTGAGAAAGTGAAATCTGGCCTTCCTAAATTTGATTGTAGGCAACGGGCAAAAGGATTAGGAATGACTGTGAGGTAGGTAACCTGTAGCATCTGCCGCTGTGCCTGTTTGCTGCGAGGATGAAATGAGTTCATGTATATAAAACATTCAACATAGTACCTGGCATGAAATCAGTGCTCAAGAAACATTTTAATGACCTGAAGAAAAAAAATCTCTGTGTTCCTATCTATCTGTCTATCTATCCATTCATCCATCCCTATTTCTCTGTTGTTTTTGGCAGCAGACTGCCTCCAGGGTCCTCCATCAATTTCTTTTGTTGGGTGAATTACTTCATAAGCTCTTTGAAATAGGAGGTGAGAATCCCCCAAGAAGACAGCAATACCTTCTGCTATGGTTTGAATGTTTGTGTGCCCCCAAGATTCATATGTTGAAATCCTAATGCCCAATGTGATGGTATTAGGAGATGGGGCCTTGGGGAAATGCTTAAGTTCTGAGGGTGAAGCCCTGATCAATAAAGTTAGTGCCCTTATAAAAGAGGCCCCACAGAGCTCCCCTGCCCCCTTCTGCCATGTGAGGGCACGGCAAGAAGTCTGCACCCAGAAGGGGCCCTCACCTGACCATGCTGGCACCCTGATCTTTCATTTCCCAGCCTCCAGAACTGTGAGAAATAAATTCCTGTAGTTCATAAGCCATCCAGTATGTGGTATTTTGTTGTAGCAGCCTGAATGGCCTAAGATACCTGCTGAAGAGGGTGGATTGATAATTGCAGGATTTGGTTTTGCTGAGTCGGCTATGCAGGTTCAAACCTCGAGCTGAATTTTCCAGCAAAACAAAAGATTTGGAAGATGTTCTGTGAGGAAGGATTAGGAGGGAGGAGGCTATGTAAGGACTGGCGCCGTAAGGGGGGCTTTTGAGAAAGAGCAAAAACACCCAGTGGAGATTTTCGTTATTTGATGTATACAATGCAAAGTCAGCTCCTTTCTTTGTCTCTTCAATATAATCCACCTTGTTTGCTAGTGTTTTTACATTTCTAGGATGAGTAACAGTGCTGAGTCCTGATTTTGGACCAAATCCAGAGATGCCCCTGAGAGGACAGCCCATATGGGTGCCTTAGTTAAAAAAGGAAAAGGAGAAAGCAGGACTGCATCACATCCTCTGTTTACTTTGGTCTGGGAGGGCTAACAAGGACTTCTGTCCATTTTCAACTCAATCCTATGGCAAGAGGCAATGAGTAACAGGCTACGGGGTTTCTTACCTTCGCAGCTGGGAGGAGAATGTCTTTGTGTATGACCTCGTGAACAGCTGCGTTCCTGGGATCCCAGCTGACATCTGGACAGGGCTTCACGATCACAGGCAGGTGAGGAAGTGCTGACCATCAAGCCCTTTTGGAAGTTCCAGCCAAGATTCCATTTTGACTTAACCAGCCTTTCACATGGAACCCGTGTGCCAGGTCACTGCTGTGTGCCCAGCACACAGACAGATCAGACACGATGATGCCCCAGTTAGAATATGATAATCGTTGTGAAAGAGGGTATTATGGGAACATATTGGATGGCCAGGGGTGGCCTCTGTTTAGGTCTGGGTTCTCCAAAAAGCAGACACAAAAACGTGATTGGATGGGTAAGAGGTTTTTGAGGGAAAACATCTGCGAAGGAAAAAAGAGGGGAGGGTTGAAGAGGCAGGGAAGACCTTCAGGCCATGATGTGGGTCTGAGCCCTGTGAAAGAAGAGGGGGAGGGAACGACTGAGCGGGGAGAGCCTTAGATCACAGCTCACCCTGGAAAGTCTTGGCTAAGCCAGTGGGGTGTCCCCAGGCAAAGGATGCCCATTCGAGGAGTCCCACATTGGGCAGGAGCAAGCCAGCACTAGTACCCCTGACATGCTAAGTCACTAACTGGGAACAGCCTGGAGGAAGCACTGTCTCACTGTGAATGCAGTGCTGGGTCCAAGGGGCTTTCAGTCAACCATGCTCCCTCAGCTGGTCCTCCTGAAGGAGCTCTGAGCAGTACATGTCTACAGCTGCCACGGCCTCCCTGGGTAAGAGATATTTAAGCTAACGTCTAGTGGATAAATAGGAATCAGCCAGAGGAAGAGCATTCCAGGTAGAGGGCACAGCATGGGCAAAGGTCCTGAGGTGGGAGAGATCACGGCACACTCAAGGACATTAAAGACTAGTGTGTCTGGGATGCAGAGCAGCGCAGGGGTGAGTGGAATAACGGTGGAGAATAAGGCCCAAGAGGCTGGCTTGGGCCAGATCTCATACCTGGCAATATCACAGCACACTCCACCTGGAGATTTGGTCTCCACACTTTCCGTGGACAAGTTGTATCCTTAGCATCTCTCCTGCATGTATGCCTCCAGCCCTGCCTCAGATAGGGTTCCAGTTCCAGCTCCTGTTCTGCCACTTACTGGATAGTAGGTGACTTTGGGACTTTTTTTTTTTTTTTTTTTTTTTTTGCGTCTCTGAGCTTCAGTTTCCTCAGCTGTAAAATGGGATGACAATAATAGTGCCTGGTTGTAAAAAGTAAATGGGCCAAGGTATGTAAAGGACTTAGTCTGTGCTCGGCACACTGTGAGAGCTCATTAAGGGTGGTCGAAGTTGCTATCAAAGTAGCAGAAGTGGGACTTCCCTGGTGGTCCAGTGGCTAAGACTCCATGCTCCCAATGCAGGGGGCCTGGGTTTCGATCCCTGGTCAGGGAACTAGATCTCGCATGTATGGTGCAACTAAAAGCCTGCATGCCGCAGCTAAAAGATTCTGCATGCCACAACTAAAGATCCTGCATGCCGCAACGAAGATCCCATGTGCCACAACTAAGACCTGGTGCAGCCAAATAAACAAATATTAAAAAAAAAAAAGTAGCAGAAGTATCAATAGTGGCCAGACTCAGTACAGATATTTTAAAAAATCAATAGAATTCATCTGGCAAAAACTTGTATAGAAGTTGTAACATTAAAAAACCAAAATGTCCCATTATAATAGTAACTTTAAAATTGGCTTATGAATATACTTAGAGTTAAGGAACTTGTATAACAAGACCTAAGAATAATATTAACAAATGATACAGTAAAAGGACTTGTTTTTATATTTTTCTTTTCAAGCCTAGGCACCACATGCCAGGCACTAGCTAAGTCTCTTAATGCTTTTAATTCATTCAGTCCTCTCAATAATTCTCTGAGGGAAATATTAGCTCTATTTTATAGTTGTGGAAACTGAGGCTCAGACAAGTTAATTAACTTGTCCAGATTGCAGAGCTAGGAAGTGGGTGGAGCTGGAATCCCAGGCTCTAGTCTCTCTCCCAGAAGGAGCATGCAGTTTCCATTATATGACATGGCCTCCAAAATCATCAGTGCTTTGGGAAACACTTCTCTAAAAACTTGAATAAATGGAGAAATGACTTTTGTTCCAGGACATTGCGAAGAAGTAGTTCTTTCCATAGTTAATTTGCACATTTATTGCAACACCAGTCAAATTCCCAGCAGGACTTATCTTGTAATTGGACAGACTAGTTCCACAGCAAGAAAGAAAAACACACACTATTTGGACAGAAAAAAAAGAGATGAAGGGTGACTCCCACCCACTGGTAAAAAAAATTTTTTTTTAATATGGCAGTTAGGGTCTTGAGTACTGGAGTCAGATAGACCCGGGTTTGAATCCTAGCACTAATGCTTTAACTGTGTGAATTTGGGCAGACTAATCTGAGTCTCAGTTTTCTCATCTGTAAAATGGAGATGACAACGCCTGCTTTGCAGGATGGTGAGGATAAAATGAGTAAAGCACACCTGGCATGGTAATAATAAGCCCTCAACAAACGGCAGCTAGTAATGTTACCAGCCAGAGCCAGAACCAAACTCAAGTTTGGCTGCTCGTTGCTCAAAAGACAATGTTCGAGAGACAGGGTTGGTAGAACAAGAAAGATGCTTTATTCCAGAAGCCGGCAACCTGGGGAGATGATGGACTAGCATCCCCCAAACCATCTCCCAGTTGCTGGTTAGGAGACAAAGGTTTTAAAGGGGAGTTTCAGGGGTGCACAGGCAGGGGGGCTATGAGCAGAACAGCACAGCCAGCTCCAACAGTCAGCTTGAAACTGGTCATGCGGTGGTCGGATCAGCATCATCTTGATTGTTTTAAGCATAATCTTCAATTCCAGGGTCAGTTTGTTCTCACTTCCTTGAGGCCAGTTCTTGGCACTGAGCTAGCCATAGATTCAGTACTGCTCAAGATGGAGCAGCTTATGTCATGGCTGCGGTCTGGTCATCGTGCAGTTAGCTTTTTCCCTCTGGTGGCAGTCATAATATCTGCAAAACAACTCAGGAATGTGCATAGGACACTGTGATCTATATCTTTCAGGAAGGAACTAAAGATTCTGTGACTCTATTGTCCTAATCATTAACTGTTTGAGCCTGCTTTTTTGTGACTCAGGGAAGGTCTGGGAGACTATAGCTTTTCTGCAAACAAGAGGCAGAGGACATGGAGGGGCTTTTGTACCTGGGAGGGCCCTGTAGGGTCCTGCTCAGTTTCAGTAATGGTGGTTAATAATAGTATATCAGATAAAAGTGAGGGCTTCTGCACTGTTAGATACGGAGGTATTAGAATGTTACCCCAAGCTGGAGCTGGCTCAAATGCCTGATCTTTCTCTCCTTGGCTTGCTTCCTTTCCTCTGGGTGCAACCCCCCAGGAAGGGCAGTTTGAATGGACAGACGGCTCATCCTATGACTATAGCTACTGGGATGGGAGCCAGCCAGACGATGGCATCCATGCGGACCCAGAAGAGGAGGATTGCGTGCAAATATGGTACCGACCCACCAGCGGTGGGTGCCCTTGAGACCAGGGCTCTTGCAGGGGTGCTGGGGAGGTGCCAGGGATAGCCAGGAAACTGTGAATTATTCAACACCTTGGAGAGTGACCAGAGGTCACTGGGGGGTGGGGGGGGGTGTTAAGGGCGTGGCAGTTCCCTATGGTGGATGCATTTTAAACAATGTTTAATGGTGCGTTGTTGACATGCAAACGGTAATTTGGATGAAAAGACATTAGAGATAGAAGCATGAAAAAGAGAAAGAAACTTGTATAGAGACCAAAGAATGGTGCTTTTATGTCATCTCACCAATGCACCAGAGGCGGCTCATGCTTCTGGACATTAGAACGAAGGGATGCCTGGAGGAGCGCCCAGGGGTAGTAGTGAAAAGAGTACCCAGATGGGTACAAGTACTGGCCCTGTTGCTTTCTAGTCCTGTGTCCTTGCAGGCAATTACTTATTCTCTCTGAGATTCCCTTTTCTCTTCTGTAAAATGGATTTAATAATCGTTGCTACCCCCAGGGCTGTTCTGAGCATTGAAGGAGATATAGTTGATACAGCACAGTGGTAGGAGCATGGACTCTGGAGTTGAATGTCCTTGTCTGAACCCCAGCTCAACCACTTATGAATTGTGTAGCCCAAAGTAAGTGCCTTAACCTCTTGGTGCCTCAGATTCTTCATCTGCAAAATGGGACTAATGACACAACTCACGGGGTTGATGTGAAGGAAAAAGAAGATAAGAGACATAAAGTGACTGCAATGGTTTGCACGTGGTATCAGCAATCACCACCATCATCGTGAACAACAACGTCACTGCTCACACCAATCTGAAGAAGTAAAAACTATTAATATTTCCATTTTGCAAATGAAGAAATCAAGACTCAGAGAAGTTACATGATTTATTCAAGTTTGTCCAGCAAGCAGATATGGAGCTGGGTTTCAAACCTATATCTACTCCAGATCCAAGTGCTGAACTGCTGCCATTCCTACTTCGCTCCTTTTTCTTTTTCTGATTAGGGGAGGGAGGCGTGGAACAGCAACTTGCTATCCTGGGAGCCGGAGCTGGACCAAGCCTCTGGGTGAGGCCTGTCCTGCTCCTCCACAGTGGCAAGTCAACACTAGCCTTATGAGAGAGTAAGGCTGGACAGCAGCCTCATTAAGCATCAGCAAGAAAGCAATGCCAGTGTAGACACCAGGCCTACGGAAGAGGACTTTTACTCTGGTGGGATGGCGGGGTTACTTTTACTGTGGTGGATGGACCTTCACGCAGAGTCTCTGCTTTTTCCCATCACAGCTCTGAGGTCATGGAATGATAACACCTGCAGCCGAAGGTTCCCCTTTGTCTGCAAGATCGCAGCTCTGACCATTCACTGATCCAGTCTCGCCCTCTCGGAGCAAGCCCACCTCCAGCATCGACTTGTAGATGTACCTAATGTAAAGTCGACACTCAATAAATGTAAAACACACAGAGGAGACAAATCTCCCAGACAGAGATTTTATATAAGCAAATCTTAAGATACAGAGTGATCACTTGGTGACGAGTGACAGGAAAACCAACTCAGCTGGCTTGATAAATAAAGGATGGTGGATTTATTGGTCCAAGTAATAAAAGTCCAGGGGTTGTTCTAGATTCAGAGTTGAATCTCACTGGCCTGGCTCAGGGCACATGCCCATTCCTGAAGCAATCTCTTTGGCATATGCTGGTCGGCTAGACCCTGCTTAGATGCACATGGCTGGGCAGGAGGGGTGGGGTCAACATCACCTGAACCACATGGGCCCAAGGAGGAAGGTGGTTCCCCAAGGAAAAGGAAAATATCACCAAACTCATACATTGCTGGTGGGAATGTAGAATGGTAAAGCCATTCCGGAAAACGGTTTGGCACTTGCTCAAAAAGTTAAACACAGAAATACCATATGGTCCCAGCAATTCCAATTCTGGGTATATACCCAAAAGAACTGAAAACAGGTATTCAAATATGAATGGTCATAGTAGCATTACTCATAATGGCCCCCAAAGTGGAAACATCTTTGGGGGCACCACCCAGATGACCCCATCCCATTGTCAGGATCCCAACCAAGGCCTTGACGGTAGCATATCACGCTGCCTTGGTTGAGAGCTCAACTCCCTTTGAAGTTTGGACACTCTTGAGTCCCAGGCTTGATCTGCCTCCTGCCGCAAGAGATGAGAACTTCTTTGTCTGCAACCAAAGAGACTCTTTAGCTTTCACGCTTGGAGCAAGAACCTGTTACTTGTCTTCGGCTTATTTTATTATTATTATTATTATTACTATATATATATATTTTTTTTTTTTTTTTTTTTTTGGGCTGCGTTGGGTCTTCGTTGCTGCATGCAGGCTTTCTCTAGTTGCAGTGAGCAGGGGCTACTCTTCGTTGCAGTGCACAGGCTTCTCATTGTGGTGGTTTCTCTTGTTGTGGAGCACGGGCTCTAGGCGCACAAGCTTCAGTAGTTGTGGCTCGCGGGCTCTAGAGCGCAGGCTCAGTAGTTGTGGCGCACGGACTTTAGTTGCTCCACGGCATGTGGGATGTTCCTGGACCAGGGATTGAACCCGTGTCCCCTGCATTAGCAGGCGGATCCTTAACCACTGCGCCAGCAGGGAAGCCCCTCGGCTGTTTATTGTCTTTCTGTAGAACATCAAAGTCTTAGCAGTAGCCACGATCTAGTTATGCTCATAGGTACTCTTTGTTCGTCAGCTGCCTGATACCTCGCTCCTACTAGTGCATCCCCTCCCCGTTCACCCTCCCAGTTCACTCCATGGAAGTCTGAACAGTCGAACACCACCTCGTGCCAGGGGCTGTCTGTTCCACACACCACCACTGATCGCCAGCTTGGAGGTAAGCGATCCAGCTTCTAAGCCCCATCTTGTCACTTGCTTCCTCGACTGCTCCCGACTGGGTTCTCTGGAAGTAGTTGCTGAGACAGGGTTTGAAGTAGAAGATGTTTATTAGGGATAAGTACCTGTGAATGGAAGGCAGAGGAAGAAGCGGAATTGAGATGCAGCCTGACAAATCATCGGCCCACCTGGCAGGGAGATCTGGGGCAAACAGAGGCGATCAGAGTGGACCACATAGTACTGAAATGGCCAGGCCTTTAGCTGCATACTCCACTCAATCACTGATGTGGGCTCCCCTTAAAGGGAGTTGATTTTTCTTTCTCTTTTTCTTTTTTTGGCTATGTTGAGTCTTCATTGCTGCATGGGCTTTCTCTAGTTGTGGCGAGCAGGGTCTATTTCTTGCCGTGCACCGGCTTCTCACTGCAGTGGCTTCTCTTGTTGCAGAGCACGGGCTCTAGGCGTGCGGGCTCAGTAGTTGCGACACTCGGGCCCTAGAGCATGCGGGCTTCAGTAGTTGTGGCTCATGGGCTCAGTAGTTGAGCTGGCTTCAGTAGTTGCAGCATGCAGGCTCAGTAGTTGTGGCTCGCGGGCTTAGTTGCTTTGCAGCATGTGGGAATCTTCCCGGACCAGCGCTCGAACCCATGTCCCCTGCATTGGCAGGCAGGTTCTTAACCACTGCGCCACCAGGGAAGTCCCAAGGAGTTGACTTTGATTAAGGCAGCTCTCTGCAGCTGAGGCTGACCCTGTAGGAGCTGACAGCTGGAAGCCCCTCTGCCCCCTTCCTTGAAGGTGGGGATCTGGGTGGTACATCTCAGTGTTACCACATCTGGAATCAGAAAGACATGGGGTTCAGGCTTCCCTGATGGTTCAGTGGTTAAGAATCCGCCTGCCAATGCAGGGACACGGGTTAGAGCCCTGGTGCAGGAAGATCCCACATGCCACGGAGCAACTAAGCCCATGTGCCACAACTACTGAGCCTGTGCTCTAGAGCCTGCGAGCCACAACTACTGAGCCCATGTGCCACAACTACTGAAGCCCGCGTGCCTAGAGACCATGCTCCATAACAAAGAGAAGCCATCTCAATGAGAAGCCCGTGCACCGCAATGAAGAGTAGCCCCCACTTGTCGCAACTTGAGAAAGCCCGCATATAGCAATGAAGACCCAACACAGCCAAAAATAAAAATAAAAATAAAAAAGACATGGGTTCACAATTAAAAAATGGGCAGAAGACCTAAATAGACATTTCTCCAAAGAAGACATACAGATGGCCAAGACGCACATGAAAAGATGCTCAACAGTCCTAATTATCAGAGAAATGCAATCAAAATCACAATGAGGTACCGATCAGAATGGCCATCATTAAAAAGTCTACAAATAATAAATGCTGGAAAGGGTGTGGAGAAAAGGGAACCCTCCTGCACTGTTGGTGGGAATGTAAATTGGTGCAGCCATTATGGAAAACAGTATGGAGGTTCCTTAAAAAACTAAAAATAGAGCTGCCATATGATCCAGCAATCCCACTCCTGGGCATATATCTGGACAAACTATAATTCAAAAAGATACATGCACCCCAATGTTCATAGCAGCATAATTTACAATAGTCAACACATGGAAACAACCTAAATGTCCATGGATAGATGAATGGATAAGAAGATGTGCTATATATATATATATGCCATATATACCTATATATATATATATGTACATATATACATACACAATGGAATACTACTCAGCCATAAAAGACAATGAAATAATGTCATTTGCAGCAACATGGATGGACCTAGAGATTATCACACTAAGTGAAGTAAGTCAGAAAGAGAAAGATAAATATCATATGATATCACTTATATGTGGAATCTAAACTATTATACAAATGAACTTATTTACAAAACAGAAACAGACTCATAGACATAGAAGAAACAGACTTATGGCTACCAAAGGGGAAAGGTCTGGGGAAGGATAAATTAGGAGTTTGGGATTAGCAGATACAAACTACTATGTATAAAATAGATAAACAACAAGGTCCTACTGTATAGCACAGGGAACTATATTCAATATCCTGTAATAAACCACAATGGAAAGGAATATGAAAAAGAATATATATATTCATATATATATCTGAATCACTTTGCTGTACACCAGAAACTAACACAACATTGTAAATCAACTACACTTCATTAAAAAACTTTTTTCAGAAAGACATTGGGGGGACTTCCCTGGTGGTCCATTGGTAAAGAATCCGCCTTACAATGCAGGGGACGCAGGTTCGATCCCAGGTCAGGGAACTAAGATCCCACATGCCATGGGGCAACTAAGCCCACGCACCACAACTACTGAGCTCGCACGCCTCAACTAGAGAGCCTGCGTGCTGCAAACTACAGAGCCCACACGCTCTAGAGCCTGCGCACCACAACTAGAGAAGAGAAAAACCCGCAGGCCACAACTAGAGAGCAGGCCACGCGCCACAACGAAAGATCCCACATGCCTCAACGAAGATCCTGGGTGCACAACTAAGACCTGACACAGCCAAAAATAAATAAATTAAATAAATAAATCTTAAAAAAAAAAGACATTGGTTCACATCTCACCATTGCCACTTACCATGTGATCTCATGGAAGTGGTTTAACCTCTCTGAGTTTCAGTTTTCTCCTTTGTAAAATGGAGACACAATCCCTTCCAGCTCTAACTGATTTATCAGGCAGCTTTGGGAAATGAAGAGCTCTGCATAGGTGACGTTTCCAGAAAACTAAAACTCATTCCTCAAGCATCACAACTATCTCTACTTTTTCCACTTTGGATAGAAATCTTTCTAAACCATGTTATACATTTTCCTGCTTCCTTAAACAGAAGATACTCAAGGGGATTAGTCTTTTCTTGATGACTCAGGGTCATGTGGGCTGCATCAACTTCAGGTATTTTTGTCTCCTGTTATCATATCTGGGTGTCACTGTGCCAGTCTCTGACAGCCCACAGAATCCCCCATCTTTTCTAGGTTGTTGCTGCTGAGATGCTGTGGGTTGGGAAGCCAGGCAACCAAGCCTTAGAATAATTTGAGGGAGGAGAGAGAGAGAGAGAGAACTTGCCTTAGACTGCAGGACAGTCTAGGACGCCTCCGCGTTCTCTCCTTCACTGGGAGTCAGACTTGCATCCAAGTCTGATGACTTTACCAGCCTTCCCTGGCTCCCTTCCTGTTTTCTTTCACACAGGCATTTCCTCTAATAAAATCTTTGCATATACTTAATTTATCTTGGCACCTGCTTCTCAAAGGACCCAGATTAATACATACAGTATATTCAGATGGCCCTCCCAAAAGTCTGCCCTAATTTACACTCCACCTGCAGTGTACGAGAGCCCCTCTTCACCTGCGCTTTTGCCAACACATTGGTCCCACCTTCAAATTGAACCTCCAATGAGCAGGTGGACACTCCTTCCACTCCCTTGGCAGCCCTCAGGGGCATTCTTTCGGCAAATGCATCATTGAGACTGATTTAATTGCTGGTGACAGAAAATCCAACCCAACTGCCTTAAACACAAAAGGGCTTTTATTTACTTATAGACTTGAAAAGTCCAGAGGTATCTACCTTCAGGCTCAGCTTGATCCAGGAGTTTAAGTGATATCACCAAAGGCATTTGTGTCCATGCTCTGCCTCCATGCTGTTGGCTTGATGCTGAAGCTCCAGTCTCTCCCCTTAGGGAAGCAAAAATGGCCAGTGTAATTCTAAATCTTACACCCTTCAAGAGAATGAGGGGCCTTTCTTTCCCAGAAGCCCTTGCAGTCACCTCCTCTTGTCTCACTGGCTGTACCAGGTTACTTGGCCAACTTTTAACCAATCACTCTGGCCAGAAGACGAGCCTGATTGCTTTAGCCAATCAGCCTCCGTGCAATCAAAGCTGAGAGCTGGGGAGCGACGGCTTCCCAAAAGGAATTGGAGGTGCTATTTTATCAAAAGAGAGCTAATGTTGAAAGCCATGTTGAAAACAAAACAAAATATCTCTATTACAAGAAGGCAATGAGGAGGCAACTTTAAATTTCAAACTGGGGCGGGGGGGAGGGTTGAAAACATGGAAGACTAACTGCAGCCTCAGGAGAATCTTCTTAGAGAAGGGCAGGACCGCATCTTGCCCCCATCAAGAGTCCTTGGAAGGAATATTTTTCTCCTGTTCTCAGTTTATAAGTAGGGTCTTCTCTGTAGAGCTGCAAAAGAGAATCAGGAGATGTATCAGCTGTCAAAATAAACACATGAGGCATAGTTAAGTGGTTTGCCCAATTTGAGAGATAATCATAATAATAATAAAAATTAAAAAAAAAAAACCAGAGAAGTCAGCCTGCTGTTATTTGGAAACAAGTTTCAGAGCCAACAGCCCAGCATCCATCTTTTTAAGGAGGCTCCGACCAGCTGGGGAGTTCTCTTAAGGAAGCCGTATCTTCCCTACTCTGATCCTCGTAAATATGCCATGTGAACAGAAGATTCCAGGGCTTTCCTTTGCAAGCCAGGCTTAGGCACACAGCACTTCCTCCTAACAGCTCCTGAGTGTCAGGGACCTTAGCCACGGAAGCTCATTTATTTCTTTCAACAACCTCCCCGCAGGGGCTCTCCCTGTTGCGGAAAGGTGAGGAGGGTGGGCTCAGAGTCCAATTCCTGGACTTGCAGGGTCCGAATCCCACTTGCAAGGTATAACCTTGGGAAGCTCCTCTCCCTCTCCAAGCTCCCATTTGAGAAGGCTAATGGGAATGCCAATACTCCCTGTAAGAGACTTCGCGAAAAGGGTTTACGCATAGTAGACACTCAAAAAATGTCCACTCTCATTATTATGGTGATTGATTGGGGTGTCCTGGTTAGAACCGGGAGAGAACATTTAGCATTCAAACTGTGTGACTCTGCCCGAGTCACCTGAGTACTTGACAATGTCTTTGTGGCCACAGCTCCTTCCTTCTGTAATACTCCGAGATCTCTAGGGGATGTTCATTACAGTTTATTATCTTTCCGAAGAAAGAAGTGCATCAACCCAGGTGAGCAGCCCTGGAGTCCAGATCCTTTTGGCTCCTGTTGATATCACTGCTGCAACACAGGGGGTCCTGAGCTGTCCTCCTTCCCCACTGCCGGACCACCTGTGGGGAGCCAGGCACACAGCTCTGCTGACACCTGGCGTCTAGGCCGCTGTCTGCTCACCTTGGACAGCTCGCCCCGCCCCCTACCCCCGTGCGGGCACTTTCTGCAACCAGTGAGGCCTGAGCACTTTGCCCACGTGGGTCCTGTTCAGTCGGGCTCTCTTCTCCCTGGCCCTCAGCTACAAGTGGGACGGACTCAGCTCCACGTTTCAACGTGGGTGGGACACACGCTGGGGTGGTTTGGTCCTGAGGGGTTCCTCGGTGTCGGCCACCCCCTGTGCCTGGAACGCCTCCTCGCCTCTCTCTCAATTTGCAGACCCCCAAGAGCCGAATTACCCTCTCACTCTTTCACTCTTAAGACTCACTCTCATAGACTTCCATAAGCTAGGATGGGTCGCTTGGGAAACTTTTTTTTCTATACAGTGGGAGCCTGAAGACCCAAATTAGAATGGCCATATAGCCTAGTATGTAAGGAAGCATTCAGTTTCATAGTGGGAGGAGAGGTTTTTCTCTCTCTCCTATTGGATGGGACTAAGGAAGCACATAGAGACCAGTTATGAGATACATTCCAAGATGCTTAACAATAATAGTAATTAAGCTGGAAGGTCTGTCTGTGATTTACTAATTTTTTTAAGACTGAGTTCAGTTTTACCCCAATAATAGCAACAGTTACATTCCAACATGCATTCCCAAGAGGGAAGAGAAGGGACAGGGTGAGGGCAGAGGGTCCCAGGCTATTATGTCTAACTCTGCATCTCTAGAGAATGTGTTATGAATGTGAACATCTTCCATTATCGATGGCATAGGGGGATGGGGGATAAACAAGTTTGAGAACCATTGCCCTAAAATAAACGATCAGTTAAATAAAGTATGACACTTGTTCAGTGGAATGCTATGCAGCCTTTACGTACAGATACAAAACATGTCTAAGGCGTATTGTTGAGTGATAAAAGCAAGTTGCAGGAAAAGGCATAAAATATTGTATAATCTATACATCCAAATTCTCCCTCACAGAATTATACTTCACATTTCTGCAGACACATATATCAGCAAATATGAAATAAAAAGTCTGAAAAGATACACAAAACTGACAAAAGTGAGGACTTCAGAGATGGGAGTGATGGTCCCAAGGGAGAACTTTAGTTTTATCCATAATGTTTTATTCTTTATAATGACCATATATTCATGTATCACTTGTGTAGTTTAAAATATGTAGCTACTAAAAAAAAATTAAAAAAAAATATGTAGCTACTTTTAAAATATAATAAATTTCAGCCCATTCTCTCTGTAACCTCTGGGACTAGGTCGGACTTGGTTGAGGACCCAGTACCAGCTGCAGTGATTGGGACAAACACTGATATGTTTAATATATTTATTGCCAAAATGCTTTCAAGAAGGTAATACCAATTTCCACCCTCATCAGTGGAAAGATGACAAAAATAATAACATTCATTGCTGGTACTGGTTTCAATCAATATTTCTTTGACAACCGCTGAGGAGGAACATTTTTTAAAAGTGTTCTCGGCCATCTTGAATAGGGGCAAAGGGTGCCTTTTTTCCACCCCCTCCTCTCTGGGAAATGCCCACCTCCCACAGCCCAGGGACCATTTCATTAACACCTGCCCCCACAGAACCAAAGAACAACCAAGCACCCAGTGAACTTACCCTCTGCAGGAACCTATACTTTTCCCCACACCCACTGGAGTCATTGCTATTTCTCTTACAATAGAAAGACTCCAACAGTAACATTGCCTTGTCAGAGCCAAGTCTTCTAGGGAGCACTGGTCCATATTAATGATACCATATATCCGCAGGGGCGAGTCCCCAGCGGCACTGAAAGCTTGGATGCAGGAGAGAGATGGGGAGGAGCCCTGCAGGAGCCCTCAGAGGCTCCAGGTGCCCTGCTCTCCTCCACGTGGGCCCTGGCAGCTTGACGTTTGCTGGTACCCAAGCCCTGCTGTGCATCAACACGACCAGTGTCATTAACTCATTACCTTTCATCCATGCAGCCCGCCCATGCCATTGGCCTTGTGAAGGAGAATGTTGTTTCCAAAAGAGCCTCATAATAATAGGGTTGGGAAAATCGTAGGCATCAGGATTTCTCTTAGGAACAGACCTGTGTTTATTTAGGACAACATCTTGATAAAACACTTGGTGGAGGGGAGAGGAGCCAAGGCAACAAAAGAGATGCCCAAACTACTCCACATTCCAAATGAATTGGAAATGTAAGGTGAGCATCTGTCAAAGATGTATTTAATTCATTAATGAAGGAATCAGCAGGATGGCAAAAGGGGTTCCAAGAGGATAAAATAAGCAAACGCGCGTGCGCACACACACACACACACACACACACACGCACACATACATTTAGTGCAAAAAGAGAATGCTGAAATCAATTTCCAAGTTAAATATGAAAGTAGTTAATAACCTACAGTGCAATAAAATCTTTAGGCCAAGAATCAGCAAACTATAACCTGCTAATCAAATCCAACCGACCACCTGTTTTTGTAGGCCCACTAGCTAAGAATGTATTTTACATTTTCAAATAGTTGGAAAAAGAGCAATAGTTTTTTAACACTAAAAAATTTTCATGAAAATAACATGAAATTCAAATTTCAATGTCTGTAAATAATGTTTTATTGGGACTCAGCCAAGCTTGTTCATAGCAGTCAGTGGCTTTCACACAACGAGGGCAGAGTTCAGTAGTTGCGACAGAGACGGGTATAGCCCACAAAGCCTAGAATGTTATCATCTGACCCTTTACAGGAAAAGCTTGCTGATAGGATAATAACATGTCAATACTTGGAGATTATCTTCTCTGCCAGACAAAGATCATTTGCACCTCCACAGGACAAACTTATTTGCACCTTAATCAATTTTCTACAAGTTAACATCTAACTTTATAGAATCTGGGCCTAATCAATAACAAAGTCAAACAAAGTTACATCCCCTAGAGAGTCAGATAACCTTTAATCAGACTGTTTTAATTTGATTCTGAAAGGTTATACAATCATCTTTTTACTTTATTTCAAACTTTTGGGTATTTGTTCTTAATACTTAAAAACAAAGATCCTGGGCTTCCCTGGTGGCGCAGTGGTTGAGAATCTGCCTGCCGATGCAGGGGATACGGGTTCGAGCCCTGGTCTGGGAAGATCCCACATGCCGCGGAGCAGCTAGGCCCGTGAGCCACAACTACTGAGCCTGCGCGTCTGGAGCCTGTGCTCTGCAACAAGAGAGGCCGCGATAGTGAGAGGCCCGCGCGCCGCGATGAAGAGTGGCCCCCGCTCGCCACAACTAGAGAAAGCCCTCGCACAGAAACGAAGACCCAACACAGCCAAAAATAAAAATAAATAAAATAAATAAATAAATTAAAAAAAAAAAACACAAAGATCCTTAAGTAATACAGACTCAGTGATCTATAAAGATCTACAATTCATGGTCTAGAAGGTCGCTTCCTCCTCGAGAGTTCTCAGAATTGAAGATCTGAAAGCCCCTTCATACAATGAGGAGGCTTTTCACTCTGAGGGGACAGAGGACAATAGAACCTGCTGGAAATAGGAGGGACTGGCTGGGAAAGGCTGGCTTGCTGATCTACCTTGAAGGTTGATATATGTTAGCCTAGATGATCAGGGAGCGGGGGAGGAGGGTGCAGGGGAGGGGACAGAGAGGGTCAAAGCCCAAAGTTGTAGCCAAGATGGCTTTGGAGTATGTTAGGAATTGGGTGGCATTTTGATTATTATTGGTTAAGGATATTGATTATTATAGGGACTGCCCAAGGCTTAGTAGGTGCTCTCCAATAGCCTGGGGACAGTTCACACTCCCCACTATTTACTCCCAGCCACAGACCACATACACTTAGTGACCCACACTACACACCAGTGCAGCTACCACCACTGGAGTGTGCCAGAAATAAATACAGGTGGGTTTCTTTTTTTTGAAAGTTTATTGAGATATAATTCATACACTGTCTTAATTCAGGCTGCTGTAACAGAGTACCATAGACCGGGTGGCTTATAAACAAAAGAAATTTATTTCTCACAGTTATGATGGCTGTGAAATCTAAGGTTAAGGTCCTGGCAGATTCAGTGTCTGGTGAGGGTCTGCTTCCTGGTTGGATGACTGACTTCTTGCCGTGTCCTCAAGTGGTAGAAAAGGCAAGGAAGCTCTCTGGGGTCTCTTTTATAAGGGCATTAATCCCATTCATGAGGGCTTCATCCTCATGACCTAATCACCTCCTGAAGACTCTACCTCCAAATAACACCACATTGAGGTATTTGTGAATTAGGTTTCATCATATGAATTTGGGGAGGGAGACACAAACATTTGGTCTATAGAACACACCAGACCATTCATTTAAAGTGTATAATTCAATGGCTTTTAAAACATTCACAGATTTGTGCAACTATCACCATAATCCCTTTTAGAATATTTTAATTACCCCCAAAATGAAACCCAAACCACTTAGCCATCACTCCCCAACCCCCCAGCCCTAGGCCAGGTGGGTTTTTGTTTTTTTTTTAACTGTAGGTGAATCAGGAGCTTAAACATGTCAAAATATCACAGAGACATTGCCCACCCACGGATCTCACCATTTGCTCCCAACATGCTGGACCCAAAGTCCAAATCCCAACGCTGGAATTTTATCCCACTGGAATGTTTGTGCAAATCATGGTATTTCTCTTGCTTCCAGCTTCCACTCCCCCAACCACCCCTCAGTCCTGCTCTTAGATGAGTGGTAGGAGGATGACGTCACCATATGGTGCCATAACCCCTCCCCACTTCGTTTCCCTTTTTTCCTGTATCCTATCGGTACAGAAATACCTGAGGGGCATGAAGATCGACATGGACCTGCTGACATAGACGTGTTGGAATAAAAAACAAACACCTGTTCATGGAGGGATGCGTAAGAGCTGTGATCACCTACCATCTACACAGGACCCCAGACCAGCACCGAGGAGGTATAATTTCCAGGCACCCAAGAATTCGTGCTCTGTTAGGCCACATTGCTAGAAGCAGAGCCTAAGACAAGGATGTATGTGCAAGTGACTTAAGGAGGGAGTGCTCACAGGAGAACTTGGATGGGAGGAAGACAAGCAAGATAGCACTGGGAAGAAATTAACCAAGAAGGTGAAGCCTAGCCTCAGCCTGACCTCATGGATAGCTCCAGACCCAAGTTGCATCCCAGAGTTTGTTCTGCTTTGACGTAAGGAACTGGGCTCCTATACCCCCACACCAGCCAGCCATTGGCTATAGCCACGTGGTGAGGGGGACCCTAACTCCTAGGAGCCTCCAGGGGGCTAAGGCAGCTCCAGTTATCCACGGCAATCTTTGGACAAGGTTTTCCACGTGAGCCATTAGCAGCAACACCTGCAGCGGCTGGAAGATTGGTCTACGGAACAGGTGAAAAGGATCCTAGGGGATGTGGTGGAGCGCAAGCATCCTCTATGTACTGTTCCTACGCTGCCAGTTTTCTAATTATTCCCTACACACATTCCCTCCTCCTAAGGGAGCTGAATACTGAAGGGACAATAGCAGAGGGGGAGTCAAAGTACCCCTTGATTATGGGTTGCACTGACAGCCCCCAGCAGAGCTCTCATGAAGCCAGGCTGGGAGCCTTCCATCTCTCCTGAAGTCCAAGGACAGCCTTCTCAGGTGTTCCTGTTACTATTGCTGCATAACAAACCGCTCGGAAAAGTAATGTTCAAAAAGCGACAATCGAGAGAGCTTCAAGATGGCGGAGGAGTAAGACGTGGAAATCACCTTCCTCCCCACAAATACATCAAAAACACATCTACATGTGGAACAGCTCCTACAGAACACCTACTGAACGCTGGCAGAAGACCTCAGACTTCCCAAAAGGCAAGAAACTCCCCACGTACCTGGCCATGTGGTTGACAGAGTCTTGGTGCTCCAGCTGGGTGTCAGGCCTGAGCCTCTGAGGTGGGAGAGCCGAGTTCAGGACATTGGTCCACCAGAGACCTCCCGACCCCATGTAATATCAAATGGCAAAAGCTCTCCCAGAGATCTCCATCTCAATGATAAGACCCAGCTCCACTCAACAACCAGCAAGCTACAGTGCTGGACACCCTATGCCAAACAACGAGCAAGACAGGAACACAACCCCACCCATTAGCAGAGAGGCTGCCTAAAATCATAATAAGTTCACAGACACCCCAAAACACACCACTGGACGCAGTCCTGCCCACCAGAAAGACAAGTTCCAGCCTCATCCACCAGAACATAGGCACCAGTCCCCTGTACCAGGAAGCCTACACAACCCACTGAACCAACCTTACTCACTGGGGGCAGACACCAAAAACAACGGGAACTACGAACCTTCAGCCTGCAGAAAGGAGACCCCAAACACAGTAAGTTAAGCAAAATGAGAAGACAGAGAAATACACAGCAGATGAAAGAGCAAGGTAAAAACCCACCAGACCAAACAAATGAAGAGGAAATAGGCAGTCTACCTGAAAAAGAATTCAGAGTAATGATAGTAAAGATGATCCAAAATCTTGGAAATAGAATGGAGAAAATACAAGAAACATTTAACAAGGAACCAGAAGAGCTAAAGAGCAAATAAACAATGATGAACAACACAATAAATGAAATTAAAAATTCTCTAGAAAGGATCAATAGCAGAATAACTGAGGCAGAAGAACGGATAAGTGACCTGGAAGATAAAATAGTGGAAATAACTACTGCAGAGCTGAATAAAGAAAAAAGAATGAAAAGAATTGAGGACAGTCTCAGAGACCTCTGGGACAACATTAAATGCACCAATATTCAAATTATAGGGGTCCCAGAAGAAGAAGAGAAAAAGAAAGGGCCTGAGAAAATATTTGAAGAGATTATAGTTGAAAACTTCCCTAATATAGGAAAGGAAATAGTCAATCAAGTCCAGGAAGCACAGAGAGTCCCACACAGGATAACTCCAAGGAAAAACATGCCAAGACACATACTAATCAAACTATCAAATATTAAATACAAAGAAAAAATATTAAAAGCAGCAAGGGAAAAGCAACAAATAACAGACAAGGGAATCTTCATAAGGTTAACAGCTGATCTTTCAGCAGAAACTCTGCAAGCCAGAAGGGAGTAGCAGGACATATTTAAAGTGATGAAAGAGAAAAACCTACAACCAAGATTACTCTACCCAGCAAGGATCTCATTCAGATTCGACACAGAAATTAAAACCTTTACAGACAAGCAAAAGCTAAGAGAATTCAGCACCACCAAACCAGCTTTACAACAAATGCTAAAGGAACTTCTCTAGGCAGGAAACACAAGAGAAGGAAAAGACCTACAATAAAAAACCCATAACAGACTAGCTATCAATTACAGGAAAAAATCTGTAAAAATACAAACACATGGAGGCTAAACGATACACTACTAAATAACCAAGTGATCACTGAAGAAATCAAAGAGGAAATCAGAAAATACCTAGAAACAAATGACAATGAAAACATGACGACCCAAAACCTATGGTATGCAGCAAAAGCAGTTCTAAGAAGGAAGTTTATAGCAATACAATCCTACCTCAAGAAACAAGAAACATCTCAAATAAACAACCTAACCTTACACCTAAAGCAATTAGAGAAAGAAGAACAAAAAACCCCCAAAGTTAGCAGAAGGAAAGAAATCATAAAGATCAGATCAGAAATAAATGAAAAAGAAATGAAGGAAACAATAGCTAAGATCAATAAAACTAAAAGCTGGTTCTTTGAGAAGGTAAACAAAAATGATAAACCTTTAGCAAGACTCAAAAGGAAAAAGAGGGAGAAGACTCAAATCAATAGAATTAGAAATGAAAAAGGAGAAGTAACAACTGACAGTGCAGAAATACAAAGGATCATGGAGATTACTACAAGCAACTATATGACAGTAAAATGGACAACCTGGAAGAAATGGACAAATTCTTAGAAAAGCACAACCTTCCAAGACTGAACCAGGAAGAAATAGGAAATATAAACAGACCAATCACAAGCACTGAAACTGAAACTGTGATTAAAAATCTTCCAACAAACAAAAGCCCAGGACCAAATGGATTCACGGGTGAATTCTATCAAACATCTAGAGAAGAGCTAACACCTATCCTTCTCAAACTCTTCCAAAATATAACAGAGGGAGGAACACTCCCAAACTCATTCTACAAGGCCACCATCACCCTGATACCAAAACCAAACAAAGATGTCACAAAAAAGAAAACTATAGACCAATATCACTGATGAACAAAAATCCTCAACAAAATACTAGCAAACAGAATCCAACAGCACATTGAAAGGATCATACACTATAATCAAGTGGGGTTTATCCCAGGAATGCAAGGATTCTTCAATATATGCAAATCAATCAATGTGGTAAACCATATTAACAAACTGAAGGAGAAAAACCATATGATCATCTCAATAGATGCAGAAAAAGCTTTTGACAAAATTCAACACCCATTTATGATAAAAAATTCTCCAGTAAGTTCCCTCTATGGAGTTCCCTTTCCATAGAGGGAACTTACCTCAACATAATAACGGCCATATATGACAAAACCACAGCCAACATTGTTCTCAATGGTGAAAAACTGAAACCGTTTCCACTAAGATCAGGAACAAGACAAGGTTACCCACTCTCACCACTATTATTCAATATAGTTTTGGAAATTTTAGCCACAGTAATCATAGAAGAAAATAAATAAAAGGAATCCAAATTGGAAAAGAAAAAGTAAAACTGTCACTGTTTGCAGATGACATGATACTATACATAGAGAATCCCAGATGCTACCAGAAAACTACTAGAGCTAATCAATGAATTTGGTAAAGTAGCAGGCTATAAAATTAATGCACAGAAATCTCTTGCATTCCTATACACTAATGATGAAAAATCTGAAAGAGAAATTAAGGAAACACTCACATTTACCTTTGCAACAAAAAGAATAAAATACCTAGGAATAAACCTACCTAAGGAGAGAAAAGACCTGGATGCAGAAAACTATAAGACACTGATGAAAGAAATTGAAGATGATACAAGTAGATGGAGAGATATACCATGTTCTTGGATTGGAAGAATCAACATTGTGAAAATGACTATAGTACCCAAAGCAATCTACAGACTCAATGCAATCCCTATCAAACTACCAATGGCATTTTTCACAGAACTAGAACAAAAAATTTCACAATTTGTATGGAAACACAAAAGACCCCGAATAGCCAAAGCAATATTGAGAAAGAAAAACAGAGCTGGAGGAATCAGGCTCCCTGACTTCAGACTATACTACAAAGTTACAGTAATCAATTCAATATGGTACTGGCACAAAAACAGAAATATAGATCAATGGAACAGGATAGAAAGCCCAGAGATAAACCCACTCACATATGGTCACCTTATCTTTGATAAAGGAGGCAAGAATATACAATGGAGAAAAGACAGTCTCTTCAATAAGTGGTGCTGGGAAAACTGGACAGCTACATGTAAAAGAATGAAATTAGAACACTCCCTAACACCATACACAAAAATAAACTCAAAACGATTAAAGACCTAAATGTAATGCCAGACACTATAAAACTCTTAGAGGAAAACATAGGCAGAACACTCTATGACATACATCACAGCAAGATCCTTTCTGACCCACCTCCTAGAGAAATGGAAATAAAAACAAAAATAAACCAATGGGACCTAATGAAACTTAAAAGCTTTTGCACAGCAAAGGAAACCATAAACAAGATGAAAAGACAACCCTCAGAATGGGAGAAAGTATTTGCAAAAGAAGCAACTGACAAAGGATTAATCTCCAAAATATACAGGTAGCTCATGCAGCTCAATATCAAAAAAACTAACAACCCAATCCAAAAATGGGCAGAAGATCTAAATAGACATTTCTCCAAAGAAGACATACAGATTGCCAACAAACACATGAAAGGAAGTTCAACATCACTAATCATTAGAGAAATGCAAATCAAAACTACAATGAGGTATCACCTCACACCAGTCAGAATGGCCATCATCAAAAAATCTACAAACAATAAATGCTGGAGAGGGTGTGGAGAAAAGGGAACACTCTTGCACTGTTGGTGGGAATGTAAATTGATACAGCCACTATGGAGAACAGTATGGAGGTTCCTTAAAAAACTAAAAACAGAACTACCATATGACCCAGCAATCCCACTACTGGGCATATACCCAGAGAAAACCATAATTCAAAAAGAGTCATGCAAAGTGAGAGAGTGGCATGGACATATATACACTACCAAACGTAAAATAGATAGCTAGTGGGAAGCAGCCGCATAGCACAGGGAGATCAGCTCGGTGCTTTGTGACCACCTAGAGGGGTGGGGTAGGGAGGGTGGGAGGGAGACGCAAGGGGGAGGAGACATGGGGATATATGTATATGTATAGCTGATTCACTTTGTTATAAAGCAGAAACTAGCACACCATTGTAAAGCAATTATACTCCAATAAAAATGTTAAAAAAAATAATAACAATCATTTATTTTGCTAGGTGGTCACAGTTCGTCTCTGCTCCATGTGGCATCAGCAGGAGTGGCTTGACTGGGGGCTTGAGGATCTTTCAAGGCGACTCACTCACCTGGCTTGAAAGTTGGTGTCAGCTCTTGGCTGGGCACTCAGCCAGTACTGAGAGCCAGGGGTGTCGGCTCCCCTCGGTGGGAGGGTCTCCGCTGGCTGCTTGGACTTCCTCACAGCATGGTGGCTGGATCCCAAGAACAAGCCTCCTAAGAGATAGGAAGTAAAAACTTCAAGTTTCTTGAGGCTTAGACCTGGAAACTGGCATTGAGTCATTTCTGCCATATTCTTTGAATCAGGTAGTCACAGAGCCCAGAGCCAAGGGAAGATGACATAGACTCCATCTCCTGAGGAGTGGCGTGCTAAACTATTCTGGGGCCATTTTTAAATTTGCCACATGAGATAAGCATGTATAAGGAGTGATGGCTGGGCCTTAAGGGAAGCCTGGCTCAGTTTACCAGTCCCACACGGACTAGAGAGAAAATATACGAGCATCACTTTTCATGATGGTTAATTTTATGCGTCAACTTAGTACCCAGACCTTTGGTCAAACATTAGTCTGGGTATCTCTGGATGAGATTAACATTTGAACTGGTAGACTGAGTAAAGCAGGTTGCCCTCTCTAATGCGGGTGGACCTCAGCCAATCCCCTGAGGCCTGAATAGAACAAAAAGGCTGACCCTCCCTCAAGTAAGAGAGAATTCTTCCTGCCTGACTGCCTTTGAGCGGGGACATCAGCTTTTTTCCTGCCTTTGGACTCTGACTGAAACATCAGCTCTTCCTGGGTCTGCCGCTTGCAACTCACCCTGCAAATCTCGGGACTTGTCAGCCTCCATAATCATGTGAGCCAATTCCTTATAATAGATAGATAGATAGATGATAGATAGAAGATAGAGAGATAGATAGGTAGATAGATAGATAGATAGATAGATAGATAGATAGATAGATAGATAGGTGATAGATAGATGTATAGGTAGATATTGGTTCTGTTTCTCTAGAGAACCCTGAATAACACACCTCTACTATGTGGGTGGGCCTCATTCAATCAGTTGGAGACTTCCCCCAAAGAAGAGAGAACAGGCTGCCTGTGGACTTGAACTGAAGCATCAGCTCCTCTGCCCTGGGTCCCTTGTCTGCCTGCCTTACCTGCAGGTTTTGGACTTGCCAGCCTCCACAATCACATAAGCCAATTCCTTAAAACAACAACAGCAACAACAAAACCCCCTCATTCATTCATTTTACACACGTCCTGTGGTTCTGTTGCTCTGGAGAAAGAACCCTGATCACCACACCTTTCAGTGAACAGTGACTCTGGCCGCTAGTAGTCGGTGTCTTGTTATCTGGCCAGTCAGAGCAGCAGTTCATCTTTGAGAAGCAGAAACAGGAAGGAAGTCAACAAAGAATCAGGCAAAGGGGTTAAATGTCCACCCTCTTCAAAGGAGAGGGCTGCAGGGGGTCAGGGGGCATGTCAGGCACTTCAGCCATCCTTCCGAGTCCCCAACCGGCCAGCAGGGCTGCACACCATGACTGACCATGGGTTTCTCTTGTTCTCCCATATGAAAGCCCATCTGGCCATTGCAGAGCATGACACAGAAACACAGGAAGAAGTGGATGGATTGGGTTTCCATAGCCTCAACTTTGGGACTGAGGGCCGGTCAAGGTGAGAGAAAACACCAGAGCATAGCAGAAAGAAGGCTGGGCTGGGAGTCAGAAAGCCCCTGTCCTCGCCGGGTCCCACCACTTAACTAGCTTTGTGTATTTTGCCTGTTGCTCAAGCCTCTATCTATTCTCCAGTAAAATGGAGTAACGACACCTCCCCTGCCTACATCCGGACTTGAGTGTAAACATTAAATGAGCTAACAGAGGTCTGGGAATCTGCACATCAGTCAGGGCTCCGGAGAAGCAAAACCACCAGGGATGTGTATCATAAGGGATTTATACAGGGATCTGGGAGCTAGGCACACAGTCCAGCTATGGGAGGCCATTGCTTGTGTGTCTTGTGCTGGAAGCTGACTCCACAGGGTGAGCAGGTAGGAAAGGACATGGATGTGAAGGGGAGGAGGGCAAGGGCAGACAGGAGCCTGCGAGGCTGAGCTGGAGCCTCGAGGACACACGGGATCCTGGAGGTCTCTCACGGCCTCCACGTCTCGGGGGGGTCCTGCAGGACCAGCCAGCGCTCTTCATCACGCAGTGTAACACACATGTGAGCCGGGAGGAGGAGAACCGGAAAAAAAGGCAGGAACTGCAGGCCCAGCTGCTGCCCAGCCGCTGCCCAGCCAGGAGAGCCGCAGATGAGCGACAGCTGTAAGGGGTGCCTGCGGGCTCCACGCCCACCCCCAACAGGGAGAAGAGGCCCCTCTTCCACCTGCTGCGTCTCACACAGATGTCTCCGTGGCTCCTGCCAACCGGGACACGCTGGGAAGGGAATTCTGAAAAAGGCAGCCCCATTGTAACTAAGTTGACACAGTACAAATCCACCACAATTTGTCAGCTCCAAATTACCAGCTCAGAGAAAGGGGGAGAAACCAAATCACTTCTTCCCCGCAGAGCTAATTTAACCGGAAGCGTATTAGAGCCACCAAACAGCTTGGTTAGGGACGGCCAGGATGGATATCACCATCCCGAAAATTAGACAATGTGACTTTTATTTTTCCCCATGCAGTTGTTGAAGCACTTTGAAAAACCCAGGTCGTACTTCCTTCATTTCTTCTACTAAAAATAATTGAGAATTTTATTCAGCCATGGAGAGGAATGATACGTGCCGCAACATGGATGAACCAGGGAAACGTTACGCTTGCTCCATGTCATATGTCATGAGGGAAATGCAAATTAAAACCATAATGAGATATCACTACATACTTAATAGAATGGCCAAAATCCAGAGTTCTGAGAACACTAAATGCTGGTGAGGACATGAAGCTACAGGAACTCTCATTCACTGCTGGAAGGAATGCAAAATAGTGCAGACACTTTGGAAAGTGGTTTGGCAGTTTCTTACAAACTAAACATGCTCTTACCGGGTAATTCAGCAATCACTCTCCTTGGTATTTACCCAATGGAGCTGAAAACTTATGCCCACATAAAAAACCGCACATGGATGTTTATAGTAGCTTTATTCATAATTGCCAAAACTCAAAGGCAACCAAGATGACCTTCAGTAGGTGAATGGAAAAATCATCTGTGGTCCATCCAGACAATAGAATATGATTCGGCATTAAAAATCAATGAGCCATCAAAGCATGAAAAGACATGGAGGAATCTTAAATGCATACTACTAAGTGAAAAAAGCCAGTCTGAAAAGTCTACATACCCTATGACCCCATCTATATGATATTCTGGAAAAGTCAAAACTATGGAGACAGTAAAAAGATTGCCAGGGGTGAGGGCAGGAGATAAGTAGGTGGAGCACAGAGGATTTTTGGGGCAGTGAAAAATACTCTGTATGATACCATAATGATGGATACATGTCATTATACGTATGTCCAAACCCATAGAATGTACACCACCAAGAGTGAACCCTAATATAAACTATAGACTTTGGGTGACAATGTGGCAATGTAGGTTTATCTGTTGTAACAAATGTCCCACTCTTGTCAGGGATGTCGGTAACGGAGGAGACTACGCATGTGTGAGGGCACAGGGTACCTGGGAAGTCTCTGTACGCTCCCCTCAATTTTGCTGTGAACCTAAAACTGCTCCAAAAAAAAGTCTTTGAAAAAGAAAAAAAAAGAACAACAGAGAATAGATAACCAGAGAATCAAGCAGTATTCCTGAGCTAGACTGGGATGTGGGATTCATTGTATTAGTATATTAAAGTTGTAGAATAAAATTAATGTTAGTAAAAAACAAGTCTAGACTTTAAAATTTTAAAAGAACATTATGCTAAGTGAAATAATGACATAGAAGGACAAATATTATATGATTCCACTTATATGAGGAACTTAGAATAGGCAGATACATAGGGACAGACAGTGGATTAGAGAGCACCAGGGACTGGGGGTGGGGCTGGGGGTGGAGAGTTAGTGTTTAATGGATGCAGGGTTTCCGTTTGGGATGATGACAAAGATCTGGAAAGGGACAGTGGTGACAGTGGCACAGCATTGTGAATGTACTTAATACCACTGAATTGTATCCTTAAAAATGGTTAACGTGTTAAATATTATGTTACATATATTTTGCCACAATTTAAAAAGTACAAGATTGATACCTGTTTGTTCTTGGGAAAGCTCCTTTCCCTCCTGGCTCCAGGTGTCTGACTTAAAGGAACTTCTGGAGCCCACATCCAGAGGATTTGCACAGAGTAAAAAGAACTAGTTGCTAGGCATCCATGCTGGGTTTCCCAACCCTGCCTCCTGCACGCGGATGCCAGTAATTCAGCTGGGCAGATGGAGGGCCATTTTTACCCTGGCCCCAACAAAAGCTTCTCACCAAATAAAAATAGCCCTGCCCAGAGAGCCTCCTCTCAACTGGGCAGGTTTATTCCAGCCAAAAAGAAAGGGATATCCCCACTGGTTGTGATACTTACCATCAATTCCAGGCAGCCCAGGGGAGGCATGAGCCTCTGAGCCTCCACACTGCAGGCCTTTGCCCACAACCCCACTGGCTTCAGAAAGGGCCTGCACAATCCCATCCACCCACCTGCCTCTTATCCATCTTCGTAGGACAACCCAAGTTTTACCTTCTCCAGGAAGCCTCTCTAGCTGCCTGAGCCTGGAGTTTGCCCAGAACCAGAGGAAATTTCACGGCTCTCCTGCAGCCCAAGTATATCTCCCATTGAGCCATAGTGTTTCCCTGACTCTCTATCAAGAAAAAAAAGTCTAGAAAATTCTAATTCTAGTTCTAATGGTGACAATGTCAATAATTGAACACTTGCAATGTACCAGGCATGATGCCACCCAATTTACTTGAACCCTCCCCTCATTTACTCTTCGCAACAATCCTATAAGATGGCCTCAATTCTTATCTTCATTTATAAATGAGGAAACTGAGGCTCAGAGAGGTTAAGTAACTTGCCCCAAGTTACACAGTCAGTAAACAGGAGAACTGGGATTTCAATCCATCTCTACCTGATTCCAGAAACTACACACAGAACCAGTATGCCTTGGCTTCGTGTTACCAAGTTAGACCGTGACCCCCAAGAAGAAAGAAATACATTTTACATAGTGACGCAGTACATCTCCACATGCGCACACATGCCCACACAAAACAAAAACAAGATTTCACAAAACAAAACTTACCCTTACTATGTGTGTTATACCTTGATAGTTTCCATTCTCTTTTAATTATTTTTTTGAATGGTTACAACCCACTAAATTTATTTCCTCACCCACTAATGGGCTGCACCCTGAAGTTTGAAAAGTCGCTGTACTAAGCTATGCTACGTCTTCAGCACTTAAAAATTTACTGAGCACCTACAAGAAGCCAGGTGCCAAACTTGACTGGAGATCTTAAGAGAATTGAGACATCGCTCCAGGCTTCAGAGATTTTACATTCTAGCACAGAAGGGACATGAAGGAAATGACTCATATTATTTCAGCATCTGTAATGAACCAAGCTCTTTGCCAGGCACATGTACACCTGATGTCACTGATTTTCAGGACAAGTCTATAAATTAGGCCAGTGCTTCTCAAACTCGAAGGTGCATATGAATTACCTGGGGATCTTGTTACAATGCACATCCTGCTGCAGCAGGTCTGGAGCAGGGCCTGAGAGTCTGCATTTCTAACAAGCTCCCGGGCTACGCCTATGCCGCGGGTCCAGGGACCATACTTTGAGCGGCAAGGAGTCATTCATTTTTAAACTATTTATTGAGTTCTCCTGACATGCCAGGCACCGTGCTCAGCATTTGGGATGTGGCAGTGAAGCCGCTAGTTGAATGCAGAGCTCTCTGATTCCAAATCTTGTGCTCATAGCCAAGGAAGGGGGGAAATTGTACTCATGACTCAGGAATGGAAACAACAGCAGATGGGGCTGGGAGGGAGGGCAGGGGCCAGACCAAGGCTGATCTCCAGGGCCAGGCTGAGGGTCTCCTGGGTAATTTTATGGGCGGTCGGGCTGTCATGGAGGGCATGGCTAGGTGCAGACTGGCTGGTGGTCAGGGCTGGCTTATGTTGGTCCCTCTGGATTCCTTGCAGCTGAGAAGCCTCTGACTCACACAGCAGGTCGCATGCAACACACAGGCTGTGAGGCAGCGCTTTCCCCAGTAACCATGGACCATTCGCTTTATAGCTTCCAAATGAGTCTTTAGGGACAGACTTGCCAAACAGCACAGCGGGACCAGCCCAAAAAGGGCTCCACAGCCTGTGATCTGTCAATCTAGATACTTGCCCCTCAGCAAGACACTTTGCTCAACAATCAAAGCCACCGTGGCTCTGAGATGCTCAAATATTTATTCCACTCACAGTTTGCAATTTGTTTTGTATGATTTCTAGAGCTGGAGGGTTTCCAACCCCCGGTAAGAGCTTAGTTAGATCTTTACTGACTGCAAAGAGATTCAGTGCCCTTCAACAGACACAAATGAATGCCAGCCTTGTCCCATGCCCTGTGGTTGGCATTGGGAGCATGGTGATTTGAAACCTGAAAACGAGGCCCCAACGTGGTCCTCCAAGCTTCATGTCCCCTCACTGCTCAAAAGTGTCTTGAAGAAAACCACATGGCTAGTAACCATAGGAAACGATGCCCAGACTCCAAAACAAAGTAAAGGGAATGAAAACATCAGCAAAATTCCATGCTTCATCTTTCACATAAGCAGAAAGGTAAAAGATGGGAAAGATCTGGTGTTGGAGACGTTGTGTGAAATGGACGCCCGCAGATAACTGCTATTGGGTGGGTTCATCCATAAAGCTTTTGTGGAGGCAATTTGTCAGTTTCTATCAAGAGTTGTGATGTGTTCAATGGCCTTGACTCAGCCATTTACTTCCGAGAGCCCATCACTAAAGAAAGAGGCAAACGGAGGAACTGACATAACAAGTGAGAGGTCTGGGTTCTGAGCACATGTGCCTCGGGATTTGGGTTATAAGTTGTGAAGGAATTGGTAGCCTGGAGTCCTACAGCAGGGGATGGGACAGAGCTAAAGAAATGTTCGCTAACTTTTTTCAACCTGCTCTGGTGCCTGACAGGCTGGTATGGTTCTAAAAACACGGGATTAATTACATCCAGCCTCCACTCTCGAGGGGCTTACAATCCAGTTTACAGAAAAATAATAGACTCACGGCTGAGTGCCATGCATGCCTCAGGGAAGAGACAATCCCAAGAACCAGAGCTCATCGAGGGTCCCTGTGTGCCAGGCACTTGATTTGCATATCTCAGCAGCCTCCCAACTACTCAGTGGACTGTTATTACCCCCATTTTACAGATACAAAAACTGAGCCCCGGACAACTTACGTAGCTTGCCCAAAGTCTCATGACTAGTAATTGGCAGATTGAAGATTCTTGCTCGAGGCTGGCTGACTCCAAAACCAGAGCCCTCCCCATCGTAACATCACTGTCCTGGGCTGTTTCACTAAGGTGCCCAAATTCTGATAACTCTCTGGGAGCAGCCATGAGGAGCCACTGCCCAGGAGACAGGGCCATCTCTATTTTGTGTGTTTAATAGGCCCCTCTAATCGGATTCCTAACTTAATTTGTACATCACTCAAAATGCAAAGCCACCTGAAGAGAGAGCAAGCCTCTGTGTAGAGGGGACACAGAAGGAAAAGTCTATTTAGTCAGTCATCTCTCTAGAATGATGAAAAGATGACATATAGACTCTGGAGCCAGACTGCCAGGGTTTGAATCTCAGCTCTCCCATTTGCTAGCTGGGTGAACTTGGGCAAGTTACTTCACTTCTCTGGGCCTCAGTCACAACCTCTCTGGGCCTCAGTCACCTACAAATAGGATGTTTTGATAAATTAAATGAGTTAATATTTGTGAACAGTGTCTGGCATGTGGGGAATGCTATTTGTTAAAGTCTCAGTAGCTGTGGAAAATTCATCTTTATTTTCCTCTATTTATATAGGAAATATATCTATTTGGAAAAAATTATATTTATGTAGATAAAATACAGTGATGTTTTGGGATGAGACCACACTATGCCCTTCCCCCCAAAGGCCATGCTCAAATAACAAAACCTGTCTCCCTAAGGTACCTTCCAAGGTGAAGGGTCTTATCCACCGAGGAGCCTCTGTTTTGTTTAGTATCATCTTACGTGTTTGGCTGTGGATTTGGATGGAGAAACTGAATTGCTCCCCACACTAAAGGGATGAAGAATTGGAATGGAAATCCAAGAGGAGCAGACACGAAGGCTGGGAGCGGGGCGTGGAAAGTGTGTACTCAGAGGTTTCCCCGCTGAAGAACTTGGGAAAACAGAAGTGCCCACTATGGACGTCTAGGGGGACACGATGTGGCTGGCTTATGTGACTGCTCTTCCCTATCATCCCACAACTCCTTGGTGAAGTCCATCATCTCCATATTCTTGGTGTGATCAGATTTCTATGGAAACTGGTGTAGGGCATGGGTTCTGACTCAGGGCCTGGATGGAGGGAGCACAGTGGGGCTGAGGGGAGCTGACACCTGGGTCCTCGCCAGGTAAGGTGCTTACTCTGTGTCATGCCCCATGAAAAGGCTGCAGAGGGAGGGAGGTGACATGGCTTCTGTACCCAGGTAGCTCACCGTCCTGCAGGGACAGCTGTGGTGTGTCCCATCTTCCCGGCCACTGTGGTTGGTTCAAGAGAAGGCATGTGACCTTCCCTGGCCAATCAGTTGGTTCTCCAAGATTTTACCAGGAGAGAGAAGCTCTGTCTTGCCTCTGGAATACCAGCTGAGATGGTGGCAGCCTGGCATGGCCTGTGGCTCCCTGCCTCATTGAATGGGAGCTGCCCTCTCTTCTCAGGTCCATTCCCTTGGCCCACATTGATGGCCTGGTGGCATCAGCTGACCTAAGCTAAGCCAATCAGGGGCCTTCTCTGGATTTTTCTACTTAGGACAGAAGGGAGCAAGGCTCAGTGCCCCGCAGGGGTGAAGCTGAGCTGTCAGTGGAGGCAGGTAACAGGAGTGGCGTTGAGGAGCTCAGCCATGCGAGGAAGATGGTGATCTGGGAAAATGAGCTTACAAGAGAGAAGCAGTGAGGAGGAAAGGAGGGATAGAGGGAGGAAGAGAGACCTGGTGACATACAAGTCCCTGAATCCAGTGTCCGAGACCCAGAGAGACCCTTGCTTTTCCCCACACGTATGTGACAGTTTAGACCAGTCTTTATAGCATGGGTCAGAACTGATGGCTTTATACTATTATACAAAAACTTTCAATAGCACCCCCATGATCCATCTGATAAAAACATACATTCCTCAGCCTGGTAATCAAAAATCTCTAGCATCTGGCTTCAACCCACCCCACTAGCCTTGTCTCCCCTTCTTGCTTGTTCAACTGACCAACTGGATGTTCCTTGAAGGTGTCCATTGCTCTCCAGCTTTTGTGCCTTTATTCCTGCCCTTGCTTATCTGGAGTAGTCTCTCTTCCCATCACTCCTGCCAGTGGACACTGGTGGTGCTGGCCCTGGGATGCCTAACTCTTCCTTCATCTGGTACACCACCACTAATTCCTCTAGGGGAGTCCTTTTCCCCCATTTGTGGGGCCGTCTCCCAGTCACGTGATACAAGTAAAGCCAATCGGATGCTCTCTCCTGAGACTTAGGATCTGGAGAAGAGGAACATACCACCAACCACAGCAAGATGGTTCAAACTGACAGGACTCTTGATCAGTTCCACCTAAAGTTCTACATGTATTCCCCCATCCCCTGCTTTTTAAAAATAATTCTTTAGATGTCCTTATAGCTTTCTAACAAATTGCTTTTTTTCTAATGTTAGCTGGAATCCTACAAAGAACCCTAATTGACATTGTATTTGTCAAAATTCTACCCAGTCTCCAAAACCCAGGTCCTAGGACAGATCCCTCCCTTCAGAATTGGACTCAGCAGTTATTTTCTCTCTCCTCCTCTGTTTCTTTCTCTCTCTCTCTTTCTCTCATTCCCCCTTTCCATCACCCCCTCCTCCAGTCACTCACAGACTCCCACCTTGGAAGGTGAAGCAGAAATTCTAGTTGCCTACACAGTATCGATTCACCCCTTGTTCCTTCTGAAAGAACTCTAATTGGGAGTTCTCTGGGAGATGTGCCATGCCCAGCTAAAAAACTACATTTCCCAGACTCCTTTTAAGAGAGCATTCCAACCAATGAGATGGAAGTAGAAGTTGTTCGGTAGGGTTTCTGTTACAGCTCCCTAAAAAGGGGGCTGACTTAGATGAAGGTCATGCTTTTGCTCCAGTCTCTTTCTTCCTTTCTGCTAATTGGCACATGGAGAAGAGAGGAGCAACCACTTGTGACCATGGGATGACCTTGAGATTGAGAGGCACATGTTAACAATGGTGGGGCAGAAAGCCAGAGGAACCTGGATCTCTGCTGATATTGCCAAGCTGTCATACCAACCCTGGACACCTGTCCCCAGAATTTTTTCATATGAGAGACAATGCTTTATCTTTATAAGCCACCATTAATTGGATTTGCTGTTTTTTGCAGCTGAACCTAATCCTGATATAGAAGGTCAGTCAGGGCTGCATGCAGGAGAATAATCAGCCTAGAACCAACGTCTGCACCGTTGTTACCCAAAGTCACATTGTAATGACAGAGAAGAAAACACTAGCATGGAATTCAGGGACCTAGTCTCAGTTCTGTCTTCTATATAAGAAAGTGTTTATGTCCTTGCTGTTCACCGTCTAACCATCACCGGGCTCCTCACTATTCTTTGGTTCCCCATCAAGGAGTGATCACCATCACCCTCCCTCATCTTGTACAACCTCCCTCATCCTTTCCCACCAGAAAAGGTCACCCGGACTCCTCCACCATCACCCAACAAAACCAGCCTGCACATTATCAGCTAGTATTTTTGAGTGTATATTATGTGATAGGCATCATGCTGAGTGCTTGCTATTTATCATCTTATTTTAATGCACCCAGCCCCCAGCCCATCTTTCCTCATGAGAAAACTGAGGTTCATCGTCTCACAGGTAGAATTTGAATTCAGGTCCACTTGCCTTCTTCGGTTGTGCTCCTAACTACCACCTTCTGCCTGTGAGGAGGAAAGAAATGAAAACTATAGACTAATACGTGGAAGAGATGACTAGCTTCCCCCAGCATCTGCTGTCCCCTTCTTCTATAGCTGTGGCTCTCAAGCAGGGACAAGTTTGTCTCCAAGAAGACACTGGGCAATATCTGAGGTTTTGCGTTGTCACAACTTGGAGGAGGGATACTACTGGCATCTAGTGGGTAGAGGCCAGGGACATTGCTGACCATCCTATAATGCACAGGACAGCCCCCATAACACAGAATTATCGGCCTCAGAATGTCAGTAGTGCTGAGATTGAGAAACCCAATTCTATAGGAACAGAGCCCCGATTTTTAGCTGGGCACGGGGCTGTCTAGAATAATGACCACATGGGACTAAGTTCTGGCCAATGGGATGTGAACAACTTCTGTACTGTGCTCTTAAAAATTAAGAAGTGCACCCTCCCCTTTCTCTTCTCCCGCTTCCTGATGTCTGGACTTCGGATGTGGTGGCCATCTTGGAACTTGCAGATGGGGACAGTGGGGGTGGCAGACCAACAAGATGGGAAGACCCTGCACTCCTGATGACTTTACAGAATGAGCCGGCGCAATAGCTGGGACTTTTTCCTGAGAGAGAAAACCAAACTTTCATCTTGTTAGAGCCACAATTATTTGGAGTCTTGGTTATAGCTGTCAGACCCTTGTGCAACCAACACAATGTGATGTTGCCCTCTTTCTTCCATGTTCAAAGAACTTCTGGTCCTGGAAAATACCCTCTGGAGAGGCTGAGTATCTGTTTTGTTTTGGCAGCAGACCCTGAAGGACGGGAAAGGACTTTTTAACTGCGATGTCACCACAGCCCCATGGCATTTGCTCTGTCAGTCCACGCCCATGAACCCTCTCAATCTGAGGACATTTGTTCATCAAATTCCCAGACTTTGACTCAGCTGTATTAGCCTTTGCTTACAGGGCCTCGAGTGGTCTCTTTATGCGCAAAAACAATCTTCTGAGTACAGAACAGGTGCACATTTCTGAAATTTAACTGGTCATCCTGGGGAGAAGAGAATGAAGCTGTAGGTACCAAGGCTCTGCTGACGGGCTCACTGTCCTCGCTGAGCACATGACCACTCCTCTGTTCTCCCATCAGGTGGTGATGGGAAGCTGTGATTGATCACCCAGATGTTGTCGTGATCTCCACTGAGTCATGTCATCCACTGTTTCTTGCAACCCAGGGCACACGTGGCATGTATTTCAGACACAGTTGAGCCCTCTCAGAGGTGCTGGAAGAAACACTGGCCTGAATATTAAGACATCTGATTTCTTAGTCCTGAACCAGCCTTTAAGCTATGTGATTCTTTTTTGTTTGCCACTGACAACACTAAAACTAGCTTCAGCAAAAGAGCAGGGAATTTATTGGCTCATGTGAGTGACAAAGACCAAAATCAAGTTATGGTTGGATCCAGGGACTATACGGGCCATGCTTCTAGCTCCAGCAACTTGATGCTTTAACATCTGCCCTGCATGCCTGTGCTGGACATACCTTGTTCTAGACAACCCAATAATCTGCCGAGTCCTGAGTCGCCTTGCCTTGGCCTCCTGCCTTCCTCATCACCCACCCTCCTGAGGAAGTGTCCTCCTCCTTGGATGCACTTTTCAAATACAAACCAACCAATCCAGAGTCTACGCTTCTAACCACCTCCATTATTGAGCTCTCACACCCTGGACCACTATACACACCTGCCCTAATGACCCCAGAGCCAGGTGCCAAACAATCGAGGACAGCCCCTATGCTCCAGAGTCTACTGAAATTATTCAAACTAGTGAAAAATAAGCCTGTTTACCCTGCCTCTCCCCTTCCTTCCTGCAGAAACCACAATAAACGCTCTTACCCACAGCTCCCTGCTCCCTCTGTCTCATGACTGACCCTGGTGCTTCCCCGTGTGTCCCTCCCATCTGTGACATGTACTCCCTCTCTTGGGATCTGTGAGTATAATAAACTATCTTTTTAATGGCAGTCATCTCCTGATCTGTTGGGCTTTCCATACCTAAATAATAAGAAAGCTTATTAAAGCACAGACTCAGACAGTGTCATTGGGTAGCAGGTTCTCTCTCTAAGCCCTGCTTTCCTCAGTGCTGGCTTCATTTCCAGACAAGCCTTCCCTATGAGGGGGCCGAGGTCTGCTGGCAGCCCCACTGCCTATCTTCTGGGAGTTTAGTAGCCCCCATGGAAGGAAGGCTTACACTTGATTTCTATCAGCCTGACTTGAGTGACATGTCCATCCTCGAACCAGTCACCGTGATCAGAAAGACAAGGTACTTTGACTGGATGATATAGGAGACTTCCAACCCGTGGAGCCTGGGAGTGGAATCTATCCCACCCAATCATATGGACCGAGAGTGTGAGAAGACTGCCTCCCAGAAGACAATGGAGATGCTGGGCAGGAGAAAACCATAGATGGCCACTACTTAGCTTGGGTTCCCTAGAAGCAGACCCTGGAGGTGAGGATTTGGTGTAAGTAGTTTATTTGGGAGGTGATCACAGGCAGCACTGGCCGGAAAAACAGGGAAGGAAGACAGTACCAGGTACATTCAGGAGCAGGTTACTGCTGAGGGCAATTGGGACCCAGTCCAGCTGGGCACTCCTGGGAGACTGTGTAGAACTTATCTGAGGGGTGAGGGAGTTGGGGCATTTATCCACCAGTCCCCACCTGTCACTGGTTGAGGTTGCTTCAAGGACGTAAATTCTCAAGCATTTTCAGCCTGGCCTGAGTGTTAGTTGAGCAAGCTCCTGGGCCAGAGAACACCCCAGGCAGAAAATCACAGGTGTTTTGTCCAAGGGACAGAATGATGAGCACCCAGGGGATATGGCCCAGGACAGTTCCAGCATTGCCCCACTCTGTGCCTCCTAAAGTGTTCTCATTTGTGAAAGCAGATCATTAGACCAGAGGCTCTCTCATCTCCCTCTCCAAGGGAGATCCTGAAGCTTCCCATCTGGGTTGAGGCAAGCACCCAGACTTGGGGGATTGGGGTCAGAACCCTTTCCTTGAGTGCTGGTTAAGCGCACTGCCTGAGCACCTACAAGCATTAACTCATTAATCCTTCCTGCAAGGTGTTACTATACCCCCCATTTTACAGATGAGGAAACTGAGGTTCAGAGGATTCTAGGAATTTTCCCCAGATCATGCAGCTAGTAAGTGGCTGGAGCCACTGTCCTCCTAACTCCAAATGTCACTCTCTTTCCAGGACACCTGGATCTAGTTCCAGCTCAAGCATTAACTTAGTAAGTTTATTACTCTGTAATATCAGGGACATCCCCTCTCTGGATACAGTAGAATGATAGGGCCGGTCTAGGCAAGCTCTCCTTCCAGCTCCAAGTTCAATGTAGGGGCTACTATGTAGGTCCAGCTGAAGCTTTTATACAAACCACAATATGAACTTTGTAAGTCAGAATTTGTTACAGTCAGCAAGGTTTATATGTGCCATTTAAAAAAAAAATTTTGCAGAGCAAATTAAAAGTGTCAACTGAAACTGAAAACAATCCAAACATCTATCAACTGTTGAATGGGTAAATGGTTTTCGTTGTCACACAATGGAATTATGATACAGCAGTGCTGCTCAAACTAGCTGGGGTGAAGAAGCAATTTTGTTGCCCCTTGACCTGTCACAGCCCAAGTTGTAGTCCTACTGTGTATGACTAGTCCTCAGCTCGTGACAAGGCTGGGAGTTCAGCAGCACACAGGCAGATCTATACCCTGCTCAACGAGATGAGTCCACCATCCATACACTTAAATGTCACAGAATGTCAAATCATAATAGAAGTTTTAAAATGCTTACTCCTGATTTCTATACTTACCTTGTCCTTGACCAGAAAGAGTTTGTGGATCGACAATCGTCAGACCACAGTTTGAGTGGCTCTGCCCTACAGCAAGGGTCCAGAAACATCTTCTGTAAAGGGCTGGGGTAAATAATTGAGGCTTTGTGGGCCATATGGTCTCTGTTGCAATGACTTAACTCTGCTGCTGTAGTGACAGCAGCCACAGGCAATGGGGAAATGAATGGGCAAGGCTGTGTCCTAATAAAACTTTATTTATAAAAATAATCAGAGGGCCAGATTTGGCCCGTCAGCTGTACGTAGTTTGCCAACTCCTGCTGTACAACAATAAGAATGAACAAATTGAAACTACCCTCAACAACATGAGTGAATCTTGAAAACATATGGTTAAATGAGAAAAGCCAGATACAGAAGAGAATGCTCTGTACGGTTCTGTTTGCATAAGGTTCAAAACCAGGCATGATCTATGGTGGTCGGGGTCAGGACAGTGGTGCCCTTGGAGTGGGGAGTGACTGGAAGGGCCACGAGGGACTTCTGGGGTGTTGGTCAGATGCTGTTCCTTGATCCGGGTGTGAGTTACATGGTGGTGTTCAGTTCAGTTTGTGAAAATCAAGCCACATGCCTGTGATTTGTTTGTCTTACTCAGGAAAGTTACACTTCTATGGTCAACGAAATTTACATTGTAGGAAAAAATGGTGAAAAAGCGTCAGTTGGAATTCTTCAAAGGGATTTCGGGAATTGTAGTTTCACATTGAGGAGTCCAGCTCCAGGCCAAAATCCTGTGTGTTATCCTTCAGGCGGACCATAGGCAATTACAAAGCTTTGGCTGGCAAGGCTCGTGTGGGAAACTGCCCTCCCACCACCAGATTTGGTGTAGACCAGCGCATTGCAGTCTCTGGAGGGAGTTTCGTGTCATCTGATCAACCCCTGCCTGCAGGGACAGATGGCACCTTGGCAAGCCAGCTCTTTTCTTTTTCTTTGCCTCTTGCTTACACTCTTGCACTAAGTGAATAAAGGCTTGTTACTTTCTGTTTGGCTTATTGTCCTAATTGATCACCTCGACACCTGCCAGGTCCACATACCTGTTCCTGAAGAATGGAGAAGGCCTAAATACTCACACCCACCTCCCTGAGGAAATGCGCTCTGCACAGTGGCAACCTGCAGCACCTAGAGCAAAATGCAGATGTCAATCTACCCTGCCTACCTCATCCCATCCCCTCACCCCATCGCCTTTCATTTCCTCTAATGCACCAAGCCTTTCCCACGCCCAGGGTCCTCTCATAGGCTGTTCCCTCTTCTCATAGGCTGTTCCCTCTTCTCATATGCTGTTCCCTCTTCTCATATGCTAGTCCTGCTCTTCACATTGCTGGCTCCTTTGCAAACTTCAGGGCTTAGCTTAAATGTCACATCTTCAAGGAGGTTTTCCTTGACCCCCGACTCATCTAAAGCTCATCCACTCTGTGGTGCTCTCCCGGCACCCTCTTCTTGTTCTTTGCAGCGTTTGTCATAATTTGGACTTACTTAGTTATTTATTTGTTACTTTTCCTACTAGGGTGTAAGTTCCATGACAGCAGGGCCCATGCTTTATCTTGCTCACCACCATGTCCACAGTCACAGTGCCTGGCACATGGTAGACACTGACTATATACTTGTTGAACAGATGAGTGCACATTAACGTACTAAAGGGTCTGAGAAGTCCTGCAATAAAGAACCTTGTTTAACTTTCATTAACCTGCTGTTTCCCTAATCTATTTGACCCTGGACCTCTTTTTTGTGTGTTATGATGAGTATAATCTCTATGAATATTCTAAGAAATATATTCTCTGGAAAATACCTCTAAAGTTGCCCATTTACACACTGGTAAGAAATGCATTCACCACCAGTTAGCTTTCAGCAAACCTTTGTGTAGATGACTACCCGGAAACAGAAACACTCAAGTAAAGCAGTTTGTAGGGACTTCAAATGCCTTACCTGGAGAAACCACTGGCTTTGCGGCACAGTGAAAAGCCACATTAAGACCAGTGCTTCTCAACCCTGCCTGTGCATTAGAATCACTGTGGAGTTTTTCAAAATACCAATGTTTCAAGGAAAAAAAGAGAAAAAAGAAAATCCCAGGGCTGCACCCAGATCAAGTAAACTAGAATCCCTGCTGTGAGATCCAGGCATCAATGTTTTTTAAAACTCTTCAGGGGATTCCTGGGTGCAACCACGTTGAGAACCATTAAAAGGCAATCTGGAAAGAAGAGAACCCAGGAAGGTTAGATGCTTTGTGAGTCTGCAGACTAGCTTTCATTTCTTTCTTAGTCTTCTTCTTACTCCTCTCAAGATGCAAGTTACAGTGAATTTTCTTCTGCTCTGAGTCATCAGTTAATACACGTTATTTTATTACAACACTCTTAAGATTATTATTATTTCAGAGAGGAGAATGTTAGGCCTGAAAAGTTTTTTTTAATTATTTATTTTTTGGCTGCGCTGGGTCTTCGTTGCTGCACGCAGGCTTTCTCTAGTTGTGGCGAGCGGGGGCTACTCTTCGTTGCGGTGCACGGGCTTCTCACTGCGGTGGCTTCTCTTGTTGCAGAGCACAGGTTCTAGGCGTGTGGGCTTCAGCAGTTGTGGCACGTGGGCTCAATAGTTGTGGCACATGGGCTTAGTTGCTCCGCGGCATGTGAGATCTTCCCGGACCAGGGCTTGAACCCGTGTTCCCTGCATTCGCAGGCGGATTCTTAACCACTGCACCACCAGGGAAGTCCTGAAAAGGTTTTAAAATGTCATTAACTCCATCCCCTGTCTCATGATTACCATCCAGTGCAGGGAGCAAACTATGAGCCACAGGCCAAATCTGCCCTAGCACCTGTTTTTGTAAATAAAGTTTTATTGGCACATGGCCATGCCCATTTGTTTACATGTTGTGTTCCCACTACTCAACTACATCAGAGCTGAGTAATTGTGGCAGAGACTACCCGCCCCACAAAGCCTAAAATAGCGTCTTATCTGGATTTTGCCAGAGAAAGTTGGCTGACTCCTGCTCTAGTGTAACCCCCAAAAAAGTTATTGCTCCCTCTAAATCTCAAGAGAAGCCTGCTCAAACTTCCAGTGCCAACCATGTGGTGGAATTCACACAGGCAGCTAGTTTAATAAGTTACTTTACTGCTTTGTGCCTCAGGATCCCCATCTGAAAAATGGGTGTAACTGTCTTTCTATAAAAGCCTGCCCTGGAGCTTCAAGATTATACTCTTGCATGTAACGCACCTGAGGAAGGAGCTGGCACTTAGCAGAGACCTGCTGGTTGAGGAAGCAGAGCCTGAGGCTGTGCCGATTTGAACGGGATTCAGTCCCAGTTTGTTTCACTGGATTCTCACGGCCTCTCAGTTCGTGTAGAAGCCACCCTGGGGTCTGACCTTGGGGAAGTAAATTCCTGTTTCTTAACCAAGCCATTCCTAAATTGCCCTGGATTGGGTCTGAGGAGCTAGCACACCATGTCTAGTCTCCTAGGTGGGTGGCCAGATGCTCCCCCCGCTCCTGCACCCCTCCCAGGGGCCCCTCCCTCTGAGTGAGACAGCCCTTAGCCCATCCACACGCAGACTTTCCTCAGTGATCCTCTCAGCCACCACATCTAAGGCCAGCTGGACTGACCTAGAAGGTTCTGAGGTCATAAGACTCCAGGCCTCGCCTCAGACTTACAACGTGTACACATGGAAATCGTGGCAAATGGAGATGGATTAGGGTTTGGAGTTAGAGTTTGGGGCCAACAATCGCTACCTTAAACAAAGAAGCAAAAATGTATGGAAAGTATACAGAATATCTCACAGGAAGGAATGAAAAATGGGAGAGCCAAGACTTGAAAAGGACAGGCACAGTCTCAGTGTGGTAGATGGAATTCTAAGAATGACGCCCCATGATCCTCATCCTTGTATAATCTCCTCCCCTTGACTGTGGGTGGAATCTGTGAATTTGCTGAGACAGCACATTGATGATTATGTTATGTTATATAGCAAAACTGATTTTGCAGATGTAATTAAGGTTTCTAATAAGTTGACTCTGGGTTCCTAAAAAGGGAGATTATCCAGGTGGGCCTAATCTAATCACATGAGCTCTTTAAAAGCAGAGTTTTCTCTGGCTCATAGCAGAAGAGGAAGTCTGAGAGACTCCCAGTGTAAGAAATATTTGATGCACCATGGCTGGTTTTGGAGAAGGAGGGGTTGCTCAGAGGTGAGAGTGACCCCGGCTGCTGGCCAGCAGGAGGCTGGGGTCAGTCCTATAACCACAAGGAACTGAATTACCCAACCCACTGAATGTGCTTCACCAGGGCCTCCAGAAAAAAACTCAGCCCAGGCGGCATCTTGATTTCAACCTTGTGAGACTCCAAGCAGTGGATCCAGCCAAGCCTGCCCGACTTCTCTAACCTGCAGAAATGTGAGATAATAAATGGTTGTTGTTTTGTTTTTTGTTTTAGTTCATAGATAATGACTTTCATGCTATCTTTGATACAACTTAAATTTTATATTATTATTACATATTTATTACAGTATTTTTAAGCACAGTTTGAAAAAACAGAGTAACAGTTTTCTATGCTGCATGACAAATTACCACCAATGTAGGGGCTTAAGCCAAAACAAATTTGTTATCTCACAGCTTCTGGGGTTCAAAAGTCCACATGTGGCTCTGGGTCTCACCTGGCTGAAATCAAGGTGTCAGCTGGGCTGTGGTCTCATTTGAGGCTCGGGTCCTCTTCCCACCTTTACTGGTTGTTGACAGAGCTCCTTGCAGCTGTAGGTGTGAGGCCCTCAGCTCCAGCAGGCTGCCCACTGCTCTCTGCCACATGGCCCTCTCCACACGTGGCAGTTGGCTTCTTCAAGGTCAACTGGAGAACATCAGTGAGGCTTGAATTTCTTGACTTCCTCTGACTCTGACCTCTAGACCCAGATTCTAAGGGTTCCTGTGGTTAATTCAGACCCACTCCGGATAATCTCCCTTTTGATTAACTGCAAGTCAACAGATTTAGGGACCCAAATTACATTTGCGAAATCCTTTCACCTTTGCCATATAATTTAACTTAATCCGTGAGGTCCCAAGTATTCACAGGACCCACCCACACTCAAGGGGGAGGGGACTGTACCGGGAGTGTACACCAGGGGGCGCCAGTCTTGGGAGCCATCTTAGAATTCCGCCTGCCAAATTTATTGAGCATTTACCAGTCTCTCTACCAACTGCTTTATTGTACTCATTTAATCTACACATCAATCCCATGAAGGAGGAACTATTGCTTTCCCCATTGCACACATGAGCAAGGCAAGGCACCAAGAGGTTAAGAGACTGGTCACACAGCTAGTGAGTGGCAGAGCCAGGGTTCAGACCCTGCTGTCTGCCTCTCCTATTTCTCTCTCTGGGTCTCTGTGTTTGTACCTCTCTATGCTCATGTGCATGTCTCTGTGTGTGCATGTCTGTCTGTCTCCTTTTTCTTTGTGTGTGTGTCTCTCCCCCCTCTCTCTCTGTCTCTCTTTCTTACACTTACACACACATGCATACACACACACACTCACAACACCTCCCCTCAATCCTCTCCTTCCCCCACCTTTTGGTGAATGTTTGCTTTCAGAGAGTTGTTTGGAAGGGCTTGAAGGGATGAGGATGTTTAATAAAAGGAAGGGCTAGGGAGCTCGTAAGTCTGATCTTATTAATTGCTCACAATTACTGAGCACTTACTGTGTTCCAGGTGCTGTGCTAAGCTAAGCACGTTACATCCATCACCTCACTCATCCTCACAACAACCCCAGTTGCTATGATATCCATTTGACTGACAAGGAAATGGGGGCTCAGAGAAGTTAAGCTACTTGCCCAAGGTCACACAGTAAGTGACCAGGTCAGGATGCCCACCTCACATTAGTCCAACCAGCTGCTGGCTTTCCCCTGTTCCCTACCACCTCTCCATCACGGTGAGCAGCTGAGGCGATCCTGCTGCCTGAAACCTCAGCTCACGTAGAAGGGGAGCAAGAGACAAACAGAAGGCCCTGCCTCTCCCTCCCTCTCCCCGCCTCCCAACCCCACAGTTCTCTCGCCCTGCTTTGCATTCACGACAACATCAATCTTGTTCCAACCCCAGAGCTTGGGAGCCCCGCTGGGCTGGCAGTCTCTGAGTCACTGCACACTGGCAGACGATGCTAAACTAATTTCCCAGCATCTTTGGGAAGGATTTGGTTTCTGTCTCCCCAGCTAAGAGCCTCGCAGACGGTGGCAGCAGGCTGGCAGGACCCAGGGGCTCCCTGCCTGGTCTGGGAGAGCCCAGTCTGAGACGTGATAACATCCTGATTAGCAAAGTGGCTGGGCTTGGAAAGGATCCAGGCTGCAGCCTGAACTGGATTAAGGGATGGGACATTTGGTGCTAAACCACAGGGATGGTGCTAAAACATCCCTAGAAATCTAACCAGATAGAGAAAATTGTCATTATTTTTTACAGTGACTTACAGGACTCTTACTACATGGAGAGATGATTTAATCTTCATTACAACTCTACAAGGTAGGCATTATTTATTATTGCCTTTTTACACATGAGGAAAGTGAGGCACGGAGTTCCAGTCACTTGCTCAAAGCCACAAACCTGGTAGGTGATGGAGCCAGAGTTTTAATCCTGACCACCTGACTCAATAGGACACCAAATCATTAGCCTGACCAGGTGTCCACACATCTTGGTCCAACCCTGATGATAGCACCCATAGAAGGAAAAACAGTAAGTCGGGGAAAAAAAGCCATCCTGGTATTTCCCAAAGTCTTTAAGAGACTTCTTATTTCAGACTGTGACTAGGGTTAAAGAGTCTCAGAATCACAGCACAGTTTCCTAAATAGAGATGACAGCTAAAATGTTTCTCTTTGGTGAGTCAAGAGGAACTGAGCAACGGCCTGAAGAACAAGTCCATTCTTGGCAGCTCTTTTCTTCCCCATTTGCTTTCATTCTCTCTGCATCACAAATTGGATACAGCTTTCAGGGGCAAGTTCTCTAGGATTAAATGATTAAAATGGAAAGGTTTCCCAAAAAAGAAATCCCTGTATTAAAGATCACTTTTTTCCTAAGGAAAGTAAATGAATAAATCACTCCAAAAAACAAAACAAAAAACAGTTAAGTCGGTCAACATCTTTCTCTCTCTGGAATTGGTTTTGAATTGGTCCCCAAGTGAGTAGTGATGCTGGGTTTCAAACCAGGCCTAGCCATCTTCCTGGTGTGCATCTTCCTGCTTCTCCTGCAGGGCGCAAGGTGCTACTTTCCATTAGTTAATTCCATCAACAGAGGCAGTGTGGGCTGAGGGCCAGAGCAGAGGAGCCAAGTTCAAATTCCAGCTTTGCCACTGCCTATGGCTTTGAGCACTTAACTCCCTGAACTTCAGTTTCCTTGCCTGAAAAAAAGGCAGTGATGATGTCTACATTGCTGACTGTTCAGAACTGGCCTAGAGAGGCGTATATATATATGTTCCTTCATGTAGATACAGGCATATGGTCAGCCCTCAATCAATGACAGTGGCAGAAGTGACACAGCAGTAATTGTTGCAGTAATCCTATTGGTTAAGTACACAGACTTTAGAGCCCATCTGGGTTCAAAGCTGTATAGTCCTCTCTACAGTCATCTGTAAAGTGGGGATACTATTAATACCCACACTTTATTTTTTTTAAGATTTATTATTTATTTATTTAATTTATTATTTTTGGCTGGTCGGGTCTTAGTTGTGGCACGTGGGATCATCGTTGAGGCATGCAGGGTCTTTTCTTTGCGGCGCACGGACTCTTCATTGTGGCGCTCGGGCTTCTCTCTAGTTGTGGTGCCCAGGCTCCTGGGCACGTGGGCTCTGTAGTTTGCGGCATGCAGCCTCTCTCGTTGAGGCACGCAAGCTCAGTACTTGTGGCGCGTGGGCTTAATTGCCCCGCGTCCTGTGGGATCTTAGTTCCCTGACCAGGGATCGAACCCATGTCCCCTGCATTGTAAGGAGGATCCTTTCCCACTGGACCACCAGGGAAGTCCTGCCCACACTTTAATTAGTTAAAATATATAAAGGTTTAGGACACCACTGCAAACTAAATACTCATAATGTTACTTAAAATCATGATAGCAAAAAAAAAAATCATGATAGCAGAAAGACTACATGTCCATTTCAACCTTGACCTTGGTGTTGGCAGATGGATATTAAGATTCTGCCAAATGGACTCATTTTAACCAAAGTCTTATTACAGCAAAGCAATCAGTAATAGAGTGGATATTGTGTACAATTCAGTGGTATTTAGTATAAAATGGTAAATTTTATGTTATATGTATTTTACCACAATTTTTAAAAGTATTCTACCCATTCATTTGTTCATCCTAGCAATGTCACAAAGTCTGGACTATTTCGGACAGATGTTGAGTGATCTTTGGGTTATAGTATTATTTTATTCAAAGGATATTGCTGGCCATACAGTGATATTTGAACAAGTGGAACTGTTCCCTCCGCTATGAGAGAAGTTTTCCCAGCCTGCGGTCTTGTGAATGTGCCTTACTGACTGACAGTGGGATCGTAAGTAAACGCAGCCCAGGAAAGCTTGGCTCTGTTCGGACCCAGGGCCAGCCGCAAAAGGCGTAACTGTTCACAGCCCCCTCCAAGCATCATTGCAACCGTGTTTCACAGCCATGGGAATAGCCCTTTAGAAGTCACCTGAATCCGTTTTTTTAATGATTTCTCTGTGGTTCACAATGCACCATAAATTTATGAAGTTAAACACGCCTCTGTCAGAACATCAGGCTGGAAAGGATATGACAGGCACCAGTTGAAACCCAGTTTATTTAAAATCCAGTTATCCGAAACAACTGAAACAACAACTTTGGAAGAATGCAACTTATCTCATGGGCCTTCTCTCCTGGTTAAGAGCTGCCCCATGGCTTTTGGAACTAAGGACCCCAAACCTCAAGTGTCTGAAAGTTGGCCATTACAGGCAAAATGCCCTCTGTTCATCTTACTTGGCATCATTACATTTTGGCAAGGTTTCTTCTCAGAGAAACACTAGTGGTCCACGAGCCTGGAGCACTCATGTGGTAGCAGGTACGGATCGAACATGCCCAGCAGCATCACCTGACTTTCCCAAAGCCCCAGTGGAGCACATATGGGTAGCAGGTGCTTTGAATGTGATGGTGGGTTTCAGTGTGAAAGCTGGACTCTGAGGTCCACACAGGAAAATCTTAGCACTGTTTAAATTTTTTGAAAAAGCTTATAGATAGCAAAGAACTGTGTCTGTGATTGCCTGAGATTTTGTTTAGTTTTTATTTTCAGAGCTAATCACAGGTTTTATTCCTTCCACTTGGAGAAGGCCAAATCCCAGCTGAGTCCTATTGATCCTTTTCTTGTTTCTGGACCACATCCTCTTTGGATAATTGGCATCGGTGAGCTCAACAAATTCCAGCCTTTTTCCTGAGAGACTGGGGAGCCTGTCTGAGTAACACACGGCAGTAAAAATACTTTCTTGATTCTGTAGGGGATGTAACCAAGCTCCTGGTTCTCCAGGAGATATAAATCTTAGGCCTCATCAGGCCACCTCACTTCAATCTCTAGTTCTCAGTATCTCTGGGAACATCAGGGGCCTGCCAGGAGCAAAGACGCTATAATTCTCACATGGAACCCAATATATCTGCACCTAGAAGTAACTTGAGATGTCAATATTTTAACTGTATCACTGATAACTCTAACCTGTATATAACCAAGTCTTCTTGGATCAATCTTTTCTTTAATAATAGTGTCAGCTACAGTGCTTTCATCTGGAAGCATTAAAGCTTGCAGAAAACCCATTTCAACTGACTTAAAACAATGATAAACGTATACTCTCATATAACAATATGAAATCATGGGACTTCCCTGGTGGCGCAATGGTTAAGACTCCATGCCCCAATGCAGGGGGCCTGGGTTCGATCCCTGGTCAGGGGACTAGATCCCACATGCATGCCGCAACTAAGAGTCCACATGCCACAACTAAGGAGCCGGCGAGCTGCAACTAAGGAGCCCTCGAGCCTCAACTAAGGAGCCCGCCTGCCGCAACTAAGACCCGACACAACCAAATAAATAAATAAATAAATATAAACAATACAAAATCATAAACAAGGCAAGAATGCTTATTCTCACTACTTCTATTCAACATTGTACTGGCAGTTCTAGCCATTGCACCAAGGCAAGAAAAAGAAATAAAAGCATAAAAATTATAAACAAAGAAGTAAAACTGTCTCTATTTGCAGATAACATTATTATTTACATAGAAAAGCCTAAAGAATCTACAAAACAACTGCTAGAACTAATAAGTGAGTTTAACAAGGTTGCAGAATCCAAGGTCAATATACAGAATAACAAGATGCCTCATGAGGGGAGGGTTCCCAGTGGCTCAACAATATCATCAAAGACCTAAGTTCTTTCCAGCTTTCCACATTGCCAAATATAACATTGATCTTCATGGTTGCGAGAGAACTGACACAGCTCCAAACATCACATCCCCACAGAGCAATATCCAAAGGCCAGGGCAAGAAAAAAGAACATAGTTCTTCCTTGTGTACATTTATGAGATGAGAAAACTTTCACACAGCCCCACCCTCCAGGCTTTCCTTCATTAGCCAGAATGATGTCACATGCCCATTTACGAACCAGTTGCTGGCAAAGGAAGCAGAATTACCATGATTGTCTTGAAATATTCAGTACTCACCCTCCCTATTCAGTGGGGCTGGGGAGAGGCACTGTATTCCTTAAAGCTCATGGCCACAGGATATCCAACAAAACCAGAATTTGACTGATGAATAAAAAAGTAAAAATAGTTACCAGGTAAGGAACCAACAGTATCTGCCATAATATCCCACACAATTTCCAGGAATGAAGCCACTGGGGGGCTCCAAGCTGGTCATTTATGAGATTTTATCTTCTGTGGGCACTGGTGTCTATTTCCTGGGGGTGGCATACAGACCCTTTCTGAGTTTCATCTCAACCAGAAAAACCCTTCAGCTATTTATTATTCCTGAATGATAAAAAAAAATTATTCCATTCATAAGTATGTTTTTAACTTTTCAAGGCAATTTCCTATCCTTTGTATCATTCTTTCCACACAACCAACCCCAAGAAGCAGCAAGAGACTAAATGATGTCCCTAAAGTCACCAGAAACAAATACCACCATGTATTGATGACCTCTTATGCCTCAGAATCTGCCTAGGCACTTTACATGTATTGTCTCATCTAATTCTCACTACAAAACAATGAGGTACATTTTGTTACTATTCCCATTTTATAAAGCAGGACTGAGGCACAGAGAGGTTAGGTAACTTGTCTATAGTCACACAGATAGTGAGTGGCAGAGACAGGACAGGGGTCTACCTGAGCCCCCAATCCCATCTTCTTTAACCTCTAAATTAGATTTCTTTTTTCCTTTTTTTAATCATCTGGTCCCAAATGCCTATGCTCAGCTTGACTTTTTTAGAGATTAACTCGTCCAATAATCCCCTTGAAGTTTCTGCCCATGTCATCACAAATAAGAATTGTCTTGGAAGGCAGAAACAATGGAATGGGGAGGAGGGAGGCTTTCCTTCATTAATCTGCCAAGCCCTCTTCCCCAACTCCCACCCCACCCCACCATCACCCCACAACCTGCAACTCATCCACAGGCCTCCAGCAACCACACATCCTACGTGATCTTGGTCCTGTACTATTTGCCTCAACTTGCCTTTCACTCACAGAGGATAAATTCTGGACCTTCCTGACTTCCAACTCTGAGACTGCCAATTTTTCTTCTTTCCAGCTGTATGTCACTCCTTGATCCCAATTCTTTTCTTTTTTTTTTTTTGAAGTATAGTTGATTTAAAATGTTGTGTTAATTTCTGCTGTACAGCAAAGTGATTCAGTTATACATTCTTTTTTTAATATTCTTTTCCATTATGGTTTATCATAGGATATTGAATATAGTTCCCTGTGTTATACAGTAGATCCTTGTTGTTTATCTGTTTTATACATAGTAGTTTGTATCTGCTAATTCCAAACTCCTAATCTATCCCTTTCCTGACCTTTCCCCTTTGGTAGCCATAAGTTTGTTTCTATGTCTGTGAGTCTGTTTCTGTTTTGTAAATACGTTCATTTGCATCATATTTTAGATTCCACATATAAGTGATATCATGTGGTATTTGTCTTTCTCTTTCTGACTTACTTCACTTAGTATGATAATCTCTGGGTCCATCCATGTTGCTACAAATGGCATTATTTCATTGTCTTTTATGGCTGAGTAGTATTCCATTGTATATATGTACCACATCTTTATCTATTCATCTATCGATGGACATTTAGGTTTTCTCCATGTCTTGGCTATTATGAATAGTGCTGCTATGAGCATAGGGGTGCATGTATCTTTTCAAATTAGACTTTCGTCTAAAAATATGCCCGGGGAGGGATTGCTGGATCATATGGCAATTCTACTTTTAGTTTTCTGAGGACCCTCCATACTGTTTTCCATCGTGGCTGCACCAACTTACATTCCCATCAACAGTGTAGGAGGGTTCCCTTTTCTCCACACCTTCTCCAGCATTTGTTATTTGTAGACTTTTTAATGATGGCCATTCTGACCAGTGTGAGGTAGTACCTCATTGTACTTTTGATTTGCATTTCTCTAATAATGAGTGATGTTGAGCATCTTTTCATGTGCCTATTGGCCATCTGTATTTCTTCTTTGGAGAAATGTCTATGTAGGTCTTCTGCCTACTTTTCTATTGGGTTGTTTGTTTTTTGTTGTTGAGTTGTATGAGCTGTTTGTGTATTTTGGGAATTAAGCCCTTGTCGTGCACCCAATTCTTGATACACTTTTTCTGGTCAGCGCTCTGGGAACCTGGTTGTGGTACCTACCCCTCTGTAGGCAAAAAGCCTGCTCAGGTCTGCCGAACCTCTGAGACCGCACTTCTAATAAGATCTCCTCCCTGTCAGAGTGGAGGAACCAGCTGTATTCTATCCCATTCTTTCATATTCCATGCTTAAACATTTAGCTCAGAAGCTCTCACATATCTATGAAAGCAATGGCAGGAGGGGGAGCAGTTTTAGGTGAGCAAAGGGCTGCACCCGGTCAAAATATCTCTTCTTCTCCCCATTTGAAAACTCACTGCCAGCGCCCTCACTCCTTCCTAACTGCTCGCCCATCCCTGACTCTCCCGTTAGCCAGTCACACATAGCTTTTCCCACACCCCCAAACAGACCAGAGGCCAGGCCCCTGTTGCACCCACTTTTTAAAGAACACTTTCTATCTTCAATTTCATTAAAAAGGATAATATAAAAATATTACTCCACGTGTCCTGCCTCCTATCTCTCCAGCACAATTTGAATTTAATTTTGCTGGGAGAAAAGGAAGAACTCTCAATATCCCTCTTTTATCCTCTGATTTCATTATAAATTGTGAGAATTAAAGCAGTATAATTGTATCATTCAGGGATGTTTTCAGGAAATTGACATTAAAAGGGAATTAAAGAAAAAAACTGTCCATTTTTTTTATCTAGTTAGTGAAAATTTGGAGAGAATAATATTCTTTAACCAGACTTGCCTGTTATCTCCGACAGATTCTTCCCAACACCATTTAGAGAGTAAATGACATCAACACGAAAAGTGGAAATGTATACTGTACAAATATTCTCACTATTCTAATCAAAAGGAAGATAGTTCAGCAAGAAGTTTAAAGCAGTTAAGGCAATTTGGTGCCTTTCAGGCTGGATTTGGTTCATAGACACAGTTTGTTTGTTTTGTACAGTGGGAATTTTTTTTTTTGGCTGCCCTGCACAGTTTGTGGGATCTTAGTTCGCCCCACTAGGGATCGAACCTGTGCCCAGGGCAGTGAAATCGCTGAGTCCTAACCACTGGACCGCCAGGGAATTCCCACTGGAAACTTTTTTAAAAATTAGTTGCTATGGTTTGTTACCCTGATGACTATTCCCAACTCCCTTCTCTCTGCCCATATCCACTACAGAGATTGAAAAAAGCCAGATACTTGTATTTATGTGTCATTTCCTGATTTTGATTATTCTACTGTGGTTTTATATAAGAATAAACTTGTACTTGGGAAACACACTGTGAAATACGTAGAGGTAAACAGCACTCTGCAACTTATTTTTAAATAATTTTTAAAAATAGAGAATTGTAAAGCAAATGTGGCAAAAAGTTAATTGGAGAATGTGAGTGAAGGATATATGGTTGTTCTTTATATTATTCTTGCAACTTTGCTGTGTTTGAAATTATTTCAAAATAAAGTTACCAAAAGTAAGAAAAAATTTTTTTAAGAAAAATAAAAGGAAAAAAGTGAGATACTCACTGTCCTAGCCCACCTTGAAGCTAAATGTGGTCATGTGACCAAAGTTTGGCCCATGAACTATAAGTCAAGACCTGCTGGGCTTTTGTTGACCCTCATGAGGAACACTTAAGGATGCTATCCCATCCTCTTCTGCATTCCACAGCTGGAATGCAGATGTGATGTTTGAGCTCTGATAGCCATATTATGATCATGAGACAAAAAGACTAAGTGCAAAAAAAGCCAGTATTTGAAGGATGTGTGTGTAAAGAGAAAGAGCCTGGTCCTTGATTACACTGAGGAATTACTGAGTCAGCTCTGTGACTCCCAGTCTCTGGTTTCTTGTGTCCTTTGGTTTTAAGCTCTTCATAGTAACTTGCAGCCAAAAGCCTTCCTAATACATTTGCTGTGCTCAACTCTTTTTATTTAAACTCCACAAATAAATCCTTACCCCTTTCCAAAGAATTAGAAAAGGGCAGATATTCCCTCTCTCAGTTCCCTGAAAGCCAGGGTGCTGGGACATGCAAACCAGGTGCTGCCAGTTGAAGATCACATCCAGTATTCTGAACGTGGGGGGCAGTTGGAAGATACCAAAGGCAATGGGATTGATGGTCTAGGCGGGCGTTGCTCAATGTCCCATGGCAGTGGTGCCAATGTTAGCTTTCTACCAGCCTGCTCCCCTGACGTGATCTGGCTGAGTTCCCAGCTGCTGGGCCTCTCGTGGATGTTGCCCATTTCCTGAGTCCAGTTCCCCACCTCGCAGTTAATTTTCTGAGCCACCTAATATACCTTTCCCATAAACCCTTTTTCTGCTAAGCCATCTTGAGAAGATTCTGTTAGCAGTTGGTAACCCTGATGGTATAATTGCACACATCTAAAAATCAGAAAATTCACATCAAAATCCACATTTCTGACTTGTCTTGAAAAATGAGAAGATTATGCGATAGTGGGGCTGAATAGCAGCAACGACCTCCCTTTAAGTGGTATATTGTGGTTACCTAAGCGGCACCTGGGCTTGTGTCTTCCAGTCCTAGCTGTCCGTATTAAGTGTTTCCTTTAAAACTTTTCTTCATTTATATCTTATCAGAAATACTCAGCACTTTAACATCCAGTTAACCCATTTTAACTCTGTCAAAATTTTTTTTGAGATAAGTCAGATTCGGTAACTGCATGTAGTAGGTACCAATAAAAATATACAAAGTGGATGAATAAATTAATATAAAGAATGATTGTAGCATCTGGAGGTGTTTCACCCGGAGAAAAGAACATGAAGTCTGTAAATAACCAAAGAGATATTAGATGAAAGAAGAATATGTGTGCTTTGGATTGACCCAAAAGTCAGAGCTAGAGCTGTAGTGTGGAATTTATACAAAAGCGAGTTTCCCTTTAGATGAAGGAAAACCGCAAATAATTTGACCTGCTCATCATGGAAGGGGCTGGCTGCTGAAGCACAGAGTAAGACCCTGTGACTGAAGGTATTCCCACCAAGACTAGATGGGCATTGGGCAGGGATGTAGGAATTTCTACGCTCTGTGAATGTTGCAGAGGAATCACTTGGGAATCTTGTTACTGTATAGACTAATTCAGTTAGTCTGGGGTGGGGTCTGAGGTTCTGCACTCTTTTTTTTTTAATTTTTGGCTGCATTGGGTCTTTGTTGCTGCGCGCGGGCTTTCTCTAGTTGCGGCGAGCGGGGGCTACTCTTCATTGCGGTGCATGGTCTTCTCATTGCAGTGGCTCCTCTTGTTCCGGAGCACGGGCTCTAGGCACGTGGGCTTCAGTAGTTGTGGCTCGCGGGCTCTAGAGCGCAGGCTCAGTAGTTTCAGCACACGGGCTTAGTTGCTCCGCAGCATGTGGGATCTTCCTGGACCAGGGCTCGAACCTGTGTCCCCTGCATTGGCGGGCTGATTCTAAACCACTGCGCCACCAGGGAATTCCCGAGGTTCTGCATTTATAACAAGTTCTCAGGGGGAGGCTGATGATCCTGGTGCACAGACCACACTTCGAGTATCTAGAAATTAGATTAGCTCAGAGCCCCCTTAGGACTCTGACATTCTATGAATCTACTGTGGATGTCTCTAAGCTCTAAACCTATAGGATCCATATCTGCCCTATCTTCTGTTTTGTCCCGAACACCTAGCTCAGTGCCTGGCACATAGTAGGGTGCTCAAAACACAATGTTATTGAAGAACACTATTCGGTAATAAAAAACTGAGCGACAGAGGCCAGTCTCCAAAGATCATCTATAGAAGATGACATCTATATGACATTCTTGAGAAGATAAATCTGTAGTGACACAGAACATATCAGTGCTTGCCAGGAGTCAGGGGTCGGGGAGAATGTAATTACAAAAGAAAAGCACAACACGGTTTCTGGGGGTGATGAAAGGGTTCTGTATTCTGTTTGTGATGGTGGTTATAGAAATCTATACATGTGTTAAAATTCATAGATCTGTACACCAAAAAGTCAATTTTAATGTATGATAATTTTTTAATAAAATAAGTATTTAAAAATAATTATTATTGAAAACATGTATTTTCTGAATCACATTAACTGAATACCTACCCTGGGCCAACCCGGAGCCAGGTACTGAGGATTTAAAGACAAATGAGACAAACCCCTCACTCCCAACCTGTTTCCTCCATGTTGTTAAAACTGCTCTGTGAAAATAATTATCCAAGAGTCATAAGGGACAAATGGAGGTGCAGAAACCATCTAAGTCTTCATCAGTTTGTAATCACTGTTGTTTACACTGGGAATTAAGATGAGTACTAATTACATTCTGTGTTTTTGATGGGCTTGGAAAAAGTTCCAGGAATGCTGCTCAAATTGCCTTATTTATTAACCTGTCCCCACTTAACAAGTCCACGTGTTTGCCTCCAGACTTAACCTTGGAGATTGTCAAATCCATCCAAGAGGAAAGCCAGTTTGCATAATCCAGTCTAGCTGCCAAATGACAGATGAAACAGATCCAGCCCAGAGCAGAGGGAATCTTGACTCAGAACTTGTAAAAATTCAAACAATACAGAAATCTAAAATGTATGGATAGCTGCTGCTGACAGTTTGGTATCTATTCCTCCAGTGGTTTTTTCCTATGCACATACTAACATATGTCTATAAATTATTTCTTTTACAACAATGTGATCATACTGAATAAACTGCTCCACAACGTTTTTTTTCACTTAACAATATGGACTTTTTCCATCTCAGTAATAAAGACAGAACTTTTTTTTTTTTTTTTTGGCAATGGCTGCACTAATAGACTATTGTTGAAAAACACCATAATTTATTAACTTAGTCCCCTATTGATAGATATTCGCATTACTTCCAGTTTTCAGTGTTACAAACTCAGTCAGGATGGGCTAGGTTAGGCTGCTGTAATGAATATTTCAAGTCTTAGTATCTGAGAAAGGTTTATTTCCTGTTCATGATACATTTCCATACTTGGTCAGCTGGGGCTCTGCCCTATGTCATCCTCGCTCCAGGAACCAGGCTGATGGAGATGCCATTATCTGAAACTAGCAGGACAGTGTGGCATAAGGAAAGAGAGTGTGACAAGACGCACAAAGCTTCTGCCAGAAAGTGACACATGTGACCTGTTCACATTTTGTTTTGGCCCAAACAAGTCACCTGTCTTGCCTGAGTTCAAATGACAGAGAAGTATAATCCTCCCATGGAAAGGGGAGCCAAATTTTGGCAAAGAGTCAGTCTACCAATGAACTTCCTCTCACATGCATCTTTATATTCTTGGGGGAATTTCTCAATAGGATAAATTCCTACGAGTAGAATCACTGGTCAAAACAAAGGCACCCACTGCTATGTGTTTACTTGAATTGAACAATTAAGTAGATGGACGGCAATGGTGAAAACCAAAGCTCTCATTGTTGGAGTGCGAGAGTATAGATCAGCAAGCAGAGAGGGCTGGAATGGTCCACGTGGTGATGCATTAAAGTTGGAGACGTCAGTATGCACTCATATTTAGCTTAACAGACATTCAGATGGTTCCATACAGAAACATTTACTGTTATGTGTAAATATACAGATACTTTTCTTTGCACTGTCTGCTGAGAAGGCTAAGAAGCAAGGACACCTCAGTAGCAATAAGCACTTTGAGCTCTCAGATCTAGGTGTTTAATACCATTCTCCAATACAAGGAAATAGGGCTCCTTGGAGAGATGGCTGATTCTAGGACAGGGACAAGAAATATACAAGATGAGCCTAGAGCATCTTGTAATGCAGAAAGTAAGGAAGTGCTCAAACGAAAAACCACAATGAAGGGGGATGTCAAAGGGACACGGGAGCCCAGTGGCCAAAGCTGGAAGGATTTGAACACCAAAATAAATAAAGTAGTATTGGATTATAACCCAAAGTAAAAAAAACAAAAAAAACTCATGAGTCCATACTGATATAAATAAATGATTAAATAAATAGCATAGACAAAAGATTCTCTCAGGCAAGAGAATTCTGAATAATTTACACAGATACTCTGCCCTCGAGGAGACCGAGTAAGGCTGCACTTTTCAAGTGTGAGCTGCACATAGTGACTTCCAAAGAGCACAGTACGGAAAGGGGGTGGGAAAGCGAGCACACTTACAGTGGAGAAACCTAACACATACTGCCCAGCCAGGTGATGAAGGCCAGCATCACAGTGAGAATCATGATGGTATTACACACCCATGGTGTGATGTGATGAGAACGACACCACCTCCGTGGTCTTCCTTCCAAAACCCGTGACCACAGTATAATTATAAGAAAGACATAAGACAAACTCAAATTCAGTGACCTTCTACAAAACACCTGTCCAGTATTCCTCAAAACCGTTAAGGTCATCAAAAACAAGGAAAGTCTGAGAAATAGTCACCGCCAAGAGAAGCCTAAATGTAACGTGGTATTTCTGGATGGGATCCTGGAACAGAAATAGGACTTTAGGTTAAAAACTAAGGATGTTTGAATAAAGTATGAACTCTAGCTAATAATAATATATCAATTCATTAATTGTGACAGACGTACAGTATTAATGTAAGACGTTAATAATAGGGGGACTTGGGTGTGGGATATATGAGAACTCTGTACTATCTTTGCAATTTGTCTATAAATCTAAAACGATTCTATAAAAAACGTTTATTAAATTTTTAAAAGAAAGAAAATGGAAAGAGTTGGTACTAAGGGCCCCAGACAAGTTAAGTTGGAGTTCAGAGCAAATACCCAGTTTTAAATGGAGACAGGACAATGGGTAAGATAATTAGGCAGACAACTGAGCAAAGATGAATCCAAGTCTTAAAGACAGTGTCAACACCAGAGCTAGCGGATTCTGCAGCTCAGTGGGAAACCAGCTGCCCAGGTGTGCTTCTTCTATGTTCCAGGATCCTAGTCTGATTGGTTGCCTGGTTGTGTTGCCAGATTAAGCAAATAAAAATCCAAGACACCCAGTTAAGTTTGAATTTCAAATACACACTGAATAGTTCTGTAGTATATCCCATGCACGGTTTGGGACATTGTTGTGCTAGAAGATTGTTGTTTCTGTGAAATTTGGGTTGAACAGGCATCCTGTATTTTATCTGGCAACCCCATGCCTGGGCTTCATTCAAAAACCCACTGGACAGTAGTATTTCCATGTAGGAATTCCTTCTGAGTATTTCTTGATACATTTTTCTGAATCACTAGAAAAATTAGTCAAGAAATTGGGGAAGTGGGAGAAAGCATTGTAATTTTCCTGTGAGAATTAAAGCTTAACAAGCAATCTGGTGACTTAAGCAGTTTGAAGGCATTCTCTGATGTCAAAATTTGCATGATCATGATTCACTAAGCTAGTCATTTGTGTGTGGCTTTCAGTATGTTTCATTTACAATAAAAATTTACAACAAAAAGTTAAAAGAGAAAGAAGGGAGAGGGATTTAAGAGGCATAATAGTCAAATGCAGTGTGTAGACCTTGTTTAGATCTGGATTTGAACAAACCAACTGTAAAATATAACAACCATTGAGTTATTTAGTCTAAATGAGTGAACTTCATGGTATATAGATATCTTTTTTTATACAATTTTAAATGTTACACTCCATTTACAGTTATTACAAAATATTGGCTGTTTTCCCCATGTTGTACACTACATCCTTTAACCTATCTTTACACCCAATAGTTTGTACCTCCCGCTTCCCCACCCCTATACTGCCCCCCCATAGATTATATCTTGATACAGCTGTTTTTAGAAATCCAAAGTAAAAGAAAAAATCAGTGTTCTATGAATTAATCTAATTATTTTGGAATTTATTCTTATTATCTGAAAAAATAGATGTTTATTTAAATAAGTAATGCATGTGTGAGGGAAAAATACCTAGCAGTACAGAAGAGGAAACAGATTATCTCCCACCAACTGCCCAGGTCCTGGTGCTTTTCTCATGGAAAATATCTCATCACTCCTTTTGCTTCCCTATTTCTTCTCGGACCAATACCATGGGCATGGTTTTGGTTTAAACAATCCTTAATTCCCAAGAAAAGAAATACAAGAAACTGATGAATGGTTGCCTCTGGGGAACTATAGGCCTACTTCCTTTTAAATCTCTCTCTATTTAACCTGGAAAAAGTTGGTTTTGCTTTGTTGCTGTTTGTTTTTAATTAACCACCACATCTAAATCCCCAGATCAAGGTTTTCTCAGCAGCTGCCAGTTCCTGTCTGCCAATTAGCTTACGAGGAGGAAGTCTTAAATGCTAGCTCTGCCAAGTTATTAAGTGCATTGTGCCTCAGTTTTCTTATCTGTAAAATGGGGGTGTTAAGAAGAGCACTACCACACACATATTTTCTGTGACTTAATAGGGTAGAGCTGAGAACCACGTCTGCCACGGGGTAAGCCATTCTCATCACTGTCTTTTACTAAATGGACCCCTTCCTGCATTTGGAACAGGTGAGGCAGCTTCCCTGGGGCAAAAAAAAGAAAAAGTGTTGTACAGCTCAGATATTTACTAGCTTTGTGACCCTGAGCAAACGTTTCATTTCTCTGAACCTAAAAATGTATGTGCAGTGCTGGGCACGAAGTGGATATTCAACAAATGTGTAACTAGAAACCTCCTGGAGCGCTGCACAGTGAGAATCAGAGGTCTAAGCTATTGGTCCTGAGACAAACTATAACCGATGGGAAAAACAGAGACTGAAATTAGCATATGTGAGCCAGTCGAGATGCTCCATCTGCAAGTACGAGGAAACCCAGGTGCCAGTGGTTTAAACGGAGGCATTCGGGCAGCAGACAGCATCCAGGGCCAGTTAGTTCAGTGCTCAACAAAGTCATCAAGGGACATCCCTGGTGGCGCAGTGGTTAAGAATCCGCCTGCCAATGCAGGGGACACGGGTTGGAGCCCTGGTCCAGGAAGATCCCACATGCCACGGAGCAACTAAGCCTGTGAGCCTGCACTACTGAGCCTGCGCTCCAGAGCCACAACTACTGAGCCCACGCTCTAGAGCCTGCATGCCACGACTATTGAGCCTGTGCACCACAACTGCTGAAGCCCATGCACCTAGAGCCCGTGCTCGGCAACAAGAGAAGCCACTGCAATGAGAAGCCCGCACACTGCAACGAAGAGTAGCCCCCTCTCGCCGCAACTAGAGAAAGCCCACGTGCAGCAATGAAGACCCAACACAGCCAGAAATAAATAAATTAATTAATTAATTAAAATTAAAAAAAGCCACAAAGTCATTGAGTCCTTCCGTCTTCTGGCTCTGCCATCCCCATGTCCCCTCCTCTGGTTGACCTCAGTTTCAAGTCTCGTGGGCAGGCAGGACAATGCCCAGAGCAGGAGGAATAGGACCTTTTCTTCTTACACATCTCTTTTGAAGAAGAGCAAAGAACCTTTCCCAGGAGCCCCCAGCAGACTCCCCTCATGTCCCATTTGCCAGGTCAGGACCAAATGCTCATTGCTAAAGCCCAGGCCATCATCGTGGGCTTAGACCAATTAGGATTTACTCTGGAGTCACGTGGGGAGGGCTGGACACAGGGTAAAAACCAGGACTCAGGCTGCAGGGGGGCAAATGTTGTCTTCTGAACACAAGCGAGAATTGAAAGAATGCTTCCTTTCACACGTAATTAGAAAACCATGTTAATAATTATGCTCCCATCCCCACACATACACCCCCAAAGCTGGATTTTCTGTGTAAGCTGCTGTATAAGGTCCTACCCAAATGAGAAAGATTACCAGTTCAAGACCCTTCTAGTCCAAAGAGACTGATTGTAAAACCTCATCTGGCTGTGTGACCTTGCACAAGTAACTGCCTTCCCTCTTAACTCCAATGTCTTTGATTATAAAATAAATTTGTTACCATGTCTAATTCCCCACTTTCTTGAACTCACTGCTTACTCATATTTCTTTTAAGTGTACAAGTGTAATCATCTTTTAATTAATATTTTGCCATCAACATTATTGTATTTATTAAAGAGGCAGTAAAGCCAATTGATTAAGCATGCAGACTGTATAAATGTAAATCCCAAATTTATAGCAAATCCATTATTAGTGGCATCGTGACATTAAACAGGTTAATTAACTGCTCTAAGCTTCTGTTTCCTTGGCTGTAAAATAATGACATTTACCGCCAAGAAGAATTATATGAGACCTCTGTCTGATGTTCTTCAAATGTGTCTGGCATATAATAAAGCCTCAATAAAGGTGAACCCTTATATTCATATGAAGATCAATATTGGCATCCATTCTCATATGATTATCTTCTCTCCTGCCATTACGTGCCGATAAATTAGAATGATCAGGTGAGGGCTGGAAGGGGCCTGTGGTGGGCAGAATAATGGCCACCCCAAAGACGTCCATGTCCTAATTCTCCAGAAATTGTGAATATGTTACCTTACATGGCAAAAGGGACTTTGCAGATTTAAGTTATGGATCTTGAAATTGGGGAGATTACCCAGATGGGCCCAATCTAATCACATGAGTCCTTAAAAATGCAAGAGGGAGGTAGAAGAGTGGGTCAGAGAGATGCCACATGAGAAAGACTCAACTCACCATTGCTGGCTTTGAAGATGGAGAAAGGGAAGCAAGGAATGTGACAGGAGCCGAGAGTAACCCTCAGCTGACTGCCAGCAAGAAAACTGGGACTCCAGCCCTATAACTGCAAGGAACCAAATTCTGCCAGCTCACATGAACAGAACACTGACTCCCCCAGAACCTCCAGGAAGGGATGCAGCCCTGCAGACACCTTGATTTTAGTCCAGGAAGACCCATTTCAGACTTCTGACCTACTGACCTGTAAGATAGTAAATCTGTGATGTTATTAGTATCATCATTATTGCAGTAAAAAACACGCTACACAAAATATACCATCTTTATCATTTTTAGGTAAACAGTGAAGCTGTGTTAACACTATGCACTCCATTTTCATAGAGTGAAACTGAAACTTTATACCCGTTGAACAACAACTCTCCATCCCCCTCCCCTCAGCCCCTGTCAGTCACCATTCTGCTTTCTGTTTCTAAAAATTGGACTACTTTCAATACCTCGTATAAGTGGAAGCATGCACTATTTGTCCTTCTGCAATGGGCTCATTTCACTAAGCATAATGTCCCCAAGGTTCATCCATGTTGTAGCATATGACAGTATTTCCTCCCTTTTTAAGGCTAAATAATATTCCCTTGTGTAGAGACCACATTTTGTTTATCCATTCATCAGTTTATGCACATTCAAGTTGCTTCCACCTCTTGGCTGTTGTGAATAATGCTGCAATTAACATGGGTGTGCAAACATCTCTTCGAGATCCTGTTTTCAATTATTTTAAATATATACCCAGAAATGGGATTGCTGGATCATATGGTAATTCTATATATAATTTTTTGAGGAACCTACATACTGTTTTCCATAGCTACTGCACCATAAATTTGTGTTGCGTTTAATTTGTTAAGGCAGTGATAGGAAACTCATAGCGGACATTTATTGGTTTAGCTTTTTTTTTTTTTTTTTTAGCTTTTTTGAAGTATGACATACACACATAAAAGGACACCTATTTTGACTCACAGACATAGAAAACAAACTTATGGTTACCAAAGGGGAGAAGGAGGGGGAGGGATAAATTAGGAGTTTGGGATTAACAGATACACGCTACTATATATAAACTAGATAAACAACAAGGACCTACTGTATAGCACAGGGTACAACATTCAATATCTTGCAATAACCTACAACGAAAAAGAATAGATATATTATAAAAATGCACATATTATAAGCATACATCTTAATACACTTTCACAATTTGAGCACACCTGTATAACCAGCCCCCAGTTCAAGAAACAGAAATTTTTAAGCACCCCCAGCCCACCCAAGATCCCCGCATATGCCTAGAAAGGGACTTTGGAAACCATCTTTTCTCCTCCATTTTACAGAAGGAAGGACAGAGGCCTAGGAAAGTGTAGGCAGTACCACCATATTTTTATTTTTTAAATATACCAAGTACTTTTCGAAAATACTTAGAGGAGATGTCAGAGGACAGAAATTCATTCCTCTTCTAGGGATATTCATTTAACATTTCCATTTTTAACTGAATTTTAAAAGGATCCCCGAGAGGATTTTAATGTGCTGTGAACAGAAATTATTCCATAAATTTGTGGAATTGTTCGTAAAAACAATTTTTTAAAATGTAAACCCACCCGCGACCTAAATGAATGGGAACACGGGTTTGTAATTCTCAACCGTGGCCTAGCCTCTTGCGCCACCTGCTGGTTGACTGAGAGAACCTCATCACCACACCCTGTTCAGGAGGCCAGTTCATTTTTTCCACAAACACACAGTATTAAACACGCAGTGTGTGCTGGACACAGTCTTATGTCCATAAGGCTCAAGATCTTGCAGAGGAGACAGACATACATCCACATATAATTCATGTAAAATTACAGGTGTAATAAATTCAGTAGTGACAACCTAGCTATTCATTAAATCCCCTGTGAAAATCTTGTTAGAATAACCTTTACAAAAATTCACTCCCAGAGATCTGAGTCCATAGGCCTCGGGCGGGACCCAGAGAACATCTGTATTTTCTACTAACATCCAACAAGATTTTTAATGCACAGATAAATATGGACACCTTAGATTACTTTTGGAAGGGTTAGGTATAAAGGGAACTTTGAAACTGAATTTGATTTTAAACACGCCAGGAGTAAAAACCTGAGTTAAGCAAAGATGTCAGGTGGAAATCATCAGGGTAGGAGGGCAGTTATAATTAGAGAAAGTTGTAGAGTATTTTGAAGAGACAAAGAGTCAGAGAAGTAAAACAGAGCACAAAGTACAAATCAGAGAATGGAGTTTTATGTGCAGGGAGAGGAGGGAGAGAAAAAGCAAGAGAAAAATTAGATCTTCAAAAACACAGTCCCTGGGCTTCCCAGGTGGCGCAGTGGTTGAGAATCTGCCTGCTAATGCAGGGGACACGGGTTCGAGCCCTGGCCTGGGAAGATCCCACATGCCGCAGAGCGGCTGGGCCCGTGAGCCACAACTGCTGAGCCTGCGCGTCTGGAGCCTGTGCTCCGCAACGAGAGAGGCCGCGACGGTGAGAGGCCCGCGCATCGCGATGAAGAGTGGCCCCCGCTTGCCACAACTGGAGAAAGCCCTCGCACAGAAACGAAGACCCAACACAGCCAAAATCAATCAATCAATCAATCAATCAAACATACACATCTGATTCAAGATCCTCAATTAAAAAAAAAAACAAAAACACAGTCCCTCACTACTTGAAAACCACACCAGGTTACTCAACCCCTACTACTGTAAGTCACCGTATCGTGTATATATTATAAGGGCCCAAAGGATCAAAACAGTAACCATAACTTCGGCACCCGCTGGAACATAGGGGCGTTCACAGGAAGTGAGCTCCAGGATACATATTTTGGAAATTTCTCTACTCTATTATGCCAAAGGCTAGCAAGTTCCCCAAGACCACACTAGACTGTAAACTCCCGCAGGGCAGGGACCCACCAGCCACTTTCTATAGTACGCCACATAAGGGTGCTCATAGAAAAGACCCACTGCGTGTCCAGGTTGTAGTACCAACCTCCCTGCTGCAGGCGCAGGTGCGTGAGCAAGTCTGAGCCAATCCAGCAGCACTTTGACTTTCTGACACACTGATTGGTCCAAGGTGTTGTCATGTGATTCAAAAATGAGCCAATCACTGTCCTTCCTTAGCCTTGTGGAAAGTGAGGCTGGGATACTTTTGCTGAGCACCTACTTTGAGAGGCTTGCCCCTCAATGTTTCCTCCCAGCTCCACACACAATCCATGAAACTATAAAAATAAATCCCTTTTGAATTTTCCCACTTGAGAACAATTACTTGCTAAGCACTTATTACCCTCTGAGCAGCATGCTATATGTCTCTCAACAACCGTACAAGATACGTAATTCTTCTGTCTCCATTTTTTCAAATGAAAAAACTAAGATTTACCAAAAATTAAGCAATTTGCCCAGGGTCAAATAGCCAGTAAATGCCCAAGTTTGGAATCAAGCTTAGATTTCTTTGACTCCAGAGTTCAAGCTCTTAATGAATGGCTAACCTGATTCTCATCTACATGACTATGCTTTAAACACAGCCCCAGTACATTACGATTTCTTCGAAGACACCATTTTTAATGGCTACATCATCTTCATCTTATGGATGTAGTATAATTTAAATAATTCCCAACTGTTGAATATTTAGAATATTCTCAATATATGCCATTATAAATAACATTTTGTTCTAAATCTAAATCAACAAACTCTGACCTGTTGAGCCAAATCCAGCCCTCGGCCTGTGTTTGTAAATAAAATTTTATTGGCACACAGCCACACCCATTCATTTCCATATTGTCTACTGCTGCTATCACAGCAGAGTTGAGTACTTGCAACAGAGACTATATGTCCCACAAAGCATCAAATATTCATGATCTGGGTCTTTACAGAAAAGATTTGTCAATCTCCGTTCTAAACATTTGTCTACATTGTTGATGGTATCCTTAGGATAAACACATAAAGAGGCAAGCCAAATTGTTTTCTGGAAAATTGGTTTTGAATAACATTGCCACCAGGGGTTTGCTTGAAGGGTCCATTTCTCCTATCTTCCACTTTTGCTGGCAATGGCCATTATGCAAATAGCTGTCAAGATTTTCCACTGTTCTAGGCACCAGAGAGACAGCAGTGACAAGCAGGCACAAGCCGCTGCTCTCAAGGAGCTTGTAATCTACTAAAGGGGTGAGGAAATATAATAAACTGCTTGACAGGTAAATATACCATTTGTCAGATGGTGACAGGTGATCTGATGAGCACTAGAGTGGTAAAGGGTGTTGACTCTGAGCACGATGGAGTGGGTGCTGGCTTACACAGCGTGGTCACCACCTGTCACTGGTAAGGTGACATTTGAGCAGAGACCTTAAAGGAAGAGCATCCCAGGTGGAGGAAAAAGCAAATATAATGAAGATGGTATTTTCAGAATTCAGCAGGAAAAGGGTTATTTTTATCTCCGTAGTAGAGCTGCGCTATGGTGTAGATAACTTCATAGAGCCTGTAAGTCAGAAGTCATTTCTATTTGACTCTGAAGTCCCTTGTACTTATTCAATGGCAGCAGCTGATTTGCTTCAAGGTTAGGTTGTGCTAAAGCTAACACTAAAATTAGTTTTCATTTCCTAAGTAAACAGCAGCTGGCAGTACATTTGGGGGTGGAGAGCAACCCGAGCGAGCTGGAAGAAGAGAAGAATCATCCAAAGGCTCACATTTTCCAAGGAAGGAGAGGTACATATCAGTGGCTGAGGGGGAGTGCATGTTCCAAACCCCCAGGCAAGGCGTCTGCTGAAATGATAACAAGAAACCTCACTGTCATCTGAGGTGCTTCCCTTTCCCTCATCCCCCTCATTCATTCAATCACTGAATTCTGTTATATTTCCCTCAGAAAGAGCACTTGATTCTGGCGCCTCATCTCCCTCACCTTTGTCACTCCTGGATAGAGAGGGCTAGTTGTCCTGCATGACTAATCTCACCTTCTTCCTCCCTAAACACATGGCCAACCAAAATAAAGACTACATTTCCCAGCCTCCTTTGCTGCTGGTGTGGTCATGTGACTATGACCACACTATAGAACTTATAGAATTATACGTTCTGACCTATGAAGTGTGGAGCAGAGGTGATGCTTGCAGTTTCTGGGTTGTGTTTCTGAAGGCTAGGAGCTTGTCCTCCACTGTCACCTTTCCGTCTTCTCTCTCGCTGGAATGTAGGCATGCTGGCAGGATCTTGGATCATAAGGTGGAAGCAGGTGTTGAGAATGCAAAACAAGAAGATGGAAGAAGCCTGGGTCCCCAACGCTTTCATGCTGCAATTCCAGCCCTAGATCTCCAACATGGACTGTTATGTGAGAGAGAAAAAAAAAACATTGTATTCTAAGGTTTCTTTGTTACAGCAGCCTACCTGTCTCTTAATCATCTTACTCTCTCTCCATTTACACTATTACAGTAGCTCCCAAATGGATCTGTTGCCTCTAATCCCTCAACTCTCTCTCCATCTTCAGGAGATATTACCAGCAGCACCAGCATCCTAAATGCAAACTGATCATGTCCCATCCCTGTAATAATTACGTTTGTTGGTTCCCAGTTAAAACTGTTAGACTTGGCTTTGATAGGCCTCAGAACCCTAGCCCCAAGCTGCTTTTCCATCCACAATTCCTGCTACATCTGCCCCAGATGTGCTATGCTTCTACCAGACTCAGCTTCTCCCCTAGAATGTGACTGTGGTGGCCAGCCTCCAAGACGATCCCAGTGAGTGTCATCTCCTGGTGCTCCCATCGAGCAGGGCTGTGGAACCAGTAGGATGGTGCGGAAATGGCAGCATGTGACTTCCTAATGTAGGTGCCCTCCTCCTTGCTCTGTCTTGAATCTTGCTGGAGGAAAGTCAGCCCTCTTGTTGGGAGGACACTCAAAGAGCCCTGTGGAAATGTCCCTGTGGTGAGAAACCGAGGCCTCCAGCCCAGAGCCAGATGAGTGAGCCTCCCTGGGAGGCTGATTCCCCTCAGCCACGTGACAACTTCTGATAAATCTGCTGAAGCACGAAGCTGTTTACCAATGTCTGTGTTTGGGACATAATTGTTCACTTGCATCCTAGGCCCCTAGAATTCAGCAGTGGGGTGCGGGGGGGAATCTCCAATCATGGCCAATTATTCGGGGTTCCAGCTGATGCAACTGTCATCAGCAAGGACTTTCTTAAATGAAAATACCCAAAGCTCGAGTTGACCTGGAGTTTCTGCCATGCCTGCCGTTCTGATTGTAAAATGCAAACCTAATCAGTCAAGAATTATTCCCATGTAACTTGAGATCATCTGCTACAAAGAACTATTCTATGGTTCCATAGTTTGGCATCTTCTGATGAGAAAAGAAGGTTCTTGAATGGCAGTGAGTGCTTGGTGCTTTCCCTTGAAAGTGAACCTCTCACCTGGAATTTCCATAACTGCTCCAGACGTATGCACTTGAGGCAGTGCACCCAGTGGTTGAGGGCACAGCTCCTGGAGCTGAAGTCCTAGTAGAGGTTAACAGGCCAAATATGGCCTGTTACCTGTTTTTGTAAATAAAATTTTATTGGGACATAGCCATGTCCATTCATTTACATATTACCTATGACTGCATTCCTACAAAAGACAGAGTTGGGTAATCAGACAGATGTTTGACCCAGAAAGCTTAAATTATTTACCATCTGGCCCTTTACAGAAAAGATGTGATTGATCCCTGAATTAGAGCATTTACTAATTAAATAGCTTTCTTGTCCCTCATCAGACACTTTGGAAAATAGAGCTTTTTCTGTCACAATATTTTGATGAACAATGCACAATTTATCAAACGCAGTCCCTTTACTCTCCTATAAGAGTATGCTCAGCTATAATTTTATAGCCCAGTAACAAAGTCAACCCCAAACATGATTTTTCGTTTTTGCCTTTTAGAAAACTAGCCGTTCTTTTATCTAACTTAGCAATCTTATTTCTTCCATTTTTTAAAATTAATTAATTAATTTATTTATTTATTTAATTTTTGGCTGCATTGGGTCTTCGTTGCTATGCGCGGGCTTTCTCTAGTTGCGGAGAGCGGGGGCTACTCTTCGTTGCAGTGCGCGGGCTTCTCATTACAGTGGCTTCTCTTGTTGTGGAGCACGGGCTCTAGGCACACAGGCTTCAGTAGTTGTGGCACGTGGGCTCAGTAGTTGTGGCTCACGGGCTCTAGAGCGCAGGCTCAGCAGTTGTGACGCACAGGCTTAGTTGCTCCGCGGCACGTGGGATCTTCCCGAACTGGGGCTCGAACCCGTGTCCCCTTCATTGGCAGGCAGATTCTTAACCACTATGCCACCAGGGAAGTCCCTATTTCTTGCATTTTTTTTTTTTCCCTGACTGATATATAAACTTTGTCCCTCAAATACTCTTCAAATCAGCTTTTTTGGCTTCTGGCTGGTAGTGACTTAAATAAATATTGACACCTGCTAATGAACAATTGTGTATTTATGACTGCCAACAGCAAGGTTCTCAGGTTTCAGTAAATCTAAAAATGGCCCGGAGAGTTGATTTAAAAAACATAGATTCCAAAGATCTGTCTCCAGAGAGCATGCGTCAGCAGATCTAGGTGGGTCCTGGGAATCTCCATTTTTAAATAAACACATCCTCCTCCCATAGAGGATTCTGAAATTGGTGGTCTCCAGAGCCCACTCCGAGAAACCTTGTCCTACAAGATGAGACCCAGGCTCCCTGGAGTGATTGACAAAGCCCCTGATTACCTGGCCCCGCCCCTTTCCTGACTAGCTCCTCCCATCGCTCAGCCATATTGATGTAGGACTCCAGGGGCATCTCACCTCTGCGCATGTGCAAAGAATTTTTTCCTCTTTCTCTCTTCTCCAACCCGTATCGCCCCTCCGCGCCCCATCCTAGAAAGTTCTTATGACACGTAAGTGTTATCGCCTCTTCTAGGATGCCTTCCTGACTTCTCCCAAGCTTGATCACAGCCTTTTTTTGTGTCCACAGTACATTCCATTCTACCTCTTACGTAGACCGTGGACTGTATTATACAGGTGCTTATTATATTACAGACGTTTGTTTGCTGACTGGTCCATCTGCCCAAATACACTGTGGACAGCTTAGGGAGGGGCATGGCTTATGGATCTATGTATCCTCAGTTCCCAGTCCAGCAATCAGGAGGTGCTCAGTGAATGAATGCTTGTGAAAGGAAGGGGATTGGGGCGGGGGGGGGGGGGGCGGTGAGCGGGGAGAGGTAACAACAAGGTCCTCAACAGCCATTTCAGCTTTATCATTTCAACAGTAATGTGCCCACTGCCAGGAATATGTGCACAGATATGCAAAAATACAAAGATATCCAGTGCTGCTCTGTTGTAATTAAAGAGAAGCAGCTGCAACAATCTATGTGTTCATCAGTAGGGGACTGGTTAAAAAAGTATGGTACATCCATGACGTGTAAGATGATACAGCCTTTAGAAAATATAAACTGCATCTGTATGTGCTCACATGAGACTCTCTCCAACGTATACTGTTAAGAGGAAGGCTTGAAGAAGAAGCAAAGTGCCAAACAGTGTGTATAATGTGATCCCATTTATGGGGGAGAAGGGAAGATGGGGACACACTTGGCACGCGTGTATATACAGAGGAAAATTCTGGAATTTTCTGAAATAACATGTGATACCATTTGGGATGTGAGAAAGTTGGTCGGGGAAACTGGCCTTTTACATTATGATCTTCGAAACTATTTGAAATTATAACCATAATCATAATTAACTTTATAATTACAATTTTTTGAAGTCAGTTGATCTAGACAGCCCTTCCTACAGCCCTTCCTCCACCCCCCCAAGTGGCACATGCTGAGACGGACTTTCCGGTTTAAGTGTGACAATTTAAGGGTGGCTGAAATTGGCCCCTTGTTCTTGCACACTACGCTGGAGAACGGAGGGCAATTGCCGAACCTTCCACACATGGCCACGAGAGGGCGCGCCGAAGTAGCCAAACTCTCTAAGGAACCGGGCGGGCCCCTGGGAACCATCACGAACAAAAAGCCATCTTATTTTCAAAAGGCTGATAGGGGTCCCCACCGGGTGTTCACAGTCGGTCTCCTCCTAAGTAAACGAACATAATTGCAATTTAATTTCTTCTTAATTGCATCAACAATTAAAGAGAAATTACTCCCCTCGCCCTATTTTTTTTTTTTTTTTTTGCAATAGGCTCCTGGTAATTTCAGCAATTTAATGAAGTCCTTTGTGGGCAGACAATTGGATTTCAATGACTTCCTCCCTAGAGCTGGCCTGGTAGGTAGAATCTGCCTTCTCTGCCTACTTGTCGACTTACTGTGAATCTGCCAACATCTTAATGCATCATTTTGCTTTTGCTGTCTGATGATAAATAACCTCCTCCCTCAGAACTGGGCATATAAAGATGTCTCTCTGTGGCCATCATGATTCACTTTTTCAAGTTCAAAAGGTAGAAAATAGAAAGCTTTTCTCCAGTTGGCGCCCTCCCTTCCTCCCTCACAGTGGCTTCCACTGTTACTGCCTCTCTGGTCATTTATTCTCAGATCTCAGATCTACAAGCCTTCTAGTAATGCCCATTATCATTATCTACTGGGGAGGATAGAATGAATAACACCTGGCCCACCCTTTATTCCTCAGTTCTAGGCATTGGGGGAAAGGAGTGGACAAAAACAAAAAACAAAACAAAAAAAACCCTACCTGTTCACAATCACCAAAAACTGTTAACAAATGAATGGATAAACAAAATGCAGCCTATCCATACAATGGAATATTATTCAGCCATAAAAAGAAATGAAGTACTGATACATGCTTCATTGCAGATAAATCTCGAAAACATCATGCTAAGTGAAAGAGGCCAGACACGTATTGTATGACTTCATTAATATGAAATGTCTACAACAGGCAAATCCTTAGAGACAGAAAGTAGATTAGTGGTTGCCAGGGGCTGGCTAGAGGGATTGATGGGGAGGGACTGCTTAATGGGTACAGGGTCTCCTTTAAGATGATTACAATGTTTTGGAACTGGAGAGAGGTGATGGTTGTACAACATTGTGAATGTACTTAATGCCACTGAATTGTATACACTTTATAAAGGTTAACTTTATGTTATGTGAATTTCATGTCATTTGAAAAGAAAAAAGCCCAGCCCTTATAGCGTTTGCATCCTAATGGGAGTTGATTGAAAAGAAACCAACAGGTAAATAGATAATATGTCACATGAGCTTGGAGTCATGTGGGAGAGACACACAACAAATACTTTCATTCTAGTGTGAGCACTGCCCTGGCAGACACATGCTAAGGGAAGGAAGAAATTCCAAGTGACAATACTGTTCTGCAGAAGTTTCCAGCGGCCTCAGCCGGCACCCTGGGGTTGAGTCCCAGCCCTGGCCAACTGGCTGTGTGACCTTGGGCAGGTCATGTGTCTTTATTAATTTATTCACTCACATGAGATACATTGAATCTACAGAGATGCTGGACACTCCCAAGTCATTCTGTCCTTTCTGGATGCATCCATCTTCTCTGTCCATTTCCAAAGTCTTAAGTCCTGTTTTAACCAGTCACAATCTGATGCCTCTGTTGAGTGATGTTACTCGGGGAGTCAGAGGGCACTGGGGTTTGTGAGAAGCAGTAGAGCTCTTTTATCTGCAGGATGCAGAGAGAGAAAACAGAAAGGGAACTCATTTGGATGGACCCTGAGAATTCTCACCTTCCTGGTCTCTGCTTTTTTACGGGACTTGGAGGCATTGGTTTGAGTGACTTGACTGTGAATCTCAAGCCACAGCTGATGGTCAGAAGCCACTGAAGAGCCCTGGGCAGGACCCGCTGGAGAGCAACCTGCTAGTCGGCAGTGACACAGAAGATGTGCAAGTACAACCCTGCTGCAACCTTCACCCTGGTTTATTCTAGGGGATGGGGTGACAATAAACAGTGGCTGCTCCTGCTGAAACTCTGTGGCTGTTGTGGCATAGGGGTAGGTTATATGTGTGTATAAATATATGTTATATATAAGCTGATTTAGGGCTCACCCTCATGACCTCATTTTACCATATTACCTCTTTTTTAAAAAAAATTAATTAATTTATTTTTGGCTGCTTTGGGTCTTTGTTGCTGTGCGCGAGCTTTCTCTAGTTTCAGCGAGTGGGGGCTTCTCTTGTTGTGGAGCACGGGCTCTAGGCACACAGGCTTCAGTAGTTGTGGCACGCGGGCTCAGTAGTTGTGGCGCACGGGCTTAGTTGCTCCGTGGCATGTGGGATCTTCCTGGACCAGGGCTCAAACCCGTGTCCCCTGCACTGGCAGGCGGATTCTCAACCGCTGCGCCACCAGGGAAGTCCCATAATTACCTCTTTAAAGGTCCTATCTCCAAATAATGTCACACTCTGAGTGAGATACTAGGAGTTAGGACTTCAACATATGAATTTTGGAGAGACACAATTCTGCCCATAACCCTCCCTACCATCCATAAGCATCTGGTAGAATTAAGTCCTAAAAAACCAACTCAGAAAGATTTCTGCCTCTCCCTCTCTCACCTCCTCCTGGTCCAAGCACCTTAGTTAGGCAGACTGGCCACTGAACACAGATGTTCCTGGAAAGGGATCATCTCCTCTTGGCCACTCCCTGGGTAATGTTCAACATGAAAGGGGTAGGGGTGATTTGTTTTAAAAATCAGAATCTCATCTTAACCGTTTCTGGGCTAATTGCAACCCAGGTTATCTTCTCCTGGAATATATTAGTGAGGCTTCTCCAGAGAAACAGAAACAGCAGGAAATACATACATGCAAACATAGATAGATACAGATATATAGATATAGCTGATATATGATATATACAAGAGAGATTGCTGTAAGGAAATGGCTCACATTACTATGGAGGCTGAGGTCCAAGATCTGCAGTCATGAAGCTGGAGACCCAGGAGAGCCGCTGGTGATGGTGTTGTTCTAGTCTGAGTCTGAAGGCCTGAGAACCAGGAGGGCCAATGATGTGAGCTCCAGTACAGGTCCAAGTCCAAAGACAGAAGACTGATGTCCCAGCTGGAAGACAGTCAGGCAGTCTCATCCAGAGACACCAGCACAGACACACCAGAATAATGTTGGACCAATTTTCTGGGTACCCCAGTGGCCCAGTCAAGCTGACATATAAAATTAATCATTACAAGATAGAAACCTGGCTAAAGGGGGCCTAGGAGATTCAAACTTAATTCTGCTTCAGCCACCTGGACTTTCTTGTTGGATTAATATGGTCCTAGATCATAAGGTTAATGAATGCTTCATTGAGTACCCTACTCACTGATTCCCCCCTAGTAGCCCCCTAAAGCGAGGGCCATAATGGTTCTCTATAAGTTTTATAAAACCATCCTTGTCCTTGCACCAGCCTTTCAGACAGAGGTCTGGGTGTGAGCAGGGGGTGACTGGAAAAGGTGAGGTTATAGCTCCTGGAAGGCGCACAGTGATCTGTGGCAGTGGAGGAAGAGCGTCAGCCCAAGCACCAGGGAGGGAACACCTTGGTCTCCGGAAGGTATGGAGAAGGGAAGGACGTTAGCAATCTTTTGTCTTTCAGAGCCACCTCTAGAGCTTTCCTTACAAAGGAAAGTGCCCTGATCTCAAACTGCTACAGATGCCTTCAATCTAACTGTCAACTGGTCTGCCATCCCCCCCACTAGCTGGCTCTAACCGTGATTTGATCACCGGTCTCCTTAACCTTACAGAGAAGTCTATTGGGAACGGCAGGGGTTGGCCCCAGCTCCTGTACCTCCCAGGGTCAACTTCTTGTCTATCTCCATTCCCATAGCCATTGCTCAGTAATTTGGGCAAATGCCCCAGTTGGTGGCATGGATGGACAAGACAAGTTGTCCTCAGGCAGTTCCTTAATTACTCAAACTGAACTGGCATCTTTAGGCCTACCAGTTTGTCACCTGCCCCCTCTGACTGATGTACGTCCCACTTGGGAGGCCCCAACAATTGTAAAGAACACTCTCTTTCCAGGAGCACCATGGGCAACCCTGGGACTGTACTTCTTGTGTGTAAGTCAGGCATTGACTTGTCTCCCTCCTGAAAACACCATGACTTGCACCATAGGGGTGGTCATAAAAGATCTTCAGGTATTTAAGCAAATGCCACGATATCTGGCACAACTGCAGGGATCTCTCCAAAATGAGGCTATTTCCAGAATGATCCCTGGCTCATTGTTCTTCACACTTATTATTTTTCACAATTATCCCCAAGAAGGAAGTCATCCAATTGGAAGAGATGGTATGAAAGCAGTCCCTGACTTTAGCTAAACTGATCGGTGATCCCTCCTCATCCCTGGAAGACATTCAGGTCAGCCTCATCTCACTGGCCAGGGTTGTTATGGATGACGTGATTGCCGTAGGCTTCTTTTCTGCAGGTCACAGTGGAATCTGTGCAACCTCTAGTACCTCCTGCTGTATCTGAACCAATTCCTTGGGCCAAGAGGAAAGGTCAGCACAACAATTTAAGGAGAAAGCCACCTGGCTTTCTAAGGGTGACCCAGATGGCTTATGGGATTTGTTCAGCCGACTGAGTCCAGGACCATGGGTGGCGGAATTGCCAAGGACAATACTATTGGTTGGAGTCCTATTGAGAGTAGCCTTAATTAAGTGCTGTATGAGACAAAGTGAATGGATTTGGTTCTAGCCTCTGTCGGTTAGATGAACTGACGTGGCCAGTGGAGTGGCATACTCACGGGAGAATTTGCCAAAAGCCAAGACAGTATAGAAATGAAGGATGGATGTTGTTGGGAGACAGTTCTCCATGAGTCTCGTGTTTCTGCACGTTTTATGAACAGAACTTTTCAGGACTGTCTTTTTAAGAATGTTTGTATAACAAACAGCCTTGGAAGATTGAGATAGTGTCTCTCTCTGGAGCAAAGGGCAAATTAGTTTACTGTCCAATATAAGAAGGTAATGTCTCAAAAAAGAAGAAGAAAGAGAGGGAGGAGGAGAAAGGGAAGAAGGAGAAGGAGAAAAAAGGAGAAGAAAAAGAAAGTAATATCTCCCTCTGGGCAAAGTTCAGACAGGCTTATTGCCCATTATAAAAGATAAGCGGTCTCTAAACTCAAGCTCCCTTATCTGCACACATCCTATTGTGTGTGCCGGTATCCCCTCTCCCTTTTGCATCACCCTTGGGAAATTGGGGCTTGGGGAACTGGCACAAATACTGTACACCAACCACTGCTATTGCAGTGAGTGGTAAGGTCCTTTGTCTCTGAGCCAGGAGTCTTGTTTGCTCTGCCAGCATCCATGAAGCTGTGGCAGCCCACCTTGTTCACTTGCAAGTAGAATAAGGTCTCAGGCCCTTCAAAGTCCTTGACAAATCCATCTAGTATATTTTTTATTGAGAACCTACTATTTTCTAAGTACTATTGTAAATATTGGGTCTACAGAAATGAAGAAAGTGTCTATCTTCCTGAAGTTTCTATTCCAATGGGATGGAATGTGGGAGAGTAAATTGGGCATCCTTAATGCAGAGCAGTTTGGCAGAACATATTTAAAAACTTAAAAATGTGCCCACCTGTTGAGCAATTGTAAGAATTCATCCTAAGGAAAGCATCAGACAAGTACACACAGAGATATGTACCCAGGGATATTTATCGTAGCACTGCTTGTGAAAGAGTTTTCTAAACTTGTCTCATTCAAGCACTGTGCTCATGGTCTGTGTTATATCCACATACCATATCATCCTACTCTTTTCTTATTCTTCTAACTGACCCAGGACATTTAGTTAAATTAATTTTATTTTAAAATTAAACATTATATGACTACCAAAAGGCTAGTTACACTGTTTCTAATAAATATATAATATATAATAATATGTATACAAATAAATATATAACTATTTAAGTGTTTAAGAATTCATTAATGTACTATCCAAAATCACATTGCATTACTCCAGTTACTTGTATCACACTATGGGAAATTACTGCTTTTTAACATCAAAAAAATTGGAAACAACAGCAACAATTAAACAAACTGTAGTATATTTGTATGAATCAAAGGAATGTTAGCAGGCATTGCAAGTGATGATATAATGTATATTTATTGTCGTGGGAAAATCCTTATGATAAAATATAAATTGAAAGCAAAGCAGATCTAAAATAATGTTATTCCATTTGCATATATAGATATATATTATACATATTTCATGTATTTATTTTTATACATGTGTAGAAAATATTCTAGAAGCATTTATTATCTTTGAGTGATTGGAACCATGGGTAAATTTTAATTTCTTTTGGTTTAGCTAAAAAGAACCTTAGTTTTTGGGTTTTTTTTTTTAAGACTAGAGGGAAGTAATTCACTAGGTTTATATGCTCTGGGGGAAAATATGATGTCTGTATTGATCTAAACACCAATTTTTCTATAGTATTAGTTTTCAGTAGATTACCAAGTAATTGAATTGAGTTGGAAGAAACACTCTTGAAAGTTAATAAACTTGAAATATGAAATTAACAAACCTGGTGGATCAACTTACTCTTCAACCTCAAATGTATAATAAATGACTGAAAACACTGCAGGAAGGAAGGGTGTATATCTTCATAGTTTATATTAGAAGTAGCACATAAAGTCACAGAATATTCAAGCTTGAAAAAGAACTCGTAAAGTTATTCTACTGCCACCTGGACATTGGAAAAATGCAGAAATCGAGACTCATATTGGTTGATACATCCAAAGTCACACATTTGCATTAGTGGCAGAGAGAAAGACAAGAACCCAGGTGTCTTGGGCCCCAGCTTAGTGGGAAGGAGTGAGTTGTTGTGAAATGAATGTATTATGTCCAAATCTCAATCCTATTATATCCTTATATCCTGGCTGAGGCAACTTGGATGAGTTAATTTAACTTTTTGGAGCCAGGATTTCCTCATCTTTAAAATGGGAATATTGCTTATCACAGAGAATTTTTGTGAGATTTCAACAGCATGGCAGACACTGCAGGCTGTCTACCCAATGTCCATTACTTCTCCTTCCTCAAAGGACCCCGATTTTGTTTGGGGCAGCAATGGACCTTTGGAAGCATGCCCATCTCCATGATGGAAGTGACCCAATTTCTGTCAATGACTAATAAGCTGAGGGTTTCTGGGAAAGCTTTTGCCTTATGGAATCAGGCTCTGTCCCTTCCTGCTTCCCACTTGTTCCTGCAGACAATGCAAATGTAGGGCTGGAAGTGAGCAGCCATGTCCCAGTCAGGGAAACTTATGCACGCAGGCAGACTCCAACATGCTGAAGATGGCGAAGAGGAATGAGAAAAGTCCTGGGATGGCACTGTCATTGAACAGCCTCACCAGCCATGGGCTGCCTGCTTCTAGACTTCCTATGGGAGAAAAAAAAAATCCCCATTTAGCTAAGCTATAGAGGTATATTGGCAGGTTGGTCCCGGTTATTTCCTGTTCTGTGGTGAAATTAACCATCTACACTCTTGGCCTCATGAAGGACAGGGTATCCTTCCCCATGTCTTAACTTTGGGCTTTGTCAGGTGACTTGAATAGGCTATTGAGATATTGACCAATGAAATGCATGCTTGTGTAACTGGGCTTGCCCTCTTAAGCCTCTGACATCTCCATGGAAGAATGTGCCTCAAGAAACCTGCTGGTCTCAGAAGAGATGTGGGAAGCAAGATTTAACCAAACTCATGACCTGGTGCTAAGCCCAACCTAGAACAGTCAACTCCAGCCAATCCACAGATGTATGAGCAAGAAAAAAATATGTTTACTATCATAGGCCACTGAGATTCTGGAATTGTTTGTTATCCAGCAATAACTGATGAATACATCCCAGTCAAGTATTCTCTTACTCATACTCAAAAGCATTCTTAACAAATATAAATAAGGCAATACATAAAGAATGCCCGGTACCTATTGGATGTTTAATAAATATCAGTTGCTTTCTTTTTACTCTCCACACAGTATCATTTCTGGAAATGGAAGAAATTTCTTTGAGTGTTAGTTGGCCTTTAGTTTTGGTCTGTGGCTCTTTCAGTGGGTTTTCACCTCAGATTCAACCATTTCTATTGTGTTTATTTTTCCAATATAACATTATTCCAGACTTCAAAAAATAAATTAAAACAAGCACTCAGCAACATGGGCTATGGACTTAAAATTCAAAGAACCAAGATTTCTGGGATGGGATTAATAACTACAGCCAGAAGATTTATGGAAAGCATCAAAATGCTGACATTTTTTCAGTCATGAGAAGCAATAACTTAAATCAGCCTGTGAACTTTCTCATTTATTTTATTTTATTTGTAACTTTTATGTGTGTACTGAGACCATAATACAAGGTGACTGCTATGTAATGGTCTCTTGCTGCTTGTGAATGCCCAGGCCAAGCCACAGAGATTATTCTCATAGCAGGAGACATTGATCTCTTGACACTGTCCAGTTACAGTGACTATGCATATTATACTAGGTGACTGAGGGGGCTGAAGTACACTTGACTTCAGGGTCCTGTTCCTGGGCAGCTGCCCTTTCAGGAGCTCCAGAGGTAGAGCTATTGTGTTTGTGTAAGCTGAACTGCTAAGTCAAAAGCAGGCTAGAGTGTCAACTTGCTACTTAGTATGGTCCAAGGACCAGCAGCATCTGCATGACCTGGGAACAGGTTAGAAATGCAGAATCACAGGAGCAACACCAGCCCTACTGACTCAGAATCTGCATTTTAACAAGATCTCCAAGTGAGTCTTTTTTTTTTTTTTTTTAGTTTTAAAAATTGAGATATAATTCACATAAGTTCACACTTTTATTTTTTATTTTTTATTTTTTTTAAATAAACTTATTTATTTATTTATTTATTTTTGGCTGTGTTGGGTCTTCGTTTCTGTGAGAGGGCTTTCTCTAGTTGTGGCAAGCGGGGGCCACTCTTCATCACGGTGCGCAGGCCTCTCACTGTCGCGGCCTCTCTTGTTGCGGAGCACAGGCTCCAGAAGCGCAGGCTCAGTAATTGTGGCTCAAGGGCCCAGTCGCTCCGCGGCACGTGGGATCCTCCCAGACCAGGGCTCGAACCCGTGTCCCCTGCATTGGCAGGCAGACTCTCAACCACTGCACCACCAGGGAAGCCCAAATTCACACTTTTAAAATGTACAATTCTGTGGTTTTTAGTATATTCGAAAAGATGTGCATCCATCTCCACTATCTAATTCCAGAATGTTTTCATTGCCCCCAAACAAACGTCATTCGCATTAGCAGTCATTCCCCACTGCCCCCTCCCCCAGTCCCTGTCAACTACTCTATGGATTTGCCTACTCTGGACATGTCACAAACATGGAGTCAAACATTCTGTGGCCTTTTTTGTCTGGCTTCTAACCCTTTGAAGGGTTAGATGAAGGGTTAGAAAGGTTAGATGAATCTTTTCAAGGTTCTTCCATGTTGTAGCATAAATCAATACTTAATTCTTTTTTATGGATGAATGATATTCCCTTGTATGTATCACATTTTTTCATCCATTCATCAGTTGATGGACATTGGGGTTGTTTCCACATCTTGGCTATTATGAATAACGTTGTGTACAAGTTTTTATGTAGACATATGTTCCACTTCTTCGGAGCATATATCTAGGAGTGGATTTTCTGGATCACATGGTGACTGTATATTTAAACTTTTGTACAATTGCCAGACTGTTCCCAAACTAGCTGCACCATTTTACAATCCCACAGCAGTGTTTGAGGGTTTCTCCACATCCTCGCCAACACTTGTTATTGTCTTTTTTTTTAAATTGTGGGTAAATATAGATATAACATAAAATTTACCATTTTAACTCTTTTTCAGTGTACAGTTCAGTGGTATTAAATACATTTATATTGTTATGCAACCATCACCACCATCCATCCCTGGATGTTTTCATCTTGCAAAACTGAAATTCCATGCCCATTAATCAATAACTCCCCATTTCCCTCTGCCTGACCCCTGGCAACCACCAATCTACATTTTGTCTCTATGATTTTGACTACTCTAGATACCTCATATCAGTGGAATCATATAGTATTTGTTTTTGGTGTGTGTGTGTGTCTGACATTTCATTTAGCATACTGAATTCAAGGTTCAACCATGTTGTAGTATGTGTCAGAATCTCCTTCCTTTTTAAGGCTGAACAATATTCCATTGTGTGCATATACCACATTGTGTTTATCCATTCATCCATGGACAGCCACTTGGGCTGTGTCCACGTTTTAGCTATTGTGATAGCTAAACATGGGTGTACAAATGTCTCTTAGAGACCTTGCTGTCCATTCTTTGAAAGAATTGAAATTCAGAATTTCAAAAGTGGAATTTCTGGCTATTATGGTAATTCTATGTTTAATTTTTTTAAGGAACCACCATACTTTTTTCCATAATCACTGCACCATTTTACATTCCCGCCATCAATGCACAAACGTAACAATTTCTCTACATCCCCACCAACCCTTGTTTTTTTCGGTTTTTGTTTGTTTTCCAGTAATAGCAATTGTAATGAGGTGGTATCTCATTGAGGTTTGATTTGCATTTTCCTAATGATTAGTGATGTTGAGCATCTTTTCATGTGCTTATTGGCCATGTGTATATCTTCTTTAGAGAAATTTCTATTCAAGTCCTTTGTCCATTTTTGAATTGGGTTGTTTTGTTATTATTGAGTTATAGGAGTTCTCTACATATTCTGCATATGAATCCCTTATCAAATATATACTTGCAAATATTTTCTCCCATTCTGTGAATTATCTTTTCACTCTGTTGATAGTGCCTTTTGATACACAAAAATTTTTAATTTTCATTAAGTTCAATTTGCCTGTTTTCTTTTTTTGCCTGTGCTTTCTTGGTGTCACATCCTAGAAATCAATCTGATGTCATGAAGCTTTTGTCCTATGTTTTCTTCTAAGAGTTTTATAATTTTAGTTCTTATATTTAGATCTTTAATGCATCTTGTGTTAATATTTTTATGATATTAAATAAGGATTCAACCTCATTCTTCTGCATGTGAAATTCTGTTTTCAGAGTCAGTATTGTACAAAGTATTCTGTCCTTACCCTTACCCCCACTCTCCACATTCAGTACCTTCCTCTGCACTCCAACACTCTTTTTATATCTCCTTCATACTGTTGCAGGAAAATGGGGTGCAAGAGGATGGTCATGCCCCAAGTCTGGGGTGAGTCCCTGAGGTGGCCCCCCAAGTGAGAGTCCTTGGCTTCGCACAGGAAAGAATTCAAGAGTGAGCCATGGTAAAGTGAAAGCAGGTTTATTTAGAGAAATACACATTCATAGGCAGAATGCAGTCGATCTCAGAAGGCAAGAGCAGCCCTGGGGTGCTGGGGTGATTAGTTTTTATGGGCTGGGTAATTTAATAGTGGGAGGATTATTCCAACTATTTTGGGGAAAGGGTGGGCATTTTCAGAAATTGGGCCACAGCCCACTTTTTGGCCTTTTACGGTCAGCTTTGGAACTGTCATGGCGCCTGTGTATTACATGCTAACGTAGTACAATGAGCGTATAATGAACCTCAAGGTCTACTGGAAGCCGAATCTTCTACCATCTTGGGCCTAGTAGGTTCTAACCAATTTTTGTTGTATCTTCAATGGCTGTGTCTTTCTTTTAATGGTTGTGCCTCGCCCTCTTTCCTCCTGTCTCAATACCACTTATAAACTCGAATTGTAATTGCCTGTTTAGTTATCTGTCTCCCCCACTAAATTTCAAGCTCAGTGAAGGCGGGAACCATGCATTTCTTGTCCCCCCCTTCCCCTCCCACCCCGCCCTCCTGTGTCCACTGCACCTCCAGCCCTTGACCCAGTCTCTGGCATAGAGTAGACAATCAGAAAATATGTACTAGTGTGACATAATAATAAGAAATATATTGGATCTTCGTCCTAGATTCCTAAAATCCTTGGAATCTCCTGAGTGATAGGAGTCTTTTGCTATTCGTTAACAAGCCCATTTCCTCACATCTGAGTGTATGCTAAGGAGATGAATTAGGGTGGGGTCTTTAGATAGCCTCAGGGTGGGGCTTGTTACCCAAAAGACCAAACACAGTCATCCCATGGTATGCACGGGGGATTGGTTCGAGGACCTCTTCAGATACCAAAATCCACAGATGCTCAAGCCCCTTATATAAAATGGTGTAGTATTTGCATATAACCTATGCACATCCTCCCATATGCTTTAAATCATTTCTAGATTACTTATAATACCTAATACAATGCAAATGCTATATAAATAGTTGTAAATACAATGTAAATGATATGTAAATAGTTGCCAGAACACAGCAAATTCAAGTTTTGCTTCTTGGAACCTTCTAGATTTTTTTAAAAAATATTTTTGATCCTCAGTTGGTTGAATCCAAGCATTCTGAACCCAAGGACGAGGACTGACTATCTGTGACTAGAGGGTGAGAACTTTCAGCCCCACCTACTGACCTCCAGGGAGGGGAGGAGGAGCTGGAGATGAACAATATAAAGACTTTTACAATAAGTTTGAGATTCCATGAGTTTCTGGGTTGGTGAACACACCGAGGTGCTGGGAGGGTGATTCGCCCAGAGAGGGCATGGAAGCTCTGTGCTGCCCTCCCCTCAAACCTTGCCTATGCTTCTCTTCCATGTGTCTGTTCCTGAGTTTTATCTTTTACAGTAAATTGGTAAATATAATGAAGTGTATTCCTGAGTTTGAAACAGGAGGGAAGAGGGCAGGGCACAACCTTTAAAAGAATGACATATGTATAGGACATGACAAGAACTGGTAAGAACTAACTAGATTCAAGATGGCAGAAGATTTGACTTCCAGGGGACCTTGAGCCTCTTTCTACACTCATTGTAATACATTAGCATAAGCTAAGTGACACACCCACCAGTGCCATGACAGTTCTGAGGCTGACCATCAAAGATCAAAAAGTGGGCAGTGGCCCAATTCCTGGAAATCTCCACCCCTCCCACAAAATAGTTGGAATAATCTTCCCCCTCATTAGCCTATGAAATTACCCACTGCTCTGAAAGCTGACAACTCCTGGTGCCGCTCTCACCTTCTGAGATGGCCCACGCTCTGTCTGTGGAATGGTTTCTCTCTAAATAAATCCACTTCTTACCTATCACTTTGTCTCTCACTGAATTCTTTCTGCGATGAGGCATCAAGAACCTGAGCTTCATTAAGTCCTGAGACCAAGTGTGTGGTCTCAGTTAAAAGACCATGGGTTCAAGTCCCAGTCTGGGTTTTGGCTGGGTTTGGGTCCCGGCATGTGGGTTCAAGTCCAACCTGAGTTACACAGTTTCATGTTCTGTGAGCCATCCTAGCAAATTATTGAACTTGAGGAGGGAGTTGTGAGAACCCCCAAATTTGTAGCTGTTGGTCAGAAGTATAGGTGGCCCAGGCCTTGTGGCTGCCATCTGAAGTGGGGGCAGTCTTGTGGGACTGAGCCCTTTAAGTTGTGGGATCTGATGCAGGTAGTGTTCAAAGGGAATTGAATTGTTGGACACCCAGTTCATGTCAGAAAATCAGAAAACGTGTTGGAAACAACACCAGGCAGCCAGGCATGTGACAGGTGTTCGGTAAATAGTAGTTATTTTTATAATCATTATTACCAGTCCCCTACTCCAACCTTTGCAAACTTCTTCAGAAGTATCTGAGTGTTTTCCATTTGTCTTTCCTTCTGCAATTTTAAGTCAATTTAGACATCTATATTTCTGATTAATGAACCAGAGATAATGATTGAAACCAGAGCCAGATCTTAAGATGGCTCTTTGAACTTTTCTGAAATTGCCTACTTCAACACCTTTGGAAGGAAAATGCACCAAAATGATAAAATCAAAGCAAAGAAATTCATATCCATTTATTGATTGAAAAAAAAAGTAAAGGATAAAAATGCATCTTGAGATTAAAGCAGTCTTCTGAATATGGAAGAGGAGAGTGGGGTGGGGGAGTACATTTGCAGCTAATTTACTTGAATATTTCCTTCCCATCCTTGGCTGCTAAAGATTAAAGTTGTTTTTTAAAGACAGGACACAGTGGCTGGGAGAAAATTCAGCATGAAGTTTGCTGGAGACAGCTATAGAGAGTGTAGGGACATCAACTTGAAGACACTTAAGTGGGACCAGAGGAGCAGAGATTTCATCCAACTCAAAGCTGGATTAAGCCTTTCCTATACTGCAACATGCAATGCTGTGTGTCCTCCTGAGGTGGTGCACTCTGATGGGCATACCACCTCTGAAAGGTTCTTGCCCCAAAACAATTAGCCTGAATCCAATCAAGCCTCTAGAACTAACTTCCAGTTTGTCAGAAAGACAGGGGAGGAAGTTACCATCAGGAAGAAGCAAGAAAATTCAGAAGGTGGGACATATTTGAAGACAACTGGCCTGAGGCTTTTAAAAGTCAATGTCGGGCTTCCCTGGTGGCGCAGTGGTTGAGAATCTGCCTGCTAATGCAGGGGACACGGGTTCGAGCCCTGGTCTGGGAAGATCCCACATGCCACGGAGCAGCTGGGCCCGTGAGCCACAGCTGCTGAGCCTGCGCGTCTGGAGCCTGTGCCCCGCAACGGGAGGGGCCGCGATAGTGAAAGGCCCGCGCACCGCGATGAAGAGCGGTCCCCGCACCGCGATGAAGAGTGGCCCCCACTTGCCGCAACTAGAGAAAGCCCTCGCACGAACCGAAGACCCAGCACAGCCAAAAATAAATAAATAAATAAATAAATAAATAAATAAATAAATAAAATTAAAAAAAAAAAAAAAAGTCAATGTCACTGGGACTTCCCTGGTGGTCCAGTGGGTAAGACTCGGAGCTCCCAATGCAGGGGGCCTGGGTTCAATCCCTGATCGGGGAACTAGATCCCACATGCATGCCGCAACTAAGAGTTTGCATCTGCAACTAAAGATCCCGCATGCTGTAACTAAGAAGTCCACATGCTGCAACAAAGATCCTGCGTGCCTCAACTAAGACCCAGCGCAGCCTAAATAAATAAACAAACAAACAAATAACTAAATAAATATAAAAAACGTTAATGTCATTCAGTTCAGAAAGTTCATTGTTAGTGTAAAGAAACCCTACTGGTCTTTTATGTTCTATCCTGCAGCTTTACTGAATTTGCCTATTAATTCTAATAGTTTTTAGGTGAAGTCTTTAAGGTTTTCTTCATATAGGATCAAGAACAGTACAGTTAAAAATGGTTAAGGGACATCCCTGGTGGTCCAGTGGTTAAGACTCCACGCTTCCACTGCAGGGGGCATGTGTTCGACCCCTGGTCAGGGAACTAAGATCCTGCGTGCTGCAAGACGTGGCAAAAAAAAAAAAAAAAGGTTAAGATGGAAAATTTTATGCTATGTATATTCTACACAAATTTTTTAAAGTGAATGTCAATTAAAAAACAGATGGAAAGAGATGAATGGACAGTTCTGAATAAAAATGGACTAAAAAGACAATACAGGCCAAACATGAATTTTAATGGCATCCTGGTTTGAGAAAACAAAACAGTCATAAAAGGCATTCTGAAGACACCTGGGGAAATTTGAATGTGGACTGAATATTAGACGACAGTATAGAATTACAGTTAATTTCCTTGGCTATGATAATGGCATTGACATTGTATAGGCGAATGTCTTTATTCTTACAGATGTATGCTGAAGTATTTAGAGATCAACTGTCCACAGTGTCTGCAACTTACTTGCAAATGGTTCAGGAAAATAAATAAATAATAGAGAATAAAAACGACAAAATGTTAATGATTGTTGAATCCAGGTGGAAGGTATACTGGTGATCATTCATTGCACCTTTAGGGATGTTTGAAAGTTTCCATAATAAGATGATAGTATAAAATGATTGTGATTCCTCTCTGTCCTTTTTCTTATGTAATTCAAAACAGAAACAAAACTAACAGCAAAGACAGCAAAGTGTGGAGGTGGGGATGGGGGGCAGCGGAAAGTACCAGGGATTTTTAGGGCAGTGAAACTCTTCTGTGTGATACTGAAATGATGGATACATGATGTTATACATTTGTCAAAACCGATAGAACTGTACACCTCAAAGAGTGAACCCTAAAATGAGTTATGAACTTTAGTTAATAATAACATACCTATATGGGGTCATCAGCTGTATCAAATGTATTTCACCAATGCCAGTTTTTTTTTTGAAAAAATTAAAATTTTTATTGAATTAAATTTTATTAAAAAGATAGAATTATGGGGTCAATAATTCCTGGTCTTAAAATTTGCTTGCTGGTTAATACTTAACAACAAATAAAAATACAAAAAGAGCATTCTATCTTCTCCAGCTAATTTAGTTGTGTAAGACCCAGAGTCAGCTTTAATGTCTTTAGCAAAAATGTTTCCAACAAAAATGCTTGAAACTCATTTCTCTTAAAAATATGGAACGTTTCACGAATTTGCGTGTCATCCTTGCGCAGGGGCCATGCTAATCTTCTCTGTATCGTTCCAATTTTAGTATATGTGCTGCCGAAGCGAGCACCCGATGCCAGTTTTTAATAACAGGAGAAACTTAAGGAAGAGAGAATATATGGAAACTCTCTGTGCTTTCTGCTCAATTTTTCTATAAACCTGCTGTTTCTGTAAAACTGCTATAAAAAATAAAGTCTGTTAACTAAAAAAGCAGCAACAACCATGGTACAGTTAAGCTTGAAAAGTAAAGTAATAAAAAAGAAAAATGAAGGTTAAATAATAATCTGAGAAGTTAGTAGTCAGAAAAGTATTGCATAATTATAAAATATGGGCCACAGGTTCAATGCAGACCTCCATGGAAGCTAGGCACAGAGGGAGACACAAAACTTAAAAACATACATCTGATCAACAGAGGTTAAGATTGTATTTGGAAGGAAGGGAAGAACTATGAAAGAAATCTTTCCTGCAGATCCTAATTTTTAAAAAGTTAATAATGAGGGCTTCCCTGGTAGTGCAGTGGTTAAGAATCCGCCTGCCAATGCAGGGGACACGGGTTCAAGCTCTGGTCCGGGAAGATCCCACATGCCGCAGAGCAACTAAGCCCATGTGCCACAACTACTGAGCCTGCGCTTTAGAGCCCACGGACGACAACTACTGAAGCCTGCAAGCCTAGAGCCCGTGCTCCACAACAAGAGAAGCCACCGCAATGAGAAGCCCACACACCGCAAAGAAGAGTGGCCCACGCTCGCCGCAACGAGAGAAAGCCCGCGCACAGCAGCGAAGACCCATTGCAGTCAAAAATAAATAAATAAAATTTGTTAAAAAGCTAATAACGAGTTATATAATTGTTCATATCCTCAGTATTCCTAAAATTTCTTCAAAAGCAAGTTTCATGTGTCAAGTATTACAAATACAATTGAGAACATAATAATAATAATAATAATAAACCTAGACGGTTACAAGATAAATGAGCACTAGCGGTGTAATATACAACATGATAAATATGATGAACATTGCTGTGTGTTATGTATGAAAGTTAAGAGAGTAAATCTCGAGTTCTCATCACAAGGAAAAGATACTTTTTTTCTATTTCTTTACTTTTGTATCTATATGACATGAGGGATGTTCACTAAGCTTACTGTGATAATTGCTTCATGATGTACATTAGTCGAATCATTATGCTGTACACCTTAAACTTGTACAGTGCTGTATGTCAATTACATCTCAATAAAACTGGAAGAAAATGAAATGAAATAAAAAAATAAATAAAATTGAAAATATGGGCTTCCCTGGTGGCCCAGTGGTTAAGAATCCGCCTGCCAATGCAGGGGACACGGGTTCAAGCCCTGGTCCGGGAAGATCCCACATGCCACAGAGCAACTAATTCTGTGCGCCACAACTACTGAGCCTGTGTGCCACAACTACTGAAGCCCACGCGCCTAGAGCCCGTGCTCCACAACAAGAGAAGCCACCGCAATGAGAGGCCTGTGCACCAAAACAAAGAGTGACCCCCGCTTGCCGCAACTAGAGAAAGTCCGCGCACAGCAACAGAGACCCAATGCAGCCAAAAGTAAATAGATAAAATAGATACAACATTAAAGAAATAAAAAATGTTTTTAAAAAATTCTTCTAAAAAATAAATAAGTAAATAAATAAATAAAATAAAATAGGAAATAAAAAACCTAGGCAGCAAGAGGAATGTAAGGAAGTCCAACAAAATCCTCATTTCCTCTATTTTCTCAGAATGATGATCTCATTGCTTTTATTCAACTATCACATATCAAAATCTTTCCAAATAATTTCGGGGGGTTCCCCTCTTTCAGTACCAGCCCTAAAGTCTGTTGGGTAATCCAGCCCTGTTATGGTTCTTTTCTTGCACAAACATTTATTTGCTCAACAAGTATTGACATTTTGATATCTGCCAAGTGCCAGGCGTTGTATTTTGTTCTGAGATGACAAAGGTTAAAAACTAAAATTTCTGCCCTCAAGGAATTTACACAATGGGGCAGGGAGTGGGGAACTGACCAGCAAATCTCACCTTAGTGTAAGGAGCCCAGAATAATTGATCGGGTAAGAGGAGGAGATCATGGCAGTCAGGACGAGGCTTCCCCACCAAGGCAGTGACTCACTGAGGCTTGAAGAAGAGGAGCTACCTGCCAAGTTAAGCGAGGGGAGGGAGGGAGGGCAGAGAGTGCAGTTGCCTGGCGTGCTCATGGTTAGAGTATAGGCTGGACCAGATTTAAAGCTGGGAATGTGGGCAGGGACCAGGTCTGGGAGGCTCCAGAAAAACTCTTCTCTTAGGTTTATTACTTATTTCTTTATTTATTTTGGCCGCGTGATGTGGTGAGCAGGATCTTAGTTCCCCAACCAGGGATGGAACCCTGTGCCCCCTGCATTGGGAGCGCAGAGTCTTAACCCCTGGATAGCCAGGGAATTCCCTTCTCTTAGGTTTAGACTCTAATCTGAGGGTGGCTGGAAGGCCACTCTGCAGGGGCATCTCCTGGTCAGAAATGGGTTGTTCAGGGGAGTGTCCCCTGGCTGTTTTGGAGGAGACCAGACTGAAGGCAGCTAGACCAGTTCTGGGCTGTTGCTGCAGCAAGGGCCTGTCCCAGGAATGGAGCCAGAAGAAGGGGTGGATTCACCAGGCATTCTGGAGTAGAACCAACAGGACTTACTGACAGATTATTGGTTGGGGAGAATGAGAAGGAGGTAGGCTGACTCCCACGTTCCAGGCTGGGCACTGGGGGGACCCTGGACGATGAAACCAGGTGAAGAGCTGTAGAAGGAAGGGGGGGAGGTGGCCAGTAGATGTGGGACACATTGAGTCCCAGGGGTCTGTGGATGTCCAGGCAGAGATGGCATGTCAGCTGCTGTGTGTGCAGGTCTGGAGTTCTAAAGAGAGAGTGGGGCTGGGATAAGACCAGAGAGTGTGCTGTGGGCTTGAGTGCCCAGGCAGGGGATTGTGATAGCACCACACAGGCCCTTCCTCAGCAATGTGTGTTCACACCATCAACAGCTACTGACCAGGCCCCCTCTGTGTGCCAGGCCCTGTCCAGGAGATGGAGGTTGTGGAAATAGACAAAGACCATCCAAAGGAGAACATAATGAAGCTACGTATTCAGAGCTTGCTAGAGCAAGGGAGTCAGCCCTCATCAATTGCCTTTTGGCAGAGACTCAGAGGCAGGCAGAGGAGTGGGAAAGCTTTATAGTTAAAGAAAGGGAGATGAGAGAAGGAGCCAGGTGTGTCCGACTGGAGGCTGTTGGCACAGGGAAGTTGGAGGTAGGCTAACTAGAAGCAGGGCATCCTGTGTGATTGGTTAAGCATGAACGTTTGGCTTTCTCTGGTTGGTCCCTCTAGTTAGAAGAGGGGACAAAAATTAGGAAGGCTGTCAGTTATGAATCAAGTCCTGGTCATTTAGGGCTGATTGTACGTGGGTTATTATTTGGCTTCTGGGCTGGCTGCTGAAGACAGTGGTCCTCCAAGTCTGACTTAGAGAGAGCAGGCTGGCTTCCTAGGCTGGTTACTAGTGATAATGGGTTGGTTTCCTGGGCTGGTTGCTGCAGATTGTGAGTCAGAGTTCTATTTTTATATGTGGTCTGGGCATTGTCTGTTTGTATATTCAATCTCTCAAGGTACAGCAGTGAACATACCTACAGTCCTGGCCCTCATGGCCCTTGCATTCGAGGAGGTAAGTCAGGTATCATGCAAGCAAGCAAATGCATTATCAAGACCCTTTTCGTCCAGGTCTCAGTCCTTTTACTGTCCATCCAGCTCATTTTTTTTCAGACACTTAGCACTGTCTGAAAGCATCTTGATATTAGAACTCCTGACAGATTTTCAAACAAAAACACATGCATGAATGTTCATCACCACACTATTCACACTAGCCCTAAAATGGAAACAACCCAAATGTCTATCGGTGGCTGAATGAATAAACAAAACATGGGATATCCATACAATGAAATATTATTCAGCCACAAAAAAAAATGAAGTACTGATACATGCTACGGTACAACACAGATGAACCTTGAAAACACTATGCTAAGTGAAAGAAGCCAGGTACACAAGGCCACATGCTATATGATGTCACTTGAATGAAATATCCAGAATAGGCAAATTCATGGAGAGAAAAAGCAGATTAGTGGTTGCTAGGGAATGGGGTGAGAGGGAGAATTGGAAATGAGTGCTTAGTGGGTACCAGGTTTCTTTTGGGGATGATGAAAAAGTTCTGGAACTAGATAGTGGTTATGGCTGTACAACATTGTGAATGGTACTTAATGCCACACAACTGTACACTTTAAAATGGTTAAAATGGTAAATGTTAAGTTATGTGTATTTTAAGTGTATGATCAGTTCTGATGATTTAATTAGATTATAAATATGTACAGCCAAGTCTTTTATTTGGTCAACTTTGATCAAACAGAGGAAAATTCATTTTGGGGGGAAATTGACAATATCAGCTTCTAGATAATTAATAAACTTCCAATGTAAATATAAAGTGATATCATAGAAAAGACAGTTTTCACTCTGTATGGACAGTTCATTTTCTAAACAAACTAAATTATTATTAATGCTAAATGGGTAATTATTTCCAAGGCTTCTATATGATAACAAAGCCAATAATTAATAGTGTCGAGTAAAAAGGTGATTTTGTATTTGATAAATATTGCAGTTTTTACACTTAAAAGATATCTAATGTAGAACAATAACTCCATTTGAATTGCCGCAAAGTGATTTTAATGACATAGTAATGTCACCTCTTTAGGAGAAGAGCAATGAACTTTTTTTTTTTATAGTTAAGGACCCCTGGCTCTTTTTCTGTTATTCATTGAAAAACGCTATCAATCTCAAAGAGGGTGATTTTCAGTCTCCCTCTTCTGTTGGGTACAATGTATTGTGCACTTTCTCAGCACTAGGCTGCAGGCTGAACATTGTCACCTAGCAGACATCATCACAGCCCCCTGCAGGGTAAGATTTCTTCTCTGCATTTTACAGAGGTGATGGAATTTGCCCAAATTCTCTCTGATAGCTAATAATAGATACAGGGTTCAAACCTAGCTTTCTTTGATTCTAAATCTTATTCTCTTAATCAACAAACTTGTAACAAGTGACAGGTAGTAAATATCTGAGGCTTTGGGACCACACAGTCTGCTGTTGTGGCACAAATGTAGCCACATACAGCACATAAGCGAATAAGCATGGCCAAGATCCACGTTCCAATATGGCACTGAAATTTGAATTTTATTTAATTTTTCATGTGTCATGAAATACTCTTCTTTCACTTTTCCCCCGCCAGTTTCAAAATGTAAAAACCATTCTTAGCTTACAGGCCATACAAATACAGGCAGCGAGCCAGATTTGGCCCAAGAGCTATAGGTCACTGACACCTGCTCTTAATCCCTGCGAGGTCCCCAAATCCAATGTCTGCAGTGGACAGGGAGATAATAAAGTGAGTGAAAAAGGCTGGGCAAGACATTAGGGGTTAGAGGTGACTGTAGCCCAGTATTGCTATTGCTTCCGAGTTTTCAAAGGAAATAAGCTAGAAATTTAGGTTTGTATTTGCAGTCTCCTTGTTTCAATATTAGCAGCAAATTCAAATTTCTGAAAGAAAATACTGTCTTCAATCAGATATGGCCCACAGGACTTGGTGGTCCAGTGGGTAAGACTCCTGGTGGTCCAGTGTGTAAGACTCCACACTCCCAATGCAGGCAGCCTGGGTTCAGTCCCTGGTCAGGGCGCTAGATCCCACATGCATGCCGCAACTAAGGGTCCACATGTTGCAACTAAGAAGTCCACACGCCACAACTAAGAGTCCACATGCTGCAACTAAAAAAAAAAAAGATCCTGCAGGCCACAACTAAAGGTCCCGTGTGCCACAACTAAGACCCAGTGAAGCCAAAATAAATAAACAAGCAAACAAACAAATAAATAAAGGTATGGCCCACAGGTCCCCTTCATTGCAACCTCTTCACTGTGATTGAATGGATTCTCCACCCTGGCTACTCTTGGGAATCACTTTGGACTAAAAAAAAAACCACCACCAAGATGTCTGGGCCTCACCCCCAGAAATCAGATTTAAATGGTCTGCAGTGGGGCAACTGGATATTTTTAAAGCACCCCAGCTGATTCTGAAATGTCGCCACTAATGCCTCCTTCCGCCAATTACATACACGTACTCCTCCCCAGAGCACTGTACATACATCCTGGAGGAAGGCAGATTTACAGCTGCTCTTGGTGAAAAGTCGCCTCATTTAATCTACTCCTGTGGTTGCCCCAAAGCTGCTGCATATAAACACCACTGCCATAAAGGACTGGAGTTCTTTTCCCTTGCACGTTAATCCTTCTACTTGTTAGATACAAACACCAGCTCTTCTTGTCAGGACTGAGGGGTCAAGTGATAGTGACCCCCGGCCAGTGAAGCAGGAGGGCACAGGGCACCAGGCGTGGGGCTGACTTGGGAAATAGTCTGGTGACAATTTTTTCTGCACAGTGCCCTGCTCCGTTTAGAAGCCCAGGGGCCTTGAGCCCTGGCTACAGTCACAGGAGCCCCACTCACAGATGTAGGCCACTGCCTGTCTCAGAGGCCTTTGATAGCTTCCTTTGTTCTTCACCTTGGCCTAGGTGGTCTGGTCCACTGTATCAGTCAGGGTTCAACACAGAAACACAATGGGTCATGGGATAGGAGATTCATCCTAGGGATTAGACCTTACAGGGCTATAGGAGGAGCTGGGGTGGGGGGGACAGTCCAGGAGGGAAAATGGAGGATCAAAGGAGGCACTAGCCAGTCCCTCTGGGAAGCCAAGCACATTCAGTGACCAAAATAGGACAGCCAAGGGAAGGCCCTCTGGCAAGTTGTCCCTCTGTCAGTGCCACCACCAAGCACCTGCTGGTACAGAGCAGGAGGCAGAGCAGAGGAGAGCAAGCTCAGATGGAACCTCTGGGCATCTCTGCATCTTATCAGCCACTGCATCTGACCATAGTGACTTTCAGTGATGGTGACTGCTGCACTTGCACTTGCCTCTTTCTGCCAAGTCTTAAAGGGAAGAGGAGTCTACGAAACATTTCCAGCTGAGTCAAGTTGACACAATACAAACCACACATCCCTGCCCACCTCTCGTGCCTCTTCTTGCCATCATCCTCTGTGATGGATCATTTTAAGTGTTGACTGGGCCACAAGATGCCCAGATACCTAGTTAGACATTATTTTGGCTGTATCTGTGAGGGTGTTTCTGGGAGAGATTAGCATTTGAATCGGTAGATTGAGTAAAGCAGATGGCCCTCCCCAGTGTGGGTGGGCCTCATCTAATCAGTTGAGGGCTTGAATAGAACAAAAGATGGAAGAAGGGAGAATTCCTTTTGTTTTTAAACAATCCTTTATTTTTTTAATATTTATTTATTTGGCTGCACCAGGTCTTAGTTGCAGCATGTGTGATCTTCAATCTTCATTGCAGCATGCAGGATCTTTAGTTGTGGCATGTGGGATCTTTTAGTTATGGCATGAGGACTCTTAGTTGAGGTATGTGGGATCTACTTCCTTGACCAGGGATTGAACCCGGGCCGCCTGCATTGGGAGCGTGGAGTCTTACCCACTGGACCACCAAGGAAGTCCCGGAAGAAGGGAGAATTTTGATTCCTACCTGGCTGCTTAATCTGAGGCATCAATCTTCTCCTGCCCTTCACCTGGGACTAACACCATTGACTCTACTGGTTCTCAGGCCTTCGGGATGGACTGGGACCACACCACCAGCTTTCATGGGCTTCCAGCAGATTGTGGGACTTCTCAGCCTCCATAATTGCATGAGCCAATTCCTTATAATAAATCTCTCTTTCTATCTCTCTCTCTTCATATATATGTATTATTTGTTCTCTTTCTCTGGAGGACCCTAATACATCCTCTTTTCTATATCACTCTTCTTTCAGTTCCCAGAAGTCTCCAAGTTCTTTCCCACCTCAAGGACCTTTTACTTCTAGCTGAAATATTATTCCCCTCACCACCTCCTTGCCTAGCTCCTTTTTCCTCATCCTTTAGAGTCAAGCTAAAGTCATTTTCCCTAGACTTCCAATATAAATTATCTTCCCATTATTTTTCTCTTATATTCAACTTGAGGATGTATATATACAACAAAGAGACAAGTCTCAACACACAGCTTGGGGTGTATATTTACTTGTAACATCTCTTTCTTGTGCCAGCTCTGAAGCTCTTTAAGGACAGGGATCGTGTCTATTTTGTTCTTCACTGTAAACCCAGTGCCTGGTGTGTAGTAGCTCCCAAAACATATCTATTAAATGAAAGAACATAGTCATTTTCAAGGCCAATGTTTGATATAGTATTTTGGAGAAAAAAAAAGGTCCCTTGCCTAATACATGGCTTCATTTTGCTATACAATTTATGGTCGACACAGAGCAACAAAAAATACAATACTTAAAGTTTCTGCCAGGAGGCAAAAATTAGCCATACCACCCACTAACTCTGGGGGACCCCATAGACTTGGAAAAACCATTGGAAGCAACTGCTAAAACTTTGTTTGTGATGTGATTAAATAACTAGCTCTCAGAAGGAATTTTAATGCTCACCGTACGAGGTCCAGAAAGTTTCTGCAGCATAATGGCCCACATACATTCAGAGCTCTACGTGCTTCTTTAATGTCTACATCATTTTCTCGGTGAGAAAGAATGCTTTATCTTTAGTTTGCTTAAAAATTTTTTTCCAAAAATTCCAGACAATCATAATCCCAGTGATAGCAGAGCTTTCTACTATAGTACATGAGCTCACAAACACAAAGAGGTTTGTGGAATCCCTGAGACATAGTGCATGCTTAATAAATGATACTTTCCTTCCCACATCTCTAGGGATATTTTCTTCTAAGGATTAAACAAACTTGCAATAAGTAGTAAATAAATCCTAGAGATCTAATGCATAGTATAGTGAATGTAGACAACAACATTGTATTATGATCACTAAACTGGCTAAGAGATTAGATCTTAATTGTTCCAACCACTAAAAGGAAATGATAACTATGTGATGTGCTAATTACTGCTACAATAGCAATCATATCACAATACATAAATGTATCAAATCAACATGTTTTACACCTTAAATGTACATAATGTTATATATCAAATATATCTTAATTTTTTTTTAAAGTGCTACTTAACTCAGACTACTGATTATGAAAATGTCCCTGAAAGAAAATAGATAGGTAAGTAAAGGAATTTTCTTTGGGGAAGATAAAAGTGAATATTTAAAAAGAGCTGCTGGGCCTTACCTCTGCTCTATCTTGAAGCTTAGCTATAAATCTATAGCATGCTTCTTTCTTTCTTCCTTTTTTTAATTTAAAAAGCTGGAGAAAACATTAAATTTGGAAAATAACTCTTTGGAGTAAGGAGCTCAGTGTTTTCGGGGACAGTCCTGGACGTTAAACATTCTTCCATCTGGTCCCCATAGGAGAATTCTCTCTTCTTCCGCCACATCTCAGCATCCCTGTCATTATAACTGAGCTCTTCCACTCTTTGCATAAGAACCAGGCTAGCTAAACCATCTCTGTGGAATGGGATCATGGGCTTTTCTTGAGGCAAAGGTGGATGTTCTACCACTGTCTGGCCTTGGTGGGCGATCTGCAGCTTGCACAGGTGCAGCATTCATCCTCCACATCAACATCACCTCTCTGAGGATGACGCCACCACCCTCTATTCTAGAGGGTTACAACTGGCCTGAACTATGGCAAAGGGGGTCGTCCACATGGAGTGGACAGATTGGACAGCTGGCAAGTCTTGTGCCATGAAGCAGGGGCCACAGGCTGGCTGTGATGGGTGGACAGTCCTCTCCAGGTGGCAAGAGAAGGACAGTCAATGCAAATTCCAAGCACAGCTAATTTATGCTTCCTTAAGTGCTTACTTAAGTGAAGATTAATGCCTCCCCTTAGTGACGCAGCTCTGTGTTCCTTCTCTTCCCTAGCCCACAGACAGTGGCTCTCAAAGTGTAATCCCCAGACCAACAGCATCAATAGCACTTTGTTAGAAAAGCAGATTCTCAGTCAGTCCCCACCCAGACCAACTGAAACCCTTCAGGGTGGGGTCCAGCAATCTGAATGTCTTAACAAACCCTCCAGGTGACCCTGATGTGCACTAAAGTTTGAGAACTACGGCTCTCTAGTCTAGGGCAGTGCTTCCCCAGCTGTGCTTCGTACTACACTCTCTTGGGAAGCTTTGAAAATCCTAATGCCCAGGCTTCACCCACACTAATTCAGTCAGAATCTGGCAATGAGACTTGGGCATCAGGAGTTCTTAAAGATCCCCCAGGTAATTCAAAATGGGCAAGCGAGTTTGAAAACCACTGCTCTATCTAGGGCCTCACTGCTCAATAGTGTGGTCTCCGGACCTGCAGCATCCATTGGCATCACCTGGGGGCTTGTTAGAAATGTCAGATCTCAGGCCCCAGCCCAGACCTGCTGAATCAGTCTGCGCTTTAACAAGATCACAAGTGACTCATAAGCACGTTAAAATGTGACAAGCACTAGCCCGGGGTACAAAAAACGCAATCTGAAGTGCGTGTCTCAAACTTTCTGACTTATAGATCAATGATTTACTGAACCGGGTCCAGAGGTTGCTGATTTTGTTTTTCTGGTTCTCTGGTGACACTCCCCCTCCCCCCTTCAATGGGGGAGGGGAGAGCACCTGGGGGAAAGGAAATAAATTCAAAGAGCACCTCAAGGGGGCCCTACAGAGTGAGTAAGGGAGGAAGAAACACTTTAATTACCATTTGGGTGTATTCTGGCCATATTCTGTTCACCATATTATTAATCACCACTTTGTCGAATAGCAGCTCCCAGGAGGCCTCCCCATAAACCAGCTGTTTCTTTCTCTCTCTCTCCACCCCACCCTCCAATTTCTTATTTCATTATTTCTCAACATCTTACCAGACCACTACTGAATGATTTAGAAAGTGAAACCAAGGCTGACTCAGAATTGGGATAAATATTAACCATGACTTACTATTTCCTTAAAGAAGTGGAAGGAGGTCCAGATTAAAATAGGCCGACACTGTGACCAAAGGCAATAGAAATTTTATTGCCTTGCAAATTTTTTTTTTTTTTCTCAATCCTTGCAAATTTTTTAACCTATAAGATCTTTTTTATTAACCCAATCCACATATTCAGCTCTTTTCCTCATCTCTGTATATGTGTGTTTGTGTGGAGTCATGACGAATATGAATTTTCAGGATGCCTGTGTATCCTGGGCAGCAGGGTGTAGAAAGAGCCTTTGGCTGGGAGCAAGTGTCCTTCACAGCAAGTCACTTTGCTGTGCTGGGCCTCAGTTTTCTTGCTCCTACAGTAAGGGAGTTTACAGTTGTGATTGCAGATTCAGATACCTCCAGGGGCCTAGGTAGAAATCTAAATGGGGCAAGGGCGGCCCCTCTCTCTCCTTATTGACCTGTGCAAATGTGGGTCCAATGCTGCCAGATTTCAAAGGAAGCAAGAAAAAAAAAATCTGGATTTTTTTGTTTGCAATTTCTCAGTTTTTGAATACTGGTAACTAATATAACTTTTTCCCCAGAATTTGGAAACCACACCAAACACTCCTGAGGCCATAGTCCACCGGGGCTAGCTAAGTAATGTCCTCTAGACTCAGTGATATCTCAGCACTCTTTAAGAATTCCAATTCTACCCCTTTAACGAATTTGTTGTTTTTTGTGTAGTCATATTTTTGTCTCCAGTTTATTCTTTCAATAAATATTTGATTACCCATTATAAGCCAAAAACCATAGTTGATTGGCAAAAAAAAAAGAATGAGATGGGGCTTCTACTTTTAGGTGAGCAAATGGGAAAGCTAAGTGAGATACTCCAATAATTAATAAGGCTCAGTGAATAATTAGGCTTTTTGAAAAGTCTAAGGAAAGGCGATCTGGCTCTTTAGTCAGACACACAATCTTTTTGAGGCTTGGTATTTTTATCTGTAAAATGGGAGAGAATAATACCTCCCCACCAAGCCTGCGTGAAGATTAGAATTCTGTCTGTAACATACTTGGCATATAGATGATGCTCAATAAAAAATGCTATCTCGCGCTACTACTTTTATTGTTACATTATAAACTCCTAGGTGTTAGGCATTGGGTCTGATGAAAATCATGTGACGGCAGTTCTTAACTTGGAAGCAGCTGGTTGTGTTCCTAAAGTGTATACCTTCAAGTTTGTTTTCCTGTAGAGATGGCATCAATTGGTTACTTCTCCAAGAAAACCCAAAAAAGCCTATTTAAACTATAGGATGGGGACTTCCCTGGTGGTCCAGAGGTTAAGACTCTGCGCTCCCAATGCAGGGGCCCCAGGTTCAATCCCTGGTCAGGGAAACAGATCCCGCATGCCACAAGATCCTGCGCACCTCAATGAAGATCCTGCAAGCAGCAATGAAGGTCCCGTGTGCTGCAGCTAAGACCCAGCACAGCCAAATGAATAAATATATAAAAATTTTAAAAAGTAATAAACTATAGGATGGCCTAAATATTGCACAACTGCAATTTTTTTAAAAATCAGAAAACCCCATTGATGTGATGCAAATACAACAGAAGAAGCCGAAAGGGGTTCTTTTTAATCCGTTTTTAACAATGTTAAAGGCTTTTGGCTTATTGTGAGTGGTGCTTCTAGTTAAACATGCTAAGCTGGGTTTAACTAGAAGACCAAGAGCAAAGAGTTGCATACTTGGTGATTCCGAAGTGGGCTTGTAGGGAGGGCCTTTAAGATGGATGATTCTAGGTTTTTTAATTTGTTTGATTGCACTTAAAAACATATAATTTTCCTTTTGTTTGAGCCAATTATCTCTAACATTGTATTCACACTTACCCTTAAAGCACCATCTTTACGCTGATGACTCTCAAATTTGCATCTCCAGCTCTTGGCTTGGCATCTCTAGTTGGAGATCTCATACGTATCTTAGATTTGACTTGGTCAAAACAGAACGCTTGACCCAAATTTGCCTCATCCCAAGCTTTTCCTATATCAATAAATGACAATGCCATATGTCAAATCCTGGAAAACATTCTAATTTTTTCTTATTCCTATCACACCCCATATCCAATCCCTCAGGTAGCCCTGTGCACTTTGACTCCGATATTCCATGGCATTATATGAAAAATGGGATATGTGCACTGTATAGGTCAATTCAAGCCACCATTTTCTCTACTCCAACAGCCTGCTAACCCATCTCTCTGCCTCTCCCACTTCTGACCTAACACAGCAGCCAGGGTGATCTTCTGAAACCATAAATAACATCTCTTTTTGGCTCAAAACCCTCCAAAGGCTTTTCATTGCAAGTGGAATAAAAATCCAGACCTGTTACCATGCCCCAGAAGTCTTATGTGATCTATCCTCCACCTGTTTTCCCCCAGACTGGCCTTACTGGCAACTGAGGGCGCTTGCACATCTGTATCTCCTACCAGTAAGTTCTTTCATGGCAGCCTTCCTTCTTCTCATCGTCTCTTCTTTAGAAAGGCCTTCCCTGACCATCTCTTTCACAGACTTCTAGCTGTCCCCCAATATCCACTCTTCCCCTTTTCCAAAGAAATGGAACCTCCTATTTTTAGCTGAGTCCATAATTGGCCAGTCTCCCTTAAACTGGTTATGGCTACATGACCAAGTTCTGTCCAATGCAATATAAACAGAAATATCATGTGGCAGTATCCAAGAACCAACCTTAAAAGATCATTGGTACATGCCTTTAGCTTCTTCTCCCCATTTATTCATTCTGCTGGCTGGAACGTGACCTGATGGCTGGAGCCGGAGCAGCCACCTCAGACCATGAGGTAACTTTGGAAATGGAGGCCAAGCACGGCAAAGCAACAGAATGGAAGGAGCCAGATCACTGAGGACTTCATGGAGCAGAACTGCCATAACAGCCCTGGATTACTTGCTTTTGGACTTCTACTTGAGAGAGAAACAAACTTTTATTTTGTTGAAGTCACAGTTATTTTTGATCCTGTTACCAACTTAATTCCAACTGATAGACTACTCTGGCTAAGGCAGCCCTCTTTCATATTTATCTGCATTTTTTCTTCAAAGCCTTAGTGCCTAAAATTACCCTCTATATTTATTTATACTTTTATTTATATTTTTAATATCTTGCCCCCTCTGGAATATAAACTCCTTGAAGCCAGGGATTACCTGATGTTCAGTGCTATATCCCTATCTCCTGCAAGAGTGCCTAGGACATAATAGGTGCTTAACAAATATTTGTGGAATGAATTGGTGAGTGAACACCTACTACGTGCCAGGGAGAGAGATACAAAGATGATTAATGTATGTTTCCTGAGTCCCTTGTCTGAGAAGCTCACTGTCTGTTGGAAGTGGCGGTCATCCTCCTAGGGTTCATCTAACCATGGTTCTCAGCCAGGGGCGGTTTTGCTCCCCAAGGGGCATTTGTTGATGTCTGGACCTATATTTGATTGTTACAAGTTAGGGGATGCCACTGGCATCTGGTGAGTAGAGGCCAGGGAAGCTGCTAAACGTCCTGCAAAGGACAGCCCCCCGCAGCAGGTAATTATCTGGCCCCAAATGCCAACAGTGCTAAGGTTGAGAAACCCTGACCTAGTCAAGGTCAGTGCCGATTAGATTTGCCAGGGGGAAAATTGTTTGGGCTGCACAAGAGTAGAAGCCATGAAATGTGTGGGATGGCTGAGTTGTTGAGGTCGGCTGAGTTGTCAAATTCTGCAAAGCTCTCCGCTGAGAAGCCAGCTCCAACCATTAACCACTACTTGCCACTGGGCCCACGTTTGGAGGACACTGTGCATTCCGAACAGTAAAGTTATGTCCAGAACTCTAGAAACCAAGCCAGAGAAGCTCTTTGAATGGTATCGTCATGAGTAGAAAGAACTCTAACATGAATACTCACTTTGCCCCCTTTCCCCAGGAAGGCTGACAGAGCTCGGAGTCTCTCTCCCACTTTCTGATGTAATAAATCTCTTCTTTATTTCTGTTAGGTGAAAGAAGTGTGTCCACATTCACGGCCCTCCCACAAAATGTAATTTTCTCTTGCAGGTAAACCAAGTAAACAAATGAAAGATGAGGGTAGTCTAAGGGACAGGAGATTATGGAGGTGATAGTTCTGGGCCACTTCATATTTTAAATCCCCCCCCTTTTTTTTTTAGCTTTCTAATTTGTTAGACACTGATACGCTTCGTGACTTTGGCTAGGGCACTTAATCTCCCTGAGCCTCAGTTTCCTCATCAGCAAACTCAAGGGGGTGGATCAGGCCATGGCTTATTTGTCTTCCACTCTAAATAACCATAATGATTCATCTATCACCGGTTAACCATCAGTTAAATGATGGCAACAAATGCCCAGGTTCGAAGAAATAAATTTGAAAATAAAGGAAAGACTACAGTGATTCCTAGCATCAGTGTTCCTCCCTCCCACCCTCTCCTGAGCCATTTCAAAAACAAAGCATCAGCGCTAATCTTTGGAACAGTATTTCCTAAAATATGTTTCTTAGAACGTAGCTCCTCAAGATGTGAAAATGGGACTCTACATCAGAAAAATTGGGGAGCATACTAGATCCTCTTTTTGGAGAGTAACAATAAATCATTTTAACGTTTTATAAACCCAATGCTTCTCACTTATTTGACTGGAGAATTCATTCTTCATTGAATATTTATTAGCATCCTACAGAATTACAGAACTAGTGTTCTGTGAAACTCACTTTTGGAGACCCTGACTTGGTATATAATGCCAATACCTTTTGTTCAATACCTACTTGGAGAGGGAATGATGGACCTGCTAAAAAGAATCCCAAAGAAGACAGACAACATGTTTTACAACTTCGGTCTTCGGTAGACACATGGGCATTACCCATATACCTGGTGTCAGGCAACAATAGCATGCTAAAGACACACTATTAATAAAATCCACTTATTGGTCTCATTTTTTTGTTATATAGCCTATGATGCAAAGAGAGAAAACTTTAAACATATGCTTCTTTGCTGAATTTGCTCTGCCAATCTTATTCACTAAGACTCTATTACAGGGTTGACAAATAGGTTTTTTCTCTCATGACAATTTTGATCAATGGGTAGTGGCTGCCTAGAGCTCTGTACTAAAAACAATAATAAGACCTTGAATGGGCTTGGAGGGAAAATGTGCTGTGATTGATTTTTTTTTTTTAATGTGTTTACTTTTGGCTGCATTGGGTCTTCATTGCTGCACAAGGGCTTTCTCTAGTTGCGGCGCACGGGCTTCTCATTGCGGTGGCTTCTCTTGTGGCGGAGCACGGGCTCTAGGTGCAAGGGCTTCAGTAGTTGCAGCACGCAGGCCCTAGAGCACATGAGCTTCAGTAGTTGTGGCACGAGGGCTCAGTAGTTGTGGTGCACGGGCTTAGTTGCTCCGCAGCATGTGGAATCTTCCTGGACGAGGGATTGAACCCGTGTCCCCTGCATTGGCTGGTGGATTCTTAACCACTGTGCCACCAGGGAAGTCCATGTGATTGATTCTTAATGTCTGTTGTGGGTATAGTGCTGTGAGTGATTGTTGATGTCTGTTGTGTGTATAGACTAGTAGAAGACATAGGATGCTTGTTGTGTGTTTCCTCACCAAAAATCTTACTAACTACCCACATTGGCTTGATAGGGGAGTTAAGACTTAATACACTTAGGTGTCAAAAGGAGTGGTTAAGATAATTCTATAGGGTCAGGTCTTAAGGTAAAGATAAATTGAATGCAAGATCTCATTTGGGCCTTGAAGGTTAGAAAGGTTGGGTCTTGTGAGGAGACCCTGGGAGGTAATTCTTAGCAGAGATTGCAGATGAGCTGCCAAGGCCCCAGGGATAGTTTGTATCTCTAGAGCTGCCCAGATACAGTGTCAGCATCCCTTAGACAGTGCTTAATAAAGGTTCATTCTTATCCTTTATCTAGCACAGCTCTGTCCAATAGAAATATAATTTGAGCCACATATATAATTTGAAACTTTTAAAAAGTAAAGAGAAAATAACCACATTTAAAAAGTAGAGAGAATTCTCTGGTGGTCCAGTGGATAGGAATCCATGCTTCCACTGCCCAGGGCCTGGGTTCAGTCTCTGGTCGGGGAACTAAGATCCCACAAGCTACACAGTGCGGCCAAAAAAAAAAAAAAAAGAAAGAAAAAGTAAAGAGAAACAGGTGAAATTAATTTTAATAATATAGTTTATTTAACCCAATATATCCAAAATATTATCACTTCATACAATCAATGTAAAAATTATTAATGAGATAGTTTACACTCTATTTTTGGTAATAAGCCTTTGAAAGCTGGCGTATATTTTACTTACATCATATCTCAATGGGAACCAGCCACATTTCAAGCGCTCAATAGCCCCAAGTGGCTAGTGGCTACCATGTTGGACAATGTCAGTATAAACTACCACTCTTATTCATATGTTCTATCTTCCAGAAAGTTTGAATACAGTTAATTTGGTTCCAGCAGTTTTCCCAAACTCTATTCTGATGCTGGTGTTAGCAATATTTTTTAATCTAAAAAGTATTTCTATAAAAGCACATAAGAAAAATCCATTATTCATTACTTTAAAAATAATTTAAATTATTATTTTTTTAAAGTTAGAGATTGTTATTTTTGCTTCGTGTTAACATTAGGAAGGCAGAGTTATTGGGTAGAGAACAGTAATAGTTCCTATGGCTTGTTCTTTCTCTACTATTTTTTTACCATTCTTAAATTGATGTAAACTATACATAACATAAAATTGACCATTTATGTGTATAGTTCAGTGGCATTAAGTACATTCACATTGTTGTTCTACCATCACCGCCATCCATCTCCAGAAACTCATCATCCTCCCCAACTGAGACTCTACACCTGTTTTTTTTTCCTACACCTATTAAACAGTAACTCCCCATTCTCCTCTCCTCCTAGGCCCTGGCAACCACCATTCTACTTTCTGTCCCTATGAATTTGATTACTCTAAGTTCCTCCTATAAGTAGAATCATACAGTATTTGTTTTTTGTGTATAGTTTCTTTCACTTAGTATAATGTCTGCAAAGTTCATCTCTATTGTAGCATACCTCAGAACTTCCTTTCTTTTTAAGGGTGAATAATATGCCATTGTATGGATTTACCACATTTTATTTATCCATTCATCCATCAACGGACACTTGGATTGCTTCTATCTTTGGCTATGTGAGTAATGCTACTGTGAACATGGGTGCGCAAATACCTGTTTGAGTTCCTGCTTTCAATTCTTTTGGGCATATACCCAGAAGTGGAATGGCTGAATCATATGGTAATTCTATTTTTTAATTTTTTGAGGACCCTCCATACTGTTTTTCAGTGTCTGCACTATTTTACATGCCCACCAGCAACGTACAAGGGTTCTATTTTCTCCACCTCCTCACCAACACTTGTTAGTTTCTGTTTGTTTGTTTATAACAGCTGTCCTAATTGGTGTAAAGTGGTATCTTATTGTGATTTTGTTTTGAACTTTCTTAATGATTAGTGATGTTGAGCATCTTTTCACGTGCTTATTGGCCATTTGTGTATCTTCTTTGGAGAAGTGTCTCTTCAAGTCCTTTGCCCATTCTTTTTTTTTTTAAACATCTTTATTGAAGTATAATTGCCTTACAATGGTGTGTTAGCTTCTGCTTTATAACAAAGTGAATCAGTTATACACATACAATATGTTCCCCTATCTCTTCCCTCTTGCATCTCCCTCCCTCCCACCCTCCCCATCCCACCCCTCTAGGTGGTCACATAGCACCGAGCTGATCTCCCTGTGCTATGCAGGTGCTTCCCACTAGCTATCTCTTTTACATTTGGTAGTGTATATGTGTCCATGACACTCTCATCCTGTCACATCTCACCCCTCCCCCTCCCCATATCCTCAAGTCCATTCTCTAGTAGGTCTGTGTCTTTATTCCCGTCTTGCCACTAGGTTCTTCATGGCGTTTTTTTTTTTTTTTTCCCTTAGATTCCGTATATATGTGTTAGCATACTGTATTTGTTTTTCTCTTTCTGACTTACTTCACTCTGTATGACAGACTCTAACTTTGCCCGTTTTTTAATTGACTTGTTTGTTTTGTTGTTGCCGGTGTTGAGTTGTAGGAGGTCTTTATATGTTCTGGATATTAACTCCTTTTCAGATATACGATTTGCAGATATTTTCCTCCCTTTTCACTCTGTTGATAGTGTCCTTAGAGGCACGTCATTTTGGTACTTTATGGACTGACCAGAAAAAATATTCCTCCATTAAATGCCCCTCAAGTGGTTTTCAGGTTTTCTTTGACATCAGATAGCCCAGGGTTCAAAACCAGGTTCTGCTACTTACCAGCTGGGTGGCCTGGGGCAAGTTACTCACTAAACTTTCTGAGTACAGTTTCCTCCTATGTAAAAATCAGGATTTGATAATATTTACTTCTCAGCGTTTGAGGAATGGTGGCAGTTAGAAATAAATATAATTAAAATTCTCAGTAAGTAGTCACTATTATTTTAACAAAATGGTGAAAAAGGTGGTTTCTGAGTTTAAATTGGGGAGCTCAAGGCCAGGCTTTGTCTTTTTTTTTTTTTCAGGCTTTGTCTTTTATTAGCTCTCTTCCATCCCTGGTATTTGCTAGGAATAAACACTTCCCAAACACTAGCCAGTGATTTGGAGATTAGGCTTTTTCCTACAATCCTATTATTTTCATATTTCTGTTTCCCTTACCCCAGGTGATGTCATACTCGGCCATCTGCTTCCCCTGCATCCAAAAGCCACCCCAAGTCATGCTTTTACTGAGAAGCTTCTTCCGGGGCCCAGCAGGAGGGTCCCCTGAGAGGTGGTATGCCTGGGGGATGTTCCAAACACCCAGGCCAAGCAGAGTGACCTTCAAATCATTGTAGCACAGAAGACCTTCCAGAATAAGCCTGCGTTCGCCTCCTTGGCATGGGATGAAGGGATCGTTTCAGTTTCAGTAACGCATATAGCAGTGCACTAAAGAGGTCAAAGAGTTCTATTTCAGCAAGAAGCTCTGCAGGGAAATATTTATCCCTCCCTTATTTGGTAGGCTCTTTAACTCTTTAACTATAGTGAATTAAATTTGCAACACCTGTTTGCTTTTTTAAAAATGGCTACTCAGGGACTTCCCTGGCGGCGCAGTGGTTAAGAATCTGCCTGTCAATGCAGGGGACACAGGTTCGAGCCCTGGTCCGGGAAGATCCCACATGCCACAGAGCAACTGACCCCCTGAGCCACAACTACTGAGTCTGTGCTCTAGAGCCTGCGAGCCACAACTACTGAGCCCACATGCCGCAACTACTGAAGCCCACGTGCCTAGAGTCCATGCTCCGCCACAAGAGAAGCCACTGCAATGGGAAGCCCGTGCACTGCAACGAAGAGTAGCCCCCGCTCGCTGCAACTAGAGAAAGCCCGTGCGCAGCAACAAAGACCCAACACAGTCAAAAATAAATAAATAATTTTTTTTAAAAAATGGCTACTTATACAAATTGATACATTAAGTTGATTGTTGGGTATAGTAAATTATTGGGGCAACATGGGGACAGGCATGTGAATTTAAGCTTCAGCTCTACTGTATGCTACTTATGTCACCTTGGGCAAGTTGTGTCCACTATAAGCCTCTGCATCATCTGTAAAAGGGGAATAAGAAGAGCAATCAACCTTATGTGATCATCTTGAGGGTTCCATGAACGATGAGCTAGTTATTGTAGAGCCTTTGTACCATGACTGGGGAGGAGCAAGAGCCCAATAAATGTCAGCTATGGTTATTATCAACTGTATCATCATCATCATATCAGACCTGGGTGACTTCCAGGCAGTGACAACAAATACCAAAGGCACCACTCTTCTTTGCCCTGGGTTAACTTCCATCTGTACACCTCCTTTTCCCACCCCCAACACATTAATATCCTTTCTCTTCAACCCAATCCTGGTGGGTCCTGACTTCAGGCAAAATGTTTCAGAAGGCTGAGGTGGATAAGAGACCAGGAAACGACACTAGAAGTCACAGATTAAAAAATGAGGAAAAACCAAAGTCTACACTGGTAGGAGCTTCTACTAAAGGCCTGAGAGAAAGGAAGATAAACTATCTTTGGCCGGATAATACTTAACAATTAGCATCTGAAAAAAAAGTTTTGCTCCCCTACAATCCAGTTCTTCAGAAAGACATATACTAGGTACAGGAAAGAGATATACACAGGACATCTTTTTATTTTTTATTTATTTTTGGCTGCACTGGGTCTTGGTTGCTGTGCACGGGCTTTCTCTAGTTGCGGCGAGCGGGGGCTACTCTTCGTTGCGGTGCACGGACTTCTCATTGCAGTGGCTTCTTCTGTTGCGGAGCACGGGCTCTAGGCACGTGGGCTTCAGTAGCTGCGGCTCGCGGGCTCTAGAACACAGGCTTAGTAGTTGTGGTGTGTGGGCTTAGTTGCTGCGCGGCATGTGGGATCTTCCCTGACCAGGGCTCGAACCAGTGTCCCCTGCATTGGCAGGCAGATCCTTAACCACTGCGCTACCAGGGAAGTCCGACACAGGACATCTTTTTAAAATGTTAAAAGATGACTTTACAAACAATAGATGGCAATGACTTGCTGGGGAAATTTTATTTACATAATCTGCATTTTATTTACATATGTGCCTGATATTGCTTAAATCTTAAAAAGCAAAGGAGCTGGCTCCTTTAGAATCATCATATAAATTCCTGGGCACCTCAGAGCCAAGCATGGGGGACTCTCACCCTCGTGTTTCCGGCACTTTGTAAGTCACAAACAGCTTTGCATGGGCATCGTTGTCCTCCTATTTTATTGTCTGGAGTGTGCACGAGTCACTGGGCAGCACATCTTGTGCCCTGATTCACAGAAGCTTGGCCTTGTCTCAAGCTGAGGCAGCCTGAGTGGAGATTTCAAATGTGTCAAGAGGTTTCCCAGCCAAATTCCTTCAGCACCAACTTGAAAACTGGCTATAAAAATAGCCCTTACTGAGGGAGCCTGACCTGTGACAAAGCTTTCCTAGCTGGGAGCAGGAATATGAGGGCTGCTGTTTTTCTTTTCAAAAAATCTGCTTTAATGTCTCTATAATGTGGATTTACTTTTTAAAAATCGCTCTTGTACTCCAGTCTCCTGTTTGAGAATGATGTCCCTTGATTTTTGGAGATGAATTGGGGTAAATTCTGCACCAGATCTGGGGATTATAGATCCCCAGATTTGTTTACTCAGGATATACATTTGAGTATCTGTCTAGGAAATTTGGAAGATTTATCTAGGAAAATCCTGGTGCCTGTGCTCAAATCCTGATGCCAGGGTCTTTCAGAAGTTAAAGGCTCAGGTCAACTTATAGTTTTGGAGTTTCTGAGTATATTAAAAAATTAAGAAATAATGAACAGGGCACAGCATTTATGGTGTATTTTTAAAGTTTTCTTTTTACAACTGACCACTTTTAACGCAAGAGGGAAGAAACTACAATGCAAAAGGATTACCTATTCAACAGGTGAATAATGTAATACAATTATAAAGGGTAAATGCACAGCCCCTCCAGGTGTGTGGGCTGGTAAGGGGACACAATTTTTAAAAATCCAGGCTACTTCCTTGTCAGTGTGTTTTTGGGACTTTGTGTATAACCTCATTAGGCAATAACGTCAAAGGTCTAAATCTGAAACCTTGACGAATGTGAAGTCAGGCGCGGGACAAAATGTCCCTTCTGTTCCTGCCTATGACAGTCCCCTGCCTGCTACCAGCTGGGTGATTTTGGACAGGCTGCTCAGTTACTCTTGGCATCAGAGATACCTACCGCATAGCGTGGTTCTGGAGAATTCCATGAAGTAAATTAGTAAAATAGGCATTAGTAAATGCTCAATAAATATTAGCTAGAGTTGGTCACCATTATTAGAGCTAAGACTCTATGCCTTGGCCAAAGTTTATTTAATTGTTCTATGTCGGTCACTGCCACATAAGAGTATTGTTTCTCTGTTCGTTCATTCAACACATATTTATCAAATGCTTTAGCTTTTTTAAAATTGTGTTTTTCTTTTTAATTAATTTATTTATTTTTGGCTGCGTTGGGTCTTCGTTGCTGCGTGCGGGCTTTCTCTAGTTGTGGTGAGCGGGGGCTACTCTTCGTTGCAGTGCGCAGGCTTCTCATTGCGGTGGCTTCTCTTGTTGCAGAGCATGGGCTCTAGGCGCGCGGGCTTCAGTAGTTGTAGCTCGCAGGCTCAGTAGTTGTGGCACGCGGGCTCAGTAGTTGTGGTTCTGGAGCGCAGGCTCAGTAGTTGTGGCGCAAGGGCTTAGTTGCTCCGTGGCATGTGGGATCTTCCTGGACCAGGGCCCGAACCCGTGTCCCCTGCATTGGCAGGCAGATTCTTAACCACTTGCCACCAGGGAAGTCCCTTAAAATTGTATTTTCAAATACTACTTCTATATTTTAATTAGAAAATGAGCAATAAGCAGGGGAAAAAAATCACCCATGATCCCACTTATCACAGGATATCAATATTAGGTAAATTTAATACATTTTTTTCTAATCTTTTTTCTATAAAATCTTCCCCTCTTTTTTTTAACTGAGCTGAGGTCATAGCACATGTTCACGTTTGGATCTCATGCTCTTTTAAATTTATTTTTTACTTTTTAATTTAATTTTTATTTTACATTAGAGTATAGTTGATTTACAATATTGTGGTAGTTTCAGGTGTACAGCAAAGTGGTTCAGTTACACATATACATGTATCCATTATTTTTCAGATTCTTTTCCCATATAGGTTATTACAGAATATTGAATAGTGTTCCCTGTGCTATACAGTAGGTCCTTGTTGGTTATCCATTTTAAATACAGCAGTGTGTACATGTCAATTCCAAACTTCCTAACTATTCCTTTCCCCTACCCTTCCCCCCAGTAACCAGAAGTTCCTTCTTTAAGTCTGTGAGTCTGTCTCTGTTTTGTAAATAAGTTCACTTGTATCATTTCTTTTTAGATTCCGCATATAAGTGATATCATACAATATTTCTCTTTCTCTGTCTGACTTACCTCACTTAGTATGACAGTCTCTAAGTCCATCCATGTTGCTGCAATTGGCATTATTTCATTCTTTTTAATGGCTTAGTAACATTCCATTGTATATATATACCTCATCTTCTTTATCCATTCCTCTGTTTTTTTTCCTTTTTTAAATTAATTAATTTATTTATATTTTATTTTTGGCTGCGTTGGGCCTTTGTTGCTGTGCGTGAGCTTTCTCTAGTTGCGGTGAGTGGGGGGGCTACTCTTCGCTGTGGTGCGCAGGCTTCTCAATGAGGTGGCTTCTCTTGTTGTGCAGCACAGACTCCTAGGCGCACGGGCTCAGTAGTTGTGGCACACAGGCTTAGTTGCTCCGCAGCGTGTGGGATATTCCCAGGCCAGGGCTTGAACCTGTGTCCCCTGCATTGGCAGGTGGATTCTTAACCACTGTGCTACCAGGGAAGTCCCCTCCATTCCTCTGTTGATGGACATTTAGGTTGCTTCCATGTCTTGGCTATTATAAATAGTGCTGCTATGAACATTGGGGTGCATGTATCTTTTTGAATTATGGTTTTCTCCAGATATATGCCCAGGAATGGGACATGGGACAGCTGGATCATATGGTAGTTCTATTTTTAGTTTTTTAAGGAACCTCCGAACTGTACTCCATAATGGTTGTACTAATTTACATTCCCACCAACAGTGTAGGAAGGTTCCCTTTTCTCCACACCCTCACCAGCATTCATTGTTTGTAGACTTTTTTTTTGGCCATGCCGCATGGCATGTGGGACCCCAGTTCCCTGACCAGGGATCGAACCCGTGCCCATGCCCATTGCAGTGGAAGCACAGATTCTTAACCAGTGAACTGCCAGGGAAGTCCCTGTTTATAGACTTTAAAAAAATATATTTATTTATTTAATTTATTTGGTTGCACCGGGTCTTAGTTGCAGCAGGCGGGCTCGTTAGTTGCAGCTTGCTGGCTCCTTGGTTGCGACATGTGAACTATTGGTTGCGGCATGCATGTGGCATCTAGTTCCCTGACCAGGGATCGAACCTGGGCCCCCTGCACTGGGATCACGGAGTCTTAACCACTGAGCCACCAGGGAAGTCCCCCTGTTTGTAGACTTTTTGATGATGGCCATTCTGACTGGTGTGAGGTGATACCTCATTTCAGTTTTGATTTGCATTTCTCTATTTCATGCTCTTTTTAAAACATGTAAGCATAATATCTTCCCGATTCCATTAAAATCTTCATAATTATAATTTTTAATAATCTGAAGAAAATTACAAGTACGAATAGACTGTCTCCTAATGTTTCCTACTGTTGGACACTGAAATAATGCCTCCTCTTTTTTTGTGTGTGCTATTTATAAGTAAAACTGAGACAAATACTTCTGTATCAATCTTGGTCCATATCTTAGTTAATTTCCATTTCATTCCTTCCACTAACAACTATTTTTTGAGTGCTTACTCTGAGTCAGGTGCTGTGCTGTGTGCTGGGGATGGAGGCGGTAAAGGTGAGACAGGTATGGACTTGAATCTCACAGAGCTCATATCCTAAGGGTGAGACAGATAATAAATATGCAAAGAGACCCAATACTTGCAGATGGTGATGGGTGTTACCAAGGAAAGAAATAGGGTGTGTGATAGAACACACCTGGAAAGGGCACTGGCCAGCTTTTTTGAGCAGGGAGGTCAGGGAAAACCTCTCAGAAGGCTTGAGATGGTATACCCTGAGAAACCAACATTCAAAAAGAGTCATGTACTACAATGTTCATTGAAGCTCTATTTACAATAGCCAGGACATGGAAGCAACCTAAGTGTCCATCGACAGACGAATGGATAACGAAGATGTGGTACATATATACAATGGAATATTACTCAGCCATAAAAAGAAACAAAATTGAGTTATTTGTAGTGAGGTGGATGGACCTAAAGACTGTCATACAGAATGAAGTAAGTCAGAAAGAGAAAACCAAATATCGTATGCTAACACATATATATGGAATCTGAAAAAAAAAAGTTTCTGAAGAACCTAGGCGCAGGACAGGAATAAAGATGCAGACGTAGAGAATGGACTTGAGGACACAGGGAGGAGGAAGGGTAAGCTGGGACGAAGTGAGAGAGTGGCATGGACATATATACACTACCAAATGTAAAATAGATAGCTAGTGGGAAGCAGCTGCATAGCACAGGGAGATCAGCTTGGTGCTCTGTGACCACCTAGAGGGGTGGGATAGGGAAGGTGGGAGGGAGACGCAAGGGGGAGGGGATATATGTATACATATAGCTGATTCACTTTGTTATACAGGAGAAACTAACACACCATTGTAAAGTAATTATACTCCAGTAAAGATGTTAAAAAAAAAAAAGAAAAGACTTGAGATGGGCCAGGAAAAGAGGGCCAGGACTAGGGTGAGACAAAAGAGGTGCCGAGAGGCCCTAATTCAAGGAGGCACTCACTCGCAGGCTGGTGCAAGTGCAGGGTTGGCCCTTGGACAACCTCAAGAGTGAGTGCCTCCTTAAATTTGGCCCCAGAGGCACTCCACTCTTCACCCCAGTACCAGCCTTGATGGGAGTAAAGGTAGGAAAGGCATTCCAGGCAGAGGGAACAGCAAGTACAAAAAAGTGCAGGGCCTGGAGAGGCTAAGTGTGTTTCAGGATCTGAAATTCTGTCTCTATTATTGGAGTGGAATGGAAAAGTGCTAATGGAACCAGTGAAGCAAAACTACTAAAAGAAGTGAGAAAAAATTTTGGAAAGTTTTCAGAGTTGATCATATTTGATGTGTATATATTTTTAAGTATCCAAGTAGTCATCATGGGAAAAACCGGGCTTTTAATTCTTTCTTCTCAGTGGTTTAGAATTGTCTTTATCGTCCACATGTATTGGGAGGTGAGGATGTGGTGGGGTCCGCAATAACTCTTTCAGTGCTTAGGTGCTCAAAAGTGGTGTTACTCAATCTTGGCTGCATATTAGAATCCCCTGGGGAAGTCAAAAGTATTGATGCCTGAGTCTACACTGAGAGATCCTGATTTAATTGGGGTACAGCCTACATGAGGGCATTTTACTATGAGGACAAACTTTAGAACCATTGCTAGGATCCTGTTTTGAGTATGAGCAGCCCTGGGATGTTTGCAATGCAGGAGAAGCCAGCTTTTACAGGCTCTTAGTAATGATGAGTCTGGATTTTATCCTAAGAATGGGAAGCCATTGATGCATTTTAAGTAGGATGTTCGCATGATCTGATTTTTATTTTAAGAAAATCACTTTGTCTGCAATGTGGCACATTTCCTTAGGATAGTTTCCCAGGAGAAGAATTAGTGGGGGAAAGGGCGTTAATTTTAAGTCTTTGGATACACACTCTTAAATTGCTTTCCAGGAAGTTGCTGCCAAATGACACTCACCCCATCCTATGTCCTCACACCTCCCTTGTGCCAACACTGTTTTTGAGGGTTAATCATTTCCATGAAAGAAGTAGAAAAAAACAATGATAAATAAGAAGGAATTGTTTGAGCAACTGGGCACAACCCCTGCCAGCTACTTTTTTTTTTTCTTTCTTGTTCTTCATTGGTCAAATATTATCCAGATAGCCACGTGCTTCAGAGAAGTGGTGAATCTGATCTTTAGGTAATTTTTTTTTGATTGCTTACCATGTGGAAGGCACTGTGAAAAACACTTTACATGCAAGATCGCTGTTAATCCTCTCAACATCCTCAAGAGGTCAGTGCTAATATCATCATCTTCATTTTACAGATGAGAACCTGGGGCACTGTGAGAGTCAGGAGCTTTGCTGATGCTCCCTCAGCTCTTAGGTGGAGTTGGAATTTGAACCCAGAGCCCTTCCTTGAAGTACTCTGCTGTTGTTCTGTAATTTGAAAAGGTTAAAGGACTCCTGACATTTTTCTCAGGGGTCTAAGGTTCTGATTATTCTGTTGGGAATCCTTTTGGAATCTGAACAACTGACATAATTTGGTCACTGCACCTTTGTTGCCATCAACTGTTGAAGCAAGTCAAAATGATTAATTGGCTACATCAGCCATTTGCTCATGGGTCTGAGGGTCCCAAAGAGGAAGAGAGCATCAACTTACCCGGAGCACAAAAAGAAAAGGATCTGAGGAAGACAGGTCCAGGAATCGTCAAAAGTTAGAATTAAGAAAAGGCTTTGGGGGAAGGGGCCTTTTTAGTCAGATTGCAAGACAGGCTTGCAGGATGGTGGAGAGAGGGGAGATTGAGCAAACGTAACAATTCCAGACATTTCTAATTATAGATCTATCTCTCTGACCCCTACTCCCAGAGTTGCTTGAGGACAGGGATGGAGTCTGGATCTCTGTCCCTGTCCCCAACTGCTTGGTTAGTAGATGCTCAATAAATTTTGCTGAATGTTGAATGAAAGAATAAATCATGATTAGGCTGCACATTAAAAACATACGTGAGGACAATATGTTCACTGTTGCTTATGTAAGTAGACATTAACTACAAACAAACCAAAATACCTTGGGCAGGATTAACAATTCTCCAGAGAGAACGATACTGAGTGAGGGGACCCTAATCTTGGGACTCGATTCAAGAGGGACTTTTTCTCTTCATCAGAGAGTAGGGAAGAAAGGATACCTCTTGTAGGGCCCCGTTTACAACTGGTGGGATCCTTCCTCACAGCAAGTGCAGGGGAACCCAGGGCAAATTTCAGGGTAGAGTGTGTACCTTCCAGATGTATCTCTCTTCACTCAGGTATTTTATTAAAAAAAATTTTTTTTTACACATGTGGGTGACCATGCTTGGGTCTGACCTAGTGGGAATTTCTATGTTGAGTCAAATAGCCCCAATTCAGAGGAGTTTCTTTTTCCTGAATAGGTGGAGGGGAGAGGGGAGAAAAGTGCTTTTGAAAATCTAACTTTCCATCCTTTGGAACTGGCAGGATCATACCTTTATGAGGGGTTGGTGGGCACAAGAAAGCCCAGGGTTGAAGCGGATGAGTGTGTAACACCTCATAATCTCAAGTACTTTTGGTAACCATTTTTAATCATACAAGCAACATATAAAGACCTTCTTCTTGCAACATAAAATAGGTTAAGACCCTCTGTGCAGACAAGGGTAAGATCCTTTTGACTATCCTCCCCAAAGGTAACTCCTGTTACCTGTTCCATGTGCATCTTGCTGACCTTTTCTCAATGTATATGGATGGCATTCACATCATGTATCAGATGCTTTAGTGAAGTCTTTCTGGGGGACTGTCGCTGTGGGGGAGAGAGTGCTCAGGTTTGCCCCCCAGCCTCCCGACTCTTTTTGGAGGGGAAGGTGGGCAAGTGTAACGGTGAGAGGACTTCAGAGCATATTTCACATTGCAGGGAATCGGGTCTGGTGCTCGAGAGTACTCCGCTTTCTCTATTTAATTTAGTTTTTTGCAATGTGAAGAAATGGTCAAGGTATCAGGACTCCATGGGCATTTCAGGTGGAGGCTGGGTAAATAGATATCCACCCTCTCTCTTTTTTTTTTTAATTTCCACTTTTTACCGTAGAAGGTGAGGAACGTGGAGGCACGTGAACCCTAAAGGCACGCCTCCGTGTGTGTGTGTGCGCGCGCGCGCGCGCGCGCACACCCCCTCTCCCCCCCTCCCCCCTCCCCCCGCAAGGGCACCCCGGGTTCTTAATTGGATGCTTGTTTACACCTTACTGCCCGGCCCTCAGGGTGTCAGGTGTTTTCCCGGGCTTATATGCGAGGGTGTGCGTGTGGGAGTGCTGGCGGAGATTCCCCTCTCCCGTGATCCCCTGCGGCGGGGCCGGACCTCGGCGTGGTCCGCGGAGAGTGGAGACTACCTCAGGGCGCGGGAGGATCGTCCGCTCGCTGAGCCCGGCCCCGCCCCCAGCCCCGGCCCAGGCCCCGCCCTTCTGATTCGGTCCCGCCCCTCTCCCCCTGGCCCGGCAGGCGCCGGCCCCGCCCCTCGCTCCCAGCATGCCGTGCGGCAGCGGCGGTGCGGCGGGCGGAGCCGGGAGGTGGGGTAGCCGTGGCTGTGTGAGCTTGAGGAGCCGCCGCCACCGCCTCCTAGCTGTTCTCCTCCTCCTGCGCCCCGGCGTCGCGGGCCGCGTACGGCCCTGTAAGAGACGTCGCCTCCCCTTCCTCCGCCTCCCTCTCACCGCGCCGCTCCCGCCTCCCAGTCCTGCGCTGCGGGCTCAGGCGGAACCCGGAACGGCCGTCCGCCTCCCCCGCCCTCCGCCGCCTCCTCCTCCTGCTCGGCTTCCTCCTCAGCCCCGGGCCGGAGCGGAGTGTCGGCGGCGGCCGGTTCGGGCGGCGACTCGCGCTTCTTCGGGCGGCGGCGCTTGGCCATGTCGTGTCGGGGAAGGTAATGAGCCGCAGAGCCCCGGGGTCTCGGCTGAACAGCGGCGGCGGCGGCACCAAGTACCCGCGGAGCTGGAATGACTGGCAACCCAGGTGGGTGAGCCGGCGCCCAGCCCGCCGATCCGACCCCGGGCCCCGCCTCGGGCGGGCCGAGGCCTAGGACCGCCGGGGTGGGAGGCGCGGCCTAGGCTCTCCACCCTCCTCCCCCCCCCCACCCCCCGCCCCGGGGAACCAGGCGCGGCTTCCTGGGTCCCCTCCCGCCCCGGCCGGGGGAGGAAGGCCGCTGGGAGGCGAGGCCTAAATGCCTCCCCTCTCCCTGCATTTCAGCTCGGGGGCTGGAGCCGAGAGCCAGGGCGCCGGGAGAAGGCACTGGCCTAGGAGTTGGGTGAAGGAAGGGGACCTGGCGGTGGGGGCACTTTTTACTTGCTACCTTGCCCTCAAGTTGGGATATGAGTTGGGGGTCCTGAGAGTACGGGACCCTCTCTGTTACCCATTAACTTCCCTGATCTTTAACCCTTTGAGTCCCCACGTGAAAGATTTCCTTAACTGGGATCCCTTCTGTGACCCCCACGTGTTAATATTAAAAAAACAAAACAAAACCCAGCACTCCAAGGCCTTACTCTGACAACAGCGTAGTTGTGGAGCATAAGACTAGATTGTGACTGTGTTAATGGGGCCGACCGACCCTGGTACTAGGAAATGAAGTTTTCCCCAAGTGCAGGGGCAGTTGCTGTGGCGGAGAGCAATTCATACCTGGACACTTGTGCGGACAGTTGCTTAGAGGAGTAGAGAATTTGATTTGATTTCAGACAGGTTTGGGGCCTAGTTGGAAATGAGTATATGAGGAGGATCGAGTTCCCCCCCCCCCCCCACCTCTTTTTGGCCACCCCGGGCCGATTGCAGGATCTCAGTTGCCCATCCAGGGATGGAACCTGGGCCTGGGTAGTGGAAGCACGGAATCCTAACCACTAGGCCACCAGGAAACTCCCTGCGGAGCATCGACTTCTTAAAAAAAATTAATTTTCGTGTCTTTCTGATTAATCATGGGGCAGTTGTATCTAATTTAGGACTAATTTATTCTTATCTCTTACTGAGTAAGTGCTTGTAATACTCAGACTATCTTGGAATTTAGCCCAGTGCCTAGAAGAACTTCCTAAACGTATATAATATTTTAGGGTTAGTTGATTCATGGAGCTCTCATACTTTGAAACACACTTGCCTTATGATTGTCCAGGAACTGGCCAAATAAATGTTAGACAAACACACGTTGTTGGGATGGCTTTTGCTTCTTGATGGTTTCATGTAATACCAGCAGTGTTTGGAAATAATTTGGTAAGATGTTCAAAGGTAACACTTTAATACTTGATAGAAAAATCAAAATACTCTTTTGGCTAATGAGTGGTACACATCTCATTCTGTTTAATATGCCTTCCCAAATCCTGTGTCTGTTGAGATCGGGTGTATATAACTAGGTGACTTTAAAAGTTAATGCCTGAGCCTAGAATTGAGATAAGTAGTTAAAAAAAAATGTTTTGAAAGCATAGTTTTACTTGTCCTTTACCACTTAGGGTTTATGCCTGCTTTACATAAAATCAGTTAACTAGTTTTGGTATTTTTATCTGTAATTGATATTCTTTTGTATGTTCATTGAAATGTGTGGAATTTGATTGTTTTTTTTGCATCTAATGAATTAGATGATAAATAAGCTTGAATTTGACATTTGAGAGCTCTTTGACAGTAGATTTTCCATTATTTTTCAGTACTGTGGTCAGCATATGTAAAATAATGTACACAGTATCCCTTTAGAGGGCTGAATAAAGTGCCCTTCACAAATAGTCCTGGAGCTTCTGGAAAAGAATAAGTTGTAGCTTGTGTTTCTAAATAAATGGAGTAGCACAGTTGCAGCTCTGGGTTGAGATCACCTGGTTTAATTTGACAGGTATGAAGCAGAATGGCTTATATAGTTGTGGAATATGTACATGGGTTATTAGTATTGTCTGTTTTTCTTCAAGTACTTTATTTCTTGGCTGTGTGGCGGGGAGGATGTATGCATTCTTGGAAGCTGTTTAACAAAGTCTCAGAACTTATTGCCTAGGTAGACAGATACTGTGAGATGCGCTTGGTTACATGGAGTAACAGTTGATTAGAATGTTGGAAATACTTGACTTTTTTGTAGAGGAGGGAATAGAAAAGTATGGACAATACACCATAGCAAAACTTGATTTCTTTGCACGGTTACCTAGTTGTTTTGTTAAATAGCCAATAAAAAACTTCAGGTGTTTGCCAAGTCATAAATTTTCATGAGTTAAATTTGAGGTTGTTATTCTGTACCCTCTTCACTTTAGAAAGGTGACAGACTCCAGTTAACTGACAGAATGGAGCTCGATTTTTCCCCTTGCTTAAATGGGGGTTTATTTTTCTAAACATCTTCAAATGCAGGCAGATTGCTTATGGTTCATCAGAGTCATTTTGGTTTAAAAAAAAATTATTTGCCTTTCTGTACCAGTCCTTGTCTGATTTTTTTGGTTCTATTTTACTAGATTTAGGCTTTTTGAAAAGTAGGATTTAAAAAAGCAATTTTTGGTTGGTTTCTTTTAGTGTTAGTTTGTCAGTTAGTCTGGAAACCGACTGTTGAGTCAATGATGGCCACACCTGATACTTCACACATATTGACAGGAAGTGTTCCAGGTGGCTGAATAGACTAGTGTCATGTGGCAACAGAGCAAGCCCACCTTTGCTAAAAGCATACCTCTAGCAGAAAGCATTTTTATAGCACTGGCTTATAGTCTTCGTTTTCATTCATTGTACTCTCCATTAACTTTTTTTTAAATAATTTTATTTTATTTATGTATTTTTGGCTGCGTTGGGTCTTCATTGCTATGCGCGGGCTTTCTCTAGTTGCGGCGAGCGGGGGCTACCCTTCGTTGCGGTGCGTGGGCTTCTCATTGCAGTGGCTTCTCTTGTTGCACAGCACAGGCTCTAGGCGCGCGGGCTTAAGTAGTTGTGGCACGTGGGCTCAGTAGTTGTGGCTCGCAGGCTCCAGAGTGCAGGCTCAGTAGTTGTGGCGCACGGGCTTAGTTGCTCTGCGGTATGTGGGATCTTCCCGGACCAGGGCTCGAACCCGTGTCCCCTGCATTGGCAGGGGGATTCTTAACTGCTGCACCGCCAGCACAGCCCCTCCATTAACATTTAAGAATGATTAGGCAAATGAGTGGTTTTATTATTGGCACTAACCAGTCTCTCCTTTTCTTGACTTTATTTTGGGGAGTAATCTTCTGGGTGCACCAATCAAGATAGAGATCAGAATGATTTGTTTTAAAATTAAGTGTATATGGGACTTCCCTGGTGGTCTAGTGGTTAAGACTCCTGGGCTTCCACTGCAGGGAGCGTGGGTTTGATCCCTGTTTGGCGAACTAAGACCCTGCATGCCAGGCAGTGAAGAAAAAAAAAAAAAAAGTGTGTAATTTGTTATATTGTTCATTTTAATTCTCCAAACTGACAAGACTGATTTGACATTGGAGTCAAATATAGATTAGTTCAACAAGCAAGAGGGAGCGTTGTCAAATGAAAACACATAATTTTACTTCCACACTTGGGCATCTTAAGACTTTATTCGTTTAACAGATATATCTTCGGGATCTTACTGTGCCCAATGTTAAGATCTTCTTACAGTTCTAAAAGGATGAAACTGTATATTAAAGACAGCTTCTATTTTTGGTAAAATGTAGACAGATTGAAGTTCTCACAAGTACAAATACCTTCATTCTCCATTGTCACAGACCAAAAGATGGGGAAGAGGGCCGTGAAGATAGAAAAGCCAAAAACTAGTATGTCTGACATTGTGAGAAGCTGGATTTTTGAAACTAGAGTTGTCTATTCAGCCTTTTATGAGTCTGTACTGTCTGATGTCCAGAGGTGCATAATATAGTGAAATACATAAAGGGTGAAATTAAGTGGAGTTACATATTTTATAACTATAAATAGAGCTTTAGTTAAACAATTTAGTGGTTGCCAATTCTGTACCACAGATTTTCATGTACATTAAGGAGTTTCAGATAATTGTGTATGGGTGTTTAATTTGGGGGGAAAGTTTATTTTTTCCATTATAGAATAAAATATATTCCTTATGAAACATTTGGCAATTTTATCTTTAAATTGAACCCTTTTTCCCCTTCTGTTGTGGTTCCTTTTTAAGTTGGGAGTATAACTGAAGGGTTTTTTAAATAATAGGAGATTGTGAAATATTCTAATTCAATGAAAATATTCTAATTCAGGAAATAGTGATGCTGTAGGGATTTTTATGACTAATAGAGCTACTGTCTTTAAGGAGATTATCGGTTAGTATGGGGGATAAGAAAGGGCTTTGTAAAAGGTAAAGCAGTATATGGATATTAATTGTGATATAATTCTTGGTAAAATTATTTTTATATGTGATTTACAGTTTAAAACTTGGAGAGTCAGAGGAGGGAAAGCTGTACAGTTGAGTAGGGGCCAGTGGGACCATGAAATTGATCTGTTCTATTTTGACAGTAAATTTGGGGGGGGGAAATCTCTCAAAAAATAGAAGAAAGCTGGGAAATGGCAAAATGCAAGTTGTCCTTGGTAAAATGTTACCAGTTTGGTTAGAAGGATGGGGTATTTGTGAGGTGTGATACAAATAAGAGATGAAGCTTAAGAGCTGGAGTGGGGCTGTATTGTAGGTCTTGAATCATATTGGACGTGTGTTTGGAATGACTTTAGGGAGCTACTGAAGTTTTACCAGCATGGAAGTGGCATAATTCAGGAAGATTAAAATTAGTTGGGTGTGTGTGTGTGTGTGTGTGTGTGTGTGTGTGTGTGTGTGTGTGTGTGTGTGTGTGTGTAACCACAGTAGGAGGCAGTTGGAACAGTCTAGACAAGAGACTGTTGAGGACCTGAATATTCTGTTTATAATTCATGGTTTAAATTCAGACAAAAGTATTCAGCTCAATATATGGAATTTCCATAAGCCAGAGCCCCTTATTTGTTATCTGGTGTTGATTGATGGTGATCACTAAAGTGATACTTTTTATCTGCTCACACTTCAATTCAGGTTAGGACACTAACATTATATAGGATGATCATATACACAAAATGGAGTGTGGTTGATGGTTTTTTTGTGTGTGTGTGAACACTGAGTTCTCACAACTTTTAAATTTAGGCTTTCCTGCTTTCACTGCTTGGCACTTGCTTACTTGCTTTTCTTTCCCAATCCTAATCACCTAAAATAAATCCCTGAGGCGGCTTTCAGTGGACCTCCCTTTATAGATTCACACAAGCTGTCATTTGTTTGGTGTCTCTTCATATTGTTTTTTGGTTACCTGTCTTTAGCTATCTTAAAGTTTTCTCAGAATCCATTTTATTTTGGGGACTAGAAAATAAAACACATCCCCTCTTGTTTAGAGGTCTAACAGTGAAGGTTGCAGATATTTTGTGGTTTAATTCCTGTATGAAATACTCCAGCTTATTACTTTTTTTTCATGTAGAATGTAACCTATTAAATTTTTATGGAGACATTTGTGTTCTTTTTCTTTTTTTTAAATTGAGGTATAATTGACATACAACATATTAGTTTCAGGTGTATGTATATGTTTTTATTATGTTCTCCTCCATCTTGTATTAGTTGACTGTACTTTTTCTCTCTTAGTTGAATTCTTTTTTGAACTTGTTACTCTTTTGAGATAAAATTTATCCATGTATAGGTCTTAAGTTGAGTGATTTTTGACAAATGTATACACCTGTGTAACCATGACCCTGATCAAGATACAGATACACAATGACTTTGCAGTTGGATAACTTCCCTTCCCACTGCACCTCCCCCCCAAAAACACAAAAACCCTGGCAGAGTGTACATGTGGATCTTACCTTAAAAGTTATTATAGACAGGAAATTTTTGAATATTATCTTATGATTTATTACCAACTTACGGTTTCTGAAGATTGATAACCTCGTCATCTTCAACATAGTTCTGTTATTCCTCTTTTGCTATAAACAGACTTGGGATATCTGAAGATCCTTGTGAAAACAGTTTCAGATGGTGGATCCACTGTTAACCTTTTCAGGCATTTGAGTCCTGGAACACAGAGGAGCTCTTCTAAGTTTGTTGGCTAAATTTATTCCTGTGAGCTACAGGTTCATGGACTTTTCTCTTCCCTCTTGAACCTACTGTTGGTAGCTCTGTTTTTCATCCTCTCCCCAACCTAAACATTGCGCTTCCCTTAAGATCTTTACCCTACCTCTGCCCTCTGTGATCCTTTCCAAATCTTGGTACAGGTCTACAGTGAAAGCTAACTGTGCTTATCACTTCAACCTTTTTTTGTTCTCCCAACTAGTTTGTCCCTGAAGGCTGAGCCTGAGTCATTTTCTCCGCTGTTCTGTGTACTTGCCCTAAAGCACTCCCCAAACTCATTTCTGTCTTAGGGCCTTTGCAAGTCCTGTTCTTGCTGTGTAGCTACTGCATAGATTGTTCTTGTCAGAGTGCTTGACCTGGGTGTTTTCATGCTGTCTCAGCCTAAGTGCACCCCCTCAGTGAGAAGCACCAGCCTTCTCTAATAACACTCACTATCTGAGTTTTTTTGTGTGTGTCTTCCCCAGTAAGACATAACCTTTATGTGTGCATGCATCTTGTATAATGGTTTTACTTCTGTATCCCTTCTTCCCTACCAGTGCATCAATAAATAGTAAACACTCTAAATTTGAGTGTCCTTTCTCAAGTAAATACATGAAAATGGAATTCTGCAAGTTTGTTTTTGTGTTTAGAGTTAACTACAGGGCTTAGAACACTGTTACTGTAGGAGGCATTTTGAGAGGAACTGTTCCTTGTACAGCAGCTCGGTTAGCCGGAGGCAGCAACTTAAGTAAGGTGATTGTACACGTTCAAAGGGACAATGTTCTAGTGGACTGAGGTGGCCAGATCAGACTATGGCCATTTAAGATTCATAGGTTTTATCCATCTTGAAGAAATACTTTGCTCACATAAAGTTAATTTACACATTGACAGTTTATCCCATATCTGTTATATCTATTTGTACGTTATTTAAACAGTCTAATCACCAAAAAGTTAAGCACTGGGTGGGTTGAGCCTCTTTTGACATTCCATTAGAATGCCTGAGGAAACAAACCTCTTGCCAGTTGTATGCCCGCTGATTGGGGAATGACTGAAATCCAAACTTTTCAGAATCAACAGGTTTCTTTCATAGTGAATTACTTCTTTCATATTAATCTTCATACCCTTTGAAAAAAGGAGATTGTATTCCTGTTAGAAATCATTCCTTTGGAAGTTAATGTTGCTATTCATAGTATGTCTAGGATCTCATGTTTATTATTTAAAAACCTGTTACAGACTTTTTGTGTTTATTACTTTAAAATCTTTTTCAAAAGAGGAGTTTCTGGGGAATTCCCTGGCAGGCCAGTGGTTAGGGCTTGGCGCTTTCACTGCCAGGGCCCTGGTTCGATCCCTGGTGGGGGAACTAAGATCCTACAAACCACACAGCCCCCCTGCCTCCCCCTCCAATAAAAAAGAGGAGTTTCGGGCTTCCCTGGTGGCACAGTGGGTTAAGAATCCGCCTGCCAGTGCAGGGGATACGGATTCGAGCCCAGTCCCGGAAGATCCCACATGCCGCGGAGCAACTGAGCCCATGTGCCGCAACTACTGAGCCTGCGCTCTAGAGGTCATGAGCCACAACTACTGAAGCCGTGGTGCCTAGAGCCGGTGCTCCGCAACAAGAGAAACCACCGCAATGAGAGTCCCGCGTGCTGCAACTAGACAAAAACCCGCGCACAGCAACGAAACCCCAATGCAGCCAAAAATAAATAAAATAAAATAAATTAATTTAAAAAAAAAGAGGAGTTTCTGGTATCAGAATTGTAGATTGCTTTTTGGTATGGAACTTACTAAATTATGCTATTTCTTTGTTTATAAGGAAAGGCACTACTTTTTTCCTTTACCCTTTTTATCATCAATAAAGCACCTCAGCAGTGCTCTTATAGGTCCACAAGAAAATTATTACAGGCTCTGCAGTAGCCTAAGGTAATTATATGTATATGTCTGCAGATTTTTTTAAAAAATTGTTGAACTTAGTATTTACTAGATTTTTATTTTTGGGTGGCATCTAATATATTAATACCTTTTCTGCTGATTAGGCAAAAGACTTCACTAATAAGCATGTCTTGGACTATATAGTGACATGTATTAGTTTTTCCTCTGTGTATGACAGCATTGGCAACAATCTTGTTTTTTACTGAAGTTCTTTGAATTAAAATTTTCCCTCTTATTTAAATTTAATTGAAAAATTATCTTTACTGTCTCCTCTTTAGCATTTTAATCTTATGATTTAAAAAGATGTGTGTATATGGTGTGTGTGTGTCAGTGTGTGTGTTTGAAATTTTAACTTTCATCTTGGAATATTTAGTTCTTTGAAGCAACCCCATGACTCTTGCTATCCTGCCTCTTAAGGGTCTCCCTAGTTTATATTCCTAGTAATATGAACCCTGGAATCCTTGTCTGAAATATATCACTTTATTTCCAGTCTCTTTGCTTTGATTCTGACACTGGAAATTCAGACTCATTGCCCTAATGACAGAGTGTATGTTGACTTCCTGCAGTTTGCCAGAAATTAGGCAGAAAAATCTATTAATTTGAGGAAAAATGTCGGACTTTTTGTCCTCTATAGAATGGGACTCTCTTCTGATTTGATGATTAAAAAGATCCAAAGATGATCACCAGTATCACATAGTATTGTACAGATGAATTAATGCATATTTAATTGGAAAGAAAACACATCCTGGATTTTCTTTCCTAAAAAGATTGATTGTTTTTCTTCCTGTCCTTATATTCTTTTGATAAATGTGAAGAAAAATGAAAATGGTTTTCCAGAAGTAAGACAATGAAACTTGAGATTTAGTGTCTATTCATTAGTCTGGTTTAGAGGAATCTACCTTGAGATACAGTTTGTATTGTTTTTGAAGGACTTGAGTTAGAATTCTGACTGTTATAAATGATTAATTGTCATTATTTGAAATATTGATGTAATTTTCATGTGTGGTATCTTGTTCCTTTTTTGAAAATACTGAAACTAAAGATGAACTTATGCTTAATAAAAGTGTGTTGGGGGGTGGTAATCAATTGACTGACTATAAGACAAAGTTTTGTAAAAGCAGCCTTTTATTTAATTAAAGTGGCCTATCTTGTATAGTTACTATAATGCTAGTATTCCCTGTGTTTTTATTGTAATCTTATTGAAGATGTGAAAATTACACCGCAGTGCTCTTCTCCCCGCTCTTGTAGTCCATTTAAAAATCCACTTGTTGTCTTAGTATAATTACATTGGAGAAGTTACAAGTAGAACCAGAGTGTTTTAGATTCTTCTCTAAGGTATATTTATTTTTAAGAATGTGTGCATTTTTAGTTTTGATACTTTACAAATATTTGTCTTAGGAGAGGCTGGTGTCATGAAAATAGCAATGGACTAAGAATGGGAAGACAAAGGTCTTTTGTACTGACGGTTACCAGCTGTCCCTCTGAGGAGGTAATTCTTGCTTTCCCTAAGATGCAGCATTGTGAGGGTTAAAGGTAAAGTTTGGGAGATTACTTTCAAAACTGTAAAATGCTATACAAATGATATTTATGTTGCCACATCTGAATCAAATTTGGAATTTTAAAGAACCTCCCTCTTTTATCTCTTCCTCAAAAAGTTAGAATTTACTACACACATGCACCCACACTCTAGTTCAAATTTCATTTTTCTCTTCTAGTGCTCTAAGTACTAGAGTGTGTGTATGTGTGTGTGGTAACTTCTAAAAGTTTCATGAAGGGCATTTATGTCAAGTGTCTTAGAGGATATATGACTGGAAGCTCATATAATTGTTAAATTTCTATTAGGTATGACATTTGCCATACTTAGTATAGTAGTGGCTTTTCTTTTTACATTTTCTACTTACAGGCTTCTAGAATGAAAATTTCCATTAGGCTATCATCCTGTTTCAAGTTGGCCAAAGAGGAATTTGACTGTAGGTCTGCATCATTCTTTATTATTTTTTCGGTATATCTTATAATTCACACTTTAAGAACTTGATACCAGTTGAAATTGTGAGACAGCAAAAATAATCTAATCTTTCTGACTGAACTTATTGTAGGGCAGGTGCAAACGGAATTAAATAGAGACAGGGTAGGTTAAAAGGTAGCTTGTACCTTGCTTAACTTTCATTATACAGTTGGAATTTAAGAACTGATTCTTATAAGAACATCAGTTGAATGCTGCATTGCGTTTTCTCCCCTACTGTAGTACGTATGTATGTTTGTTTTAAAGGGAGTAGGGAAATCATGGAATCATGGAAAGGATAGACTCTGGCAATGTAATAGTTTGAAATACATAAAAAAAAGAAGAACCACATGTATCTTCTAAACAGATAGAATTAATGAAATTTTGTATCATTATGTAGTGTATATACAGTATTAAGCTTTCATGAGATTTTGGTACTATTTTAAATTGTAGCAGTATAAATTTACTCAGAATGGGTAACTGCTGTCTCCTAAGGAACTTCATATCTAGAAACATTGATTTTTGTCTTTCGTTGTAAAGTTCTTATTTTATACCACTTAAATCAATCTGATACAAGTGTGTTTAGTGTAAAATGTAACAAAAGAAAGAGATAGGGTTTGTATAGGCCTTTTGAGTTTGTATAGGCCTTTTGAGTTTAAAGTGGCTTAAGTGATGATTTTGAACTGTTTCATAGCTTTCTCAAACTTATGGCTAAATACTTTAAATACCTCAGTGTATTTCTGGCCACTGCTGAGCACAGTGAGAGCACTGTTTCTTGGCTCTGGATTGCTGCTTACTAGTATGTTTCAATAACTACCCCAGACTGTCTTCATTTAATAAATATTTCTTCAGTTAGAAGAGTAATCTGGTTTTTGTGAAAAGTATCTTCCTTTCCCAGCTATTTGATTTAGGAGCCCATGTCTTTTGAGATTTATCTATGAGACATTTTTATTTGTTTATGTTTAAGTAGGGGAGGATATGGCTGTTCAAGATCACCTCTGAAAAAGAGGTTCCAATGCTTAAGTAGGAGGGTTTACCATACATACTTTACCATGCTACCACTGATTACAGGTAGTATGTTTCTTTACCAGTTTGGTGTTTAATAGTGTGTTTCCTACCCCAGGATACCTAAGGAGATAGGTCCTAAAGGAGTTACTGGGCATGTTGAAAGGAGTCAGAGTCCATTTAAAAATCCACTTGCTGTCTTCGTATAATTATGTTGGTAAAGTTAGATAGAACCAAGGTGTTTTAGATTTCTCTCTAAGGTGTATTTATTTTTTTAAGAGGGTTGGGGTTGGGGGTCATGTGTCTGATTTGAGAATGACCTAAAGATATTTCTGGTAATGTCTTCCTCTGTTGAGAATCATGTGGAATATGAAATTCAGTGTCTTTTCCATACTTGCCATTATATTTAAGATGTGTTACATGTTAAGGGGTGTATGTTAGAATATTGCTCTTTCGATGCCCACATCCTTGACTCTGCCCAGGATTTGTAGGGTATACCATACCATTGTGGCAGTAGAGCCTAACTTGGTAATAGTTTTCTTTAAAAATACCTGTGTCTAAATTGCCTAGTACTTACTTTTTCTTGATGTGTTACAAGTGATTTTTGGCAACCACATCATTTTTCTTGACCTGTAAAAAAAAAAAGTGTTAATGATGTTATCTGTTACACAGTACATTTTTGTACCACAGTGCTTTTTTGCATTATTTTTAAAGGGAAAATTTAAAATATGTAATTGTTAGAGAATCTCACAAGCATGTTAGTCCCTTGGGTATATGCTTGAGTCTATTAGAGGAACTTTATCAGAATAACTCTACAGTCGTTATTTGCCTGTTTTCAGGACTTTTGATTTTTATTTACTTATTTGTTTGTTTTGGCCCCCCCACCCCAGTTTTCAGGACTTTTTATTTTTAAAATTATTTATTTATTTATTTATTTGGTTGTGGCGGGATCTTTGTTGCAGCGTGTGGGATCTTTTAGATGCGGCATGCAGAATCTTTTAGTTGCGGCATGCAGGATCTTCAGTTGCGGCATGCAAACTCTTAGTTGCGGAATGTGGAATCTAGTTCCCTGACCAGGGATCGAACCCTGGCCCCCTGCATTGGGAGTGCAGAGCTTTAGTCACTGGACCATCAGGGAAGTCCCCAGGACTTTTTAAAAGATGGTCGCACACATTTCTTATATTATAAAACACTCTGCCCTATCCTTGATTAGAGTCCCCCTCTGGTCTGAAGACTTCGTTTTAGGATTTCTTTAGTGTTTAACTCTTAGTGATTCTTAATCTTCTCTGTCCTAAGGGGCTATGTTTGGCATATAACTGGAGAGTCTGGGTGGAGGGGAGGGGGTGGGACATGTTTCTTGGTAGACTTTCAGTCTTTTTGTCCTTCCTCTGCTAGGGAGGTCATGCAGTAAGAGATTTCCTTTCAATCTTGGCAATTTCCCAGGCTGAATGGGATGTTTCTAAAGTACTTCCAGGACTTGCTGACAAAAGAGGAAGATAAGCGATGCAAACGGTAGCTGAAGCAGGGTTTTATTTAAGGCTGTAAACTAGCTTGGGTTAAAAATAAAGGTCAGAAGAAAGTGAGTCCAGTTAACGTGGTGCCTTAGATTCGGAAGCCTTCAGGTGAACGATTATTTAGCATTAACAAAATTGGTTTTTTTGTTAACTGCTGAAAATTGAATTCACGTCTGTATTGGAGATTAAAAGCATACCACCTTTTATAACTATCAATATTCTTAATGCCTAGTAAGAAATGAATTTATGGCAGATGAGGTACAGAACCTCATAATACTTAAATACGTGAAATAAATTAGAAGTGGACTGCCTGTCTCTCTCTCAGGCAATGATTTTTCTGATTTTGCCAGCCACAGTGCTTTGACTCTTTAAATTTTTTTTGAAAGCTATCAAAATGGGTAGGCAATAAAATATTAGAAATTTACAGGGTGTTTCTTTTTTTAAAAAATAAAGTGCTATAAGGACTTACCTCAGGCATTTCTCAAGCATTGCTAAAGAGTAAAATTACTATCTTGCTAGAAATTTGGAACTTTTTTACTGTTAGTCTAGGTAACAGTTGTCTTTTACTGGTATGAGGGCACTGTTTTGTTTCTTTCTGTACCTTGGCTAGGTTAATCCTTCCCTAGCTTAAAGTTCCAGCTCTCATGCCTGATTAATTCAGACACTGACAGTCTTTGGTTTCATTGGAGAGCATCCAGTGCTACATTTTTGCTTTTCCATTGAGGATGGCTACAAAATATGGCAGGCAGTATAAGACATGAAATATCGAATTATTAAAAATAAATCAATGGTCTTTTACTTACTTTTATACCTTTACTGTAAAGAAGTATACTCTTTATGTCAGATTTATTGAGGTTTAGTTTATATGCTGTAGAGTTCTTTGAGTTTTGAGGAATGCAGATAGTATTGTAACTATGAGCACCACAATCAAGCTGTAAATAGTTCCATCATATCTTCCCTCCCCGCACCCCAAGTTTCCTTGCTCCCTTTTGTAGTCAACTTCTCCCAGCCCTTGGTAACCACTGGTCTTTTTTCCCCTATAATTTTGTCTTTTCAAGAATGTCATAAATAAGGTTTTAAAAAATTGTTGTAAAATACACATAAAATTTACCATTTTACAATTCAGTGGTATTACATACATTCACAACGTGTGCAACGGTGACCACAATCTAGTTCCAGAACTTTTTATCACCCCAAGTGGAAACCCAGTATCAATTAAGCAGTCACTCCCCATTTCCCCCTCTTCCCAGCACCTGGCAACCACAAATCTATTTTCTCTGGATTTGCCTATTCTGGATATTTCATATAAATGGAATCATGTAATATGTAGCCTTTTGTGTCAGACCTCTTTGACTTAGTATAACATTTTTCAAGGGTCATCCATGTTATAGTAGGTATGGCTGAATAATCATCCGTTGTGTGCCACATTTTGTTTATCCATTCATCCTTTGATGGGCATTTGAGTTTCTATCTTTTGGCTATTGTGAATAGTATTGTGGTGAACATTCACCTATAAGTTTTTGTTTGAACATTTGTTTTCAGTTCTTTTGGGCATATACCTGGGAGTGGATTTGCAGGATCATGTGGTAATTCTATGTTTAACTTTTTGAGGAACTGCCAAACTGTTTTCTGAAGTCCTTTGTACCATTTTACATTCTTATCAGTGATGTACAAGGGTTCCAATTTCTCCACCTCTCACAACAGTTTCCATTAAAAAATTTTTTTTTGGCTTTCTAGTGGGTGTGGTTTCTGTTTGTGGTTTTGATTTGCAATTTCCTATTCACTAATGAAGTGGAGCAACTTTTCATGTGTTAATTGGCCATTTGTATGTCTTCGGAGAGATGTATCAATTCAGGTCTTTTGCCCATTTTTAAATTGGATTGTTTGTCTTTTTGTTGAGTTATAGGAGTTCTTTGTATATTTTGGATACTAGACTCTTCTCTTATGAGATATATGATTCGCAAGTATTTTCTCTGGTTTTATGAGTGGTCTTTTCACTTGATAGTGTCCTTTGCACAAAAATAAATAAGACTTTTAAAATGCATATTAAGTAGAATTTAAAAATTCAGAATCATTTAAATATATTACTGAAGCCATCCCTTTCTATTACTGGCTTCTTTTTTGTGTTCAGAAAAGTTATTCTTAAGATCATATGCATAGACCATATTTTAGTTATATAAAGTTTTACCTTAGAAGACAAAATTTTTACTTAAATAATCACAATGGATTTTGATCCAAGGTCATCTTCTAGTCAGTTCCCCACCCCTCTCCATGCAGCAACCACTATACTGTTTTCCTTTCCCTTTGAAAGGTGTGTGGTATTAGATAATACAGTACCTCTGCCTTCAATACTATCATCTTTTCAAATTAGTGGGCAAATTGAAGCTAGTATATAACTACTAAAGTGCAAGCTAGTGTGGTTCTCTCTTTGAGTGCTGTAAGAGTTTGAAGAAGGGGCTGAATGATGGGATTTTTATTTTATTTTTTTTCTGAAAGCACAGAGCATTTTATACTCCTAATTGGAACTTATACTAACAGTTCTTTTTTTTCTAGATTGTAAATTCTTAGAGGGTTGGAACTATTTTACTTAGTTCGCCTTTTGGAGTCATTACTCCTAATTAGTGCTCTTGTTGTAGAAGATAACCAAGAAAATATTGTTGATTAGGGAGTATGGGTTCTAGGTTGAATGTTGAAGAAAAATTAGTGTTGGGTTAGGTTAGGAGACTGCATTCCAGTGTCAAGAGAAAGGCCTCAATTGTGAGAATAGGCAATCATTTAGTCAACAAGTAATTTGTGTGCCATCAAGGCAATGAGGGTACAATGATAAGCAACACTGACAGGCTCTTGCCCTTTTGGAATTTACAGTCTCCTGGCAGAACACAGTTAAGTAAGCTTCCCAAATGGTGTAAGAGCTAAGGGAACTATTAGGTTCTCTGGAAGCACTTATATAGCAGGGACTCCTAGTCACCCTCTGGGGAATCAGAAACTTTGCGAAGGAAAGCTGAAGCTTGAAGGACATTGAAAAATTAGCTAGGGTCGGCGAGTGCTGAGGACAAGGCTGTTCCAGGCAGACGAGCTGAGCAAGGTTACTGAAAGATTGGGATGGATGGGGCATAGAATGTAAAAGGATTACAGGAGTGTGGAGAGTTAGCTGAAAAGGGAAGTAAGGTACATAAGATGATAAAGGGCAGTGGGAGGACATCAGATTTGTGTTTTATAAGACTTATTTTTGTTGCACTGTGGAGGAGAAGTGGAAGAGAGGTGAGAATTGGAGGTGGGAAACATACTGTGTCTGACTGGCCAAATAGTGCCATTTATTGGAAAATACCTGATGATGGTACCATTTATTAAAATGGGGGTTCCAGGAAGAAAGGAGCCAGTTGTGTTTGAGGCATTAGAACATTAAGATTGTTTTTTTAAACAGTTGGGTATATAGGTCTGGACCTCAGAGTGGACATCTATGATGGAGGCCTGGATTTGGGAGTCGATGTCATATAGGTGGTAAGTACTGCCATCGGCATGGATTGCGGGAGAGAGTACAAAGTGAGATGCATAGAGGGCCTGTGGTCACGCTTTGAGAAACTCCAAGATTTAGTGATTTGGTAGAGGAGGCTGAGCAAGCCTTCAAAGGTTCCTGAAAAAGCAGAACCGGAGAGGCAGCAAGAAATACAGACTATAACATACTATAAGCCAAAGGAAGGGAAGAATCTGGTTACTTTGAATTCTCAGGATCTGAGCCCAAGTTATTATAAGGATTTTAAAAAGAAGTTTTCATTCAGCCCACCTCATTCCTCTGTAAGGCACCTTTGTGTAGGCCACAGCCTGCTCAACCCTGCTCAGCAGCCCTGTGAAAACCTGCTATGAGAGAATGAGTAACAAGCAGCCTGGAATATATCTTGCTTTTATCAACCTGGAGGTCTTAGTTGGTTTTGCCAAAAGTGATAGGGCAGAAGTTGGATTGGTGTAGCTGGAGGAGCTAGTGGAGGTAAAGAAATGATACGGCGAGTAGAGACAATTCTTAGTTTGACTGCAAAGAGCAAAGGCAGATTGGTTGGTTGGAGGGACGTGGAATTGGTGGAGTTTTTCTGTTTTTTGTGTGTTTTTTTAAAATATGTTTTTGTATTTTTACATTGGAGATATTAGAAAATTTTACATGTTTAAGGAGAGCATTCAGTTTGGTGGGAAAGGTAGACTCCCTAGGAGAAAGACTGTTTGTGAAAAGTTACGAGAGGGTAGACATACATAGAATCCTAATCAAGGCCTAGAGTTGGGTGCAGGTGTGTTATGGTATCTTTTTTTTTTTTTTTTTTTTTTCCTCTTGGTTAAGTAGAAAGAGAGATAATTTGTCAGGGATTTAGGAGAATATTTTGGAATCTGAAGAGAACGGGGAATGTGGATAGTGCATGTGGGAGATGAACATTGGAGGACCTGGGAATGTGGTGCTTACTGATGGATGATGGAATTGATAATTGGGTTTATGCAGGGTTGGGATTTTGCCAGATTGGTGTGAGGGAAATGTTAAGGCAGGTTAAGGGAATTGGCAAGAGTTATTGAAATGATAAACCATGAAATCTAAACTGGTTAAAGAAGGAAGTTAAGAAGAAAGAAAGTGCTTGGATTGGAAAAAAGTAGAGAGAATCACTGGAATTAAAATTACTAAAAAAACCCTTTAGATTGGTATTGAGAAAGTGTGAGTAGTAGAGAGTTGTCAAAAGCAAAGCAAGTCATTGGGGGCATTGAGCAAGAAGAACTGAAAGGGCTTGTGGGATTTTAGAGACAAGTAGGCCACCAGTGGCAGTTGCTACTTGGGCAGGAGCAGTTTCTGTGGAGTGCTGAGGGTGGGACCCTGGTTACAGTGAGTTGGAAAGTGAGTGAAGGCAAGGAAAATAAATTTTCAAGAGGTTTGGCTGTGAAGAATCTATCTAGACAATTAACTTTAGAAGGAGAAAGAGAATTAAGGTTTTTGTTTTTGTTTTCTTAAAGGAAAGACCTGAATGTGTTCATATGTTGATGTTGTGATGAGCAGTGGGAAAGTCAGAGATGCAAGGCTTACCTCAGAAGGTAGGGGCATGTATGAATCCAAAGGGTTACTGCAGATAGGAGGTTTACTTGTTCCATTATGTGAGTGTGATGGGAAGAAATGTTCTGTGTGCAGACATAGGTAAATTTGTAGATTGCTGGAAGGAGGTTGACAGGCAGTGGTGGAGTGTTGAAGAACTTGAAAGTTAGAACTGAGTTTGAGTTCTTGCTCTGCCTTTAATTAGCTGTGCTGCTTTAGGTAAGTTATGGAATCTTTGTTACCTCATCTGTAAGAAGGTAACTTACCATCTTCAATAATCACAATAGGATTATGTTGAAGATTAAATGAGGTGATAAATGTATGTAAACTGCTTGGGGAGGTTGCCTACCAGACTTTATTATGAGCTCAAAATTTAGCTCTTACTATTCAGAGTGCTGTAGAAAAACTTGTATTTCTTATATAGCAAGAATCTGTAAGGTTATCAGTGGAGTGCTGGGGAAAGGAGAAAAGTGCAGAAAGTTTGAAAGCTGTTTTGGAAAGCAGAAAACCCTGGCTAGGGAGTCACGGGCAGCATTGAAGACTCAGTGATAGGGAACTACACGGGAGTGGTGTATTCACCAGCCTTTACACTGAATACACTTGTGCACATGAAGCAAAGGTTAAAATCTAATGTAGTACCCTCCTAGTTACTTTGTTTGTCCTTTGTGGTTAATATGATTAGAGGTCTGTCAATAGAGGCTGTTTGAGATTCCTTGGGAGGGATATAAACTATACTGAAGTTGAATCTTTTCTATGTTTTGCTTAAAGATATTACATAAAAACAAAATTTACAACCCTTTAAATTTTGGGTTAGAGTATATTCAGTCATATAGGTGCAGAGTTAGAGGGAGCATGTCTGTTAAGACCACCCTTACTACTGATAGCAGTTGCAAGTTTGGGGGTCCCCAAGACCATTCCTGGGTTGGATAATTCACTGGAAGGACTTATAGGACTCATTGAAAGCTGTTATACTCATGGTTACAGTTTATTACAGCTATAGGATACAGATTAAAATCAACCAAGGGTAAAGGTGCATAGGGCAGAGTCTACAACAGTTCCAAATGTGGAGCTTCTCCCCGTGGAGTAGTGAGCAGTGTTACTTTCCTGGTATTGATGTGTGATAATACATATGGAGTATTACCAGCCATGGAAGCCCAGCCCAGCCTTGGTGTCCAGAGTTCTTATTTGGGCTCCATGATTGACTGCCCACATGCATGAACTTAGTTTCCAGCCCTACTAGAGGTTGAGTTGATCCATGTGACTCAAAGGCCCCACCATACATAGATCACATTGTTATACTTTCTAGTGTGACCCAAAGTTCCCAGGTGGACAAGGGCACTCTTTTTTTCTTTTTTTTAAAAAATTATTTATTTATTTTTGGCTCTTTTGGGTCTTCATTGCTGCCCGCGGGCTTTCTCTAGTTGCAGTGAATGGGGGCTACTCTTTGTTGGGGTGTGCGGGCTTCTCTTTGCAGTGGTTTCTCTAGCTGCGGAGCACGGGCTCTAGGTGCACGGACTTCAGTAGTTGTGGCTCGCGGGCTCTGGAGCGCAGGCTCAGTAGTTGTGGCGCACGGGCTTAGTTGCTCCATGGCATGTGGGATCTTCCCGGACCAGGGCTCGAACCCATGTTCCCTGCATTGGCAGGCAGATTCTTAACCACTGTGCCACCAGGGAAGCCCAAGGACACTCTTATTAGGCATTATATTACAAGAGTTTAGAGATTACCTTCCAGAAGCCAAGGGTTAAGGCCAGATCTCTCTTTGGGCAAGGTAAAATTCTTTACAGTTTTACAACAATAGTTAAATATATTTTTATATTTTGAGGCTGCAGAAACTAATTAGTTGATGTTTGATTGATGATTAAAAGTTGGTAATAAAGAACCCATAAATTGTATGGGTTTGGTATTGTAGACACTTAATACTTAAGTAGCTAAGGAAGTTTCATTAAGAAATATTAACCATTAATATTTATAGTAAAATTGAGGTAAGCTTATAATTTTGGCATGATGGTTCAATTCTGTTATATTAAATTTGAACTTACTGTTTTCTCCTGTGGAAACAGTTTCATATAATGAAGTCCCTGAGCCTCCCAAGTGAATTTTTTAGCCATAGACTCATACTTTAGAGCAATGTCTCTAATGTGAAAGTGTGATGTACACGAGCCTCAGAGTTATGCATAGTTTCACCTTTTCTCTTATACTTTTTTGAAAGTATGTCTGAATCCAGGTAAGAGATATCACAGAGATAACCTTGAATTTATTTTTAAAAAGTAAATCAGTTTTAGTGGTATTAACTGTTAGTATGAAAAACTCACAGCATATCCTACAACTGCTTTGTGACAGTGATGCTGTCCATCTTTGAGTACCATTGCTTTAGAGAATAAATGCTTTCCCACCTCATTGGCTTTAGTGCAAATATCATTTCCTAGTTGATATCCATTACAAATTAGATCTCACCATGAGAACGAAATCCTTTAATAAGCCTAGTTAAAAACAACTTGAAGCAATATGATGCTTATTCCAGTGGCACCACTAGGTGTGGTGTTTGCATCAAGTCATTTTGGGGTGCTTTATGGAAATGTTTTCTGATAGGGAATTCCCTGACTTCACATTTCCAGGCTGACTTTTCCCCCTCAAGAACTGGACCACAAGACCACATTTAGCCAGGAGATACTTAACTATCCCCTAACACGTGGTAGATTGTTGATGTGAGGTCTGAGGGCTTGGGTCATTGAAAATGAATAACCTCTCAGATTTATTACATTTTCTGTATATTGAGAATAGGTGACTAAAATGAGCGGTAACTATATTTGCATGTGATTTGTATGTTATAGTTAACATTTAAATTCTTTTGTACTAAAAATTTTTTTGTTGCCACCTTAAGCCTCTATTCTCTAAGGCACAGAGTGGCATGCCATCTCAGTTTTTGCTTCGACATATGAACCCTAGAGGGCCATCGTGCAATTAAAAGCACCTAACCCATAAATGATATTTGCTTCATGTTTGAACAACAAATGTTTTAATCCACTGTCTTCACTAATATTGTAACTACTGTCTTACAGATTGACTTGATGCAAAAACATCACAAAGGCTCCATATTATACAGTATGCGATTTTTGAGGTATGAGCTTTAGAAACTTACCTCTCATGTGGCATGTACATCAGGCTTTAACTTCAGTTTAATCATTTTGGGGAATTTATGCATTTCTTTTTTTTCCGGTCTCTCTCCATAATATTTTTAGAGTATTAAAGGGGCTGTGGAGGTATTTTTGGATTCTTGCTAGGATACTTAGTCTTAACAGATACATTTTCTTTTTATCACTAAATTGAGACACTAATTCTGGCAGATGATAGCTTTTTCAGCCCTTATAACTAGCTTAACATTTATGCCTGCCTCTTTGAGTTCAAATCTGCATTTTCTATTTTGTGCCTTTGATTGCCTCATTTTAAGTGCTCATTTCCGTTCTTAACAGTTTTCTGTTTATTGGACTGGGATGATCTTGTTGGTGCTAACTGCCTGATATTGACTTTTTGAGAACTAAGCTGTCTAGATATTATAAAAATAGAGATTTCAAATAAATGCTGAACTGTTTTGTGCTTTTGGGTTCAGAATACCTGTAACTTGAATTCTGGTTAGAAATATTCTGATCAGTTTGTATTAGAAGAACTTAGCAACCAGGGAGTTTTTAGACAGTTCTGAGACAGTAGTTCTACCCTAGTGAATTTTTTGCTATATTTCTGAAAACTCAAATTCTGAAAAAAAACTTGGTATTTATAACTAATGAGATTTAAAAACGTGTATTTCTAACAAATTGGGAGGTTGTTCCTGTTTTTTTTTCAGTTTAGTTTGAAATCAGTGCTTCCTAGTTAGAAATGGATTTGTTGGTAGCAGTAGATTGCTTAATTTCTTCAGTGAAGAAGTTAAAATCAGCTATTGTATATTGAGTATAAAAACTTGTTTTGATCATATTCATATGTTTATGAACTATTTATATTTATTTGTTTAGACTGAAAACCTTGAGTATATTTACTATTATGGTCATAATAACTTCAAGTGTACCTTGTAAGCTAAGTATTTCTTAAGAACTTATCTTTCTTAAGCCTCACAATAACATTACATAATAGATAGGTATTATCCCCATTTTATGCAAAAGACAACTGAGGCTTGGAAATTAAGTTCCTTGTGCAAAGTCACACATACCTTTTCAGTGCTAGAGCTGGGATTTGAGCCCAGATCTTTTTTTAACCCATATTCTCTATTGCCTTGTGTTTACTGGTATGTCACCAGAAAAAGATACAAACATTTAACTCTCAATGGTAAGAGTAGTATATGTGATACATAGCATAATGAAAATTAGAAATTCAGATTATTTAAATATTCATTTAAATATTGGTAGACTTCAGTTATCTTGATGTTTTAGAATTATTTTATTCATTCATTTACTAACAACTTCCTTTTCTAGGTTGTGTTAGGTGCTATACATATAGACAGGTTCAAAATCTGCCAGAAAAGCTCATCAGTTCTCTTTTATTTTTCAGTTCCCTTTTAGAAATTAATGGTATGTTATGGTTTATTATAGGTGCTCATTTAGTGTGCTATTTTAGATACATGGGGGTAGATCATTATGTTAGTTTTAAAAAGTTGTCACGCTCCATTTAGTGGTAGAGGTATTTAAATGCTTATACTTAGTATACTTAGAAAATATCCTAATACATTTTTTTTTGAAATTCCATAGATTTTATTTTTCATATGTTGGAAGTTCTGAGCTTTGTCAACAAGTGAACTCTGAATGTTTGAAGAAGATACTTCACTATGGAGCCTTAGTTATATGCATAGTATGCTAGGGTTATGGATTTTTATCAAGTTTCAGATTGAGAGCCTTTAGGAATAATTTAGATTGGTGCCACGTAGGTATCCAAGTTTAATTGAACCTATTTGTCTACATTCTATATTAACAGTGGTTGCAGTAGGTACAGATCAGGGTGTCTGAGCCTATGCACCTTTTCATATTTAGTGTTCTTGGGGGGGGCAACGAAAGGATGATAAACTCGAAATGAAATACACAGACGCTTTTTTTTACACATAGGGGAGGGCCATGGGGGTTGAGGAATACCTTAGTTTCTGCTCTTGCCAGCGTCCTTAAGTTTTCCAAATAATTATGGGTGCAGAAGGTGTTTTAGTAAGTATCATAAAAGTGATTTTTTTCCAGAAGGTTGTTCCTCTCAGAAGAAATATCAATAGCAGAGGAACCTTTTTCTTGGTATTTTTCATATGCTGCCATAGGGTAGTTAGTGTTTTCTTATTTCTTGATACCATATGGTTGATGGAAGAATAAGGCTCATGAGAAATTATAAAGTTTAGCTCCCTATTTTACTGATGGGGACATTGAGGCATAGAGATGATCCTTAGATAAGGGTACTAATTTTATCCTGGGGCTGAGCAACTTGTTAATATCCAGGTATCTTGGATTATTCTAGGCGGTACTTGAATTTTAAATAGATTATGGACTGCAACCTTCAGCTTTATTGGATTCCTGATACCTTGCTTTTATTTTCCTCACTTTTTATAATTTTAATAGATATCCTTTATATGAGGAATCTTCAGTGAAGTCCTCAGTGTTGCCATACATTAAAATAATCTTTGCAGCTAATGTGTTCTTTCCTAATATCCTATTGAGCTTGCTTTCAAATTTCATTCTATAATTTATTTTCCCACCAAATAGTCAAGTTACAAATTTAGGTGAGAGAGAGAGAGAGCCACATTGCCATGAGGCAGTACTTTAAAAATAATTTGGTAACACATTGCCCCTGCCTGATATGTTGCCAGTGTTTTTTATTTTTATGACTGGGAAGATTGTAATTTTTCCACTGGTTAAAACCCTCTTCTGGGAGGAGGAGATTTAGGAAGAACTATTCCTTTTATTAAGTCATGTGAAAAGAATCCTGGGACCAGGGTGACCAACTATCTCAGTTTGCCTGGGACTGAGGGAGTTCTTAGGACGTGGAACTTTCAGTGCTAAAACCTGTTAAGTTTTGCGTTGAGCACCTAGTCCTGGTAGTTATTCATATTTCTGTATGGGTCTTTAGATAGCAGAAGGGGCTGAAAAGCTGGTATTTCATCCATTGACAATCCCTTCCCAGTTGAAAGACTTCTTATTACACATTGGAGTGCTTATGTATAATAGTAATGAGAAGAGAGAGGCATGTATGAAAGAAAGATTTATGATTTGGGTTATCAAAATGTTTGTTTAAAGTTGTAACCTTATACTCTTCTCTCTTTGCAGAACTGATAGTGCATCAGCCGACCCAGATAATTTAAAATATTCTTCATCCAGAGATAGGGGTGGGTCTTCCTCTTATGGACTGCAGCCTTCAAATGCAGCTGTGGTGTCTCGGCAAAGGCACGATGATACCAGAATCCACGCTGACATACACAATGACGAAAAGGGTATATATATTTCCTTGCTGCTAGAGGCATGTTTTTTGTGCGTTTGTTTTTTTTAACCTAGCTGCCTCTCCCTTTCTTCCTCCTTCCCTCTCTCTCGCTCCCTCACTTCTCTCTTCTAATATGTTTAAAATATAAATGTTACACACAGTGCTGTTCTTGAAACTTCTTAAGTTTACCCCCTTAATTAAAAAAAAATTTAAATGTACTTTTCACACACACAATACATAAATGCAGTTTCCTTGCCCCCAAAATACAATATAATCACTAAGGCTTTCCTGACTACTGTCTCTCCTCTAGACTTCTAAAAAGTTTTCAAGTGCAAAATCTGAGTTAATTTAGTTTCCATTTCTCTTATCTTCCACTGAAGATAACAAAATGAAATCAATGCATGCATCACAGGGAAAGAGTAGAAGCCAAGGCTGGTTGAACTGCAGATTGGGTCAGAAGAACCTGAACTATCAGGAATTGATTGAGTGAAACAAAGAGCCCTATTGAAATAATGTAAATGTTGCTGTTTTTAGGTGGCTACAGTGTCAATGGAGGATCTGGGGAAAATACTTATGGTCGGAAGTCGTTGGGGCAAGAGCTGAGGGTTAACAATGTGACCAGCCCTGAGTTCACCAGTATTCAGCATGGCAGTCGTGCGTTAGCCATCAAAGACATGAGGAAATCACAGGGTAAGGCTGGGTAAACTGGGGACAATCACACAAGCCTCCGCTGAGACATCTCCTAAATGCCTCTTTCTGTACCAGTGCCTTGCACCTGTGTGAGTTGGTTAGCTTACTGAGTTGAGAAACATGTGCAGGTGATAATTGTTTGCATTCCTTTTCCTGTGAACTGTTCCCTACCATGAATTCCCACAAGAAGGTTTTTAACACTTTTTAAAGGAGAATTCTCTTAAAATAAGATTAGAAGACTGGGTAAGATTTTAAAGAAAGGATTGTCCTGATTATAGTGGATACTGAATGTATAGTGGGCTCTTACTGCAGCGAGTCCTTGAACTCTAGGGTGAGGGTAGGGGTGTACATGGACTGGGCCCTTTTCTAAAGTTAAATACACAGTTACTGCTTCTTGCTTTATAACACAAGCCTCACTCTATAGGTAAAGTGTCTCAAAAATTCATAGGATTAGAGGTAATAATCATTTTTTTTTTCTAAAAGAGAAATTTATTGTATTGGTAAAGCTGCTTAAGAAATCAAGATTTCTGATTTATACACTTTGTTGGATATAATTACTCTTTGGACATTTAGTTTATGACCATTTTTTCCCAGTGAGGGCTTTGTGTGTGTGTTGTGTGTATCTTGGTGAACATCTTTGTGTATATAGCTTTTTTTTGCATGCAGTTTTAAAAAAATGATTTCGATAAATTTTCTAAAGTGAAATGACTAGTCAAAGGCTATACTGTCTCATAAAAGTGTTTGAAGGGACTTCCTTCGTGGTCAAGTGGTTGGGACTCTGCACTTTCATTGCAGGGGGCACGGGTTCAATCCCTGGCCAGGGAACTAAGATCCTGCATGCCGAGTGGTGTGGCCAAAAAAACAAAAAACACCAGTGTTTGAAGTCTTAGATTTAGGTATGATAGAGTTAGAAAGTGACTCTAAAGCTAATTTAGTCTAGATCCCCCTTGCAAGCTCAGAGTTATGCAGCTTGCTAGGGGCATAATTGTAAATAGAACCTAGATTTCCTGACTAGTAACCTAAATACATTTTTAGCAGTCATCCTTACTGAAAATACTCTACAGGCTAGGGATTTTTAAAAATCTTATTCCTTCTCTCAGATGTTGTAATTTCTTTTATGATCAATTTTCCTTTCATTCATTAGAAATGAAACTGTCAGACCCTTTAATGTGGTTTGTGTTAATGTACATGGGTTAATTATGATGAATTGCACAGCTGAAAACTTAAAAAGAAAAATTTAGTACTTAAAGCCATCTTTATTAGTAGTGTTCAGCATTTTGAGCATTCCTGCTTGTTCTTGTCATTAAAAAAGGGAAGAAGAGTTTTGATTTGCCACTTGTGGCAGCATGCTTGCACATGGTAGGTGGTAATTAGACATTTGTTGAACTGAATATGTGATTGCAATTCACCAAAACTTTGTCCTAGGAAAATGATGATGATGTGAACAAGAGGCTCCCCTCCAGTGGGAGACCTAGGTGAGAAATAGAAGCATGTAACCTGTTTCTGCCTGATAGAGACTTTATCCCTAACCTGTTGAAGTTTCTTACCTATGCTCTTTACCTAGATGTTGAAAACAGTTTGGAACAGTTTCGAAGAGAATAATTTCTAAGCCTTTCTTTTTTCTCTGTCAGTTGGTCCTCTGGAATGAGGTGTTTGCGTATCTTTTTTGAGGGTCTGCTGTGTGCCCGCAGTCTGCTGGGGCTGGGTTTATAGTGATGAACAGAAGTGTTACAGGACCTACATTCATTGAGCTTTTATTGTCTGGTGGACTGTGATTTTTAGTATACTTTAAAATATTTGGGCTGTAAAGTTTCTGTGCTGATTCATACTCAATGTTTATATTCACAGAGCGATCGATGTCTTATTCTGATGAGTCTCGACTGTCGAATCTTCTTCGGAGGATCACCCGGGAAGATGACAGAGACCGAAGACTGGCTACTGTAAAGCAGTTGAAAGAATTTATTCAGCAACCAGAAAATAAGCTGGTCAGTATAGTATGTTTGGAAATGTTGATAAGTTTCATTTTTCCATAGTTCAGTAGATAATGTTACCTAGAGTGGTTTAAGAAGGGAAAAGTTTTGCTTCCAAGGAAAAATAATAGGGATTCCTTATTCCAGATTGATTTGGCCTATATTATGATGGTCTAGAACTTAATGCCCTTAATCTGTAATTTATCTATACAAATGTTAGATCCACATTGGTTCCTTCTGCAATAAAGTGCTTTTGACCTTTTACACATTTATTCTGTTGTCCTTGGAATTTTTTTTCTGTGTTCCAGGACAGAATATCTCTTTGTTTTTCATATGTGAAATTGGGGTAGGAGGTACATATTCTGTTTATGGGTAAGTTTGGTCTGGTGGCCAGGGCTAAATAAATGGAAAAACGCTTTAAAGAGTAAAGTACAAGAGGGAGTTCGCTGGTTGCCTAGTGGTTAGGATTCCAGGCTTTCACTGCCATGGCCTGGGTTCAATCCCTGATCATGGAGCTGAGATTCTGCAAGCCGTGTGGCCCGGCCAACAAAAATAATAAAGTACAGGAGCAGTTACAAATTTCTTTACCCTCCAGGTAAGTCTCCTAATGTTAAATTAAGAACTTGCTATAGGGCTTCCCTGGTGGCGCAGTGGTTAAGAATCTGCCTGCCAATGCAGGGGACACGGGTTCGAGCCCTGGTCCGGGAACATCCCACATGCCGTGGAGCAACTAAGCCCATGCGCCACATTTACTGAACCTGCGCTCTAGAGCCTCCGAGCCACAACTACTGAGCCTGTGTGCCACAACTACTGAAGCCCGAGTGCCTAGAGCCCGTGCTTTGCAACAAGAGAAGCCACCACAATGAGAAGCCCGCGCACAGCAAAGACAAGTAGCCCCCGCTTGCCGCAACTAGAGAAAGCCCGCACGCAGCAACAAAGCCCCAACACAGCCATAAATAAATACATAGTTAAAAAAAGAACTTGATATAGAACAGGAGAAAATTAATAAAATGGTATAGTGAGTCAAATAACATTTGGTTCAAAGCAAGCTTCCTCCAACCCCCCTCCCCATTTTATTATGAAAAATTTCAAATACACAGCAAATTGAGAGAATTTTACAGTGAATATCATAGTGTCTAAGTTCTGTCATTAACACTTTATCGTATGACTTTATCACATATCTCTCTACCTCTTCCTCTATCCATCAGTCCATCTTTTGTTTTAAAAATGCATTTCAGAGTAAATAAAACAAGCTTTTCGAGTTTTTTTTTTCCCCCATTGATGATCATGGCTGTATATATTTCCTATGGGTATATTTCTTTCAGAGTCTGAAAGGAAACTTATGACACTCTTAACTTATGATATAATTGGGACCTGGGAATAATAAGAAAAGTAAGGTGTGGTCCAGTTATAATTTGGAGGGAAACACAAGTTTAAAAAAAAAAAAAAGTACACAGTGTTATTCTTAAAAGTATAGGAATCTGAAGTTTTTATTAATTTTTTTTTTAAGGTACTAGTTAAACAATTGGATAATATCTTGGTTGCTGTACATGATGTGCTTAATGAAAGGTAAGTAACTAAAAGACTAAAATATATTTTTAGAAACTATTAAAAAGTGTACAAGAAGATAAACCTCATTGGCTTCATTTATGAACATCTACTTAATGTTTCAGTGGGTTCTCTTGTTATCTTTATTTGTGTAAAAGTATTTAAACATTAATTACCACTGAATACAATTGGAATCCACTTGAAAGGGAGAGCCATTCTTTTTTTTTCTTTTTTTTTAATTTGTCAACATGACTGAATAATTGAGCATTGACTTGTAGAATGACAAACTCTTAATGCAAGTGTGAATGAATGCGATTAACTTTTGTAAACTAGAGCATTTGGAAACTGCTTAGAGAGTAGATGTGAAAGGGAACTTCCTTCTTTGGGCAACAGTGGATTCAGGCCATCTATTCTCTGAGGCTACTGGGGTTCTCCAAAGGTGTGCAGTCATCTCTTCATATGGTGATTCCCAAAGAATTGCAGTGTTGGAAAGCATCCAAAACTCATCTCAGCAGGTCACAAACCTTACTGCTTTTTGATTGTTTTATTTTATATAGTTTCTCATTAATATAATACTTAAATCAGTGTTGTCCTTCAAGTTTACTGTATTTAACTATTACCATTTCCTATTTTATAGTCCTTACATATTGAATATTACCAAGTATATAATTATATAGTGTGTTTTATCTGATCACTTGTTGCTGCCCTTTTCTGCGAATCAATTAATGTAGTATGAGATGGAATTTGAAGTCTGAATTTTAGTATTTCTAAGCCTTTCCTTACTGTTTGTAAATAATTGATTCTATAAAAGAAAATCTAAAGTCTTAACAAAGATACTTTTGGCATTGCAGGAGACAGAATAGAGAGAATATTTAAAGTGGATAAAATTTCAACCTTTTGTGTAGTTTGAATAAAAATTATAAAATCATTTAAGGCATTCTATTGTAAGATGTGTCATTCTTGTCATCTTTGAAAGCTTAAGCTTTTTGTGTATTTTGTTTTGTTTGCATTAAAATAAACACAGTAGCAAATTGCTTCAGGAGTTGAGACAGGAGGGAGCTTGCTGTCTTGGCCTTCTTTGCGCTTCTCTGAGCTATGAGGCTGAGAAGATCTTCAAATGGATTTTTAGCAAATTTAGCTCATCTGCAAAAGATGAAGTTAAACTCCTCTACTTATGTGCCACCTACAAAGCACTAGAGACTGTAGGAGAAAAGAAAGCCTTTTCATCCGTAATGCAGGTAAGAATGGAGGGTTGGGGGGAATGATGATGTGCTTGGGAAGAAAGTTGTCCTTAACACACATCCTTGAAGGGGAGCTTGAAGAAAGGAAACTTAGAATAGGAGTTATCTACTGATTGATATATGATGTAAATAAAACTCCTCTTTCTGAATTTGAGTAAATGATACACATTAAAGGTAGATTTAAAATAAGTTATTTTAAAAATTTTGTCTTTTTGCTTTTTAGAAGCTTTCTTTTGAATTTGTGTAGTACTAGAATCATTTACAGATTTGAAAATAGGAGCTCCATGAGGAAAGCCACGTAGAAGGGGGCTTCACATTTTTTGAGGGAGATAAAAACTAAACCCCACAACTTATTTTGGGCCTGAAGTTTTGATAATATGTCAAAAATTCTTACTCCTAGTGATATAAAATAAATAATTGTGTGTCTGAATTACTATTATTATTATTTTTTTGGCTGCGTTGGGTCTTCGTTGCTGCACGCGGGCTTTCTCTAGCTGCGGCGAGTGGGGGCTACTCTTCGTTACTGTGCGCGGGCTTCTCATTGAGGTGGCTTCTCTTGTTGCGGAGCACCAGCTCTAGGTGCACGGGCTTCAGTAGTTGTGGTGCGCGGGCTCTAGAGCGCAAGCTCAGTAGTTGTGGCGCGTGGGCTTAGTTGTTCTGCGGCACGTGGGATCTTCCCGGATCAGGGATCGAACCTGTGTTCCCTGCATTGGCAGGCAGATTCTTAACCACTGCACCACTAGGGAAGTCCCTGTATCTGAATTATTAAAAGATCATTCCCAATTTAATTTTGAGCAAAGTTATAAGTAATTCAATTTTTGTTGAGCTAATGTTTTTAAAAATTTAGGATGTGGTGTCTTTAGAATATTTGATATCTTTATTTATTTTGCTTTTTTTATTAAACAATTCATGATATGTTTTATTTTGGTTAATAATTTTTAAAAAACATGAGAAATCTATTCTGTCTTTAAAATTTTTATTTTTATTTGATTATAGAGGTTGTGAAAAAATTTTGGAAAAGATTCAGAAAATAATTTGTAACTACCCAGCATAACACCAAATTTGGCTTATTCTGCATACAGTTTTCATATTATGAACATTTCCCCAAGTATTTATTTTGAAAAATTTTAAATCCACAGGAAAACAGATGGACTGGTATATTAAACACCCATATATCTTTTACCTAGATCTGTCACTTATTAACATTTTGCTGCAGTTGTTTTGTTTCTACACACACACAGACACGGACACAGACACACACAGAGACACGATTTTTTGTTGAACTCTTTGAAAATAAATTCCACACATAATGATGGTTTATCCTGTGATACTTCAGCATGCCTCTCCTAAGATTAAGGCTAATCTCATATATAACAACATTATAATCATACCTAAGAAAATTAATTTTGTCACATAAGACAATCCATGTTCAAATTTTCCAGCTGCCACTAAGATGTCTATAACTTTTGTCTTACCCAGGATCCCATCAAGGTTCATATATTGATGAATCTTTAATCTCTTGAAGATGGTGGTGTGCCTTTTTAACCTCTTAAATAGAACAATTCTCTGCACCCTTTTTTGTCCCCCTTATTTTGTAGAATGTTCTCCGTTTTGGGCTTGTCTGATTATTCTTTCCTGCTTAGAGTCAGTTCAAATATTTTGGTCACGAATACTTCATGGGTTCATACTTAGTGTTGTATCACACTAGCAGGCATAAAGCTTCAGGTTCACATAACTCTTAGATGAAGAGTTTCATCACTTGGTTAAGGTGATGACCAACCAGATCTTTCCATTGTGAAGGCTTATTTTTCTCCCTTTGTAATTAGTGAGTAATGTGGGCATGATACTGTGAGACCTCCTGAATATCCTGTTTTTTTCATAGTATTTCACTTGATTTTAGCATTCATTCATATTCTGTGCATTGTATAGATTATAGCATTGGCTGTTGCAAAATAGTGGTTTTCTAATGCTAGCATTTCTTCTATACTTATAACATCATTCTTTTGTAGAGAAGAGCTTTCCTTTTGGGGAAAAAATTGGTTTTAACAAAAAAAAAATTTTAGCTGCAAAATATTCTATAGGTAGTATGCCATATATTTATTTTAAAAATATATATAGTGATAACATGAGCCTGTGTGTCAGTCTTGTGTTGGGGCCATGCTAACCTTGTTTAAATCATTCCTATTTGAAGCAAGTACTGATATCTTAAAGTATAAATTGTACAACATCTGCTCTATGTTTTGAATTGGAAAATAATTCTGGTACTTTAAAGACAAGTTTCCCAAGCACATCTTAGTTTTTGTACTTGAAATTTTAATCATACCCATGGTTTTGAAGAGAGCACTTAGGAACAATGTAAACATGTTACTTAGGAATAATGTTAACAGACGTTAATGAGGGGAGAACAGTGGATTGAAATGTTTTCAACTTTTTTGGGAACTAAAACTATAGAATTTATTTTCTTTGATATAGTCAGTTTTGGCTATAGTCACTAATTTGTTTGTTTTCTCCCTGTTTTATTAAATGTTCACGGTTTGTAACTTTTATTTTTTAGCTTGTAATGACCAGCCTGCAGTCCATTCTTGAAAATGTGGATACACCAGAATTACTTTGCAAATGTGTTAAGTGCATTCTTTTGGTAGCTCGATGTTACCCTCATATTTTCAGCACTAATTTTAGGGTGAGTTCCCCGCCCCCTCTTTTCAGATGATGGGGTAAGGGATTGGCTGCATGTATGAGGACCTGGGGAATTAGAAAACAAAGTTTCTGCTCCTTCGAGTATAATTGGTTTTAAGGTCCAGGATTGAATGATACAAAAATGTAGTTTTATAAAAAATACCATCTGTACTTGCTAACACTAATACCTTAAGATACTTAAAGAAAGAAATATTTCATCAGTGTCATAAAGAAAGTTCCATTATTCTCCTGCCCTGCCCCTCCCAACCCCCATTTAATGTATAATGTCAAGAAGGTAGGACGTAAGATGTTCTAGGTTCTCTTACTCTGAAATGGTCCGCAGGTTGGAATAGCAATAAGACCTTAAAATGATTAGTCCCCTTCTCTCTGTCTCCATCCAGGATACAGTTGACATATTAGTCGGATGGCATATAGATCATACTCAGAAACCTTCGCTTACACAGCAGGTGTCTGGTGAGTCGCTCAGCATATACCAGTCATTTAAATATTGTGGGAAGGAGTGTTCGTTTCTCAAAGACCAGCTGTTAACACTACTTTTTTGATAATGCAAGAAAAATAATTGCTTTAGAGGATATTTTGGTGAAGAGTACTTGTTAGCTAAATTTATCTTTTAAAAGGAAAAATGTGTACTTTCGTAGTAGGTAGGGAGAGTAAATACAGATTGTAGTGTTGCATCTGTGAGTAAGGGCTTTATCTCAAGTCATTTGCTGCGTGTGCTGGTAGGAGATACCACAGTGGCAGTACCCTGAAGGGTAGAAAGGAAGATCCTGGATATTCATGATTTATTGTTTTTCTAGTGATTAAACAAATAAACAAATGGATTAATTTGGAGGATTGTCATAAATGATAAAGAAAAAATATTTTTTTTCTGAGTTAAATGAATGACTAATATGACTCACTTGGACATTTCAGCTTGTTCCAGGTGCTGTAGTTTCTCATAGCTTATTTGGTGAAATAAACTTCTGAAATTAAGATATACAGGTGAGAGTAGTTCTCTCAGTTCCACTGGCAAGTGGTCCCATTTCCCCTGGGGAGATGAGTGTACACTTCTGGTGGCCAGGTGTGGCCCTGGAGAAGAAAGCCAAGGTGGCCGTAGATTGGCACATTTTAGTCTAAGTCCTGTGTGTAGTGACAGTATGGATACTGCTGAATCTACTTACTAAAAAAAAAAAAGACATGAGATTATATTTTAATTTCTGGAGAATTTTCATTCCTGTAGCATTAAAAGAGGTAGTGGTTAAAACAGTTTACAGGGAATTCCCTGGTGGTCCAGTGCGTAGGACTCTGCGCTTCCACTGCAGGGGCCCGGGTTCAGTTCCTGGTCGGGGAAATAATATCCCGCAAGCCGCGCAGCACGCAGCACGGCCAAAAACAAACAAAAAACAGTTTACAGTCCTAATTTTATGATATAGGGCATGTTTCAAGAGTGGCCAACTTGAAAACCAGATACCTTTTAAAAGAATTCTCTTAAATATTTTTTTAACTTGGACTTAAAATTTTTTTCTACTCTTCCAAAATTTCTTGTATGATTCCTAGGGTGGTTGCAGAGTTTGGAGCCATTCTGGGTAGCTGATCTTGCATTTTCTACCACTCTTCTTGGTCAGTTTCTAGAGGACATGGAGGCATATGCTGAGGTGAGTATATAAAAAATGAAGTTATTTCCTAAAATTTCAGGTAAGAAAAAAGCAAAAACAGAAATCTAAAGCAGTGCTAGATTTATTTGAAAACAATTCAGATCACCTGACATTTAAGCAAAAATTATGAGACCATTGCAATATTTTAATTATTTTTAGATGTTTTTAAGTTGCCAGCAGAATTACCAGAAAGATAGAAAAATTGCAGGCCTAATTTCCCAAAGCTTGAAATAATCTTGGTGGCTGGTAGTTTCCTGAAGACATTTTCTTCAGTTGTTTCTTATTTTTTGTTAAGAAAAAGGTGAATTGATAATGTATAAAAGCCCCTAAAGGCTTTTCTCTTACTTGTATTGGCAATCTTGGATCATGCTTTGGAAGACAAGGCTTGGCTTCAGCCACCTTTGAGTATGGTACCTTTAATACTGCTGTTGAAGTGTCTATTACTGGTTCTTGGATTTCCTGGCCACTGTCCTGACTTAAACCTGCCGTCTTAGTGTTTCTTCCCTACTCAGTTGGTAATTACCAAGATTCTTGTTTGGTGGTCAAGGCTTCCATAAAGATTTAGCTTCATCTTTTCTTTATACTTTTTCTACTTCAAGCAAACAGTTACTTCACTACTTTTAACTGTACCAATCTATCTGCTCCCTTTCAGAGAAAAGTGAGGGAATATTTTGCTTCCACGTGTTTCTTTACCCCTACGCCTAGGATGTCTTGGTTCCTAGCACACCTTTAAAGCTGATCTGCTTCTGATAAGCCACCCATTCTAGTTTGTAGAGACTTCCCTTTGCTATCCCTAAGATTTAATTCTCTTTGATTATTTTGGTGCTTAATTATGTGTAGGTATATGTTGGTTCTAGTACCCCATTTTTTGCTAATCTTTTCCTTTGAGTATGTCTAATTTCCTCAGCTAGCTTATGAATCTGTAGGCTAGGTCTTCTAAGGTCTTATAATTTTTTAAACCAACCTCCTCTAAACTCCCCCAACCCCCCTTGTTCTTCATGTGAATAATATTGGCTTAGTATACTGTTGACTTGAGTGGCTCAAAGAATCTATTGAGGTTAATATTTGCTTATTTAAATAATTAGAGAAGCAAAATCTACTTTTATATTTAGATTCATGTTTCCTTTTCTCATAAGCCAAAATTCCTCTTTATTTGTAAAAATGTATTATAAAGTTAATTGATTTAAAAATTGGGAGTTGTTTTTTGTTTTTTAAACAATGTCTTACTTAAATAAGAATGCTGTTGAATTCACATCTAGGACCTCAGCCATGTGGCCTCTGGGGAGTCAGTGGATGACGATGTTCCACCTCCATCCGTGTCCTTACCAAAGTTGGCAGCGCTTCTCCGGGTATTCAGTACTGTGGTGAGGAGCATTGGGGAACGTTTCAGCCCAATTCGGGGTCCTCCAATTACTGAGGCATATGTAACAGATGTAAGTTTTAGTAGTCTTTAGTATCATTCAACAGAAATTGCCTTTTCTTTTAAATGCTTCTGTTTACCTAGTGAGCTATGTTATTAATCCCTCATTTGTTTAGCATGTGTGTAGATGTCTGGCCACTTTCTTAAATAGCCAGAAAAGTAGGGAATTCTATATTGCACTCGCCTCACCCCCCAACCTGATGAAAAAAAGTCCACTCTGAATTTTTAAATGCCTATGAACTTTTCTTTTAGGAAATTCTCTGTAGGTTCATTTATTCTTGTTTTTAATATGAATTTTAAAATCTTATTCTTTAGTTTTTTAATAATACTGAGTTTTGCTTTAAAATTATTGTGTCTCCTTTTAGTTTTTCAACATACTAAGAGTAACTCTTAACAGAGAAGGCCTCGAAAAGTAATTTTCTCTAAGCGTGACAGGATGAAACAACTTGATAGCCTGACATCAAAGGATATAAAGATATAAGAACTTAAACTATGTAATAGCCTGAGACCAATTGCAAGAGGTAGCTAGATTACCACATTTCAGCAGCCCCAGACATCAGCTGCACTGTATTACAGTCCAGTGAGTGGTTCAGTGTAATGGATGTGAGAAATGAACCCCCATCATTATATTCTGCTTGAATAAGAAGGGAGAAGAAACATGTGTGATAAAGTCATAAAAGATTTAACCTAAATGATTAAAATTTTACTGCTAGTATAAAATTCTAGCTTTTATGAGCATTTACTTTTGTTGAACACTTTGCTAGATAAAATAGGACATTAATTATATATGTAATTCTTGGTAAGTTAATTGTGTATTTGAGCAGAAATGTCCTGAAGATAATTAAAACCAGCATGTTAATATTTTAAAACTGATCCAAGTGGTTTAATATCTTTATTTTTACTGTCTAAAAGATGGGTGGTTGATGACTTTGTCAGTGTTGAAATAAAAGCAGTTAACTCAGATATAAAACAAAAGGACAGGAATGTATCATTTTCCAGGACAGTTCTATATTAAATGTACTCTTTTATGAAGGTCTTTTAGGTCTTTGCCAAAAATGGTCTTTTAGGCCTTTTAAATCTATATGCAGGCTTACAAAAAAACCCTATACGTAGTGGTTGTTGAATATTACAGAAAAATTTGAGAAATATTTTTCTGTATCAATCTTTTCTGTATCTGTTTTTCTGTACTTGTTTTTTCCTAAGTTATTTTTATTAGAAATGTAGTACATTGACTACTATAGTTTACTGGGGTTTTTTGGGGCTGGAAATGATAAGATTTTCATAATCCTCAAATAGGTATTATATGTTATGAATGAGAATATTTATATTTATCTTTACATAGAGACCATCAGTACATGAACTTTCATAAGCTAAAGCTATCTTGGATATTTAGTTTTAAAAGATTGATTAAAAGTCCAAGTGCTAGATTATGGAAAGTTATTCTCACGGCAGGTTATTCCCATGTTGTTAATACTGTTACTGTTCTAAGTTCTGGTGTATTTCATGATTATTATGAAGATTCTGAACTTCAACCATTTAGTGACTTCGGTGGGGAGATAGGAATTGGGTATAAGGGAAACAGAGTATGTCAAATTCCATTCCTGTCACAATAGTACTTTAGAATACTTAGGCAATATCCTTTTTGTGTATTGTACCAGAGATACCCTTATTTTTCAGCCACTGAGAACTAGAATATTAAGAGACTACTGATAAGGCAGGCAGTTAATTTTCAATTGAAACTGCATTAAATAGAAAATATTTCTTGTTCTGTGGAAGAATATGAGTTTTTTTTAAAGCTGCTTGTTTTCCCCATTGCAGGTTCTGTACAGAGTAATGAGATGTGTGACGGCTGCAAACCAAGTGTTTTTTTCTGAGGCTGTGTTGACAGCTGCTAATGAGTGTGTTGGTGTTTTGCTCGGCAGCTTGGACCCTAGCATGACTGTACATTGTGACATGGTTATTGCATATGGACTAGATCAACTGGAGAATTGCCAGACTTGTGGTACAGATTATATCATCTCAGTCTTGAATTTACTCACATTGGTATGTGAATTCTTTTTTTTTAATATGTTTATTCAGGCCCTTAAATTTAAATTGATGGGGAAGAAATGAAGCCCTTGTTTGTTTGTGGTTTTTTGCATTAATTAGTCTTATCTATATAATCTAGTTTGTTTTTGCTCTAGTATCTGTGTACTTTTAGTATTTGAGAGCTCATCTCAGTGTAGTTTTACTTTTTTTTTTTGGATGAAATACCATCCTTCACACGAGACTATCTAGCACTCCTGATAAATACTATGTAGAGAAGGTACTTGATAGCTATTTTGAAAGACCCTGTTATGTTTTGTTTCTGAAACATGAAAACTTCTTTGATAGTTTTTATTCTTCTCTTAATCATAAATATCCCCCCTCTCTCCACCTTTTATTATGGACCTTTTGAAGTATATTAAAAAAAAGTAAAGTAGTATAATGAATCTCTGCATACTTAATACTCAGTTTCTATAATTAGAAGCACATGGCCCATCTGGTTTCACCTAAGCCTCCTACTCTCTGCCTCCTCCTTGCCATCCCTGCATCCGCAACTGGATTATTTCAAAGCAAATTCTAGATGACATTCTGCTAAACATTTCTGCCATAGTTACACTTCCCTTTGCCAATGTGAAAAAAACCCCATGTTTAAGTGTAAATACATGTATCCTATTTCGGTATCTAAACATTTTAATGTCAATGTTAAGGCCTAAACATATAGCTTAGATATATTACTTTTTTCTTTAATAGATTATTTTCAGAGCAGTTTTTAGGTTTACAGAAAAATTAAGCAGAATGTACAGAGTTCCCATATAACCTCTTCCCCCAATAGTTTCCTCTATTACTATTATTAATATCTTGTTTTAGTGTGGTACTTTTATTACGACTGATGAGCCAAATTGACACATCATTATTAATTAAAGTCCATAGCTTACTTTAGGGTTCACTCTCCGTATTGTACATTCTATGGGTTTTGACAAATGTATAATGCCATGTATTCACCATTACAGTATCATGCAGAAGGGTTTCAGTGCCCTAAAAATCCCTTGTATTCCATCTATTCTCTCCCCTCTTCTGGCTGGCAACCACTGATCTTTTTACTGTCTCTATAGTTTTTTTTTTTTTTTTTTTTAAATTTAGTTTTATTTATTTTTGGCTGCACTGGGTCTTCGTTGTTGTGCGCGGGCTTCTCATTGTGGTGGCTTGTCCTGTTGTGGAGCATGGGCTCTAGGCACGCGGGCTTCAGTAGTTGTGGCACGTGGGCTCAATAGTTGTGACTCGCGGGCTCTAGAGTGCAGGCTCAGTAGTTGTGATGCACGGGCTTAGTTGCTCTGCGGCATGTGGGATCTTCCCGGACCAGGGCTCGAACCCATGTCCCCTGCATTGGTAGGTGGATTCTTAACCACTGCGCCACCAGGGAAGCCCCTATAGTTTTGCCTTTTCCAGAGTGTCATATAGTTAGAATCATACAGTACGCAGCCTTTTCATGTTGTTTTTTTTTTCCCCTTAGAAATATGCATTTAAGATTCCTCCATGTTCTTTTGTGAACTGATAGCTCATTTCTTATTTTATTCTTTTAGATTGTTGAACAGATAAATACAAAACTGCCATCATCATTTGTAGAAAAACTATTTATACCATCATCTAAACTACTATTTTTGCGTTACCATAAAGAAAAAGAGGTAAGTGATTAATTGATCAGACTTTTGATAAACTTAGATGATTGAAGAGTTTGACTCATGTTCCTTAGTAAGCTACATAAATGAAATCAGAATGATAAATATTTGATTTAGAATATAGAAATTATAATGATTCACTTAACTTAATATTTGATTTTCATACTGTATACCTTGATGAGTGATATGCAGATAGTTTTTTCAGATTTTATTAAATTTGTTTTATCAAAATGTCGTGTATATGTTGTAAATAAAACTTCGTTAGCTTCTTAACCGATTCCCAGTCAAAGCCACTACAGACTTTCTAAGTAGATGTAGGAAAACCTATCTTAATAAAATGCTGTTTGTATGTGTTTTGATACTGGCTTGAATAAAAAAAAGGACTTTTTTTTTTATACATCTTTATTGAAGTATAATTGCTTTACAATGGTGTGTTAGTTTCTGCTTCATAACAAAGTGAATCAGTTATACATATACATATGTTCCCATATCTCTTCCCTCTTGCATCTCCCTCCCTCCCACCCTCCGCATCCCACCCCTCTAGGTGGTCACAAAGCACCGAGCTGATCTCCCTGTGCTATGCGGCTGCTTCCCACTAGCTATCTATTTTACATTTGGTAGTGTATATAAGTCCATGACACTCTCTCACCCTGTCACATCTCACTCCTCCCCCTCCCCATATCCTCAAGTCCATTCTCTAGTAGGTCTGTGTCTTTATTCCCGTCTTGCCACTAGGTTCTTCATGGCCTTTTTTTTCCCTTAGATTCCATATATATGTGTTAGCATACTGTATTTGTTTTTCTCTTTCTGACTTACTTCACTCTGTATGACAGACTCTAACTCCATCCACCTCATTACAAATACCTCCATTTCATTTCTTTTTATGGCTGAGTAATATTCCATTGTATATATGTGCCACATCTTCTTTATCCATTCATCCGATGATGGACACTTAGGTTGGTTGCTTCCATGTCCTGGCTATTGTAAATAGAGCTGCAATGAACATTTTGGTACATGACTCTTTTTGAATTATGGTTTTCTCAGGGTATATGCCCAGTAGTGGGATTGCTGGGTCGTATGGTAGTTCTATTTGTAGTTTTTTAAGGAACCTCCATACTGTTCTCCATAGTGGCTGTATCAATTTACATTCCCACCAACAGTGCAAGAGTGTTCCCTTTCCTCCACACCCTCTCCAGCATTTATTGTTCCTAGATTTTAAAAAAAGGACTTTTAAGAAATTTCACATTGTCATTTTTAATTTAGAGGACCCTTTTTTTTAATAAAGCTATATAGATTTTAAAATGCTTACTGATACTATGTAGGTTTTCTAAATTGCTTTTTTAAAAATTAAGGTCTTTGATGTTTTGGACAGTGAATTTATCAGTCTTAAACTGATTTGCATCATCACCATTATGCAGATAGTAATATACTTTCCATTTAATTATCACTTTCCTGAATTCTTTTTTTAAGGTTGTTGCTGTAGCCCATGCTGTTTATCAAGCAGTGCTTGGCCTGAAGAATATTCCTGTTCTGGAGACTGCCTATAAATTAATTTTGGGAGAAATGACTTGTGCCCTAAACAACCTGTTACGTAGTCTACAACTTCCTGATGCCTGTTCCGAAATAAAACATGAGGCTTTTAAGAATCATGTATTCAATGTAGACAATGCAAAATTTGTAGTTATATTTGACCTCAGTGCTCTGACTACAATTGGAAATGCTAAAAACTCACTGATTGGGGTGAGTATTTACTTGTAATGACTTTGTTTTATCCCATTTCAGCCTCTTCTTATTGCATGTTTACATATTTCATTTACTTATCAAGGCAGTGTGTCTACAGAATCACATAGATCAAACGGCCATATTTTTTTTTTTTTTTTTTTTTTTTTTTTTAATGAGGATCTTGAATCAGATGCGTATGTTTGATTGATTGATTGATTTTGGCTGTGTTAGGTCTTCGTTTCTGTGCGAGGGCTTTCTCCAGTTGTGGCAAGCGGGGGCCACTCTTCATCGCGATGCGCGGGCCTCTCACCGTCGCGGCCTCTCTCGTTGCGGAGCACAGGCTCCAGACGCGCAGGCTCAGCAGTTGTGGCTCACGGGCCCAGCCGCTCTGCGGCATGTGGGATCTTCCCAGGCCAGGGCTCGAACCCGTGTCCCCTGCATTAGCAGGCAGATTCTCAACCACTGCGCCACCTGGGAAGCCCAAACGGCCATATTTTGGACATGCCTGGATAATTAAAATTGACAGGAATATTTTCTTGCCATTATGTTTAGCTCTTGCTTGCCTTGATAAGTTTTTTATATTTGTTTTATTTTTTACAAAATGTATTTTAATGCTTTCTCCTATTTACTCTAGCATGCTTTTAGAAAAAATTTGTCAACATTTTCCACAGGGCAAGTTTGTATAGTTCTTTTAATATGCAACCCCTTCTTCCCCTGGTACTCTTTTCCTTCTTCCCACTAGAGTTAGTGCTTCCATATGGTCCTTATTTTTTGACTACCTACTTTTGTCTAGGAACATTCATATATTCTTTTGGAAAAAGAATAAAGATTTTATTCCTGTAAGAAATTTGAAGTGACCATGCTTTTCATTTATAATTATTGCTGTGGTTAGTATATTTCTCCCTCCTATTGGACCTTGCAGGATTGAAAAACATTATTTATAATGAAAAGTAATGGGATATAATTAAGGGGATAATGTAGTCTAAGAGAGAAGGGAGGGAAGAGTCAAGATTTGATGTTTATATTTGCATGCTTTCCATATTGTTAGATCAGATTGCCCTGTGTCCCTCCATAGCTGTTCTTTCCCTCACTGCTAGGCTACGGTAGATTCTTCCTTTCTTTGCATTCTAAAATTTGGTTGTTGAGAAATTCGCATTGTGCTCAGATTTGAGGTTTACATCCTGCACTCTGGAAACGAGAGGGAGTGGGGACAGGGCAGTCAGGTGGAAAGGAGTATCTTAGCAATGGAAAGAAAGGGAAGGATGGAAAAGGCTTAGAGTGGCAGGGTGTGCCTTTTTTCTCACTGGACAGGGCAACTTGCCATTTGAAGTACATGGAAAACTGAGGAAATATGATCTACTACACTGAAGGGTGCAAGGGCTTTGTTTAGACCAAGGATCAGCAAATTACAGTCCATGGACCAAATCTAGCCTACTACGTGTTTTTTTTTTTTTTCTTTCTTTTTTAAAAAAAATATTGAGATATAATTCACGTACATTATACTCATTTAAAGTATGCAATTCAATGATTTTTAGTATACTCACAGAATTGTGCAACCATCACCAAACATCACCTCTTTTTGTAAAGAATTTTTATTGGAACATAGCCACTTTCATTCCTGTTTTTTTGTCTGTAACTTTTCTCTCTGCAGTGGCAGAGTTGAGGGGTTGGACGTTGTACCAGAGGTGTCATGTGGCCTGCAAAGGCTGAGATATTTAACTCTCATCTTCACAAGAAATATTTGCTGATCCCAGGTTTAGTGTACTAGCTTGTTTCCAAATTTAAATCTGTCAATTTTAATTTTTAAAAATGTGTAGACATATTTTGAAGGATAAACTTTTTGTATGCTCATGTATGTCTTGGAGGAGCCATACATTCACTTTCTTTTGTACGTCATCAGATGTGGGCGCTGTCTCCAACTGTCTTTGCACTCCTTAGTAAGAATCTGATGATTGTGCATGGCGACCTGGCTGTTCACTTCCCTGCCATTCAGTACACAGTGCTCTACACATTGTATTCTCATTGTACCAGGTAATGTATTTACATATACTTCTTAAGAAAACAAAATTTTTTTTTAAAAAGGGAAGATGGGCCCTTTAGAGTATACATTTATTTTATAAATTTATTTATTTATTTTCAGCTGTGTTGTGTCTTCGTTGCTGTGTGCGGGCTTTCTCTAGTGGCGAGCGGGGGCTACTCTTTGTTGTGAGTGGGCTTCTCATTGCGGTGGCTTCTCTTGTTGCGGAGCACGGGCTTCAGAAGTTGTGGCACTCGGGCTCAGTAGTTGTGGCTCGCGGGCTCTAGAGTGCAGGCTCAGTAGTTGTGGCGCAAGGGCTTAGTTGCTCTTTGGCATGTGGGATCTTCCCCAACCAGGGATAGAACCCGTGTCCCCTGCATTGGCAGGCGGATTCTGAACCACTGCGCCACCAAGGAAGTCCCTAGAGTACATTTTTAAAAATATGTATTGACTTAACTTTGGAATTGCCTTTTTTTTTTTTTAAATGAGAGATGAAAAGATGATCCAAATTTTGTCTTCCAGGCATGACCACTTTATATCTAGTAGTCTTAGTTCCTCGTCCCCATCCTTGTTTGATGGAGCAGTGATTAGTACTGTAACTACAGCTACAAAAAAACATTTCTCAATTATATTAAATCTCCTGGGAATATTGCTTAAGAAAGATAATCTTAACCAGGACACAAGGTAACTAATACTTATAATATTGTTTCTAACTTCTGTTAATTTGGCTTCCTAAATTGAGAAAAAGAAATGAAGACTGTCATTTGAATGGGTAGAGCAACTTCTTCATTATTGAAACACTTTAAATTTTTGTTTTATTATTTAATCTAGAATTTCTTGTTCTTTCCTGAAAGAATTACATGAAACCTCCCCCTCCTGCAATATTTTATAGATGAATGTATTTATAGAGATTTTAAAATATTTTTTGCTACAATTTATGCTAGTTTGGGGAGATTTTCTTAAAAGACAGTTTTGCCAAAGGAATTTCTATAGTTTTAATATTTGTTTCTTATCGCTTGAGGTATTTAAAAGACCAAAAGAAAACTAATGTAAAAAGAATAGGTTTTTCAAGTTGTTTTTCTATTTTTTTTAAATGTGAAATAAACTGTATATTTTGTGTTTCAGGAAACTATTAATGACCTGGGCTTTGGAAGTGGCTGTTTTAATGAGGAAGTCTGAAACATACACACCTTTATTCTCTCTTCCATCTTTCCATAAATTTTGCAAAGGCCTTTTAGCCAACAGTAAGAATCTGACATTATTTAATTTTGTTAATCAGTGCTTAAAAGAGATCTTTGTTAATGGCAGAAAGATAGTCACTTGAGTGCTTTTCATGACTGGAAATGTATCATCCCCATTTTAATGACAAATGCATAATCTGTATTAATTTTTTTGCCATTCTTAATATGTGAAAAACAAGTTGTTTTTAAGTGATTGTCACATTTTTAAGCTTATGTAATTGTTTATACATTCCATGTACTTTTAAAGTTTCCTTCAGAGAAAGATTGGGGTGAAGACTAGTCACCCTGAGTGGGTTTTGTTGAGAGTATCATTTTCCCAAATGTTACTGCCAGTGATGGTTCCAGGCAGGAGCAGCCCCTCATCCATAGTAGGCACTCATTGTTTATTGAAATGAATGGGTTCAGAAAATTATGACATAGTGGCATATAATTTCTTCTGGCAAGCTGAAAGTGTCTTTAAATTTTTAATAGCTCTTGTCGAAGATGTGAATATCTGTCTACAAGCATGCAGCAGTCTACATGCTTTGTCCTCTTCCTTACCAGACGATCTTTTACAGAGGTATGGATTAAAGATCCATTATTTTGACCCTGGCCCTTTTGATCCTTGGAAATATTCCACACTTGTATTATCTATTTCATTTTTTTGTAGGTGTGTTGATGTTTGCCGTGTTCAGCTAGTCCATAGTGGAACTCGTATTCGACAAGCATTTGGAAAGCTCTTGAAGTCAATTCCTTTAGATGTTGTCTTGAGGTATGTTGGTGCAAAGACATCCCACAATGTTTAGTTCAGGAAAAGACAAATTGCCTATTAGTGAATTAATATCACATCTTGTATGGCCCTTCTCAGTGACTGAAGAGATGATAATTGCTACAGAATAATACTTATAATGCCAAAATATGTTTCTCAGTAGTTATTATTCATAAAACTAAATTGTATTCTTTTATAGTTTTAAATTAGGTCAATTTTGGTGCTTTAAGAACCTTAAATTTCAAAGTTGTAACATTTCTGTATGTATTTTTTTTGAGTCTTAATTTTATCAGTTTTTACTTTCAAATTTAGTTAGCAGGGAAATGATTCATTTACAGTATGAACTAACTTTTTAACTAAAACATTTTGCGTAACAATGACTTTATTTTCTGTCTACAGCAATAACAACCACACAGAAATTCAAGAAATTTCTTTAGCATTAAGAAGTCACATGAGTAAGGCGCCAAGTAACACATTCCACCCACAAGATTTCTCCGATGTTATTAGTTTTATTTTGTATGGGAACTGTCATAGAACAGGGTAAGATTATTTCTTTGACTCTTTCATCTGGGAAAAGTAATTTAAATATACATGAATATCTTAACCCTGTGCCCAGTTTTGAGGAGAAAATATGTCAGGGGTGGCAGAGTAGAAAGTAATATTCTTCTCAAATGGGTTGTCTTAAGTTTTCAGTAGTAGGAGGAATTGCTTTGAAGATGGCATCTGAAGAAATAAAAATGGGCTTTGCAACTGGCAGTGATGGTGAAATGTAGTTGACAATTAACTGATCTGACCTAGTCATCAGTGCTTTGGGGAGGGGCCTGGGGGCGTAGGCATTCTGGAGATTTTTAGTTGCAATTAATGTTTTATCCTGATAGCCAAATTGTCATGAGCCTTTGACCCTAATAATCTGTCCATACCATACCCCATCCTATTTCAACTGTAAAAGACCTCTTTAAAATGAGAGGTGGGGACATAATGCTTCCCAATTTTACGTTTGCCTTTTTCAAGTAGGGAAGATTGTAGTCCCCTACTCCCATTTCCCTTGCAGTTTGTTTTTTGTTTTTGTCTTTTTTTTAAATGAAGTTGTCATTGTCTGTTAAATATGAAACTACTTTTCCCAGGAAGGACAATTGGTTAGAAAGATTGTTCTATAGCTGCCAGAGACTGGATAAACGTGACCAATCAACAATTCCCCGCAATCTCCTAAAGACAGATGCTGTCCTCTGGCAGTGGGCTATTTGGGAAGCAGCACAGTTCACTGTCCTGTCTAAGTTGAGAACCCCACTGGGCAGAGCTCAGGATACCTTCCAGACAATTGAAGGTAATTGACTGCATTGTTTCAAACTTTGTGATGTAAATACTTTCAAGCTTACATTAAGAAATAATGGATTTCTTATCTTGTTAAAGCAAAAATTTGAGAGTATACGATTTTTTTCTTTAGTACTTTTATCAGTTAATCTTTTAGATATGTTTGTTAGAATAAGCTTTTACTAAATAATCATGTTGTATGTGTTTTTGTTCACAAATTTAGGGGATTTGTGTGGAGAAGATGTTTTTTTCCTCTAAAAATGAAAAGATCTTGTTGGGACTTTTGTTTTTAAATGATGGATATACAGAGGATAGTTGATAAATGTGTATTTGTGAAATTATCTCTAAGAACTTCTAGAATCTCTGAAGATTCCTTTTAAATTTGGAATGCTGTTTTTGGTTTCAGGTATCATTAGAAGTCTTGCAGCTCACACATTAAACCCCGATCAAGATGTTAGTCAGTGGACAACTGCAGACAATGATGAAGGCCACAGTAGCAACCAGCTTAGACTTGTGCTTCTTCTGCAGTATCTGGAAAACCTGGAGAAGTTAATGTATAATGCATATGAGGGATGCGCCAATGCATTAACATCACCTCCCAAGGTTGGTTTCAGTGGGCTGGATGTTGCTTGGTCAGTTTCGTGGTCAAACCTGGCAGTGTGTGCGTGCAGAGCTGAAATCAGTAGACTTGTGTATATGCTTTATGTGTATTTGAGACATCTCTGCCTGTAATTTGAACCAGTCCTGAGCTCTTCTTTCTCATCTAAAGGTCATTAGGACTTTTTTCTATACCAATCGCCAAACTTGTCAAGACTGGCTGACTCGGATCCGACTCTCCATCATGAGGGTTGGATTGTTGGCAGGACAGCCTGCTGTGACAGTGAGACATGGCTTCGACTTGCTTACAGAAATGAAGACAAATTCATCTCAGGTAAAGTGGTGTGTGTGTGGAGTTAATTAAATCTGTTAATTAGAAAAATTTGGGCTTAATTCCTTTGCTATGATCTAATCTATGGATAAAAGAAGTTAAAGGTTCTATTCATTTTTTTTTAATGAACTTTAAAAAAAATAAATTTATTCATTTATTTAATTTTTGGCTGCATTGGGTCTTCGCTGCTGCGTGCAGGTCCTCTCTAGTTGCTGAGAGCTGGGACCACTCTTCGCTGTGGTGGCCTCTCCTGTTGCGGAGCATGGGCTCTAGGCACGTGGGCTTCAGTAGTTGTGGCTCGTGGGCTCCAGAGCACAGGCTCAGCAGCTGTGGCACATGGGCTTAGCTGCTCTGCAGCATGGGGGATCCTCCCGGACCAGGGCTCGAACCTGTGTCCCCTGCATTGGCAGGCGGATTCCCAACCACTGCACCACCAGGGAAGCCCGATTCTATTCATTTTTAAAGCTTTTGATCCAGTATTTTTATACAAGCAGTAACTTCCAGGGTCACCTATTCATATTTTTTACTTAGAATGAAAATATTCATTACTTATGCTTACGGGTTAGAACTTTAAAGGTAATTCTAAGAAATTTGTGTATAGAAGAAAGAATTTTTATAATAATTTATAATGATTATATAATGTATAGGAAAGTGTAATAATTTTATAATAGATGTAAAAGTATAATACTAATAATGTTATAATGTAGGGAAATGTGCTGGCTTTCAAGTAGGGTCACTAAATAAGTGGAATCCAAAAATTGCACATGTTTACTAGTTAAGGTAATGTCAGTAGGCAATCAATATTCAAAGACAAAATTAAGCATTCTTTAATTCATGGTTATTTAATTTTTGTTTTATATTTACTTCACGTGTTACTCCCAAAGACGCCACAGTTTAAATGTTTAAGTAAGTTTGTTTTGTAAAGACTAACACGCATGTGCTATTAAGGTCCATCACCACCACCCTCCTTTGTATCTACATTATGTGTAACATTTTAGGTAATTCCAATAATGCAGTTTCATTGTTGTAAAAATAATTGTTAAATAAATTTGACTTCAGGCTTTAGAATGTGATCGGTAGTTGTAAATTTAGTAGAGATTTGAATTTTGAAGGTATTGAGGTCTGTGATTGATTTTTCTGAATGCCACTCTCAGGGGAATGAATTGGAAGTAACTATCATGATGGTGGTAGAAGCACTCTGTGAACTTCATTGCCCTGAAGCTATACAGGGAATTGCTGCCTGGTCATCTTCAGTCGTTGGAAAAAATCTTCTCTGGATTAATTCAGTGGCCCAACAGGCTGAAGGGAGGTAAGTTGGAAGGAAGGAAATGGGTGATAGGGTTTCTCTATTTAAATTTTTTTGTATTACTGACTAACATTGTAATTAAATGTTGATTACACTTAATGTTGATTCTTAATTGATAACCTTTCATGTCAGAGTCTGATACAAATTGCCCTTTATGGCCAGAGTTCTTGCTCATTAGCTCTGTGCACTAAATGTTCAAACTCATTGCTGTAGGTAAACTCATTCAGTGCCTCTGTGTATGCTTATGTAAGTTTGACCAAATCTGGAAAATGTAGGGAAAATAAAAGAATGGCTCATAATTCCATCCCTTAGTGGTAACTGTTAGTTTTGGTGTACATATATGCCTTCTTTCTAGTTCTTTTTTCTCTTGTATGTAGTTTTTTATCCTCTTCACAGAAATAGCAGTATTTCTGCTGGTCTCATGATTTTGCTTTTCCTACTCAGCAATATTTAAAAAAATATTTTGCCGTGTTAAATATTCTACGATGTGATTTTTAACAACACATTTTTTTCTTCTTTTTTTTGGGAATGCACCATAATTTAACGTTCCTTATTGTTGGACAGCAAGGTTATTTATGATGTTTTTACTAATCTTAATGCACCATGGCACTTAATTCTTTGCTCATGTTTGTGATTGTTTTCTTTGAATGCATTCCTACAAGTTGATTTACTAGAAGAAAGGCTATAGACCATAAGGCTTATGATACAGACTATTGCTAATTTACCCTACATAAAAGATGGTTCCAATTTGTATCTCTAACAATAGAGTAACACCTCTTCCCTGCACGTTTGTGAATACAGAGGGCTGCTGAGAAACAAGAACCCTGCCACCATATTAGTGAAAATGTTTAATTTACATTTCTTTATTAATAATAGAACTTTCCCCATATGTTATTGACCATTTGTGATTTTTAAAAACATAGATTATGTCTTTGTGGCCGCTCGGTTTTTTCGTTATTGATCTGTGAGATTTTATCATACACCAAGGTTATTGATGCTATCTAACTTCTTGATTGGTAATTTGTTTTTAATGTTCATGTTTTTAAAAAAATAAATTTATTTATTTATTTATTTTTATTTTTGGCTGTGTTGGGTCTTCGTTGCTGTGTGGGGGCTTTTTCTAGTTGCGGTGAGCGGGGGTTACTCTTCGCTGCAGTGCGCGGGCTTCTCATTGCAGTGGCTTCTCTTGTTGCGGGGCACAGGCTCTAGGTGTGCGGGCTTCAGTAGTTGTGGCACGCAGGCTCAGTAGTTGTGGCTCACAGGCTCTAGAGCACGGGCTTAGTTGCTCCGCGGCATGTGGGATCTTCCCCGACCAGGGCTCCAACCTGTGTCCCTTGCATTGGCAGGCAGATTCTTAACCACTGTGCCACCAGGGAAGTCCCTTTTTTTTTTTGGATGCCCAGAAGTTTCAAATTATGATGTCATTAGATCTGTTAACTTTATTTTTTTTCTTGTGTTTATTTTTCTATTTAGTCTTTGCACACATTGAGATTAAATACTGATATATTCTGTTAGTTATTTTATACTGTCTCTTAAACATTTAACGATTTTTGAACTTATTTTCATTTTTTGTGAGGAAGAGATCTAATTTTGTGCCTGCTCAGCCCCACACAGAATAATCAACTCATTGTCTCAGCTCAATTGATTAACTCATTCTTTCCAGTTTTTTTAGAAATGAAATATGTGGATAATTAAAAAATAAGACTGTTTGAACTTGTGTTGAAGGTTTGAAAAGGCCTCTGTGGAGTACCAGGAGCACCTGTGTGCCATGACAGGTGTTGATTGCTGCATCTCCAGCTTCGACAAATCTGTTCTCACGTTGGCTAATGCTGGGCGTAACAGTGCCAGCCCCAAACATTCTTTGAATGGTGAGCATTCAGGGTTTAAATAAAAAGTTGTAGTCAAATAGTTTGTGCTCATGATCTTACTGTATATTTTTAGATTTCTCTGCTCTTTGAAATATTTATAACCGCTTTGGGTCTCTCTCTCTCTCTATTTTATGAAATACTTTCACTCAGGTGAATCCAGAAAAACTGTGCTGTCCAAACCAACTGACTCTTCTCCTGAGGTTATAAATTATTTGGGAAATAAAGCGTGTGAGTGCTACATTTCAATTGCTGATTGGGCTGCTGTACAGGAATGGCAGAATGCTATCCATGACTTGAAAAAGAGTACCAGCAGTACTTCTCTCAACCTAAAAGCTGATTTCAACTACATAAAGTAAGGATTTCTTACCCCATTAAACAAATTTTCAGTAACTTTAAAGTCTTCTTTTATGGCAGAAAAATATTAAAATTGTCCATATTTACTATGGCAAGATGGTTATAGTTCTAATAATACTGCCATTCTAAAAATGACTACAATGAAAAACCAACATTAGAGGTGAGGAGGGTATTCATGCAATGGGAAGACAGATTTCTATGTTGAAACAGTCATTTGGTATTGATTCTCAGAGCCTGTTTTAAAATCATAATGAAGATAAAGAGAAATTTGTCACTGCTTTAGAAAGGATAATGTTTGATGGCTTTGTTTCTAAATTAGGTGTGAATATATCAAAAACATTTATTATAAAGAGGCCAGAGTTTTTGACATTTGTAAATTAAACTCCATTTTTTGTTTTTTGTTTTTCCCTTATTCCTCTGTGCATTTATTAATCTCTTAATTCGAAATTTGAGTACAGGCTGTGTCCCAGACACTTGGCTGGGATGATAAGGGTCATTAGCTGTCCTCACCATCAAGGAGCTCAGCTTGTAGTGAGTAAATGAATTAGTGGGTAGTTTCTGCACTGAGCACGTACTGAGTGCCAGCCACTGGGGTGTAGCACTGTGTACGACAGACACAAATTCTAACCCTTGAGGAGCTGACTTTCTAGTGAGGAGGAGACACACAGACTAGGGGAATGCCATCAGGATGTCATTTGAGCACAGACTTGAAACAGACCTGATGCAAGGATGATAGGCTTGGAGTGTTCTGGAAATGCCTGGGAAGCCACTGTGGTTGGAGCAGAGTGAATAATAGGAGATAAGGGTAGAGAAGTAGGTGGGAACTCTGAAAAAGACTTTGACTCCCAATAAGGTGGAAAATCTTAGGTGGGATTTGAGTAAGAGAGGCATATCATGATTGGACTTACTGGCTCACTTTGCTGGGTTGTCAGGAGACTGGAGGTAAAGGGCCAGGGTGGACGCATGTAGACCATCTATCTGTGGGGCAAAGGTAGAGGGAGGAAAACAGATGCTATTAATTGAAGTAGGAACACAGAGAACAATGAAGTGTGTTTAAGGTACGTGAAACATGCAGACAAGATTGTTTCAGTAAGCAGTTAAGAGTTGGATTTGGAACTAAGGTGGAAACCCTAAGCTTGAGAGAGATTTGGGGAATCATTAGTATATAGGTGATAATTACAGGCCCTCTTTCTTTTTCACTCTTTATACTCCAGAGCCTTCATAAACCACCAAACCACAGATAATGCTCTGGAGAAGAGTGAGTGAAAAAGAAAGAGGGCCATGGTCAGAGTCCTTTTGAGCATCTTTGTTAAGGGATGGGAGAAGAAGCCGCTGAAGAAAACACAAGGACACTGAGGAAGGCAATGCTGGAGATGCAGAAGAACCAGACAGGAATAGTCATCCTTGTCGGGAACTTCATAGACTTTGAGCAAGAAGAGCTTTGTAGAGAGAGAAGGAGAAGCAGCCAGGTTGAATACTGTGGAGTGGTGGAGAAGCTTGAAAATGAAAAGTTTTAGTTAGGTTAATTGGGTAATGAGGTCAAGGAAAGAACGCTGTGGCTGGAACAGAGTACTGTGTGTTTATTGTAAATATTGGAGAGATTAAATGTTCTTTTAAGCCTAGGGGAAGGAGCCATAAGAAGACAGGTTGAAGAAGCAGGGTAAAGAACGGTGATTGAAGGATTAACTGGACTCCACCTTTCCTGTACCTCAAGGAAAGCAGTTAAAGTTGGATACATACAGTTTGGGGAGTGCATGTGGATTGGGGGGTAAAGGTAGAGAAAATGAAAGTCTGTGTTTGTTTCTTTTCTGAGGTGTCAGTCATTAGCTGAAAGTGCAAGGGCACTGTAGAGCATAGTGGGGACACAGCAGACCTGCCGTTTCTGTGGTGGCAGGAATGATAAGTGTGTTGGTCACCACACCAAGACAGTTCATTAGTGCCAAGTGATTATGGCTCACCTGAGAAGCTGGTGGTTGCGTTGATCCCAGCTTGGGGTTTATTAAGGTAGAAGCAGGTACAGTCAAGTGATGTACATTTCCAGTGCTGTATTCAGTGCTGGAAATGTAAGGGAGGTGACATAGTGAGAGGGACAGGAAAAGATGAGAGATTAATGGAAAAGAGGGAAATTGAGAAACTGTAAGTCATCTTGTTGGTCAGAGAACAGCTGTAATAGGAATGGGAACAGAGTGAAAGATCTGGAAGTAGCAGTGGGTTGCTAGGAGGGTAAGGCCCTCATCCTGGCGTTGAAGCTACAGACTATCGGAAGGAGTTCCAGAGGTGTACCATTTTCAGGTGAGGTGAGGAGAAGGGAAGGAAAAATCCTTTGAAAGAAGAGAAACGGGTTCCAGGAAACAGTGGAAAAGGGAGAGAAGGAGGGAGGCCAGCAATGAAAGAAGGCAGGAGTAGGATATCAGATTGAGATAATAGGAGACCTACCGGGGCTTACGCTTCAGGTGAGCAATGAGGCCATGCAGGGAATTTAGTGATAGCTTGGGGAGAACTAGGTGTTGAAGTTGCCCTGCAGAGCTCTACTGTTAGTGTTTTGGTCAGGCCCCCAAGGATAACAGACTGCAAAAAGAGGAAGGAAACATGGAGGGTTGAGTATGCTAAACTGAATGTCTGTAGCTATGACTTTCCAGTTTGCCACTCTAATTAAGATGGTAGTCACATCTTCAAAGTAAAAATAAAATGGTGGCCTACGTGGAAGGAACTTTCATCAAAGGAATTCTGTATAACTGCTTTCTTTTTCTAGAATTTGTTCTGTATTTTTGAATGGCTCCACAGGCTGGATAGAATGTAAAACAAGCTAACCAATGTTTTAATTACAGATCACTAAGCAGTTTTGAATCTGGAGAGTTTGTTGAATGTACTGAGCAATTAGAATTGTTACCAGGAGAAAATATCAATCTAGTTGCTGGAGGATCAAAAGAAAAAATAGGTATTTGAGATAATTTTAAAATTAAGTATTTTAATGAACAATTTGTTTAAAATGTTTGGCTTAGTATATTTTAGTGGAAAATCTGGAAGTTTTTCTGTACATTTTTGGGGGCAGAGTGTGAAGCAAAAAATTAGGGCTGTTCCCTTTACCTTTGATTTAGCAAATGAAAAATAGTTTAATTCAAATTAAGCAAACTAAGAAAGGCTACTGTAACACTTAGAGATTTATCTAGCCATTTTCTTTGAAAAAGTGCAAGTCGTGTTTAAATATTTTTCTTGCTTGACATCTTGATGTGGTTCATTAATTAAGTTCTATGTCACACTGGAGCATTTTGTAAAATGTAATACTGAAGTTAATATTATGAATATTTTGTGTGTTAACATTGACTTGCTAAATTCAGTGTTTGCCCCTTTAAGTAGTAGGTTGACTTACTGATTTTTGAGTCTTTGAACTCATTTTGAGAGGTCTGAGGTATTATTTTATGTGAAGTATTTTTATATAGCTATCAGAAATGCTTAATCATAGCGTCTGAACTTAATATGAAACTGCCTGAACTTAAATATGAACTTAAACATGAAAGGAGGTATTCATTGGTGATTGTTTTTTAATACTGTCAAGGTATCTTGTTACTCTTGTACATTAAAAGCGAATTAACTTAGTGGAACTTATTCAATTTCTGTAGATATGAAAAAACTGCTTCCTAACATGTTAAGTCCAGATCCAAGGGAACTTCAGAAGTCCATTGAAGTTCAGTTGTTGAGAAGTTCTGTTTGTTTGGCAACTGCTTTAAACCACATAGAACAAGATCAGAAGTGGCAGTCTATAACTGAGTAAGTGTAATCCTAAGAAGGTAAATATGCATTATGTGTACCATATGGTAAATGTGTGTAAATTGGTGGGAGTGAGACAGTTACCAGATCACTGCATCGCTAGTCATGATAGCTTCATTTTAGTTGTAGAAGTCGTATGATATGTGAATGTCGCTTGCTAATATACAGAGGTTGAAACTAAGTAAAATTAAAAGTTTTATATCCCCAAAAGCTAATATTGATACCTTGACTTGCTTGTGTCATTTTACTTAAGAGCAGGCAGTTCCTTTTTCTTCCCCCACTTTGGATGCCAGTATAGTAGCATCTTATCACACTGCTTATCCCTTTAGTGGTTATAAGTTGGAAAATCTTATTTATTAATTAGCAGTAAATATTTTCTTTCAGAAACATGGTGAAGTATTTGAAGCAAACCTGCCGCATAGCGATTGCGCCACTGAGACTTTCTACTTTAACGGTTTCACAGTCTCTGCCAGTTCTAAGTACCTTACAGCTGTATTGCTCATCTGCTTTGGAGAACACAGTTTCTAGCAGACTTTCAACAGAGGTGTGTATATGTGTATTTTTAACCAGGATATCCTTCTGAACATGAATAGGCATTAGTGTGGAACAAAGGCTGTTTTTCACATTTTAAAAATAGCATTTGTAGCATTTTTTGGACAAGCTAGTAAGTAAATCCAGAAATCTAAAATTCCATTTTCAGGCAAATTTTTATTGGAGAAGTATGTGAGGAAGATGGAGCCTAAGACGTATAATCTCAAGGATGGCTGGTTGCTTAGGTTTTTTTCTCCCTCCCTCCCTTATTTTTGGAAGAGGAGTTGGTTACGTAAATGTATACCAGATTATATAAATTTCAGATTTGACTGAAAAGAAGCGACTGTGCCTCCTCCTTCCAAATAGGGTAAAGTTTAACCAAAGATGGGCCCTTCCCAAGGGAAATAATCTTTGAGAATCTGTTTATGAAGCAGTAGTTTTATGTTTTTCTGTAACTTAGCTTCTGCTTTATAGTAAATGAGCTGTTAATTTTTTTATAAAAATGTGGCTGCTTTATTGGTAAGTACAATGATAAATTGGACTTAATATTCTGAAAAAAGTTTTTCTTTTGGCAAAACAAAGGTTTTTCTCTTTAGCGTGTTGTTTTCTCTTGTGATTAGAAGATACAGTGAAGAAAGGGGAGCGTTTAATAGATAAATCTGTAGTAGATCTGAAGTAGCTGACCTGTGGGGTCATATAAGGAGCCTGTTTACATTAAGTAGTTTTGGTTTTTCTCTGGCAGGACTGTCTTATCCCACTCTTCAGTGAAGCTTTGCGTTCATGTAAACAGCATGATGTCAGGCCGTGGATGCAGGCATTAAGATATACCATGTATCAGAGTCATTTGTTGGAGAAAATAAAAGGTAATTAGCTTTTTTTAAAAAATGGCTTTGTTGAGATATAATTACGCATTTTGAGTGTATAGTTCATGATTTTTGACATTTCTTCACCTGTGTAGCCACCAATACAGTCAAGATGTAGCATACTTATCTCACCCCCAAAGGTTTCCTTATGCTTTTTGCCAGTCATTTCTCCCATCTGTCCTGTCTTGGGCAGCTGCTGATTTGCTTCCAATCACTATAGATTAGACTCGTCTTTACTGAAGTTTTTTTAATAAATGGTACAGTATGCTCTGTGTCTGGCTTCTCTTGCTCAGCATTTTATTTTTTAAGGTTCCCTGTGTTCCATGTGTCAGTAGTGCCATCCTTCCTATAGCTGAGTAGCATCCATTGTATGAGTATACATCGTATGAATGTACATTGTATGACTATACCACAGTTTGTTTATCTGTTGATCCTTTGATGGATATTTGAGTTGTTTTCAAATTTGGGCTGTTATGTCTAAAGCTGCTGTGAAATTCATGTACAGGTCTTTGGGTGGATATATATTTGCCTTTCTCTTAAGTAAATGCCTAGGATTGGAATTGTTGGGTCATATGGTTTAACTTTTGAAATAGTTCGACAGTTTCTTATGAAGTGATTGTACATTTTACACTCCTTCTGACATCTACATACTTGCTATAGTGGGTCTTTAATTTTAGTTACTGGAGTGAATGTATAATAGTATCTCATTGTGGTTTTATTTGTATTTTCCTGATGATTAATGATATTGAGCATCTTTTCATTTGAATAGTGGCCATTGTATATCTTATTTTATAAGTGTTCAACTCTTACCCATTTTTAATGAAGTCATAAGACTTAAATATTCTGGATTCAAATTCTTTGTCAGATACAATGTACCGTGAATGTTTTAAATGCTTCAATTGAATAGTTAGAGAATTAGTATTTGTATCAATATTCATAGGTCTCATTTTTAAGAAAGAAATGTCATGTTAAACGGATGTTAGCAATTTCCTTTTCGCTCTAATACAGAAAAGTTGCCAGAATTCTGTAGAATTAGTCAATAATGTGGTCGCTAGGGTTACCGAGTAAATTTGAGTATTAAATTTTAAGTAAGCCAATGCTGGGATATGGACTTGTAGTGCAGGGTGATTACTGGCAACTGTGACTCACTTGGACCCTCAGTGCCAGATAGACCTGGGTTTGGATCCTTAGCCCAACACTTGGAAACTGAGGGACCTTAGGGCAAATCATTAAACTCCTGAGTCGCTTTGCTTTTCAGTTATGGGGGTTGCCCCACTCATGGGATTCTTGTAAGGATTATAGGAAATGAGACAAGGTATATAAAAGCCCTAGCACAGAGCATGGCATATAATAGGAATACAAATATCATCTCCTTTCCCATCCTTCCCATATTGAATAAGTTTTAAAACTGAGAAGAAAAAGTCAGTAACCCAGTAGTTACATTTGGAGACAGAACTTCACTCCTCCTTACTTTTCTTTCTTTATTCAGCAAGTGTTTATCAAAATATGTGTTTTGTGCCAGGTACTGTGCTACAAGTTGGGATGTAATGGTGAACAAGACAAGCCTTTTTTCTGCATTCCTAGGACCAGAGGGATTCTGGAGTCTAGCAGGGAAAATTGTCATCAAGCAAGGAGCAGCAATATGGTGTGCTAAATGGAAGTGCACATGCATGGTGCTTAAAATAGCACAAGGGCACCGATTTAATCCTAGGAATCAGAAAAGGACTTGGGGAGGAAGTAACATTTAAGCTGAGACCAAGGGTGGGTAGAGATGAGAAAGAAGGCAGACTAATTTAGTTAGAGAAAATATCATGTGCGAAGTCCAGCAACAGTAGTAAAAGATTCTTAGATGACTCAATTCTCAATTCTCGCCTAAGGGAGAATGGGAAGAGATGAAGCTGGATGAGATTGAGATTAGAATGCAGTGTAAGCATCAGTGCCTCGTAAGCCAAATTTCGGAGTTGGGGCTTTATCGGAAGGACAGTGGAAGGCATGAAAGGGAAGTTAAGTGTTCAGATTTACCTTTGTGTAAGATCAGTTCAGTTGCAGATGGGAGAATGAATTAGAAGAGGCTAAGGCTGGGGGCAGAGGGACCAGTTAGGCTGAAGTCCCTGCTAAAGATAACCAAGGTAGTAGCAGTAGGGACAGAAAAAAGCAGATGTGATATGAGGATTGAAAGTAAAGGCTAAGATGACTGCCAGGCACCTGCTCAGGTAGCCAAGTTGATCGTGTGCCTTTACCTGAGAAAGAGAAAACAGAGACGAAAGTAGGTTTGGAGGGTGGTGGAAAACTGATTCCATGTAACACAGGTTAAAGTGCCTTTGAAATACCTGAGTATAGGTGACTGGTAGGCAGGTGGGACTCAGATGTCAGGTCTGGGCTAGAGATAAAGATTCAAGAGTCATCAGCATTTGTATGGTAATGGAAGCCACAGGAGCAGATGATATTGTCCAGGGAGAGTATGCAGAGTGAGAAGAGTAGAGAGCCTAGGACTGACCCCAAGGAACACCAATTATAATGGATGGGTAGTGGATGAGAAGGAGAATGAGAAAGGTTCTTCAGAAAGGTAGGAGTAAACCAGGAGAGAATGGCATGGTAGAAGGGCAGAGGGTACTTACTCAAGAAGGGGGGATGGTCTGGCCTTACCCTCATTCCCCACCCTTTGGCTTAGGCTCTTTACTAAAACAATTCAGAAGCTAAAAAGTTAAATTTCTTATACTGAACGATTTTTACTTTTGTCTACTCCATTGTATACATTTATTTTAACAAACATTTATTGTTTATTGTATGCCAAGCACTATGCTAGCTGTTAGGGATTAAAAGATGATGAAAAACGAATTATCTTTATTTAGGGAGGTAGTGGGGAAGGGAATAGTTGGGGAAGAAATTTTTTGGCCATGTTTCTGTGCAATCTGGGATTAGACCAGGCAAGGACTAATAAAACATTTTCTTCTCTCCAGAACAAACAATTCCAATTAGAAGCCATCTTATGGAATTAGGTCTAACAGCAGCAAAATTTGCTAGAAAACGGGGGAATGTGTCACTTGCAACAAGACTGCTGGCACAGTGTAGTGAGGTTCAGCTGGGAAAGACCACCACTGCCCAGGATTTGGTCCAGCATTTTAAAAAACTATCAACTCAAGGTCAAATGGATGAAAAATGGGGGCCTGAACTGGACATTGAAAAAACCAAATTGCTGTATACAGCAGGTTAGTAAAATGAATTATGATTAATACACGACTATAATAAAAATCATGTGTGTGAATGTTACTGTGTATGGTGTAAGGCAATAATAGAAAAGTTGATTTTTTTCAACTGTTGCAGAAAATTTGGGTCCTGAAGAGTAAGTTTTGTGTAATTGACTTACCTCTGTAATTTGGTGCTTTTAAAAGAGGTAATTTTGTTATTGTTTATTAAAGTAGGAAATGTTTGCAGAGATCATTGATTATCACTGAATTTACAATATTACTTTATCCTGAAAGAATGTCATTTGTTTGCTTCTAAGGGCTGGTGTTTTGATTTTTTATAGGCCAGTCAACACACGCAATGGAGATGTTGAGTTCCTGCGCCATATCTTTCTGCAAGTCTGCCAAGGCTGAACATGCTGTTGCCAAGTCAATTCTGACATTGGCTAAATGGATCCAGGCAGAATGGAAGGAAATTTCAGGGCAGCTGAAACAGGTTTACAGAGCTCAGCAGCAGCAGAACTTGACAGGTCTTTCTACTTTATCTAAAAACATACTCACTCTAATTGAACTACCGTCTGTTAATACAATGGAAGAAGAGTATCCTCGGATCGAGAGCGAATCTACAGGTAGGATTTGTTTGGTTAGCTTTAAAATACTAATTTTAGAAGTTATTTCCCCCTATTTTAAAGTGTACAGTGTTAGGCTGGCTATAATTGGCCACAAAAACTGTCTCTGTGGAAATTTAGTATATTATATTGCCCAGAAGTGACTAAAGCACATTTCTTTAGCATCTGATGCCACTGTGGAAGTCACTGAACTCCGCCTCCCAGGCCTTACTTCCCACCTCCCCAGTTCATGGTGCTTTTATGGACCTTGATGTTTTTCCTGGCAGTAAGGTCCTGCCCATGATATCTAAAATTCTACCTCATGCTAGGAGGAACAACAAAGATACAGAATAGTGGCCTCTGGTCCCGTTGACTGGTGGGGCACAGAAACTACAGAAAGGTTCACGTTTCACATCCTGACACTAGTGCTAGTAACAGAAGGGTACTCGACAAATAGGGTGGTTAATTCATGCAGTGTTTGAGTGCCTGTTATGGTAGGCACCATTGTCCAGGTTTTACAGATTGGGAGATAACTAACCTTTTTGCTGAAACATGAGAATTTTGTGCATGTCGTTCATTTTGTTGTTGTGAAGCCTAGAATTGTAGTTACTTACATTGGTCTTACTAAGTAATTCTAATCTGTGTACTATAGGGGTCTTTATTCACAAGGGATATGTCTTGTGATCATTATAAATCTTCATATTGGCAAGTGGCACTATAGCAGGAGATTTCTTCACTTCTAAACTGGAAATAAAGATATTTACGTCATGAATCTTTGATTGAATGAAATTGTATACTCATCACCTATCTATTATTTTTGCCAGAATGTTTAAGCTGAATCTAATTGTGAGGAAATGGCCAGTCAAATCCAAAATGCAAGACATTCTAGAACACATCTGACACCTGAACTGTTCGTAAAGTTCAGTATCATGAAAGACATTGATGTGTTTTACAGGGTGATAATTTAAGCTTACTTGGGAAGCTGAGTTGATTCATTTAAACATATTAGCCTTTTAGAAAAGCATAATACAAATGTGTGCTTATATAACGTTACAGAACTTATTATTTGCAGATAGTAAAATCCTAAAATGTTAATGGGAATGCCATTAGAAACTTATGAATGTGACATTGTTATTTTTTTCTCCGCTATGGCAGTACATATTGGAGTTGGAGAACCTGACTTCATTTTGGGACAGTTGTATCACCTATCTTCAGTACAGGCGCCTGAAGTAGCCAAATCTTGGGCAGCGTTGGCTAGTTGGGCTTACAGGTGGGGCAGAAAGGTGGTTGACAATGCTAGGTATGTACGTTGAAATGTGTAATTTATTTAATGCATTGCAAAATAGAGTTTTTTTTTTATAAATTTATTTATTTTATTTATTTATTTTTGGCTGCATTGGGTCTTCGTTGCTGCGCGTGGGCTTTCTCTAGTTGCGGTGAGCGGGCTTCTCATTGCAGTGGCTTCTCTTGTTGCGGAGCACGGGCTCTAGGCGTGGGCTTCAGTAATTGTGGCACATGGGCTTAGTAGTTGAGGCTCGTGGGCTCTAGAGTGCAGGCTCAGTAGTTGTGGCACACGGGCTTAGTTGCTCCGCGGCATGTGGGATCTTCCTGGACCAGGGATCGAACCCATGTCCGCTGCATTGGCAGGCGGATTCTTAACCACTGTGCCACCAGGGAAGCCCACAAACCAGAGATTTAAAATCTCTGCTGACATGGCGAAGTTTCGGTAGCTGAAATACTGATGATTTGTTTTATTTTTATAGTCAGGGAGAAGGTGTTCGTCTGCTGCCTAGAGAAAAATCTGAAGTTCAGAATCTGCTCCCAGACACTATAACCGAAGAAGAAAAAGAGAGAATATATGGTATTCTTGGTCAAGCTGTTTGTCGGCCAGCGGGGATTCAGGCAAGGAAAACATGATACAGTGTTTGGGGGAAATAGTGTCAAGTTCACTGTTCTAAATCACATATACTTGATTAAATGTTTTGTTTTAAATGAAACTTTGATAAGATGAAGGTGAGTTAAAGTATTTTTCTAATAAGAAGAATGTGATTTCTTGAGAAATCAAGTCATTTCCTTAGGGTCCTGTTAAAAAAGGTGAAGTTTGTTTTATGTAGATTTCTCTTTTAATTGCTCTTCTGATCAGAAATTCTTTTTTTTTTTTAATTTTTATTTATTATTTATTTATTATGTTTATTTTTGGCTGTGTTGGGTCTTCGTTTCTGTGTGAGGGCTTTCTCCAGTTGCGGTGAGTGGGGGCCACTCTTCATCGTGGTTCGCGGGCCTCTCACTATCGCGGCCTCTCTTGTTGCGGAGCAGAGGCTCCAGACGCTCAGGCTCAGTAGTTGTGGCTTACGGGCCCAGTTGCTCCACGGCATGTGGGATCTTCCCAGACCAGGGCTCGAACCCGTGTCCCCTGCATTGGCAGGCAGATTCTCAACCACTGTGCCACCAGGGAAGCCCCAGAAATTCTTAATACTGGCTTGGAAGCTTTTAAAATATGCCAGTGTCTAAGCCCTTTTGCACATATTCTGGATGGAACGTTTGTGTATGTGTTGGGGATGGGAGGGTTTATTGAAGTTTTACTAGGTGATTCTAAATTATACAGCCATAGCTGAAAACCAGCAGACTAGATGGTCTGTAGGATTTACTCCCTCCCCTCTCAAAGTTCTATGAATTCTAGAATGTTATAACTATTAAGTATTTAGTTGTAGACTTTAGAAGTTTGCATTTTATTTGCTGAGATAAAACTGTGTTGACTTAGTTCTTAGTGTCTGTCAAAGCTGGTGTTAAGTACATGTGCAGTACTGTAGAGAGAGTAAGGTAATTCTCTGCAGGCAGAGTATTATGTTGTAACTCTGAAGCATTTAAATTCCCCAAATCAAAATCTTTGATCTTTGCTAAATGCTTATATCCTTCATCATTAGCTACATTAGTGAATATATCATAAAGAGAAGCATAGTAACATTGATTTAATATGTATAACACTAAATGTGGAGTATTTTGGTCATAAATGAGAAAATGCTTGCATATATTAGGAAAATCACGTACCTTTTTCCCTTTTTTAATTTGTGCCCAGAAATAGCAAATTTTTTTGCCCTATTTCTCTTCAGGATGAAGATATAACACTTCAGATAACAGAAAGTGAAGATAATGAGGAAGATGACATGGTTGATGTTATCTGGCGTCAGTTAATATCAAGCTGCCCATGGCTTTCAGAACTCGATGAAAGTGCAACAGAAGGAGTTATTAAAGTGTGGAGGAAAGTTGTAGATAGAATCTTCAGCCTGTACAAACTATCTTGCAGTGCATATTTTACTTTCCTTAAACTCAATGCTGGTCAGGTAGGTAGCACAGTGTTCTGTTAGGAAAGTTTATTTGAAATTTCTAGTAGATGAAAACAGTATTCTGAATTGTCTTATTTTTCCCTTTTGTTTTTCATCCTTAGATTCCTTTAGATGAAGATGACCCTCGGCTACATTTAAGTCACAGAGCAGAGCAGAGCACGGACGACGTGATTGTGATGGCCACGTTGCGATTGCTCAGATTGCTTGTGAAGCATGCTGGAGAGCTTAGGCAGTATCTGGAACATGGCTTGGAAACAACACCGACTGCGCCATGGAGAGGTGATAGTCTAAATAAAATGTTTCAGGAAAAATTATTTCTGGGTAGAATATAATAAGACTGTTGAAAAATAATAGTTCCTTGGACTTCCCTGGAGGTCCAGTGGTTAAGACTCTGTGCTTCCACTGCAGAGGGGCACGGGTTCAATCGCTGGTCAGGGAACTAAGATCACACATGCCGAGTGGTGTGGCCAAAAAAAAAAAGTTCCTCTATGTTTACTATTTGAATGTGTTATGAAATAGCTATATTAGTTCATAGGACACTCTGGACTGCTTGTTATACCACTTCCCTCCCACCTTTCAGAGAAATGGAAGGCTGAGAGGCGGAAGCTTTTTATATACAAAAGGAATTTTGGAGAGAGTGGTAAGAATAAGTTTCAAAAACTTTCATATACCCTTTGAAAAAATTGTCTGTTTCTGCCTTCTTTTACAGGCACTCACGAAAATATATTTCTCTATAACATTTTTGAATTGCTTAGGATTTTGATTATAGCTCTGTACCCCAACTAAACTTGCAAATCAAGAACTATTGTGTATGGTTCTTTGCTATCACAGGGAGAAATTTGAGGTTCTTAGAACTAATGCTGACATATATCAAGTTTTATCCTTTTGCCTCCACCATGTTGACTGTTTTTAATAACTTTAAAGTATTTTTCTTTCTTATCCTGAAGGAATTATTCCACAACTTTTCTCACGCTTAAACCACCCTGAAGTGTATGTGCGCCAAAGTATTTGTAACCTTCTCTGCCGTGTGGCTCAAGATTCCCCACATCTCATATTGTATCCTGCAATAGTGGGCACCATATCGCTTAGTAGTGAATCACAGGCTTCAGGTAAGGAATTTTAAATACTGCTACTTTAAGTATAAATGAGTTTGCAAACAACGTTTGTTAGGTAAAATTTTTTAAGCTTTATGTTCCAGAGTTGATAGAGTTTGTAATTTTTCCATAATAATAATAGTAAAAATAATAACACCATTTATTGAGTAACTACCGTGTCTGGCAGTAGGATGTGTGCTTTACACGATATCTTCAGTCTCACAGTAACCCACCAAGGCTTGGAGAAATCTCAGGTTCACCGAGCTGAATTAACTGGCAGACAAGGATTGAAAATAAGTTCTGGACTCTGGCTGGGGGAACACTTTATTTGTTGAGACTCATTTATTATATTTTCCCCCATTTATCTTTTATTAGCTTATAATATTAATAAATATAGAAGCTGAACTTGTAAAAAGGCAGAATATCCATGATCTTTGGTCAACTTAGTGCACAGAAGGCAAAATTAGTTAAATGAGTGCTCTGGGATCAAATACATTATTGATGTTTTCCCTAACTCAACATATGCACATGGGAGAAGTATCCAAATTATACCTTATTCTCCTATTTCACTTTAGGAAATAAATTTTCCTCTGCAATTCCAACTTTACTTGGCAATATTCAAGGAGAAGAATTGCTGGTTTCTGAATGTGAGGGAGGAAGTCCTCCTGCTTCTCAAGATAGCAATAAGGATGAGCCTAAAAGTGGATTGAATGAAGACCAAGCCATGATGCAGGATTGCTACAGCAAAATTGTAGATAAACTGTCCTCTGCAAACCCAACTATGGTGTTACAGGTACAAAAAAACCAACTCATATGTTTTAAAATAAATTTTTATTGGAACCACCCCCCCACCCAAAAAAACCCAAAAAAACTCACCTAAAAACTAAACCCATAAAACTGTTACGGAAATATTATTCAAGGAGTAAAGCTTTTAAATAACCAAAATTGGTTTTATAAATCTTTACTGATAGAATCACTGATCAAGGTTCTCTAATTGGATAATGAACAAGATGCACACATTTCACTTGCAATGTCCAGTGTTTGCAGAACTGTGCTGTGTGTAGATTTGTAGATGAGCATATTTGGATGTGCCGTGTGTGCAGGTTCAGATGCTCGTGGCTGAGCTGCGCAGGGTCACTGTTCTCTGGGATGAGCTCTGGTTGGGAGTTCTGTTACAGCAACACATGTATGTCCTGAGACGAATTCAGCAGCTGGAAGATGAGGTGAAGAGAGTCCAGAACAACAATACCTTACGCAAGTATGTTTTCATATACTTACACTCCAAAAACATAGCTGCCTCTTTTTTTTTTTAATGTAAAATACATATAAAGTTTGCTGTTTCAACTAATTTTAAGTGTACAATTCAGTTGCAGTAAGTACATTCACAGTGTTATGTCAAATTCCGGAACTTATCCATCATCCCAAACAGCTCCGTACCCATTTAATAGTACTTCCCTTCTCCCCTATCCCCAGCCCCTGGTTACCACTATTTTGCTTTCTGTCTTTATGAATTTGACTATTCTAAGTACCTCGTGTGACTGGTATCATACAGTATTTGTCCTTTTGTGTCTGGTTTATTTCACTTATCATAATGTTTTGAAGGTTCATTCCATGTTGTAGCATGTATCAGAATTGGCTTCCTTTTTATTGCTGAATAACATTCCATCGTATGGATATACCACGTTTTATTTATGCACTCATCTGTCAATGGACACTTGAGTTGCTCACTCATGAGTGCATGAGATGCACTCATCTGTCAATGGACACTTGAGTTGCTCTTGTCTTTTGGCTGTTGTAAACAATGCTTCTGTCAGCATTGCTTTACAAATATCTGTTTGAGTCCCTGCTTTTAATTGTGTGTGAGCCAATGGATTTGCTGGGTCAGATAGTAATTCTATGTTTAACTTGTAGATGAACTGGTAAACTGGGTTCCAATTTCTCCATATCCTTGCCAACATTTGTTATTTTCTGTCTTTTTGATAGTAACATCCTAATGTGTGTGAAATGGTATCTTGAGGCTTTGATTTGCATTTCTCTAATGACTAATAATGTTGAGCGTATTTTCATGTGCTTATTGAGCATTTGTATACCTCCTTTGGAGAAGTGTCTGTTTGAAGCCTTTGCCCATTTTTGAACTGGGTTGTTTTATTGTTGTTGAGTTTTAGGGGCTCTCTAAATATTCTGGATATTAATCCCTTATCATACACATGATTTGCAAATATTTTACCCCTGTTTTATGCATTGTCTTTTTCACTCTCTTGAGTGAAAAAAAATGTCTTTTTTTTTTTAAAATTTATTTCTGGCTGTGTTGGGTCTTTGCTGCACGCGGGCTTTCTCTAGTTGCAGAGAGCAGGGGCTACTCTTCATTGTGGTGCGCGGGCTTCTCATTACGGTGGCTTGTCTTGTTGCGGAGCGTGGGCTTCAGTAGTTGTGGCACGTGGGCTCAGTAGTTGTGGCACACGGGGTTAGTTGCTCTGTGGCATGTGGGATCTTCCTGGACCAGGGATCGAACCCGTGTGCCCTGCATTGGCAGGCGGATTCTTAACCACTGCGCCACCAGGGAAGTCCAAAAAAATGTCTTTTGATGCACATGATTTTTTAGTATTGATGTAGCCCAGTTTATCAATTTTTTCTTTTGTTTTCTTCTAAGAGTTTTAAATAAAGCCTTAGCTTTTATGTTAAGGTCTTTGATCCATTTTGACTTATTTTTTGACACATAGTAAAAGGTAAGAGTTCAGCTTCATTCTTTTGTAAGCAGATATCCAGCTTTCCCGGCACCACTTGTTGAAAAGAGAAGGCGCCCCTTTTATATGCTGGATTTTTTGCAATGCTGTTTTTAGTCAGTTACTTTGCTAATATTTCATTACTTTATTTTGACTATTCTTTGATACTGTTTACTTACACTTGACAATTAAATTGTTCCTTGTTTGTATTGAACTCTTTACATCTTTCTGGTCAGAGAAGAGAAAATTGCAATCATGCGGGAGAAGCACACGGCTTTGATGAAGCCCATTGTGTTTGCTTTGGAGCATGTGAGGAGCATCACGGCGGCCCCTGCAGAAACGCCTCATGAAAAGTGGTTTCAGGATAACTACGGTGATGCGATAGAAAATGCCCTAGAAAAACTGAAGACACCATCAAACCCTGCAAAGCCTGGAAGCAGCTGGATTCCATTTAAAGAGGTACAGAAAAATCTCAAGAATGCTACTGAAATAGGAAATTCCCTGAGATAAAAAATTTAAGTAAGGGGACTCTTTTTACTTAGAACACAAGAGAACTTTCTAAGCCCATGGAAGGCAGTCAGTGGTCAGTTGCTTGTAAAGAATATAGAGAAAGGTGTTTTCTTCATTTTTGAGAATTTGAGGGTGAGTGGGCCTAGGGTGGCAAACTTAAATCTACTGAGGGTTCACTCCAGGGAAGAATATACTGTAAGAAATTAGGCAAGGAAGGAGCTGTGGCCTTGAGCTAAATATTGACTGCCTGCTATATTCTTCTCATAAAAGATTAAGAAATTTAATCTTGGACCTATGTAGTTTTTCTTGGTGGAGTGGTATTCAGTATTTCTAACAGACAAAATATTCACATGTAACAACATCATTTTTTATAAGGAATTCTTTGACAGCAGTTCTGCATAGCCTGTTTGAGAGATGATTAGTGTATTTAAATACTTGGGAATCCTTATCTTTTATGTTTTGGTCCCCTTAATTCTGTATGTTCTTTGGTTTTCATCTGTTTCAGCAATAGCACCACTAGTTGGGGGAGCCTGTTTATTTATTTATTTTAAATTTATTTATTTTATTTTTGACTGTGTTGGGTCTTTGTTGCGGTGCGCGGGCTACTCATTGCAGTGGCTTCTCTTGTTGCAGAGCACGGGCTCTAGGCACGTGGGCTTCAGTAGTTGTGGCACGTGGGCTCAGTAGCTGTGGCACGTGGGCTCAGTAGTTGTGGCTCGCGGGCTTTAGAGCGCAGGCTCAGTAGTTGTGGCACACGGGCTTAGTTGATCTGCGGCACGTGGGATCTCCCCGGACCAGGGCTCGAACCCGTGTCCCCTGCATTGGCAGGAGGATTCTTAACCACTGTGCCACCAGGGAAGCCCCGGGGGAGCCTATTTAAGCTACCTTGTAGCTTTTTTTCTTATCCCTTCTTTCCCTATCCCTTTCCTATATTGGTCTTAACTGATTTCCTTAGCTTTAGTAATGAAAAAACTATTAAAAGATACAGTGTAGAGACAAAAAGTACACCTGACTTTAACTAGTAAATGCAAAGTAGAGGAAACTAGAGGAAATGCTAAATTCAGGGGAAATGCCTTAGAAGCACAAGCTAAGAGCACTAACATGAAGGATGAAGTTTATTATGTGTGGCCTAGCCAAAACTTGTTTCCTCGTGTTCCAGCAGTAGTTTCTTGCTTCTTTGTGTTCTTCTCAGTAAATCAACCAAGAAATCCAGAGGAGGAGACAGGGAGAATACTTTTTTTTTTTTAATTGAAGTATAGTTGATTTATAATGTGGCGTTACTTTCTGCTGTACAGCAAAGTGACTCTTTTATATATATAGATTTACATTCTTTTTCATATTCTTTTCCATTATGGTTTATCCCAGGATACTGAATACAGTTCCCGGTGCTCTACAGTAGGGCCTTGTTCATCCATCCTATGTATACTAGTTTGTATCTGCTGATCCCAGTCTTTCCCCCACCCCCACCCCCTTCCCAGGGGGAATACTTTTTTTTTTTTTTAATTTTTTTTATTTATTTATGGCTGTGCCGGGTCTTCGTTTCTGTGCGAGGGCCTTCTCCAGCTGCGGCAAGCGGGGGCCACTCTTCATCGCGGTGCGCAGGCCTCCCACTATTGCGGCCCCTCCCGCTGCGGAGCACAGGCTCCAGATGCGCAGGCTCAGCAATTGTGGCCCACGGGCCCAGCCGCTCCGCGGCATGTGGGATCCTCCCAGACCAGGGCTCGAACCCGCGTCCTCTGCATTGGCAGGCGGACTCCCAACCACTGCGCCACCAGGGAAGCCCGGGAATACTTTTTAAAAACCCCGTGTGTGTGTGTGTGTGTGTGTGTGTGTGTGTGTGTGTGTGAAATAAGTCATAGAGAAAAATTTTAGAAGTCCTATGTCCCTCCATAATTATATCTCCCTTTCCACAACCACTGCTCTGAATTTTGAATTAATCATTACTTACTTTAAAAAAACAGTTTTTATTGATACATTTCTAAATGGTATATTGTTTAGCTTCTCCTGTTTTTGAGCTTCATATAAATGAGATTATATTGTATGTACATGCATGTGTTTACCACTTCCATAATTGATGGATCAGCATTAGGTTTTTGTTTTTGTTTTTTTTTAATGTCATCCATATTTTGTATACAGCTGAACATTGATAGATTATGGGACAATACCACAGTTTATCCTTTGTCCTGTCAGTGGATACTTGAGGTGTTTCCAGTTGTCTTTTTCCTTTTATGAACAAATGTTGCTAAAGATTGATTTAAAAATTTTCACATGAAAGCAGAGCCCAGAGTTCATTAAATCAGGTATAGATTATTGAGTTAGCTACAAGTAGAGATACAGCTATACATGATCCACTCCTGTGAGTTATTAGAAGAGATTGTGTGTTTTTCTGCATACTTAAAGTAGTCAGAGCTCTAAATTGTTACCACATTTTCAGATGGCTTCCTTAAGGGTGTGTCTACCTGACAGCCAATAGCTGGCTATATCTTTTGCTCTATTGCAAGGACTGAAGTGACTTGTACAAGGGCATTGATTGGACATAACTTAACAGTGGGGAATATGCTACAAGCCTTGAATTTTGTGATCACAGTAGTGATTTCTTTCCATCTGCTATGATTTCATTGCATATTTGTACAGAGGAGGTGGGAGAGGTCTGAACAAAGTAGAAATCACCTAGAGCATATCAGCACACCAGTGTTTCCCCTCCCAGGATGGCCCAAATATGTAACATCAAATTAAATGTAAGAACTAGACTAGAGGTGTTTGTATTTTAAATTTATCTTTAAGCCAGATTGAATGTAGAAGAAAATAAGTGTTGTAATGGTACTGTAAACTTTTCCTATCTTAAATATAGATAATGCTGAGTTTGCAACAGAGAGCACAGAAACGTGCAAGTTACATCTTGCGTCTTGAAGAAATCAGCCCGTGGCTGGCTGCCATGACTAACACTGAAATTGCTCTTCCTGGAGAAGTCTCAGCCAGAGACACTGTCACAATCCACAGTGTGGGTGGAACCATCACAATCTTACCTACCAAAACGAAGCCAAAGAAACTTCTCTTTCTCGGGTCAGATGGGAAGAGCTATCCTTATCTTTTTAAAGGTGGGATTTAAAAGAAGAACATTAGTCTGATTATTAACACTGTGTGTGTGTGTGTGTGTGTGTGTGTGTGTGTGTGTGTGTGTGTGTGTGTGTGTGTTAGGATTGTTTTAGGTGAATATCTGTATGTCGTGAATAGCCTGGAGTATCCTGTATTTTGATAGAAGTGGTTGGAGGCTGTGTAGTGTGATTTTCCATTGCTTCCTCTCTTCTTGCTTATAAACTTATACAAGCAGGGCAACTGAGGTACAGCTAATAATGCTGGTATCTAATACCTTGTGACTGAATAGAATGTTCTCTAATGCTCTCATTGTGCTTCTTTGGCTGTCAGTTCTTGACTGCTGTTGCTAATTGAGAGGGACACAAAAAAGTGGTATGTTTCCGGTCCTATCCCATTGCACTTCACCCCATCTGGTCACCTACTCTAGCTACTTTAATTTTGTTTCCATAGGATTGGAGGATTTACATCTGGATGAGAGAATAATGCAATTTCTGTCAATTGTAAATACTATGTTTGCTACAATCAATCGCCAGGAATCACCCCGTTTCCACGCCCGACACTATTCCGTAACACCACTAGGAACTCGGTCGGGCCTGATCCAGTGGGTGGATGGAGCCACGCCCTTATTTGGTCTTTACAAACGATGGCAACAACGGGAAGCTGCCCTACAAGCACAAAAGGTTGATTAAAATTAAAATATGTGCTTTTATTTGAATGTTAATAAACAGGTAATATGTATTAGTCTGTTCTCTGATATATGTGACATATTTCTAGTCTTACTGCCCTTGAGGATTTTTTCCAAGTTTATAAGAGTTAAAGAAGGAGTAGACACAACTTTAAATTTGGAGTTAATCACTGTGGCATCCTATTTTGTACCCGTGAAATTTATTATGATTTAGAACAGTTTTTTAGAATTCATTTTAGCTAAGTATCTGAGTGCTTAGTGTATATGACAGTAGTAGTACTAAGTACTACAGATAAGAAGATAAATTTTTAAACAGTCACAACTTCAGGTTCCAACATCTAGACAAATAAAATGAATCTAAGTAGGGTAGGTATGGGAAGGAGCAAGAGTTTGAAAGGCTTCAAATTTTTTTAGGTAGGCATAGGAGACTACAGAACAATTACTGAGGGGGTAAATTGGAGATGGAATTAGAGAAGGGCTATTTAAATTTTTGTCTAAGGTGTTTCTGAATATCTGTTGTTAATTTTACATTGATTAAGTCATATTGGTGAAGAATGAAATACGTGCAATAAATGAGTGATAAATTTTAAACAGAATTATATGTTACAAAGAAGAATGTAACTTGGATGTTGAGCTTGAATTGAACCTCAAGAAAATATAACAGTAGACAGAGTTTTCAATAAAGTAGTAATACCGAATTAAGAAAATGATATGTAGATTGTAAGAAAGATGCCTAGTTCAGACAACTTGGCTATTTGATGGATGAGATTTAGCTAGCTAAGTAGAGAGTTCCGCTGAAAAACCAGTTTTTAAAATACTGCTTTATATTCAAGGTAATCTTTATCCTTATTTAAACAAAGTTGATCTTTTCTTTAAAAAAAATTTTTTAAAGGCCCAAGATTCCTACCAAACTCCTCAGAATCCTGGAATTGTACCCCGTCCTAGTGAACTTTATTATAGTAAAATTAGTCCTGCTTTGAAAGCAGTTGGACTTAGTCTGGATGTGTCCCGACGGGATTGGCCTCTTCATGTGATGAAGGCAGTATTAGAAGAGTTAATGGAGGCTACGCCCCCAAATCTCCTTGCTAAAGAGCTTTGGTCATCTTGCACCACCCCTGATGAATGGTGGAGAGTCACACAGGTATGTGTTTTGTTTTAGACTGTCATCAGTATTATTGTTTCTTTGCCTGCTTCCTGTCTTGTCTTGTTCACCCTCCTCCTGCCTCCCTCCAGACTTGGTAGTTTGAGACCTGCATTTGAATCTTATATTACATTTATTTTTATGAGGCATAGCCATGACTGTATGAAGGCAGAATGGAGGGGATTATGGATGAAATGAAAAGCAGAATAAAAACTTTAGAAAGGGAAAAACTAGAGAGGCTGAAGAATAGTTGTTTTGTTTTTTTAAATCCTGCATTCTGATAATGATTAAGTAGGACCGACCAGTGTCGTATGCTGCTGCTCAGTGCAGAGTTTCTGTGACCACATGCAGCATCCCTGAAGAGTGCTAGCTATTTATTTAGAAATAAGGGAGTAGGATTATGGAGGTTTGTAAATTTTAGAGAATCAAGTCCATGTTGGAAGGAAATTTGCTAATGATGCTTAACTTGCTCCCCCATCCCCTCTTCTTCAGTCTTATGCCAGATCTACTGCAGTCATGTCTATGGTCGGATACATAATTGGCCTTGGAGATAGACATCTGGATAATGTTCTCATAGATATGACGACTGGAGAGGTTGTTCACATAGATTACAATGTTTGCTTTGAAAAAGGTAAAATTAAAGTGGACTTTTTATATGAGGGTCGAATTTATTTTGGTGAAAGGACAAAAATATAATGATTTATCTTTTCAAGGAAAAAGCCTTAGAGTTCCTGAGAAAGTACCTTTTCGAATGACACAGAACATTGAAACAGCACTGGGTGTAACTGGAGTAGAAGGTGTTTTTAGGCTTTCATGTGAGCAGGTATGTGGTTTTTTTTCTCTTACACGTCTTAGTGTACTTGTTTAAATCAACAAATCCTTTGGAATGAAAAACTACATTTTAATGAGGAAACCTGCGGCAAAACTAAATTAAAAGTCTTCTGAAAACAGGTTCTACACATTATGCGGCGTGGCAGAGAGACTCTGCTGACGCTGCTAGAGGCCTTTGTGTATGACCCCCTGGTGGACTGGACAGCTGGGGGTGAGGCCGGGTTTGCTGGTGCCGTCTATGGTGGAGGGGGCCAGCAGGCCGAGAGCAAGCAGAGCAAGAGAGAGATGGAACGAGAGATCACTCGCAGCCTTTTTTCTTCGAGGGTAGCTGAAATTAAGGTGAGGCCAATGATAATAATTCATCATCATCTTTTGGTTAATAGTTAACGTGTCCAGGACTTCCCTGGTGGCACAGTGGTTAAGGCTCTGCCCTCCCAATGCAGGGGGCCCAGGTTCGACCCCTGGTCCGGGAACTAGATCCCACATGCCGCAACTAAGGAGCCCGCCTGCCACAACTAAGACCTGATGCAACCAAATTAAAAAAAAAAAAAAAGTAGTTAACATGTCCAGGGAATTCCCTGGCAGTGCAGTGGTTAGGACTCGGCGCTTTCACTGCCGGGGCCTAGGTTCCAGCCCTGGTCGGGGAACTAAGATCCTTCAAGTTGTGTGGCACAGCCAAAAAAAAAAAAAAGTTAACATGTCCATAAAAAAGTTGAGTGAAACTTTTTTTTTTTTTAATTAATTAATTAATTTATTTTTGGCTGCATTGGGTCTTCGTTGCTGTGCATGGGCTTTCTCTAGTTGCGGCGAACAGGGCTACTCTTCGTTGCGGTGCGTGGGCTTCTCATTATGGTGGCTTCTCGTTGCAGAGCACGGGCTCTAGGCACATGGGCTTCAGTAGTTGTGGCACATGGACTCAGTAGTTGTGGCGCACGGGCTTAGTTGCTCCGTGGCATGTGGGATCTTCCCAGACCAGGGCTCAAACCTGTGTCCCCTGCATTGGCAGGCGGATTCTTAACCACTGTGCCCCCAGGGAAGTCCAAGAGTGAAACTTTTTCTAAAAATTGGTTTTATACGACTGTAGTGTATGAATACTGAAATGGCAGCAAAGTAAGGCGCAGTTTGCTGTGATCTTTCACTAAGAAATGCTCCCATGCAAAGACACACAGTCACTCTCATACATGGGAGGTGGGTTAATGATTTGAAAAAATTATACCTTTTTTAATAGACTGAAAAGTGTTTACCAATGACGATTTTAAGTGTTCTTTACTTGGATAGCCTCCCTCCTTCTTGATTTTAATATCGTGGTAGCCAGTGATGCTCATCTTGTTTTGTGTGGCGTGGTGGTAACTGCATGTTATTGTGGAATTGAGTCTTCATTTATGGCTGTTTGAATTGACCACATTAGTTATCTTTGTAAAAATATGGCTGATGCCATCACACACACACACCCCGGCTTTGTTGAGATTTAAGTAGAGTAACATGTTCAGAATGTCCTTCTAACATGATCCTTCTGACAGACATCATCATATCTCACAGTCGGCCCTATATAAGAATCTTCCTAATAATGTTTTTTTACAGGTGAACTGGTTTAAGAATAGGGACGAGATGCTGGTTGTACTTCCCAAGCTGGACAGCAGTTTAGATGAATACCTGAGCTTGCAAGAGCAACTAACAGATGTGGAAAAACTGCAGGGCAAACTGTTGGAAGAAATAGAGTTTCTAGAAGGAGCTGAAGGAGTGGATCATCCTTCTCATACTCTGCAACACAGGTTTAAAACAAATGTTGAACTCTTATTTCTAAAGACTTGCCATTAAGGATAATTTTCGTATTTTTGTGTAAACATTGTCAACTTGAATTAGAATTATTGCAGCAACTTAGATAAATAAAGCTCTCCCAAGAACTGCAGTTTCAAAGTGTTAATAAAGCAGAATTCAGTTAAATTTTCTGCTTTATTATATTTAATTTAAATGTTTGAGTAACTATGGGAGATGGTGGACATGGGGGTTAGAACACTGAACTTGGATTCAGAAAACCTGGGGTTTGGTTTTCTCTCTATAGTTTGTATCTGAATCCTTATTCATTTGTACAGTGGATCTTGTCTACTTGGCTGAGTTTTTTTGAGCTTAAACTAAAAGTGATCTAAGTGAATGAACCTTGCACAGAGCGGCTGCCCAGCTCAGTGAAGGGTGGTTAAATGTACAAGTGCCAAACACTGCCGGAGACGCTGAGATAACGAAGACCTATCAAGTCTCAGTCTTCCATACTTCAAATAACTCGTAACCCTGGCAAATGTGGTAGAATTTTATTTAAAATGTTGTGAGTGTAGTTAGGGAACTCTGTAGGGTCAGGAAAAACCAGAGAAGGAAAGGACATTTGAGCAGTGCCCTCAAGATTGAAAAGGAGCTTACCAGCCAGTCCAAGTATAAGCAAAATGTACTTTCAGGGTGATGAAAAGTACACAGAAGAAAGAAGAGCAATCAAAAATTTTTCCTTCCATTAGGTATTCTGAACACACTCAACTACAGACTCAGCAAAGAGCTGTTCAGGAAGCAATCCAGGTGAAGCTGAATGAATTTGAACAGTGGATAACACATTATCAGGCTGCATTCAGTAATTTAGAAGCAACACAGCTGGCAAGTTTGCTTCAGGAGATAAGCACACAAATGGACCTTGGTATGGGTTGACTTATTTTAGATATACATGTGAGCATGTGGGTTTTGTTGTTGTTGTGTTCATGTGTGGAGTTCTGGTTTGTACTCCCTTTCAGTGACTGCTGATTTGAAATGGTTTCATTGTGATCAATAATTATCTTTTACCCAAAGGTCCTCCAAGCTATGTGCCAGCAACAGCCTTTCTGCAGAATGCTGGCCAGGCCCACTTGATTAGCCAGTGTGAGCAGCTGGAGGGGGAAGTCGGTACCCTCCTGCAGCAGAGGCGCTCGGTGCTGCGAGGCTGTCTGGAGCAGCTGCATCACTACGCAACCGTAGCTCTGCAGTATCCAAAGGCTATATTTCAGAAACATCGAATTGAGCAATGGAAAACCTGGATGGAAGAGCTCATCTGTAACACTACAGTAGAGCGCTGTCAGGAACTCTACAGGAAGTAAGTTTGATCACTCTCAATTTTCTTTACTTCTCATTGGGACTAGAAGCAAAGTTGTGTTTTTAATTGCATAGTATTTTATTTTTCTGAAAGAAATGGTGGATGGAATTTGAATGGAGTCACTTTTCTCTTGGTTTTAAGAGGGTTTGAGCTCATGTTTTCCTTTAAAAGACAGTATTTTTCCTAATTGATTAAAATGTATCCCAGTGTAAGCATGGTCGGATCAGGGTAAAGAGAGCTGAATTCAAATACTGATTCTATCGCTCACTAACAAGTTACCTTAGGAAGTTACTTTCGCTTTCGAGACCTTTTCTGTAAAATGGAAATAATGATTTCTACTCTTCAAGGTTTGAAGATCAAATGCAGTATTCCATATTGTCTTTTCTCGTATTTTGTAAGGCGTGAACTTTCTTTACAAGCACCTCTTTCTCTGTTTACAGATACGAAGTGCAGTATGCGCCCCAGCCACCCCCAACAGTGTGTCAGTTCATCACTGCCACTGAGATGACCCTGCAGCGGTACGCAACAGACATAAACAGCCGTCTAATTAGACAGGTGGAACGCTTGAAACAGGAAGCTGTCACCGTACCTGTTTGTGAAGATCAGTTGAAAGAAATTGAACGTTGTATCAAAGTTTTCCTTCACGAGAATGGAGAGGAAGGATCTTTGAGTCTAGCAAGTGTTATTATTTCTGCCCTTTGTACCCTCACAAGGTGAGTTAGCTGACCACATAGTGAGACCATTTCATTGTCTTGCGAACATTGATGCTTATGGAGAGTTCATGTGTCTTTTGTTTGATCCCAAACTTAAGATATCCTTTTTCTTTCATTAGTCTTGCTCGGTGTAAGACTGCTTTATTTCCTTTCAGATTTTGAGGTATCCCATTTATGTGTGTTTAGCTAAGTCAGTTTCACTGTACAAATATTTATCTCATTTTTTAGGCGTAACCTAATGATGGAAGGTGCAGCTTCGAGTGCTGGAGAGCAGCTGGTTGATCTGACTTCTCGGGATGGAGCCTGGTTCTTGGAGGAGCTCTGCAGTATGAGTGGAAATGTCACATGCCTTGTTCAGTTACTGAAGCAGTGTCACCTAGTGCCACAAGACTTAGACATTCCTAACCCCATGGAAGCATCTGAGGCAGTTCACTTAGCTAATGGTGTATACACCTCACTTCAGGTGAGTACTTCTAAATTAGCTTAAATTTTAGAAGTTTGTTTTAGGTATTGAACGTTTTATTTCTCATCTCTGGGTCCAAAAAGTGATTTGACTTCCTCCCTTTTAATGCTGCTTTCTCTAAACTCAGAAAGCATTAAAATATGTTTCTCACATATTTATAGGAATTAAATTCAAATTTCCGGCAAATCATATTTCCAGAAGCACTGAGATGTTTAATGAAAGGAGAATACACCTTAGAAAGTATGCTTCATGAACTGGACAGTCTTATTGAGCAGACAACTGATGGTGTTCCTCTGCAGACTCTAGTTGAATCTCTTCAAGCCTATTTAAGAAATGCAGCTATGGGACTTGAGGAAGAAACACATGCTCATTACATCGATGTTGCCAGGCAAGTGAATGCTAAGCTGTGTTCTCTTTTCTTGTGAAAGAGATGGGTAGCCAGATAAAAGTTTTCTGAGTTCTTATTTTACTGTAAGCTTACTTTTAATTTTCAGAGCAGATATATATATATATATAAGCATTTATAAGTAATGTCTTTTTAAAAAAAACCTTTTATTTGGGGGAATTCCCTGGTGATCCAGTGGTTAGGACTCTGCGCTTTCAGTGCTGAGGGCACGGGTTCAATCCCTGGTTGGGAGCTAAGACCCTGCGAGCCTTGAGGCATGGCCAAAACAAACAAACAAAAAACAAAAAACCCTTTTATTTGGAAATAATTACAGACTCATAGGAAGTTGTGTTAAAAAAAAAAGTGTGCAGGGAGGTCTTGTGTACCCTTCATTCCTCCTTCAGTGTAGCATCTTGCATACCTGTGGCACAGTAGCAACACCGTGAAATTGGCATCGGTACAGCCCACAGAGCTTACTCACATTTCACCAGTTACACATGCACTTGTTTGTGTGTCTGTGTGTGTAGTTTTATCACATACATATATGTATTATTTTAGGGCTGTAGTTTCACCATACATGTGCACACACACAAAGTAGAGTGTGGTATTTTTTAAGCCAGCCCTTGGAACTCCATGGAAACATCTGGAGTATACACCTAATTTCAGATGAACACTTTTAAGTTAGCTTAAGTTTTATAAGTTTGTTTTAGGTATTGAACATTGTATTTCTCGACTCTTAAAATCGAGGGTAACAATTTGACTTTGGAACCTGTAGAGGTTGGGCAGTTTCTCCAGCCATGCACTGTACCCAAAGCTAAGCCCTACCCTTTGTGCTTCATGACTCAAGACCTCTTTCTTTGGCATTCTGATGTCCAGTTCCCTTCAGAAGGTATAATTGAGAGAGTAGAAATGAATTGACCCACCATACTTCCTCCCATGGGAAAATTCCAAGATACAAGAAAGTAGAGAGAATAGTATATAATGAACCTCCATTTTACCAACTTCAGTAATTATCTGTACCTGGTTAATCTCTCTCTCTTTTTTTTTGCACCTGTTTAATCTTGTTTAAATTGTACTGCTCCAGTTATTTTGAAGCAAATACCTTTTCATTCTTAAACTGCAGGAAGTATATATCTAAAATGTAAACTTATTTTTCTTAATTTATGGTGCCCTTATTTCACCAAAAAAGGTAACAACTCCTTAATGTTTTCTTTTATGTTGCATTCAAAATTTTCCTATTTTCTTGTGTCTTTGTAGTTGTTTTACCATAAAATTTAAAAAATAACTGTAATCAGTATAGCATAAACATAAATGTCAGCTAAATAGTGATTTAGATTGTTTGCACAAGAGCTTTATCATAAAATTTCTAACATTATTTTAAAACTTAGATGCTAAATCTATACACTTTTCTTCCTCACAAAATTTTAGCCCTTATTTTCCCTTAATATCTAATCTAGATTCCCTTTACTGTCAAATGGAGGAATGTTTACTTCCATGTATGCATTGGGTTACAGACTTCATGTTTGATTCTGTTACCGCCTGTGTGTATCTTGTGTTAGAGAAACTTTTTGGTAATCTCAAGGAAAACTTTACACCATCTTGCAACTCTTTTTCCATTGGAAATTTCTCGGGTAGCCTAAATTTTAAATTCTCTTAATAATTCCTAATAGTTTTATAGCTATTTATGTGTGTGTGATAAAGTTGAAAATCTAGTTAACATTAGTTTTACTGATAGTAGTCATAGGTACTGGGAATTGTATTTTTGCTTTTTTATATAAAATGTTTAGAATAGTGCTTTGATACGTAAACACTACACAAGTTCTTAGTTTAATGATAATGTGAAAGGCAAATTTCTGAAGACCTACCTTCAAACTGTGCATTATTCGAAACTCAGCATGCCAAAACTGATAGGTATTTCCATTTACTGTCTGTAGCTGGCTCTGCCATGTGACAGTAGTGTGAACATACTTGACAACTTTTGCTAGGTCCACCAGCTTTAGAATTGTGTGATTCTCGACGTTTTTAAAAAAATATTGGCATTTTATATTATTTTACATTCTGTGTATAAAGTGAGACTGTAATATTTTATATAGTTCTTTTTAAAATGTGATAGTTCAAATTTGCATAAAATTTACTCACATTAATGATGGCTAATAACACTCCTTCCTTCATACAGAGACTTTTTCCCTAGACTCCACACGCTAGCTGTAAGACTTGTTGATCCTACGTTTTCCCCAAAATTTAATACGCTTCAGCAAGGGTTTTAACTCCCTTTTCTTTTCCTCTAGAATACTTCACGCTCAATATGGTGAATTAATCCAACCAAGAAATGGTTCAGTTGATGAAACACCAAAAATGTCAGCTGGCCAGATGCTTTTGGTAGCATTTGATGGCATGTTTGCCCAAGTTGAGACTGCTTTTGGCTTATTAGTTGAAAAGGTAAATATTGACCTGGTTTTATGAATAATGCAAGTGTAGGAAAGTAGTTGTTCAGTGTGTGGAGAAGTGAACTTGCTTTTCTTTCATTTACATAGCTAAATAAGATGGAAATTCCTATAGCTTGGCGAAAGATTGACATTATAAGGGAAGCCAGGAGCACCCAAGTCAATTTTTTTGATGATGATAATCACCGACAGGTGCTAGAAGAGATTTTCTTTCTAAAACGACTACAGACAATTAAGGAGTTCTTCAGGCTCTGTGGTACCTTTTCTAAAACTTTGTCAGGTAATATTTCACTCTTAAACAAGCTGGGTTTAGTTGTGTAGTACTTTGGAGGGGGACAGGATAGAGTAGGCTTAATTTAATTGTAAATTAAATTAAAATACTAAGTTCACGCAATCTTCAAGTTTTTAAATAAGCAGCATTATTACCTTATTTTAGTGTTGCATGAAATACTGAAAGAAAAATTTCCTTTTTTAGGATCAAGTTCACTTGAAGATCCGAGTACTGTAAATGGGCCTGTACAGATTGTCAATGTGAAAACCCTTTTTAGAAACTCTTGTTTCAGTGAAGACCAGATGGCCAAACCGATAAAAGCATTCACAGCTGACTTTGTGCGGCAGCTCCTGATTGGACTCCCAAACCAAGCCTTGGGCCTCACGCTGTGCAGCTTCATCAGTGCTCTAGGGGTAGACATTATTGCTCAAGTGGAGGCAAAGGATTTTGGTGCTGAAAGCAAAGTTTCAGTTGATGATCTGTGTAAAAAAGCAGTGGAGCACAACATCCAGATCGGGAAGTTCTCTCAGCTGGTCATGAACAGGGCGACCGTGCTGGCGAGCTCCTACGACACTGCCTGGAAGAAGCACGACTTGGTGCGCAGGCTGGAGACCAGCATCTCCTCCTGTAAGACAAGCCTGCAGCGCGTTCAGCTGCATATCGCCATGTTTCAAGTTAGTATTTCTCTTTATAAAGGGGTTTTTCCTCAATGTAGGAATTTGAAAAACTGGGGGAATTAATACAGAACAGTATAAAGAAGAGAAAATTTTAAACTTCCTGAATTGTGCCAGCCCAGATCAAACACTGAAATGCTTTAGCATTTCGGTGCTGTCTTTCCAATTATTCCTTGTTTCTCTTTTACGTAGTTGAGATCATTTTGTGTTCATGGTTTGTGTCCTTTGAATTAGTTTCCATCAGAGTTGTATGGTTAGTGTTATCATTAAGTATTACTTGTAAATGTAATTTCTAACAGTTGAATTTATTCGTTAGGTGGATATGCCTTCTGTACTGTCTAACATAATTATTTCTAAAGTGACTTCTGTTTCCCTGATTCTCTAAGCTCTGTGCATACATTGGTCATCACTTGGGAACTGTTTTTTAGAAGCCTGTTTTTGTCCTTGTTTGTTTAGAGGCTGTATGACAGGCTTTGGGGGAGTGAGATGGATTTGGATTCAGGTATATGAACTTAAGTTTAACTTCCCTTAAGGTCTGATTTCCTTACTTGTAGAATGGGGACAGTATCTCTCTAAAATGTTGATGACTATGCGGGTTAAAAATGATGATTTGTGTAAGACACTAAACACAGTATAAATTATAGCTATTTTTCTTCTTTATTTCAAATATAGGCTTCAATATTGTCAGTAGCTTCAGACAAGTTGTAACTCGTGGAGTAATATTGGGGGACTACATCATCCTGGGATCTGTTTTGGCACAAACACTGGTTACTTTGTATCATTTATATTGAAGCTACTTCCCAAGAGTGGAATTGGTGGGGCATGGAACCAGTGTATTTCCTTCTCTTTGCAGTTTTATCATTAGCTGTTTTCTTACCTCATAAGAAAAGTAATTTATTCAAATTCTGAAGTTGCATTTATTATATAGTAACAGTCCTTCTAGCACATTGGGATTTTTTGGTATTTATTTTACTTCTAAAAAATACAATGTTGAAAAGTTTTATTATTTAATACATTTTAGAGTTTATTCCCTTAAAAAATTGACAACTATATGGAAAACATTATCAAAATCCTTCCAGTTTTGTTCATCTGAACACATTTTAAACTGTAAGCACAATGTAACTTTTAAATTTTAACCCAAATGTCCCTTGGGCCTTCTGGGGCCACCTTACAGCATACAGGGTGACTTGATCCTCTGTCAGTAGTTACCTATGCCTTTCTGTCGCTTGTAGGTTCTCTGGAGAATTCTTTCTTCTGTGACTGCTGCCATTGCTTCTTTCAGTTACTTGCTTAATTCCGTGCTGGGGAACTCTTCCCCTACCATGCCTGTTCCAACCTCTTAACTGGAGATTATATTTTAGGGGGATTGTGTAGCAGATTTTTACTTAGACTAGGAAACATCTTCAGAATTACTATTTAAATCTTGCATATCAGTGATCCAAGAAATTTATCAGCCATTCTCTACCTCAGGAAATTTTCCACCTGGTTGATTCTTTTATTGTGTTTCTGTTATTCTTCCCTGCTCACCCCACCTTGCTGCAGCTGGGTTTTTTCCCTCTTCCCCCAGTCCTAAATCACACCTCCCCTCCCTTGTTTATCTAAAGGCCTTTTTCCTGCTTATTTTATTACATTTCTTTTCCTTTGAACAGTGGCAGCATGAAGATCTCCTTATCAACAGACCACAAGCCATGTCGGTCACTCCTCCCCCTCGTTCTGCCATCTTAACCAGCATGAAAAAGAAACTCCATACTCTGAGCCAGATCGAAACTTCAATTGCAACAGTTCAGGTGTGTTTTGTCCGATCCTCCTTCTGGCACATCTTACTTTTAGAAATGACCTCCACTGTGGTGAAGTGTTAGTGCTCTCTTGTTCAGTCTGTCCTTGGCTTCTAAGCCACAGGAACGTAATACCTTTTCACTTTTATTTTTAATTTATATCTTTTTTTCTTACCCTCCAAAGTAACTGAATCTTAGCAGTATATTTTGAACCAAGAATAGAGACATACTAAATATTTCAAGTTTTTAATGAATTTGATATTACCATGCTTTTACACATTAAGGGGACCTTGGTAATGGGAAAAATTTGAATACCAAATTTGTTTTCTGAAATGTATATAAAGCAGTTATATTTGGCTTATTATTAATATCCAAGAAGCTTAGGCATTTCTTACTTCTATTGTGCAGTTAGTTCATGGAATTTTGTGATGTCAAAGGCAGCAGAACATTTTTCCAAACCATTTTTATTGACTATTTTTTGGTCATTTCAGCAAAATATTTAATCTCGCTTTCCTTTTTTAAATAAGAGAAACTGGTTTGATGATGGCTTTATGTATCTCTCTATAGTGAGTATTCCGATATCTCATACACTCAGTAGTAACTGACATATTTCTGTTCTTTTTATAGATTAATATTAGTATAAAATCAAGTATAATCACTTTTATAATATTTTTAAATTTTTTTATAAAACTTTTCTGGAGCTCACTTCTTTGAGGATTGAAATACCTTTTCTCTACAGCATGTTAGTCCTAGTTTTCAATTTAGGAGAATGAACTCATGCCCTTTCTGATTTTAGAGTGTATATGTGTGAGAGAAAGAAATAGGGGAGGGAGGGGAGAGCGAGAGCGAGAGCGAGCCTATGAATGTGAATTCCTCCGCTCAAAACGTTGAATAAATAATGAAACAACTTTGTTATATAAAATCTTCCTAGTCATGATAACCTGGCTGTATTTTTACCATTATTCATAAATTTTTGCATTTGTGGGAATCTGATTTTCATCTTTCACAATCAAAAGTATAAATGGATTTTCTTGTAGATAGCACATATAGTGCAGTGGTGTAGCAGGTGTTTTGTCTTAAGGACTATTTTATTTAAAAATGAAAATGAAACTTCTTTCTGCAAATTTTAAGACAATAAACTGAAAGCCAATCCTTACCTACCCGAAACATGTTAGCCTTAAATATTCAGCGTGAAATCAAGATTAATTCCAAAAGGTGACAGTTTGTTAAAGATGTTTTCTAATTTACTTATGCCTCATCCTACTTCTTTTGAATCTCTTGTATTTATATAAAATGCTCAACAGACAGGAAGTGAAGAGTGTCGTTTTCACTGAGATTCTGCTGGCTTTTATAGGAGAAACTGGCAGCACTTGAAGCAAGTATTGAACAGCGACTCAAGTGGGCAGGTGGTGCCAACCCTGCACTGACACCTGTACTACAAGATTTTGAAGCAACAATAGCTGAAAGAAGAAATCTTGTCCTTAAAGAGAGCCAAAGAGCAAGTCAGGTATAGGCACTCATGTGCGCCATTTTGTTTTCTGTTACAGGGTTATATAACTGATTGGAAGTTACATGTGGGATAATTAGGAGTAGCTTGAGAGCCACCGTCTAGTTCACAGCACTGGGAAGAAGGACTGGTAGGCCTTGAGGGAGAAAGAGGGGGCGTCCTTAGGCTGAGCTCACAGCCAGTTATTTCCCTAGACCCTTATTACCTCCCAGTTAAATATAAGGTGGATCCAGCCTCTTGGAAAATAAAGAGTTTAATTCCATATTTATCTAAGATTTTCTTTATATGCAACTATAAAGATTTGAATGTTATTTTTTCCACATGGCAATAAAATGTCTTAGGACCTTGGGTACTGCCAAGAGGTTGTGGATTAACTTTGTTGTGATTGGGAGCAAAAAACAAACAAACAGAAACTACTATGTACTTTTTAATCAGGTGCAAAATTGGACTAATATGATTCCCATATACCCATTACCAAAATTTAATAATTATCAACTTAAGTCCTACTTTATTTTCTCTATACTTCCTACTCCTCCTTCACATCCCATATTTAAGGAAATCCCAAATATTATATCATTTTATCTGTAAGTATTTCAATAGGTATCTATAAAAATGAGAACTATTGGGACTTCCCTGGTGGCGCAGTGGTTAAGAATCTGCCTGCCAGTGCAGGGGACATGGGTTTGAGCCCTGGTCCGGGAAGATCCCACATGCTGCGGAGCAACTAAGTCCATGCGCCACAACTACTGAGCCTATGCTCTAGAGCCCGTGAGCCACAACTACTGAAGCCTGCACGCCTAGAACCAGCCCGTGCTCCACAACAAGAGAAGCCACTGCAATGAGAAGCCCGTGCACCGCAACGAAGAGTAGCTCCCGCTCACCGCAGCTAGAGAAAGCCCATAGTCAGCAACGAAGACCCAATGCAGCCAAAAATAAATAATTTTTTTTTTTTTAAATGAGAACTATTTAGGAACACAGTCACAATACTATTATTGTACCTTTAAAGATGTGCTTAATATTGTCAAATATCCAGTTAGTGTTTTCTGATCTTTATGGTAAAGTTAGGCAGGAGTAGAAACAGAAGGCGAACATTTCAGATTGGAATTCAGACACAGCACGAACAAATTGCAGCTGAATATGATAACAGTTTTATTATGGAGTAAAATTTCTGTTAAAAAACCATCGTGCAGAAGATAATATTTACCTAATTGTACTTAGGTGCTTTTGGCCATCTCAGTCTTAACAGCATCAACCAAAAAATGTTCATTTATTTAGCTTTTATAAGGAGTAGGTCTGTTTCCCACAAGAGTCATACATTCATACATTTTCAGGACCTGGTCCTGAATTCTGGAAATCAATAGGTCGTATTTTTTTGTTTCATTAATTGCAAATTTTTTCCTCAGTGTGATGGTTCCACTCTTCTTTTTCACCTTCACAGGTCACTTTCCTCTGCAGCAATATCATTCATTTTGAAAGTTTACGAACTAGAACTGCAGAAGCCTTAAACCTGGATGCCTCATTATTTGAACTAATCAAACGGTGTCAGCAAATGTGTTCATTTGCATCACAGTTTAACAGTTCGGTCTCTGAGTTAGAGCTTCGTTTATTACAGAGAGTGGTAAGTCTTGAATCTTGGTGGGACTGAAGAGATTGGGTGATTAAAATCAATTTAATACATTCACTCACTAGTTTACATTTATTGAGCATGTACTGTATATGAGATGTTATGAGGGATACCGTGATGATTAAATCTTGCTTTTAGCCCCCAAGGAACTGATTTACACAAATAATACACTGAATGAAGAAGTGAAAAGAACTCTCAGTTACAACTGGAAGTACTGTGGAGGTTCGGAGGGGAGGAGAAAGACAGTGTGTAGCAAATGACTCAGATGCACTGAAAGTAGGGTAGCAGACAGAGGGCTAGTGGAAGATGAATGCTGGATTATCAAGTTGATAAATTCGGCATTTCTACTTTGTGGGAAGGCTTTAGGCTATGTATTAGGAGACTCTGGTTTCATTTTAAAGAGTGATTTACAGTGGGTTTAGGTTCCTGGATATGGATCATCTTTGTTATTCCAGATACATTTTCTTAGGTTTTAAACTTTAAACATTTATGCCCTGTATGATTATGCAGAAAAGGTAAAAATCTTAGTCTGTATTTTATAGATTGTTTAAATTATCGTCAAGTACTGTTTTGTAGATAATTAATTCATGACTCAGCAACTGAGGTTCTTTGTGTCGAGGCTTGAGTTGCGAATGTCTTTTGAGATGATGATGAAGAAAAGAACCTTATATTATTCTGGCTGATACTTAAAATCAAACAAATGCTTATTCTATTTAGGACACGAGTCTTGAACATCCTATTGGCAGCTCTGAATGGCTTTTGTCAGCACACAAACAACTGACCCAGGATATGTCTACTCAGAGAGCAATTCAGACAGAGAAAGAGCAACAGATAGAAACGGTCTGTGAAACAATTCAGAATTTGGTTGATAATATAAAGACTGTGCTCACTGGTCATAACCGGCAGCTTGGAGACGTCAAACATCTCCTGAAAGCAATGGCCAAGGTAAGACTAATACCGTTGACACATAATTACTCCCCCCTTTTATAAAATTACAAACAGTTTTATTTATGAGAAAAAACCCTAATTTCTCTCAGGTCATATTTCCAGTTTGTTTGTCACTGAGTTAATTTGTATTTTCATCAACTATTTTTTTTTAAGCAGGTAGTAAGTATAAATAGTATTCTGATTTTGTTCACAGAGAAACCGGGGCTTAGAGAAATTGATTTATCCAAAGTCATATAATTTATAGTAGAGCTGAAACTTGAGCCTAGTCTCACAGGGTATTTAGATTTCCGACCTCTCTTCCGCCTCCCTGCCCAAACTTGTATAGCTTGCTTCCAAAATAAATGAAATATCTTCCCTCCAGTATCGTACAGAATCTAGACAGTAAGGAAACTGAATCCCCAGAAAAGGCTGCATTACTTCATCATCACAAAACAGTAAATCATTTACTTTTTGAATTTTTTTTTTTTTTTTTGCCCACATCACGTGGTTTGCGGGATCTCCACCAGGGATTGAACCCGTGCCCCCTGCAGTGGAAGTGTGTAGTCCTAACCACTGGACCGCCAAGGCATTCCCTGGATTTGTTTTTTTTTTGTTTTGTTTTTTTTAATTTTATTTATTATTTATTTATTTATTTTTATTTTTGGCTGTGCTGGGTCTTCGGTTCGTGCGAGGGCTTTCTCTAGTTGCGGCAAGTGGGGGCCACTCTTCATCGCGGTGCGGGGACCGCTCTTCATCGCGGTGCGCGGGCCTTTCACTATCGCGGCCCCTCCCGTTGCGGGGCACAGGCTCCAGACGCGCAGGCTCAGCAGCTGTGGCTCACGGGCCCAGCTGCTCCGTGGCATGTGGGATCTTCCCAGACCAGGGCTCGAACCCGTGTCTCCTGCATTAGCAGGCAGATTCTCAACCACTGCGCCACCAGGGAAGCCCCCTGGATTTGTTTTTAATTGGAGTTTTTATTTGTGCTGGAAACAAGATTCCTGTAGAAAAGGAGTTAAATTGTAATAAGCATATTATAAACACATTGGTATTTGAAAAACACTTATTACCTGTTATCCAAAAGGTGATGGTCTTAAGAGTAATTACTGAAGCAAATACCGTTTTTCTTGATCATTAACATACTGATTCTAGGATGAAGAAGCTGCTCTGGCAGATGGTGAAGATGTTCCCTATGAGAACAGTGTTAGGCAGTTCTTGGGTGAATATAAATCATGGCAAGACAACATTCAGACAGTGCTGTTTACATTAGTCCAAGCTATGGGTCAGGTTCGAAGTCAAGAACATGTTGAAATGCTCCAGGAAATAACTCCCACCTTGAAAGAGCTGAAAACACAAAGTCAGAGGTAAGAATGCCTTCTGGCCTGAATTTAAAATATAAGCAAAACATCTGGTAGAGTAAGTTTTGTTTATTTAATTCATTTAATTTTTTTCAGTTTTGTTCATATTTATAAGTAGCTATTTGCTAAAGCATTTCATAAATGAGCCATTTTATTTTATATTTCAGTGTCTATAATAATTTAGTGAGTTTTGCATCACCCTTAGTCACCGATGCAACAAATGAATGTTCGAGTCCAACGTCATCTGCTACTTATCAGCCATCCTTTGCTGCAGGTAAGACTCCCCTACTTCAGAAGAACCTGAATCTTGACCTGTTAATAATCTACACATAGATGCTAAGATGTTTAATGAGTGTCTAATATGTTTCTAGTCATCACCTTTTTAAAGGGTTTCCCTAATGAACCTATTTACAAAACAAATTGAGTCACAGATGTAGAAAGGGGGAGAGCGGGAGGAAGGGTAAATTGGGAGACTGGGATAGACATATACATAATACTGTATACAAAATAGATAACTAATGGGGACCTACTGTATAGCACAGGGAACACTACTCAGTACTCCGTAATGACCTATATGGGAATAGAATCTAAAAAAGAGTGGATATATGTACATGTGTAACTGATTCACTTTGCTGTACAACAGAAACTAACACAACATTATAAATAACTATACTCCAATTTAAAAAAATTAATTATTTAAAATAAATAAATAAATAGTTTCCCTAAACTCTTGCCATATCTCAAACTGAACAAATTCTGGCTTAATTTTAAAAGTACTTATTGTTAGAGAGTAAAAATACCATGTGTTCAGATACTCTCTAAATAATTTATTTTATGATTATAAAATATATTCTGTTAGGAAAATATAGAAAAATAATTAATAGGAAAATCTATAGTTCCATTACAATTAGAGGTAAAACCACTATGTATTTGTTGAATTCTCTATATGCACGCACACACATATACAAGTTGGATCATTCTGTGAATGCAACTTTTGTTGCCTTTTCCCACTTAATATTAAATTGAGGGGCTTCCCTGGTGGCGCAGTGGTTGAGAATCTGCCTGCTAATGCAGGGGACACGGGTTCGAGCCCTGGTCTGGGAAGATCCCACATGCCATGGAGCAGCTGGGCCCATGAGCCACAATTGCTGAGCCTGCGCGTCTGGAGCCTGTGCCCCGCGACGGGAGGGGCCGCAATAGAGAAAGGCCCACGCACCGCGATGAAGAGCGGTCCCCGCACTGCGATGAAGAGTGGCCCCCGCTTGCCGCAACTGGAGAAAGCCCTCGCACGAACCGAAGACCCAACACAGCCAAAAATAAATAAATAAATAAATAAATAAATAAAATAAAATAAAATCCTTTAAAAAAAATACTAAATTGATAATTTCCCTATCATTAAGTAATCTTTTAAAAAATGACTTAATGGCAAGATTTAATGTGCCATTCTATGACTTTACCGTATTAATTGTTGGACAGTTAAGATATTTGTAGTTTTTTAATGCCACAAGAAACTCGTGAGCATCATTGTACAAATTTATATCTGAATATCTAGCTGTTTAGGCTGTATTTTTAGGAGGAGAGTTTTTATTTTAAGGGATAAGGACTTTAAGGTTGTAAAATCACATCCGGTATCAGGGCTGTCCATTTGTAGGTGATGATTGAGAGAGCACTGCCCTGCTCCTTCATTTTCTGTGTACATGTAAATTGAGCTACCAACTCTCTCTCTGTAGCAGTCCGGAGCAACACTGGCCAGAAGACTCAGCCTGATGTCATGTCACAGAATGCTAGAAAGCTGGTTCAGAAAAATCTAGCTACATCAGCAGATACTCCACCAAGCACTGTTCCAGGAACTGGCAAGAGTGTTGCTTGTAGTCCTAAAAAGGCTGTCAGAGACCCTAAAACTGGAAAAGGTAATTAGTCAGAATAAGGATACCTTAAATCTTAATACCAAGTGGTGGTTTGACTTACACGTTTCCATTGCTTCATAGCTGTGCAGGAGAGAAACTCATATGCAGTGAGCGTGTGGAAGAGAGTGAAAGCCAAGTTAGAGGGCCGAGATGTTGATCCGAATAGGAGGATGTCAGTTGCTGAACAGGTGACCATTTTTTTAAACTTGAGCTACACATTTTAATGCTGCTGAAACAGTATAGGTTTAAAGATCCTCTCACCCCTATCCTTTGGTGATATATCAAGAAATAAGGAACTTAAATCGATTTTATAGGCTTCAGAAGATTTTGAGTGACACAGTTCTAGGATTGTCAAATATTCAGCATTTGACTCTGACTCTACCCTATTAGCACTTTCCTTTCTTCCCAGTTCTCTTTTAACAAAAATTTGGGGTGTGGCTTGACCCTCTCTCCTCCAACAGAAGACAGTTAATTTGCATTTTAGAGAGGGCTGTGTGAAGGTTTTGAATGAAATGAGGATGACATTTTGGGTGTCATAGTATGTATAAATAAGTAGTATCTATAAAGTATTCTTGGGTGTCAGTTTGTCTGAAGTTATTACTCTGAAATTTTATCATTAGTCTTTCTAAAATTGTATATATAAATTCAAGAATGAATTCTTTTCCCTATAGCTGTTTATTTTGAAAAGTTTCAAACATATAGAAATATAGGAATGCTCATATACTCTTTACCTAGAATTGGTAGACCAATTGTTGATGCTTTCTTAACGTTTGCCTTATCTTTCTGTGTATGTGTGTTCATACACACAGATATTCAGAACCACATTTGAGAGTTAGTTGCAGACATTGTAACACTTCATGCCTAAATACTTTGTCTCCTAACCAAAACATTTTAATAATATATAGCTATGATATAATTATGTAATTATCAACTCAGGAAACTTAACATTGATGTTAACATTGACTTCTATCCAACATTGAGTCCATATTCAGATTTCTCCAGTTATCTTCAAATGTCCTTTATTACTTAGCCCGCCTCTCCTTAACCACCAACCCAACTCCCCCAGCCAACTCATACAAGATTTAGTCAAGGCTTATCTTGAATTTCATATACTTGTTCTACTTTTAGTCTCCTTTAATGTCTAGAACAGTTCCCTGAGCTTTTTCTTTCTTTTCTTTTATGACACTTATATTTTTGATGTGTCCAGACTACTTGGTTTGCAGAATGTGTCTCAGTTTGCATTTGTCTGATATTTTCTTCATAATTAAATTCAGAATCAACACTTTTCGCAAGAATACTTTGCCAATGATGTGTTCTTAGAATCTTACATCAAGGGGCATGTGTCTGTCTGTGTTATCTTTGTTGTTAAGTTAGATCACTTGGTCAAGGGTAGTGTTCTCCTGAATTCTCCATTACACATATGCCTTTTTTTCTGTGGGGTAAAAATTTGAGACTTGTGAGTGTCCTATTTTTTAATGGTTTGGCATCCACAATTCAAATTTAATATCAGCAAGGAAAGTTGTTTTTTTTTTTTTTTAAACACTTACATCTCTGTATAGGATCTAAGCTTAAGCTCTTCTTGGTTAAGACTCATTCTTTAGAGAGAGTTTGTCAAGTTTGTCAAAAACCATGGACGGTGTTCTGGATCCATGGGTATCCTTACTTCAGAAACTTTTTGGTAGGTTAATGGGTTGTGTGCTTTCATGACTGTGCATCTTAGGTCTCTGTCCATCTTTTTAAAGAATGCTTGGCTATTGTGCTTTTTATTCTGATAGTTATTAAATTTTATATGAAAAAGTTAAGGGGCTCACAGGAGTGGGGTAAGTATAGAGTTCTTTGCATACAACTTTTGGTGTAGGTTACAATTCAGCAGCCTTATATTGCGCATTTACGATATAATTGGACCCTGATGGGTGCTCTGGATAGAGATAACGATTGTATCTCTTACTATAAAAGAAAATTTAGCTGAGTCAGAATCAACAGATATGGGGACTTCCCTGGCAGTCCAGTGGTTAAGGCTCTGTGCTTCCACTGCAGGGGCTGTGGGTTTGATCCCTGGTTGGGGAACTAAGATCCCACGTGCCGCACAGTGCGGCCCCACCAAAAAAAAAAAAAAAAGAAGAATCAATAGATATTTGCTGAGTACCAAACTGTTTCAGAATCTGCTGGGCACTTTTTAATACACCTAAGCATTTGCCCAGTGAATTCACATGTTTAATCCCAAGGGCACCTGTGGGGTCAGTGGCGCTCTCTCTTCATCTAAGGATTCATAAGGCTCAAAGGGGATTGTGACTTTCCCAAGACACACATTTGTAAGTTATGGAATTATGAAGGAAGCTCAGATTACTTAACTTCTCTTCCCACCATGACAACTACACATCTTTGGGTAATTAATTTGGGAACTTACTCCTAAACGGTTCATATAACTCATATATGAGCCATGTTCTTTCAAGTTTTAAATGGCTTTAATTCTATCCTGCCTATTTTTACAGGTTGACTATGTCATTAAGGAAGCAACTAATCTAGATAACTTGGCTCAGCTGTATGAAGGTTGGACAGCCTGGGTATGAATGGCAAGACAGTAGATGAGTCTGGTTAAGCGAGGTCAGACATCCACCAGAATCAACTCAGCCTCAGGCATCCAAAGCCACACCACAGTCGGTGGTGATGCAACTGGGGGCTTATTCTGAGGAAACCTAGGAAATCTCGGTGCGCTAGGAAGTGAATCCTGCAGGACAGCTGCACTCAGGGATACGCCCAACACCATGGCCTGCAACCCCAGGGTCAAGGGTGAAAGAAAGAAAGCTCACCGCCTGAACACGGAGATTGTCTTTCTGCCACAGAACAGCTGCAAACGTGTCAGGAGGTTAGCTGCAGAAAGAAATCGGGATGCCGCGGAGCACAGAGTGATTTGGAACTCCATTCCACCTGACCCTGTGTGCACAATCCAGGAAAAATCAAACCCCGCTCAGAAACCGAGAAAACTGGGGCCGCGACACAGCCAAGGAAGATTTGATGCGTTCAGATTCTTGCATAACACTTGTTGCTTGGCAACAGTACTGGTTGGGTTGACCAGTAAGTACAAAAAGGCTATGCGATATGAATTTCAGAAATGGACTGAAGAAGGAGAGCTATGTAACAGATAACACTACATTGGAAGAACTTCTGAAATGAAGGGAAAAAAACCCACCCCATCCTCCTCCTCCCCAACCCTCACCATCTGCCCATCCCCCTTTACTTGATCCAGTAGATTAGCCAGCCATCTTTCACATTCACTTTTATTTCAATCCTTATATTTCATATTCTTCCATCTCAATGCTGTTAACAACTTAATATTTGGAGTGATAAACAAATTTTTCCAAAACCACCAATAACATGGAAAATGCAAGGATTGTTTAAAGGTCTGGTGATCACATACAAAATGTAATTCTGATTATTTAAGTCATTTCTGTGATTCTATCATGTACAGTTTCTAGAATTGTCACTGTGCATTCAAAAGTAATGAATCTAACAGACATTTGATTTAATGTACACTCCCCTTCGCTTATAGTGTACATTTTTGGGAGGTCATTCAAATTTTCCCTCTTCTGTGATTGCTGTAGTTTCTTTCATAGAAAGTAGCTAATCCAATGTAATCTTTTACCTTTTTAAAAACCAGGATAGAGTACCTATTAGAGTTTTACATTGTTGATGACAGATTAACAATAAAGTGATGTTCTGGTGGAGGTAGAGTGAAATGTTTTTTTAATTCAGTTTTCTCATTTGATACTTTTAATTTACAATTTACAAGATGTAAATTAAAAGTGCTTTAGTTTACCTGGCATTTTAGGACATATACATGAAACATCAGCAAAAGTGAGAACCACCAACATCTTTTATTAAGTTCAGTTATTAATGTGTGAAGTACTTTACTTTTTCCACAATTTTAAGTTTCCTGTTCAGTAGTGAATTCATGATCAGGGTTTCCTTAAATTTAGCATTGCATTTCAGTACTGACTGACTGTGTAAGCTCAATAGTTGATCCAAAATACAGACTAGAATAGGATTCCTAAAATCACATATCAACACAAAGTAGAACATGATTAAAATCTTGAGTACATTTTTCCTGCATTTTAGAGATTAGCACTGTGATCACTTTCTAGTTGCCAGTCTTCACAGACAAACTTGAAAGGTATTAAGGAAAAATTCCACATAGCTCTGGCCTTTCCTGTATTCTCATTGCCACGTTAATATATAATCTTTAAATACTCATGGGAGAATGCATTTCATTATCAGTGCTCTTTTAATACTTTGACAGGTATTACAAGAAAGGTGGTATCTTTGAATACCCCCATGTGTCTAATAGCAAGTTAAGGAAACTAGTGCATCAAATTTTATTTTCTTCATTCATCTTGAACCTTATTTTCACAATCAAAACAACCTATCTGGAATAATAATGCCATATTGTGTTTTGCACACTGCTTTATTTCCTAGAGGCTATTGCACTCATCACTTGATTACCTCTACTCTCTCTCAAGATTAAACAGTCTTTCAACAACATTCTTTGTCACAAGGAAAAACTTTTATCACAGTGATAAAACCAGTTCACACTAGTTTGTCCCTATAGGTAGTATTCAGAAATTGCTTCTTCTTTGGTAAAGAAGAGAAATGAAATAGGTTAATTTTATTGCCTGTGAATTTCAGGCTTCAGAGGTACCTGGCACCTTATCCTAGCGAAAATAAAACAGCTTTACATAAAAAACATGTGTCTCTGCTAAATTATCCATCACTTTTACTTTAAAATGGTCCCTCAGAGAATAGTGTGGCATATACATGTTTGGTTGTAGGGCAGATAGGAATAACTGGTGACTTCAAAGCTTGCTCTTCACTGCACTCTGGACAGCAAGACCCCCAGTCTGTACAGTTTGGCTTCTTCTGGGCAGTCATTTGGCAAGTAGCCTTATCATTTTGACCTGTTGTAAGAGAACTCAACAGTCAGATTTAATCAGAGGTAAAAGGCCTTGGTGATATATAGCAGATTGAGAAAACAAGGCTATATTTTGGTGATTATCTTGTAAAATAATGTAAAGTTCAGAGTGCTGTGGTTATGAAGTCATGCATTTTTGATTATACAAAAACACCTGTGGAAAACCAGGGGTCTGCTCCTCTCTTTCTCTCCCTCCCTCCCTCTCACCCTCTCCCTCCCCTTCCCCTTCCTCTTGCTCTCTCTCCCTCCCGCCCCACGCCCTTCCCCTGTCTCTCTTGTGCTCTCTCTTTTTCCCTCTCTAAGATTCAGGGGGTACACAATAACTTATGACCCTTGGAAATTGAAGTTTATCTTAAGTGTTTTGCTGTCTTTAATTTTCTAGAATTGCCTGAGTTTTAGTTGATTTATCTGTAAAGCTGTGGAGGCTTAGTAGTTTATGGTGCTGTCTGTATTTCTCTTTTACTTCGTTTCTTTGATGTGTCTTGCAGTATTTCATTATTTCTGGTCATGAATTCTTCACATAGTTTGCTAGATGATTATTAAGATTCTTTTGTGTCTGACACTTGTGAGTTGTTTGAGATATGTGAGGTTTCTGTGTGAGAACTGAGAATCAAGCTCTTGATCTGCTTCCCTAAATTGCTTTCTTAGAGCCCAAACCCCAGGTTCAGGGTGAGGGTTTTATAATACAAAGAAAAACTTCCATCACTTCTGCCCTTAACACTTGCCTCTATTACCTAAACTAAGTATGTAGTGTTCTTTATATTGTCCAGTGTTTGATGTTATCTGCATTGTTTTTGTTTTTAACTGTGGTGGTTCTGATGTGTGAAATTTAAGGAAAGAGCCATTAAAAAATTCCAAGCAGGGCAATGCAAGTGCAGCCAAATATTAGAGTTGATGTGCAATCTTAGGTCCTTTTAAATTTGGGGTGATATAGGCAGTACTTTGAATTGAAAAGTCTTCCTGGCCTATTTTCCTCCACATATTTGTGATTACTCTGGGGGCTTATTTGTTTTGGCAGTACTAAAATCAAAGAAGCTGGTTCTTCTTTTCTCCCAATTCTTTTCATATTAAAGAAAGCATCTACATTTAGCCTTGTTAGCTTCTGTTCGTATACATCAAAAATCAGCGAACGCTTTTCTGTTAGCACATTTAAGTACCTTTGTTTTACATAAAACCAGATAAATATGAAAACCAATGACCTTCCATTCTGTATCTTGAGATTGTAAAATGCCAGTAATTTAGAGCTAGGACTTTCCCCCTCCCCTTAAATCTAGGAGGTAGACTATGTTAATGTAAGGGTCATTTAAAGAAGTGACAGATTTTTTCATTATTTGGGTTGTATTAGAAATATTCCTCCTATGGGGAAGAGCTAGCATTATAAATTTTCCAAACACTGGGGAAGGAAATTCACTGTATTATGAACCCAGAAGGGTTTATTGCACTTTTCCTGCTTTTTTTTTATGCCTGGGTAAGAGTATCACCATCTCTTATTTACAAAAGGGCAAATGGACTCCAACTGAGAGAAGCTTTATAGGTTCAAGAGTTAGTTGTACAACATGAACCATTCAGTCTCTTGCTTTCCATGGGAATTTGGGCTTACTAGGCAAGCTGTTTGTTGCGCTAATGCAAAAGTGTCATACAATTAGCTCGACTTTTCAAGATGATAAACTTAAGGAATTGAATGTTGTTCTGAAATGCAGACTTGCAGAATGTTTTTATGTCTTTCGAAGCAGGCTTTTTTTTTTTTTTTGACCAAGTTTCAGCTCCTGTTTGAAGTTCCTGTGTCAATTTCTTTTTGGTTTAAATTTTCCTTATATTTCCACCTGTGATGTCAATGGCAACATCACACTTCACTTGTTAATTTACTTTACCCTTATTATGTAGAGTAAATTGAGTTGAACTGAATCTTCCTTGTTCTAGTAACATTGTATAAATAGAGTGGCTTCTCTGTACAAAAGGTTGTAATGCCTCCTGATGGTTATAATTTTGTGATTGTATTTAAGATTAAAAGTTGAATAAATCACACCAGCTTCCTGAAAGTGTTCATAATGCAACTTTTGGAAAACAAAAATACATGGCCTACTTTGTGCATATTTGCATTAACGTGGCAAAGATTGTATGAAATACCTGTTTTTCAAAAAATAAAGTCTTAAAAGACGTAGCATTTAAGCTCTGAATTTGTTGAAGTAGGTTCCAGAAAACTTAATTTTGGAATATGGGGAGCTTTTTTTTTAAGCTAATTACTAATACCTACAAAAGTTTAAAAACTTGATTCTAAAAAATGTATTTTACACTCAGTGTTCTAATAGTATTTTTGAATAGCAGTAGAAATTTTACTTCAATGGGAAAGTTCTTAGTATTAAGGCACAATTTATTAAGCTTAATTTTGTATTTCTTTAAAAACTCCTGTAGAATATTATTGACATGTATATTCCCTGGTGTATGAAAGCTCTGAAGGAAAACAATGTCCAGCGTGTTTTAATATCTGGAAATCAGACTGCATTTGTTGCTGCTAGATTATGTTAGGATTTATGTTAACTGTTCAGTCACCTGATATATTTCAAAAGTTCACATCCTGCCTTTGTAATACCAAAAAAAAAAAAAAAAAAGCTCCAAAGGAAGCTACACTAAGCGTGGGTGTTTTGTTTTGTTTTAAATAATTAGGGCAATTGGAAGCTTAGTTAAGGAACTTATAGAAGCGCTCCTAGGCTGTTAAGTTGCAAATCATTCTGGGCAAATGTTCCTTGAGTAACAAGTACTCTATGGAGAACCCATGCTACTTGGAAGCCGTTTCTTCAGGTTTTTTTCACCTACCTCAATTTCACAAGCTGGTGTTGAAAAGTCTTTCTTCTGAAGTTGTACATAGGGAACTTGGGCGAAAACCAGGCACATTCTGTAGCAAAAACTGATTTCCCAAAGTACACGTGGAGGTTTTTAAAGTCTAATAACCCCACACCCTGTCCTTTGGAAGAGGGCGTTGCTGAGCCTGTGTCGAGATCTCGCGCTCAGCGCTCTCCGTACATTCACTCACTGTGGCTGCCGACTGGGACCTTTTGATTTCCTTTGGAACAGGTAGCAGAGGGCCTGCTCCTCAGAGTTCATAACTTTCAAATCTCCCAAAATGGGCTGTCCAACTGGCTGCATTTTACCTACATAACCTGTTTTTCCCCAACATTCCCAGAAGTGGCAGTTTATTGAAGAGTCCCCTTTCCTTGCAAAGGCTTTTTTTTTTTACCCCCCTGAATTGTTTATACCTGATCAGATGCTTTATTTCTTTTCAAAGTTCCATGGCAAATTTCACACCTTTTTATGAACTTCACAGTGCTCCGGTCCCCCTGGTTTTCTTAGGGGCAGCATGTGGTCTGTAGCTGTGTTGGCTCACATTTCTTTGTCTTCCCTGAAATCTTATGAACCTGGTAGTAATTTAAGGAATGCTTTTAAAATAAACTCGATGGCATAATATAGATGACTATAAAAGGGTAAAAGGCTGGAAGTTAAAAGCTACGGTAAGTTTCCTGAAAGAGACATCTAACCAGGTTAACATTTGGCATTATTTTGTTTGTATTGAGTAATGAAAATGTTAACGCATTTTGAAATCCTGGAGAGAAATATGTGGGATTGTCTCACATAGTTCATCTAATTCTTAAATTGCAATAAATTCCACTCGTATGAGAGGGTTTACATCTTTCCTTGGCATGACCTTAGTAAGAAAGGATCTGTCAAAACCAGTCCCTTTTTGGAGGGGGAGCTCGTAGTTTAAGTGAAGTGCCCCACAAAGAATTTCTCCAAAAAACCCATGAAAATAAGCCAATTTTATAAGTCGGTGCATTTTTCACAAGTTCTTAAACTATGCCCAGATTTCCACACCCTCTCCGCCGCCCCCGCCCCTCCATCAAACTAAGGCCTTACTCCTAATGGGTAGGGAAGGAAAAATTGCAGAAAAGCTACATAAATGGCCCCTTTCACTTGTACTCAAAACCTCCTGAGATGGGCACGAGTCCGCGAGTCACATATCTGGGTCTAAGCTGCTCAGCGGCCTGGCTAGTGCTGCCAGAGCAGGTATTAGAAGAAAGGCGGGCTGACTAGGGGCACAGCCAGGGTCAGGGCCACCGTCTGGATCGGGAAGAAGATCCCAGCCAGCCAGCCTCCTTAATCACAATGCGGTTAGCGTCACATGCCCATCTCTGCCCTCCGCCTGATATTGGGTGGCATATTTCCTTGAGGACTAAATTCCAGAGAGGCTCCTTAGCTGCTTTGAGGTCCCCCGGAAGAGTCCGAGAGCCACCATAGCGGCCCGCCCTGGGGATACTGAGGCCATACCAGGCCCCGGCCAGGGGCGGTTGAACCGATTCCGAAAGGCCTGGGCGGGGCGTAGCACATCTCCTGGGTGCTGATTGGCCATTCTGTGTCCCCGCCCCCTCGGCCCCGGCGTGGTCTCACTCTCCTTTGATCTGGGTTTCAAGACAAGCGCTGAGCAGCGGTTGGTCCGGCCCGCTTAAGCGTGATCTCGATTTGCCCAATGAGGAGCGAACTTCGCGGGGTCTGTCGGGAAAGGCAGCTGGCCTATATAAGCGGCCTGCTGGGCGTGCCCTGCGTTGGGGTTGTTGTGAGTGCCTCTGAGGAAGGTAGGGTATTGGGGGCGTCTTGCGCTCGCTGAGGGGGCACCTCGGGAACAATGGCGGAAGGAGATAATCGCAGCACCAACCTGCTGGTGAGTCCCAGCTCCTCGTCGCGAGGGAACCGAGTGGGGCCTCCGGACTTCGGTGCGCTGCGGCCTCGTTCCTATCACCCGTCGCGGGCCCGGCCCTCCTCTCCGTTCCCAGGTGCAGGCGACGACGCCTGCCCTTTGGGCTTCTTGGGTAACCTCTGCTTGGCGGTCACTAGTCGTGTCGACTCCTACCATCCCCTGGGGAAGGTGCACGACGGGGCGAGGAGGGCGCGTGATCATTCACCGCGAATAGGGGTTGAGGAGGAAGCGGGAGAAGGGGGGCTGTGACCAGCCTGGGGTGCAGTCCTTGGCAGAGGGCCGCGAGGGGCTCGTCGAGCGCTTTTGCGGCCCAGACCCCAGCCGTATCTGGGTTTCCCCGTCTTTGATCTTAACCAGGATGTCCGTTCGCCCTTTTCCCTTAGTACTTGGGCAGGGGTGGAGGGTCAAAAGGCTGCTGCCGAGAATTTCTTTTAGAGCTGGCACAGCTTTAAAACGGCAGGGAGGCTACGAGCTCGCAGCTGGGAACTGGAAGTAGGATCCAGCTGGAGGGACAGTGGGAGGTTCTGGCGTTTGGAACGTGTAAGTCTGGGCGGGGGTGGGGGGTGTCCCAGGACGATTTTAGAGTAAGCAGGGGTCGGAGGGAACTGCAGTAAGGTTGTATCACAGGCAGACAGTTTTAACCTCAGCACGAAAACCCCCCTCAGAATCTAGGTAAGAACGAGAGAAATCCATCCATCTTCTCAGTTGCCTTTCCCCAGGAAAAGGCATGCTACTCACCACCAGAACAACAGTGAATAGAGAAACCAAATAATTTAATTTTGACTTTTGATTTTCCAAGAGCTCAGGTGCTAACGAATTAAGTGACTTTGCAGGGCAGTTTTGATTGTGCGTGATTTTCATTTTGCATTGGTTTTTAGATATGCATGACCTCTGCCCCCTTACATGCACACACACACCCCCCTTTTCTATGGTTAGCCTAGTGAGCCCCAGCCAGGTTCCTTTTAAGAGTTGATCGTTGCCCAAGTTCACACAGCTATTGAAACAACAGATCCTGGCCTGGAGCTCGGCTGCTCTTTCCACAGAGCCGTGTGACTTAATTTAAGGAGAACAAGGCCTTTGGCCTTGGATTTGCTGGATTCGGATCTGTAAACCTCTGTGTATCTCAGTTTCCACATTTGTAAAACGAGGATAGTAATGACACCTTTCTTTCAGCTTGTTGGGAGGAGTAATTAAAGTATAAGCATATAATACATTTAGCAGAGTTTCTGCCACATGGTATTATTTAACTATATTAAGCATGGTATATAAAGTCAGAAACATTGAGGTCACCTAAGTGTCAGTGTGGCACAGGTAACATCTTTATCAAGATTAAGCTGCCCTGTTTCCTGTCATTTGCATATTTCCCTGTGATAACAGTTGTAAGGACACATGGGTTTCCTGTTCCAAGTTTTTTTTTCTCTACCAAAATCAGCTTAAGGGCTTTTTGCCACATTAGCTCATCTGAGAAATCTACTTGCAGCTGATGGTCAAATTTGCAGAGAAATTTGAAGTCTAACCAAAATGTCCTGATGAGTGTAAGAAGCATTTTATTGAGATATATTGGGCTTAATATGCCTTTTATAATTTTCTAAAAGCACAGTAGTTTTCCTTAATCATGCAGATGATGCCAACATCTAAATGATTCCATTGCACAAAGAGCTATTTTGGAAATTGAATGCTGTTCAGGAAGAGGCTTTCCTAATGGATTCAGAAGTAGGGGGTTAAATCAATGAAATGACAAAACAACAGACCAATTGTAACTACCTGAAATGAGAAACTTTAAGTGATCCAATTTTATACTCAGGGCGCTGCCACTTAGTAGTGCATGGTTTTGGGAAAGTCCATTCTGAGCTCGCTTTCTTTAATTGTAAAATGGCTCTGATTATCCCTATCTTAAGGGGTCTATAAGGATTATGTTACATAATGCATGTAAAAGAGTAGCCCAGTGCTTGGACTTGGAAAGTGACCATTAAATGATAATTTTTTTCCCCATTGATTTCTGTCTTTGGTTTCAAAATTGCGTTTTTCTAAGAAACTAGTTTGTTTAAGATAGTGATTTGTAACAGCTGTTTTACATACCTGTTGCCTTAGGAGAATTTAACTCTCTAGGAGCCACAGAAATGTTGAGATTAGTAGAATGATCGCTTTAAATGTTACTCATATGTAGGCTGCAGAGACTGCAAGTCTGGAAGAGCAGCTGCAAGGATGGGGAGAAGTGATGCTGATGGCAGATAAAGTCCTCCGATGGGAAAGAGCCTGGTTTCCACCTGCCATCGTGGGTGTGGTTTCTTTGGTGTTTCTGTAAGTGAGCTATTAAATTTCTGTAGATTGTGCTTGTTGCTCATAAGGGCTCAGGTTCCATTTATGGAAGTGCCTGAATCTGTAAAGAATGCCTTTGCTTAGAGCCGTTTGCCTAGTTCTCAGTATTTGTAGTACTTTGTAAACTCAGTAACCAAGGCAGTTGAATAAATCTGTGGCTCACACTTTTTGGCCTTAGGACCCTTTACACTCCTAAAAAATGTTGAGGACTCCAAAGAGCCTTTGCTTCCTCATGTTTACATGAACCGTTACAGCTGTGATGTCATGAAGCTTCCGGAAAACTACTTGTGAGAAAATTAGAATAAAAAAGGCGAATAACATCTTTGAGAACCAGAGGACTAGGAGAATAAACATCTTCAGCTAGGACTAATGAGGACTGTGTTTTTCTAACCTTTATTAATTTTTTTTTTTAAACAGGACTATCTACTATCTAGATCCATCCGTTCTGTCAGGTGTTTCCTGTTTTGTTATGTTTTTGTGCTTGGCTGACTACCTTGTTCCCATTCTTGCGCCTAGAATTTTTGGCTCCAATAAATGGTAGGTGGCATAATGATGTGGCAGTCTAATTTCTGAGAAGTTACTGCACCTGGTAGCTGTGACTAGTGTGTTGTAATTAAGCACAGAGAATTGTCTTAACCATCAGATAGCTAGGGGTTAGATTTATCGTTTGATGTAAAGAATTTCTTAGCTGATTCAGATATAAATCACAAACTTCCAGTACTTATATCTCCATAGTTCTTTTATACTCTAGCATTTATTTTGACTTTTTTTTCTTCCTAGACCTTTTTATTGAAGTGAGGCTTTTTAAGGTAATGTTTTATCAAGGATTGCAGACCTCATAATGGGCTTTCCATAAAAGTAGTACGTCTACTTTTACATTTTTTCCATTGATATTTAAGATAAATAATATTAATTTCACCAGTTACTTTTGAATGAATATGAAAACAGTAACGTAGATTTTCTTTGCCTGTTCATTTAGCAACTATTTATTGAATGTCTACTTTTCTATTAGGCAGACTCTTCTGGGTGCTGTGAAATATTTTGACTTTTAAGATTCATCTTGGGACTTCCCTGGTGGTCTAGTGGTTAAGACTTCGCCTTCCAATGCAGGGGGTGCGGGATCGATCCCTGGTCGGGAGCTAATGCCTCCCAGGCAAAAAAACCAAAACATAAAACAGAAGCAATATTGTGACAAATTCAATAAAGACTTTAAAAAAAAAAAGAAAAAGATTGATCTTGTGTTTCACGTTGAGACCTTGAGGTAGTGCAGTGGAGGTTAGCAAAAGTGCTTTAGAATACATTCAAGCTGTATATATAAGTGGGTTGTTGATTGCATTTATACCACTCTTTGAATGGGTTACTTATGAGTTCCCAAGATAAGTGGCTGTGGATCCTGTTAAAGTATTTTTTTAACTTCCTTCTGGAATGTTGCATTTCTCTTTTGATCCAAATAGTGAGCAAAACTAGATATAGGAATGGATTTTTTTCTCCTAGCTGCTATTCTCTCTTGGTTGTTTATTTTAATTTGATTGGTAGTCTACTTGTGCCTGTAGTTTTTCGTTCTCCTGATAATAGCAAATTATAATTCTATAAAAATAAGAATTTTAAATGTAGGGTTTGCTTAAGTTATGGGATAATTAAGCATTTTTGTATTGAAATAAAGATGTTTCTGGCATAGCACAATGGTTAGTGTTAGGAAATGTGTTTTGAATTGTTTTTCATTGTGCTGCAGTTTGGGGGGCAAGTTTGTAACTATGCAATGTAACAATTTAACAGAATCAACCTCAGACCCTGACTTTATTAGCCAGATAACATTCTAATCTGCTAATTCATAACTCCTGGAGAAACATTTTCAGAAGTAAGCTCTTGAAGTTTCGTGGTAATCAGTATGTGGCTCAGTCTTATCTACAGAGCGATTTTGTTTTTTGACCTTTATGAGGAAGGAAGAACACTGTTGCCTAGCCACAGTCCAGCCTTGACTATGGGCAGCATACGAGGTCTGATAATTTATAAGAAGTTCCAGGGCTCAGTAGAAGCCCTTCTACTGTATCTGTCACTGCAGATTTATAGGGACAAGGGCTAGAGGAGAGAAAGCAACACATCTCCAGCATAGGGCTTACTTTTTATAGCAGCCATTATGTCTGTATAGCAAAGACAGTACAAAGGCAAAATTTCTTTAAAAAATTAGAACCCAAAATACGTTATAAACTACAAAGGGCTTTTTGGTGGATCTTTTTGTATTCTTTCTGCTGTTTTGTTCGTGATTATATTTTCCCTCAATGGGACTAAATTTATAAGGAATTTGGATTTGAGCTCTTTGTGGCTGCCTAGGCATCAAATGTATGAAGCCCAGTGGAGGGTATTGTGCTTTGAATGCTAGTAGTTACTATCTTACTGACAAGTGCTTAAATATAACTGTTTGGTTGAAACTTCACATCTTCCTCAAAATAGTGGGACTCTGATGGGTCACCACCCAGGATTCATTGGGATCTGCAAAATAATATAGGAATAGAGAAATTAATTCATACTGATTTCTGCATGGCTCATAGTAGGCATGAGGCTTTTGTTACTATCATTGACCAAATTTGGCCTTAGAACCATAGATAGCCATTACTTTGTACACACACATGTGTCTTTATGTTAAAACTTATTCCTGTGCTATGAAAGGAGTCTTTCTTGCCATGCTGAGCAGCTTGTGTGTGGGATACAGTTCTCCGACCAGGTTTTGAACCCAGGCCCTCTGCAGTGAGAGCACAGAGTCCTAACCACTGGACCACCAGGGAATTCCCAAAAGGAGTCTTAATGGTTTAAGAACTTTTTCTATAAGATAATGGTGAATCATTGTTGTTTTTATTTAGATTTTCTTTAGAAGATAGTTTCTGAAATTTGAGAGGACGGTGTATTTCTGTTTACTGTTAAGATTTGCCTGTAGTAAAGGGGAAGATTCTTTTCCTAGGACCACTGAGCAACAGCAGAGATTCCATGAAATTTGCAGTAATCTAGTAAAAACTCGACGCAGAGCTGTGGGCTGGTGGAAACGCCTCTTTACGCTAAAGGAAGAAAAGCCTAAAATGGTACTTTGTTGGTTTTGACTTCTTTAAGAAAAGCAACATTTTAAGATTGAGTCAATTTTTGCTTCATTGTAGTGTAAAGCCTTTTTGCTTTACTTTAGTTGTAGTTTGATGTTTATCATTATCTGTTGGTTTAACTCCTCTGAGTACAGTCATAAATATTTATCTGTATTAGACTAAAAGTTAAAATTACATTTTGCATTGAATTTTTTATTCTTGTAGAGGTGAATTTTTTCTGTTTCTCTTTTATTTACTGAAATAAATGTAAAAGACGTATACTTAGGAAGCATTTGTTCTCTTTTAGCTTCACTTGAGGTTACTATGTGAAGTTATTAATTGCAAAAGTAGTTAACTTACAAACTACTTAATTTACATACAGAATTATAGTTATTCTAGGAGAGAATGTATCTAAATTGTATAAAGTCGACCTAGGGAGTTTTCTATGGGTTTTATATAATACATAGATACTAAATATTTTTAGAGAAAAGTGGGAATAAAAAGTTATTTTCCAATCTTTGAAACAACCTCCTAAAGTTTCTCTTCTTAGTCTGTTTCTAGGAGTTGATAAATTCTTGTTATTTTCATTATTAGTACTTCATGACCATGATCATTTCTCTTGCCGCGGTTGCTTGGGTGGGACAGCAAGTCCACAACCTCCTTCTCACCTACCTGATAGGTAAGTCTTTGAGGAAAAACTGCAGGCACATCCTGGCCAGTAAAGTCTAACTGGAATTTAGTAAGCAGTATGTTCCTGCTCACTGAGTTCCAGGCAGTGATTAAGGACCTGTGTGAGTATGGAAAGATGACTAAATCCCAGGTCCTTGTTTTCAGTGAGTTTGTGGTCTTATCGGAAGTTAAGACAAAGAACTAATAACCAAGGTAGAAAGTAATGTGCAAGAGGTATAAATAAGCAGTGTGTCTTATCTGAGGTTGGGAGGTATGAAGCAGAAGCTTCTGGGGATAAATACCAATGGAAATAATGGATTTCATGTTACTTCCTCCCATTAGAGTGTGTAGTAGTCTGAAGAACTACCTTCTATAGTAAATGTTAGAATCTTTGGGAAGTTAATTGCTGCCTTTGTAATTTTATTTTGTTTTGTTTTTAATTTTAAGTGACTTTCTTACTCTTGCTTCCTGGACTAAACCAACATGGAATCATTTCGAAGTACATTGGAATGGCCAAAAGAGAGATAAACAAGCTTCTCAAACAAAAAGAAAAGAAACATGAATAATGCATCTGCTTTACTCAGTGTGATTAATGGCGTATACATTGTCCTTGGGGACAGTGTCTGTTATGCTGTCTGGATACTAAAATGTTACAGATGTAGCTCTTTGCTGTCCCTTATTATGCCCTTAGTTAGTAGAAATTCCGACTTGCCAAGTAAGGCTTTATGCCCAGTGTCTTCAAGGGTATGTTGTCATCAGCTGGCCTTATATGGACAACTCATTCATCATTACCATTTGTCTTGGTTTTTCTCACCCAGGGTTAATTGAACTCTTACTTTTAAAATAATATAGTGGTGAACTTCATCCTTTAGTACAGTTAACAGTGGCTTGGGAGAACTGTGCAAGTTGATCTTCGCTTTAGCTGGATACAAGATCGTGGTCTGTGACTACAGGAAGCTGGTTCCACTGTCTGCTTCCACACTCTGCTTAAACAACTGCCTGGCTTCGTGAATACAGAAACCAAGGTTACCACTTCTGATGAAGAGACCAGTTAAGATTCATTCCTCATTCTGTTTCGATACTGTGGGAGAAGAATCCTCATGGAATAAAATGAAAGTAATTCCATGGCCTAGTATGTGTTGGCGTCTCCCGAGTGCAGAATTTAGCAATTTGTTGGAAACATTGATCCTTCCTCCCAGATGGGGAATCTGACAGGCTTAGAACTCTTGTTCCCGTGCACTTAAACGTGAAGTTAGTACATCCTTAAGGGCTTTTTAGTAGCAGGCTTACGCAAGATGGTATTTAGGATTTTTAGCATACTTTTAATTTAAGATTTTCAGCTAACTGAAACTAAAGTACATAATAGGTTAAGAGTCATGTCTGTGACCTTCACTCCAAGACCAGCCAATAAAGAACAAAACTCATCCTGTGTTTAGTCAAGATTCATTTCAGTAGAAAATCCTACTAGTTTTTCAAGACCAGAATAAGCCTTTAAAGATAAGCCTCAAGATTCTCATTTTATGGTAACGCTGGCTGCTTTTGGTCCCCATAGATGGAGTAGTTGAAATCTGTAGGAATGAACCTCTGAGGGCTGGAAATGTGACATATTTGGGAACAATTCTTAAACTGATTAACTAGCTGTAATATAGTTTTGTGAATTTATTGCACTGATGCTGTAAAACCTGGACCTTGTGGTATATCTGTTCCTAAATAAGTGTTGTTTTCTCCCCTTCAATATTGCTGTAAACAGTGGCACCCATGTAGCATATGTTTGACTTTTCTTTTTTAATGTTTCATATACAGACTACCATAATTTACATGTGTTTCCTCATTGTAAATAAGCTTGTCTTCCTAGATTTTTGTGTGTGTGTGTGTTCTACCAATTAACTACTTTTGCGGTTTTAATCCTGTATTATTTCTCCTACTGTGTTTTGTGTAAAAGGGGAAAAATAAAAAAGCTGGAAGCCCTCCTTGTGTCCTTTCTTTATAGCTTAGCCAGTACAATGTTTACATGATCCGATTTATGTACCCAATTAATGAACTACCCTGTGTGATCATTACATAGCTATAAGGTGCTCTTTAAGAACAAAATAAAATAAAAGGTTTAAATTTATTCATTCAGTAAACATCCAGGCACCACCCTAGATGGAAAAGGAGATACGATGAATAAATGATGGCCAGAGGTGATGTGTGAGGGGGCCTGGTTGGAAGAATAGGCAGGGAGCAATGCAGGAGAGTGCCTGCCAAGGCACCTCTGTACCCTAGGGCCTAGCTCAGAATTCGGTACCTGAGCTGCTCAGTAAATAATTGGTGGGTGACTTTTGTCTGCACTTAGAATTTTTTAAAAAGTAGAGCCCCAGTTGGACATTTTATCATTAGGCCTTACTATCTATATGTGGTGGATCCTGGGAACAGATTGAATGTCAAATTAAATCTCTTGCTCCCCCTCTCCCCCAAATGTATGGATCCTTCCTTGGAGCCTCCTGGGGGCTTGATGATGTCCAGAACAGGGAAGTCTCAACCCAGTCACCATAGGTCTCCTGGTCATTGGATGCTCTGAAATGCTGGTCTTCCACATGCAGCTATGATTACTCCCCAGGCCAACTTGGGTACTCCTGTGCCAACTCTGGCCACAGCACAGGTCCCCTTTCAACTTGCCTTTGCACCACCTCTGGCAGAGGTCCTATCATTCCAGAATTCACGGGATGACAAGAGGCAATTTATACATGGCCCTCCCGCCCATTTCCACCCTTCTGCCCTTATCGCAGTTCCAACCCAACCATTCTGAGATTTCTGTCCATCTTTATGTGCCCTCCTAGCTCTTAATATCTATAGGCCACACACCCTTCCTAACGTTTCAGGATCCCAAAACCCCATAAGTAATTTAGTAGCTTAGACAAGTTGTCAGTGACCACTTTTTTTGTTTTGATTTTTTAACCTACAGCAAAATTTGAAGACTGAGTCAAGATTGAATTTAGTTTGCTCCCTCATTTGTGAAGTGGAGATAATAGTACAGATCTCACAGGGGCATTATGTAATTGCATGTGTTGTTTTGAGGATTCAGTTAATCCACAGGAGGCACTTAGTGGCAGTTAGGAATTAGTAGTTGTTGGTACCCTTCACGACACAGGTCACATGGCACTTCCTCTGTGAAAGCTTTAGCAACTTTCCAGGCCGCCTCGCCGTTCTCACAGCACTTCATATTGGCGTCCTATGTGGCGCACTGCCCAGTATTGTGCTGTTATTTAGAGATCTGTCTCTGCTAGGATCTGTACCTCTTAAGGGCAAGAACTGATATTTTTGTCCCCTCAGCTGGTACAACACCTGGCAGGCACATGGTAGGCACTCATTAGATATGAAGGGATGAATGAATGAATGAAGTGTATAAAGAGATAGTGGCTGGTACTAATTTTCTATTTATGGTAAGGCTCTTGAAGGAAAGTGGATTTATTCACTTAACTTCCCACTGTTGCTAAGGCCCTCAGTTAAGGTGAGCACCACATTTTTAGTCAACAGAATGTGTTGTTAAGGGTACGGGGAACCAGTTCTTAAAGGAAATGTTCATTAGAAAAGCAAATGTCCTTTTGTAAATGTAAGTTACAACCAGAGATTTCTATATCCCGGAGATGTTCAAACTGGGAGCTTGGCTCTCCTCAATGTTCACCTGGGATTTGAGAAGCATTGGGGGCGGCGGAGGTGGGCTGTGATGCTAATCACAGACGCTGACTGAGCACGCACGCTGCCGGATTTTATGTGTCTCTTTTATCTGGATTATTTCATTTACCCTCATAGCAACTTCAACTGATTGGTGTATCATCCCCATTTTGCAAATGGGGAAACTGATTTGCCCATTCATTTAGTCATCAAATACGTATCAACTGCCCACTATGTACCAGCTGACTTTTCTAGAAGCTGTGGGTACAGCGGTGAACAAACCAACCAAATCCCTGCTTACTTAATGGAGACAGACGATAAATACACTTCCAATATTTCAGGTGGTAAGTGCTATGGAGAAAAATTAAGCAGGGCAATGGGGTTGGGGGGAATGGGGAGAAGGTTGTATGAGTGTGTGATCGAATAGAGACCTGAGGAAAGGGAGGGGGAGCAAGTCTCCGGATAAACTGGGGGGAGGAATACTCAAGTTAAAGGGAAAAGCAAATGCAAAGGCCTTGAGGCAGAGTATGTATGCTTGGTGTATCTGAAGAAAAGCAAGCCAGGGGCGGAAGTTGGGGGGATGATGTTCCTAGGTAAGGAAGCAGGTGTGCACGTCAGGGAGGACTTTGTAAGTTTTGGTAAGGAATTTGGATTTTACCGAGGGTGCTAGGAACCCTTGGAGAGTGCAAGGTCTGCCTTAAGTTTTGAAACGATCATTCTGGCGGCCAAGTGGGAAACACAAGGAAGGGTAAGAAGGGAGGGTAAGGGTGACAGCAGCGAGGAAAGAAGTCTATGGCGGAAGTTGCAGATGTTGGGTATCTAGCCTGAGGTTACTCAGCTCTGGAGAGGGCGGAGCCAGAATTCACCCTCTCCCAGGCCGCCAGATCCCGGGCTTCAAGCCGTACCTACTGAGCATTTATTTACTACGTGCCAGACATTTTGCGAGCCCTTTGTCACCATTATCTCATCTGATCCTTGCAATAACCTTTAAGAGGCTGAGCGTTTATTTTGAAACATTTGTGGCTTTCTTCCAAACTGTGTATCTCAGAACTCGAAAGCAAAGTCTGGAACTCCAGTAAATAATTTCTAATATTTAGGGAGAGTCAAAAAGGAAGCACCGATTAAAAAATATATTTTTGACTGTATGAAAAAGTAATCTATACATGTTTCAAAAAACAAAACTAAATTGTATTGGGAGAAAAGCAAGTCTTCCATCCCAGTTCCTAACGCCCTTCGCAGAGGCATTTACCGATTTCTTGTGGGTCCTTCTAGAGATACTGTAAATACGCAAGTATCAAAATTCATTCTAAATGGTGAACAGTTACTGCAATAAAAATTTGCAAATATCTAGGCCCTTGTCAGTTTTTGACTTTTACGGATTAGATGCTAGAAGGGAGTCAAACCTATGCTAACACCGCACCTCCACCAGCTAGCTCCCCAGGACCTCGCCTGCGTGTTCGACTCCATCGACTCTCTACTGCCCACCCCTGAGGAGGCTCCGCCCCTCACCCGCCTCCTTCCACTAGGCAATCCATTTTTTAATTTTTTTGTTTTTGGCGGGCCTTTGAAAGTCTCGCGATAGCCGGACCGCTTCCCATAATTCCGTGCACTCGCCCCTCCCAACTTCTTTCCGCCATCTTTCCGTGCCGGTGAGTATCTCTCTTTGAACGATCTAGTATCATCCGTCGGCTATCGGTGCCATCCGGTGGTCTAGGTCTCGGCTTCGGTGCCCTGCGAGGCTGCCGGAGACCTCCTGGGCCGGGGATACTATCCTTGCGGTGGTCTGGGCAGGCGGAGGCGGAGTCCTGCCCGGCCGCCCCATGCTCTGCAGTCTGGGGAGCCCGGCCTCTGGGGCGCAGGCCGCAGCCCTGGCGGGACCCGGAGCTTTCGACCGTCAGGGGGCAGTCCCGACTCTTTCGGCGGCGCCAGGACTTCCCATTAGTGGTCGAGGCAGCTCCTTGGCTCCGAGAAGCATCGGGGAGCCGTAGCCTTGGTTGGCCGTGTAGCTTCCCATTACTTAGGCCGCGCCGGGAGCTTGGGAGACAGAGGACCCTCAGGAGGGAAAACTGGATCCTGCCTGGGGTGGCGGTTTGCTGGGAACGAACTTGGGTCGTCTGGGCTCCAGGGTTTCCCCTCAGACACTTTGTTGAGCTTGCGGAAGCAGGTTGGATCCCTGCTGTTGTCGTTTGAGGCATGCCTCTATCGTTAGCTTTCGAAACGATTAAAGTTCGTGCCCATTGTGATAAGAGTCCATTCTGGTGCATGTAAAATGTTTCTGCTTACCGGTGTGCTACGATTGCTGTTGGGCATAATTTTAGATGGCATGAGGACGGACGTTTCATTTTAATAGTTACGGGTGTTAGGTGAGAGTTGAGTAGTATCTTTTGGGTGTTAGGACAAGGCTGACACTGAGTCAGTTGGTTTAAAGGACAATGTTAATAAATAGTACAGATGCTGCTGGATTCCAGAAGTTTGGAAAATATTGCTGGTGATTATCAGCTCCCGTTCTGAATAACTGACGTACCATGGCTGGTATTTTCATTTGATTAGTAGTCGACATATTCCTCTAGATATCCTGGGGAACTAGCCTGCTTAGAAATGGGGAAACTTCCTCATGATAGAGGCAGAAAGGAAAGGATGTGTTCGCAGTGGAATGATTGGGTGCCTTTTAATGACAATGCCAATAAAACCCCTGTTTTGTTTTCCCTGAACAGCCATAATGGTGCGCATGAATGTCCTGGCTGATGCTCTCAAGAGTATCAACAATGCCGAAAAGAGAGGCAAACGCCAGGTTCTTATTAGGCCGTGCTCCAAAGTCATCGTCAGGTTTCTCACTGTGATGATGAAGCATGGTAAGTGTCTTGCTGTTTATTATGTTTTGAAGTAAACATGTTACAGAATGGGTCCTGTAGAAGTGAACTGTTGGAGTGATGTGGGAAGATGGGGGAACAAGGTGGCAGTCATACATGGGAACTAATGCAATTGATTGGGGCTGTGGACAGGGTAGTTCTGGACAAATGATGCTGTTCAAGAAATACTGAGTAGGGTAGAACTGTTGAAAGGAGGGGGAAGTTTGGCAGCTAAAATGGCCTTTCTTTGTGTAACATTGCAGCTGCAACATGTCACTGAAAGGGCCCTGAACCTAAGAGCTCCTTGGGATGGAAAGGATTGTTTTGTCTTGGTCACGAGGTAGCCTTTGGGAGTGGGAAGCCGTGAAAAGGCAAGGAGGAAATAATCCCCTTTTTAAAATTTCAGGGTGGATTGTTTTGGGTGTTGCCCCCTAAATTTTAAAAATTATTTTTAATACAGTCACTTGTGTTCTGTAGGTTACATTGGCGAATTTGAAATCATCGACGATCACAGGGCTGGGAAAATTGTTGTGAACCTCACAGGCAGGCTGAATAAGGTAAGAATTGATTATCTTCCACGTTTAAGAACCTTCAGAATGGTCTGATAAGGTGGTCCATGTTATAATTGCTCTTGTAGAATCAGATAATGTGCTTGCTTTAGGTTAAAAAGATTAGGGATTGATTAAAATCGTTAATTTTTATATATGACCTTTTACTTCGTTTGTTCTCCGGGTAGAATTGTGAGTTAACCTAGTGTTTGTGGAGTAGAAGGTATCTGAAGGGAGATGCTGGAGGGATGGGTGAAAATGAACAACTGATGATACTGGTGTTTGAATCTTGGGTGGCTCAAGGCCACTAGTCCTGGCAGTGTAAATAACTTTTGGTCCTTCGTCTCGCTTGGTGATTGTTGGGTATTTTGAACAGAGAGTATGGGATTCTCTAACTATTAATATTTCTGTTTTTGCTGACATAGGCTGAATGTATGTCTTTGAGGTCTCTTCTCCCTGTAGGCATAATCTACTGAATCTATTTGATTCTTTTGACTTTGTGGTTTAACTGATTCCATGTATTTTGGGGACAGGTATCTGTCTATAAGCAAGTTGGGGGTCTCTAAGCTGCTACCGTGCTTTCTGTGTTCAGGTTTGTAGCTTTCATATTTGCAAGGGGTCCAACAGAGTGGGGCACACGGGCCAAGAAAGTGAGTGGTTAGTGACAGGGGCCAGATTTATTGATAAGGTTATTTCCTGGACCAACAATTCCTATTTTACAAAGGTGGTTCCTTATATAGTGAATTTGCTTCTTGTGTGGATACTTAGTGTCAGATGAAAACTACTGGATTTGAAGCCTTTGAAGAATTTTTGAAGGGAATTTTGGGCCTATGTCTTGTTTTGTTCTATTGTAGCCATTAGACTCCAATCCCACGGAAGGATTTGGATTCACTTCTTTTTCACTCTGACCCTCACAATGTTCTTGAAGTAGAAGAGGATGTGTCTTTTTTCCCCCTATTTTTAGGAGTTAGGAAGCTGAGAGCTGAGTCCTGCTCAAGGTCTCAGTAAACTGTGGAAGAGCTGGTTCCAGTGTATAGTTTAAAGCTGTCCTGCAGCAGCTTTTGTTGGTGTTAAAAAAGCAAAACCAAAAAAACTTAGTTGGAGAAGTGCCCTGTACCACATTTCTCTGGAACTACACATAGTAGCTTGAGAAATAAGTTTCAACAGAGTATTTCCCAAATGGAACTCATTTGTGGCATCCTTGTTCTGTGGTTTACTAGTTTAGAAAATCCTGGCTAACAGGTAGTTGAAATCTAGGCCCTGCCACACTTAACTGTTTGAATTAGTTTTTGGTTTCTCTCAGTTGCAGTTTTCTTACTTTATAAGACATTCTTGTCTCAGTTTCCTTCATGCAAGAGATAGATGTACCTTATTGTGGAAATGTAATGCAGCTGGGAAGTAAGGTAGTGTTTAAAGATTATAGATTAAGAAAATTCTTGCCTTCATTGTATCCTCTTAAGATTCATCTGCTTTGGGAGTGGATGTGCTGGAGTTCTGCTAGCTGAATGGAAGGGATTTTTGCTGCTGGAATAAAGCAAGCCTGGGTGTGGTAGTGTAGAGGCCTCAGAAAGGTCTTTCACTGTAGCTTGCTTGGGTTTTCCCTATTCCTATCCCTGTATTGCTTCCATCCAGTGTGGGATTGCCCTTGACAGTCAAGTGACATTTGTAGCTGATAAGGTGATGTTATAAAAAGGAGAACCTGAGTGGGCTTCCTGCCGTGGGGCAGTTGGGCATGACAGGTCCATTTTCAGTTTCTGTGGGTTCAGATCTGTCTAGGGAAGTGTACCAGCTCCAAAGACTTCACTAAGTTCTAATCTCATAGCCTCTTTTAGTTTACAGTTAGGCATCTTGGAATCTTGAATGATTCTTACGTGGATGTGCACACACAACTTGCTGTCTGCTCTCTTAGCCCTCTGAAGGTACTAATCCTGAGTGTTCTCACATGATCATTTCTTGTGTGTAAACAGCAGGAGGCTTCCTGCTTTGATTTTTTTTTTTTTTATAGTGCGCTAGTGATTTGTAGAGTTGGTGGTATGAGCAGGGGGCGGGGTCACATTTAGCTCTAATTAACTAAAGAGGCTTTTAGTCCCCTCATTTTCCACCCAGTTGGATCTAGTCATAGACCTTGTGTGAACCCACGGATAGATTCATGTAGCCTGTTGGTGGATATTTGAAATTTTATTGTGTTTTATGGTTTAGGTATGATTGATCGTAGTGCCTTGGCTCTTAGCTCTCACTGTGGCGGATAGTTGTTGCTGTGTCATCTCTCCCCACCCAACGCTGTCGTAGCATGCAGGTGGGATAACTCTTTACCTCTTTCTGCCTTCTATACATTTTGCTAGATTAGTAGGGCTTGACTATAATTTATTTGTCTAAGACTTGAGTTCTTTAAAATCTGGTCATTTGTGCTGAGACAGCTCTGCGGGCCATAGGAATGCACACTGGTGTTGTCTTGTGTTCTGCCTCTTCTGTTGACTTTTTCAATAGTTTGCTTTTTCTTCCTAAGTAGGCATAGTCTTAATTAAGTGTGTTTTTCAAATGGCATTTATATCAAAGATTGTACAAAATAGTTACCCATTAAATGTTGAGTTGGTTGGTTTATATGACTGTTCAGTTATAAATGCATTTTAGTGTTACTCTTTTTCTGTTATTGGTGAAGTGTGAACAGCGTTTTCTCTTATGTTTTTACAGTGTGGAGTGATCAGCCCCAGGTTTGATGTGCAACTCAAAGATCTAGAAAAATGGCAGAATAACCTGCTCCCGTCCCGTCAGTTTGGGTGAGTCGATTTTCCGTATTTAAAAGTTAATGCTGTGGATCCCTGTGATGCAGTTTGACTTGAGCTTTTTTTTTTTTTTTTTTTTTTTAACTTAATAGCAGTAGCAGTTGTCTCTGTTTCCATCCTTGACTCAAGGATTAGCTCCTGTGTTGCCATACGTCATGTGTTAGGCTCTAGTTTCTGAGAGGCGTGGGAGAGCTGAGGCTGGCTGAGAGACAGCAGAATTGTGTGCCCTGTAATGTCTGCTCTTTTGGCTCAGTGCGTATAGTTCATATATGTTCACTGTGAATCCCCTCCTATGGCCAGAATGACTTCTCAACCATTGGCCTCTGGGGAAACTCGATTTGAAAATCTTCCTCCTCGGTAAGAGACTGAGTTCACATCCTGGTTTTTCTGCTTTAAATCTGTGAGGCCTTGGGCAAGTCATAGCCTTGATTTCTTCATCTTAAAAATGGTAGTAGTTCTCTTGCAAGTTATAGTATCACCTGATTTAGTTCTGGTAAAGCACTTTAAGATCTGACACAGTAAGTGCTTATCTGTTTGTGGTTAAGAACTTAAACCCACAGTCATGTTTGGTGATGCTGAATTTACTCCCACTTTGTGGTTGCCGTATAACAGGTATAGTGTTATGAGCGAGTCATTTCTGATTGTAGTTATGATACTAATTTTCATGCCTCCCAGTTGGCATACCTTCTGTGTCTTACGTTGATCCCCATAGTAACCCATGAGGTAGCCAGGCCAGGTGGGGCGCCCTTTGTCCAAATAACTCTGTGTACAGTAGCTTGCCTGTGATCGTACACACAGTAAGTGGCAGAAACAATTCAGTCAGTGCTTTAATGCTTTAGACTGCATGTCTCCTTGAGAGCAGAAAGTGACATTTTGAAGTTAAAGGAGTTCCAGTCTTTGCTTTTAGGTAACATTGCTTCTCGTTGTTAGCTGAGGCCAGGGCTGTATGTGTATAGCTGACATCTCTGGGTTTGGGTCTTTGGTTCTAGGAACCGTGCCTGTGTACTGCCAGCCTGTGGAGGCAGCATTAGTCTGTGTGTCCATTATGGGAAGGCATCTTAAGCATTGATAAATGTTGGAGTTTTTCTGTACCAGAAAGTAGCTCTGTGTTGAACATTCTTAGGAAAAACTTACCAGCTTTTTTTTTTTTTTTTTTTAAACTTTCCATAGTTTCATTGTACTGACAACCTCAGCTGGCATCATGGACCATGAAGAAGCAAGACGAAAACACACAGGAGGGAAAATCCTTGGATTCTTTTTCTAGGGATGTAATACATAACGTGCAAATAAAATGCCTCAGAGGACTCTGGTGCTTCCCTCAGTCGTTTTGAACTTTGTACAGCAGAGTAGCAAGAGCGTCTGCGGGAGTGTACAGCCTTTGTGTTGATTGGTGAATGCTGTTTCCTTGACGTAGAAGAAAGTTTTGACTTGGGATAACTTTCGCCATCACCCTTGTGGCTCACCAGAGGAGGGTGTGTCTGGCCCTGGATGGTTGACTGTGGGTTGGGGTCCAGGTGGTGAAGCTGTCCCTTTCTGGAGTCTTACATTAGACCTGGAAGGAGTGGTGCCTTTCCTATTTTTAGCTTGGCAGAATACACATTTCAAGCCCTAAAAATATGGTATGGTTGTAGTTGATGATGTAAGTGCTCATAAGGAAGCTGATAACTAGAGCCCCACAGCTCACTAAGACTCATCTCAAAGGAAATTTGGATGGCATTTCAGGGACATTTTAGCAATATGTGGTTATAAGATGTCATTTTTCCAAAAAATGGAACATCTTTTAGAAACTAGTTTTACTGTAAACCTGTCACCAAGTATATTCTGGAATTGGGGAGAATTAGTTTACTGGACCACTTGACCTGGGAAATGCTTGTAAAGAGCTCAGACACCAAAGAGAGGGCAGGGGTGGCTTCTGTGAAACAGACCACGGCTCCATTCTCCCTTTCTAAGAGTAGTGCTGTCCAGTACAGATGTAACAAGAGCCACATGTGTAGTTAAACCTTAGAGTAGCCATGTTAAGACAAGTAAGAGAAACAGCTGGGATTGATTTTTTTAATAACATTTTGTGTTCTAAAGTTAAAATTTCAGCACGTAATTGATGTGAAAAATGAATGGGATTTTACTCTTCATGATGTCTTTGAAATGATGAACACTGTACATTTATTTACATCTAAAGCACATCTTAACTGGGACTAGCCTCTTTTAATAGCCACATGTGGCTGGTGTTCCGTATTGGACAGCACAGTCTAGACTTCTGATTCTTGGTGGGTCTGGCCAAGGAGAAAGGACGCTTGGAAGAGATCCTGGGTATGTTATGTTATTGAGCACCTAGCGAGCTGTATTTTCCTGCATAGGAGTAGGATGAATGGGGCAGCTCAGCCTTACAAAAAAGGACAGCAGCTACTTTTCCTCAGTTGTCTGCTGGTCAAGTGGGCCAAAGTTAAAAAGGCTGTCAGGTTGTAGGCCTTATTACAAGATGTCCAATAGACCTAATAGGATGTTAGGTGCCTAAACCTGTTTGATGTATAGGTTTGATTTTTTTCTTTTCTTTTCAGAAAAGGATAAGTTTCACAGTTCTCCATTGGGATTGTTTTGATAACTTTCCTATAGGGCTGTTATTTGACTTTCTTGTGGGTCAAGCAGTTCTCGGTAAAAATCCTCGCTGACCTGGCGTAAGGTGAATTCTGGCAAGTGACAACTTCTTTGAGCTTCCTGTTGGGTAAACAGGGACAACTTAACCTCATGGGGTTGCTAACAGGGACTGGTGCATGGCTTGTATTCAGTAACTTAGTAACTTCCTGAAAGGAGGGCCTACTGTAAGACGTGGGAAACAGGAGTACCTAGACAGGCCCTAGAGGTGTGGCTGGTAACCACATGTGGTAGGCCTCACTTGCTAAGATGTGAGAGGAAAAGGTGAGAGGCATGTCTGGGTTTGGGGCCTCTTATGTTTGGAAGGCCATGAGTAAGTAACATGGGTTTGGGGGGCTCAGTACACCAGGATTGAGGTCTGCTTTTCCACCTAATAACCTTGATTCCCTCATCTGTATATTGGGGATAATGGAAAAAACCTACCTCAGTTGAGGGAAAGATGAGGTTATATAAAATAGCACTTGACAGTCATTTTACAGCTGTATTTGTCAGACACTGAAGTGAAGTGTGTCTAGAAGACCGAAGAGCTGATGGTTGATTGGTTCTCTTAATGCCAAGGTTGTAAGCTCTAGGCGGATGGAGGCCATGTTTTGTTTACTGTTGTCTGGTCTGTAGCCTGATACCTGGCACATAGGGGATGCCTCAGTAAGTACACGTTGATTGAATATCATACTGGGCATTGACTTCAAATGCTAAAGTGAGGACAAGAAAATGGCCCTATTTGCCATTAGTAGGGATCCTTTGTCCTTTAAAATGAACAAGGGTGGGAAAAATCTGGATAAGGAAAATTGGGTGACCTGTTGATGAATTTAACAGCACATGAGTGAGGAAGCAGGTGGCCTTAGTCCTTGTTTCTGAGACCCAGTAGGAGTTGTAACATGACCGGGGGCTGGTTGGCTGGGGCTAGACCCCTGGGTTTGAGGCTCTGGAGATAGTTTAGGTTCCTGCTGGCATAATGACTTGGCTCAGAGTTGTACTTTGCTGTGGTGTGAACTCAGCTTTTCCTCCTAACGTGCTACTGTTGCCAACAGGCAGAGATCTGGGGTTTGGAGTGGGACAGCCCACCAGATGCACTGAGTCAGTGTTAAAGGGGGCCCCAGCACCTACCCAGACCCTGGAAGTCAAGACCGCTGCCAGGAACATCCTCCATGTTTTAGCAGCTCGTCTGTGTCCACACCAGTGCATGCTGTGTCCTCATTTAGAAGCTGTTGTGCCTTGCCTCTGGGTAACTTGGGTAGATAGAATTCTGAGTACTCAGTTCTCTGGGCAAGCCAGAGTTATTACAGTCTTCCTTGGTCAGGTCAGCATCTGAGATTACTTTTTCCTTCTGCCCAGGCTAGGAAGTTTACTTTCCACTACTGACCCCGAAGAAAGCAAGCTCTGGGAGACCGGAAGTCTGATTCTTACTTGGCTTTCCAGTCTTAATTCATCGCTTCCCAAAACAGCTGACAATACCAGTTGTTTCATCTTTAATACAGATATAATCTAATCCTAAACTCGAAATCACCCCCACATATGTGCCCCACCTCTGAGCCCTGGCTTATGGCTCACCCCACCTGGAATGCCTTCTCCTCTTCCCCAGAGGTGTTCCCAAGATCCAGCTTAAAGGTCACTTCCATCGTAAATCTTCCTCCAAAAGGAACATGTGTTGTTATACTCTATCTTTTCTCTCCTAAAGATATAAGTGCCTTAATAAGGCTAATAGTAGTTTTTAGTGTTTGTTAAATGTCTACTACTATATGCCAGGCATGGAACTAAGAGATTTACATGTATCATCTCATTTCATCTTAATTCTGCATGATGGCTACCGTTGCTGGCTCCAGTTTTTCAGGTGAAAAAAATGAAGCACAGAGCTGTGACACCATTTATTGAAGATGCTAGGGAGTAGCAAAGTCAGGATTTCAATGCTTTACCAGTCTAACTTTCCAGGCCCTTATGTTCTGTCATACATTCTCCTTATCTTCAGTGTGTAACTATATTTATTATATGTTTACTATATCCAGGCACTTGGGGTACCCAGGGTGTGCCAACATCTAGTCCATGTTCCACAGCAGGAACCCTGTTATCTCTGTCCCCAGCATCTAGCCTATCAAAGATGTCAGCATGTTTAAAAAAGTCATCTCTGACCCTCTGGGCCATGGGATTGTTTTTCAAAGTGTAATCCCATCCAGTGCCCGTGTTATAGTGTTGAGTCCACAGAATTCCATGGTCCCAAAAATCAGTCTCAGGGAAGCATGGGAGTAGAGTGGGATATGGGCAGGATTCAGTTCAAGGTCACTGTCCTGGCACCCAGGTTCCCAGTTTTATGTTTTAAGTAATCTAATGGGCAATGAAAGTGCTGCAGACCACACAGAAAATAAGGTAAGGGAGGCATTAAAGAAAGATACGGTTAATAGAATGGATCACATGCTTTGTGATCTTGGGCCAGTTGCCTCTCCTTTATGTGCATCAGTTTCTTCATCTTTAATGTAGGGATAATGGTACTACTCTCTGTGGTGGTCATGAAGATTAAATGTAATGCTTGTAAAGTGCTGGAATGGTAATTAGAGCTGTTGGCAAAATATTCAGGTTCTCCACCTGCCAGGCACATGTACTTTCCATGTGATTAATTCTGGTCAATGAATGAGCTGTGAGCAGAAGTGATGTGTGTTACTTCCAGGCTGGAGCATCTAGTGGCTGGTGGGAGAACTCCCGTGCGCCCTGTTTCGTTCTGCCGTGGTGATGGGCAGTGGGCTGCATTAGCCCAGGCCTGGGTGTGTGGGTGACAGTGCAGAGATCCAGCTATTCAGCAATGGCAGTGTAGGAAGAGCAAGAAATCACCCATTGATGATTGTGCTTTGTTACTAGCCTCCTGATACAAGTGCTTAGAGCAATCTCTGAAATTTAGTAAGGGCTTATTAAGTTACAAAAAGGAAATGGGTGGGCTATAGAATAATAGGGTTTATCGTTCTTTGAGTGGATGTCAGGAGACTATAGGACCCTCTGTTCTCAATGTGGCTTTTTCCGTTACCCACCACAACCCCCTCCATGCGTGCACGTAGCTCTTACATACCCCCAACCGGCAGCCCTCTGACATAGACAGTCCGTCCTTAGGTGGGGCACCTGCCTCAAACCAGGTAGAAGATACATGAGGATTTTTTGAACCTGGGAGGTATGAGGTTTGTGTCTTTAGAATGGTGGAAATGGTAAGATAAAAACCTCGAGTGCTGCTGATTGTCATGATTTCGGCCATGTGGAAGAAGACGCTTGGAGCAACAACAGAGGAATGTCCCTGAGCAGACAGATGCATCAGGTCCTCACGGTGTTTGGCTGGCTTCTGGTTGTTCCTGAGATGCAGCTGCACCCTACCCTTCCCGTGTTCGTATTCTGTGAGCAAGGAATAACATTCTCCACTATTTTTTTTCAAAAGTACTAGTTTGAACTAAATTTAAATTTAGTGTATTTAAAATAAATTAATAAAGCTAAAATTAAATTTACTAATTTGAACTAAATTCTAGTTACTTGCAAACTAACACAGCCCTACTTCCAGCTCTTTCGCCAATCTGCTCTGGAGCTTCTTGGGAATCAATCTTGCCATCTGTCAAATGGGGGCTTGGATATTAGTCCTACCTGCTTTTTTAAAAAATTGAAGTATAGTTGATTTACAATGTTGTGTTAGTTTCTGGTATACAGTACTACCTGCTTTATTAGTCATCATTTTTCATTGCAAAAAACAGAAACCACTCTAGCTAGTTTATTACAGGATATAAGGTAACTCAATCTCTGGAAGGGCCAGAGAATTAGTTTGGAGGCTTTCAGCCAAGGCTGGTATCTCCGTTACACCTTTGGCCCATTCCGTTCAAAAACTCAGCTCCTGAGTTCTTTGCCCCTGCTGTTTCTGGAAGCTTGAGGTTTCTATCACCCTTACTAGTATTAGTTCCACACTGACTTCATGTTATCCTCTGGTGCAGCGTTTCTCAACCTTGGCACAATTGACATTTTGGGCAGGATGATTCTGTGTGGGGGGTGGGGTGGGGTGGGGGGTGGCTGTCCTGTACATTATAGGATGTTAGCAGCATGGTTGGCCTCCCCACATTACGTGCCAGTTGAGACAACCAAAAATGTCTTTTGACACTGCTAAATTCCCCTGCAGGACAAAATCACCCCAGGTTGAGAAACACCATTCTATTGGATCAAAGCTTCACACTCGACTGCAAGCAGACTGTGCCAGGGCAAGTGTTCAAAAAGAGGCCTGTGTGTCATATGTCTGTGTATTTAAAAGTAATAAATCAAGCTAACAAGATGTTTAGTAAAATGTTTGTTCTCATCTCCTATCTTGACAGCTTCATAACAACAATGAAACCCCAAACAAATTTGGTTTTATGTGATAAAGTTGGCAGAATGTCTAAACTGAATTACTGCATATATTCTGAGCAAGTTGATGGGACAGCAATATTTGGATGAGAAAGACATTCATAATTTATAAACTATTATATATTCCATAAAATTTATTTCTCTTGCCTTCATTTTTCATAAAATCACTAAATATGTTGTTATAATAAAGGTTTTTGCATAGCTTATGTTCTACAGGCAGTAATGATCCAAAAGACAAAGTGTAATTAGTTTCAAAATATAAAAATTTGAATATGTTTTCATAGAAGATATAAATGAAAGTTAATGTAAAAATTAAAAAATTTTAAAGCTCAAAAGCCTCAGTGAAGTTGCTCTTCTAAAGTATTCAAAAGTATTAAAATTACAGGGTGAAATACAGATTATATAAGTATTGAATATCAAAGGTTTAAGTCAAAGTTGTTTAAAGCTAGAAAATTTTAATTTAATATTTTGAAAACAATTTTATTAATTTATTATGTACTATTTCTCTTACATGACTTTTTGCAGTTCTAGTATTCAGTGTCAATCTAGTTGCTAATATAAAGAATTGGTATTACTTTATATTTCTGTCTTTGGATAGAAGAATGGAAATTTCTATCCAAATAGAAATTCTCTATCTCACATACACAAATTAGAGTGATATTAACTACTTAAATTGCAAAATGTTCTTTGGAAACAACAAGCAGGAACATGAAGAGAAACAGAAAAAAGGACGCTTAGCACTGATGGCAAGTGATGCTTGTTACGCTAGAATCTATTGCACACATGCTGCTTGAGAAGAAGTTATTAAGAAGTTAATTAATTTGTCCTTTCACTTAAGTATTTTCAATGCTAAAGTTCTTCGCATACTCTGACATAGTGCCTGTCTGCAACACTGGCAGAGGCCACTCCCCACAAACCTTTCTGATATTTAGATACAGTTGCCCTTTGTTTAGAGATTTTAGGGTAAGAGGTGAGGAGAGCATTCTTCGGGGCCTGAACGGTGTTATGAAATGGGATGTTTAGGATTTCAGTTCATGCTGAGCCAGTGCTAAGCATATGATCCTGAATGACAAAAGCACCCTGTGTTCCTTAATACATTTATTTTTTTATGTATTTCTGAGATACGGGGCCAGTCTTGCTAGGATGTAAGTGCACTACTGGCTGCAAGGGAGACAGGGAAAACAAGTCCTGAGCCTCCACCTTGGGGATCTTTAGACTCACAATATAGGAATTTCCCCAAACGTAGAAAGAGTGCTCAGAAGGTGCTGGGCAACCAAAATTGGTGGAATAGGGAAGTCCAGGGCTCCATTCTTTCCCCAAAACAACTAATGAGCTGGTGAAGACTGTCAGAGTCAGCTTTTGAAGAACTCTGAAATCTAGTCAAAAACTAACAACCAAGGGAAAACCTGGTGAAGAGAGAAACTGCTTCTTTATGGTGAGAGGGTGCAGTGGCATTTCAGATTGCCCACCCACCATCCCCCACGCTCCACGGCCGTGAGGATGGTGACCGAGACTTCTCGTGCTGGTTGCGAGTGCCAGAAGGGAAACTATTCTCGAACAACTGTGGTGGTGGGGTCAGCCTGCCTGGTGGCTCCCTCAGGACAGGTGGAAAGGCTTCCTGTTTCCTCACTCAGGGCATTCCTGGGGCTGGGGTGACAAGTGGCTTTTGCTAAAAGCATTTAAAGGCACAGACAGGTACTGGCCTCAGCACCCTGCAGCAATACTTGGGACAGGTAATAGATCAAGAAGCCTGAGAAAGGAGAGGCTGGGAAAGAGACGTGTGTGGGAATAGGGATTTTCAAAGCTTCCATGTGTGCCTGGGACTCGAGAAAGCCATGTGCAGGCTTAGAGTGAGACACACAGTCAGAGAAGGCCTGAGAAGACTCTGGGCTTTCATCTCTTGCTGGCCTTCAGGCTCTGTGCAAGCAGGAAGTGAAGCTAAGGCAGAGTTGCAAGTAGCCTCTACTAAGTGTTCAAGGCGTGCCCTGACACAGATCCAGTTGGCAAAAACTAAGAGGGTATTTTTTCTTTCCTCTAAAAGAAGAATTCTTTATTTCTTTTGTTGGCTCCAGACATTTAAGGTAACTCTGCCAAAATAGCAGTTGTCCGATAAGCTAAAGGAACACAGAATTCAGTGGCAAAGACTACAGACCTTACAAAAATACAGAAGTCACTAAGTAAGCAAACAACAGCAACCTACAATAGGCAGAGGAAGGAAAATCTGACTTCCGGAGTTGCCACATATTCAAAATATCCAGTATTCAACAACCAAAAATCACAAGCCATGCAAATAACAAGAAATTATGGCCATTCACAGGAAAAAAATAATTAATAGAAACTGTCCATGAGGCAGCCGTATTTCCTCACTAAAAATAAAGCCTTGTTTTGGGGCCGTGAGAATGGGATGTGTTTAGAATAAATGTATACATGTGTGGTGACACTGAGGAACCACTGCGTGATGTGTTCTCTTGCTGTTTGGATGGGGTTGCGTGTCTGTATCCTCTTAGAAAAGTGCACAGTGTGCCAAGGGAGAAAGGGGGAGAGCTCCCAGGAGCACGTGGTCCCAGCCAAGGAGGTGGTGGTGTGGGCGGGTGCGTAGGTGCCCAGGGAGAGGCGGTCCACACCCAGCTGTGTTTCCAGCGTGATTGCTCCCAAAGCAGAGAGGAGATGTAAAGTCCCTGCTTCCTGAGGCGTCCAAAGGACAGGGGCTTTGTAGAGTGTAACCCAGATGCTGTGTGAATGGGAATGTAGGGGAGGGTGGGGCCTTGACAATGAACTTGACGGTAGAATGGACTGTGGGGATATAGCTTAGCCTTCTTACCTTTGAGCTTCATTTATCTCATTTGTGAAAACAGATGATGATGATGATGATAATGATGACGGCCATACTTGGACTGTGCATTCTGTGTTCCAGACACTTCATATAAGAACTCATTTAGTTTTCATATTAATATTACAAGGTGGTGCATTTTACAGATGAGGAAGCTGAGGTGTAGGGAAGTTAGGTCACTTGGTCGTACAGCTAGTATTTGGAGAAAGCAGATTCAGATCTGGCCTCTGTCTTAAGCACTGCCCTGGCTTCATGGGCTTATCATGAGGATTAAATGGGTGAACACATTAAGAGCTTAGTCTGGTGCCTGGCACAGGATAAGTGTTCAGAAAATCGTAACAGCTGTTGTTATCAGTATCAGAATCCAAACATACAAGTGGGGGCTTTCTCCAACTCTCTCATGTCAGATGTGCTTATGTGTGTAAACAGCCACGTTTAAAAGGGGAGTGGGGAACATCGTTTTGCAACTACCTATTAAACTGGTGGATCTTTACTTAGAACAAATTACAAACACCTTTGTGCTGCCTGGAAGGTAAAACTTGCTCAAGCCTTCCCTGGTTTTACCCCAGCTTGGGCCCACTCGGCTGGGTGAGCTGACCCCACCATCTGTCCCTCAGCCCCTGTGCTTCTTCCCTACCAGTCACTGACCTCGCATTTGTCTAACTTCCTGGTCATGAGCCAATCTCTCCCGTTAGACCTCAAAGGATCTGAGAGGTTCACAGGAGAACACACAGGATGTGGCTGGTCCTCTGGGTGATTCTGAGGGGCCCCAGTGTAGGCCCTGAGAAAATGTGGGCATCCCCATCCCCAGTCCATTCTGGTGGTCTGTTTGATAGAGCAAAATCCAGATGTCAGAGAATTTGATTTTCTTTGTTTCTTTCCCGTGAAATAGAATGTGGATCTGGTGTATGGGGAAGAATCTAGTGATTCATATTTTCTGCTTATTTGGCTCCTGGCTGAATGGGAATTTGCATTACTTAATGTCTGACTTTTTTCTGGGGAACCAGAATAAGTTTCCCATTCTATTATTAAGCAAGTTTCACAGCCAAATAATCCTCTTATTTTTACAAGTGGGATATTCCTTGGTGGAGGGTGTCTGAGTAGTTGATCCCTCTCATGTCCTCCATTTCCACTGTCCTCGTCTGTGCAAGAAGTTCTAAGAGGCAGTTTGGGAGACTTTGACCTTGGAAGCTGGGAGTGAATTCTTAATATTCACCAGTTGTGGGGTAAGAGTTTGTGTCTCCTCTTTGTTCTTCAATCCATCAGCTTTGGACATGCTCACACAGGCCACATCCCTTGGGCTGGAGTCATTGGAGACAAAATATGAAGGGAACAGAACAGTGTGTAGGGTCCAGTGTGCTCTGCCCTCGGCTGATCTGGGGAAAAAACCAAAAAACTCTGCTGCCCTTGAGGTGGAGCTTAAACCAGGCTTGTAGCTGGGCCATGTCTGGGAAGCCCACAGATTAGTTTCAATTAAGTTTCTTTCCAGTTGGTCCCATTTGTCCCATCAGACTGTAGGCTTCTTGAGGGCAACTCAGCCGCGATTCCTCTTTCCCTTCCTTTCTCCTCCTGTGCCATCATGTGTACAGCACAATGATTTTTTACAAAAATTTGTTGAAGTATAGTTGATTTACAGTGTTGTGTTTTATTTCTGCTGTACAGCAAAGTGACTCAGTTATAATATATATATTCTTTTTCATATCCTTTTCTATTATGGTTTATCACAGGATATTGAATACAGTTCCCTGTGCAGTAGGGACCTTGTTATTTATCCATCCTGTATATACTAGTTTGCATCTGCTAGTCCCAAACTCCCAATCCATCCCTCGCCCACCCCCCCTTCCCCTTGGCAGCCACCAGTCTGTTCTCTATATGTGTGAGTCTGTTTTTGTTTCGTAGATAAGTTCATTTGTGTTGTATTTTAGATTCCACATATAAGTGATATCATATGGTATTTGTCTTTCTCTTTCTGACTTACTTAGTATGATAATCTCTAGGTCCATCCATATTGCTGCAAATGGCATTATTTCATTTTTTTAAATGACTGAGTACTATTCCATTGTATATGTGTGTATATATATATATATGTATTTCAATTCCCTCATGATTGGTAATGTTGAGCACTTTTTCATGTACCTGTTGGCCATTTGTATATCTTTGGAAAAATGTCTGTTTAGATCCTTTGCCCATTTTTTAATCAGACTTTTTTTTAACATCTTTATTGGAGTATAATTGCTTTACAATGGTGTGTTAGTTTCTGCTGTGTAACAAAGTGAATCAGCTATACATATACATATATCCCCATATCCCCTCCTTCTTGCGTCTCCCTCCCACCCTCCCTATCCCACCCCTCTAGGTGGTCACAGAGCACCGAGCCGACCTCCCTGTGCGATGCAGCTGCTTCCCACTAGCTTTCTGTTTTACATTAGGTAGTGTATATATGTCCATGCCATTCTCTCACTTCGTCCCAGCTTACCCTTCTCCCTCCCTGCATCCTCAAGTCCATTCTCTACGTCTGCGTCTTTATTCCTGTCCTGCCCCTAGGTTCTTCAGAACCATTTTTTTTTTTTTTAGATTCCATGTATATGTGTTAGCATATGGTATTTGTTTTTCTCTTTCTGACTTACTTCACTCTGTATGACAGACTCTAGGTCCATCCACCTCACTACAAATAACTCAATTTTCGTTTCTTTTTATGGCTGAGTAATATTCCGTTGTATATATGTGCCACATCTTCTTTATCCATTCATCTGTCGATGGACACTTAGGTTGCTTCCATGTCCTGGCTGTTGTAAATAGTGCTGCAGTGAACATTGTGGTACATGACTCTTTTTGAATTATGGTTTTCTCAGGGTATATGCCCAGTAGTGGGATTGCTGGGTCGTATGGTAGTTCTATTTTTAGTTTTTTAAGGAACCTCCATACTATTCTCCATAGTGGCTGTATCAATTTACATTCCCACCAACAGTGCAAGAGGGTTCCCTTTTCTCCACACCCTTTCCAGCATTTATTGTTTGTAGATTTTTTGATGATGGCCATTCTCACTGGTGTGAGGTGATACCTCATGGTAGTTTTGATTTGCATTTCTCTAATGATCAGTGATGTTGAGTATCCTTTCATGTGTTTGTTGGCCATCTGTATATCTTCTTTGGAGAAATGTCTGTTTAGGTCTTCTGCTCATTTTTGGATTGGGTTGTTTGTTTTTTTGATATTGAGCTGCATGAGCTGCTTGTGTATTTTGGAGATTAATCCTTTGTCAGTTGCTTCATTTGCAAATATTTTCTCCCATTCTGAGGGTTGTCTTTTGGTCTTGTTTATGGTTTTCTTTGCTGTGCAAAAAGCTTTTAAGTTTCATTAGGTCCCATTCGTTTATTTTTGTTTTTATTTCCCTTTCTCTAGGAGGTGGGTCAAAAAGGATCTTGCTGAGATTTATGTCAAAGAGTGTTCTTCCTATGTTTTCCTCTAAGAGTTTTATAGTGTCTGACCTTACATTTAGGTCTTTAATCCATTTTGAGTTTATTTTTGTGTATGGTGTTAGGGAGTGTTCTTCTTTTACCAGATTTTTTTTTTTTTATTGCTCTTGAGTTGTATGAATTCCTTATATATTTTAGGAATATATCATATAGGTGGTTTTCAAAGATTTTCTCCCATTCTGTAGATTGCCTTTTCATTTTGTTGATTGTTTCTTTTGCTGTGCAGAAGCATTTTAGTTTGATGTAGTTCCACTAGTTTCTTTTTGCTTTTGTTGCCTGAGCTTTGATGTCATATCCAAAAAAATCATTGCCAAGACCAATGTCAAGGAGTTTTTCACGTATGTTTTCTTCTAGGAGTTTTACCATTTCAGGTCATACATTTAAGTCTTTAATCCATTTCAAATTAATTTTTGTGAGTGGTGTAAAATAGGGACTTAATTGTATTCTTCTGCATGTGGCTATCCAGTTTTCCCAAAACCATTTATTGTGGAGACTGTTTTTTCCCATTTTGTGTTCTTGGTGCTGTTGTCAAAGATTAGTTGACCATATATGTGGACTCTCTGTTCTGTTCCATTGGTCTATATGTTTGTTTTTGTGCCAGTACCATACTGTTTTGATTACTATAGCATTGTAATAGAGTTTGAAATTAAGAAGTGTGATACCTCCAGCTTTGATCTTCTGTCTCAAGATTGCTTTGGCTATTCAGGATCTTTTGTGTTTCCACACAAATTTTATGATTCTTATTTACTATTTCTCTGAAAAATGTCTTTGGAATTTTGATACAGATTATGTTGAATCTGTAGATTACTTAGGGTAGTTTGGACATTTTAACAATGTTAATTCTTCCAGTCCATGAACATGGAATACCTTTTCATTTATTTGTATCTTCTTCAGTTTCTTTCATCAGTGTCTTCTAGTTTTCGGCAAACCAGTCTTTCACGAGAATTCCCTGGTGATTCAGTGGTTACCACTTGGTTTTTTCACCCAGGTTCAATCCCTGGTCAGGGAACTAAGATCCCACAAGCTACTCGGTGTGGCCAAAAAAACAACAAACAAACAAAACACACAAAAAACAACCCCCCATCCCAAAAAAAACAAACCAGAAAACCCGTCTTTTACCTCCTTGGTTAAATTTATTCCTAAGCATTTTATTGTTTTTGATGTTCTTGTCAATGGGATTACTTTCTTAATTTCTCTTTCAGATAGTCTGTTGTTAATGTATAGAATGCAACTAATTTTTGTATGTTGATTTTGTATCCTGCAACTTAACTGCATTTGTTTATTAGTTCTAACAATTTTTTTGTGGCATCTTTAGGGTTTTCTATACATAATATTATGTTATCTGCAAACAGAGACAATTTAACTTCTTTCTTCTGATTTGGATGACTATTTCTTTTTCTTGTCTAATTGCTCTGACTGCAACTTCCAGTACTGTGTTGAATAGGAGTGGTGAGAATAGGCATCCTTGTCTTGTTCCTCATCTTAAAGGAAAAGCTGTTAGGTTTCCACCATTGAGTATAATGTTAGCTGTGGGCTTGGCATATATGGCCTTTACTGTGTTGACATATATTCCTTCTAAACCCAATCTGCTGAGAGTTTTTAATCATGAAAGGATGTTGAATGTTGTCAGATGCTTTTTCTGCATCTATTGAGATGATCATATAATATTTATCCTTCATTCTGTTAATGTGGTGTGTCTCATTGATTGGCTTGCTTATGTTGAACCATCCTCATAAGCCAGGGATAAATCCCACTTGATCATGGCATGTGATCCTTATAATGTGTTGTTGAATTTGGTTTGCTTGTATTTTACTGAGGATTTTTGAATCTATGCTCATCAGGGATATTGCTGTGTAATTTTCTTTTCTTGTAGTGTCCTTGTCTGGCTTTCTTATCAGGGTAATGCTGGCCTTGTGAAATGAGTTTGTAAGTGTTCTCTTCTCTTCAATTTTTTGGAAGAGTTTGAGGAGGATTGGTGTTAATTATTCTTTAAATGTTTGGTAGAATTCACTGTTTTTTTTTTTAATTGAAGTATAGTTGATTTATAATGTGTTAATTACTGCTGTACAGCCAAGTGATTCAGTTATATATATATATATATATATATATACACACACACACACACACACACACACACACACACACACACACATACATTCCTTTTTTAAAATATTCTTTTCTATTATGGTTTATCATAGGATTTTTGAATATAGTTCCCTGTGCTGTTTATCCTTTCTATATATAAAAGCTTACATCTGCTAACCCCAACCTCCCACTCCATCCCTCCCCCAACTCCCTCCCCCTTGGCAACCACTAGTCTGTTCTCTATGTTCATGAGTCTGTTTCTTTTTCATAGATACGTTCATTTGTGTAATATTTTAGATTACACATATAAATGATATCATATGGTATTTGTCTTTCTCTTACTAAGTACGTTACTTACTATGATAATCTCTAGTTGCATCCATGTTGCTGAAAATGGCATTATTTCATTCTTTTTTATGGCTGAGTAGTATGCCATTGTATATATGTACCACATCTTCTTTATCCATTCATCTGTTGATGGACATTTAGGTTTTTCCATGTCTTGCCTATTGTGAATAGTGCTGCTGTGAACATAGAGGTGCATGTATCTTTTTGAATTATAGTTTTGTCTGGATATGTGCCCAGGAGTGGGACTGTTGGATCATATGATAAGAATTCACTATTGAGGCCAGTTCCTGGTCTTTTCTTTCTTGGGATATTTTTGATTACTGATCAATCTCCTTAATAGTTACAGATATGATCAGATTTTCTATTTCTTCATGATTCAGTCTTGGTAGGTTGTATGTTTTTTGGAATTTATCCATTTCTTCCAGGTTATGTAGTTTTTTGGCACATAAATGTTCATAAGACTACTTTGATCCTTTATATTTCTGTGGTATCAGTTGTAATGTCTTTTCTTTCATTCCTGATTTTATTATTTGAGTCTTTTCTCCCCCACTCCTCTTTTAGGTAAAGGATTGTTAAATTTGTTTATCTTTTCAAAAAACCAACTCTTAGTTTCATTGGTCTTTTCTGTTGTTTTTATAATCTCTATATCATTTACCTCTGCTCTGATCTTTTTATTTCCTTCTTTCTGCTAACTGTGGGCTTAGTTTGTTCTTCCTTTCCTAGTTTCTTGAGGTGTAAAGTTAGATTGTTTATTTAAGGTTATTCTTTTTTCTTAATGTAGGCATTTAATTAGAATTGCTTTTGCTGCATCCCATAAATTTTGATATGTTGTGTTTTCATTTTCATTTGTTTCGAGGTTTTTGTCATTTTCCTTTTGGTTTATTTGGCCCATTGATTGTTTAGGAGTATTGTTTAATTTCCAATTTCCAATTCCAATATTTGTGAATTTTCCAGCTTTCCCACTTTACTGATTTCCAGTTTCATTCCATGTGTGGTTGGAAAAGTTACTTGATTTGATTTCAGCAACTTAAATTTGTTAAGACTTGTTTTGTGACCTAACATTTGATCTATCCTGGAGAATGTTTTATGTGCGCTAGAGAATAATGTGTATTCTGCTGCTGTTGGATGGAATGTTTTATAGATGTCTGCTAGGTCCATTTGGTGTGTAAAGTGTAGTTGAAGTCCAATATTTCCTTTTCATTTTCTGTCTGGATGATCTATCCATTGTTGAAAGTGGAGTATTGAAGTCCCCTACTATTATTGCATTACTGTCTATTTCTACCTTCAGATATGTTAATATTTGCTTAATATATTTAGGTGCTTTGGGACTTCCCTGGTGGCACAGTGGTTAAGAATCTGCCTGCCAATGCGGGGGATATGGGTTCGACCCTGGTCCAGGAACATCCCACATGCCGCGGAGCAACTAAGCCTATATGCCACGACTACTGAGTCTGTGCGCTAGGGCCCGTGTGCCACAACTGTTGAGCCTGTGTGCTGCAACTACTGAAGCCTGCATGCCTAGAGTCTGTGCTCCACAACAAGAGAAGGCACTGCAATGAGAAGCCTGCGTGCAGTAACGAAGACCCAACACAGCCAGAAAGGAAAAAAAAAAAGAAAAAAAAAATATTTAGGTGCTTCAGTGTTGGTGCATATATATTTACAATGTTACATCCTCTTGATGAATTGACCCCTTTATCATTATACAGTGACCTTCTTTGTCTCTTGTTACAGTTTTTACTTAAAATCTATTTTGTCTGATGTAAGTATAGCTACCCCTGCTCTCTTTTAGTTTCTATTCATATAGAATATCTTTCTCCATCTCTTTACTTTCAGCTTTGTGTGTCCTTAAGGCTGAAGTAGATCTCTTGTAGGCCGCATACATTGGATCTTGTTTTAAAAAAAAAAAAAAATTATCCATTTAGCCACTCTCTTCCTTTTGATTGGATAACCTAATGCATTTACATTTAAAGTAATTATTGATAGGTAAGGACTTACTTTTACCATCTTGTTAATTGTTTTCTAGTTGTTTTGTAGTTCTGTTGTTTCTTTCTTCCTCTCCTGCTGTCTTCCTTTGTGAATTGATGATTTTAGCATAGTGGTATGCTTTGATTCCTTTCTCTTTTTCTTTTGTGTATCTACTATAGGTTTTTTTTTTTTTGTGATAACCATAAGGCTTGCATAACCACCTTATACTTACAGCTGTCTATTTAAACCTGATAATAACTTTTAAACCTGATAATAACTTTTTTCTTTGGCCGTGCTGCAAGGCGTATGGGATTTTAGTTTCCTGAACAGGGATCGAACCTGCGCCCGCTGCAGTGGGGGCATGGAGTCTTAACCACTGGACTGCCAGGGAAGTCCCTAAAGCTGATAATAACTTTGATGGAAAACAAAACTACCCTTTTACTCTTTCCCTTTTATGTTTTTGATGTCACAGTTTACCTCTTTTTGTATTGTGTGTCCATTAACAAATTGTTGTAGCTGTAGTTATTTTTAACTGGGCACCAAGGAATCCAGGCCACCCAGAAATTCAGGCAAGCCACTCTTGGTGTTTCATGGGGAAATTGGTGCAGATGAAACAGAGAGCCTGATTAGTTTTCATAGGTGAAGTCCCTCGGGATGTATCCTATTTGTTAGACAACCAGCATTCTGTAATGGAAGGATGCCCATTATATGCCACCTCAAGTGCCTTGTTGGTCATGTTGAGCTTGCAGAATTGACCGAGTTATTGTTGGGTCTCTGGAATTGTTGGGATTGCGTGGCAGGCTCCAGACTGATGGAAACTGCCTCCACAGTTTGCTGGCCCATTGTCAAACTGGGAACCACGTAGCTTTGATGGAGAAGGGACTGATGTCAGAATTAGCCAACAGGGTCTCCTGTGGTGGCTGTGTATTTTAACAATTTATCTGAACCAGGGTGAAAGATCTAGGCCTGTGCTTTCCAACAGACATGCAATGTCAGCCATGTGTAGTTTAAAATTATCTGATAAACCCATTTAGAAAAGTAAAAGGATCAAGAGAAATGGAAACATTTGTCTCCATAAAATCTTGCACATGAATGTTCATAGCAGCTTTACTCATAATTGCCAAAATGTGGCAACAGTTCAGGTGTTCACTAACTGATGAATGGGTAAACAAAATGTGGCATATCCATACAATGGAATATTATTTGGCAATAAAATTAAATGAAGTACTGACACATGCTATAAAATGGATAAACCTTGAAAACATGCTGAGTGAAGGGAGCCAGACACAAAAGACCTTACACTGTATGATTCCACTTCTCTGAAATGTCCAGAATAGGCAAATCCATACAGAGAGAAAGTAGACTAGTGGTTGCCAAGGGCTGAGGGAAAAAGGAAATGGGGTGGAGGGGGTGACTGCTGATGGGTCCAAGGTTTCTTTTTGGAGTGGTGAAAATGTTCTACAGTTGATTGTGGTGATGGTTGCAGAGCTTTGTGAATATACTAAAAACCAGTGAGTTGCAGACTTTAAATGAGTTGTGTGGCAGTGAATTACTTGTCAACAAAGCTGCTTTTAAAAAGTAAAAAGAAATAGGTAAAGTTAATTTTACTAATGTATTTTATTTAACTCAAAATATCCAAAATAGTATCATTTAAACTGCAGTCAATGTAAAACATTATTATTTTTTTATGAGAGTATTTATTGAAATAAAACAGACAGGAATTAAGTATAGAGCTTGATAAGTATATATTACACAATGTTATTATGTAGACATTACTACCACCCCTGAAGCTGGTATTATTGCTAATGGAGTTGATGTCCACTAGCAGTTATTAACTCTCCCAAAAGGTAAACATTATTCTCATTCAATGTAAGACATTATTAATGAGATATTGTAATTCTTTTTCTGTTAACAAATCCTTGAAATCTGCTGTTTGTTTTACAGTCACAGCGCATCACTTTGGATTAGGCACGTATCGAGTGCTCAACAGCACATTTGGTTAGTGGTTCCATATCAGAAGGGGCAAATCTCGGCAATCATAGGCTTCTACCAGCAAAGGTCTCTCTTTGTATTCCTTTTCCTTCTCCTTTATAAACGGAAACAGGCCTGGGTTCAGATCACTTTTTGCCACTTACTGGGAGTATAACTTTGAGCCTGTTATTTAGTCTTTATAGATGAGTTTTCCTTTCTGTGAAATGGACACAATTAAAGAGGGATTGCAGTCAGGATTGAGATATTCAGTGGAAAGCTAGAATGGTGCTTGGACTACGGTGCTTAGTCAGTGTTAGTTATTATCATTTCTTTTTTTTTTTTGGCCATGCTTCATGGCTTGCAGGATCGAACCCAGACCACGACAGTGAAAGCACGGAGTCCTAACCACTAGGCCACCAGGGAATTCCCTTATTATTATTTCTTGATCCCAGTGGGCAGGACAGCCTGTGTACTTAGTTGGGAAGGACGTGGAACCAGAAAACCTGGGCTCAAACCCTGGTCCTGTGATGCACAAGCTACTTGCAGAGGGGCATGTTACATCTGCGTACCCTCCACATCCACAGCCACTTCAGAGCGGTTCTTTGCTCTGAGTTACCCACTTTGCCCTGAGGACCCAGGACACAGCTGTGTGGACAGGAGTGGAACCCCGCTACGGACAGGCAACATCTAGGCTGGTCAGAGGGTTGTGATGTGGCCCAGTGTGAGAAATCCAACTCAGAGGGATAATGGGGACCAACTGAACAATTCAGATTCTTTCTTCTGCAGAATCTGAATGTGAGACATGGAGAAAGGATTAGTTTCAGCATCAGGGGCAGAAGCAGAGAGACACGCAGAAGGAAAGTTCTAAGTAGAAGGCCTTGAGTCAACCTAAGTGATGGGTGAGTAGGAGCCATGAATGAACAGGAACTGTGAGTCAGCAGAAATGAGACAAGAGAGGAGAGTGGGGCAGCAGAGGGACAGGCCAAGACCCAGAGGTGCTGAGTCACCATGACGGTGGAGCGCAGAGTGCCGAGCTGGGGTGCCCCTGAGTTAGAGAGCTGCTGACAGCTGACTAGAGCTACTGCTCTAACCCAAAGCTGTTCCAGCCTCTGGGAGGCTTATTGGGTGGCTAAGACTTTGGTTTTCTCAATCTTGTAATGAAACCTGAGAATGTTGCTCTTCCTTGCCACGTACAAAGACCCAACCAACAACACCAGATATCAAAGCTGAGACTCAGTTTCCTCACCTGTGAAATGGGGACAGCTGTTGCTTTCAAGTTCAGCATCCCTTCCTTGGGGTGATGACTTTTATCTGACACTTTGCAGTTCTGGGCCTGCCAGTCCTGGACGCCAGCTCCGAGGTGGCCACATAATCAGGCTGCCTGGACAGACTCCATTGCAGGGATTTGCCTCTTATGTAGAGACACCTCCGCGTCAGGGGTCGGAACCCTTGAGAGAGCTCCTGGGTCCCTCTGGCTGGGATCTTCTGAGCAGTCCTGGTTCCTGTTTTCTAAGGCCTGTTTATTGGGCTCTTTTGTTCTGGGACTTTCCAAATTGCCTTTACAGATCCCCTTTTCTTTTTTAAAGTAGTAACGCTAACTGGACACACGTCACAGGGCTGTTTTGAAGTGGAATAAGCAACTTCTAGACAGAAGCTCCTTCCTGCACCTCCTTGTTCCCTCCCCCTGCCCTCTCCTGCTCTACCTGACCTAACATCCCTGGGCTTAGTGTACCTGAATGAGCACAGTGCTTTCCTCTTTTGAAAGAAGATTCTAAACCTAAACCATCCCCCAGTTTACCGTGGCCTTTACCAAGTCCTTGCCAAATGCGTTTTCATGCTTGTTTCTCTTTCTGCATAATGTGAGACCTGAGTCAAACAGGGCTCCTCTCTGCAGTACCACAAGACTCCCTGTAGGTGGCAGCACATGACCACAAATGTCCTGAAACAGCCCAAGACCAGCCTGGAGAGGGGGTGAGTGAGAGCCTGGGGTAGAGAGTGTACTAGCCATGGGGGAGAGGAGGTTGCAGGAGAGGGGAGGAAGGAAAGTGGCACCCACTGGCTTTGAGGCAACAGAGAGTTGGTTTGAGGTTTGGAAGACAGGTGCACCCAATCCGTCCATCCATCCAACAAATGTTTTTGACCACCTGTGCTAGGCTCTGGAGATGCTGCAGTGAACAAGATAGACACGGGCAGTCCCTGTCCTCATTGAGCTTGCACCTATCTTAGAGCCATCTTTTTTTTTTTTTTTTTTTTCAACAGCCATTATGTAGCACACCCTTCTGGGCTTGTTTCCTCATCTGCAAAATGGGATAATAAACTGGTAAGGTTTAAGTGCTGGCACCCAGTCTGTGCTTCTTCCCTTTCCCTCTGCTCCACCCCCCTTCACAGGAACTGAAAACATCGCTGAGCCCTGTGGTCATCCAAGTGCGGACTCAGTGTCCTCTCTGTATCAGGGGGAAGCACTGGCTAGTCCACCCCTTCTGCAAAGTCTGGTTAAGCCTTGAACTTGGGTGGTGTGATGAACTGGAAGATAGGGATTGACATATATACACTAATATGTATAAAATAGATAACTAATAAGAACCTGCTGTATAAAAAAATAAATAAAATTCAAATATTAAAAAAAGAAAAAGTATGGGCATACTTGGAGATATTGTGGGTTCTGTTCCAGACCACAGGAATAAAGCAAATGTTGCAATAAAGCAAGTAAAAAAAAAAAAAAAAAAAAGCCTTGAACTTGAAGGAATCCCCTAGACTGGTGAGGAAACCTCATGAATCTCAGAAGTTTGAATTTGATGATTTGTATCTATTCCAGGTTTCAGTGAAAAAACGTTTCTAAGGACAGACTCACAGACATAGAGAACAGCCTTGTGGTTGCCAAGGGGGAGGGGAGGTGGGGGAGGGGAGGTGGCGGAGGGATGGAGTGGGAGTTTGGGGTTAGCAGATGTAAACTATTATATATAGAGTGGATAAACAGCAAGGTCCTACTGTACAGCACAGGGAACCATAATAGAAAAGAATATAAAAAAAGAATATATATGTATAACTGAATCACTTTGCTGTACAGCAGAAGTTAACACAACATTGTAAATCAACTATATTTCAATTTAAAAAAAATGTTTCTGGGAATTCCCTGGTGGTCCAATGGTTAGGACTCGGCTTGATCCCTGGTTGGCGAGCTAAGATCCCGCAAGCCTCATGGTGGAGCCAAAAAAAAAAAAAAAAGTTTCTAAGGAAAAAAGTTGGAGATGTTTCTCTAGTAATATATATCACATATGTTGATATATATGTATATATGCCGATATATGTACACACACTGATACATATCATACATGCAGAGGTACATAATACGCTGATATTCACATACATATATACATATACATGTATTTACATGTATATACATACTAATATATATCATACACACACACACACACACACACACACACGAGAATAACTGGTATTACCTTTTATTTAGTGTCAAGGTTGCTTTTATCTTTGTGTTGATTGAAAAGCACTTGGGCCTGTCTGTAGTACCCCTATTACTAGCATTTCTCATATTAACTACCCTGTTTCTATTGTTATAATGTCCTGCCCCTTCACTTCTTAATGTAAACTAGGTGTTAGCTGAGATGTTATCTGTTTGTGATTGTGATAAAATTTCCCCAAATGTCTCTTCTTCTGCTTCCACCTCTATCCCATTTCTGAGGGATCCCAAGGCCTCTCTAGGATTTCTGCTGACCCCTGGCTTTCCTGCCTCGAAGGCTCTGTTTCTGGGATGCCTCTGACCTGTAGCACGTCACTCCTCTGTTTAAAAAAATAATTTTTTTTAACAACACTAACAATCACAAAAATTCATTGGCACGATTCACACTAGGCCTCTGTGAGTTTAGCTGACTCTAAGGAGGCTTCTGGGAGGCGTCCTAGGAGGGATCACATTTCAGACGCCCGGCTCCCTCAGTCCTCCTTTTGCTCATGCTTTGCCCACCCCCTCTGTCCTCCTCCCTTGGGTGGTTGGCCCCAGGTGTACCACACCCTTCTCTATCCACTATCCCAGCCTCATCCCTGGAGGACTGGGGATTCTCTGAAGCTGGGTGCCAGCTGGCAGCAAGCCCCCTGGGAACGCACATGGGGCGATTAAATGCACGGGCTCTGAAGGTCAGATGTTTGGCCTGAGAAAGTGGGAAAATGGGGGAGAAAGAACAGCATGGGGGAGAAAAACAAGAGTTGGCTTTACTGCCTTAAGTTTGTGATGCCAAGTTAAACATCCACGGACCGGGGTCTGGCATCCAGGGGAGAGGCCAGGGTGGGGTACAGATTCAGGAGTCCGTCATCCTGATTAGCAGTTATCTGCAGCCTTGGGAATGGGTCCGTCTCTTAGGAGGCGAGTGCCCTCTGACCTCCAGGCCCTGGCACTGGCTTGCCTGCGTGCCCCTTCTCCCTCTGCTTGGCCAGCTCCTGGCCTCCTGTGGATGGCCTCCTGTCTCCACCTGGACTGGATTAGGTGCCTTTGTGGAGGTCTAAGGCCTCAGGCAAAGGTACTTTCTTCTTCAGAGGCCTCTGAGGCAGGCTGGCTTGTGGACAAAGCATCCCAGTGACAATATCGCTTTTCTTCACTCTTTCTCAGTTAATTGACCGAGATCTTGTGTTAAGTGACCCTGCCTGTAGGCACCGGAGCCTGATAGGAACCCTCTTTCAACAAGGCAGAGTGAAACAGGTATCTTTCTGTTTCTCCCTACCTGAAATCTAGGAGATCCAGGAATTTTGTGGTCTGACTTGGGGCACTGAGGAGGTCTTTCATGGCCTAATGGAATATCAAATACGAGACCCAGCTGTGAATGCAGAGTAGTGGTTTGAAAAGGCAGGGCCAGAGAGGTGAGACGACTAGCCTGAGGCCACACAGCTAATTGGATCAGAGCTGAGATTTGAACCTCCGTGTGTCTCACCTGGTTCTGGGTTCTTTTCAGTACGTGAGTCATCCAGGCCCACACACCTATTCTAGAAGAAGGTGTGGGGGGGGGACGGGCATAGGGAGAGGAGCTTGTTCGGTGGGGCTGCATGTGGTGCTGGATCCCATAGGGTTTTGGGGTCGGGAAGTGGCAGGGGACACCCCTAATTTGGGATGCAGGCCTTGGACTTTAGGGTCGGGAAGTGGCAGGGGACACCCCTAATTTAGGATGCAGGCCTTGGACTTTAGGGTTGGGAAGTGGCAGGGGACACCCCTAAATTGGGATGCAAGCCTAAGACTGGAGGAGGGAGGAGCTGACAACGAGAGGGCCCAGGTCAGGGCATCCACTGGCTAAGGGGCGAAGGGGTAGGTGGCAGAAGGGAAGTGGCGCCCAGCTGGGACCACAGGAAGTTCCAGATTTTGGTTAGAAGTTGGAAAGTACCAGCAAATTCCTATTTCCGTGGGAAACCAGAAGGTGATAAGGTTTTTCTTTTAAAAATAGAGATGAGGGACTTCTCTGGAGGCGCAGTGGTTAAGAATCCGCCTGCCAATGCAGGGGACGGGTTCAATCCCTGGTCCGGGAAGATCCCACATGCCGCAGAGCAACTAAGCCCATGTGCCACAACTACTGAGCCTGTGTTCTAGAGCCCGTGAGCCATGATTACTGAGCCCACGTGCCACAACTACTGAAGCCTGTGTGCCTAGAACCCATGCTCCGCAGCAAGAGAAGCCACCGCAATGAGAAGCCCACGCACTGCAATGGAGAGCAGCCCCCGCTCGCTGCAACTAGAGAACGCCCGCGCGCAGCAACGAAGACCCAATGCAGCCGAAAATAAATAAATAAATAAATAAAATTTATTAAAAAAATAAATAAAATAAAAACATGGAGATCAAAACATCAACAAGATACAATCTTTCAACTTAAAAAAAAATAAAGTAAAAATAGAGACAAATGCAGAATTTGCAAAGGAAGCAGCGATCTGCAGAGTGGGGCTGGAAGTCACCATGTAAGTGTGATATTCTCCAGAAAAAGGTCTTGAAATTTAGTTGAAGCAGGTCAGAGCCCAAAGCTATTCAACATGGGGCCCTCGCATGGGAGCCACTAGTGTATAAGAGGAAGAGATTAGATGCTGGACGAAACATGAAGAAGAAAAGAAAACCAAAACTCCAGCACGACAACAGGAAGATCCATCACAACCGTCATCATTATTGTCGTCGTCACCATCACCATCACCATCAGCTGCAGCAGCAGCAACTAGAGTGATCTTTTAAACCACCAATGACTTTCCATCTCCGTCAGAGTCAAAGCCGTATCTTCCCAGTGGCCTGAAAGGCCCCCTGTCCGCTGGCTCCCCAGCTCCTCTCCGCCCTCACCAACTATTACTGTCCCCTCCCTCCTTCTTCCCCAGCTGCCCTGGCCCACGGCGCTGCTCCGACACACCAGGCCCCTCCTGCCCGAGGACACTTACACATGCTGTGCCCTCTCCTCTGCCTGGATCGCTCCCCCCCCCCCATCTTCATGGCTTCCTCCCTTGCTTCTTCAGGTTTTCCTGAAAGTCACCTTCTCAACAACACAGTCCCTGAAGACACTGTTTAAATTTGCAGCGCTCCTTCTCCTCCCTGCCTCCTGGGAATCCCTGTCCTCTCCTTCGTCTAAAATTTTCCCCACAGGACGTCATCTCGCCATCTTCATACTATGTTGTTGTTGTTTTTTTTTCTTGCTGCGCTGCATGGCTTGCAGGATCTTAGTTGCCTGACCAGGGATTGAACCCAGGCCCCGGCAGTGAAAGCACCGAGTCCTAACCACCAGACCGCCAGGGAATTCCCCCATACTATGTATTTTTGTTTCTTGCATATCTCTTTCCACATGAATTAAGCTCCCTGAGGGTGAGGGATTCTGGAACGGTGCCTGGCATGGAGCAGGCCCTCAGCGTTTGTTCTTGAATGAGGGAATCGTGGCTGAGGGTTCATGCCTTGGAGCTGTGGGCTGAAGCAGTGTTTCTAGTATGGCTGATGTTCTGAGGGCATCTGGCTTTGCGGGTCCACAGGACCCAGGGCAGGACACTCCACTCTTTGGGCAGAGTCTGGGACCCATACCTGGGGTGGGGGCTGGGACCCTTAGTCTCAACCCCATCCCATCCCTGTCCACAGTCACCTGTGACTCACTGCTAAGGGGGCAAGCAGACCTGCTTCTTTAATCACTAATGAAAACATCCTGGTCCCTATAAACAAGCAGCTCGCAATTTATTCATTGGGAAGAAAGGAGAATGTGTGCAAAGGAGGAGGTGCCTTCATAGAGGGCGGAGTGTCAGGGCATTAAAGTTGAGTTACTCAGAGTAATTGATTCATGATGCTCCGGGTCAAGGAAATTACATCCAATCAGGAGCTGTCTCTGCAATTTCCCACTAATTGTCCCTGGGTGCCATGGTAGGATAATGAGTTTTGGGACACAAGGGACTCGGATGTGGTGAGCCAAGAGGATCATTTTAGTCTTTTTTTTTTTTTGGCTGCACCATATGACATCTTAGTTTCTGACCAGGGATTGAACCCGGGGCCACGGCAGTGAAAGTGCTGAGTCCTTGAAAGTGCTGAGTCCTAACCACAGGACCACCAGGGAATTCCCCCAAGAGGATAATTTTGGTCTTTGATCTGAGATATGCTGAACCTCAGGATCTTCTTAATGGAAGGCTCCGTCTTTAGCCAGAGTTATCTTGATCCAAAAGGTGCTGGACCAGGGAAAATGTGGAGGGATGCAGACCTGGGATTAGTCCACCAGGCATGGGTCACACAGAGCTAGAAGCTGCCTCATGGAAGGCACATATTCTTGAACTCTTTACTCCTCACATAGAATCCATCACCAAATCCATCAATTTTGCCTCCAAAGCATCTGTTGGCTCTGTCCACTTCTCTCCACCTCCACCGCCACTGTCACCTCTCCCCTGGTGACCACAATGGCTGCCTCACCGGCCTCACTGCTTCCTCTCTTATTCCCCTCCTTCATCACCCACCCAAGAGGCGGCCCCCATTGCCTTAAGCATCAAGACCAAAATCCTTAATGTAGCCTAAGAGATCCCCCACTGTCTGGCCCCTGCCCGCTTCCCAGACTCATCTTTCACCACTTCCTCCAGCCCAACTCATGGCTAGCTTCCTAAGTATGCTGTGTGCCCATGCCCTAATTTTTTACACTAGGACTTTGACCTTGTTTCCTTGGCACGGAATGTTCTTGCCCTTTTGAAGGCCAACTCCTAGTTGTCCTTTAAGCATCAGCTTGGGTATCATTTTGTCCAGGAAGCCCTGTCTGACACCACCGTCCCTTCACTCCAAGGGATAGGTTAGTGTATCAGATTGCATCTTCCAAAGATGGTGGCAACAATGTCTCTCATCCCACGTGCTCTTCTTACAATGTGACCTTGACACTCCTCCCATTGAGGGCTGGGACTTACGTCCTATCCGCTTGAATTTGGGCATACGTTTGTGACTGCTTCCAACCAAAGAGTGCAGCAGAAGTGGTGCTATGTGATTCCTGAGGCTAGAGCATAAGATCACCACACACTTCCACCTTTCCTGGAGCCCAGTCCCACCCTGTGAGGAAGCCCAGATTAGCCCATATGGAGAGACTTCAGGGAGAGGCCCCCCTGTAGGTGTTCTGGACAATAGCCCAGTGGAGGTTCTGGCAGCTAGCCAGCATCAATCACCACATGTGAGTGAGGCTGCCTCCGGATGATTCCAGATGGCCACCTAGTCACCCCCCAACCCTTTAGATTTCTCAGCTGGAACTCCAGACATCATGGAACATCCTCACGGTTACCCTGTCTGAATTCCTGACCCAAAGAGCCCATGAACATAATAAAATGGCTATTTTATGCTACCGACTGTTGGGATGATTTGTTATGCAGCAAGTGCTAACCAGGACATTTAGGAGCACCTCCTTCCCATCCTCCACAGCCCTTCACCTATAGCAGGATGAAACCCCTGTCTTCTAGCTGCTTAGTCTTTCTTCTCTGGACTATCTGCTGTGAAGTCTCCTATTCAGGTTCATTTCTCCCACATCTAGTACAATACCTAGAAGACACTGGAATATTTTAAAATATACTAATTTTTAGAATCAATTAAAATTGCTTGGGTAAAATATAAGTACATTCTCCTCAAAAAAGAATACAAAACTAAAGTCCCTTTAGCACCCATCCTTAATTCCCACCTCTCACTGATAGGAGCAGAGTATGTATCCTTAAGGACCTTAAAATACTTTCACATACATCTGTATGCATCTTTAGTATTGTTTAAAAAAACCAAAGGTATACCATGCTATATTGTATATTTTGCAGCTTGATTTTTTTTCACCTGACAATGTGTTTCTGATCAACCCTTGCTAATACATGTGGATTGAGTTAATTTCTCTTAGCTTCTGTACAATGTTTCATCATTTCGTTTGTCAAGCTATTCCTGTGTTGATGGACATTTGCGTTGTGTCTACTTCCTTGCTACTGCAAAGGGCACTCCAGTGAACTTACCATATGGGCCTTGTCATACCTACATTCAGAGATTCCTGAGGCCAGCGGTTCTCAACTTGGCTGCAGATAAAATCACCTGGAAGTTTTTACAATCACTCCAATGCCCCACCCCCAAAGATTCTTAATTCATTTCTCAAGATTTTAAGATTTTCTGAAATCTTAAAAAGATTTCAATTGACTGATCTGGAGGTAAGCAACAGTGGTTTTAGAAGCTTCCAGGTGGTTTGAGTGTGCATCCAGGGTTGAGACCCACTGTTCTGGGGTGTACACTGTGGGTGGAGGTGGTGGAATCACTGTCAAATGGGATGCACAGCCCCGTTTTTACTAGGCACTGCCCGGTTGCTTTTCAAGGTGGCTGACCTCATTTGCATCCTCACTGGCAGGGCAGTGTGCAAGTGAATAATGACTGTTTTGCATGAATGAGTGAATACAAGTCACTGCAGCACCGTGAACCGGAGTCCTCATCCACTGTTCAACGGCCTCTGGGTGGCTCATCCCTTGGCTCCAGCCCACAGCATGCTGGGCTGCCGCAGGTTTGAAATGCTTTGCGTCCTTAGGTGGCAGTGTGGGATCGCTGCAGAGGTGCTGGACTGGGAATGGGAAAACCTGGATTCTAGTTGAGACCCAGACTGTACCTCCCTGCGTGTCTACCTGGTCACTTTCCCACTCTGGGCCTTGGTGTCCCCATCCTTGAAGGGGGAGAACTGCAGTACTGGGCAGGGTTCCTTCTAACACTCACCCAGGTGGTCAGAGCACAGGCTCCAGAGCCAGGTTCTTATCTTTTTTGTGCCTGGGCTCCAGCTCAGAGTAATGCTTTTAATATAGAATCCATAGGATTACAAAGGCAACCATATATATATATATATACTATATATGTATATATAGTATATATACGTATATAGTATATATATTCAACTTTATTGAGGCTTGACAGATTGTAAAATTTTACACGTACAATGTGATGATTTGATATACAATATACATATACATTGTGAAAGGATTCCTACCATCAAGTTAATTAACCATCACCTTACATATTTACCTTTTTTTTTTTTTTGGTGAGAACATTTAAGTTCTACTTCTTAGCACATTTCAATTTTATAATATCATGTTATCAACCATAGTTACCATGTTATACATTAGATCCTCAGAACTTATTCATCCTATAACTGAAAGTTTATACCCTCTCCCCAACCTCTCCCTGTTTCCCCCACCCCCAGCCCCTGGAAGTCACTTTTCTACTCTCTGTTTCTATGAGTGTGACGTGTTTTTTTTTTTTTTTTTTAAGATTCAGCGTATAAGCTATAAGTGTATAGGTGGACATGCAGTATTTATCTGGCTTATTTCAGGCAAACAATTATATTGAAATACAGTTAACAAACTATTACAAAGCCAAATTGTGCTTCTTTAACACACCACATGAGATCTGGTGGTGGGTTGGCTGCATTATTATGATTGTAATTTTAAGCAGGTAATGAGTGTAAATGATGTTCTAAGATATTTGCAACAAACGTAATGAGACATGAAAATATCTTTGATTGCAATTGGTGACAAAGTCATGGGGGCTGCAGACACTACTGCAGTTTTGTTGCCGACATTCATAACGGAAGGAAATGTAACATTTCAGTTAGATGTCTGGAAAATTAATAAGAGGTAATGTTTTTTTCCCATCCAAGTTCACTGACTCCAGGTTACATGCTCATGGACCCCAGGTTAAGAGCCCTTGCTGGAGTTAGATAGACTTGGGTTTCAACCCCTGCTCTATACCTTCCAGTGCAGGACATTTGTGTGAATTGCTTTTCCTACCTGCACCTTGGTTTTCTCACCTGTAAAATGGGTATAAGACTAGTGCGCTCATAGGGCTGCCAGGAGGAATAAACATGATAAACCAAATTCAACACATTTATTTATTTAAAATTTTACTTTATTGTGGTAAGAACATTTAACAGGAGATCTACCCTCTTGACAAGAAGATAAGAAATCTTGAAAAGGACGTGCAGAAATTGGAACCTTGCACATTATTGGTAGGAATGCAGAACAGTACAGCGATGTGGAAAACAGCAGTGTGGAGGTTCTTCAAAAAATTAAAAATAGAACCACTGTATGATCCAGCAATCCTATCTTTGGGTACCTATCCAAAAGAATCAAAAATCAAGATTTTGAAGAGAGATTTGCACTCTTATGATCATTGTAGCATTATCCTCAATAGCCAAGATAAACAACCTAAGTGTCTATCAACATGAGTGGATGAAGAAAATGTGGTATGCAGTACATACAGTGGGGCTACTATTCAGCCTTATAAAAAAGGAAAATTTGCAATATGTGACAACGTGGATGAACCTTCTCAACATTTATTGAGAACTTTTTATGTGCTCAGACTGTTTTAGGTGCTGGGGACTCTATACTGAACGAGAGAGGCAAAATCCCTGCCCTTATCCAGGGGCAGAGACAGTGATCAGGTAGGCAAAGAAATATATATGGTTTCAGGTAATAATAAGGGCTGTGACGAAAACCGAACAGGCGATATGACAGAGAACAAATGCCCGGTGCAGGCGACATGATTACATAATCAAGGAGTCATAACAGAGAACGATTAATTACATTAATGTATCAGAGGAGAGAATGCATTTGAAGTAGTACTTGACATAGTGCCTGGCACGTGGTGCAGGCTCGATACACGTTGGCCATGGTGACGCTCATGATGCCGGCAGTTCCCTGGGGCACAGACCTCCCAGCTTGTTGCTGTGGCTGATGCTGGTGCTGCCCACTGTACTCAGGGCTGGCTGAGCACTGGGTGATGCAAGCAGGTGAGGAGAAGTCAGCAGCCCTGTCAGAACTGGATCTGAGGGAAGCAGGTCTGATTAAAGGAAGATAAAGTCTTCTCGCCACTATGTCTTGCGGGGAGAGCTAAGCAATCAATAGGTCTCGCAGATCAGTGGAGGGTGCTTGGAATCTGGCAGCACAGGGCTTTTTAATTAAACCTATAACTGCGAGAAAAGGTAACTGCCTTATTTCTGCAGCTTGCGTTTCTGCCTGCCAGAAACTGAGCAAATCAATGTACTTCCAGAGCTTCCGAGGATTGTAACAAGGTGGCCTCTGGTTTCAGGAGAGCCAGACCCTGCCAGGATGAACCTCTGGATGGTCAGTGTGTCAGGTACCAATTCTAGGAGCTCAGGTGCTGCCTTTGGCATTTAAACACCCACAGCAGGTGTGATTATCAGTTATACTTCAAGGGAAGGTGACGGCCCTTCCCAGCCAGTGGTGGTTTGCCTGCCAAATCACTGAGTCAGCCCAAAGATGTCAACATGACTTTAAAAACTATTTCCTTTTATTACGAAATAGAACTTTGCTACTTAAGGAGTGGTCCACAGACCAGCAGCATCAGTATCACCTGCTGGGACTATGTTAGAAATGGAGAATCTCAGGCCCTGCCCCAAACCTACTTGGTTAGACTCTGCATTTTAACAAGATCCCCAGGAAATTCATGTGCATGTTAAAGTGTGAGAAGCACTGAGATATGAGGCCTGGAAGATGAACCAGCCCATAACCTAGGCGCAGACCTTCTTTAAATCCTGAAAAAAAGTTAAAAAAAAAGTATGACATTCATGAGACAATTTGTATACTTATTGGATATTTGAGGACAATAAGGAATTATGAATTTGTTAGCTGTGATAATGGTAGTGTGATTGTATTAAGAAAGAGCTCTTATCTTTTAGAGTTACACAGGGAATACTTACAGATAAAATGATTTCATGTCTGGTATTTATTTCAAAATACTGGCTGAGGCAGAGCCTGGGAATGGGATGGGGCAGGACTGGCCATGGTCACTGATTTGGGGACCTGAGTGGTGGCACAGGAAGATGCATTATATGCATTTGTTTGCTTAGTGTATGTTTTTAATTCTCCATAATAAAAAGTCAAGACTATGAAATATAGCATTTATATAGAAAGCACATAAAAAGTGAGGATATTGTGAATGAATAATGAGTCCAGTGAACATCCTTGGATCTACTACCAGATCATTGCCAGCCACGCCCCCTCCCACCAGAACCCCTTCCCTCCCGCTTTCTTGGTGGTTCTCACTCCTGGCTGCCCATGGAATCACCTGGGAAGACTTTACAAAGTAATGATGCTGAGACCCTCCAGACCAATGTAAACAGAATCCCTGGGGGTGGAATTAATGAGCTTTTCTGACTTTTCAGGTAACGATGTCTTTGCGATTTAATTTTTTTTTTTTTGGCCTCGTCGCGGCATGTGGGATCTTAGTTCTTCCACCAGGGATCAAACCCATTCCCCCTGTGATGGAAGCGCGGAGTCCTAACTACTGGACGGCCAGGGAAGTCCCACGATGTCTTCGCGCTTTAGTTTTTCAAAGAACTTACGCTTCATTGCCTCAAACAGGCCATTTAACGGATTGTTTCTCATCAAGGACTGAGGTGCTGCATTGTTTTGTAAACGTAGGTTACATTTGGCAGTGGACATTGCAACCCATTTTTGAAAATAATGACAGTAGTTACCACTTACTGAGTGCTTTCTACATGCCTGGCATTGTACTGGGTACTTTATATCCATTTATTATGTTTAATCCCCACAACTGTGGGATCGGCATCACTATCCCCATTTATTGATGAAGAAACTGAGGCTGGGGACTATGTGCCTTGCCCAAGGTCACCTGGCTTAGAAAGTGCTGAGTGTCTGACATGCTCGTCACCATCATCTCATGCTGCTCATGAGGGATCTTGCGGGGAGAGTTTAGGGCCGTCTGCTAACCCACGAAGAACCAAAAGTGAACACCGAGCGGCCTTTATTCCTTGAGTTACATGCCTTTGGTAAAAATCACTTTGAGCCGAGTTTCTGTGTGTGTGCCGAAGGGGGACGTGGCTGCTTTGTATTGTCCAGCTGACAAGCGCTTACTCTTCTCTCAAAGGTGCATCAGTTGTCACAGAGTGGGAGGCAGGAAACACCTCTGCATTTCAAGTGACCTCCTGGCTAAAGTCGAGTTAGTCATGCCCTCTTCTAGCCTCATGGAGCCCTTGTTCAGGCCCTGAAGAGCATTCGGCATGAGCCCTGCACTCGTGGTGCAAGGGACCCGCCCTTCTAAGGACAGCACTGTTTTGTACAGTTATTTCTGTGTCTGCAGAACCCAGCCTGCAGACATGGTACATGTCTGTGATTCGAATGACAGGACGAGGGCCCTGCTCAACCACCAAAGCTGTGTCCAGAGTACCTGATCTCATGATATAAGACCCAGTGGGCAGAGCTGTGTCATAGACAGGAACGGGATGGGGTGGGAACTGGGTCTCTCAGTTCAGAGTGCTTGGGTTCAAGTCCCAGCTCTGTCACTTAGGAGCTGAACCACCTGGGGCAAATTCATCACTTCTCTGGGCCCCCTTTTCCTCATCTGAACTATAGTAGTTACCTCATGGGGTTATCATAAGGATTGAATGATAAGTATTTGAAGTGTATACTTCACAGGGTTATTATAAGGATGGAATGGGTTAATATTTGAAAAACTCTTAAACCATGCCTGGCAGTGCCAGAAGCTGGAGACAAAGGGAAAAACTGGTAATACTGGCCTTGTCTTTTTTTAAAACTTAGAGTGTTTGTTCTTCACGGATATTTTTGCATTCCTTTTGATTTTTTAGAATATTGCAGCAAAGTATTATTTATCTTGATGCCTGGGTTTTCTGGTGCCCCCTTAAATTTTGCACCCAAGGAGAGTACCTCACTTGCCTCACCTTCATCCCGGCCCTGGTACTCAGGAAGTAACATGCACGTTTTCACTGGTCTGGAGAGGGTTCAATGTCATTATATTAAAATACATATTTTTATATATACAATACTTGTACACCACATAATGTGCTGCTTTGGTATTGGGGATGGAGCTGTGAATGAGATATTCCCAGCCACGGTTTTTGCCCTTAAGGAGTTGACAGCCGAGTGATAATAGTCACCACTGATTGAGTGCCTCCTATATGCCAGGCATGGGGTCGAGGATGCGTCCATTAATTCTTACAGTGACCTCTCAGGAGGGGATCGCTGTATTCTACAGAGGAAGAAACTGGACTCAGAGCAATCAGACAACTTGGCCAAGGCCACGAGGTTAAGAGGGGGGAACCCAGTCTTTCAGACTCCCAACATCCAAGCTCTTTCCGCCACGTTTTTTGGGTGAGGCAGGAGCTCTGCCGCCACCTTCTGCAAGAACACCTTGGGTGCTGAAGAAACCAGCTGGATTTTTCTGGGAGTTCCATGGCTCTCCTTGGTATCTCTAGTTATTCATGTCTCAGGAAGCTTGAGTCTAGACGGGGAGGGGCTGGGGGGGCCCTCCCCCTTTAAGAGTGGGTTTGAGTCACGATCTGCCATCCCCTGTTCCCTGTGGGGAGAAAAACGTGTTGAAAAATTGCTGAGACAAGGGGCGGTCTAAACAGATTGGGGAAGCAGCTCCAGGATCTCTGGGCAAAGGGGGAGGGAGAGAGGGAGAGAGAGAGGAAGGGGGGGAGGGAGGGAGGGGCAGAGGGAAAAAGGGCAGGAAGGCCAGCAGACAGCCTCCCAGGCAGCTGTCTTTGAAGGTAACTGAAATGCTCGGCTCTATTTCCCCCCCACCCGCCGCCCCCGCCCCCGTTTCTGTTAGGCAGCCGCCCCACCAGACAGCAGGGAGGCCGGCTTCATCCAGCCGACTGGGAGAGCAGATTGGGGATGGGTGGGGTGGAGGCGAGAACTCCCATCGTGAAGGTTTGCTGGGAAGTTTGGGATGGATCATCTGCAGCTTAGGGCTGGCACACAGTAGGTGTTCCCTAAATGTCAGTTCAGTCTACTTCTTTCTAACCAGGAGCTCCTCCCCAGGAAAGACAAGAAATTGCCCTGGAGTAACAATAGCTACAATTTATAAAGCGTTTACTGTGGACCAGTTACTTTTCACCCGTGACTTCATTTAGCCCACAAAATAGCTACTCGTATCATCGCCTGTTCTGTACGTGATGGAAGGAGGTTCAGAGAGCTTCAACAATGTGGGCGAGATCACATCGCCTACGGAGGTTTGCGCTGTGGGGTCACACTGTCCAAAACGGGGGCCCCTGGCCACATGTGGCTGCTGAGCTCTGCAAATGTGCCCGGAGCCCAGAAGGGAGTGAATTCTAGATTTTATTTAACTTTTACTAATTGACATTTAATTAAAAAACTGAAGCAGTGTATTTTTCTGTGAAAACAATTTGATTGTTTCAGTGGGATTCTGTTTCACTTTAACTGTTAAAAATTTAATGTCCAGGGGCTTCCCTGGTGGCGCAGTGGTTGGGAGTCTGCCTGCCAATGCAAGGGACACGGGTTCGAGCCCTGGTCTGGGAGGATCCCACATGCCGCGGAGCAACTGGGCCCGTGAGCCACAATTGCTGAGCCTGCGCGTCTGGAGCCTGTGCTCCGCAACAAGAGAGGCCACGATGGTGAGAGGCCTGCGCACCGCGATGAAGAGTGGCCCCCGCTTGCCGCAACTGGGGAAGGCCCTCGCACAGAAACGAAGACCCAACACAGCCAGAGATAAATAAATAAATAAAATTAAAAAAAAAAAAATTTTAATGTCCAAACTGAAACTGCCATAAAATATGCACAGGGGTTTAAAGACTTAGTATATAGAAAAAAAAATGTAATATCTCATTAATATTTTTAAAAAATTGATTACATGCTGAAAATTATAATGTCTTGGATATATTAAGCCAAATAAAACATATTATTAAAATTTCACCTTTAAAAAAAATTGAAGTATAGTTGATTTACAATGTTGTGTTAGTTTCAGGTGTACAGCAAAGTGATTCAGTTTTATATATATATATATATATATATATATATATATATATATATATTCTTTTTCAGATTCTTTTCTCTTATAGGTTATTATAAGATACTGAATATATAGTTCCCTGTGCTATATAGTAGGTCCTTGTTGTTGATCTATTTTATATATAGTAGTGTGTGTCTGTTAATCCCAAACTCCTAATTTATCCCTCCCCTCCGCCCCAATTTCACCTTTTAAATTCTTTTTGTTTTTTTTCTTTGGCCGTGCCAGCGGCTTGCAGGATCTTAGCTCCCATACCCTCAGCAGTGAAAGTGCAGAGTCCTAACCACTGGACTGCCAGGGAATTCCCTTAACAAAACTTTTAAACGGTGTCTACTAGAAAATTCAAAATGACATAACAGGTTTGAAATGTAATTCTACTGGGCAGTACTGAGGTGGACTATGAACCCAGTCTGAGTCTGGAGTGCAGGCTTTTGTCCTCCGCTTGAGTGCGCAGGTGTGCCGAGTGCCCCTGTTTGCTGGGTGGAGGATGGAGTGACCTTGGGAGTTCTCTAGAATATCAGACTCATGTTCTTCCAGTGCCTGGTAGCTTCTTCAAGACCTTGTTCTACCCAGAATGGCCCTTTGGATGTAATGACCTTCCAGCAACTTCAGCTGAACAAGAGTTTCTGTTTGACCTGCGAAGAAAGCTTCCTTCCTTCCCATTCCTGCATCCATTCATTCAGCAAAGGTTTATTGATGCATGCCAGGCACTGTTCCTGGTGCTCGGGATGCACCAGTGAGCAAAACAGACAATGCCGGTCCCCATGGTGTTTATATTCTCTTAGGGGAGGCAAAAATAAAAAAGAGGAATCTATACAATTATAGCAACTTGGACAGTGATGAACGACAAGAAGAAACAGAGGAAGCAGGAGGTGGGTGGAAGGTATTGGGGCGTATTGGTTTCTTATGGCTGTTGTAACAGGTACTATAACTGTGGGGGTTAAAACAATCCATGTTTATTATCTTACAGTTTTGGATGTCAGAAGTCTAAGCAGGTCTGTAGGGCTGCATTCCTTCTGGAGGCTGTAGGGAAGAATTCATTTCCTTGCCTCGTCCAGCTTCTAAAAGCTGCCCGAGTTCCTCGGCTCCTGGCCCTGCATCACTTCAGCGTCTGCTGTGTTGTCATATCTCCTTCTCTGACTCTGACCCTTCTGCCTTCCTCTTACAAGGGCCCTTGGCATTCGATTGGGCCCACCTCCTCATCTCAAAATCCATAACTGAAAAACACCTGCAACATCTGCAGCCTCCCTCTTGCCAGATAAGGTAACATATTTGCAGGTCCCAGGGATTGGGATGTGGACATCTTCGCAGGGGGTCTACCACAGGGACTGAAATTTTAGGTAAGGTGGCCAGGGAAGGACTCATCGAGATGACATTTGAGTAAAGGCCTGCAGGAAGGGAGGGAGGGAGTCATGCAGATACCTGGGGAAAGAGCCTTCCAGGCAGGGGAAAAAGCTTGTGTAAAGGTACTGAGGTGGGGGTGTGGCTGGGGTGTTTGCAGTTCAGCAGAGAAGCCAGAAAGTCTGGAGCAGAGAGATCCAAGGGCAGAAGAGTAGGAACTAAGGTCAGAAAGGTAGTATGGGGGGGGGGGGTGTGGAGACAGATCACGGAGGGCCTTGCAGATGATTCTGAAAAATGTATCTTCTACTCTGAATGAGATGGGAAGCCTTTAGAGGCTTTCTCTAAGTGTATATTCAATAATTAACTATGAAAAAACCCCCTAAAACCCAGTGGAAAGAGAAATGCAAGATGGGGTGTGAACATGTAAAAGAGGAATAAGGAAATATGAAAGGGACACGATTGAATGCAGGGGTCAGAAAATGCAAAGAATCAAGCCTTTAATGTATGAGGGGAAAGGGCTAATATCTTTCTTTTTCAAAGAACTCAAGCAAATCAATAATCCATGTCCTGAAACTGGGTAGAAAAACAAGCAAAGGAGTGTGAACAGACAACTCAAAAAGATGAAATGCAATGAGCGAAGCACATGGGGAAATGATCAGCCTACATAGTAATCAAAGAAATGCAAATTAAAACAACAAACAGCTACATTTGCACCAAGGAAGGATTTTAACAATGATAATGCTGGCTTTGCCCAGGGTGGAGTGAGGTAGATGGGGGATCCTGGGTGCAGTGGGAAGTGGGGGGCAGTGTGTGTCTGACCTTTTGGAAAACAGTTTTTGACACTGGGTATCAAAAACTTAAGCATGGCATTCTCCTCGGCTCAATAAATCCACTCCTGGTAACCTAGCCCAAGGACATTATTCTAAATCTGGAGAAAGCTTTGTTTATTGCAGCCAAACAGGAGAGGCAACTAAACTGTAAGCAATAGATTAAATAAACCATGAGGGTCATTCCTTTGATATTTTTGTCAAATAATCTTAGTTAAACACCAGTTGTGTGCCAAGCACTGTTCTAGGTGCCAGGAATACAGCTGTGAACAAAATACCCCAAACTCCATGTCCTCATGGGACTCACAGTCTAGTGAAAGAGAAAGAAAACAAAAAAGCAAAGATATGAACGTGTGATGAGATAAGAAGAACAAAGCAGGGTTCTGTGGGAGGGAGTGATGGGGACTGAAGGGGGTTCCCAGCACAGGGGATTTTCAGTTTTAAAACTGGGCAAACTGGGATGAGCTGCTCACCCTAAGAAGGGCGGCCTTTTGGTGAGGTGGTCAGGGCCTCTCTAATGAGGTAGCATTTGAGTAAGGACTGAATGAAGCAAGAGACTGAACTACGGGCATGTTGGCAGAGTAGCTTTCCAGGCAGAGAGAACAGAATGTGTAAAGGCCCTGAGGCAGGGGACCTTTGAAAGACTTAAAAAAGGTCAGGGTGTCTGAAGCAAAGCAGGGAGGAGAGTAGTAGGAATTAGGTTTCAGAGGGGGAGGTAGGGTCTAGCCTCTGACCCTTGCAGGAAAAGGAGAATGTTTGGATTTTATTCTAAGCCCAGGGGAAGTCTTTGGAAGTTTAGAACAGGGGAATGAAGTGACATGATTTATGAATTTAGAAAGATCACTTTGGCTGCTGCGAGGAGAAGGGAATGTTGGTGGGTGTGGCTGGGTGGCAGAATGGAATCTGGCTAGACCTGATTGGAGGCTGTGTTCTCAAACTGAAGCCTGCATCAGAATCACCAGCAGGGCTTGTTAAACACAAGCTCCCAGGGGATGGGAGGCTGCAGGTCCAGGACAAATTTTGTTACTGAGGCTGTTGCCCCAGAATCATACCCCTGCCCCTTCCTGGAATGGAAACAAATTGCTCCCATCCAAGTTTCAGGAGGAAGCTGCAAAGAGAAAAACAAGAACTGGTTGAAACCAACTAGGCCCAAGGTGGCGGAAGACTTGACGTCCAGTAGACCTTGAGCCTCATTATATGCTCATTGTAATACATTAGCTAAATGACACACCCACCAGCACCGTGACAGTTGACAATTGCCATGACAACAACTGGAAAAGCCCATACAAGGACTGAAAAGGAATGCTGCATCAGTTCTGGGTCCAAACCACACCCCTGTTCTTAGATAACTCTTGAATATTCCTCCCTCTTTCCAATCCCCTCCCTTTTACCTCGACCTTCTTATATATATAGTGTCTCCACCCAATTGGGTTGAGGAGTTGATTTGCAAACTAAATTCCTGCTTCTCCTATCTTTGGCCATTGAATAAAGCTTGTGCTCTTCCAGTCTCAGCATTGGTTTCCTTATTGGCTCTGCAAATTAGAGCGGAAAAAGAACCTCCCCCCCTGGCCGAGACAAGGGGTCTCAGCCCAGGCTAAGGCCCCAGAGAGGGTACAGTCGACCAGTTCGGTAACACTTTGAGAAGCAAAGAGCTAGGAGAGAGATGATGGTGACTTGCACAAAGGTGTATCAATGCTGAGGTTAAGGAGTCTTGACTGGGATATGTTTTGAAGTAAAACTATCAATCCTGTTTTGGTTCTCTTTTAACCTGATTACACCAAGGAGAGTATCTCAATTTGATACCAGCATGGCTCTAATACTTTTCTGCCCCCTCCCTTTTATTTTAATAAAGAGAGAGCTGGCCTCATAGCATAGAGCTTTCAGCAGAGAATTCTAGTTAAAATTTGATTTTTGGGGAGGTCTTCGTTGTATTTATTTTTTATGATTGCCTGCAACTTCTGACAAATGATATTGGTTTTCTAAATGGAAAATTATGGGAGTGTTACAAAGCTTCTCTTTTCAATAAATGTATTTAATTTTTTAGAAGTGAGAGTTGCTTTAATATAAATCTATGAAGTAAATAATAGTATAGGTGAAACTATATATATACACACACAAAACTAAAGTTGGTGGTTCTGAGTGACTGCAGTTTGGGTGGGAAATGCTGTCCTAAGTTTGGATTCCCTGTGGTTCTGCAAGCCCAGCACCTGACATCATTAGGCCCTTCATAAACCCAGGAAGTTCCCACCAACTCTAGTAGCCCACTGTACTTCATCCTCTCCCTTTTCCTGCTGTTCATGCCTGTGTTTATTCAACCTCCATTTACTGAGCACCTACTAGGTTCTGGGCCGAAGTCTCAACCTTAGTTCACAGCATCCCATTGGGAAGCATTATACAAGTGATAATGTTTCCTGGAAAGAAGCTTCTCAACAATTTACTTAGTAAAAACAGAATAAATGCAGACATAGGTCTACAATAGTGTCCCTCTCTTGTACTTGTGTATGAATGTGCTTCTCTGAGTGGGAGAGAAAGAAAGAGATGGGATTGGAATGCTGGGAATGACACCCCTCCCTCCCCCACCATATCTCCAAAGAGGGTATTGCTTATGTGAATGTGACCTGTCATATGTGTCCAGTTGGGGAAAACAAAGGTCAGGAGCTAGTGTAAGTTATGGGACATCACTGGAGGATTTTAAACAGAAGATTTTAAGATTGGGTTTGGGTGTTAGAACATTTAGGACGTCTCTTTGCTCAAGTTGCATAAGCTTATTGGGCCTAAATATCTCTATTGGTTCAAGAAGATAGATAATATTTTCTCTTGTAACATATAAGAATTCCTAAGATAAAGTGACACCAAATCACAGGAACATAGGTGGATGGATTTTTACCAAATGTGGAGCGCATCTCTGAGAATGGTCTGACCTAGGACGCAGACGCTGGGGCAGACACGGCAGTGATCTGGAGGACCTTGGGGGCACTTGAGGAGAGAGGCAGTCGCTCTTCCAAGATGCTGACACTTGAGCAGCAAGGAGAGGACGTGTGAGTGCTGGTAAAGGGAGATCTACTCTGGCCAGGGAAGTCAAGGAAGGGTGTTAAATATGACTCCACAACAAAAGTTATAAGGACACTCCCACCAAATTGATGTAAAATCGGGCTACTTCTCACAAGGGCAACTCTACACAGCCTGTGCTGTGGGGAGTTGCTGCAGGGATTTATTTAGTGATGATTAACAAGGTGAAATTCACAAGTGGGAAATTAAACATGTTTTAACACAGTTAAAAGTCCTTACACTTATAATGATTATATCTAAGGATCAAATGTGATGACGGTAGACATGAAAATACCTCATGGGCCACAGAGCCCTGGGTTACTCATCCTGTTTGCTGATGCATCTCTGTGGGGTAGGCCGGGTGCACCCCCAAATTCTCAGTCCAGTGCTCACTCTCGTATTGCGTGGCTTTTGCTTCCCTGTAGCCCTGGGAGAGAGGCTGGCTGTCCCTCAGCGCTTTGAGAAAAGAGCACCATAGACATACGTCCCCTCTCCAGTCACCTGTGTTTCCTTCCTTGGGCTCCACGTACTTTCCTGGTCACCATGGCGACTGTTAGGCATCCAGGTGTGGGCATCATGCCTGGCTTTGGGGTCTGAAACTCTCCCTCCTGCCCCTGGTTCATTCTTGGGTTCAGATGGTGATTTTTGGTTGCTCTGGACGAAGTGGGTTGAGAAAATAAGAGGCCAAGGCAAAAAAGGGTCTGAGGTAGTGGTTCAGAGCTCTGGCTTGTGGAGTTGGGTGGACGCTGGTTGAATCAGAACAGGTTCAAATCCTGGCTCTGTCACTTGCTAGTTGTGTGACCCTGTGTCGGTATGGGTCCTCCAAGAAACCGACATTGCTCTGAGAAGCAGTGTGCAAGAACTTTATTAGGGGAAGTGCTTGTGTGAAAGAAGTCAGACTGTGATGTGAGTCTGCCCGTGAGTGAAGGAGAGAAGGAGAGAGAGAAGTGCCTGGAAGTGTCCACATTGTGAAGCCCGAGGAAGTTTGGGGCATCCAAGCGGCTGTCAGAGGAGCCCATGTTTTCTAGGAATGAGCCTGCCTTAGTTTCCCTGTTGTACTCGACATTGATGGGGTGCGATGGATTTCAAATCCAGCAGGTGCATTCTCATGGTCACCACACCACTTAACCTCTCACAGGACTGTTTCTATGATCAGATGATACAAAGTGTGTAAAGCACATGAGATCTGGCATAGAGTAAGCCCGCAACACATCTTATTATTACCCAAATACTGTTTCGAAGTCAACAAAAAGAGTTTCCTTTTCCTTTTGTTACCAAGCATTCCTTACATCAGAGGCTGCTAGTTCAGATTCCCTGTAAATAAGTGGGCCTGGTGTAAGACATTAGGGAGTGGCGGGGTCTATGGTAAACTAGAGAGCACATGTCCCATTTAAAACATTTTGAAAAAGAACCTGATCCAGCCAAAGCAAACACATGTGTGAGCTGAATCTGGTCTGTGGCCCTCCAGTTTGAAACCTCTGCCTGCTATGCACATTGTCTAGAGTAATTCCTGATATTGTGGTTTTGCACAAGCCAGGAGGTCAATTTAATTAAAATAAAAGAAAACAAAAATAGTTCAGTTGATTTTTTTCCCCCCTCATTGACTAATTTATGGTGTGTTTGACCAAACAGAGAGATCTGATGTGTTGATTTTTGGTTTTGTACACAGCTTTGATGTTGGCTTGTCTGAGAGGTTTAGAATGTGGATGTGGGGAGCTGAACAGCATGGGTTGGGAATGAGGTCCTCCCACTTTCCAGCTCTGGGATCTTGGGCAAGTTATGTGATCTCTCTGTAACTCAGTCTCCTGTTCTGTAAAATGGGGATAATAATGATACATCCCTCATGGGGTTGCTACGAGGATTTAATACGTGGAAAGAGCTCAGAACAGTGCCGGAAACATGGTAAGGCTGAATAAATATTGATGTTATTCTGGGGTTGGGTGAGGGAGAGAGAACATGGCTTTTCTTCATCCCTTTGTTTCATGTAAGCCTAAAATTTAATGATCGGTGTAACACCCAAGTAGGAACGAGTTTCTTTTATTCTGGTGATATAATCATATATAATAATGCCACTTACATAAGCTTCCTTACCTCCTTGTTAAATCCACCCACACTCTGCTCCACTTCATGCCGTTAAAGCGTGAAGCGTTCCTCTCTCTCCCAAAGGGAAAAAGATACCCAACTTTTTACTAATTATCACTTTAAAGCAGGGACCAGTGGGGGGGGTGCCGGGAAAAGTGGATTTGGCAGTGTTCTTGATTTGTGGGAGTAAAGTCTTTAGTCTGGAAGCAGTGAGTCAGGCCTGAAGACCTCAGAGGAACCAGCAGGGTCATGGAGCCAGAGGCAAACCATGGCCTCCCCCAGATCAGGCAGGCTCAGCCTATGCCTTAGAGCAAGAGTGTCCAAGAGCCAGCCCTCTGCAGACAAACGCTCATCTGCTGTTTCCTTTCCTTCTTTCTTTCTTTTTTTTTTTTTTTTGAATCTGAAACATGCTCTACATGTGATACATGCTCATTGTGGAAAATGTAGAATATAGAGGGGAACAAAATAGAAATATAAAAGTCAGGACTTTTTCAGCTGTGTCAGAAAGGTTTTGTGATTTTGACTGCTTCGTTCAAAAATATCAATTAGATATCTCAAAACCCAAGTCGTCTATTTCCTTGGTAGGAAAATTAAAGAATACAGATAAGCAAAAATGAAATATAACTTATTACTGGATGGAGCTGACAGTAAGACTTTTAAGAAGGCAAGTTAAAGATAGGGTTGAAATAAAGACATTTGTTAGGTCTCCTCTTATTACAGCCTATAGTCCTTCTTTGCACTGCTTTACATATTTGTAATTATTATTTAATTATTTGCAATTTCTTATGTAAATTTATTTTATTATGAAACGTTTCAGGAACAAAAAACCTATAAAGTCTAATATAGTGAACAACCATTTACCCATCACTCAGCTTGAGAAATGTAGCATAACAAATACAATCTAATCCCACCGTGGACCCATCTCAATCTTGTGTCCTTCCTCTCTCCCTCCTTTCCCAGTGGTGACCTCAATCCTCCAGTTGTATTTTTATTCCATGCATATTTTTTATACTTTCATTGCATATGTAGTATCTGTTATCAATATATAGTATTATGTTGCATATTTTAAAACTTTAAATAGAATCCTGCTGTACATATCATTCCATGACTTGCTTTTTTGTTAATTATTATGATTTTGCAATTTATCAAAGTTGTGTTTCACTCATTTTCTTTAGTGTTAATTTGTTACTGATAGCATTTCACCGTACAACTCTACCATGCTTTATTTATCCATTCTCCTGTAAACGGACATTTGGGTTGTTTCTATTTTTCTGCTGTTACAAACAGTGCTGCAGTAAACATTCCTGTGCATTTCTCTGTGAAAAACCGATGGAGCTTCTCCAGGCTTAGGGTATAAACCTAGGAATGGAATTGCTAGGGGCTATACATCTTCAACTTTCCTAGATTTCACCCAGTTGCTCTGCAGAGCTGTTGTACCAATTTCCACTCTTCCCAGCAGTACGTGAGAGTTCCTGTTTCTCCAACATTTGGCTTTATCAGACTCTCCATCTTTACCAATTTGATGTGTATGAAATACAGGTCTTTCACACCCATTGTTAAGTCCGAGAGAGCTGGGATCATGTGTTGCGTTTGCCATGGTTTCCCTGGCGCTTAGCCCAGCTCCTGGAACATAGTGGATACTCAATATTTTTTGGTTCACTGAGCAACACAGTTTTCTGCATGTAAAATCCCTTTGCAGTTTGCTGGAGAAGATGCCCGTTCTCCAGGGAGTCTTACTTCTGCCTCATGCTTCTCACTTGAAAATCAGAAACCTCTCAGGGACTGAATGGAGAGAACACTTTTCGGCTGCCCTATTTGGTTTCATTACAGCAGCAGTTCTCAAAACTTACCCATGCATCAGAATCACCTGGAGTACTTAAAACTCTGATCACTGGGCTCCACCCCCAGAGTTTCTCATTCAAGAGATCTAGGGTGGGTCCAAGAATTCACATTTCTAACAAGTTCCTAGGCACTACTGATACTGCTGGTCTGGGAAGCACACTTTGAGAACCACTATAGTTGAGAAACATTCAATCCAGACATTTTGGATATGTTCTGTGTGGAATGTACTTAAAGGGACTAAATGCAAAACTTGAAGTCATTCCCAAAGTGGACAGTGGAAGGGAAAAATGTCACATCCAACTCCACTTGGCTGGAGTAGGGAAAGGACAAGCTTGAATTCTGGGTCCCTAGAATGTTCAAGACAGATGGTGGCCCATGCAGAGACTGATATAATTCAGTAAGAATATATTGGGGGGCTTCCCTGGTGGCGCAGTGGTTGAGAATCTGCCTGCTAATGCAGGGGACACGGGTTCGAGCCCTGGTCTGGGAAGATCCCACATGCCACGGAGCAGCTGGGCCCGTGAGCCACAACTACTGAGCCTGTGCATCTGGAGCCTGTGCCCCGCAACGGGAGGGGCCGCGATAGTGAAAGGCCCGCGCACCGCGATGAAGAGCGGTCCCCACACCGCGATGAAGAGTGGCCCCCACTTGCCGCAACTAGAGAAAGCCCTCGCACGAACCAAAGACTCAACACAGCCAAAAATAAATAAATAAATAAATAAATAAAGTAGCTATTAAAAAAAAAAAAAAAAAAAAAAAAAAAAAGAATATATTGGGAAGTTTTCATCTACCCAAGAATCTTGCACAAGATTTCAAGCCAGGATCTTTTTTTCCACTGAATACTCCTGAGACCATCCTGATCTTCTCTCTCCCCTCCTTCTCTTGCTCCTCCTCCTCCTCCTCTTCTTCCTCTTCCTCGTCTTTCATCATCATCATCAAACATTAATTCAAGTGTAGGCTTGACGGTCAGGATACCATAATAAACATAGCTACCGTTTATTGAGGGGTCGATTACAAGTACTTTTGTCAGCACTTGCTCATCTAATCCTCCCCCTAATCCAGGAAATGGGGACCACTATTAGATCCAATTTGTAGGTGAAGCTTAGAGCTTACACAGCCAGTAATGGCAGAGCTAGGCTCACACTCAGCTCTCTCCACCTCCAATGTCTTGTTTTTTCTACTCCTATACACTATATTTTTGTGCTTCTCAGTTTCCTCGTTCATTCATTCACCAAATATTTACTGAGCATCTGCTAGGTGCTAGGCACTGTGCTGACGATGTGGGCACACAAGACAAACTCCCTGATATTATGGTGTTTACAGTATCCTATTATTCTAGTCTATAAAATGAGATGATGCTGTCCCTCTCTCAGAGCTGCTGTAGGGATTAGGGGAATGTGTGCCTGGTACCTAGTAGGTGCTCAATAAATGTTGGCTCCTGATCTCCTTTTCCCCCAAGACCTGGTAGTTTTCTAGTCACATATGTAGGGGAGAACTGTTGGAGACTATGTTCTCCTAGAATGAGGCATTGCACTGTCCTTAAAATTAATGCAACCCATGCCCTATTGACCCACCTGAGCAGATGCTCATTTTCCTGCCTCTCTGGGCAAGACTCAAGTTCTTGCTCCCTTCTGCCTCTTCACTCTCCCATCTCCCTCCCCATTCTAGCCAGTATCTCAGACTACACATGAGTCTCGATAGACCAAAGGTAGTGGGCAATGCTTTGGAAACTGTCTGTGCAATTCTGAGAGTTGAAAAATGGAGAAATATGGGCTCCAGGCAACTGATGTGATGGAGAATAGAGAAAGAAGATGAGAGAAACACGTAGCTTAGGAGGATGGGTTTGCACAGCAAAAGTAAGCAACAAATGTCTATGTAGGGGTATTTTCCTTCAAGCATCTGGAGCTTTTGAAGAACTTGGGTAGGAGAAATCTACATTTTAGGAATCTAGGCTGCTATTTATGTAATTCCCATCTCCGACGGCTTTGACTCCACCTTTGCTGCCTGTGTGCTAGTCTTTTCTTTTTCGGGCTCAGTTTTAATGATTTCCTTTATTTATTTATTTATTTATTTATTTATTCATTCATTCATTCATTCATTCATTCCTAGGAAGAGGGTTTAACTCTGCAACATAATCCATGCACTTAAGACAAATTGGAGATTTCTCATGACAGACAAGACAGTTCAGAAGGGAAATGTCACAGGAAAATTGTACATGTCTTTCCATAGACTTAGCAGAAGCAACACCTGGATTCCAGTAGCCAAACAGATGTAACTGGCTTTTGTCATTTCCATCCAGATACCCTCTGTGGTGGGTTAAGTTGTCTGTTTTTGTTCCTCATCAACCTTGTGACCCGGGCAAAGTCCCTGATCTATCAGAGCCTCAATTTTCTTATCTGTGGAAAATATATATATTCTCTGGGGTAGTTTTAGTGGGGAGGATTAAATGAGATACAACTTAGAAATTCTTAGCATGTTATCTGGAGCATATTTACATTTTATAAACAAGAGCAAAAAATTCTTACTATCAGAACTTTCTTGTGAAAGCGTCTGAAGCTCACACAGCAGTGTAGGGGAAGTGGAATTCTCTAGCCCTGGCTCCAGCTCCTTGTCCTGCCATCTCTGAGACTATGGGAAAGTTATTTCCCGCTCTGAGACTGTTTCCTCCAAATTTGGCAGGAGAGAGACAACTAGGGGGAAGGTTGAAGAATTTTTAAAGCCCAAAGAGATAGTAAATAATAACTTACATATAATATGCTATATATACACACTATGTAATATATACTATTTTATATATTTTATATGCACTATGTAACAGACTAATATACAAGAAACTCTACTATACTACATGTAGCACATTATATAGTATATTCATACTATATATACATAGTATACTTATATATACTATAATACATAGTATATATTATACATACTATATATTTATATATACTATAATATATATACTAAAATATATAGAATAGAATTTATTATATAACATGTAATATACTGTAGTATACTAGGTATTATAAATTGTATAGTGTATAATTATATAGCATATAAACACTATGTAATACATGCAACATGCTCTATTTATCACATATACTATATAACATATGAATAGACGTATATCAAATATACTATATAGTGTTTATATTCTATAGTATATAATATATACTATATATATTATATTACATAATGTATATGATATATATACACCATACAATACACACTGTAATTAGATGCTATATACTGTATTGAGTGTAATATATTGTGCTAGTGTAATATATAACATGCTGCTCTTATATATCTATATAATACAGATACTATGCTAATATGCCAGTATTATATACTATGTAATATATGTATATAACCATCTTTCATCTATATTATACAATATATAATATGTTATATATTATATCCACTATATGTAAATACTATATACTATGCAATGTGCCATATATCAGTATATAATAATGTAGAGATGAAAGTTTCTGTAAATGGAAAAGTCATGAGTATTAGGAGATGCCGTATTCACACAGAGATGTAAATGATTGGTAAGGTTTAAAATGTGACCCAGGCTCATAATATTTTACATTTTACCATTCTCCCTTGAAATATTTCTCTGTGTCTTTACTGCTCATTGAATGGCACCATCCTTCCCCAGGGCGCTTGACAAAGAGCCAGGAGTCACAGGTGTTCCTCTTTCCCTTCCTCCCACTCCTACACCCTCGCCGTCCCATCCTTTGGTTCTGTTGGTTCTGCCTCCAAAGCACAGCCCAGATACATCCAGTTCTCTGCCTCTCCCATCACCGCCCTAGTCTAGGCCCCCATCACTGCCTGCCTGGATGGCTACCGTATCTTCCTAGCTGTTCTCCCTGCTCCCTCCCTCGCCTCTTCATAACCCACCCTCCACACAGTAACCTGAGTGATCCTTCAGGGAGTAAATCAGGTCACATTACTCCTCAGCTGAAAACCTTCACTGGCTTTTCTATCATATTTAGGATAAAATCCAAACTCTTTGCTTTGGCCTAGGAGACCCTGTAGGAGCTGACTCCTGACATTTGACTTTGTCTGGTGTTACTCCGCTGACCTGCTTTGCTCACTCTACTCCTGCACACTGGGGACCATTCAACTCTCAGGTATACTGTGCTTGATCCCACCTCAGGGCCTTTGCACTTGCTGTTCCCATTACCTGGAATGCCCTCCCCCCACGTACCTACATGGCCCTCTCCCTCACTTCATTCAGGACTCTGCTCAGATGTCACTTTATCAGGGAGGACTTTCCTGACCACCCTATAGCATATTACATCTGCCCTCCTACCATGTGCTATCTGACTATATATCTCATACTATATATAAAATCTGTATATATACATATATCATCTACTGTATATAACCTACGTCCTACCTTCTGCAAATGAGAGAAAGGACCCAGAGCTTCTAGAACAGTGTGTGGTTAATAGCTGTGATTAATAATGGTCATAATTATTACTATTAATTTCTTTTAAATTTATGTATTAATTTTTAAAATTTTTGGCTGCATTGGGTCTTCATTGCTGTGCACGGGCTTTCTCTAGTTGCGGCGAGTGTGGGCTTCTCTTGTTGCGGAGCACGGGCTCTAGGCGCGCGAGCTTCCGTAGTTGTGGCACGCGGGCTCAGTAGTTGTGGCTTCCAGGCTCTAGAGTGCAGGCTCAGTAATTGTGGCACACGGGCTTAGTTGCTCCGTGGCATGTGGGATCTTCCGGGACCAGGGCTCGAATCCATGTTCCCTGCATCGGCAGGCGGATTCTTAACCACTGCGCCACCAGGGAAGTCCCTAATTTTCTTATTATAACACTGCTGTGTGAGCTTTTTTTTATGGCTGACTAGCAGTCCATTGTATACATATACCACCTCTCCTTTTTCTTTTTCTTTTTGGCTGTGTTGCAAGGCTTGCTTGTGGGATCTTAGTTCCCCGACCAGGGATTAGACCCAGGCCCTTGGCAGTGAGAGGGCAAAGTCCTAACCACTGGACTGCCAGGGAGTTCCCACTGTGTGAGCTTTTAAAGGTTTTAGACAGTGAGAAATTATATAGCTACCGTTTAAGGAGGATTACTGTGTACCACGCATGTGCTGAGGTTCATTCATTTATTTATTTATTTATTTATTTATTTATTTATTTTTTTAAATTTATTTATTTATTTATTTTTGGCTGTGTTGGGTCTTCGTTTCTGTGTGAGGGCTTTCTGTAGTTGTGGCAAGCGGGGGCCACTCTTCATTGCGGTGCGCGGGCCTCTCACTATCGCGGCCTCTCTTGTTGCGGAGCACAGGCTCCAGACACGCAGGCTCAGTAGTTGTGGCTCACGGGCCTAGTTGCTCCGTGGCATGTGGGATCTTCCCAGACCAGGGCTCGAACCCGTGTCCCCTGCATTGGCAGGCAGATTCTCAACCACTGCGCCACCAGGGAAGCCCCCCATTTATTTATTTTTAACTCCATCTCATTTAACCCTTACTATCACAGCAATACCTTGAAATTTGTATTATTTCAGGAGGGGATGTGAGCTCAGAATCAATTTTATTAATATTGGTAATAACAGTAGTAAGAGTTATTAAATGATTGAATGAAAGTACATGTGGCCTGTTCTGAAGCTGTTTTGCGTTGCATCAGAAGACAAAGCATTCAGCTCCAAGAGCGCATTGAATGGTGAAAAGTCAGGCAGTTTGGAAGGGGAGACATCTAGTTTCTCCCAGAAGAGTCCTTATCCAGGGTTGACCTTGGAGGCACCAAGATTTATTTATTAGGGAAGGCAGCCTTTCCTCACCTCCACTGCCTACAGATCCACGGCCAAGGAATTTGAGAAATGGCTCCCCTAATCCTTCAGTGCAATCTGTTTGCACTGGACGACAAGCATCCCTGGCATCCAGGGTCTGTACCTTTCACCAAGTCAGTGATAAACCTTGAGCCAAATCGGAGTTACCAGCCTTGTTTCTGTCGTCTTGGACCTTCCGACTCCTTGTGGTGCACTCACACCCACATGCCCTTTAATTTATGACTTTTACTGAGTCTTTTGTGAAGTCATAAATTGACCAACCCTCCAGCTGGTTCGAGCCCTCATCAGGAAACTGTCATCGAAGTGAATCACCTTCTCAGCTGCTGCTCTCTCCCCCCAAGGTTCATCGCAAAGGCTGGGATGTTTCCTGCAACTTGCTTATAGAATCTGTCAGCTCTAGGCAGCCCAGACCCGCTAAGTCAAGATTTTTTTTTTCATTAAAAAAATGTAAAAGAAAAAGTGGAGAGGAAATGCTTGTATTTGGTCAGAGGCTCTTTCATCTTAGTACAGCATTCTGGAAAATCCTTAGTTTCTGCTGTGAAGTAGATGAAGTTGACATATTTTAATTTCTGGCCCAGAAATATTCTGAGTAATTCCTGAACCAGGGATTTGGGGACAAGACAGAGACTGACATATTCCCAAGGTTATCTGGGAACCAGCAACTTAAATACAAATGGGGATTGGACCCTGGTCTTGGGATGGACTTGGGTGGAAGTGATTCCTCTAAAAGCCTGGGGTGCTGGAGAATTCAGAAGAGCTCCTCAGACACCTGTCAGGCCCTGTGCTGGGGGCACAACATGCATTATCTCATCAATCCCTCAACAGTCCTCTCTTTCATCCCCATTTTACAGGTGGTGAAGTTGAGGCTCACAGAGCGTATAATTCAGTCTAGGTCACATGGATAGTAAGTAAGGCCAGGATTTGAATCCAGATCCTCTTTAATTTTATCATAATTCACTCATTTGAATGTATATTTCAGTGATTTTTAGTAACTTTAAAAAGTTGTGCAACCATCACTATAATCCATCACCCCCCCCACCACCACCAAATCCCTTGTGCTCGTTTGAATTCAATCTCCATTCCCATCTTTAGCTCCAGGCAACCCACTAACCTACTGTATGTGTGTAAATTTACTTTTTTCTTGACATTTCATGTAAATGGAATCATACAATATATGGTCTTTTCATCCGGCTTCTTTTATTTGGCCAGAGGTACATCCATGTTGTTGTGTGTATTAGTAGTTCATTCATTTTTATTACGGAAGAGTATTCCGTTGTATGTGTGTACTGCATTTTGTTTATCCATTTACCAATTGATAGGCATTTGGATTTTTTCCATTTCCTGGATGTTATGAATAATTCTGCTATGAACATTCATGTGTCTTTGTGTGGAGGTATGTTTTTATTTCTTTTGGGTAGGGTAGATTCCTAGGAGTGGAATTGCTGGGTTTAATGGTAAGTTTATGTCTATCTTTATAAAAAACTACCAAACTGTTTTTAAAGTGGCTCTTTCATTTTGCATTGCGCTTAGGTCCTTGTGAGTCTAAAGCCCATGTTCTTGACCACTGGATTATGTATTATGTCTCACATTGCTCCATGCCATTACTAATCAATTAATTTCAACAATCGTTGCTTGATGTCTGTCTGTGCTGGTCCTGGTCCTAGATGATAGGAATAGAGAGATGAAAGAGATATAGTTTCTTTTCTGCTTTCTGTGGTCAGTTGGATAATTCATCACAATTCTTCTGCCACATGACCTTGCAGTGTAGTAGATGAGTGGAGTGAATTCCCCACCCAGGATGTTGGGTGTTGGGAAGGGCCGTCTCCGTGTACAGTCTTTTGACCCCTGCTTGGCCATATAGGAATAGGCTTGAGCCTGGAATATTTCCTTACTGGGAGACAAAGAGCTCGCATAGCCTGTGCTGAGCTTATGGCCTTGGGAAGGACTATCTTTCTCTGTTCCCAGCTTGATGTGTACTCCTGTGTTCTGCTAAGCGCATGCATAGTGGCCCTCACGCATGCCGCAGCTTCCTGTATTTCAGACCCCGGGAGGAAGGATTGGGGTCCATGTGCTGCAGCATGACATGGAGTATGTGTTGCATCAGCTGTGGATCCTCTGGCCATGGGGGACTGGCGCATTGCACAGGGCTGCCTCTTGTGCACACTCCGTCTCCTCTCTTGCTGCAAGTAAACGCTGGACCACTTGAGCCTGGTGTGGTTGCGGTCTGTTTTCAGTGACATCGAATCATGCATGGTCTCTTTCTTGGGTGACCCTTGTCCGCCTTTTAACTTTGGCTGCCCTCGTGTTATACAGTTTATCCTGCCGCACAGCCTGACACCCAGAGAATGGTGAAACATGCTGTGGCCAATGGGACATTAGCAGGTATGATGCACACTGATGCCTCCGGGGTGTTTGTGTGCTTTGGCTCACCTCTTTGCACTCTTGTGATCCATTATAGAAAAGCATATCCTGGTTAGCTGCTGCTCCTTCAGCCTGAGGCTTAGAACAAGCATGGAGTGGCGTGGATCTGAATCCAACTCACAGCTTAAAGCTATGTGTGGTTTCCCTGTCTCTGCTGTTACTGAAGAGAAAGAAAAAAGGTGGTGGATCATGTTGTTTCCACTGCTGGCCACCGGGTGGCACTGTCAACCTGGGACAGCTTGGTTGCTGGTGTAAACACCTGCCCTTCTATAATCAGCTCTGCAGTTCTGGGGCCCGGAATTTGCAAACTGCATTTCCTACGCTCCTCTGCCATATGGCTTCCTCTTAGGGTGCATTGGATGGAGATCAGAAGGTGGGAAAGGAGGGAGATTTCTGTAGCTGTAGCAGCAACAGGAGTGGAGTGATTCCAGACTCCAGTATCCCAGGTGGAGGCAGCACCTTTTGTGCGGTGCTAGCCCTGGTGGAGGTGGCCCCTCTTTGGTAAATACAGAAGTGACTGCAGTGGCATCTCTGGTAGTACAGCATTAGGTGCAGGCTCACAGATCCAACCTAGGGGTGGCTTCTGATATCTGTTATCATCCCTTCTTTTTGCTTATCAGACCCTCTTTTCCAATTGATTTTACACTTATATCCAAAGCCTTATAATCAGTTTGTTTGCTTGAAATACCTAGAGTGGTATCTGCTTTGCTGACACTATTCCTTTCTGAAGCATGAGCATAGGAAACCATTGATCTTGGGATGGGTGGGAGGCAGGGAATGATGAGAAATTGTCTACTTCTGTGTATGAGGAAAGCATTGGCTAACCCTAATCCTAAAGGCCCAGGAGGGCTTCCAAATCATATTATTAGTTCTTCTTTTTTTGGTATCATGCTGCATTGAACATAGCTAGTCAATGATTGGATGCCAGGTAATTGATGCTAAGACTTTTCTTGGGCCTTCTGATTTCTCGTTTATCCTGAAAATAACCTGAAACGAACCAGTGATATACTGAGCTAGTTAAACTGAGCATCAGTCCAGGGGTTCTGCTTCTTTCTCTCCCGCCCTGGCCTTCTAGGCAAGCCAAGTGCTAAGCTGCGCCACCCACAGAATGGCGGTCTTCCTCCCCAGTGCCCTTGCCTTCCAGGCTTGCCCCAGCTTACCTGTTTTTCAGAATCCACGAGGTCCCTTTTATTAAAGCCCATCAGGATCCAGAGCTTTATAGACGATGTCAGGAGGAGTGAGAAAAAGGCACTCTGGCACAGTTGTGAAAACGTCTCCTGAGGTCTGCATCAGCCCCAGGTCTTTGTTGATTACTTTAAGCAAAGCTCTTCAGTTTCTCTGTGGGGCACTTCTCTCCAAGTGACTACAATCAGGTTAGGCAGGTGGTCAGGGAAACAAGGCCGAACAATGGGTTTTCTGTTCAAGTTAGTTCAGATCAGCAAGAAGCCCTAAATCTGATTTTTTCAGCTTCACTTGGAGAGAAGGAAAAGTTTGGTCACCCTGCTGAGGAGAAAAATAAGCCATTATTGCTCAAAGAAGGTACCTGTCCTAGATTTGAGGGACACACGTTGTCCTGGATGGTTTCTGGGTCTCAGTGGGATGGCCTGTTGACCTCACCCCTGTGTACCTAGGAAGGGTATGAATGTGAAGGTGGATCCTTCATGGAGCCAGACTCCCAGGATCTGATATCTGAAGCTTCTAGCGTCGTGTCAGCTTATCCACTTTCTCCAACTCCCCACTAGAGAAATCTTATTTCTTTACACACCTGTCACACTGATTTCATTTCAGTCACACAACCCGCCTGGTCCTTATCACACTGGTTTGAAGAAGCTGTAGAAGGACCCCTTTCCTAGAACCCAGGCAGTCAGTGTGCAAGCCCAGTTAGACTCACTGTAGTCATGTGCCTTTGGGCAAGTCACTTCACCTCTGAGAACCTCAGTCTCTCCACCTGTAAAATGGGGGTGGCACTAGAGCCTGTGCTACGTACCTGGCAGGGTTGTGGAGACCGTCAAAGAGAATGATATAATGTAAGTGTTGGGCAAACAGTAATTCTCAGCTGTCTGAGTTTGTGCCTGTTCTCTTGCACATCCAAAACTGTGGCAGCACACAGAACAGGTTATATTTTATCTACCACTATTCAATTTTATCTCCTAATCAACCGGTCGACCCTTGGATGGCACCTGGACTGCTGAATGTGCTGACCAAGGTCTCTTGTACATTTATACGAGAAAGGTCTTCTATGTTCTAAGCTATGGCTTCTCAAACTTATATGTGCACATGAATCCCTGAGGATGTTGATAATATGCAGATTCTGATTCAGTAGGTCTGAGGTGGGGCTGGGGATTCTTCATTTTCCACAAACCCCCAGGTCGTATCCATGCTGCTGGTGCGATGATCACACTTCGAGTAGCGAGAATCTGGGAAATATGGTATCTTTTCTTGGCGTACTCTTGATGTTATGCTCCGCTTGTATTTACTTGTTTCAAGTTTAACTCCACCTTCTAAAATTTTGTGTGGCTCATTCAGCTCAACAGAAATCAGACAAATCACTGTATTAGTACATAGCCCAACTGTAGGAAAAAAACAGATGAAATTTGCACAAGGACCAGAACCTGGCAGCGCACTGTGAAGGGCTCGTAGCACACCACTGGTGTCAACGTGGTACGACAGGAGTGGAAGCTGTCACACTGCTCAGGCCAGAGGTGTGGCCATTTTCCCTTCATGAGCAAAACCGCTAGAGCTTGCTCATTTTTGCCTTCCCAGGTGGCACTGACCCCCAATAAACGTTTGATGGGCTGTGTCTTCAGTGAGCAGGAAAGTAAGCAATCCCCTCCCCCCGTTGGCTGTTTATTACTCCAAATTTCAGAAAAACAGATTATGTCTTCTATAGAAACTCTCCTCCTTTACACTGTTTTATTTCTTTCCACATACAGCTGAACTTGTCACCCAGCGCTGAGTCTCCACCCATCTTGTCCTGTAAGTTGAGATTTACAAGGGCAGAGCAGGGAGAGGAGCCTCAGGCTCTGCTGGTTGGTATCTCCTGAAATAACCATGATGATAACTTTTAGTCTCAAGGCTCATATTGAAATCCAAATCTATTGTTCATTTAGAGGGGATACGTGGTCCTCATCAGATTGGCACCCATGCTTCTCTCTTTCTCCCCATCCACCCCAGAGCAATGGTGCTTCATGATGACCAGATCCTTTTGACATGAACAAGTTCAGTGGCAAAGTGTTGGGTGACTCAAAAAACTCATGCATCAAAAGATAGAAAACATTTTGTATTTTTATATTATGAAGCACTGGGGAGTATAAGAATCGTCCTTCCTTTGATGCTTCCCTCAGTTTCCTTCCTCCCTCCCTCCCTCCCTCCCTTCCTCCCTCCCTCCCTCTCTTCCTTCCTCCCTCCCTCCCTCCCTTCCTCCCTCCCTCCCTCTCTTCCTTCCTCCCTCCCTCCCTCCCTCTCTTCCTCCCTCCCTCCCTCCCTTCCTTCCTCCCTCCCTCCCTCCCTCCCTCCTTCCCTTCCTCTCTTCCTTTCTTCCTCCCTCCCTCCCTCCCTTCCTTCCTTCCTTCCTTCCTTCCTTCCTTCTTCTCACCCATATCTACCATTTTGTGTAACACCCATATGTTGGAGATTAGAAAATATCTAATTTTCTAATTAGAGGAGGGGGAAAAGGATTCAAAAAAAGGAAAATGGAAGGTAAATAAATTTTATAATTTTTGAAGTTGTAAGTGTCAAAATTTCAGGCTTTTATTTTACTCCCCACAAAGCAAGCTGGCAAATAAAGAAACCCTGCAGGGACTGACACAAAATGAGCAAAGTTTTAGAAGCTTTTCCTCAGGAAAAAAAAAAGTGCTGATTTACAAGCAGGGTTATCTGTTGTGTGGATTTGGAAGGAGATGAAAATGTATCACTAGCCATCTAGACATTTGTCAAAACAGCTGAATTCTATGAAGTGGAACAGGTGAACGAAAGAACCAATACCAGGGAAAGAGGTTCAAAATGGGCTCTACTGTGTCAGAATTTTTCTACAAAGACAGAGAAGCTTTCAGCTGTGTGGGATAAAGGCTCTCACTAAGTGAGAAACCACCAGACCTTGGGAAGAAGGGGCGTTTAATTTCACCTTGTAGGGCATGTGACTTTGTCAACTCTGGACGTGTGGTCAAATGCTCTTATGCTCAAACATGTCTCAGTATCCCTCAGCATCCTTCCTGGGTCCAGGGGCTCCTGTCTGATTCAGGGATTGAGTGCCTACCTCTTGGATATGCGGAGGGGTTCAGGATACCTTGATTTACAGTCCCGCTTTGACTGTTCACAGAGGGGAGAGGTAATTCCCCAAAAGGAAAAAGGGTGCTGTTATCAGAAGAATGAGGAGTGGATGCTGGTCACCTGAAAAAAATACCTCCTGTTCTTGGAGGATGATACTTGATTCCAACATTGAATTCAGCTTCTGTTGATGTCACAGCTGTCTGATGAATTTTGGTCTGACATTCCATGCCATGTTTGTTAAAAGTGCATTTGCTCTACTGAAGCATGACATCCCAGGAACAATGAGCACTCTTTTTTTTTTTTAATATTTATTTATTTGGCTGCACTGGGTCTTAGTTGCGGCACGTGGGATCTTTGTTTCGGCATGCGGGATCTAGTTCCCCGACCAGGGATCAAACCCGGGCCCCCTGCATTGGGAGCACAGAGTCTCAACCACTGGACCACCAGGGAAGTCCTGCAATGAGCACTCAATACTCAGATCTTGGTTTCTAAATAGCATTGTCTATTAAAAGTTACCAGGGCTCCTTGGAGAAATGGGTGATTCCAGGGCTGGGACAGGAAAAGTACAAGTATACCTGAAACATCCTTTTTTTTTTTTTTTTTTTTTTTTAAAGGATTTTCTTATTTATTTATTTATTTATTTATTTTTTGGCTGTGTTGGGTCTTCGGTTCGTGCGAGGGCTTTCTCCAGTTGCGGCAAGCGGGGGCCACTCTTCATCGCGGTGCGGGGACCGCTCTTCATCGCGGTGCGCGGGCCTTTCTCTATCGCGGCCCCTCCCGTAACGGGGCACAGGCTCCAGACGCGCAGGCTCAGCAATTGTGGCTCACGGGCCCAGCTGCTCCGTGGCATGTGGGATCTTCCCAGACCAGGGCTCGAACCCGTGTCCCCTGCATTAGCAGGCAGATTCTCAACCACTGTGCCACCAGGGAAGCCCCCTTTTTTTTTTTTAATCGCAAAATATGGAGTGCTAAAAAAAAATGGAGGCATATCACAATGAAACAGAAGTTAGACTGAAGGGGCTCCCACTGGCTGAATCTGGGATAATCTGAACATCTAAATTAAAAATGATAGTAGTGGATTATAACAATAGATAGAATTAAAGGAGAGTCCATGAGTCCATACTGACATTAAGATAGAAAAAAAGACAAGAGAGGGAGAAGAGAAAGTGCTGAAGAATGTCAACTAATAAACGTAGCAGGAATGTTAGACTTAGAAACTCACATTTTTGTAACCATCAATGAAATACTCAGTTCATGAAAGAATCAACAGCCTAGGCTGAAACCATTAGATGAAATATTACTGGGAAAAGTGTGGCATGAGCCTCAAAATATCTACCTACAGATCATTTATTAATTTACGATAAAGGTACCTTTAGAATGGAGAAATGTGCAGGCACCGCCTTAGCTGAGTAATCAAACTTATCATCATTCGCCTCCTGAGGTAAGAGCACTGAGCATATCGCAGCAATACTTATGCAATATTCTTGCCAAAAATATAACCAGGAGGAGAAAATGCGATAAATCCAAATTGAGAGGCATTGTGCAGAACAACTGACCTGGACTTTTAAAAAATTGAGGACACAGTAGGGGGAAGGGGAAGCGGGGACAAGTGAGAGAGTAGCATTGACACTACCAAATGACTAGTGGGAAGCAGCCGCATAGCACAGGGAGATCAGCTCCGTGCTTTGTGACCTAGAGGAGTGGGATAGGGAGGGTGGGAGGGAGGCGCAAGAGGGAGGGGATATGGGGATATATGTATACATACAGCTGATTCACGTTGTTGTACAGCAGAAACTAACACAACATTGTAAAGCAATTATACTCCAATAAAGATATTAAAAAAAATCAATGCCATAAGAACAAACAAACATGTTTGGGAACTGTTCTAGATGAAAGAAGAATAAAAGGAAAGGACAATTAAATGTGATATATGATCTTTGATAGGGTCCTGGACCAAAACGAAAATAATCCAGCTTCAAAGAACATTATAGAGACAATGGGAAAATTTGGATATGGACTGACTGTTAGTTAATTGTATTTTACTGATAGTAATTCTCCAGGGTGTGATAATTGTACTATAATTTTATAACATAGTGCTCTTTTTTTTCTTATTTTTTAAAAAATGTATTTATTTATTTGGCTGTGCCGGGTCTTAGTTGAGGCATGTGAGATCTAGTTCCCTGACCAGGGATCATTTTCTTTATCCATTCATCCGTCCATGGACACTTGGGCTCTTTCCACCACGTGGTATGTAGTCTTTGCGTCTCCTTAGTTTTCTCTGACCTGTGACAATTTCTCATTCTTTCCTTGGTTTTTATGAACTCTACAGTTTTGAGGAGGACTGGTCAGGAGTTTTGTCAAATGTCCCTCAATTTGGATTTGTCTGAAGCTTTTTTTCTCACAATGCAGACTGGGGAATTTTGGGGGAGGAATAGCCCAGAGGTACATGCTACCAACATGACTTATCGATAGTGATGCTGAATTTGATCACGAAGTTAAGGTCGTGTCTGCCAGGCCTCTCTACTGTAAGGTTATTATTTTCCTTTCCACACTCAAGCTGTTTTCTATATTTGTTAGAAGCCAGCTACTAAGTCCTGCCCACACCTAAAGGGAGTGGAATTGGTGGTAATGGGGATCTATAGATATTATCTGGAGTTTTTCTATACAGAAGAATTGTTCCTTTCCCCCAATGTATTTATTTATTCAACCATTTACTTAAATAAGTATGAACTCATATATATTTATTTTATACTTTGGGTTAGAATCCAATGCTGGGCTGTTTATTTTTTGCTTGAATTGTTCCAGCTTTGGCCACTGGAGGCTCTTTCAGATTTGCTCCTGTGTGCCCCCTCCTTTTTTTTGAGCATTTCCTTACTTTTTGTCTCTATGAGATGCTCCAAGCTCGTTTTGTATTTTCCAGCCCTAGAATCAGCCATTTCTCCTGGGAGCCCTGGTTGCTTTCATAGGAGAATGGTATTGAGACACCAAGCCTGGCAAGTGGGTGACAAACTCTATTTTTATTGCTCTTTAAACTTTCCCCTATTCCCCATTAGGCATAAGCCTCACCTCGGGCTTGCTGTCTTTCTCACCATTTTATCCCTATAACTAAAATATTAGTTATTTGTTGAATGAATGAAGTTTATTGGAACACATTTTAGCTTTTTCCTCTTTTCTTTCAACATTGCCACTAAATTTACTATCATGTAATGCTGTCATATAGCTAGATCAAGAAAGTGTGCACTGTCTTGGCTTCCTGTCATTGTGAACTGACCGAGATCTCATATAATGAAGACATGTATAATGCGTTCATCGCGTATGTACTGCCATGCATGCATTTCACCAGCAGTCATCTGTAATCAATGCGTATTTGCAATTCACTGTTACTTGTTTGTATTCCTGGCCAGGGGCTTGAAAAGGAAAGATGCTTTGTTCCTCGTTCACCTCCAGTTCGTTTCCTTCCACCCATTTCCAAATATCAAAATTGGATCAGTTCCTCAAGGCCTGACTCCAATGTCATTTCCTTCACGTTGCCTTTCTATCTTCCTGTCTCATCTCTGAATCCTGTGAGTTCAGTGTTTGTACCTACACAGTGGTATTTACATTTTATTAATTGTACTTATTTGTATATGTTAGAATGCTCCTATAAGACTGTAAGTTAATCACAGGCAGGATCTATATCAGATTCAACTTCTTGCCTCCAAATAATAACGAGGAATCAACTGTTCAAAAGTAATTGGAAATTTAAAAAATTAATGTAACTTTTAATCTGTATTAGCTATCATTAGTATGTAATGATAGCTAAATTCCAGGAGGAAAAAAAAGGCAAATAAACCAGCCTATCACAAGGAATGGGAAACTATAAAAATTAAATTCTAGTGATAAAATTACAGGTGATTTCTGTGTAGAAGAGAGCTAAAGAATCTGAGACTACAGTGAAGTTCCCTTCTCATTCTTAACCTCTCAGATTTTGTCAAACAACAAAAACAGCAATACATAATAACATCTGGCACTGAAGAGGGTATGGTGAAAAAGTTAAATATATACATGTGTATATATATCTATTGGAGAGGAATCTGACCTAGAATTACAAAAGATATACATACAAGAAAATTTATTAGTGTTGTTTGTAACAACAGAAATATATATATGGTGAAAAAAATATAGTAAAGTAATAAAACAAAAAAAGATAGTAAAATAAAACAAATTAGAAACACCTGAATGTCCATCACTAGCAAATGATCAGGTACAATTTGGTACGTCTAAACTGTGGGATGTAGTGTAGCTATTAAAAGCAAATGAGATCTCTAGCTATTTTCCGGGAGTGAGGTCCATGGTGTGCTGTAAAGTGAGGAAAGGAAGGGATGGAGTGATGAGTAGAGAGCTCTTGCAAAAACACCAACCCCCTGGAAGTCAGTGCTGACAAGGAGAAAGGCGTGGGAAGAGACCAGCCAGATGGGTGGGGGCAGAGGTTATAACTCTCCCACAGGGCGACCAGGTAGCCTCTCACTCAGAAAAGGACACGCTCACTCTCTTAGTCCACTCAGGCTGCTGTGAGAGAACACCGTGGACTGGGTGGCTTATAAACAGCAGAAATTTATTGCCCACAGTTCTGGAGGCTGGGAAGCCGAAGATCAAGGCACTGGCAGATTCAGTGTCTGGTAAGAACTTTCTGGTTCACAGGTGGTTGTCCTCTCGCTGTGTCCTCATATGGTGGAAGAGAAAGGGAAGCTCTCTGGGGTCTCTTTTATAAGGGCACTAATCCCATTCATGAGGGCTCCACCTTCATGACTTAATCACCTCCCAAAGGCCCGACTTAAAATACCATGACTTTGAAGGTTATGATTTCAATATATGAATTTGTGGGGGACATAATCATTCAGTCCATTGCACCTTGGCAGTGGCCATGATCTGTTAGTCTTATTGACTCCCATATGAAGATAACATTTGTGTCTAGTGCTTCAGAGGTCTCGGGTGTTGTTTGGGGATTTCGCTGTAGGTTGCTCATGTCATCATGGCATCTGGAATTTAGATGAGAGAGAAGCAATTCATGTTGATTAATTTTTTTGTTTGTGGTGTTTGAAAACTCTGAGCTTTATCTTTTAGAGGGGTGAGATTAAAAGGGCTGAGTATCAGCCTTCCCCTTTTTACTTAATTAGAAAGGGTTTATAGAGCAGTTAAAATGTCATTTTATCCATACAAGTGGATGCCCATTCAGATGGATGACACACATCTGAAAAGATGCTCAAACACACCAGTGTCAGAGAATTGTAACTTAAGGTAACAATGAGATATATCTCTCAGGCTGGGAAAAAAATGGAAAAGACTAATTACATCTCCTACCGGAGGGGTAGCAGGGAAAGGATTATTCTTTTATATTGATGAAGAAAAGAATTCCTTCAGCTGTTTTGGCCACATTTATTCAAATTAAAACGTGCAGATTACTTGAAATTATTAAATAATATAGGCAATAAAATACATGCAAATTTTAAAGAATAATGATAAAATAAGCATTCATGAGCTCACTTCCAGCCTGAGAATTGGATCATCACCAATACTGTTAAATCCCCTGGCAAGCTCCTCTCCAGATAACCACAATCCTATTTTCTTGCTTTGTTCTATTAAAAATAGTTAAAAAGAAATACATATACTCTTTGATCCTGCAATCTCTCCCCTGGGACTCCATCTCATAGAAATAAATAGCCATAGTACATAAGGACGTTTGAGGAAAAGATTTATTGCAGCATTGTCGTTATTTGGAAAAAAGGGGACACAACTGCATGCTTGTTAATGACTGAATAAATTACAGGACGTCCACACCATGGAATTTTGTGCAGCCATTAAAAGCGATGAATTAGAGTAATACCAGATGCCTTGGAGGGCTTTCCATGGCATGTTGTAGAATGAGAAAACAGGAACAAGGAGTGTGAGGAAAATGACAAATGCCCATGTATTGCATAGAGTGTGTAAAAACATATAATTGCATGTGACTATATGAATATGGAGACAAATTTGGAAGACTATACTCTAGGTTGTCAGAAGGGATTACCAGAGTGGGGGAAGAGGGTGAGATGGGAAGGGAGGGAGGATTGGACAGGCGAGCAAAAAGGGAAGGAGAAAAGCTTACGTGGGTCTCAGTTGCTTCATCAGAGAAACAGGGATAAAAATTCCTGTCTTTTTTTGTCCTAGGGCCTATGTGAGGATTTCACAAATGATGCAAAAGCTTTTTTGAAAATGTTCAAGGCTCTGCCCAAATGTGTGATTGTAGGATTTATTATCCTACGTGCAATTGGTAATTATAATAGTGATGTGGTATTGAGACAATAATTTTATTATTCTAGGCCTAACATGGTTTCATCTATTAGACAGGGATAATGAGATCTAACCCGAATGATGGCTGGTGTCCTTCCAGGTGAACTAGTAAAAACCACACTGCCTGGATGCCCATTGGTCTGTATATTCCTGTCCTCAACCACAGTAAGGTTCAAAGTATGACCCATTTGGCCTGATTGCTGAATCATTCCTCACTTTGGGTGTTTCACCCAGACCACTTTCAAAACAATTTTGCTGAGTTCGCCAAAATTGGAGATGTTTACTTTCTCAGGGCCACACCACCTTGGGTTCTTTGGATCACGATGAAATGAAGGTCGCCAGGCCATATGGGATATACACAGTGGATTCATGTGTTAGGGCTGCTGTAACAAACGACCACAAACTGGTGGCCTAGAACAATAGACATTTTTTCTCTCCCAGTTCTGGAGGCCAGAAGCCCAAACTTGAGGTGTCAACAGGGCCACGTTCCCTCTGAAGGTTTTACGGGAGGACCCTCCCTCTTAGCTTCTGGTGGTGGCTGGCAGTCCCTGGAGTTCCTTGCCTTGTTCCCATCACTTGGATTTCTGGCTCCGTCTTCACGTGGCCTTTTCCCCTGCATCTCTGTGTCCAAATTTCTCTCTTAAAAGGATGCCAGCCCTCCTCCGGTATGACCTCATCTTAACTAATTACATCTGCAAAGATGCTAGTTCCAAATAGGGTCACATGCTGAGGTTCTGGGTAGACATGAATTTGGGGGGACACTATTCAACCCAGTACAGACACAAGAGAGGGTGTCATACCCTATTCCCTGCTTTCTGTCTTCTGCCTGAAGGTGGGCTTCTCATGGAACCCCAGAATTGCCATCACCCAATCTGAGATGAATTTCAGTGGGTTTTACTAGAGATTTGTAGCTGAGCCCCTTCAAGCATGACCAAGCCACCATGGTGAGGAGGGGTGTGGGGTGTGGTGGAATGCTCGGGGCACTTTTACTGTTGCCTTTGGGTGGGAATAATGAACCTCTGGCAGCACCCAGCCACCATCTTTCTTGACCTTCTTTGGTACTCTGATGAGCAGGTTTTTCCTTCATTTTTGCAGAAACGTGAAAAACAAACAGGCATGAATTCTAAAACTAAGAGACACTTAGGGAACAAAGAACCTTTCGGCACAGCATAGTCATTAAACAAATTCAAATTTTCAGCCAAGGACCTCCAGGCAGTGTCCAATCCCTGCCACAGAGCAGCTGCTAGTTCAATGGAAGGAGCTTGAATGCCACGGTGGTCCTGCCTGGAGCCAGTGTCTGTTAGTCTTGCTTCCTTCCCACCAGACAAAAAGGAGACTTACCCATGGGGCCTGCTGAGGTGCACTCAAGACTCTCCTGCAACAAAAAGTGAGGTTGCACAATGAAAACCTCAAGGAAAGGTTTTAAAAATTGTACCAGTTGTGTCAGTAATCAGGACAAATCTACTTTTTATTTATTAATTTTTCTATTGTGGTCAAATACACATGACATAAAATTTACCATTTAAGCCATTTTAAAGCGTATAATTTGGTCCCATTCAGTACATTCACAATATCATGCAACCATCACCTCTACCTAGTTCCAGACTATTTTCATCACCCCAAAAGAAAATCCAGTGTCCATTAAGCAGTCACTCCCTATCTCCCTCTCTTTCCAGCTCCTGGCAACTACTAATCTGCTCTCTGTCTCTATGGATTTGTTTATTCTGGATATTTCATATAAATGGAATATGCTACCTTTGTGTCTGGCTTCTTTCACTGAGCATCATGTTTTCAAGGTTCATTCATGTTGGAGCAAGTGCTTCATTCCTTTCTATGACTGAACAATATTCCATCGTATGGGTATAATACATTTTATTTATCTCTTCATCAGTTGGATAAGCCTGTTTTTAAGCCTTTTTTATCCAATAGGTAAGCAATGTTTAACAACTTTTTATTTTTGAATAATTTTAGATTTACAGAAATTTATAAAGGCAGTACAGAGAGTTCCCATATTATACACACACCCCCCACCTCCGGTTTCCTTCATTGTTAACATCTGACATCACCAGAGTACATTTGTTAAAACTCAGAAACAGACACTGGCACTTTGCTATTAACTAAACTCCAGACTTTATTTGGATTTTGCCAATTTTTCCATTAATGCCCTCTTTCTGTCCAGGATCCAATCCAGGATACCACACTGCATTTAATTGTCATGATTCCCCAGTCACCAATGGTCTGTGACACTTTTTCACTCTTTCTTTATTTTTATGACCTGACAGTCTTGAGTCTACCGGCCAGGTATCCTTTAGAAAGTTCCCCAGTCTGGGTTTGCCGGATGCTTTTTTCATGATTACACTGGAGGGATTTGTTTTTTGTGCATGTTATCCAGACAAATCTCCGCTGGGAATAATTTTGCCTATAAAAATATGGCCCCCTTAGGGGTTTAAAGAGGGCATTAACTTGTCTTTTTCTTCATTCTTTGAGTGATTGCAAATGCTATCCAATCTACCCCCCACAGGCTCTGCAGACAGTTAGGTTCCCATTTTATAGGTGAGGCAGCAGGCGCCTTGTGAGTGGCAGAAAGGAGATTCCGACCCAGAAGCCAATGCCATGATCTGTCCACGACTCCACATGCACATGCTGGTGGGCAGCTAACAAATTGGTTTGTCCAAGGGCATGTTCAACTGTACCGTCAGTTCCTCTCTGGAAGAGTTTCAATATCATCTAATTAGGTAACATGGTAGCGGGGCAACCATTACTTATAGTAGATGTGGAGTTGTAAATTATTCTATTTAATTAAGAACTGCTCCCTTCCTATTAAAGAAAAGCTTATCATAGGTTAGTAAATTTATTGGGAACACTTAACTTTAGCTAATTAAGCTGTTTGAACTCAAGGCAAGGGCATTCATTAATAATCAAGCCCAAGCAGTTAAGGGCAATTAGTGAAACAGCTGGTCTTTATCTCACTGATAAAGGGTGGTTAATAGAGATCTTTACAGCTGTTATAAATGTCCCCAAAGCAATATCTTCTTCAAAAGTTTGCGTTAGTTAAAAATATGGAAGAAGTGGGACTTCCCTGGTGGTCCAGTGTCTAAGACTCCACGCTCCCAATGCAGGGGGCCCAGGTTGTATCCCTGGTCAGGAACTAGATCCCGCATGTGGCAACAAAGATCCCGCACGTGGCAACGAAGATCCCACGTGCCGCAACTAAGATCCGGTGCAGCCAAATAAATATTTTAAAAAATATGTAGAAGGAACTAAATTTAAAAAGACTGAGTTGGTAGCAATCTTGGTCTCCCAGCCCCAAGCTGAGGGCCAGAAGGAATTGGAATTCATCAGCCATGGCCCCATTCCCAGCCATCTCCATTTTTTTCTGGGCAGAGCCTGATCTGGAATTCAGCATCGTACTTCTCTTTCCCACTGGAATCTTGGCTGCCTGAGGAGCAGAGGGCAAGTGTTGATCATCTACACACGGAGAGATCATATTTTTTGAAAGAAAAATGGAGGAATGTGGTCTGACAAAGTGTTTCTTTTCTGATCTGTGATGTCTTTATATAGAGAGTCTCACAGAGATCCCCTTTGTAAATGACGTTGGCTTAAAATTCTTCTTCTTAAACTGAAGTGTAAGGCACTGACTCTTTGAAAAATCTTGGCTGGATGTCTTGGAGAATGTCCCACATCAGGATTTGTCTAAGGTTTCCTCTTGGTGTTGTTTAACTTGTTCCTCTATCCCCTGCATTTCCTGTAAACTGGAAGTTTCCTTCAGAGCCTCGATTAGATTGAAGTGAAACATTTTGGCAAGCATGCTTCAAGGTGATACCATGTATTTCACATGCATCATGCCAGGAGTTACATAAATGTCTTTTTGTTCCCCCCCTTGGTGATGCCAATCTTGAGCCCTGCGTTAAAGAGGTAACACCAGACCTCTCCATTGCAAAGGTACATTTCCCCCTCTGGAATCGGTACACAGTATATGGGCTGTTCCCTTTACCTGCAGTACTTCTCCCATGGCCTCCCTGTGCTTGACCTGTTCTCATCATTCTGGCCTCTACTCGAGTGTCACCTTCTCTCGTTGGGCGTTAGGCACCTGCTGTCAGGTGGCCTGCAGGCCCTGTGTGCTCCGCCCTCGGCTGGCTCCTGGGCTCATCTTGAACAAACCTCCCTTCCCTGTTGCAGCCCAGCCACGCTGTCCACCTTTCAGTGCCTGGAGGGTGACGTGCCCCCTTCCGTCAAAGACTTGCCTGGAACACACGGCTCTCCTCTTCACCCAGTTATCCCCTTCTCATCCTTTAGGGTTAAACTAGGGTCCTTTCCTGAGGGATGTCTTCCTGGACCGTGCACCCCAGTCTGGGTAAAATCCCACTGTTGAATGTTCCCAAGGTGCCACATAAGTTTCCTGTGTGGTGCTCATCCCACTTGGAATTTTCCGTTTTATTTAGGTGATTATCGTACTCATTTCTGTCTTCCCCTCAGAAGCTAAGCTCCACAGGGCCAGGGCACCTGCCTAGTTTTGTACATCCTTGTAAACCCCAAACACCTAGCACAGTGCCTTGTACATAGTAGGTACTCAAGAAACATTTGTTGAATGAATGAATGAATGAATGGTCACTAGTTGAATGGCTTCAGTGAGACCCTGTGATAAGGACTTCCTGAAGGATCCTGGTCCTATTTGGTACTGGGAAGTTTCTTCTTTCTTTCTTTCTTTTTTTAAAATAGTTATTTATTTGGCTGCACCCAGTCTTAGTTGGGGCATGCAGGATCTAGTTCCCCGACCGGGGATAGAATCTGGGCTCCCTGCATTGGGAGCACAGAGTCTTAACTACTGGACCACCAGGGAAGTCCCGGTACTGGGAAGTTTCTAGACTAAGGGTTGACAACCTTTTTCTGGAAAGGACCAGGTAGTAAATATTTTCAGCTTGCTGGGCCAGATGGTTGACTGGGTTTCCCCATCTGTAAAAAGGGAAATAGTTCCTAGCTCATATGATTATTATGAAGGTTCCATAAGCTAATATATGTGAAGTGTTTAAAGTGGCTGGTACATAATCTCGCTTGGGTTTTAGCTATTATTTTGGGGCTTTCATACGGTGGGGACAAAGGCAAGAAGCGCATTCATCAGTAATGAAACACACGTTACTATCAGCTAGAAGAAAGCATGGCAAATAGAAACCCTACTGGATTTCCACATGGGTGTCAGTGACAGGCGGCCTTGATTAAAGACCTGAGAAGTCACAGTGGGAAGAGCCGCCTTGTTCCCAGAGGAACACGACAATCTGCAGAAAGAAGCAGCACAAGGCTTAGGGCGGGAGAGCTGGAAAGAGAGGCGCAGCAGAATGTTACTGAATCATTGTAATATTTTCCCTAGGAAAGTCCCAGGGGTCCTTGCGGAGGCCTTAATCGCCTATTCTAGGCGGCAGAAGCTTAGTTCCTCGCTTTTTGCGAGCTGTGCTCCCTATGGCCTCTGTCTGTCTCCGTTAGAGCCTAATCATATTTGAAAGTAGTTTTTATCTGTGATTATTCATCCGTATGTGAGGAGCTTACGTGTCTAAGCTGCCACTTCCATCAAATCCAAGCACGTGGTCCCCTTAATACACACAGGCCTAGGGCTGGCGAGAAAAGCAATCCCCACCCCCATCCCCGCAGGGAGAGTCTAGGGAATTAGAGGGGACCAGCTCTGGGGCGGGTTGGGGGGGAAGGGGGAAGGGGAGGCAGAGGGTGGCGGCATTGGCATTGAGACCTGAGGCAAAATAACTGAGACCACTAATACAAGGAACTGCAATCAGGCCTCTAAATCAACAGCTGGGCTTGTCCTAAGGCATGGCTTCTCAGACTTTAATAAGATGGTGTCTGTGAAGATTACATATTAGCTTAGAGAACAATATTTCATTTTCACTGGCTCTTTCTAGTCTGTGGGAGATGATGTGCCGGGCTATGTTTAATGCTCACGCACATGTTTCAGGTTAATTCTGTGTTAAATTGTGGTGGGGATTAGAGGGGAATTTCACCACCCTTCAAAAGGTGGTGGGATGCTGACATGGGGGCAGGGAGCCAGCCCACAGGGCAGGCCAAGGACAAAGGTGCAGGGCTCCAGGCTAGAGCAAAGACAAAGCTTTTTGATTGCCCTGTTTTCTCCTACTGGTTTTTTTTTTTTTTTTTTTTACAGTTTCGTGATATAATTCATTACCCATTTAAGGTGTACAGTCCAGTGGTTTTTAGTATATTCACAGTGTTGTGCAACCATACCACAATCAATTTTAGAACAGTTTCATGCCAAAGAAGAATCCCCATACCCATTAGCAGTCACTCCCCATTTCTCACCAACCTCCCAGCCCTGGGCAACCACTAATGTACTTTCTGTTTCCATAGATTCGCCTATTCCGGACATTACATGTAATTGAAATCATACAATATATGGTCTTTGCAACTGGTTTATTTCACTTAGCATCATGTTTTCAAGGTTTACCATGCTGGAGCATGCATCAGTGCTTCGTTCCTTTTTATGGCTGAATAATATTCCATTGTATGGACATACCACATTTTATTCATCCATTCATCTGTTGATAGACATTTGGATTGTTTCCAATTTTTGGCTATAATAATCATTTGTCACAAGGTTTTGTGTGGGCGTATGTTTTCATTTCTCTTGGATATATACCTAGGAATGGAATTGCAGGGTCATGTGGTATCTCTATGTTTAACCTTTTGAGGAACTACCAGACTGTTTTTCAAAGTGGCTGTACCACATTACATTCCCAACAGCACTGTGTTCTCTATATCTTCACCAATACTTGTTATTATCTCTTTTTTTGATTATAGCCATCTTCATACTTCCCATCATATTGTTTAATCATAGTCTTAATGACGATTCCATCAATATGTTGGGTTGGCCAAAAAGCTCGTTTGGGTTTTTCCAATACCTCTTATGGAAAAACCCGAACTAACTTTTTGGCTAACCCTATATTACCTAGAAGGAGCACTTTTTTGGAAAATGTGCTCAAGGATGCAATTGTTACTCTATCTCTCACAGCTAGACCACAGGTCCAGATGTGCAGGTCACCACCTGCTATTTGTAGGGTTTGAGTTAAGAGTACAAACGGAGGCTCACATACTGTATGTTTACATATTTAAATGTAAATCAATACCTGTTTTATCCTCCTACCTTGGTAAATAAACCTTCATAATGACAAAATTTAAAAATTCAAATAAAGCTAAGGTTTTTGTTTTGTTTTGTTTTGTTTTTCTGGTATTTTGGCCATGCTGTGCAGCATGTGGGATTGTTTCCTGACCAGGGATTGAACCCAGGCCTCCACAGTGAAAGCACTGAATCCTAACCACTAGGCCACCAGGGAACTCCCCCAAAGCAAAGATTTTTATATGACTAAAAGTTGGCACAATATTTAAGACTATTCAATTAAATTATTGGATGCTTTCTGGATATTCTGTAAGTGGGCTGGCTGGCAATGTTTGGATGAGTAAGAAAAGACACCTATAATTCATAAATTATATTTTCCTTAAAATTTCTTTTTCTTGCCTTAATTTTAGCAACATCACTAATAGTGTTTTTATAATCAAGATTTTCACTAATTTGTGTTTATTGACAGTAATGATTTTGTGATTATAAATGAAATATAATTGGATTAAAAATATTCAATATTTGGATATAGTTTCACCAAGAAAGTATATTAAAGGTAAAAATTAAAAAATTAAAATTATTACTGATGTGTTTTAAAAAAAGTTATTTCTTCCTGCGGTAGTCAAAATAATTTATTAAAATTAAAAGGTAAAATACAAATTATAAATAAATGTGAATAATTTAAATATTCAAATATTGAAAGTCAGTATTTGAATACTTTAATATTTAATAGTCAATTATTGAAATATTCAAAATTTAATTTTTAACATTTTAATTAGATCTTATTCCATGTTTTTATTTAAAAACTATTCATAATTCTAATTTTCCATGTCCATTCAGTCATCAATGCCAAGAATCAGTATTATGGTCCTATGTTATACCCAGACTTCTACATATACAAAATTAAGAGTAATATGAATTATTTAGTACTCTAGCATTTTTCTCAGCCACCACATGCAGCGATTGCAAATGCCATACTGATTTCTGCAAAGGTCCAGAGCCACAAATTGGAACACAAAGGGAAGCTAGAAATAAGCTGTCATCACCATGGGGAAATGGTGCTATGTTGTGCAAGAATCTATCGCAGTGACTCTATCCGAGAGAGAGTTCCTGACAAGTTAGTTCATTTGTCCTCTCTCTCACCTAAGCGCTCCTGCCACTCAGACCACCCCGGCACCCCCCCTGCAGTGCCCATCTCTGCTTTGGCATTGGCACCACACCCCAGTGTTCAAGCCGTTTGACACAGTTGCCTTCCGTTTTGAGGACAGAGGTCAAGATCTTGGAGAGGTGTTTCTCTGGGGCTTGAATGGTATTGCTCTTCAGAGTGGCTGTTTTGGGTAATGGGTCATGCTTTGATGGTGCTAGGTACAGATCCCAAGTGATAGAGGTGCCTCCTGTTGTTCAGGTCTGAGGGTTGTCCTACAGGTGTGTGTGGGGGAAGAGGGATTTGAGGAAGAGCTTCTGGGCTTTAACACCTGGACGGCATCTTGAAGTGCATAACCCATCTTCTTCTGATGCTTGTGGGAACTTTTCTCCATATTTCTGATCTGGGCAGTATTTTCTCACTTCTGATTTGACTGTTCTGTGAATAGTGCTAAGAGCTAAGACTCTTATGGGTCAGAGTGGTAGGCTTTTCCATTTTATTTAAGGATGCAAGTATTATTTTCCTAATAATGGTTGGTTTGGGTTTTGTGGACCAAAAGCATTGCTACAAACACCTATTCTCAAATATTCTTATCCACAGATAAAGAACTAGGTAAATGCTATGGTGTTGGATAAAAAAGTCAACAACGAACCACCCAACCTTACTTGAGCAATTTTATTTGAGCTATTAGCAGAGAATATTTTGCACTAGAGGCTTATATCAAGTAATAACTGAATGTTAAGCAAACAGACCATCAATTATTGAAATGCAGCTGCTATTAATGTAATCCTTTACATTTCAGTAACACCGGCATTTGGAGGGGGGATGTAAAGCTGGTTAGAATCATCTGATGTGCAAAATAAGAATATAACCATGGTCCCTTTGGAAAAAAATTTTTTGGAGGATTTAGCTCTAAATTTTCCATTTAGGAGTGGGTGTTGTGACAGGGAAAGAGAGCTGTAAAATCCAGTCTGATGTAGAAATATCTGATCAAGATGTCAGCACAAGCAATATTCTGAAGGCTTAGGGCTCTTGCAGAGCCAAAATTTACCTTTAATATAGGATGCAGATAATTTTCTTTATTGGCCCAACTTAGGACAACTTCTTTTTGTGAACACATTTTCTTTTACTTATTTTTTGGAGTATAGACAATACATTCGCATGGTTAAAAAACTAAAAACTAAAAAAAAAACAAAACAGTGAAAACTCTTCCTCCCATTCCTGTCTCTATCTACCTGCCCCCCATTCCCCTTGACAATAAATCACTGCCATCATTTTTATGTATCTATACAGAGTTCCTTTCTATATATCAGCAATACCAATTTCACCTCTTATCTCACACAGTTTTGCACCTTGAATTTTTTGCTTTTGTTTCTTATTTATTAATATACCCTGGAGATCATTCCATATCAGCACATAGAGAGCTTCCTCATTCTTTATTTCTAGCCACAGAGTACCCTATTATGCTTTGCACTATACTATTTAACCAGTCTACTCTAGATGGACAGGGGGTTGCTTCCAATTATTTCTTAAGCTATACACACTGCAGTGAATAACCTTGTACATGCATGATGTTACATATATTTAGGATAAATTTCCAGATGTGGAATTGATTGTATATGCATTTATGATTCTGATAGATATTGCCAAATTTCCCTCCATGGGGACAGTAGCCATTTGTGCTCCTGGTAGCAATGAATGCGAATGTCTGCTTCCCCAGGAAGAACAGTTCGAGTGGAGACTATCCCACTCAGCACCAACTTTTAGGAGAGAATAGCGCTTGCACCTTAGTTTCCTCATCTGTGAAACGGGGCCTTAAGAGTACCCACAGCCTCTGGTAGCTGGGAAAGTCCCATGAACTAATGCACACAAAGCACTGAGCTCAGTTCAGACGTAGTAAGCGCTTAAAAAATGCTGTCAGTTATTACTGGGTCAAATAAATAATGCCACTTAGAGACTATTCCATCTCTGCCTCTGTTAGGAGATGGTGTGTTAACATCTACGTCATAAAGCTGCAAAGGCGCTGAACATCTTCTTGGAGGAAGAGGAATTTTGGTTCTAGGTAAGCAAATGTGAGCCCCTCTGTTGGGTGTGGTTGGAGGAAACTGGAGGCGGCTGCGAGTGGAAGAGGGAGGTGATGAGGCAGTGGGGCAGGAGCAGAGATTCTGCAGTGAGCCTTGCAGAGGGAAAGCAGATCTGTGCTTCAGAGTGCTTTGGCACCAAACCCCATCTCCAAGTGGAGTTGGCAGCATAGCTTTATGGTTGAAAGCTCTTTCTCTGGAGTCAGACAGCCCTGGGTTCAAATCCCAGCTCTGTCACTTGCTAGTGGGGCGACCTTGGGTACATTCACATTTCTGACCCTCATTCTCTTCGTCTGTCATCTGAGGATAAATGCCATCGTAGAAGCATTTCTAGGCTGCTTGTATGTTCACAGGGAGGCTGTGAGGATTACATGATGTAATAGTTCTAAGGCACGGATCATCATGCCTGGCACACATAAATATCAGCAACTATTAAGGGCATCAAATGAATAGGGCTTTACAAGCTCTGTGTCTCTGTGGCAGAAGAGAGACCCCGAGGGGGTGCACATTAACAGATTCAAGTCATGAAATCAGAAAAGGCCCATTTGGATGGATGTACAGTTAGAGAGAGGAAAAAATGCCCCTTAGCATGCATGTTATTTGTTACAAAGCAAAACGAATTTGTAAGCATCTTATTGCAGATGCAGGGGAGGGAGATCCTGAAAAAATTTCCTGCAGGCTTGAGACAGCAAATGGAAAATGAGTTGTATGGTACTGATTGCTGCTAATTTAAGACATGAAAATCACTGATAATCTCTCAGCGTTCTCTGCTTTTTTATGTTATTTACTAAAGGTAAAATAGTCATACTTTTTCATACTATCTTTATCTCTTTATCTCATTTTCATGTTAAGGACATATGTTCCTTAAACACATCTACTGCTTCTACTTATTTTTTTTAACCCACTACTCTTTGTAAGAATTAAATCCTTGTGCTTGGGATTCATCAACTGTGCACTCTCCTTGCCTGGAAAGCCCTAATCTGTCTGCTCTGCTTTGCAAGCTCCTACTCCTCAGTCAGCCATCACCTTCTTTGTGAAATGTTCAGTACCACCAGCCATCAATGGCTCTTTCTTCTTTGATTCCATGGGACACTGTCAATGTTTCCTTTATAGCATCTTTTATATTAGGCTCTAGTTCTTTGTGTGCACATCTATCTCTCCCTTTGCTCTGGGAAATCTTTGTCAAAGATTGTGTCCCTCCCTCCCTTTCTTCCTTCCAAGTTTGTCAAACATGTATTGTCAGGCCCTGTGACAGGTCTGGAGGGAAGATTGCAACACAGTGTGGGAGCAATTAAAGACCCAGGCACTGAGCTTAACATGACACAATTCCCTCATTCCATCCTGTAAATGACCCTAGAGGCACCTGTTATTGTTCTCATTTTACTGTTGAAAAGCTCAAGTCAGATAGGAAATAGAAGTTGCCAAAGAACATAGTTGGCTGCAAGTGGTTGCAGGTTGATGTTAGGGGAGGGTCAGGAGACCTCCTGGAGGAAGCAATGCCCAGCAAAATCGTGACCTTGAGAAGGATTTGGCCAGGTGAAGGAGAGCCAGAAAGGAATTCCAGGTGGAGGGAGCAGGTTGTGCAAGAATCTTGGTCAACGCCTCATGCCCAATATTTGCACAGAGTGTGCTGCATAGTAGGTGCTTATTAAATATTTGTTGTAAGAATGCATTTCTGTTGCTTAAGTCCCCAGGACTGGTAGTTCAACTCTGGGTTCAAGATCATGACATTCCGCAGGGTTCTTTCAATAAGTTTTCATTTTTGCTGAGGTCCTGGGGATGCAAGGACCACTGTCCCATCTGGGGAGAGCATGTCCCCGGATTGTTTTCATTCAACCCCCCAAAGATACAGTACAGAGGCTTCTTGCTCTACCTCCACCCTTTCCATGTCCAGAGAGCATGCACCCACACGCAGGTTAGTCAGATTGAGCAAAGCTTTGAGCATAGATGGGCAACTGCTGGGTGGACAGCTGGTAGGGTCCCTTGACTGAGGCTATCTATAGGCCACACAGCTCTGGGGTACTCGAAAACTGCCCTTTAATGATGGGGACCACACTCAGGAAACGTGAATCTTAGGGAGTCTGCTTGTGGTCTGGCCATACTTCCTAACTCTTCCTTCTCATCATCTCCTTCCCATCTCTCCTCTCCATAGCCTTGGGGAATATCGTTCTAGTCTAAACGGGGGTGAGGGAGATGGAGACTCTCCTCTTCCTCTTGCTTTTGCTCAAGCTGCTTTGTCAAGGACAGGAATCTTCTTTCTTTTATAGCATGGAAGTTAATACCAAGCACTCTGGAGCCAGACTGCTAGGGGTTCACAACCTGGCTCTGCTTCTTACCAGCTTTGTGATTTGGGGAAAGATGTTAGTTTTCATACCTTAATTTTCCCGCTGGTAAAATGGGGTTAGTAACAATACCCATTTCATAGGATTTTACAAGAAAATGTAAAGGAATTAAAGCATTAGGATAGGGCAGTGTCTGGCACATTGTTGGTACAATGTATGTGATGATGATGATGATGATGACGACGACAGTGATAATGATTAAAATTACACAAACCACTTCCTCTCTTCCGGTTCTTTTGTACACTAAAAGTTAATGGCCCACGGCCCTACCTAAATGGAAATAGTTCTTCTTTCCCTCTAAGACAAGGCGAGCTTAGACTTTCTTATTGTCTAGAGCAATAAACAAAGGGAAGAAAAAGGAAACTATTACATTTCACATTAAAATAGTACGCCTGCTCACATAAATGTTATATCCAAAGTTGTTTGAGTTGATATGTTACTCAGAACTGGAAGAAACCTAATCTAGTCCATGTACTAAAATTATGATGGGTAAACTGAGACTCAGAGAAAGGAACTGACTAATGCATGGACCACAGACATGGGGCTGGAACTTGAACCCATGTCTCCTGATCCCTTTTCATGTTCCCTGCATTGCCCCACAACCAAGGGAAGAAATACAGGGAAGAAATACAGCCATATTTTGGAAGCTTCTCTAATTTTTTCTATGACAGTGGTCAATGAATATTTTTTGTGTGTGAAGAGCCTGATAGTAAAATGTTTTCTGCTTTGTGGGCCATCTGTCTCTGTCACAGCTACTCAGCTCTGCCATTGCAGAGTGAAAGCAGCTGTAGACACTATGCAAATGAGTGGATGTGGCTGTGTTTCAGTAAAACTTTATTTATTTATTTATTATTTTAAAAATTTGTTTATTTAATTTATTTATTTTTGGCTGCGTTGGGTCTTGGTTGCTGCGCGCGGGCTTTCTCTAGTTGCGGCGACTGGGGGCTACTCTTCATTGCAGTGCCAGTGCTTCTCATTGTGGTGTCTTGTCTTTGTTATGGAGCATGGGCTCTAGGCTCATGGGCTTCAGTAGTTGTAGCACTTGGGCTCAGTAGTTGTGGCTCGTGGGCTCTAGAGTGCGGGCTTCAGTAGTTGTGGCGCACAGGCTTAGTTGCTCCACGGCAGGTGAAATCTTCCCGGACCAGGGCTCCACCCCGTGTCCCCTGCATTGGCAGGCAGATTCTTAACCACTGCACCACCAGGGAAGTCCAGTAAAACTTCATTTATAAAAAAAGATGATGGGCTCTCCCATCAGGAAACTTGCACAAGCCTCTTAGATAGCCTCAGCCACCAGAGGGCAGACAGCAGAAGCAAGAAGAACTACAGTCCTGCAGCCTGTGGAACAAAAACCACATTCACAGAAAGATAGATAAGATGAAAAGACAGAGGGCTATGTACCAGATGAAGGAACAAGATAAAACCCCAGAAAGACAACTAAATGAAGTGGAGATAGGCAACCTTCCAGAAAAAGAATTCAGAATAATGATAGTGAAGATGATCCAGGACCTCGGAAAAAGAATGGAGGCAAAGATCGAGAACATGCAAGAAATGTTTAACAAAGACTTAGAAGAATTAAAGAACAAACAAACAGAGATGAACAATACAATAACTGAAATGAAAACTACACTAGAAGGAATCAATAGCAGAATAACTGAGGCAGAAGAACGGATAAGTGACCTGGAAGACAGAATGGTGGAATTCACTGCTGTGGAACAGAAAAAAGAAAAAAGAATGAAAAGAAATGAAGACAGCCTAAGAGACCTCTGGGACAACATTAAACGCAACAACATTCACATTATAGGGGTCCCAGAAGGAGAGGAGAGAGAGAAAGGACCTGAGAAAATATTTGAAGAGATTATAGTCGAAAACTTCCCTAACATGGGAAAGGAAATAGCCACCCAAGTCCAGTAAGCGCAGAGAGTCCCATACAGGATAAACCCAAGGAGAAACACACCGAGATACATAGTAATCAAATTGGAAAAAATCAAAGACAAAGAAAAATTATTGAAAGCCGCGAGGGAAAAAAGACAAATAACATACAAGGGAACTCCCATAAGGTTAACAGCTGATTTCTCAGCAGAAACTCTGCAAGCCAGAAGGGAGTGGCATGAAATACTTAAAGTGATGAAAGGGAAGAACCTACAACCAAGATTACTCTACCTGGCAAGGATCTCATTCAGATTCGATGGAGAAATCAAAAACTTTACAGACAAGCAAAAGCTAAGAGAATTCAGCACCACAAAACCAGCTTCTCATTGTGGTGGCTTCTCTTGTTGCGAAGCATGGGCTCTAGGTGCACGGGCTTCAGTAGTTGTGGCTCGTGGGCTCTAGAGCACAGACTCAGTAGTTGTGGCGCACGGGCTTAGTTGCTCCGCGGCATGTGGGATCTTCCTGGACCAGGGCTCAAACCTGTGTCCCCTGCATTGGCAGGCGGATTCTTAACCACTGCGCCACCAGGGAAGCGCTATGATTACTGTGTTTGACAACGTATTTTACATTTACTTGTTTTGTGTATCCTTTAATGGCTTATTGTGGATATATATGATTTTACTACTTTTGTCCTTTAACTTTCCTATTAGCTTTGTTTGTGGTTGATTTACTACTTTTACTATATATTTGCCTTTACTAAAGAGATTTTTCCTTTTGTAATTTTCATGTTTCTAGTTGTGGCCTTTTCTTTTTCACTTAGAGAAGTCCCTTTAACATTGCTTGTAAAGCTGGTTTGTTGGTGCTGAACTCTTTTAGCTTTTGCTTGTCTGTAAAAGTTTTGATCCCTCCATCAAATCTGAACGAGAGCCTTGTCAGGTAGAGTATTCTTGGTTGTAGGTTTTCCCCTTTCTTCACTCTAAATATATTATGTCACTCCCGTCTGGCTCACAGAGTTTCTCCTGCAAAGTCAGCTGATAGCCTTATGGGAGTCCCATGTATGTAACTTGTTGCTTTTCCCTTGCTGCTTTTAATATTCTCTCTTTATCTTTAATTATTGCCGTTTTAATTGCAATGTGTCTTGGTGTGATCCTCTTTGAGTTGATCCTGTTTGCAACTCTCTGTGCTTCCTGGACTTGGATGTCTTTTTTCCCTCCAAGTTAGGAAAGCGTTCAGCTGTTATATATTCAAATATGTTCTCAGCCCTCTTTTCTCTCTCTTCTCCTTCTGGGACCCCTATAGTGCAAATATTAGTGTGCTTCTTCTTGTCCTAGAAGTCTCTTAAGCTGTACTCATTTCTTTTCATTCTTTTTTCTTTTTTCTGTGAAGTGTCAAGAGTTTTCCACTACTCTGTCTTCCAGCTCACTGATCCATCCCTCTGTATCATTTAGTCTGTTGATTCCTTCTAGTGTATCTTTCATTTCAGTTATTGTATTTTTCATCTCTGTTTGGTTGTTCTTTATATTTTCTAACTCTCTTTAAAACTTCTAACTTCTCACTCTATTTGTCCACTCTCCTGAGCTCTTTGATCATCTTTACAATCATTACCTTGAACTCTTTATTGGGTTGATTGGCTGTCTCCACTTCACTTAGTTCTTGTTCTGGGGTTTTATCTTGTTCTTTCTTTTGGAACATGTTCCTCTGTCATATCATTTTGTCTAGCTTCCTGTTTTTATTTCTGCATATTTGGTAGGTTGGTTATGTATCCTGAACTTGGAGAAGTGGCCTTTTGTAGGAGACATTCTATGTGTCCCAGCAGCATGCTCCCATCTGGTCACCAGGGCTATATGCTCTAGGGGTGCCCCCTTTGTGGGCTGCATGGGTCCTTCTGCTGTGGTGGGATGACTACTGTGGGGAGTCTGATAGGCATAGCTGGCTTCCAGTCCAGTTGGTTGCCAGACCCCGCCTTGTGCAGAGGCTTCTGGCTGCTATTTGGCAGGGCTGGGTCATAAGGCAGCTGATTGTGGAACCCTGGGGGGCCCCAGGGCTACTGCTGGCTCACTGGTGTGTGGAGGTGGGGTCTAGGAGATCCCAGAGCTTGTGCCTGCCCAAGTCCTGGGGCTATTGCTGGCCCACTGGCAGGCAGAGCTGGGTCCTAGGATCTGGCTGCAGGGCCCACGAAGTAATTTTAATCTATCGCATGAGAATTATCCACTTAGTTCCCAGAGATTAGCTTGCTTTATTAGGAAATTAAAAAATAAGTGGAAAGAAGAGAATATGTGTTTAGAGATGCTTTGCTTTAGTCTGAGGAAATCAGTCCACAGAAGAGGCCACAGGTGGGTTAGCAGAGTGAAGTTTAATCTTTATCAAGTAAGCGTGCAGTTAAGAAAATGCCAGGAAACATTCTTTCTGTGAGTTGCATAGTTACCTGCATCTTTTGAAATGGTTTACGATAATTATGTATTAATTATCTATTGCTGCATGATAATCACACTCAAATTTAACAGCTTAAAATGAGACATACTTATCATCTCACAGTTTCCGTGATCAGGAATCCAGGTACAGCTTATCTGCCTTCCCTGCTTCAGGGTCTCTGACAAGCTGCAACCAAGGTGTCAGCCAGGCTGGGGTTTCATCTGAAGACTCAGCTGAGGAAAGACCCACTTCTAAGGTCCTATGGTTGTTGGCAGAATTCAGTTCTTTAAAGGTCATTGAACTGAGGGCTTCAGTTCTTAGCTGGCTGTTGGCACCCTCAGTGTCTTGCTGTGAGACATCTCCAGTATGGCAGCTTGCTTCATCAGAGCATGTAAACCAAGAACACAATAGAGTCTCCTAGCAAGATGGAACTCACAATCTCCTGTAAACTAATTATGGAAGTGACCTTTACAATTTTCTGTTGATTAGAAGTAAGTCACAGGTGTTGCCTGTCCAAAATGGAGAGGTTTACACAGGACATGAGTACCAGGAGGTGGGGACGATTGGGAGACATCTCAGAGTCTACTTGCTACAGGGAAGGAGTAGCAGTGATGTCAACCTATAACGAGTGACATGTTGGGAAGGTCTCTGAAGCCATATTTACTCTGAAGGATGGGTGATTGTTGATGACTGTCATGGGCAGAAAAGGGGGTTATGTGCTCATGCTGCACATTTTCCATCTCTAACTCAAAGCTCTGTTTTGCTTCTGGGAAATCTGAACCGAGGGGAGACCATTCAACCCCATAAATCTAAGTGCTGGATAAGACAGGGCCCATGTAACAGTTAGGGACTCTTTATGGCAAGCAAGAGAAAATCTAACCCAGCTGGTATAAGAAAAGAGAGAATAACTGGAACATCCAAGAGTAAATCTCAGTTCAGGGTTTGAAGTGCTATATTTTATTTGTTTGTTTATAATTTTTATTTTTTGGATTAGTCTTATTGAGGTATAATTATGTATGGTAAAATCCACCCTTTTCAGTGTACAATTCAGTGGGTTTTGACAAACACATCCAGTCATGTAACCACCACCACAATCAGGATATAGAACATTTCCATTTCCATCCCCCCCCCCCCAAAAAATCCCTTCTATCCCTTTGTAGTCAACTTCTCCTGCTACTCTCAGCCCCCAGCAACCACTAATCAGAATATCTTTTAAATGGAATCATACAGCATGTTGCCTTCTTTTCCCTTGGCTACATTGGGTCTTCGTTTCTGTGCACAGGCTTTCTCTAGTTGTGGCGAGTGGGGGCTACTCTTCGTTGCGGTGCAAGGGCTTCTCATTGTTGTGGCTTCTCTTTTTTTTTTTTTTAAACATCTTTATTGAAGTATAATTGCTTCACAATGGTGTGTTAGTTTCTGCTTTATAACAAAGTGAATCAGCTACAGATATACACACGTTCCCATATCTCCTCCCTCCCGCATCTCCCTCCCTCCCACCCTCCCCATCCCACCCCCCCAGGCGGTCACAAAGCACCGTGCTGATCTCCCTGTGCTATGCGGCTGCTTCCCACTAGCTATCTATTTTACATTTGGTAGTGTATATATGTCCATGACACTCTCATCCTGTCACATCTCACCCCTCCCCCTCCCCATATCCTCAAGTCCATTCTTTAGTAGGTCTGTGTCTTTATTCCCATCTTGCCACTAGGTTCTTCATGACCTTTTTTTTTTCTTCTTAGATTCCATATATATGTGTTAGCATACTGTATTTGTTTTTCTCTTTCTGACTTACTTCACTCTGTATGACAGACTCTAAATCCATCCACCTCATTACAAATACCTCCATTTCATTTCTTTTTATGGCTGAGTAATATTCCATTGTATATATGTGTGTTGTGGCTTCTCTTGGTGCGGAGCATGGGCTCTAGGCGCGCAGGCTTCAGTAGTTGTGGCACGCAGGCTCAGTAGTTGTGGCTCGCAGGCTTAGTTGCTCCGCGGCATGTGGGATCTTCCTGGACCAGGGCTCGAACCCGTGTCCCCTGCATTGGCAGGTGGATTCTTAACCACTGCGCCACCAGGGAAGCCCATGTGTTGCCTTTTGAGCCTGGTTTCTTTCATTCAGCATAATGCCTTTGAGAGGCACCATGTCATTGCATGTATCAGTAGTTGATTCTTTTTTTATTACTGAGTAGTAGCTGATTCTATAGAAGTACAATTTTTTTATCCATTAATTGAAGGAAATTTGTCTTGTTACCATTTTTTGCAACTTCAAATCAAACTACTGTAAACATTTGTGCATAGGCTTTTTTTGTGAATATAAGTTTTCATTTTTCTGGTAAAAATGAATTTAATACCTACTAGTGGAATCGGTGGGTCATATAGTAAATCTATGTTTAACTTTATAAGAAACTGCCAAATTATTTTCCAAAATGGCTATACCATTTTGCATTCTCATCAGCAGTGAATGAGAGTCCCAATTGCTCCCTATCCTCACCAATACTTGGTATCACCAATTTTAGCCATTCTAATAGGTGTGCAGTGGTATCTTAAGGTGGTTTTAATTTGCATTTTCCTAATAACTAATGATGCTGATTATCTTTTTCTGTGTTTATTTGCTATCTATATAACCTCTTTGGTGAAGTGACTGTGCACATCTTTTGCCCATTAAAAAGTTTTATTCTTACCTATTTTGAGGATAAACACAATTCTTAGGTAGAATTCTCATAGGTCAAGTTTGAGTGAATAGAAGCAACTACAAAAACTATAGAAAGGGGCCTATTGTAAAAATATAAAATATGCAAAAGAACATAGAACTCCAGGGGCAATAAAATAACAAAACAGCATATAAAATTATATTGCTGTTTTATTATTGAGTTTTCAGAGTTCTTTATATATTCTGAATGCAAATCCTTTACCAGAAATGTATTTTGCAAATACTTTATCCCAGTCTGTGGCTTTCATCTTCATTATCTTAACAGTCTCTTGAAGTTTTAAAAAGTCAGTGAGGCCCAATTTATCAGTTCTTTCTTCTATGGATCATGCTTTTGGTGTCGTGTCTAAGAAATCTTTGCTTAACTCATGAGCATAAAATTTTCTTCTATGTTTTCTTCTAGAAGTTTTATAGTCTTAGGTCTTACATTTAAGTCTATGATCCATTTTGAGTTAGTTTTTGTATAAAGTATGTGTCAAAATTTACTCATTTATTTGCAAATGGATACCCAATTATTTCAGCACAATTTTTTAAAAGAGACTATCCTTTCTCAAATTGCCTTCACACACTTGTAAAACACAGTTGACTCAGTATTGGTTTCTTTCTGGGCTCTCTATCTTGTCCCTTTGAACAAGGCTATGTGTCCTCAGAGATGGCTGCATTTTCAGGTAAGCATTTTTTCATGGTCTCAGGATGGCTGACAGGTGCTCCTGGAACCCCATTATTCAGCTTTGTAGTGAAAGACAAGCATCTTTGGCCCAGTATTCTCCACAAAAATCCTAAATCCTGAGTTAGACTGCATCTGATTAGATCAATTTAGGTCATGTGACACTAAATTGGGACACTGTTAAGAACATGAGTCACCTCCTCCACCTGTAGGACTAGGAATGGACCTGGTGTGGGGCTGCATCCATGCACAGGGGGCACTTTCTCCTGATTCACCTGCCCAGGTGGGGCACCTTTTCCCATTTTACACAAAGGTATTTATAGGCTAGACGATGCCCTGGTCTAGGCCTTGAAGGTTGACCCATCTCTAAGTTCACCACCAATGGCTGCATTTATCAGCTTCTCTTGGCACAGATTAGTGGTGTTACCAGGATGCTGACAAAATGTTTCTGGAGAACTCCATGCCCTCTTCTACCTTTTCTGTTTGCCTTTTATTGATTCTTCTCTCCTCCCTTTCTAAGCCTGAGCCAGGAACCCTCCTGTTATTAAAAGCAGTCCCAGTTGCCCATACCTTTCATTTCTTTTGAATTACATTAATTGCCTGACAGCTAAAAAGTGAGCTGCTATTTTCAGATTTTAGCTGCTGGTCGGCAAGAAATATTTACCAGCTCCTGCAGATTTATAAAGATGCCACAGAGATGCCTGGAGACTAACAATCAGAAAATACAACAGCAAAACAACACTATTTTTCAAGGTTAAATGCTCAGAATGCTAAAAAGAAATTGTCCATAAAGCAAAATAGGGATTCGGAAGCAAGCAGCCTGTACCCTGGATAAAAGAAAGGAGCCGGAGGTTTAAAATAAGATTTCACAGCTTCACAATAATTATGAATTTAATAAGGGGAGCTTTATTTTTAATTTAGTTCCAGTCTGGCAGCCTGTCTCCTCCCTCCTGCCCCCTCTCCACGGCATAATAATGCTCTTCAATGTGGTCCTAAGGCTGAGGTCACAGTGAGAGCCGGGAAAGGCCCCCAGCCATAAGATTTTCTGATGCAGCAGTATTAGACAGATAATGTTCCTGCCTCTCTGCAAGCAGATGAGACTAACTCTCACCGGCTTTACTCCCTCCTGGCAGTCAGAGATGTGTCTTGCTATGTAGGAAGACAGTAGGTTCTGAAAATTCCAAGCCAGGAAGATTTTTTTCCCTGATAGGACCACGGGCGTTGTCTCCTGTTCTCCATGAGCAGAGTAATAAAGCTCAGCCAAGGCCACCAAGCAAGGTCGCAGACCCCCAGGACATCTTCCACTCCAATGCTTACTTTCCCCACAAACAGGGTAATTTAAATGTGGTTGGGAAAGGACCACAGATTTTCCCAAAATGCTCTTCCATAGATTACCTTTCAGTGCAAGCTGTTTTCAGGGCCATACATATTGATTTATTTGTTGTTCATTCATTCATTCAACAAATATTTGTTGAAGACCTATTTTTTTGAGGTGTTCTTTTTTATCAAGGTTAAATTGAATGAATTTAACACAAAATGAATCAATTTAAAGTGAGCAAGTCTGTGGCATTTAGTATTGGGTTGGCCAAAAAGTTCATTCAGTTCCTTCTGTACAGTGACTCTGTAAATATAGTAGCACTTAGTTGTCTTTAACTTCATTCAAAACAATTTTATTAGATTGTATTGTGTCGTATCAGTGTGTATTTAAAAAAAACTTATCAAAATTGGTGAATTTTTGTGTAGCCATTTTAATACTGAAGATGGAAGAAAAAAAGCAACATTTTTGGCATATTATGCTTTATGATTTCAAGAAAGGTAAAAACACAGCTGAAACGCAAAAAAAGATTTGTGCAGTGTATGGAGAAGGTGCTGTGACTGATCAAACGTGTCAGAAGTGGTTTGCGAAGTTTCCAAGGTACTTTATCACCCAAAATAAAAACACATACCCATTAAACAGTTACTTCCCCCAGCCTCTGGTATCTACCAGTATGCTTTCTGTCTCTTTTGATATACCTATTCTTGATATTTTATATAAATGAAATCATGTAATGTGAGACCTTTTGTGTCTGGTTTCTTACACTTTGTATACTGTTTTCAAGGTTCATCCGCATTGTAATGTGCATCAATACATCATTCTTTTTATGGCTGAATAATATTCCATTTTATAGATATACCATAATTTGTTTACCCACTCATCTGTTGACGGACATTTGAATTGTTTCCATGTTTTGGGTTATTGTGAAAGGGGTGCTGTACATTCATGTACCATTTGTTTGAATATCTGTTTTGATTCTTTGGGGAGTAGAATTGTTGGGTCATAGGGTAATTCTATGTTTAGCTTGTTGAGGAACTGCCAAAGGGCTTTCTCCGGGGCTGCACCATTTTACATTCCCATATCAAATGCTCTTCTACAGAAGAGCAGTTCATGATGTTCAATTTTGTTCATGATGGACATATCATGAACAAAATTGACCCTTACATTCTAGCAGAGGGAGGTAGACAATAAAATATAAACATAATAAATAAATATGTACAGTGTAGAGAGTGATCTGTCCTAGGCAAAAAAGAAAAAGTAAAGCAGGGGTGTCACAGGCAGAGGGAACAGTAAGTGCAAAGGCCCTGGGGTACCTGGCTTGTTTGAGGATCAACAAGGAGGCCAGTGTGGCTGGAACAGAGTGAGCAGGGGCTAGGGAGCAGGGTAAGAGAAGAGATCAGAAAGGTAAGATCATGTGGAGTCTTAACAGCTATTGAAAGAACTTTGCTTTTGAACTGAGTGACATGGAAAGCCATGGGAGGGTTCTGAGCATAGGACTAATGTTTAAAAAGGAGGCATTGCAATAATCCAGGTGAGACATGATGGTGGATCATACCAGAGTTGGAGTGGTGGAGATGAAGAGAAATGGTCAGATTCTGGATATAGTTTGAAGGTAGCGCCAATGGAATTTCTTTATGAATTGGATGACAATTGTGTGTGAGTCCAGGATAACTCCAAAGTGTCTGACATCCGCGACTGGAAGGAAGGAATTGCCATCATCCAGTATGGGACAAGCAGTGGATGGAATGGGGTTTGCGGGGAGAAGATCAATCAGTTTTGGACATGTTGTGTTTGAGATGCTTCATCAACACTAGACGTCTATTAAACTTTAGTCTTTGGAGCTTGTATTGGAGGACAGAGCTGAGAGAGAGGGGTTGGAATGGCTGGAATTTAGCATGGAAGCAACATAGAATCATATAGTACAGATAGAGGTAGTAGCTTGCTCCACTGTGATTTCAGGGAAAGTCTTTTATCAGGGGTCACAGAGTGATTTCTTCAGGAGCCAGTTATGCCTGGTGAAAATAATAAGGGATGAAGATGGTGGCAAAATGAAGAACATAGCTCCTGGCTAAAGGAGACTCAGATAGGCTAATTTTTCCCATATGAGGAGCCAGGCTTAGTGTTGTTAGATCTTCAGATTTTTCAAGGAAAACTGAAAGTCTGGATTCTTATGTGAAGTCTCCAAATTTAAAAAATAAACTAGCCAACATATATAAGACATTATTTTTGTCAACTGGGGAAATTGGAATATGAGCTATATGTTACACGATATTACGGCATTATTGTTCATTTTCTGAGGTGTGGTAATGGTATTGTGGATATACTGGAAATGGAGAATATCCTTATTATTAAGAAACTTCCATGGAAGTATTCCAGAGTGAAATACTCTGTTGTCTGCAACTTATTTTCAAATAGTTCAGAAAAAAGTATGTATATGTGTGTGTGTGTGTGTGTGTGTGTGTTAGGGATCTCTGAATATAATTATGCTATTATTTGAACTTTTCTTTAGATTTGAGAATTTTCAAAATAAGAATTTATGTGGGGTGTGGAGTGGGAAAGCATCAGCCAAAGAAAAATATCTGCAGGCAGGAGGTGACCTAGAGGGGTTGACAGTTTCTAACCTCTTCCCTAATAAAATATTTTTTTGGTCTCGTTACCTTTGTTATGGAAACAACCTTTTTATATATATGCAGATTCCTCAGGACTGTTAGTGTTCCCCAAATAGGGAAAATATCTTCTTCCTTGAATAACTTTGGCCTCCACTAGATAGGAAGAGCTGAGAAGCAAAATGATGGTTCCTAGTGGTGTATCTACAAATTATGCTGGACCAAAGGAGAGGAATTCAGTCATTGTGGCTCCTACAAAATGGTAGGAATGAGACTAAAATCCTGGCTTGCAGGAAAGACACCATCTTGAAAGTTTGCTGTGATGAATTCGTTAGCAGACACACAACAGAAATACAAGACACATGCCTTTCTCTGTCTCGTTTGCCCTCCTTCTGTCTGCATAACTGACTCCTGAAATCCCTTGTAGATCTATGCTTTAATTACTCAGAGTTTGGGATCCACCTAATCTGTAAACTCTCCTTGATGTATTTATTTTCAGAACCTGGGACAGGGCTCAGCAAACGGCACTCACTCAGAAAGTACCTTTTGAAAGAATGAGCAGATGTTCATCTACCTATGGCCATTGCTAGACAAAGGAATCTGCATTTTATGTCATGTCTATTATTTGTTGGGGAGGGACTTGTGTGAGATTTCCTGTATGAGTTTGGGAAATGCTGAGAGATCTTATTTTTGGTGTTCAATTTTAGGTTCTTATTCCTACATAGGCCACAGGACAGGTCCCTCTTAAGGAATATAAAGAAGCCATGTTCAGGTTTCAGGTTCCTCATAAATCTGCTTCCTGTGTTATCATTTTTTATCTGCCTACTTCTGTTTCCCCTGGGTTTGAAGGAAGCGCTTTACCTTAGAAATGATTCACTACTCCTGGGCCACCGAGGGCTTTGAAAGCCACACGATAGAAGTTTCACCTCAAATCCCCCCATTTATAATCATGGGGGAAAGCTGGGTGTTGTCTTGGGGGTTATCAATGATTTCACAAAACTCAACCTTTGTTCCTCATGTGTCCATTTTTCAAAAACTTGCTACTCAAAGTCATTGCCCCTGAGGAAACATTTATCTTTGGTTTGACATCTTTTGCACTGTATCCCTTTTCAATCCTCCTTTCTAACATAGGATAAATGGCTTTGTGGGATTTGGAATAAGAGTTGCGTATTGGGGCTTCCCTGGTGGCGCAGTGGTTGAGAATCTGCCTGCCAATGCAGGGGACACGGGTTCGAGCCCTGGTCTGGGAAGATCCCACATGCCGCGGAGCAACTGGGCCCGTGAGCCACAATTACTGAGCCTGCGTGTCTGGAGCCCGTGCTCCACAACAAGAGAGGCCGCGACAGTGAGAGGCCCGCGCACCGCGATGAAGAGTGGTCCCCACTTGCCGCAACTACAGAAAGCCCTCACACAGAAACGAAGACCCAACACAGCCATAAATAAATAAATAAATAAATAAACATTAAAAAAAAAAAAAAGCGAAAATATAAGGGCAAAAAATGTCATTTGCTAAAAAAAAAAAAAAAAAAAAAAAAAGAGTTGCGTATTGCAGTATGAGTGTCTAGAAATCCTGCTCCCCTCCCCCATATCCCTGGGTCAGAAGATGAGGGGATAACCAGTAAAGACAAATGGATTTGGGTGATGTGATGGGTTGAATTGTGTAACCCTCCTCCCCTACCCTCCCCTCACCATTCATTGTTGAGGTCCTAACCTCCAGGACTTCAGAATGTGATTTTATTTGGAGACAGGGCTATTGCAAATGTAATTAGTTCAGATGAGGTCATCCTGGAGTAGGGTGTGCTCCTAATCCAATATAACTGGTGTCCCTATAAAGAGGGGACCTTTGGAGATAAACACATGCACAGGGAGAACACCATGTGAAGATGAAGGCAGAGATAAAAGTCAAGGAATGGCAAAGATTGCCAGCAAGCCATCAGATGCTAGGAGGGAGGCAAGGAACAGATTTTCCTCACAGCCCTCAGAAGGAATCAACCCTGCCAGTACTTTGATCTCAGATTTCCAGGCTCCAGAACTGTGAGACAATAAATTTCTGTTGTTTAAGCCACCCAGTTCATGGTCTTTTGTTATGGCAGTCACTGGAAACCAAAGCAGGTGATACGTTTATATTTGTCTAAGGGTCTGTATTTGCTTGGGAGGTGATGTATAATAGTATAGTGGTTAAGTATTTGGATTTTTAGAACCAGATACCTTGAGTCTGAATTCCATCTGCGTAATCTGGGAAAATTACTTATTATCTCTAGGTTTCCAGTTTCCTCCGAATAAAATGGGGAATAATAGAGATTTAGACCTTACAGTACTATCACGAGGATTAAATGAGATAATGTATTTTAAAGTGCTAAGCCAAATACCTGGCACATAGTAAGCACTTGGTGAGTGGTATTACTATTGGTAATAATTGGCAATATTTATTGACTCCAAAAGAGACCTTTACTACGTAGAGTTTAAAAATTGCTCCTTGGATCACACCTAGCCAACAGATGGAACTTCCCCTCTCTCTGACCCCTGCTCTCAAGGTTAATGGGCTGGGGCTCTGTGCCATCTCTGTGCCCTTTCAGGGACTTCATCTCTCTGTTGGTCAGGGCTTGTTATAATTGATAACAAGAAGATCCACTTGCCACTTAAGCAAGTGAAAGCAAGATGGTTCTAGAAACTGGATGGGAATTCAGAGTGACCAGACAGTTACCAGGATCATGCATTCATTCTCATTCAAACAACACATATTTCTTGAAAGTCAGTGGGCTCAGTGCAGGATCGGACTCAGCGTGGGCTGTTTCTTTTATCTCCCGTGACCAGGGGAAGGGCTGCCGCATAATCATTATTCCACAACAACTGCCACTTACTGAAACGTATGTCAGGTGCTGGGCATCCCCTCAGAACCATCACCCTTTAAAATTCTGTAAAGTTAGACAGCATTATCATCCCCATTTTACAGATAAGGAAACTGAGACACAGAGTGGCTGTTAATCACATGTAGCTAATGGCAGAATGAGGATTTGAACTCACATCTCTCAGACTCCAAAGCCCATGTTCTAATGAGTCACTGCCTCGGCAGCACCAGGAATCGAGTGCCCTTAGGCGTGTATTTGAAATAGATTGTGAGGAAACCCCTTATAGAATCCAATGCTAGAGTGAAAAAACAAAACAAAACCGAATCCAGAAAACCTGCCAAGAATTCATGGCTAGAGCAAAATGTGCATTTTCCCAATGTTTAAATTCAGTGACTGAACCTGAGATTTGTTTTAATTTTCAATTGTCCTGAAGCCATTTATCTGCCAGGCATTATGGTGCAGGTGCATTTTGCCAGGCTGTTCCTCAGAAGCATTGTGTTGTGATAATAATCACAAGTGTGACCCCAGTACTTTCATTCAGTTTTACCTCCATCGTTTCCTGTGATAAGCACTATTTCAGTAGTTTGCCAACCTCCTCAATTCTTGTTTGTTTAGGGAGAGAATATTAATTAGCGATGCTAAGGAGACTGTGAGCTGCAAATGAAATTTTGATACGAAATTCCTTAGACTGTCTTTGCCTCCCAAGGCATCCTCTATTTAAATAGTCCCATTGAATGTTGTTATTAACATAAATTATAATAGTAATAATAATAATGACAATAATAATAATAATAGGCATTGTTTTCTGCTTCAGTTGTTATTCATGGAAAACTGCAAGCTCCTTTCCATCTATATTGGCCTCAGTAAAAGTGGAAAATAGATTCTCATTTTATATTTTACTTCCCTATCATTTTTGCTTTGCTCAACTCATTCTGGGCCTGGCCACTAAATCCTTATGATGGTCTTTATTGAACTTTTTGGAAAAATAAAAATTTCTTGTTCCTATTTGAAAGAGGAGTCTGCCTGATGTGGAAAACCTCCAATAGGCCAACTTTTCTTTTCTATGAGAATTTGCCTTGAAGCTCTATTTGTGTGCTGTAAGTCATTCAAAAAAAATTTTTTTTTGCCAAGTTTCTCCTGGTTTCTAGAATCTCTCTCTCCCAGCCCATCATCTGGACACACTGAGAGTCATGCTTCCAAAAAAACAAATCTGGTTTTCCACCTCCTTTGCTGAAATACCTAGATAAGCTTTCCTCTGCCCTCAGGATAAAATTCAAATGTTTTACCATGCCCTAATGTTGTGACTCTTATTTCCCTGCCTAGCCATATACCTCCTCATTCCATCTCCTTCTTTAGTCCAATATTAAATATCTTTTGGTTTTGTGGAGAGACTAAGCCATCTCACCTCTGGCCTTACCATGTGCTGTGAGTGGAATACCCTTTCCTCCCTAATTTAAGACTCAACTTAGACACCAAGTCTTCTTAGAAGCTTTCCTGCTTTCACAGGTCATGTGTGGTGCCTGATGTCAATTTTAGGGAGGTGTAAGACTGCACACTCCTTCCCTCCTCCAGCACTGCTGGATGGCTTTGGATGCTCTACACATGGGCAGTGGTGTGCTTCAGTACCTCAATTCTTGGCTTGTTGGTTTAGAACAAGGGTCAACAAACTATGTCGAACTGATTATACTACCCAAGGCAATATACAGATCCAATGCAATCCCTGTCAAATTACCTATGGCACTTTTCACAGAACTGGAACAAAAAATGTTTTAATTTGTATGGAAACACAAAAGACCCCGAATAGCCAAAGCCATCTTGAGAAAGAAAAACGGAGCTGGAGGAATGAGGCTCCCTGACTTCAGACTATACTACAAAGCTACAGTCATCAAAACAGTATGGTACTGGCACAAAAACAAAAATACAAATCAATGGAACAGGATAGAAAGCCCAGAAATAAACCCATGCACCTGTGGTCAATTAATCTATGACAGAGGAGGCAAGAATATACAATGGAGAAAAGACAGTCTCTTCAATAAGTGGTGCTGGGAAAACTGGACAGCTACATGTAAAAGAATGAAATTAGAACACTTCCTAACACCATACACAAAAATAAACTCAAAATGGATTAAAGACATAAACGTAAAACCAGATACTATAAAACTCCTAGAGGAAAACGTAGGCAGAACACTCTTTGGCATACATTGCAGCAATATCTTTTTGGATCTGTCTTCTAGAGTAATAGAAATGAAAATGAAAAACAAAAATAGGACCTAATTAAACTTAGAAGCTTTTGTATGGCAAAGGAAACCATAAACAAGGTGAAAAGACAACCCACAGAATGGGAGAAAATGTTTGCAAATGATGTGACCGACAAGGGATTAGTCTCCAAAAAATACTAACAACTCGTATAGCTCAATATCAAAAAAACAACCCAATAAAAAAATGGGCAGAAGATCTAAATAGACATTTCTCCAAAGCAGACAATGGCCAAGATGGCCATTGAAGCACATGAAAAGACACTCAACATCGCTAATTATTAGAGAAATGCAAATCAAAACTACAGAGAAGTAGAATGGCCATCATCAAGAAGTCTACAAATAATAAATGCTGGAGAGGGTGTGGAGAAAAGGGAACCTTCATACACTGTTGGTGGGAATGTAAATTGGTGCAGCCACTATGGGGAATAGTATGGAGGTTCCTTAAAAAACTAAAATAGAGCTACCATATGATCCTGCAATCCCACTCCTGGACATATATCTGGGGAAGATCATAATTCAAAAAGATACATGCACCCAAATGTTCATAGCAGCACTATTTACAGAGGCCAAGACATGGAAACAACCTAAATGTCCATTGGCAGATGAATGGGTAAAGAAGATGTGGTATATATCTACAATGGAATATTGTTCAGCCATAAAAAGAATGAAATAGTGCCATTTGCAGCAACATGGTTGGACCTAGAGATTATCATACTAAGTGAAGTAAGCCAGACAGAGAAAGACAAATATCATATGATATCACTTATATGTGGATCTAAAAAAAATGATACAAATGAACTTAGTTACAAAACAGAAACAGACCTACAGACATAGAAAACAAACTTAGGGTTACCAAAGGGGAAAGGGGAGGGAGGGATAAATGAGGAGTTTGGGATTAATATAAACACATTATATAAAACAGATAACCAACAAGGACCTATATAGCACAGGGAACTATACTCAATATTTTGTAATAACCTATAAGGGAAAAGAATCTGAAAAAATAGATATATATGTATGATAACTGAATCACTTTACTGTACACCTGAAACTAACACAACACTGTAAATCAACTATACTTCAAATAAAAAACAAACAAAAAGCCACCACAAACTATGACCTGTATTTATATATTTATATTTTTTAATTGAGAGGAAATTCACATGAAGTTAACCATTTTAAAGTGTAAAATTCAGTGCCATTTAGTACATTCACAGTGTTGTACAACTACCACTTCTATCTAGTTCCAAACATTTTATCAACCCAAAAGGAAACCCCACAAGAGTGAAGCAGACACTCCCCATTCCATTATCCTTAGCTACTGTCAGCCACCAATCAACTTCTTCCTCTGTGAATTTTTCTATCCTGGACATTTCATATTAGTGGAATCATATGCAACCTTTTGTTGCTTGTTCCACTTAGCATAACGCTTTTGAGGTTCATTCACATTGTAGCATGATCCAATACGTTATTCCTTTTTATGGCTGAATACTATTCCATCATAGAGATATACTACATTTTGTTTATCCATTCCTCAGCTGATTGATATTGGGATTATTTCCATCTTTTAGCCATGGTGAATAGGGCTGCTATGAGCATTTGTGTGCAAGTTTTTATTTGAATACCTGAATACAGACCTCAGTTGACTGTGGACTCTAAAGTGGCCTGTGAACTGGCTCCAGCCTCTCTCAGCCAGGGTCCAGGAGCTCCTGGAGAATAATGACATAGACAATCACTCATGGATGAGAGAGCCTTTGTGGAAGTCCAGGTTTTCAGTGAAGAAGTTCCAGCATATTGTTGGAGCAAAAAAATACGAGTTTAGGCATATTGGAAAGGGTACGAGGAAGAGCGTGACTTTAGCTGCATCACCCTTCTCCCAAGGCAGCACAGCTCAGTGTCAAGCGAGACCTTCCTGGCCTGTGATTTCTCCTGTGGGGTGAAAGGGGAGTGTGTGAGTGAACATCAGCTGTGTGGGACATTGCCAAGGAGACCCAATTCTCTCTTGCTGCATCCGAAGTACTGAGTTGTGCGCTGCGTGACTTGGGGTGGGAGAGCAGCAGATGGGCCTCTTGGAGGACATTAAAAGGATGCAGATTCTACTAACTGTGTTGTGGACTCCATCAAGAAGCCTACCCATGAGCTGCTGGGAATGTCTTGCCCATAGATCTCCCCAACGGGCATATGGGTACCACCAGGGCTCTGCATGCCTCACCCACACCGCCCCCCGACATCCTGTGGCAGGCTCTCTGTGTGTGCTCCTGATGATAGCAAGAGCAAGCTTCAGCAGATGGCTAGTGAACACGCACAGAAAGGCAGCCAGAATCTGCAGACCTGGAAGTCCAAAAACTTGAGCTTCCACTCCACACTTGGGAAAGCAAAAGAGAGGCTGTCAGCCCCCAGCCTGGTGCTTTATAGGATTGAGAGAAGGCATGCAAGCTTAAGAATTCTGCCACAGGAGGGAGCAAGAAGCATGGAGCAGGTGTATCCATAGAAAATCTGAGAGAGCCTCAGAATCCCTAGCAGGGCTGATGGAAGGTATTTCTCTCTTGACGTCAGTTAGTAAAGACTGGAGGAGGTGACTGCTGCTGCAAATGTGAAGACAGCAACGTAAGACTCCAAGGAACATGACAAATCAGAGGAAGCATGACAACATTGAAGGGTCACAGTAGTCTTCCAGCAACTGACCTCAAAGACGTGGAGATCTGTGATTTACCCAGTAAAGAATTCAGTTTAGTCTGTTTGGTGACCTCTGAGCTCTACGAACTTGGATATCAAAATGTCTCCCAAGGGCTTTCCTGGTGGCGCAGTGGTTAAGAATCCACCTGCCAGTGCAGGGGATGCAGGTTCAAGCCCTGGTCTGGGAAGATCCCACATGCTGCGGAGCGACCAAGCCCGTGTGCCAAAACTACTGAAGCCCACGTGCCTAGAGGCTGTGCTCTGCAGTAAGAGAAGCCACCGCAGTGAGAAGCCCATGCACGGCAACAAAAACCCAATGCAGCCAAAAATAAATAAATAAATAAATAAATTCAAAATGTGTCCCCAGATTTGTTAAATTCTCGGCCTTTATTTCTTTAGATAAACTTTCTGCCCCCTTCTCCTGCTCTTCTTCTGGGACTCCAGTAATTCACATATTGCTTCTTTTGATGGTATCCATAGGTCAGTAGGCTTTCTTCACTCTTTTTCATTCTCTTTTTCTTTGCTTTCCTTGACTGAATAATTTCAAAGTTCCTGTCTTCTAATGCACAGATTCTTTCTTCTGCTTCATTTGTTCTGCTGGTGATGCTGTATGTTGCATTTTTCAATTCACTTATTGTATTCTTCAGCTCCAGAGTTTCTGTTTGGTTCTTTTTAATGATTTCTATCTCTTTGTTAAACTTCTCATTTTGTTTGTGTATTGTATTCCTGATTTTTAAAAATTGTCTTTCTGTGTTTTCTTGTAGCTCATTGAGGTACAAGTGCAAGATTGCACTTGTAAAAATTTGAATATATCTTAATCAAAAAAGAATAGTATAGTTAATTAAAAATTAAAAAATTAAAATTATTCTTAATGTTTAAAATATTTTCTTCTAAAATATTCAAAAATTTTTATTAAATTTAATAAGCAATATGGTAATTGTAATTGAGAAAATAAAAATTTAAATAAAATTATTTATATGAAGTTGAATTTGATGTAATTGTTAAGATTAAATTAAATATAATTAAATATTTTAGAAAGATTTTTTAAAAAGAAATGCTGAAAGGAGTTCAAGCTGAAATGAGAGGACGTAGTAATGTGAAAACATAAAAATATACAATGCAGTGGTAAAGGTAAGTATATAGTCAAATTCAGAATACTCTGAATACAAAATGAAAAGGCAGTCTATAAAATGGGGGAAAATTTTTGCAAACCATCTATCTGATAAAGGTTTAAAAAATGTATATAGAACTCATACAACTCAAGCAAAACAAAACCAAAAACAATCTGATTAAAAAATGGGCAGAGGATGTGAACAGACCTGGAAGATATACAAATGGCCAAGAGGTACAGGAAAAGTTGCTAAACATGACTAATTATGAAGTAAAAGCAAATCAAAACCACAATAGTATATCACCTCACAACTCTTAGAATGTTATCAAAATGACAAGAGAAATCAAGTGTTGGTGATGATGTGGAGAAAAGGGGTGGAAGCCTTGTTCTTTGTTGGTGGGAATGTTAAATGGTGCAGCCACTATGGAGAACAGTATGGAGGTTCCTCAGAAAATAAAAAATAGAACTACCATATGATCCAGCAATCCCACCTCTGGGTATATATCTAAAGTAAATGAAATCAGGATCTTAAAGCGATATCTGCACTTCCATGTTCATTGCAGCATTATTCACAATAGCCAAGATATGTAATCAACCTAATCTATGGATGAATGGATGGTATGGTAAAAAGTGGTATGTATATGCAGAAGTATATTATTCAGCCATAAAAAGAGGGAAATCCTGTCATTTGCAGCAACCTGGATAAAACTTGAGGGCATTACGCCAAGTGAGATAAGTCAGAGAATGACAAACACTGTGTAATATCGTATGTAGAATCTAAAAAAGCCAAACTCACAGAAAGAGAGAGAATAATGGTGGTTGCCAGGGGCTGGGTGGTGGGGGAAATAGGTGAAGATGGTCAAAGGATACAAATTTCCAGTTGCAAGATGAATGGGTTCTGGGGATCTAACATACAGCATGGTGACTATAGTTAACAATATTATATACTTGAAAGTTGCTAAGAGAGTAGATCTTAAATGTTCTCACCACAAAAAAGAAATGATAATTATGTAATATGAAGGAGGCATTGGCTAAAGCTGTGGTGGTGATCATTTTCAATATGTAAATATACCAAATCATTATGTTGTACACCTTAAAACATACACAATGTTATATGTCAATTATATCTCAATAAAGCTGGAAAAAAGATATTTAAAAAGACTTAAAATATACTGGGTAACAGCAGACTCTGGAGTCAGACTTCCATGGGATAAGTCACTTAACCTCTCTGGGCTTCTGTTTTCTCATCTATTAAGTAGAGATTATAACGTTCCTCTTCTTGTAGGATGTAGTGAGGATTAAAAGAAGAAAATACTCTTGGCTTAAAACGGTCCTGGCATAAATATTAGATCTTATGACATGAGTCTCAGAAAACTCCTAGAAAAAATGGTGCAGTGGATCAACAATCTAGCTTATCTCATGCTTTAGGATAAAATACTTTACATTCTCTCATGGCACATGTAGTTACAGTTCTGGGTCATGAAAGGGGAAAGGGGAAGGAGCCTCTGCAGGTTATTGTAATTTTAGAGGTTCTAAAATATTTGGGAAAAGCTTTTGAGATAGGACATTGCCTAAACCCCATGGAATAGGGAGAATTTCATAACAGTGCCTAAGACTTTCCAGGCCAACCATCCTTCTTAGTTTCCATTATCCCAGAATCATAGTGTCCACTAATATAAGGGATGCTGCCCAAACAAACTGTTATACGTAAAATAGATAAGCAACAAGGACGCAAAGTGTGAAGATCCTGTGGACAACATGTTTGTCCTCTTGTAGAAACACAGAGAAGGTGAGCAAGGCTGGAGTGGAGTGAGTGAGGAGGAGGATGGCCCCAGATGATGTCGGAGAGACAGGTGCAGCCAGACCATGCTGGATCTGGTGCTGTCCTGGGGGAGGAGTTTGGACTTTATTCCTGGAGTGATGGGAAGCCAGTGGAGGGTTTTCAGCAGAGGAGGGACATGGTCATCTCAGCTGGTTGCTATTGGAAAGGACGGGTCTGCTAGCTGACCATTGGTTTTGTAAAGTGGTTTTCAAGACTCAGCGATGGCTTGCATTGTTATATGAAGGTGAATTTGACAGCAGCCAACCTGGTAACAGATGTTCTGTTTCACGTGCCATAAATGGGGCCATATATCAAATACATTGACTTTCTACTTCTGAGACCCCAAAAGCAGTACAACCCTAACCCTCAGAGGCCCCATATTAGGTTGGCAAGATACCATTTACTGGGGTTATGGGTGATGGAGCAGCTGTCTAAATTCTGCCCAAATTGTTTTCTGCAAGCAGTGAGCCCCAGGGACTTCTTGCTTCTTTGAACATTTCAGAACTATCAAGGCCTTACTGGGGATGAGAGAGGCACTGGACTTCTGAGCACCTACAGCCCATTCTTGTTTTGATTGTTTGAATGATATTTGGAGGAGAAGGGGGCGGAAGGCTGACCTGTGGGCGTTCCTCTCTCACTCCCTCCCCTTCCCGCAAAAGGATATCTAGAGCCATTCATTTTTTCTGGCCTTGGAAGGAAGGAAGGAAACTAACATCTATTGAGTAGCAACTTAAGGCTGGCTAGTTATTGTCAGGAGTTACTGAATTTCAGTAATTCATTCATTTATTCATTTTCCAAGAACTATTCATTGAGTACTTTTATGTGATCTGGGCCCTGGAGATAGGCAGTGAACACAATAGACAAAGTCCTTAATTCCCATGGAACCGACCTTCTGGCAAGGAAGACAGACATTAAACAAATAAATACACATTGGGTGGAGCGGTCCTAGGATGAAAAATAAAGTTGATTAACAGGATGGAGAGAGAGTGTGGGCTATTTTATATCCGAAAGGGGGCTGGTCAGGGAAGGTTTCTTTGAAAAGGGGGGATTTGAGAAGGAAACTGAAGGAAATGAGGGAGAGAGGCACCAAACTTTCTGTGGATATAGAACATTGTTATTACTTCTTAGCGAAGAGGCTGCTGAGGGTTGAGGGAATTAGTGGCTCTCCCGAGGTCAGAAGACAGTGGCAGCTGTAGCAGCTGCAGTAATAGATGAAATCTAGTAAGTGCTTACTCCATGTCAGACACTGGATTAAACATTTTATTTATGTCATCTCATTTAATCCTCGCAAAAAACCTACAAGGTAGATATCATTATTAGTATCCCTATTTTATGGATGACACTGAGGATTAGAGAGGTTATGTAACTCAGCCAAGGGCACATAGCTAATAAGTGAGAAGCTGAGATTCGACCCCCCTGGTCTCCAGGACCCTATACCCCTTCCTAGCCCATAGCTGGTGAAGCTGGAATTTGGAGTGAAGTCTCCATCTGAAAACCCCTCATTTCCAATAGGCTGGTGCTACTCCTTTCAGAGGAGAGCTTGGCCCTTTGATTAACCCCTGGCATGGGGCTGGTTAGATGGATATTGAGGGCTTCCTAGACTCTGGGGGGGTTCGTGACCACAGGCATCACATGTCCCATCATCCCTGATTTGCACAGAGACCTCCCTGCGACTGAGCATTGTGTGCCAAGAGCTTGGGTGTCCAATAAAAGTAGATGGGGACCTAAATCTCTCTTTGAAAGGAATGGGCTGTGCACCTCCATTGGCTTGAAAAAAACATTTAATCACGGCTTCACAGCTGATCCTCTGATTTGGTGAGAAAAACTACAAACATATGATACAGGTATATGAATGTATAACCCTCTTAGTAAGAATGCAGTTGATCTTCTAAATTATAGGCTCTACAGAGCTATTCAGACAGTGTTCTTATAACATTAGTTCGTTCATTCATTCATTCATCACAGTGCCTGGCAATGGTCTTCATGGAGAATTCATTCCAGAGGGGAGGATGGGGTGAGGTGAAGAAGGACAAAATGAAGCGAATGAGTGGAGGAACAAGACAATCTCAGACAGTGAGAGTGCCATGAGGCTTGCAGCAGGGAAATGTGATGGAGAGGCTGGGATGTCTCCTTATACTGGGTGGTGAGTTGAAGCCCCACGGAGCAGAGGCCAGGTGAACAGACTGCTGGTGAGGATATGTGGGATGTTCTGTAGAAAAGTGTTTCAGGGGGAGGGAATATCTCAGTAACGGACAGAAGACTGGACCTGGAGGTACATGCATGGCCTTACGAATGGTGATAATTAGGGTGGTTACACAAGTATTTTGTTGAGACTTGCAAAAATGAAACAAGTGAGAATGCAAGCATGAAAAAAAAACCCCATGAAATTTCAAGTCTGTTAGCACTTAAAGTGGTCGGCTCTTTATAACTTAGAAGTTAATATCAATAATAATAACAATAATGATAATAACAATAACAACCTACTTTTGTTGAGAGTTTACTATGTGCCAGACACTGTCCTAGAGCCTGCCCCATCAGTCTTTTCTAGGGCATTTGAAAAGTATGGTCCAAAAGAAAGTTTAGTTAACAGAGAGGATTTTTAAAAATTTTAAAGATTTGAAACATTTAAAAAATACTTAGGGCTTCCCTGGTGGCGCAGTGGTTGAGAATCTGCCTGCCAATGCAGGGGACACGGGTTCGAGCCCTGGTCTGGGAAGATCCCACATGCCGCAGAGCACCTAGGCCCGCGAGCCACAGTTGCTGAGCCTGCGCGTCTGGAGCCTGTGCTCCTCAACAAGAGAGGCTGCGATAGTGAGAGGCCCGTGCACCGCGATGAAGAGTGGCCCCCACTTGCCGCAACTAGAGAAAGCCCTTGCACAGAAATGAAGACCCAACACAGCCATAAATAAATAAATTAATTAATTAATTTTAAAAAATTAAAAAAAATAAAAAAGCCTTTCAAAAGCTTTAAAAAAAAACTTAAAAAAATTTTAAGTACCTTAAACATAATTTTATTAAAGGAAATTCCAAATATATATGAACAAAGAACAGTGTAATGAGTCCCCGGGTACCCATCACCTAGCTTCATCAATGATTAACTCATGGCCAGTTTTGTTCCACTTATACCCTCCCCCCCATCCACATTATCTTGAAACCAATTCCAGCCACTGAAATTTCATCTATAAATATTACAATATGTGTTTCTAAAAGATAATGAATCTTAAAAACATAATCACAATACCATCAGTACAGCTAGAACATTAACAATAATTCCTTAGTGCATCAGATATCCAGTCACTGTTCAAATTTCCTACCATCTAATAAAATTGTTTTAGTTTCTTGGAATCCGAATCCAACTAAAGTTCTACATGTGGAGACTGCTTGGTGTATCTTTTCTTTTTTAAAGGTAGAGTACATTTAATGGAACTATATCACAGCACAATGTTCCCTTACTTACAAAGAGTACAGATTTGTAAAGTCATAAATTTGATTTCATTTTTCAAATAAAGGAAGCTTTAGGTAGCTCTAGAATTTTGTTTTTTCCCCCATACTGCAGACATTTTAATTGCAACCTGTTTGAAACTAAAATAATTAACTTCCTTCAAACTTGTTCCTCTGTTGCATTTCCTATCTCTGATAATGACTCCATCCCTCTACGAATGTGTCCGAATGTGAACCCGTGTAACTTTTTTTTAAATTTTTTAATTTTACTTTATTTTTTATACAGCAGGTTCTTACTAGTTATCAATTTTATACATATTAGTGTATATATGTCAATCCCAGTCTCCCAATTCATCCCACGACCACCCCCCACCCCCGCTTTCCCCCCTTGGTGTCCATACGTTAGTTCTCTATATCTGTGTCTCTATTTCTGCCTTGCAAACCGGTTCATCTGTAACATTTTCTTGATTCCACATATATGTGTTAATATACGATATTTGTTTTTCTCTTTCTGACTTACTTCACCCTGTATGACAGTCTCTAGGTCCATCCACGTCTCTACAAATGATCCAACTTCGTTCCTTTTTATGGCTGAGTAATATTCCATTGTATATATGTACCACATCTTTATACATTCGTCTGTCGATGGGCGTTTAGGTTGCTTCCATGACCTGGCTATTGTAAATAGTGCTGAAAGGAACATTGGGGTGCATGTGTCTTTTTTTTTTTTTTATTTAATGTTTCTTCTGATTCTTTTTTTTTTTTTAATTTTTTTTAAATTAATTAATTAATTAATTTATTTATTTTTTATTTTATGGCTGTGTTGGGTCTTCGTTTCTGTGCGAGGGCTTTCTCTAGTTGTGGCAAGCGGGGGCCACTGCATGTGTCTTTTTGAATTATGGTTTTCTCTGGGTATATGCCCAGTAGTAGGATTGCTGGGTCATATGGTAATTCTATTTTTAGTTTTTTAAGGAACCATCATACTGTTCTCCATAGTGGCTGTATCAATTTACATTCCCACCAACAGTGCAAGAGGGTTCCCTTTTCTCCACACCCTCTCCAGCATTTGTTGTTTGTAGATTTTCTGATGATGCCCATTCTAACCTGGGTGAGGTGATACCTCATTGTAGTTTTGATTTGCATTTCTCTGATAATTAGTGATGTTGAGCAGCTTTTCATGTGCCTCTTGGCCATCTGTATGTCTTCTTTGGAGAGATGTCTATTTAGGTCTTCTGCCCATGTTTTGATTGGGTTGTTTGCTTTTTTAATATTGAGCTGCACAAACTGTTTATATATTTTGCAGATTAATGCTTTGTTGATACGTTTGCAAATATGTTCTTCCATTCTCAGGGTTGTCTTTTCGTCTTGTTTGTAGATTCCTTTGCTGTGCAAAAGCTTTTCAGTTTCATTAGGTCCCATTTGTTTATTTTTGTTTTTATTTCCATTACTCTAGGAGACGGATCAAAAAAGATCTTGCTGTGATTTATGTCAAAGAGTGTTCTTCCTATGTTTTCCTCTAAGAGTTTTATAGTGTCGGGTCTTATATTTAGATCTTTAATCCATTTTGAGTTTATTTTTGTGTATGGTGTTAGGGAGTGTTCTAATTTCATTCTTTTACATGTAGCTGTCCAGTTTTCCCAGCACCACTTATTCAAGAGACTGTCTTTTCTCCATTGTATATCCTTGCCTCCTTTGTCATTAGTTGACCAGAGGTGTGTGGGTTTATCTCTGGGCTTTCTATCCTGTTACATTAATCTATATTTCTGTTTTTGTGCCAGTACCATATTGTCTTTATTACTGTAGCTTTGTAGTATGGTCTGAAGTCAGGGAGTCTTATTCCTCCAGGTCCGTTTTTCTTTCTCAAGACTACTTTGGCTATTCAGGGTCTTTTGTGTCTCCATACAAATTTTAAGATTTTTTGTTCTAGTTCTGTAAAAAATGCCACTGGTAATTTGATGGGGATTGCATTGAATCTGTAGATTGCTTTGGGTAGTATAGTCATTTTCACAATATTGATTCTTCCAATCCAAGAACATGGTATATCTCTCCATCTGTTTGTGTCATCTTTGATTTCTTTCATCAGTGTCTTATAGTTTTCTGAGTACAGGTCTTTTACCTCCTTAGGTAGGTTTATTCCTAGGCATTTTACTTTTTTTGTTACGTGGGATTGTTTCCTTAATTTCTCTTTCTGATCTTTCACTGTTAGTGTATAGGAATGCAAGAGATTTCTGTGCATTAATTTTGTATCCTGCAACTTTACCAAATTCATTAATTAACTCTAATAGTTTCTGGTGGCATCTTTAGGATTCTCTAGGTATAGTGTCATGTCATCTGCAAACAGATGACAGTTTTACTTCTTCTTTTCCAATTTGTATTCCTTTTCTTTCTTTTTCTTCTCTGATTGCTGTGGCTAGGACTTCCAAAACTATGTTGAATAATAGTGGCGAGAGTTGACATCCTTGTCTTGTTCCTGATCTTGGAGGAAATGCTTTCAGTTTTTCACCATTGAGAATGATGAATGATGTTTGCTGTGGGTTTGTCATATATGGCCTTTATTATGTTGAGGTAGGTTCCCTCTATGCCCACTTTCTGGAGAGTTTTTATCATAAATGGGTGTTGAATTTTGTCAAAAGCTTTTTCTGCATCTATTGAGATGACCATACGGTTTTTATTCTTCAATTTGTTAGTATGGTGTATCACACTGGTTGGTTTGCATATATTGAAGAATCCTTGCATCCCTGGGATAAATCCCACTTGATCATGGTGTATGGTCCTTTCAATGTGTTGTTGGATTCTGTTTGCTAGTATTTTGTTGGGGATTTTTGTGTCTATACTCATCAGTGATATTGGTCTGTAATTTTCTTTTTTTGTAGTATCTCTGTCTGGTTTTGGTATCAGGGTGATGGTGGCTTCGTAGAATGCGTTTGGGAGTGTTCCTTCCTCTGCAATTTTTTGGAAGAGTTTGAGAAGGATAGATGTTAGCTCTTCTCTAAATGTTTGATGGAATTCACCTGTGAAGCCATCTGGTCCTGGACTTTTGTTTGTTGGAAGATTTTTAATCAGAGTTTCAATTTCATTACTTATGATTCGTCTGTTCATATTTTCTATTTCTTCCTGGTTCAGTCTTGGAAGGTTACACCTTTCTAAGAATTTGTCCATTTCTTCCAGGTTGTTCATTTTATTGGCATAGAGTTGCTTGTAGTAATCTCTTAGGATGCTTTGTATTTCTGCAGTGTCCGTTGTAACTTCTCCTTTTTCATTTCTAACTTTATTGATTTGAGTCCTCTCCCTCTTTTTCTTGATGAGTCTGGCTAAAGGTTTATCAATTTTGTTTATCTTCTCAAAGAACCAGCTTTTAGTTTTATTGATCTTTGCTCTTGTTTTCTTTGTTTTTATTTCATTTATTTCTGCTCTGATCTTTATGATTTCTTTCCTTTTACTAACTTTGGGTTTTGCTTGTTCATCTTTCTCTAGTTGCTTTAGGTGTAAGGTTAGATTGTTTATTTGAGATTTTTCTTGTTTCTTGAGGTAGGATTGTATTGCTATAAACTTCCCTCTGAGAACTGCTTTTGCTGCATCCCATAGGTTTTGGATCGTCGTGTTTTCGTTGTCATTTGCTCTAGGTATTTTTTGATTTCCTCTTTGATTTCTTCAGTGATCTCTTGGTTATTTAGTAACATATTGTTTAGCCTCCATGTGTTTGTGTTTTTTACGTTTTTTTCCCCTGTAATTGATTTCTAGTCTCATAACGTTGTGGTTGGAAAGGATACTTGATATGATTTCAACCTTCTTCAGTTTTCTGAGCCTTGATTTGTGACCCAAGATGTGATCTATCCTGGAGAATGTTCCGTGTGCACTTGAGAAGAAAGTGTAATCTGTTTTTGGATGGAATGTCCTATAAATATCAATTAAATCTATCTGGTCTATTGTGTCATTTAAAGCTTGTGTTTCCTTATTAATTTTCTGTCTGGATGATCTGTCCATTGGTGTAAGTGAGGTGTTAAAGTCCCCCACTATTACTGTGTTACTGTTGATTTCCCCTTTTATAGCTGTTAGCAGTTGCCTTATATATTGAGGTGCTACTATGTTGGGTGCATATATATTTATAATTGTGGTAGCTTCTTCTTGGATTGATCCCTTGGTCGTTATGTAGTGTTTTTCCTTGTCTATTGTAACATTCTTTATTTTAAAGTCTATTTTATCTGATATGAGTATTCCTACTCCAGCTTTCTTTTTTTTTCCCCCTTTTTTTGTTTTTATAAATTTATTTATTTATTTATTTTTGGGTGTGTTGGGTCTTCGTTTCTGTGTGAGGGCTTTCTCCAGTTCCGGCAAGCAGGGGCCACTCTTCATCGCGGTGCGCGGGCCTCTCACTGTCGCGGCCTCTTCCATTGCAGAGCACAGGCTCAGTAGTGGTGGCTCACAGGCCTAGCCGCTCTGCGGCATGTGGGATCTTCCCAGACCAGGGCTCGAACCCGTGTCCCCTGAATTGGCAGGCAGATTCTTAACCACTGCACCACCAGGGAAGCCCCTCCAGCTTTCTTTTGATTTCCATTTTCATGGAATATCTTTTTCCATCCCCTTACTTTCAGCCTGTATGTGTCCCTACGTCTGAAGAGGGTCTCTTGTAGACAGCATATATATGGGTCTTGTTTTTGTATCCATTCAGCAAGCCTGTGTCTTTTGGTTGGAGCATTTAATCCATTCACGTTTAAGGTAATTATCGATATGTATGTTCCTGTGACCATTTTCTTAATTGTTATGGGTTTGTTTCTGTAGGTCCTTTTCTTCTCTTGTGTTTCCCACTTAGAGAAGTTTCTTTTGATGCTGAATTCTCTTAGCTTTTGCTTGTCTGTAAAGCTTTTGATTTCTCCATCGAATCTGAATGAGATCCTTGACGGGTAGAGTAATCTTGGTTGTAGGTTTTCCCCTTTTATCACTTTAAATATATCGTGCCACTCCCTTCTGGCTTGTAGAGTTTCTGCTGAGAAATCAGCTGTTAACCTTATGGGAGTTCCCTTGTATGTTATTTGTTGTTTTTCCCTTGTTGCTTTCAGTAATTTTTCTTTGTCTTTAATTTTTGTCAATTTGATTATAGTGTGTCTTGGTGTGTTTTTCCTTGGGTTTATCCTGTATGGGACTCTCTGCACTTCCTGGACTTGGGTGGCTATTTCCTTTCCAATGTTAGGGAGGTTTTCGACTCTAATCTCTTCAAATATTCTCTGGGGTGCTTTCTCTCTCTCTTCTCCTTCTGGGACCCCTATAATGCAAATGTTGGTGCATTTAATGTTGTCCCAGAGGTCTCTTAGGCTGTCTTCATTCCTTTTCATTCTTTTTATTTATTTATTTTTGGCTGCATTGTGTCTTCGTTGCTGCACGCGGGCTTTCTCTAGTTGTGGCGAGCAGGGGGTACTCTTTGTTGCGGTGCGCAGACTTCTCATTGTGGTGTCTTCTCTTGTTTGCGGAGCACGGGCTCTAGGTGCACGGGCTTCAGTTGTTGTGGCATGCTGCCTCAGTAGTTGTGGCTCACGTGCTCTAGAGTGCAGGCTCAGTAGTTGTGGCTCACGGTCTTAGTTGCTCCGTGGCATGTGGGATCTTCCTGGACCAGCGCTCGAACTCGTGTCCCCTGCATTGGCAGGCGGATTCTTAACCACTGCGCCACCAGAGAAGCCCTCTTTTCATTCTTTTTTTCTTTATTCTGTTCTGCGGCAGTGAATTCCACCATTCTGTCTTCCAGGTCACTTATCCGTTCTTCCACCTCAGTTATTCTGCTATTGCTTCCTTCTAGTGTATTTTTCATTTCAGTTACTGTATTGTTCATCTCTGTTTGTTTGTTCTTTAATTCTTCTAGGTGTTTGTTCTTTAATTCTTCTAGGTCTTTGTTAAACATTTCTTGCATCTTCTCGATCTTTGCCTCCATTCTTTTTCCGAGGTCGTGGATCATCCTCACTATCATTATTCTGAATTCTTTTTCTGGAAGGTTGCCTATCTCCACTTCATTTAGTTGTTGTTCAGGGGCTTTATCTTGTTCCTTCATCTGGTGCATAGTCCTCTGCCTTTTCATTTTGTCCAACTTTCTGTGAATGTGGTTTTCATTCCACAGGCTGCAGAATTGTAGTTCTTCTTGCTTCTGCTGTCTGCCCTCTGGTGGATGAGGCTTTCTAAGAGGTTTGTGCAAGTTTCCTGATGGGAGGGACTGGTGGTGGGTAGAGCTGGGTGTTGCTCTGGTGGGCAGAGCTCAGTAAAACTTTAATCTGCTTGTCTGCTGGTGGGTGGGGCTGGGTTCCCTCCCTGTTGGCTGTTTGGCCTGAGGTGACCCAGCACTGGAGCCTGCCTGGCTCTTTGGTAGGGCTGATGGCAGACTCTGGGAGGGCTCACGCCAAGGAGTACTTCCCAGAACTTCTGCTGCCAGTGTCCTTGTCCCCACAGTGAGCCACAGCCACCCCCTGCCTCTGCAGGAGACCCTCCAACACTAGCAGGTAGGTCTGGTTCAGTCTTCTATGGGGTCACTGCTCCTTCCCCTGGGTCCTGATATGCACACTACTTTGTGTGTGCCCTCCAAGAGTGGAGTCTCTGTTTCCCCCAGTCCTGTCGAAGTCCTGCAGTCAAATCCCACTAGCCTTCAAAGTCTGATTCTCTAGAAATTCCTCCTCCCGTTGCCGGACCCCCAGGTTGGGAAGCCTGACGTGGGGCTCAGAACCTTCACTCCAGTGGGTGGACTTATGTGGTATAAGCGGTCTCCAGTTTGTGAGTCACCCACCCAGTGGTTATGGGATTTGATTTTATTGTGATTGCGCCCCTCCTACCGTCTCATTGTGGCTTCTCCTTTGTCTTTGGATGTGGGGTACATTTTTTGGTGAGTTCCAGTGTCTTCCTGTTGATGATCGTTCAGCAGTTAGTTGTGATTCTGGTGCTCTCGCAAGAGCAGGTCCCATGTAATGGCTGATGTATCTTTTCATCTATAGGTTTCTCGTTCAGTTCTTTCATTACTGGAAAAGTGGGTTAATTATCTTGTAGAGCCTTGATTCTCAAAATGTGGTCACAGGTCAAGAGCATCAGCAATACCTGGGAGCTTGTTAGAAATGCAGAGTCTCAGGCCCCACCCCAGACCTCCTGGATTAGAATCTGCATTTTAACAAGATCTCCTGGTGTTTTATGTGCACATTAAAGTTTGAGGAGCATTGCTGTAGAGTTTCCCACAGTCAGATATTGCTGATTACATCTCTGTAGTGTGATTTGACCCATTCCTCTATCTTCTATATTTCCTGTACATAGTAGTAGTTGGTAGTTGGATCTGTAAGTTTCTTCATCAGGTTTAGGTCTGATTTTTTTTTTTTTTTTTGGCAAGACTACTTTGTTTTTTTAAAAAAATAAATAAATTTATTTATTTATTTTTGGCTGTGTTGGGTCTTCGTTGCTGCATGCGGGCTTTCTCTAGTTGTGGTGAGTGGGGGCTACTCTTCGTTGCGGTGTGTGGGCTTCTCATTGCAGTGGCTTCTCTTGTTGCGGAGCACGGGCTCTAGGTGCACGGGCTTCAGTAGTTGTGGCATGTGGGCTCAGTAGTTGTGGCTCATGGGCTCTAGAGTGCAGGCTCAGTAGTTGTGGCACACAGGCTTTGTTGCTCCGCAGCATGTGGGATCTTCCCGGACCAGGGCTTGAACCCGTGTACCCTGCATTGGCAGGCAGATTCTTAACTAGTGTGCCACCAGGGAAGTCCCAAGACTACTTTGTAAATGGTTGTGTTTTTGTCCACCAGGAGACACGTAATCTCTGGTTATCTCTTGTTTTGTGATGTTAGCTGCTGTATGAATAATGCCTGCATCTGTGAATTCATTAGGGAATTACAAAACAGAGAAGGACTTCAACTTGAACAGACCTGGTTTGTTTTGGAAGTGATTAATTTCTCTCTTTTCTTTTTTTTTTTGCCATTTCTATACCACTAATAATATATAACACCAATCATGTGTTAGGCACTGTTCTAAGGGCTTTACACAAATTAGCACATTTGTTAATTTTCACAAAACCCTCTGAAATAGTGTATTAATTTACAGATGAACCTTTTCCCAGGGCAGGAATAGAGTCACAGACGTAGAGAATGGACATGTGGACACAGGGGTGGGGGAAGCGGAGGGTGGGATGAAATGGGAGATTAGAATTGACACTATCATGTGTAAGATAGATAACTAGTGGGAACCTGCAGTATAGCACAGGGAGCTCAGCTTTGTGCTCTGTGATGACCTAGATGGGTAGGATGGGGGTGGGGTGGGAGGGAGGTCCGAGAGGGAGGGGGTGTATGTATACATATAGCTGATTCACTTCATTGTACAGCAGAAACTAACACAACATTGTAAAGCAATTATACTCCAATAAAAAAGTTTCCTATTGCTGCTGTAACAATTTGCTACAGACATCATGGTTTAAAACAACACAAATTTATTACCGTACAGTTCTGGAGACCAGAAGTCCAAAATGGGTCTCACTTGGCTAACATTGAGGTGTTGGCAGGCAGCCTTTTCTTTCTTTCTGGAGCTTCTAGGGGAGAACCTTGCCTTTTCCAAATTTTAGAGACCATGTGTAATTCCTTGGCTTGCAGCCCCTTCTTCCGTCTTCAAAGTCAGCATCATCGCACCTTCAACTCTCTCTCTGATGCTCTTCTTCCTCCCTCTTCCATGCTTAAGGACCCTTGTGGTTATATTGAGTCCATCTGGATAATTCAGAATAATCTCCCTGTTTTAAGGTCCGCTGACCAGCAACCTTAACTCCGTCTGTCACCTTAATTCCCCGTTGCCATAGAACCTAAAATATTCACAGGTCCAGGAATTAGGACGTGGGCATCTTTGAAGTGCCATTTTTCTGCCAACCACAATCAGGCTCTGTGATTCCTGTTTTACAGATGAGGAAACTGAGATACATCCAGGTGAAACAGCTTAACCAAGGTCGCACAGATCCTAACTGTTGGAGCTTGGATACAAACACAGGGAGTCTAGCTCTTGAGTCCATGTTTTGAACCCTACAGATGTAAGGTCACTTTAATTGTTCTTGTTCAACACCACGTTTTCTGAGACCTAGATCTTACCAGCCAGCCTACATTTTAAGAACATTGAACCCAATGGTTATCAGGGGATTCCTGTACACAACTGTTACCTGGTGAATTTACTGCCCTCTTGGATGGTGAGTTGGTGTTTGTCTCCCCAAGGTGGCAAAAATGGGCTTGCTCTTTGTTCAGTCTGTTTCTCTTTAAGCCCAGTCAGTTGTCGGCTACACTGGGGAAACTGAGTCAGTCTAACAGTAGTTCCCAATCTTTTTGTGTGTGTGTGTGTGTGCCACAGACACCTGTGGCTTCTGGTGAAGTCTATGGATTCCTTCCTGGAACAACATAGAAAGTAAGTAACATAGAATTACAAAGGAAACCAATTACACTAAAATATAATAATCAAAATGAAAAAACCCCACCATATTTGTGTCATAGTAATATGTGCTTCTTTACTAACAAGATTTAGTGGTGGGTCTGATAACTATGTAATTTCAACTAGTGATGCATGTAGGAAATATACTGAGATGTTTATAGCAGTTGTAATGAGATATGAAAATATCTGTGATTTATATTGATGACAAAGTCATAGATAACTGTGAATCCTATTGTGGTTGGTTCCTTCCATTTATAATGGAAGCAAATGCTCAAGTTCAGTTAGAAGCTAGAGAAAAATGGGGACGTACTATTTTCCCATTCAAGTTCATGGACCATCTGAAGTCTGTCCACAAACCCCAGGTTAGGAGCCTTGGCCTAGTACCTCATTGGTTTGCGCTGCTTCGTCGCTATTTACCTTAATTTGCTGGAATCCAACAAATATTAGTTGAGACTCCATGACGGGCAAGCATGTGCTAGCAACTTGGTGTGGGGCACTGAACAAAACTGATCTGGCCTTGCACTGTATCTATGGACGGCTTCAGGCAACATGGTCTTGAAGGAACAGACAGATTTCTTTTAAGCTTTTTTTTTTTTTTACCTCCCAGTGCTTGTGTGTTTTAACTGTTCACTCTGACCTAGCAAGCCATCCTTTTGGTAGGCCTCAGATGCTATGCACGGAAGAAGCAGGGGGTTGAAGTGTCTGTCGAAGTGTGGTGTGCGCTTCACTAGTGGGACACAAAATAATTTCCTGTGGTACATGGAAAAAACATTTTCTTATTTGATCAATTATGAATTTATATTAATGTGTATAAGAGAAAGTATATACAACCATCCACCTCAACACATGATATGGGTTCTTTTTGTTTGGGATGAGGAATTGTTTTTTCTTTTTTAAAAAATTGTGGTAGGGCTTCCCTGGTGGCGCAGTGGTTGAGAATCTGCCTGCCAATGCAGGGGACACGGGTTCGAGCCCTGGTCTGGGAAGATCCCACATGCCGCGGAGCAACTAGGCCCGTGAGCCACAATTACTGAGCCCGCGCGTCTGGAGACTGTGCTCCGCAACAAGAGAGGCCGCGACAGTGAGAGGCCTGCGCACCGCGATGAAGAGTGGCCCCCGCTTGCCGCAACTAGAGAAAGCCCTCGCACAGAAACGAAAACCCAACACAGCCAAAATAAATAAATAAATTTATAAAAAAAAAATTGTGGTAAAAGCACATAACATTGAATTTACCATCTTCACCATTTTTAAGTGTACTGTTCAATTATTAAGTATATTCACATTGTTGTGCAAAAGACCTCTAGAACTTTTTCATCTTGCAAAACTGAAACTCTACACCCACTAAACACTAAGTTCCCCTTTTCCCTTCCCTCAGCCCTTGGAAACCACTTTTCTCCTTTCTGTTACTATGATTTTGATTACTTCATATGAATAGAATCGTACAGTATTTGTCCTTTTGTGACTAGCTTATTTCATTTGGCACAGTGTCCTTGAGGTTCATCTACATTGTAGCGTGTGACAAGATTTATTTCTTTTTTAGGGCTGCATAATATTCCATGGTATGTATAGACCACATTCTGTTTATCTATTCATCTGTTGATGGACATTTGAGTTGTTCCACTTCTTAGCTATTGTGAATAATGTTACCATGAATATGGGTGTTCAAATTCCTCTCTGAGATCCCATTTTTCATTCTTTGGAGTATATACCCAGAAGTGGGATTGCTGGATCATATGGTAATTCCATTTTTAACTTTTTGTGGAACCTTCATACTGTTTTCCATAATGGTTGCACCATTTTACATTCCCATGAACAATACACAAGATTTCCATTTTCTTCCTGCATCCTCGCCAACACTTGTTCTTTTCTGTTCTTTTGACAGTGGCCATCCTAATAGGTGTGAGGTGAGGCAGGGTGAGGATATTTAAAGATAACATTAAGTGACTAATAGGAGAGGTACTACACACATATGGCAAAAATGAAGGTGCACCAATGCATGAAGTTTGAGAAATTCTCAATCAGACGATCTCTAAAGCTGCTCGAAGTGTTCGATGCAGACAGTGTTGACCTGAGAACCATTTGCTACTTGTTAGTGACCAGATAATACAGACATTGAGAGTAAATGTTTAGAAACTTTTCTAGCAATTTAATGTTGATACAATATGCAAGTGCGTGATCATTATTCTAGTAATTCATCTATATTGTATGATAATGAAAGTATTAGCCCACAATGGATTGGAAAACAATAGAAAAAAGCCCAGATTGGCCCTAAACCACAGGTAGTTTGAGAAGCTCTGCTGTAAAGTCCCTTTCAGCCTTGACATTTTAACTCTTTGACTTACTTTGGCTCAGATTTCCCATCTGTAATATGGGGATGAGAAAGGGAGAATGCAGTGCTGACCGCATCAGTTGTAGCTGGCGTGGTGCTAGTAGCTCTGCTGTGGTACTCTCTACTGAAGTGATTTCACAGGACAGCCACGTGGGAAGACTTCACAATGACCATGATGAAACAAGACAGAAATAAGAGCACTCTGCCATCACATCTGAGCACAAAAGTAAGAATGCTGTGCAAACCACAGAAATGACCAACATTTTGTCCTTCCAACTAACATGAGTGGCTGCTGCTTCCTTACCTGCAACAGCTTTAGCCCCACTCTGTTCCTCCTGCTTCCTAGATAAAAATGGTTAAGTCACCCACTCCAGAGCAAACTCAAATTCTATTACAAGACCCTGCTAACACTGTCTAACTGAGACACACCACAGTTCCCGTGTTGTGTGGTCTCCCTGGTTGTGACACATCACTAATCCCAACTTTGTTCAACTACAGGCATGTTCCTGGTGGGTTTTGGCTGGTGGACATGGGCAGAGATAATAATAATAATAATAATAATAATAATAATAATAATAATAATAATGATAGGTGGCTATAGGATCAAGCGAGTTAATACATGCAAAGTGCTTAGACCCATGCTTGGCTCCAAGTACAGCTTATATAAATGTTAGCTACCATTATTTATTATTATTATTATTATTACTGGTAGCATCATCATCTCTGTGTCTCTTGTAGTGATTGGTACCACATCTTGCCATAGAAGGAGCCCACACTATATTTGCAGTTTGGTTGGGGGTGGATGATGTATTAATTGCTGCATAACAAATCACCCCAAATTTAGCCGCTTAAAATAAGCATTGATTATCTCACACCTTCTTTGTGTCGGGAATTGGGGAGCAACTTAGCTGGGTGACTCTGGCTCAGAGCTTCTCACTAGGTACCAGTCAAGCTGTTGGCCAGGGCTGCAGCCCTATCAAGGCTCCACTGGGGTAGAATCTGCTTCCAAGTTCATTCACGTGGCTGCTGGAGGCCTCAGTTCCTCCCCACATGGGTCTTGCCATTGGCAGCCTGATGTCCTCACAATGTAGCAACTGGCTTCTTCCAGAGTGAGTGATTCAAGAGGCAGTGTGGGAATGTGCCCGTATTCTGTTTATTACACGGACCAACACTGGTACCGTGGGGACAGGGGAGACAGTGAATACCAGGGGGTGGGGACCCTTGGGGACCGTCTTCAAAGTTGGCTATCGCTGATGGCCTCATTGTTCCTCCAAATGTCCTCCAACTATTCCCTCTTGGCTTCAACTTCAATTCAGTTCAAGAAGACGTCTCCATTCTCTCTGAATGGACTTCGAGAGACTGACAAGAAATGGGTGTGTGTGTGAAGCTGGGCCAAGGAGGGGCCTACAGGTGTTTGAGAAGGAGCAGGTTTCCTTCTGTCTGTTAACATTTGTCCAGGCCTCTCTGGGGCCCAGCGTTTGGGAGACTGAGCATCAGCTGCACTTCCCTCTCCCACCCCCCTCCCTGTAGCAAGAGCCTTGCATCTCTCTGACTGACAGTGACAGATTACCTTATCAAAACACGGGCCCAGGACTGCAGTGTGATTGGCTGGGCAGAACTGTCGTGGGCCTGGAGAATTCTTCTCCGAGAGAAACGATTATAAGGCATTTTAAGAACAGCGAGCCGAAGGCTGCTCACAGCTGGCAGCTCTTGTTTATAAGTGATAATTGACTCAGGCGCAGAGGAAAGCGGGGCAGGCTCAGCGAGTTTATTTTATTTTATTTTTTTTAATTAATTAATTAATTAATTAATTAATTTTTGGCTGTGTTGGGTCTTTGTTTCTGTGCGAGGGCTTTCTCTAGTTGCGGCAAGCGGGGGCCACTCTTCATCGCGGTGCGCGGGCCTCTCACTATTGTGGCCTCTCTTGTTGTGGAGCACAGGCTCCAGACGCGCAGGCTCAGCAGTTTGTGGCTCACGGGCCCAGTTGCTCCGCGGCATGTGGGATCTTCCCAGACCAGGGCTCGAACCCGTGTCCCCTGCATTAGCAGGCAGATTCTCAACCACTGCGCCACCAGGGAAGCCCCCTCAGCGAGTTTATTTTGAGAGGCTGCTCCACGCACAGGGGTTGGGCTCTGGACGGAAAGGGGTGAGTGGGAACCACTGGGCTTGGGGGCCTCAGACTGACTCGATTTGGGGCTGGGGGAGCATCATGGGTGGCCCTGAGTGACAGTCTGCTTTCTTCACTGCCCCTCATAATACCTTCTGCCGTCCAGGTGGGCAGAAGTGGTGACTTGCAGTTGTGAGGAGACCCAGATGCTCCTGCATTTGGGCCCAGCCGCTGTGAGGGTGAGGGCGGGGGTCCCCCATACGAGGTGTTTGTGCGGGGGGTGCCCTGGAGCTCCCACTGCCGTCACCTTGCTCCTCAAATCCTGGTCCTCGGGCCAGCAGCATCTGCGTCACCCGGAAGCTTGTGAGAAATGCAGTCTCAGGCCCCACCCGGGACCTGCTGAATCAGAATTTGCATTTGACACGGTGCTTCACAGGCACATTAAAGTTGAACACCTTTGCTCTAAAGATGCGGTGGACACTGGAGGGGTGACTGGCGCTCCTCCTGGATGGAGGTTCTCAGCCTTGGCAGCACCTTCGAATCACCTGGGGAGCTTTTAAAAACCCCTCTACCCTGAGCGTCCTCCCAGCCCAGTGAAGTCAGGCTCTCTGGGGCTGGATTCAGGCACCAGGATGCTTTGCAGCTGCCCAGGTGATTCCCGTGGGCAGCAGGGCTGGAAGCACTGCTGTAGCTCAGCATTTCCTTCAGAGCCCAGGCACATGCGTGGAGTGGTGTGCACTGGACACTAGCTACCCGGGGTTAGCACTCCACAGGTTAATGCCCACTCTTCAGACACCAGCCCAGGCTACCCACCCTTGAGCTCGGCTGATCACAAATTCGCGGGTTCCCAGGACACACCCCCTCCCCTTCTGGTTTAATAGTTAGCTACAGAGACTCACCAGAACTCAGGAAAGCACTATCCTTACTCTTACAGTTTATTATAAAGGATACGAAAAAAAAAAAAAAAAAAGGATATGGATAAACAGCCAGATGAAGAAGTACATAGGGTGAGGTCTGGGCGAGGCCCAGCGTCAGGGCCTCTGTCGCTGTGGAATTGGACTGCATCACCCTCCCAGCATGTGGATGTGTTAACCACCTTGGAAGGCCCTGAGCCCCGTGATTTGGGGGCTTTAATCAAGATTCTGTCGCACAGGCATCACCATAGGCATCAGCCACTGGTGACTGAACTCAGTCTCCGGCTCCTCTTCCCTCCTAGGGTCAGGGATGGGGCTGAAAGTTCCGACTCTCTAATCAGGTGCTTGGTCTTTCTGGGGACCAGCCCTCATCCTGAAGCTATCTACCACAGCGTGAAGGGTGAACAGGACACAGCTGGGCCGGTCAGGGGTTCTAGGTATAGGAGGGCTCAGCACCTGCCTCATCTCAACGCTGGAAGGAGAGAAGCCGACGGTTTCCAGTCTCTTCACCTCTCGTGAGCTTCAGATCCAGGCGGGAGCACACGTCCCTCCCTTTGCTTTCCTTTCGCTGATGACAGACGCAACAAACAGGCTCCAATGGGGAGAAAGGGAAATGGGGAATCCAAAGGGGTAGCACGAGAGAATATTTTAGGGTGGGAGACCTATTCTCCCACCCTTGACTATGCTGGTGAATACCCAGAGAACCGTCCACCCCCAAGAGGGAATTTTCTGGATGCAAACTAAAACATTTTAAAAAGGGCTCAAAAAAGTAAATGGGCACGGCTATTGAAAGAATATGCTGGTATGGATGCTGGGCAGTGAAAAAAACCAACGAGTGTTGGTTACAGAGGGAGCTCCGTTTCTTTACATGGGTTTGTGTGTATTTGGTGATTTTAAACCAAAACATGGGAGTTCCATTAGAGTTTGTATTGCTCCCCCTTTTTAAATTTTATTTTTTATTGAAATATAGTTTAATTACAATGTTAATTACTGCTGTACAAGAAAGTGACTCAGTTTTACATATATATACATTCTTTTTCATATCCTTTTCCATTATGGATTATCACAGGTTATTGAATCCAATTCCCTGTGCTATACAGTAGGACCTTGTTTCTTGTCCATTCTATATATACCAGTTTGTATCTGCTAATCCCAACTTCCTAGTCCAACCCTCTCGCCCATCTCCCCCCCAGCCCTTGACAACCACCAGTCTGTTCTCTATGTCCATGATTCTGTTTCTGTTTCATAGATAGGTTCATTTGTGTCATATTTTAGATTCCACATATAAGTGATACCATATGGTATTTGTCTTTCTCTTTCTGGCTTACTTCACTTAGTATGATAGTCTCTAGTTGCATCCATGTTGCTGAAAATGTATTGCTCCCCCACTTTTTAAAATGTTTATTTATTTATTTTTGGCTGCGTTGGGTCTTTGTTGCTGCGCGTGGGCTTTCTCTAGTTGCGGAGAGCGGGGGCTGCTCTTCGTTGTGGTGCACGGGCTTCTCATTGTGGTGGCTTCTCTTGTTGCAGAGCATGGACTCTAGGCACGCACTCTAGAGCCCGCGAGCCACGTAGTTGTAGCTGGTAGGCTCTAGAGCGCAGGCTCAGTAGTTGTGGTGCATGGGCTTAGTTGCTCCGTGGCATGTGGGATCATCCTGGACCAGGGCTCGAACCCGTGTCTCACTCCTTTGACTGAAAGGATTAAGGGCTCTGTTCCAGTCCTGGACTGGTCCCATCAGAGTGACGTGATGTGATGGAGAGTCCATTTGAAACCAGGCTCTGAAATAAGAGTTAGGCGAGGAGCCTGAATCTCACCCTAGCAAGGGTGACTCCATATTGGAAGCCCCAGTTCCATTTTAGAAAACCTATGACCTAGGCCTGAGTAAGCTATGATGTGATTAGTTGCTTAAGAAATTCCAGAAACTGGCCTGAAGGACTTCAGGACGTTCCGCCCTACAGCTAAAGATTAACTGCTTTCCTTGCACGATACGATGACGCTAACCAGACCACGGCATGACCAGTTTCAAGATGATTGTCGGAGCCGACTGTGCTGCTCTGCACAAAGCCCCCGTCTGCGCATCCTTGAAACTTCCCAGTTTCCCCCTATGAAACCTACTTTCCTCTAACTGGCAACTCGGAGATGGTTTTGGGGTGCTAGTCCACCGTCTCCCCAGGTGGCTGGTTTCCTGAATAGAGCATCTTTTTTTTTCCACCAACCCTTGCCTCTTGAACATTGACTTTTGAGCAACGAGCAGCCGAACCTGAGTTTGGTTCGGGCTCTGGCCAGTAACACATGGACTTTCGAGGCAGACTAAGCAGGTATAAAATTGGGCTCCCGCATTCCCCAGCTGTGCGGCGTTGGGCAAGACGCTATCCCCCCAAGAACAACAGCTCCTGCCCAGCTGGCCTTGTAGGGCTGTCGCAAGGGAGCAAGAGGATTAAGATGTGTAACGTGCTCAGCGCCGGGCTCGGCCCATTACAGTGCTGAACACAGGCTGGCTATCATTGTTATGTTGACCAACTATTTTATATGATTTTCAAGATATGCTTTGAGGTGATGTCAGGAGGGAGTGAGGATGGGAAATTTGATGATTCGGGGAGTTCACAGAAGGAATTCCCAGAAGAGGTGGAGATGATGTCAGCAAGATCTGTAAGGCCCTTAAGAAGTTTCCATGTGGTTCTTTACTCAGTTCTACTCTTCCCTGGCCAGAAATCAATCTGGAAGACAGTAATCTCTAGAGCTGAGGTGAGGGTAACACAGGATGTGTGCAAAAGGCTTGCATGTTTCGGGAGAAAACGGCCAACACCACTTTGAAAAACCAACCAACCAACCATGTGACCTCAGGTAAATAATGTTTCCTCCCCAGTCTCCATCTCCTCATCTCTAAAATGAGAGGATGGAATTTTTTTTTCCCTCTGAGCCAAGAACCTAATTGAAAAATAGATATAGGTGTTTGATAGTCATCAAAAGAAGAACTTTCTTCTGGTACCCCTGCATTGGAGAACACAAAATTGTGGTAACAAACTATGATGTGCTATGAAGAAAAAACACTGTGACAACCCAGAGCAAATCCGGATTAGACAGGGAATCCAGGGGAGTAAGATTTATGTTCTGATCTGAACAAGCAGCTAGAGGTGAGAGCACCCCAGCTCTGGGGTCAGCGTGTGCAAGGCCTTGTGGCAGGGTGGAGAGCTGCCTGTTTGAGGAGCTGAAAGAAAACCAGTGTTGCTGGAAGGTGGCGAGTAAGGGAGAACAGGTGTGGTCCACCTTAATAGGCCCTATTAAAGAGTGTTCATCTTGTCCCTAGGTTGAAGGGTTTTAAGCAGGGGAGTAACATCCACAGTTTTACAGAAGCTCACTCTGGCTACAGTGTAGAGAATGGATCAGATCTCTCCTTTTTGGAAAGAACTCCATTGTAACCCGCCCCTCTGAAATTCTTCCCTCCCACTTAGGGCCACTTTTGTTTGTGGGATGGAGAAGAGGAAGAAAAGCCTGGTGGTAGGAGGGGGCGGGAGCGGCTCTAACTGGAATGGCAGGGCATTTGAGAGCAGAATGGAAAATGTGTGTAATTAAAAGAAAAAAGGTAGAAAGAGCTGGCTTGGTTCCTCCTGCCAGGAATGATTATAGCACACATTCCTGCTTTAATAATGACCTGGTATGAAAGGCATATTGGTCCCCAGTTTGAGTTCTCAGCCCCAGGGCGGTATGAGAATGTGAGAAGCAAATACCCTCTTTGGGAGATAAAATTCTAGTGGACTTTCTGTGTTATGTCTCTGGTCCTTTGATGTGAATTGGCTTTATCCAGCTGTCAGACAAACCCCAATGCAACCGTTAATTTGTAGCGGCCTTGGCTGATGGGTGAAGGTATTATTTCATAGCTTAAAACCTCAACAGTTATGTCCTTCCTCCTCCAAAGTGGAAATTAAACCCGGTCAGATGTGACCCTTGCCAGCTGAGTTGTGCTCGATACTACTGAGTTGTGCTGGGGAAGGTTCCTGAATTAGAGACAATGATTGTGAAATTTTGTAGGGTGAAAGTTCTATCTTGTGTATAGAGAAAGCACAGAGAGGGAGAGTAGAATTGTGTTCTAGTTATGAGTCATTCATCCAATAAATATTGAGCATTGCTCTGGGCACTGTTGGTTTCCCACCCAGCTCCCACTGAAGAGGCCAAGGCACCCATCCCCCAGCTGCTGTCAGAGTGCTCAGCTAATGGTGCTCAGAAATGCCCAGGATGTTATGCCTTGCACCCCCTCTGAGGGTGGCCCCTGAGGCAGGTTGGATAACTGTGATGTCATTCATGCTCCAGAGCTCCCTGAGGAATCAGAATGAGGCTAGGTTTCCAAGGAATCCATATCTTCACCCACCCTCTTCTGCTCTCCTATCTCACCTCCCTCACTCCCTTTCTCTTGCGAGCACTTCATTAATAAGTCAGGGCATATGAAACAAAGTTTGAGGCTTTGCTTCTTGGGAACCCGATCTAGGTCAAGCACCCACTGTGTGCCAGACACTGGGTCTGTGCCCTAGAGATAGGTGTTAAACAAGATGGGCAAGGTCTCTGCTCTAGTGCAACTCAGTACCTTCTAGGGAGTCTGATTTTCCATACGAAAGTCTTGTAATTTTGAGAAGTCACTTAAGCTCTGCCAACTCTAAATTTCTCGTCTGTCAAATGGTGATAACAGCATTTGCCTTGTCTGAAAGAACCAAGTGACAGCAGCAAAAGGATGGTTTTAGTTCCCTCCAGAGTCCGTCAGCTGCCCCTTCCCATAACTGTTTCTAGACAGGAGTCCCACCTTCTACTTCGAGCTCGGTTGCTGCTCCCATATATAGAAATTCTGGTTCCCTCACTGTGTCTTTAGAACCATAGAGGGATGGAATACTGGATTTCATTTTGCTATGTTCTACTTAGGTGCTTGTTGAATGAATGAATGATAATATGATTAACAACAGCTTTATTATTATTTTTTTAATTTGTTTATTTTATTTATTTATTTTTGACTGCGTTGGGTCTTCATTGCTGCGCGCAGGCTTTCTCTAGTTGCGTTGAGTGCGGGCTACTCTTTGTTGTGGTGCGTGGGCTTCTCATTGCAGTGGCTTCTCTTGTTGCGGAGCGCGGGCTTCAGGGGTTGAGGCGTGTGGGCTCAGTAGTTGAGGCGCGTGGGCTCAGTAGTTTTGGCACGTGGGCTCAGTAGTTGTGGCTCTGGGGCTCTAGAGCGCAGGCTCAGTAGTTGTGGTGCACGGGCTTAGTTGCTCTGCAGCATGTGGGATCTTCCCGGACCAGGGCTCGAACCCGTGTCCCCTGCACTGGCAGGCGGATTCTTAACCACTGAGCCACCAGGGAAGCCAGTCCTATCATTTTTTAAAACTTTTTATTTTATATTGAGGTATAGTTGATTAACAATGTTGTGTTAGTTTCAGGTGTACAGCAAAGTAATTCAGTTATACATATACATGTATCTATTCTTTTTCAAATTATTTTCCCATTTAGGTTGTTACATAATATTGAGCAGAGTTCCCTGCGCTATACAGTAGGTCCTTGTTGGTTATCCATTTTAAATATAGTAGTACGTACATGTCAATCCCAAACTCCCTAACTATTGGTTCCCCACACTCTATCCCCCTGGTAACCATAAATTCGTTCTCTAAGTCTGTGAGTCTGTTTCTGTTTTGTAAATACGTTCATTTGTATCATTTCTTTTTAGATTCTGCACATAAGTGGTATCGTATGATACTTCACTTTCTCTGTCTGACTTACTTCACTCAGTATGACAATCTCTAGGTCAATCCAACAACAGCCCTATCATTAAAGTGCCACATATCTAGCCCTTATTATGTACCAGATACTGGGATACACACTTTATTGCTTCCTTTTTATAAAGAAGGAAATGGAGGAATTAAAATACCAAGAAATATTGAATATGAGAGCAATTTGAAAATGGTGTAACACATATATACAGAAGTAAAATGTTAAAAGAGAAGGCTTTAGGTGGACAGATTAAGTCACAGCACTGACTTTTCCCAAGAAAATTGCTGGAAGGAATTTTTGTTTGAATGTTTTTCTATAATTTGTTCCTTTGTTCATTTCATCTGTGGACGACTCTTTTAACCCGTTGTTCAAAGTCATGGTTGTTGTTTTTGAACCTTTAAACCAAACACTTACAGACAATTCCCCTCAGGATGGAAAAAAGGAAACAGGAAAGAAAAAAAATCACGACCATCTACTATTATAAAAAGAGTCTTAACGGTAAATTTTTATCGTAGAAACTAGTGCTCAGGCTTTAGTGAAGGGAAAATACTGCCCATAGTTGATAATCATTTGCTTGGTGATTAAACTTGGAAACTTCAGTGTAAAGAATTATGTAAATGTGTATACACAAGAGTCTCTGATTTTATGATCTATGGTTTATTTACCATTGTTACAGGGGAGGACTGTGTTAGTTTGGTTTAGCAATTTTTCGTGCTGGTTCTGGAATCAAAGACACTGGGTGGGATTCTTGCCTGTACCATTTACTGAGTGAATTTGGACAAGTTATGAACATTTTTGAGATCAGTTTCCTCATTTCTAAAATGGAATAACAATCACTACCACCCACAGTTGCTGTGAAGATTGAGATAATGCACATAAAACACAGCACAACAGCTCCAATGGAGTAAGTACTCAATAAAAGGCAGCTTCTGACATTCATACCATCTTCTCCAGAAAAGGGTTTGATGATTGTCAAAACTGAGTATTCTTCTCTGATGCGGGGCTGTACGGTGAGCCCCCAGCACCTCTGTGTGGGTGGTTATCTGTTTCTTAAGTTGTCATTGCTGTTGCCTCGTCTCTGTTAGAGTGATGGAATTTCTCACTGTGAGCCTTAATTTCCCCCCTCTGAAAGAGTAAGGAAGAAGGCTGACTTTTGGTAGAAACGTGAATCAGATTTCTGAAAGAGGTGCAGTTTGGCTCTGTTCCCAATCTCAGATGCCACCTGGCAGAAGCCGGTAAGTCTTGTGTAGCTAGAAACCTGCAATGAGATGATGTTGGTTTAAGTTGGGAAAACAAAATAGAATGAGGTCAAACTGAAAGAAATAATTTCACACGGTGGACGGGACATAGGTGGGATTTTTACTTAAACCAGTGGTATAGGCTGAATATGTACATATAAATAAAACTAGGTAAGCTAAAACTGATATATTTTTAGAAAGAATTATGTACAAATTTGAGATTTGAGTGGGGACATGATCCCGTTCTTTTTATTTTATTTTATTTATTTATTTATTTATTTATTTATGGCTGTGTTGGGTCTTCGTTTATGTGCGAGGACTTTCTCTAGTTGCGGCAAGTGGGGGCCACTCTTCATCGCGGTGCGCGGGCCTCTCACTATTGCGGCCTCTCTTGTTGCAGAGCACAGGCTCCAGACGCGCAGGCTCAGCAATTGTGGCTCACGGGCCTAGTTGCTCCGCGGCATGTGGGATCTTCCCAGATCAGGGCTCGAACCCGTGTCCCCTGCATTGGCAGGCAGATTCTCAACCACTGCGCCACCAGGGAAGCCCGATCCCATTCTTTTGACATCATCTTCCGGAATTGCTTTTTAACAGTGTGTCCTTAGTTCCTCTGTGAGAGAGTTCTGCCCCAATAAAACCATCCATTCTGTGATAATGGGAGTGTTCTATATAATCACTGTCTAATTGGTAACCATACAGCCACATGTGACTGCTGAGCACTTTGAATGTGGCTAGTGCAACAGGCAATTTAAAATTTTATTTTATTTCAACTTCAATTTAAATAGCTGCCTATGGCCAGTGGCTATGGTACTGGACAGCACAGTTCTGAATCTCTGGTCTACTCTCCTGTAGCTTTTCTGATGTTTGAAGTTTGGACACGACAGCTACTCAGTGAATCTAAAGATATTTTTAAAAGAGTAGGAGTAGGCATAACAAAAGTAATGACAATAGCTGTTTTTTTGCATAGTATTTTATAGCTTACAGGGGACTTCCAAATACCTGATCTTATTTGATAGTCATCATGGCAATCCTGATCTGTGGGTGCAAATATATAACTATTTTTATCGCTGTCTTATCAGGGCTCTGATACCATCAAAGCAGCTTAAGAACCAAGGGGGATTTATAAGAAAATGCGGATATCTCATGGGACTTGCAGGCACTGGAGCTCAGACTGACAGGCAGCCGCTCTGTATTTCCCTTTCTCTGGGTGAGGTGTTTACTGTCTCTGCTTCTCTTTGGCACACCTACTCCATTCTCTCTTGGCACCTTTTTGGATCCGTGTGGTTAAAGATGCTCAACTGAGTGGTGGTTCCAGATTGCTCTGATTTAAGGGCCCACAGAGGTGTCTGGGAATTGGCTCAGCTTAGATCAGGTGTCCGCCGTACTTGGTCTACCTGGCTAAGGGTTGGGCTCACATTAGTTCTGGAAAGCTTTCCTGAGAACAGAGGGCATGGGAGATGGGAAGACCTTTTCAACTGACAGAAAGAGAAACAGGTTTAGTGAGCGGAGAGGCACCCTTCTTCTCTGAACGGCAGGTTGGATAGCTGACTGCCTCATGGGCACCTCTGCTTGGATGTCTTTCAGGCAAACTAAGGTATTGAGACGAGAATTCTCCTTTCTCTCCTTCACACCTGTGCATCTTCCATTCCTCTCCGTCTCAGCAAATGGCACCACCATCCACAGTTTCTGGAGAGAGAATTCTAGTATTCATACTGATTCCTCCCCATTCAGTTCATCTCTAAGGCCCATCATTTCAACCTCCAAAATACACTTGAGATTTACTCACTTCTCTTCAACTTCACCATCCCTATCCTGATCTAAGTCACTGTATTGGTTTTCTATTACTGCATAGCAAATTACCCCCAAATTTAGCAGCTTCAAACAACATAGAGTTTCTGTAGGTCAAGATTCTAGGTGCAACTTAGCCTGTGAGAGATGCTTGGGCTCAGGGTCTCCCACAGGCTGCAGTCAAGGTGTCTGCGAGGGCTACAGCCATCTCCAGGAAGGACTTGGGGTGGGTCCACTTCCAAGATCACGTGATTGTGGGCAGGCTTCAGTTCCTGGAGAGTTGTTAGGCTGAGGGCTTCAGTTCCTAGCTGGCTGTTGGCCAGAGGCGGCCCTCAGCTCCTTGCTAGCTGCCTGTCTCCTGAGGGCAGCAGACAATATGGCAGCCTGTTTCATCAAAGTAAGCACGTGAGTGGAGGGTGTGCGGTGGTGGTGGTGGAGAGACAGAGAGAATAATGTTGAAACTTGGATGGGCCCCATCCACAGATTTAGAAGAACCAGTAATTTCCCAGTTTTGCTTGGGCTGACTTGAGTTGGATTTATGTCACTTGCAGCCAAGTACCCCCAACCCCCCACAGTGGCTCCCCATTTTTTCTAAAGTCTAGCATCCTCACATTGGCATACAAGAACCTACACGTCCTGGCCACTTTACTTCAATGACCTCATCTCCTCTCCCTCCCGCCATCACTCATTCTGCTCCCGCCACGCTGGTCTCCTTGCTTTCCCTCAAACATGCCAGTCCCTATTTCATACCGATTAAATCAGACTTCTTGGTTGGGTCCTGATGGGGATATTTATATACGTGTAGCTGATTCACTTTGTTTTACAGCAGCAACTAACACAACAATGTGAAGCAATTATACTCCAATAAAGATGTTAAAAAAAAGAAAAAAAAGAATGAAAATAAAGATCCAGTGTAAGTGAATAGATAGCAAAAAAAAAAAGGTACTCAGGGATTCTAAGGTATAGCCAGGGCTGAGAACTACCCCTTCAGGTTAATAAAGACTGTCGAATATTAGGGCAGCTACTATAAAGAATTTAGTGAAGTCTATATATAATTTTGTCTCTTGCCAGCATAAAGTTCAGTTCCTTTCTAATTTTTTAAAATTGAGGTATAGTTGATTTACAATGTTGTGTTAATTTCTGCTGTACAGCAAAGTGACTCACTGATACACATATGTACATTCAGTTTCTTTTTTTTTTTTTTTTTTTTACATTCAGTTTCTTTTTAATTTTATTTATAAAATAGTAAAGCACTTTTCCATATGATTAAAAAGTTTGTTTTAAGAGTTCCTAGCACTGTTAACTGATAACCTTGAGATTTTAGAAATTGTGTTATAAGAAACTATTTGTTTGTTGTAGAAAAGTCCATTTGTCCTCCTAAGGTCATAAACTAAATTTGTCACAGGAGGTTGATTTTGTGCTCCAAGCTTGTGATCCTTAACTACTTTTCAACTCTTCCAGTTAGGGTACTGAGTCTTTTCTTATTTGATATTCAAATTAAGTCATCTTTACAAAAATGTTATTTTGCAATTAACTAAGTGACTCTAATGGATTACCTTTAAAATATGATGCAAAATCTCAATTTTCTATGAATCGACAATTTTAAAGAAATTTCCCTACTCATTACACATACGGCAGAAAGAATCTCAGCCTTGATTTTTGATAGCTTCAAAATGTCTGGTTTCCTTTCATTTCCTTTAATAAAATCCTTAGTTTGTTTGATGTCGCTTGACTGGGTTTCTGTTACAGTCTTTGACTTGGCAATTATTAATCCTGACAGCAGCCCTGCAAAGTGAGTCTTCTTATTCCCATTTTATAGATGTGTAATCCAAGCCCCTGAGGGATCAAGAAACTTGCCCGAGCCCACACAATTAGAAATTGGTTATCCCTGGGTGACAACCCAGATTTATTTGACCTCATTGCTATGACTTTTGCAGAAGTCCCTGGTATGGCATATTGCTTTTTTTAAAAATTGAAATATATTTCATATCCCATAAAATTCACTACTAAAGCATGTACAATTCAGTGACTTTAGTATATTTACAAGATTTTTCAACTCTCACCACTATCTAATTCTAATATGTTTAGTCACCCCACAAAGAAACCCTTTACCCATTAAGCAGTCACTCCTCATTTACCCCTGCCCCCATCCTCTGGCAACCACTAATCTACTTTCTGTCTCTATGGATTTGCCACTCTGAATGTTTCATATAAATGGAATAATACAATTTGTGACCTTTGTGTCTGGCTTCTTTCTTTAACGTAATGTTTTCCAGGATCATCCATGTCGTAGCAGGTGTCAGTACATTGTTCCTTTTTATGGCTGAACATTGTATTGCTATGCCACATTTTGGTTATCCAATATTCATCAGTTGATGGACATTTGGATTATGTTCACCTTTTGGCTGTTATGAGGCACATTGTCTTTTAAAAAATATTTTATTTTTTAATACAATTTTTAAAGGTTACAAAATATTTACAGTTATTACAAAATATTGGCTATATTCCCTGTGTTGTACACTACATCCCTGTAGCTTATCTTAGACTCGATAGTTTGTACTTCTTACTCCACCCACACCTGTATTGCCCACCACCCCCGACTGGTAACCACTAGTTTGTTCTTTATATCTGTGAGTCAGCCTATTTTTTTGTTATATTCACTAGTTTGTTGTATTTTTCAGATTCCACGTATAAGTGATATACAGTATTTTTCTTTCTCTGACTTATTTCATTTAACATAAGGGACATTGTCTTTTGATTAAAATTCTGTCATAATAGTCTTGTTTTTCAAAGTAGACGGAGGGGCAGATCCTGTTTTATACACTTTAAAAACATCACTCTGTGGGGGTCTTCCAGTTACTATTTCTATGCTACAGATCACACCAATATTTAGGGACAATAACAACAATTTTATTATTCTCATGGATCCCCTGGGTCAAGAATTCAGATTAGGTGCAGAGGGGATGGCTTATTTCTGCTTCATGATGTCTAGGGACTTGGCTGGGAAATTCAAAAGATGACAGTGACTTGATGGCCAGGAGTTGGAGCCATCTGGAGGCATCTTTTGTCACATGTGTGTTTCATGCTGACTGTTAGCTGGGACCTCAGTTAGCCAGTTATCTAAAACATCTACATGTGACCTCTCCATGTGGTGTCCCCATGTGGGCTAGTTGGGCTTCCTGACAACATGGTGGCTGGGGTCCAAGAGTGAGCATCCCAAGATAGAAAGGAGGAAGTACATATAATTTTTATGCTCTATCTCTGGAAGTCAAATAGCATCTTTTCTGCTATATCCTATTGACTGAGGCAGTTGAGGTCCAAGGGAGAGGAATCATGGACTCCATCATTCCACATGAAGACTGTCAAGGTCACCTTATAAGAACATGTGGCATGGGAGCTATTGTCTTGACCATCTTTGGAAAAAACAATCTACAACAGGAGACTTCCACTGTGTTGGGTCCATGATGGGTATCCAGTAGATCCTTATTGAACTGAACGGAATTCATGCACATCAATAAATTATACCCAGGTCTGTCCCTCTGATATGTTCTTTAATCGACCTCCTCCCTCAGAAGTGACTCTTTTCTGGGCATTATTCTAAAGCTTTGCTTTCTTAACTCTAACTTAAAACACCTTTTTGTAATTTCCTGGCTGAGTGGTCTTGCACAAGTCACTCTGCCCCTTTGAGACTCAGTTGTCTTACTCATAAAACAAGGGAAAATGTTTATTCCCACTCCAGAAAATTTCTGGGGAAATCAGTGGGCTAAGACATAAAAGAGGGCTTATTACAGAGCCTGGCTGGAGGTAGGGATTAAATACATGATAGCTATTTTTATTGCTGTTGTGATTACCCAAATGTAATCCCCATTTACTTATGCTTTTCAGGATCCAGTCTGAACCTTAAGGATTAGGGACAAATCCTATTTGAGAAATTGGAACTCCTCTGCTTTTCTTATTTCCCATTTATTTCTTTTTCTCTTGTTAATATTTCCTATCCTGCAGATGACTTTCTGCTGACTTGCAGAGAACTCAGACAAGTCATGATGAATGCTATCAATTTAAAATAATAAAAATAATAAAGCTCCAATCTCAGGGAAGTCTCCATAGTCCTAAAGTCAAAACTTCCAGCCTTGCCTGGCCCTGGAATTATCCTCAGTTAGAACCCTCAGTCTCCCTGCTGCTTTGCTTGTTGCTGTAATTATTCTGTCATCATTAATTCAATGAAGCCTATTAACCCACATCAGATAGTGGATGTATCTACAATGTGTGTTACCTACTCCTCTAGACAAGACAGCTGTCATACTTCAGGCCTGCTGTTTTTTTGTTGAGGTCCCAAATTGTCAGTTTGCAAGTGTTTTATATATAGTATAGAATCTTCATTAATGGTGTTCTTGTAACTTCCCAAAGACCAGGCCCACACTGGAGGGGTGGTCAGCTGCTCCATCTCACTGCTCTGTGGGGACCTTCTCCCCTCTTCCTGCCCTCATCTCTCTCCCTATCCATCTTTTCCTCCAGGGGCTGAGCTCATGGGCTGTGGAACCAGACTGCCTATGTTTGAATTCTGGCTCTGCCTGGTGACCATGGGGAGGTGGCTTTCTCTCTCCCTGAGCCTCTGTTTCCTCATCTGTAAAATGCTGGTAATAATGGTACCCATTTGTTGTGAGGATTAAATGTGTTAACATGTGTGAAGCATTTAGACCACTGTCTGGCTGACAGTAGGTGTGCCATAACTGTTTTTGTTGTTAGTATTCCCTTCTTTTTCTTCCCTCCTGTCTCAGTCAGACTGCTATAAAAAAAATACCACAGACTGAGTGGACTAAACAACACACATTTATTTCTCACAGTTCTGGAGCCTGGAAGTCTGAGATCAGGGTGCCAGCATGGTCAGGTTCTGGGGAGGGCCTCTTCCAGTTTGCAGATGGCCATTCTCTCCTGTGGCCTCACATGGTGGAGAGAGAGCTAGCTAGCTCTCTGGGGCCTCTTTTATATAAGGGCACTAATCCCATTCATGAGCGCTTCACCCTCATGACCTAATCATCTCCCAAAGGCCCCACCTCTTTATACTATCACGGGGAGGAGGTTAGGATTTCAACATATGAATTTTGAGGGAACACAAACATTTGGTTCCTAACACCTCCCTCCCAAAGGTTCATGCACATCTCATGTGGCAGATACCCAGCTTGGTGCTGGGGACCCACTGATGAACTAGTCCCTTGTGGCACCTCTAGTGAGGGAGACAGGTATTAAACAATTACTAACGGACATCAGTTGTGATAAATGCCACAGGGTACTGGGAGTGGGTATAACAGAGGTAGCTCAGGAGGTGGGGCTGGTCAGGGAAGACGTCCTGGAGGAAGTGACATCTGAACAGAGTTCTTAAATAAAAACAAGATATTTCCAGGAGGAAGATTTCGTGTGTGTGTGTGTGCGCGTGTGTGTGTAAGTTAAAGGCAGAGCATCTCTTTCTATACAGCAGAACACGGTATAGAAAGTTCTGAAGTACGAAGCAGGCTCCATTGGTTTTTTTTTTTTTTTTGGCTGCGTTGGGTCTTTGTTGCTGTGCGCAGGCTTTCTCTAGTTGTGGCGAGCAGGGACTACTCTTCGTTGCAGTGCACGGGCTTCTCATTGCGGTGGCTTCTTTTGTTGTGGACCACGGGCTCTAGGCGCACGGGCTTCAGTAGTTGTGGCTTGCGGTCTCTAGAGCTCAGGCTTAATAGTTGTGGTGCACAGGCTTAGTTGCTCCACGGCATGTAGGATCTTCCCGGCCCAGGGCTTGAACCTATGTCCCCTGCATTGGCAGGCAGATTCTTAACCACTGCGACACCAGGGAAGCCCCTCCAATAGTTTTCTGAGTAGGTAGTACTTTTGCATGGTTCAAACTTCAAAATATACAAAAGGATAAACAGTGAAAGGTCTCTCACTTTTCCATTTACCATCCCCCCTGCCCTTGGGGCAACAGGCAAACCATTCTAGAAATATGTATATGTTACCAAATTGTGTGTGCATGGTATACATACATACATGTATGTATACACACACGTACATATGTTTTCTTACTCTTTTTTTTTACCATAAAAAATGCCCACATAGAAAATCCTAAAGATGCCACCAGAAAACTACTAGAGCTAATTGATGAATCTGGTAAAGTTGCAGGATACAAAATTAATACACAGAAATCTCTTGCATTCCTATACACTAACAAGGAAAGGGCAGATCATAAGATGACTCCACTCTTTAAAAAATATCTTCAGGAAAGGTGATTCCAGATGCTGTTTTAATTATACTTTCCTGTGTTTACCGCCCATTATGGTAGAAATACCTCCCTTATAGCCAAATGAAACCCCTGATGCTGTAGCTTAAGCACATACTAGAATATTTTTTCACCTCATCAACAAATATTTTCTGAGTACTTAGTATGTGCTACCATGGAACTGAGTGGCACTGGAGCTACAAAGATTAGTAAAGAAGCCAATTAAAAACAGTTAATAGTCTACAACCCAGAGATAACCACCATAAACATGTGGTGTTTATCATTAAAGACTTTTTTTTTTTGGCTGCGTTGGGTGTTCAGTGCTGCGCGCGAGCTTTCTCTAGTTGTGGCGAGCGGGGGCTACTCTTCATTGCGGTGTGCGGGCTTCTCATTGCAGTGGCTTCTCTTGTTGCGGAGTACACGCTCTAGGTGTGCGGGCTTCAGTAGTTGCAGCCCGCAGGCTCAGTAGTTGCCGCCCGCGGGCTCAGTAGCTGCAGCACGTGGGCCCTAGAGCATGTGGGCTTCAGTAGTTGTGGCACACGGGCTTGGTTGCTCCATGGCATGTGGGATCTTCTCAGACCAGGGATCTAGCCCGTGTCCCCTGCATCGGTAGACAGATTCCCAACCACTGCGCCACCAGGGAAGTCCCTAAAGACTTTTTTTAAAAAGTCTATTGTATTAGTCAAGGCTTGCCAGAGAACCAGAACCATTAGGATTATACAAGAGAAGACTTATAGGAGTTGGGTCATGTGGTTATGGAGGCTGAGGAGTCCCATGATCTGCCATCAGCAAGCTGGAGAACCAGGAACTATGATAGTGTAATGAGTCCAAAGACTTGAGAATCAGAGGGCTGTTAGTTTAAGTTCTGGTCTGAGTTTGAAAGCCCAAGAACCAGGAGTGCCAATGTCCAAAGGCAGGAGATGTTTGTCCTAACTCAGGCAGAGAGAATGAATTCTCTCGTCCTCCACCTTTTTGTTCTATTCAGGCTCTGAAATACTGGATGATGCCCACCTGCGCTGGTGAGAGCAATCTTCTTTATTCAGTCTACTGATTCAAATGCTAATATTTTCTGGAAACCCCCTCACAGACACACCCAGAAATAATATTTTACCAGCAATCTGGGCATCCCGTAGTCCAGTCAAGTTGACACATAAAATTAACCATCACATTTATGTAGATATATTTTAAAAACAACAATAAGATTATTATATGCATAATATTTTATGGTCTGATTTTCAAATATATCCTGGATTTCTTTCTGTTTCTATGTCATCTTCTATTTCTTTCTTTCTAACTATAAATCTACATTGTAACATTTAAGGTCTGTGGGAGTGATTTGCATGTAGTGGGGTTTGTTGAACAACTCCTTATTGATAGACCATTTTCCCTGTTGCACCATTGTAAACAATGCTGCAAAGAACATCCTGATATCTTTATCTATGCCCTCTTGTCCTGAACATAGAATTGCTGGGTTATATTGCTGAACTGCTTTCCAGAAAGATTATACTGATTTGTACTTTCACGAGCAGTGTAAAAGTACAAGACACACACACACATACACGGAGGGTGGGAATGGGGGAGCACTAAGGGGAAAGATGATGAAGGCTATTTTGGGATTTTAAAGCTTTATTTCAGCAAACTATGGCTCCTGGGGCCATTCTGGTCACTGCTTGTTTTTGTAAATAAAGTTTTTTTTGGAACACAGCCACGCCCATCCACTATGTATCAGCTGTGGCTGCTTTCCCCCTATAAAGGCAGAGACGAGCAGTTGCAACAGGGACCATATGGCCTGCGAAGCCTGAAATATTTACTAACTGACTCTTTTCGGAAGAAGTTTGCTGACCCCTGCTTTATTTCATTAGAGAAGTTATTTTACTTTTTTTTGGGTGTCTTCATTCACTTCACTAAGGCTGTAAAAGATGCTTTTGATGTGGAATGTGGAAGGAACATCAAACATCTTGTCCCAAAGCCTACAGGCTTTGAAGTGATACAGATCCGAATTTCAACCCATCATTTAATGACTTCGTAACCTGGTCAAATTTTAATTTCCCAGACACTCAGTCTGCTTATGTTAAAATGAGAATGACGACACCAGCCTAGCAGGGTTACACATGTAAGGCACACAGCCCAGTGCTTGGCTTCTGGTGCTTATAAAACTGACATGAGGTCACTTTCTCCTTCCCCACGACTTCTGCTTCTAGAAAGCAGAAACAAGACACTGACAGGGAAGAGGGACTGAGTTGGTAATAGCTGTTTTCTGCTGTTGCTTCCCATTTTCTGTCCCAAAGTTCGGGGAGTTCAATCCTTTTACCCTGAGTAACTTCCAAACATTTAAAGCCCCAGATCTCTAAGTTTTAAGAATTATGTCAAGGCTGAGAAATGACTATCTTCTTCTTCTGCTTTTAAACTTTTTAGGAAAACAGAATTTCTCTTACTTACTTGGACTGGGCAAACTTCACAACTATTGTAAATTTAGGGAGTGCTTTGGATTGATGGGATCAAGGAATAGTAGGTCTGCAGCTGTAATTCACATGAAAAGGTGATATTAAGTTAAGGCATGTGGGAGACCTACCTGTAAAAGTATCAGAGCATGCAGGTTTCTCACATGCTATTGACATCTTAAACCAGATGATTCTTTGTGGCGGGGGCTGTAGGATGTCTAGCAGGATACCTGGTATGGGAGATAGAATAATAGCCTCCCAAAAGATATTCGTATCCTGATTCCCAGATTCTGTGTATATGTTACCTTTACATGGTGAAACAACCAAACCAAACCAAACTAAACCAAACCAAAGCAAACCCTTGCAGATATGATTTAAATTAAGAATCTTGAGATGGGGGAGATTATCCTGGTTGATCCAAGTGGGCCTGATATAATCATAAGGGTCCTTATAAGAGAGGAGGTGATATGATGATGGAAGCAGAGAGGAAAGAGGAGATAATATGGCTGTTGTCCTTGAAGATGGGGGAAGGGGCCATGAGCCAAGGAATGCAGGCAGCCTCTAGAAGCTGGAAAAGGCAAGGATACAGACTCTTCCCTAGAGTTCAGAAGGAAAGCAGCCCCATGGACTCATGTTCTGACCTCTGGGACTGTAAGATAATAAATTTGTGTTGTTTTAAACCACTAAGTTTGTAGGAACTTGTTAAAGCAGCAATGGGAAACGAATACTTCTGGTATCTACCCACTAGATGCCAGTAATACCCCACCCCAAGTTGTGATAACCCAAAATGTCCACAGACATTATTGCCAAATGTCCCCTGGGGAGCAAAATTGCCCCCGATTGAGAACCACTGTGTTGGGGAGATTCCAGCAGTAGCTGCAGAAAGTCACAGAGGAAAGAAATCAGTGCCCTGGGTGTGGCTGGCACACAGCCAGCCAGGTGTGTGGAGCTGGGAGATATAGACTACACGTCATGTTCATTGTCACTCCTTTCTGCTCCCTTACTCTGGGGATTCACGCATGGGTACTCAGAGAGCATGGCCAGGCTGACTGAGAATATTTATTGAATGTGACAGCTTGCCCTGCTGGGTCCCTGCCTCTTAGCACAAGGATGACAGCTGCTCTCTGTGGCAGGCTTTCCCTGTGGGTTAGACTCCTTTGCCTGACTGACCAATTCCCTTCACGCTGGGCGGGAAAGACTTCATTCCATCTGAGCCACGGTAGTGAAGTCTTAGCTGGTTCCAAGCAACAGGAATGGACTCTGGTTACCAGAAAGAAAATCAGTCATTGATTGTTAGGATGGTTAGGGGCAATCTCAGAACGAAGGAAGGGTTTGTTAGGAAGGCAAATACCACCCAAGCGCTGCAGAGCTCAGTAGCAGATGGAATTCATGGTCAACTTCTAGAGTTCTGCCATTAATGTGTCTCGGTTTCAAAGTATCAAATTCCTGGGGGAGAAAAGCTTAGCGCTTGGGTCCAGTAGATCAGCCAGCTGCGACCTGGGGAAGGACTTGCCCAAGGTCACACAGCACTAATAGAGCTAGGCCACTCCTCCTGACTTCTGGACCTGTTCATTTTCTGTAACTTAGTGCTAGACTCTTTGGGGAGATTGAATTGTCCAAAGAGAGCTAGACAAGAACTGCTACACTAAGGAAAGTTCTTTGCAAGGCTGCGGAAATGACATCTACACTGGAAAATGTGGACAAACACTGGCTTTTCTTTTCTACTGGGCATCAGGCATCTAGATGTTGTTAGATATCTAGAAATGACATGTGTTTCCTTGACATATTTGAAGTTAGTTATAACAGAGTTTTGGGGGGAATTATTGTGGCTCACAGTAGGGTGGAATTCTAAAAACTCCTCCTCCATTTTCAACAGTTTCTGATTCCCACCCAAGTTCTTCTGGATCCTTGGGCAGTTGGCATAGGCTACTTGAATATTCCGTTTCAGGTCCCCTTTTCTGGGCCTGCTTTGGGCTGTACTGAATTCTTCTCTTTAGGTGTCTATTTAAATAAAACACAATCATCTCAACAGGTTTGATGTAGTTTTAGTCCAACAATCAATATGTATTTATTATGTAAAAATTTAAATACACAGATACGCCAAGTAAAATATTAAAAATCACTCACAAGCTCAACATACATAAAAACCTGTTCACATTTTACTCTATGTCTTTCCAGACTCTTTTTCTTAAATTTTATACTTTATGAAAACCTGGGATTATACTACATCTCTTTTCTTACCGGCTTTATTCATTTAATTATCAAAACATCTCTCAATGGCTTTAAATATATGTGGATTACACTATTTTGTTTAATTAATTAATTAATTTTTGGCTGCATTGGGTCTTCGTTGTTGTACGCGGGCTTTCTCTAGTTGCAGCGAGCGGGGGCTACTCTTCGTTTCGGTGCACGGGCTTCTCATTGCGGTGGCTTCTCTTGTGGTACGCGGGCCCTCGAGCATGTGGGCTTCAGTAGTTGCAGCACACGGGTTCAGTAGTTGTGGCTCACGGGCTCTAGAGCGCAGGCTCAGTAGTTGTGGCACACAGGCTTAGTTGCTCCGTGGCATGTGGGATCTTCCCAGACCAGGGCTCGAACCTGTGTCCCCTGCATTGGCAGGTGGATTCTTACCACTGCACCACCAGGGAAGTCCCGATTACACTATTTAATAGTTTCAAAGTATTCCATTTTATAGTTAGGCCATGATTGATTTAACTTATCCATTATGGAGAGAACATTTTTGTTTCTATCTTGTTGAAAAGTTTGTGAGGTTGACATGGCTGCAGAATAAATCAAACCATGACTTAGGTTTCATAGTATCACGAATTGTCATGTTTTCCGTTTATTTCATTTTGATTGTTTTTTTCTTTTTGGTATGTTCTGTTTGAAGGATTTGTTATGACATCTGTCTGTGGTGCTGGGGAAGGAATATGCTCTTTTTTTGGGGGTGGGTCAGTTTCTTTTTTTTTTTTAATTGAAGTATAGTTGATTGACAATGTTGTGTTAGTTTCAGGTGTACAGCAAAGTGATTCAGTCATACACACATATATCTATTTTTCTTCAGATTCTTTCCACTGGAATATGCTCTTTCCTTAGGTCTTCTCTATGCATTTGATCCCCCATTCAGCCTTCTCTGAAAGGCTTGGCCTGAGGAGCCATCCCATCCACCTACCTGCGGAGTGGAAAACAAGTCAGCTTGCTCCAACCAAATCACAGTGCTTTGTCCGTAGGTCATTTTCTGTGACCCTCAAAACAATCCATAAGGGGTCCCATTTTTCTTCATTCATGTGAAAAAGTTTTATTGAGCACATACTGTATGCTTAGCAGTGTGCTAGACAGTGGAAACGTATATAAACAACCTTGGGGCATGTCAGTGGTGAAGTTCTTTTTTAAAATCTCCCAGTGATCAGATCTAGTTCATCTCACTTTAAACCTGGGGCTTTGGAGGAGGGAGATCTTGGACACCTCTGCTAGCTGCATGATATTGGGCAACTGCACACTCTTTGTTTACACTCTTTGTGCCTATTTTCATATTATATTAATAAAGTTCAATGGGATCATCTGTGTAAAATACATAGCCTATAGTAAGTGGTTCACTATGCAATGGCCATTGTTATTATCAACAATGTTATTATCATATTCTACAGAAAGGCTTACCCATCAAGTAGAGGAAAGTGTATCACCTGGTCATTTATTTTCCCAAGCAGTTGATGAAGAAAGGAGAACTAATTAGCTCAAGGAATTAGTAGGGTTATAGGAGGAGGCCGTTTGCTGACTCTCTGGTTTTAATTTAGCCATCATTTCAGACTGGAGCTGGTTCGTTCTGAGTGTGAAAGGAACCTGCTGCTTGTTGATAATTAGTCTGGTTTTAATGAGTTATCAGGTGTTAATAACAGCTCAAGTGCAATATCTTTTCACAGCCTTCAGAGGATGTTCAAGATGTTCACTGGGTTCTCACTTCTTGGGGTTTTATGTGGGTGTTAGAAGTTCATCCGAGGAGGGCCAGGTAGGATGCGTCCATGGATCCCGGGGAAAGAAGCTTTAATGGTGGCTGCAGCATGATTACGCCCAGAATGAGTAATACTGGTATTACGTCGATTGGGACAGATGCTGACCTTTCCTAATGGGAAGTGGCATCTCTTTACCAGTGGGTGACATTTCTTCTTGTCCAAAATAATCCCGACAGTTAAACAGTTTAGAAGAAAAAAAATCCCCAAACTGGAAGCAATGTAAATTTTTACCACTAGAGTACTTGCTAAATGCTCATTAGGATATCCACACAACAGAATACAATGTAGCCATTAAAAAGCATAAGGTGGATCTATATAGACTGTTGTACAAGAGATAAACAAAGTGGGAGAAAACCTGCAGAACAGAAACTAGGATCTGATTTGATGTATGGAAAGAGAAAGGAAGGAAGGATGGGGACAGAGAGATGAATAAAGGGGAAACGGGAGTGAGAAAGAAGAGAGAGAAGGAGGGAGGGAGGAAGGGGGGGAGAGAGAGAGAGAAAAGGAAAGAGAAAGGGAAAGAAGAAAAGTATTTCTTTCCTTCACAGAGGCACAGTTTACTTCAGAAACCGTGAGAACTAAGGTAGATTTTTATTGTAGGTATAAAAGGGGTGTGTGCACAGTGGTTTTACACAGCATCACGTGGAAGAGCTACTCCAAATCTTTCCCTACACTTTATTTGGAGAGCAGGTGCCCAGACTTGGATTATGCTCTGTGGTTCGATGTGTATCATCAGCATTGAACTATCCACAGCCCTCTTATTTGTTTACTTATAATAGGATGGACACACATCCTTATTGTGATCAGAACAGTTCAGTATTTTTCAATTCTATTGAGATGCAATTTACAGTAATTAAAATGTACGCATTTTAAGTGTATAGTTTAATAAGATTCAACAATGAGGATATAGAACATTTCTATCACCCCAAAGATTCCCATGCACTTCTTCCCAGCTATTCCTTAACCCTCACCCCTTGTCTCAGGCAACCACTAATGCATTTTTATCATAATACATTACATTTTTCTTTCCTAGAGTCTACTGTAAATGCAATCATACGGTATGTACGCCTGTGTTAGGAGTCTTTCATTCAGAATAATGCTTTGGCTGTTCATCTGTGTTTTTGCGTGTATCAGTACTTCTTTTCAGGTTTTAAACTTTGGCTGAGTAGGATTTGATTTTGTAAATACAAAGCAATATGTTTATCCATGCACCCATTGAAGAAGATTTTATTTGGGGATGTGTTTATGTCACCAAAAAGCTTGAAAACTACGTTTTTACCTTGATTCCATATCCTTGAGAATGATCGAGAACTCAATTTACAACATCATTTTCAGTGAGAAAGCAGGTCATATGTTAAGAGATTAGGTGATGGGATGACTGAAGGGTTTTGTGACCTTATTGAACATACCATGTGGCAGGCATCCTGCATATGGTGACCCCTAGTTATCTTCACCTCCTGGTATTCATGCCCTTGTCTAATGTCCTCCCCTTTAGGGTTGGCTGGACTTACTCACTTACTGCTAATGAATTGAATATGGCAGAAGTGATGCGCTGTCACATGACTTCTGTCTTGGATGCTCTTTCTTGGATTGCTTGTCCCATGGGAAGCCAGCTACTATACCATGAATCAGTCCTGTGGAGAGGTCCATGTGGCAAGGGATCAAGGCCCACCAACTACCACTTAAATGCACTTGGAAGGAGATCCCCCAGTTGAACCTTCAAATCTGATCATAGTATCTGGTGCCTTAATTGCAATTTCGTGAGAGATCTTGAGCCAGAAAGCACCCAGATAAGCTGAACTCAGAATCCTGATCCATATAAACTGTGAGATAATAACTGTTTATTGTTTTAAGTTGCTAAGTTTTGGGGTCATTTGTTATGCAGCAATAGGTAACTAATACATACAAGAATGTTATTGTTGTTATTATTATTCTTATCACTACCATGGACTTTACTCTTCACTGTTTCAATTCCAGGTTTAGCAGAGCCCTGGGGATGCATTATAGGAATAATCACCATGTACTGAGCGTGGAGCCAGGCACCTTGCCAAGCACTTACTTTCATTTTCTCACTGAATCCTCACAGCAACTCTATGAGAGGGAACAATACTTGTCCTTCTTTTACTGACCAGGAAAGTAAACATCAGAGAGGAAAAGGGCCTTAAGAGAAGTAGAGTATTATGGGAAGGAGCTGGGGTTTGCATCCAGGCAGTCTGACCCCAGTGTCCCAGGTCATGACCACTGCACCATCCTGATACCTCGGAGACCTGCGCCTCCCACATGGTCATGACTCCACCCTTCTCCTCGGTTCCATTCTTGCCTCTTCTTTCCTGTATTCCCCCTTTTCCAACCCTGTCTCACCCCCCATCCAGCCCATGCACAGTTCAGCCATGCCCAAATTGATTTCCAATCAAAGATGTTAGACCTGACTGCCTAGGTTGAAACCTTTTATACTTCTCACCTTGTCCCTCAGATCCTCTCCCTTCCTGACTTCCTTTTCATCCCAGCAACTGTTCTCCTTTAGTCAAACAGAAACTTAAAGTTTTCCTTTCTAGCCCCTCCCAATCTCAGAAATTCCCAAACACAGTGAATATGAATTTATATTTGAAGGATAAATAAAGCAGTGACTGACTGAATCACCCACCTGTGCAGAGAGGCACCTGGGACTGGCAATGAGCTTGCTCTTCGGCTTCAGAATTGCGCTGGAATTCTAGCTCTGCTGCTCCTTGGCTGTGAGGTCCTGGCCATGTGACTTAACTTCTCTGTGCCTCTGTTCTCTCATCTCTAAAATGGAGATGATAATTCTTATGTCAGAGGATTAAGTGAGATAATATATGTAACAGCCCAGTGCCTGGCACAACATAATTACTCCATTTATTATTGTTGTTATTGCTTAATTCTTATTTGTAGATCCTCAGATGTCTTTTCCCAAAGTTCAATGAAAAAGACAGTCTCCCCCAACAGTCTCCTCCCCTGGGTAATCTTGGAGATAGATGATTCTGTGAGAAGATCTGGCACACTTCCTCTTTGGGATGGTACAGGGGTCCAAGAGTATGGCCTATGCAGTCAGAGAAACTGGTTTTGAACTTTAGTTCTTCTGCTTGTTCACCTAATGACCTTGGGCAAGTTAGGAGCATCACCAGGCCCATTGGTACAATGGGGATAATAATAGCTCCAGCCTGATGGCACTGTGGTGAAGGTCAGTTGAGATAATTATTGCATGTGAGATGCTTAACGTGGTGCTGGCACACAGTGATAACCCAGCAAACACAAGCTCTTATTCTTCCTCTTCTAGGAGTTGATGGAGGATGCTGCGGCATGAGGTCACCCCTCCTGCAGCTTTTAAAGTTCAGGTATTCATTCTTAAACATGCTGGAAGCACCTGCCGGGATTTCAATTTCCTGCTGCACTTTGGACAGCAGTGGCCCATTTGGATCAGAGGAAGGCTCTCTTTCCTGATCCAAATGGATCTTCTTCCCTGAACAAGAACGCTTGTTCTTCCTCCCCCAGGGGTTTTCTTTTCATTCGTTGGACTTCTATTCATGGGTCATCTGCCAGAGACACGGACCAAGAATTCTTACTCTTTACAGATTTTCTTCCCTTAATGGTCCTGTTCTGTGCTGTCACCCTGGCACCCTCCCTCCCCTTCAGCCCTTAGCAGCTGGCAGGAAATGTTTATAGAAGAAGCGTTTCTTTCTCTTTTTAATAGCCTCCTGGGCTGCAACCTCCCAAATGAGAACCTTGTTAACCAGAAGGACTCTAGGCTACTGATTTATATTCCAGCCACACCGAGAGGAAAAAAAATTACAAAGGGAGAAAGAAAATGCCAACGAATCCATGGGCTAATTACAGCACCCTCTCTGATGAGGAGTGTGTATTTCTCTTTACGCTCTGGGTGCTAAGGGATTCCTTCCAGATTTCAGTATTTGACCTATTATCCTTGGATCATGTGGATTCTTTGTACTTCTTGTGGGTTTACTGAAAACAAGGGTAAAAGTTCCATACTCCCACTATTTAAACAAGAGATTTATTACTTTCAAATAGTAAAGACACTTGTTTCAACAGAAATGTTAGTATCTCAGTAAAGATGGTGTCCAAACTCATGGAGCCTTCAGAAGATGGCTAAGGGCTCGCATTCTACCACCCTGCACAGGCACTGATGGGCCAACATCCCTCCAGGTAGTTAGTTATGCAAAGGCCATAAAACATACAGGTAAAAGTCTTTAGTGGTTAGAATTCTAGCTTGATGATTCAAGGAAGGCTTCTAGGAGGAGGAAGTACATTTGGAACTGGGCTTTGAAAGTTGGTGTCGTAAAGAATGTAGGCTGTCTCCCAATATTTACTCCCCTCTACTTCCATAGTAATAGAATCTAATTTTTAGCTGGGTCCTCACCCCCCGCCACACACACAGAATAAAGACTACAGTTCTTTGGAAAATTGCTTGCAGCAATGTCCACAATAATTCCCCTTCCTGTAGGCATATCCTTTTGCAGTGTGACTTGGTATCCCCTCCTATTTAGCGGTAGAGTCTCTGTCCCCACTCTTGAATCCAGGCCACACTTGTGACTTGCTTTGGCCAATGCAATGGGATGGAAGTGACATTGTCCCAATTCCAAGCCTAGGCTTCCAGTGACCTTTCATGCTTCCATGTAACCTCTTGGACTCCTGCCCAACCACCACGTGAACAAGCCAGAGCTAGCTTTCTGGAGGATAGGAGCCCACTTGGAGCAGAGAGAAACTGTCCTAACTGAGGTTGTCCTACACCAGCCAGCACCCAGCCAACCAGACAGCTAACTGCAGGTATATGAATAGGCCCAGTGAAGACCAAAAAACTGTCCATCTGAAACCAGCCCAAATTGCCAACCCACAGAATCACGTGTTAAATCAATGCTTATTATTTTAAGCTACTGTTATGAGGTGGTGGTTTGCGACATAGCAAAAGTAACTGATACAGTTTCCCATGCAGCTAGATGTATTCATGTAACTAAGTTTTGTCGAATGACACCTAAGTGAAAGGGTGTGTGTGATTCTTGGGGAGTTTCCTTACAGGAAGGAGGCATGCTCTTCTTCCAGCTTCCTTCCTTCCTAATGACTGGAATGAGAATGTAATAGCTGGAGCTCCAGCAGCCATACTGGACAATGAAGTAAAATTAGGAATGGAAGAACTCCATGGCAGAGCAATAAACTAGGAGGATCTTATTTCTGGGAAGCCATACATTACCTTTCCAATCTTATTCTGACTACAATATATTAAACAAAAGGGTTAAATAAACTTTTATCTTGTTTAGGCCACTGTCGTTTTGAGTTTTACAGTTATTCATAGCTGAATCTAATTCAAAATAATACAGATGGTCAGGATTTAGCTAAGCAGGGATGGTAGAGAAGAGCACTTATGTCAGAGGGAACATCATGGATAATGTCGCAGGAAAAGGAAAAGAGTGGGTAGTGGGTGGGAAACAGTGAAAAATTCCATGGTACTGCCTAAGGGGAACAATGGCTGATAGGACTGGAAACAGTTTGGGGCCAGCTTTTGAAAGGTCTTGAAGGGCAGGCTAGTAAATTTGGAGAGTGTGGTAAAACAGATGTCTGAATGTTATGCAAATCAGAGTGAGAAAGTCATATATTCTTTCTTTTTTCCATTCCTTGAGTCATTTCCTCTGGGGAGTTTATATTCTGGTGAGGGAGACAAGATAACAAGGTAGTAGGGTAATTACAGGTTGTGATTAATGGGCTGAAGTACATAAACTGTGTGATGTGGTAGAGATTAACTGTTGGCTAGAGGGGACTACTTTAGATAGGGTGGTCAGAGAAGGATTTTTTGAGTTCCTAAATTCTGTTCCAGGCATTGTGCAGAAGTCTAGGGACACAGGGATGAATAACACACAGTTGCTGTCATTGAAGAGATCACAGTCTAGAGTGGGGTGAGGTTAATCAGGAACAATTTCCTAGAAGAGGTGGGAGAGAGCCAAAGGAAGTAATTTAGTCTTCTCATAAGTATCAGGCAGATTCAGCTGCAATAAAGCTGCATAACATACATCCCTCCAAATCTTTGTTTAGACAAGAATGATTTTTCTCACTCACAGGTCTGCGTGTAGGATATGGTTCTGCTGGGCTCTGTTGGATTAGCTTGGCTTGATTCCAGGCTATGGGTTGGTCCAGGTCTGCTCTCTATATATCCCCATTCTAGGGCCAATGGCTACCCAGGGTTTGATCTTTTCATGGTAGATGGCAGAAGTGCAAGAGATCAAGCTAAATCCCAGAGGCACATTTAAAGCCTCTGCTTACGTCACATCCACTAACACTACTGGTCAGAGAAAGTCACATGGCCAAGACTAACAGTGCATCAGGAAGAACACTCCACCCTCAGTGGGAAGATTGCAAAGGTACAAGGATGTTTCATTTTGCTAACAGAAGGAGCGAAGAGTGGGGAACAATAATTCAATCTTTCATACCACCCAAGGAAATGGTGCAAATGTCTGATAGTTTTACTGTTTTTTTCCAAGAAATCTTTTATATTTCTTGTTAGATTTCTTGCAAGGCACCATACTTCTTTTTGTTTAAAATTTTACTTAAAAAATTACATGTGCACAAGTGGTAAAAACTTTAAAAAGTAGTGCTAAAAAAAAGTAGTACTAGAAGATATAACTGAAAATAAAGCTGGTCCCTATTTCCTTCTACAGAGGCAAATACTGCTTTTTTTTTTCTTTTTTTTTAATCTGGAGGTATTCTCTGTGTGTACAACCAAATATTTGCATACATTTAAAAAAATACAAAATGACATTCTACTATACTTGTTCCTCTGTGCTTTCCTTTTTTTTTTTTTTTTGGTTCTATTTAACAGCATGTCTTAGAGGTAGTTCCATCTGGGTTTAGCTAGACCCGTTTCATTCTGTTAAGTGGCTGCATTGTTTTCCGTTGTGAGGCTGTGCCGTAATTTATCTAATCAGAGCCATACCGAAAGCCATTTGGAGTGTTTCCAATCTTTTGCTACTGTAACCAAGGCTGCATTAAATATCCTCGAACATCTATCTTTATGCACATGTGTGAGTGTATGAGTAGGTTAAATCTCTAAACAAATTGCTAGATCAAGGGATATGCATGTTAAAGTTTGATGGATATTGACCCTCTGCTTCTAAAAAGAAAGAAGAATTCCTTCCAGAATGGCTACAGATCTTTGTTTCTCCCATCTTCTTCTGATTCTTGTCCCATGGTATTATTCGGGGCTGAAGCAATGGAATAAAGTAGCTCAAAACGTATTCCTATAGGCTCTCTGGGGAAACTTTGAGGAGTGTTCTTTGAATTTTGGCACGTGGTCCCTAATTTGAAGATGAAAAGAACTTGGCACTACTGTTGCAACCCAAATCATCCCTTTAGTGAGGGTGCTGGAGAAGCGTCAGATGATGTTTTCACAAACAAGTTTACTGAAGAGCTCTGTGGTGCAAGTGGAGTGATTAATATCCCTGGGAGATCCCAGTAAGAAATGTGCACAGTACCCTTTAATTTGATCTGCTTTCCCTGTAGCACCTAAATATTTAGGGCAAATAGAAAATAGTTCTGATTTACAATCTCTATAAAAATTTTAAACAACCTAATAGGACATTTGATCATGAAATTGCCTGAAATAATGTTGGCACTAGTCAGCTGTATTTCTTTGAAATGGCCTGTAACTTCAGAGCAAACCCCCAAACATGGATTTTTTTTTCCCTGCTAATAACAGTCTTATTAATAAAAGAATTATTTTCTTTACTGATCCTCGGCAGCTGTGTTTCACTGCCTTTGTTCAATAAAGATAGAGATAATAACTGTCAGTGGAAAGAAAATGTGCTGAGCTTCCCACGGGAAGTGGTAGGAACAAATCTTTTATTAAATCATGTCAAATTGTGTTCCTTGTTTACTTTTTTTATTTTGTAAGTCACAGTCATATCTGCTAGTCTTTGTAAACCTTGCCTCCCATTTGTCAAAAAAGACTTGGAGGCTTGGTGTTCTCGAGGTTAAATGCTGCATGATCAATTAGGGTGATACACTTCATACAATTAACTCCGTAATGGCATTTCTGAGTCTGTTTCTCTTTTTACCCCTGCTGCCATCATCTGAGATTGGTTAACTTTTGATAACGGTTTCAGATGTTCTATGGATGCCTAGAAAAAGAGCAGTGGGAAGGTGTAGTGGACATCTGGAGTTTTTAACCCGTCCACAGATTCATGCCCCCTCTTTGAGTAATAACATCCCATTTTCCTTTGAGGGCAGGTGGCTCAGATGGGCCTGATCTATTTCTAGTGCTGTAGGTGGGCATATGACCCAGACCTGGCCAATCAAAGCATCGTCACTCAAGTTGGACCAATCAGAGCCAGTGCGAATCCTGAGACTTTTACCACAATTATTGGGAAAGAGAACTTTTTTGATTGGAATTCTTTAAAGAACAAGATATAAACCTGTTTTTGGTTACCTTTCCTCTCCACGGGGAGAAACTCTTGGAGGAAGACAAAACAGAAAAACTGTCAAGAAATGGAGGAAGACAGATTTTTAAAAATTATTTATTTATTTATTTATTGGCTGTGTTGGGTCTTCGTTGCTGTGTGCGGGCTTTCTCTAGTTGCAGCGATCAGGGCTACTCTTCATTGCGGTGTGCAGGCTTCTCATTGCAGTGGCTTCTCTTGTGCGGAGCATGGGCTCTAGGTGCACGGGCTTCCGTAGTTGCAGCACGTGGGCTCAGTAGTTGTGGCTCACGGGCTCTAGAGCGCAGGCTCAGTAGTTGTGGCTCACGGGCTCTAGAGCGCAGGCTCAGTAGTTGTGGTGCACGGGCTTAGTTGCTCCGCAGCATGTGAGATCTTCCTGGAGCAGGGATCGAACCCATGTCCCCTGCATTGGCAGGCGGATTCTTAACCACTGCGCCACCAGGGAAGTCCCCAGGACAGATTCTTGATGCAGAAGATAGTTGATGCTGTCACTCTAATGCTTGAATCTAGCTACGCCTGAGGTCTTATCCATCAATTAGGCAAGCTAATAAATTTTATTTTTTTGCTTAAATCAGTTTGAGTCGGGTTTCTGTCACTTGCCTCCAACAGAATCCTAAACACTTGTGTTTTCCAACTTTCAGTAAAGTCTCATGCATAGGAGAGTGTGTTCAGCAGCAGCATTACTCGTGTCCATAATAATAATAATAATACAATGAGCTCTCTTTCCTTCTCTTGTCAGCGGTCACCATTGGATGATGGACTGTCTTCAGGCTGGAGCAACTGCACCAGTCCATAGCTCATCAGAGGGTCTTGGCTTAGCCTATCTCCTGTCTTTCCAAGAATTCTCATTGCTGGAATGAGTGATGGTTGTCCTATATCTATGCTCTGAGATATGGTATTTACCTGTGCTATGCCCTGTCCTCCCCTACCTTGGCCCAGTAGTTCAGTGGTTCCTTCTGAATGCAGTTGTACTTCTTTCTGCCCCAGGGAGAGTTCAACCTGAGAATTCCAGGCAGCCAGCTATTGGGATCTTCTCTAAGCTTTGTACCTCTAAGGTCTTGGGTCCATTTCTAGCTCTTTCCTTGCCTTGCTCAAATTAGGTAATGACCTTATTTGTGGGAGAAGAGATGAGGTAGACAGGGGTACAGACTAATAATCAGTATGGATTTACAGTGAGCCTTCTGCATATCAAGCACTGTGCTTCACTTATGTGTACTCATATCAACTTGTGTTCCCCATAGCACTTAATGTCATTGTCTACTTAATAATTTTTACGGGCTGGGCACTGTGCTAAGTGTCATCAAGTAGTATCTAATTTAATCCTTATAAAATCAGGAGAAAGGCATTGTTATCTCCATGGATAAGCTGAGGCTCAGAAAGGTTAAGTAATTTCCCCATTGTCCTACAACGAGGAAGTGGTGGAAGCAAGATTTCAACCCAGCCTGAATGACTCTGAATCTAGTTTCCTTCCTTCCTACACGAGCACTTGTATTGTTAGTGTTGGTCTGTGCATCTCTCTCACCTGTGAAATTCCTGACCTGATGTACTCTGTGTTTTCTTTGATTCCTGATCCCCACTCCAGAGCCTTGCATGGAGTAGGTTCTCAAAAACTGTTTCCTGAATAAAAGAATCTTTACAACAACTTAGTAAGATGAGCATTTTCTTTCCATTTACACAGGAGAAAATTTAAGCTGAGGATGGCCAGGAGCTAGCATTCATAAAATATAATCCTATAATCCTGAAATTTCCTCCTTCAATTGAGAATTGAGAAAGATATTATATATGCTAAAGAGAGGAGTCTTCAGTCTTTTCATACGTTTCAATATAGGTAGGTTAATGAAGGCTATATTTGGCTGGGTTGCCACGAAGAAAACAGCATAGACATTTTTGTGAAAGAAAGCTGCATCTGTGTTACTGAATCTGTACTTGAACCCCTTATAACTTGTGAGCAGGCAGAACATTGCTTAATGGTGCTGGACAAAGCTCAAGTGAAAATGACTCCAGTGGGGAAATCTTTTATAGAAATGGAAACGATTGTTTTAGGAATCTGAATTGTAATTTTTTACTTCTAAGTCTCTGGTCTCCTGAGCCTGGTCTATATCATGGACACATTTGATCTGGAATTCCGGTGACTCTGGCTGTGTAAGGAGTGTGTAAAGAAAGGCACACAAGCTCAGAGTGTGGAGGGAGACATGAGTTAGGTGTGTAGCAGCGGAAGCTGGGACTCTTTTTAGATGAAACCTACAGCTCTGAAGGACAGCTCAAGGAAAGACATTTCCCAGGGCGTTTAAGAACATGGGAGCTGAGCCCAGGGTTCGATGTAGCTCTCTCTGTTTGAAATCTCTGACATTCTGTTAAGCTAATGATGAGTTTTCACTTCATCTTTCCTCCCTACACTAACACTAGGCAAAAATGCAAGGGAAGAAAAGACAATGAATTTCCAAAGTCTTCAGGGTCCCTAGGATGGTTTTTGAGCTAAGTCACACTGCTGTCATCCTCCAGGCTGCTTGTACTTTTGGAGTAGACATCGGCAGATTAATGAGTTTTCTGAAAGTTAAGAGAAAATACCAGCTTAAAATAGCACTAAGATTTTCAAGGACATTTTTTTTTTTTGGAAGAGGGTGAAATACTGTAATCACTGTGATGTACTCGTGAATGCATGTAGGTTCTGTCATTAGTTAAAATTTCCAGCCATGGAGTCAAGATGCATATAATTTACTCACTCACCCACCCTCCCATCCATCCATCCATGCATCCACCCATTCGCTCTCTCATCCACCCATCCTCCACCCATCTAGCCACTCATTTTACCCACCCACTCGACATTTATAAAGCACAGACAATATGCCATGTATTATCTAAGGCTATCAATACTTGGTTCTCAGGGAGTTCCAAGACTGCATTTTCTGCTATACTATAATTTTGGAAGGTAAATTTACTCTTGGGATTTTCATTAAACTGAAGCAAAATGTTGTATTGAGTTTATATAGATTTTGACTCATACAATTGTACACTTGGCATTGAAAATCTTACGCAGCTTATGTGGGAAATAATGGTCTATGGTACAAGTTGCTGCATCATGCAAAAAGATGGGCCACAAGGAACAGTTTTTGTTGAGGCTTTGTTTTTCATTCGAAGCCGTGAAATTGTTGAGCTCAGGTTGTTTTGCTTCGTCAGGTGTTGCTACTCCACTAAAAATAAGCCTGTATCAGGGAACATCTTAGATTCTCAGGAGAGTCAGACGTGAGTGAAGTAATTTAATACACTTGCATTTTGTTATGTTCCACCACTTTGAACTCTAGTAAGGGCTTCTTTGAGCACAGGCAGTGGAATGTGACGCTGAAAGCACAGGATCTGGAGGCACAGAGCCCTGTTACAGATTCACCTCCTACCACTTACTTGCTCCGTGGTCTTGGGCAAACTCCTTACCCTCCCTGAGACTTAATTTTCAAAACAAAATGGGACAAACAGTGATACTTACCTCATAGCGTTTTTGGTGAGGGTTAAATGAGATAATGCACACAAAGCATTTTCCCCACCATTTTGGTGAGCAAGCTTGGTACTGCAGGGGCACGGAGTAGATTTATTCATATTCACTGGTCAGAGCAAGCCCCTCACATTTTTATTTCCTTTTATTATGTGTTCTCCTCCATCCTCATGTCTCCTTAAACTCTCTTATAGGCAGTCCTTCTAGTATCCAGAATATCCGCTTTCCCATTTCCCAGTTCTCCATTCATATGTTAATGTAGTTGTATGTACATAATTGATAAAATATATAGAGTTGTTTTCATATGTTTTTGATTAGTTTACATAAATGGTTTGGGGCCCTAAACCTTACTTTCCTCCACTCAACGCTATATTTTTGACATCTCTTCATTTGTTCTATGTAAATCTAATTAATTAAATTCTGACTGTGGCCTATAAATCAACGTATGCATAGATCACAGTGCATAGACCTAGTGAAGAAGAACAGGGACATGGAAGTCTTTGCTGTCAGAGAGAAAGCTACCGTGAACATCCTATGCATGCGTCCTTATGATTTTGTGGGAGAGTTTCTCTGGGGCACATATCCAGGCAGGGGACTGTTGGGCAGATGAATAGTTAATTGCACTGAGTACTGAGAGATTGCTACTTGGAATAGTTGCTTAGTTGACACTTCTCCCTGGCACTTGATGTTCTCCAACTTTGTAATTTTTGCTGATCTGATGGGTGTAAAGTGATATATCATTGTTGGTTTAATTTGCTTCTCTGTGATTACTAATGAGGTTGAGTATCTCTTCATATACTTATGAGCCATTAGTGTTTCCTCTTCTATTAATTTTCTTTTCATAGACTTTGCCCGTTTTTCTATTGGGTTTCCTAAAATTTTCTTGTCTTTTTATTTTTTATTTTTTTTATTAGTAGGAGTTTCTTTAGATATCAATGTCAGCCCAGTTTTAGATATCTTCTCACAGTCTACAAGTTGTGAAATGCGTGGATGATGTTCTTTTCTGAGCAGAAATCTCAATTTTAATGTAATCAAACACTTCATGATTTCCCCTTATGGCTGACTCTTTTTAGGAATTGCTTAGGAACCTGCCCACTTCTAAAGTTGCAAAGATATTTCCTCCATTTTCTTTGATTACTTTTATAATTTGTCTTTCACATTCAGATGTGAAGGAAGGAATCCAATTTTATTTTTCCCACACAGTGAACCGATTTCCCCATGAAAATCTACCAAATAATTCATTTTTTCTTATTGGGCTATGACAACAAGTCTCCTATATATGTAGGAGTGTTTCTGGAATCTCTATGCTGCTTCATCGATATAGTTATACCACACTTAAAAGAATTACTATGATTTAGTAAGATGTCTTAATATTTAGTAAAATAAATCTTTACTCCCATTTTCCAAAATTACCTTAGATATTCATGCCTTTTAAATTTCCATATACATTTTAGAATCAGTTTTTCCAATTCCTCAAAAAATTCTGCTGGAATTTTCATTAGAACTGCATTAAATCCATGGATTAATGTTGGGAGAAAATTAATATCTTTACAATATTAAATTATTATATTCACAAACATGGTATTTGTCTTACATCATTCAGGCTTTTTAAATAGTCTTTATAAGAATTTTACTTTTCTCCATGAAGCCCTAGTGCATGCATCTTTTTGGGGGTTGGAGTGGTTAAATACATGTGTTGACCTAAAACAGTAAAACAGCCATTTATTTTATCAGCTAAATTGGCTTATTCAGGAACAGCAAAGAACTACAATTCAATACATGCAATGTATGGCAAACCACAGGTAAGTCCAGGGAACAAAGAAACCATTCTTTTATAGAGTAGAAGGGGGAGTTGGGAGGCGCTGTCAGAAATGAAGAATGGGTTGTAAAGTGGTAACCTTCCTTCTGTTGGAGATGCCAGGATTGTCCCTTCCTGTTGGGTCTGCAGTTGAGGTTGAGTGGTAGGGAGTGAGAGCTCCCCCTTCTGGTCTCCTGACTCCATTTTAAAATGAGGTTTCTGTTTACTAATTTTCACAAATTATACATCTGGTTGCTATCATGTTTTAAATATTCTGTACAATGCCTGACACATGGTGAGTGCTCAATAAATTGTACTTATTGTTACTGTTGTAGCTATTATAAAAGGGGGGAAATTGTGGAGGGAAGGTCTCCAACTGTCTTTAGGAATCATCATAATATCCTGGAAATAACATGGATGTGGAGTCAGACACACTGGGGCTGTGAGACCTTGAACACATTTTTTGAACCTCTGGGCCTCTGTTTCTTCCGCAATGTGAATAATGTTCATCCTACCAGTATTCTAGGTAGGGTGTGAGGATAAAATGAGATTACAAACCAGCAACACAGCCACTGGCACATGAAAGCCCAGAAAGGGGTTCCTTTCCCTCTCTAGTGAAGAGGTAAAAACTTTGTCACAGCTGCACCATTTCCCCATCAAACAATCTTCTTTTCTTCATTTGAAATCAACTTCCAAACTTTGTCTTTTCTAACCAGATGGTTGCAGAGAGTATATATACACAAAGAAAAGTGAAAAATTAAAAAGAAAAATCTACCCTCCCAGTATCCCCTTTTCAAAGATACTTTGCCTTTTCATCTTTAGAATATAAAGTCCTTGAGGACAGGAAGCACGGCGGTCCCTGGGGTGCACCCCACACATCCGTTTCCCTCCAGGTGGTTTATCCAGGGTAAGCCCAGTAGGTCTCTTCCCCTCGTCAGTGATTGGTTCAGGGGTGGGCGGGCCCATGCAAATCTGGGCCGACGAGATGCCAGGAGGGACGTACTGAGGGCTTCTGGGAAAGAAGACCCCGTTTTCCTACTTCATTGTACTTGAATTAAAGACGCCCACTGCCCAGTTTCCACAGGCAACCATGTCAGTGAGGGGAGCCAGGCTGGGGGTGAAACCCATTCTGTGAAGTGGGGCAGGAGCACAGTGTGGAGAGAAGTTCTGGGTTCCTGATGTCAGTGTTAAGCCAACCCTGAAGTTCTCTTCCCCTGTCGACTTCCTGTTATGTCATGATAAGTAACCCTCTTATTGATTTAGTCAGTTTGAAGAGTGTTATGAACTGAATTGTGTTTCCCCCTAGATCATAGGTTAAAGCCCTAACCCACAAATGTAATTGTCTTTGGAGATAGGGCCTTTAAAGAGGTAATTAAGGTTGAAAGAGATCATAAGGTGGTGAGGGTGTAGTCCAATAGACTGGTGTCCTTTTAATGAGGAAGAGACACCAAGCGTGCATGCACACAGAGAAAAGGCCATGTGAGGACACAGTAAGAAGGTGTCGTCCACAAGCCAAGCAGAGAGGTCTCATTGGAAATCAACCTTGCCAGACCTTGATCTTGAACTTCCAGCCTCCAGAACTGTGAGAAAATAAATTTCTGTTGTTCAAGCCACCTACTCTGTGGTATTTTGTTATACAGCCCTAGCTGAGTAAAACAAATGGGAATCTATTTGAAGTCTAAAACACTACAGTAGATTCAAATCTTAAGTCTTTGGCATGAGCCTGCAAATAACTGATGCTCAAGAAATGTATGATAATGATTGTGAATGTGCGAATCATACTGAATTTATAGAGTGCTGTGAAGCACACAATTCTACTTACTCTAGATGGTTTGAGCTTTCTAATGACCTTTGGTATAGATGTAGATTTTCTATTATCTGCATCTTTCAGATGAGAAAACGGGATCGAAGAGGGTAAGTGATAAGCTTGAGTTTGAATAGATAGGTGGTCCAGGTAGGTTAGAACCGAGGTCTTTCCACTCCTATTTTAGTACATTTTCTGACATGCTCAGTCTCCACTACTCTGTGAGTAACATTGAAGGTGGGAGCTACATCTTATGTTTTTGTAACCATAATGCCTAGCAGAGTCTGTTTCTTAATGGTTGTCAATAAGTGTTAGAAGAATAAATAAATGGCTTGTTATATCTTGAAAGCAACCCTTACAGAAAGACAGGGGAAATGATATCTCCTTCCAAAGTATTTTAACAATGTCCAGCCGTGGCTGTGTCCCATTTCATGGGTGTGGTTCCACCTCTGGTATACCTTTATGTCCAGCTCTCAGCACAGATGTACCAAGCAGTGATGATATTGCAAAAGTTGTACTGCCTAGAGAATCCTTTCAGATACAAAGGAAGGAGTCAAGAAGCAAAGACACAAAAGGTAGTGTAGACCTGTCATTCTGCATACCCCTGGAAGGAATTTGCACTCAACACATAAATCAGGCTCAGGGTCTATCTAGTGAATACAAAGCCTTTAGCACCATTTGCTTCTCCTTCAGCATATTAAATTATGACACATGGTCATTGGGTTTTTCAATAACGTGCCCCATAAATCCAGTTAGCATTTTCTTCTGGGTGTTGCACCTTGAGAAGCTGCTTAAGTACCTTGAAGGTCCATACCCAGCTCTGGTCTTGAATCTCAAGGAGGGTCTGAGACACTTCAGACTTTTAACTGGGTATAACGTTATCTTTATTATAGCCCTTTATGCCTGTCTGGAAGCTCTTCAAATGATAGATCTTAAAACTTAGATGAGGACCTTCCCTCCCATGAGGGTCTGTCACTTTTAGAAGGAGCCCCAGTGCTATGCGAGCGGCTCTATGTGTCATTGGTTGTTTCTGTTTGCTCAGTGTCACTTTCCTTTGGGAACTATCCCTTGTGTGTTGCAGGGCTCTGATGGGTCTGTCAATCATGAAACTCACCCCACTTCCCCTCCCAGCCAGAGGGCTGGATCCGTGAGCCTTGCTGGTCAGTCTAAGCTCTGTCTTCTGGGAATCTGAGTCTTGAGCCAAGACACACAGGGGTGGGAGGTGATTGAAGCAAAGTCATTTACTTTTGAGGCTATTGATGAGTTTCTGCTCCTCTTCATTCCTTTAAATTTTTTTCAGCTTTATTGAGATATAATTAACAAATAAAATTGTAAGATATTTAAAGTGTACATCATGATGGTTTGATTCACATATACATTGTGAAAGGAGTCCTTTATCTGGTTAACACATTCATCTACATCTACATCTATATCTATATCTATATCTGTATCTTTATATCTATATCTTCCCTTCATTTCTGTGACCTTCCAAATATCTTTTCAATAAATATTAATTCTGCTTGAATGTGTTTGGGTAGGTTTTTATTGCTTGCTTTTAAATACCTCTAAGTGATACAGATGTAAATAACACAAGATAGTTCATTTTATAATTTTTATTTTCCAAAATGAAAATATCTTTGTTGAATCTTCTAATAATGTTGATGATGATGGTGATAAGAATATTACCTCCGTTATTAATATCTTCATGTTAACATAGAGAAATAGCAATAAAAGCTAAAGTGTTTGAAAGCTTCCGGCTTGCTGAGCTCAGTGTTAGTAGGCAATATAGAGGGGCCAAAAGCATGGACTTTGCCTGGGTTCTAATCTAGGCTCTGTCAGTTCCTGGCTGTGTGACCTTGGGTAAGTTACTTAACCTCTCTGAATCTTAGTAATCTCACTCATAAAATAGAAATAATAATAGTACTTCATAGGGATATTATGAAGCTTAAATGAATTAATATATGTAAAATATGCTTGGTGTATGGTAAATGCTCAATTCATGTTATCCCCTTATTGTTAGATGTTTTGGCTGAAAAAAAAAGGGGTCTATTGAGCTGCTGTAACTTGCCCAAGGCCACACACTAAAGCACAGTGGGAGCTGGGATTAAATAAAGTCATGCTCCTGAGTGCCTAGCATGGAGCCTGGCATAGAGGGAATCCTCTCTAAACTCTAGCTGCTCTTATTCTTTTAAATGGTTCATCAGCCCAGATTTGAAAGAGAACTGTGTGAAAATCACGCCCCAGGAAAAATTGAAAGCAGAAATTAGGCACCCTGTCCTCTCTCTGCTGTCACCTGATATGCTTTCCTTTCCCTTCTCCCTCCAGAGTCCCTATCAAGCCCCATTTCAGATAATCCCTACTGCTGTGCTAAGTGATAGCTCAGTAGCTATTAGCTGGTGTTTAAGATAAAGCCCTTCCTGGTCTACTTGCATTTCAGAGGGGTATTCCCGAGACCCTGGTGGCTTCCACATGCAAAGCACTTAGGGGGCATCGTCTCTCCCTCTGGGACGACTCTGGAGACCTCTGTTCGGAAGAGTTACTCATCCCGGCTGGGGTGTCGTTATTTAACATCTTGCCTCAGGAGGCTCAGGATGCCTGAACAGTGCTTTCTACTGATCATTTCTACTGTGGTTTACAGGAGATGTATGATTGCCACAGAAGGGGAAAGCATGAAGGTCAAGGGCAGGGCCTTATGAAATTAGAATATTGGAATACAGGTGTGTGTGTGTGTGTGCGTGTGCACGTGCTGTTAGTCCCATGCAGTATTACGTTAACACATATTTAATCCTGTTCTCAGAGAAATCCTGAGAGCTTGGTACCATTTTCCCATTTTGTAGACTAGGAAATTGGGGCTGTGTAGTGGTCATCTGCTGCCTTTTCTTATCCAACATTTCCCCCTTCTTTTTTTTTTTAAAAAATATTTATTTATTTATTTATTTTGGCTGCATTGGGTCTTAGTTGTGGCACGCGGGCTTAGTTGCCCCGTGACATGTGTGATCTTAGTTCCCTGAGCAGGGATCGAACCCACATCCCCTGCATTGGAAGGTGGATTCTTAACCACTGGACCACCAGGGAAGTCCCACCCCACCCCCGCCACTTCTTTTGTTCTTAGCCCGAAGCTCAAGCAGAATTGACCGTCTCTTGGCTCCTTGTGCCTGAGAACTGGCCCATCTGAATATCCTACCCCTCTGGCCCCTGTGATTGGTTCAGAGATGGATGTGTGAGGCCAATGAGAGCCGATGTGGGACTTTTGTTGGAGGCTTAGGGAACATGCTGTCATGTTTCTTGTCTTAGGTGGCTCAGGCTGTAGAATATGAGCCTAGAGGAAATGGCAACATCCTGATCTACCAGAGGATAAAGCCAACACAAGGAAAGAAAGGTGGAAAATGGGAGAATGGTTCTAGTTGTTATCATTTGAGCCTCTGAGTCCAGACATGCCTCAAGCCAGAATATCTCTGGACTTTTCTGTTTGTGAATCAACAAAGTCACTTTTGTGCCTAATCCAGTTTTGCTCTGGGTTTTTGGTCACTTGCAGTGGAAAGAATACTGATGAATAGAGGCTCAGAGAGTGTTATGGACTGAATGTTTATGCTCCCTGCCAAAGTTCATATGTTGAAGCCCCAGTCCTCCCATGTGGTGGTATTTGGAGGTGGGCCTTTAGGAAGTGATTAGGTTTAGATGAGATCATGAGGATGGGGTCCCCATGATGGGATTAGTGTCCTTATAAGAAGAGGAAGAGGCCAGAGCGCTCTCTCTCTTTACTATCTGAGGACACAGAGAGAAAGTGGCCATCTGCGAGCCAGGAGAGAGTCTCCCCAGGAACCGAATGGCCCGTTCGTTACCTTTATCTTGGACTTCCCAGCTTCCAGAACCATAAGAAATAAATGTCTGTTATTTAAGCCTCCTAGTCTGTGGTATTTTGTTATGGCAGCCTGAGTCTTGTGTCATGTCATACAGCTAGTTAGTGGCAGAGTCTGGATTTGAACTCAGGTTTCACTGACTCCAAAGTCCATGATGTCTCAGTGGAAATATGAGCTCTGACAAGGAGAACAGATAGAGCAGACCCTGACTTCAGTTTCGACCTGGAGAAGAGAGGTTGGGTCCTTGCGGGTTCTGTAGTGGGACCAGGGACAGGGAGGAAACATGGGGCCCTCAAAATATATCCAAAGTGGGACTTCCCTAGTGGCATAGTGGTTAAGAATCCACCTGCCAATGCACAGGACATGGGTTCAATCTGTGGTCCGGGAAGATCCCACATGCCGTGGAGCAACTAAGCCCGTGTGCCACAACTACTGAGCCCGCATGCCCTAGAGCCCACGCGCCGCAGCTACTGAGCCCATGTGCTGCAACTACTGAAGCCCTCACGCCTAGAGCCCATGCTCTGCAATAAGAGAAGCCACTGCAATGAGAAACCTGCCTACTGCAACGAAGAGTAGCCCCTGCTCGCTGCAACTAGAGAAAGCCTGCACTCAGCAACGAAGACCCAACACAGCCAAAAATAAATAAATAAATTAATTAATTAAAAAATATATATCCACATTCACTTCATTGCTTCACTGAGTCCATTGTTGCTTGAACTTCAGTTGCCAAACTAAATAAAAATGGTGACTAAAAAAATGCATACTATGTGAGAGGTGCTGTGCTATGCCTTTACATGCTATAACCTCATTCAGTCATCAAAGCCATGTTACAAATTAGTACTGTTATCTCCATTTGACAAGATGAGGAAAATGAGGCCCAGAGTGGTTGATTCACTTTTCCAGAGTCACACAGATAGTCATTTGGAGCTGGGATGGAACCTGCTGTGAACAGAATTGTGTACCCACACACACACCCTACCCCAATTCATATGTTAAAGCCCTAATGTGACTTGACTGTATTTGGAGATAGGGAGGTAATTAAGGTTAAATGAGGTCATAAGGGTGGGGCCCTAGTCTGATAGGACTGGTGTCCTTATAAGAAAAGAAACACTGGAGGTCTCTCTCTGCCATGTGAGGACACAGTGAGAAGGCAGCTCTCTGTAAGGCAGGAAGAGAAGTCTCACCAGAAACAGAATTTTTTGGCACCTTTATCTTGGACTTCTCGCCTCCCAGAACTATGAGAAAAAAATGAATTTCTCTTGTTTAAGCCACGCAGGTTGTGGTATTTTATTATGGCAGCCAGAGGGGACTAGTACAGAACCCAAGCCTGCTTGCTTCCGGATCTCATCTTTTTAACCCCCATGCCAACTGGCTTCTACCACTAGATGCCCCCCCCCCCCACCATTGCACACAAATTTAACGTATGAAAAAAAGAACCTTTACAGAAAGTGGCCTGAGGGTGGAGCTGTCTCCTCACCAGGGCTAGAATGAGTTCTGGAGTCATAAAGTTGGAAGGAGAGTGTAAGGTCACATCTACTTGGCAGGAAGAATCCAAACCCTTACAGCAGGTACAGACTAATGTTTTCTGTCCCAGGGCCTAGAATCCCACATAGCTCAGTCTCATCAAGAGAATACAATAAAACTCATTGCTGGGAAAGGGGCAGCTTTATTTCTGTCTAAAAGGCCAGATTGAGAACATCAGTAGCAACTCTCCTTGCAGGAAAAGTGAAGAATAATGGAGTGATGAATTAGTTCCTTACAATCCACTGAGAGACTGATGGATAAATGCAGTGACAAATCCCAAATTTTATCTTTCTGCAAGTCTCCCCCAAAGAAAAAGGCTTTGTCCTTTTAGACATTCCCTGAAAATGGGATGAAAATATGGCAGAAAGCCCCACTGTCTGGGTGACATATGTTATTATTATTATTGCTATTATGTAAGAGCCAGGATTCAGGTGTTAAAAGCCAAACATGAAGTAATTATGGTGTCACTGAGGCTCAGATAATATTCTTCCTGCACCTCTCCTGTTTTGATAGTTGGCTGTATTGGCAAAAACCCTGCATCACTGGGGGCTTAAAAAAGTTTAGGGTTATACTTTTCTGATTACCCCCCTTTGGAGCCCAAATAAACAACACTATAAAGATCAATATAGGACACCTCTATATGTTTTTCTCTAAAAGTCCCTGCACAGAAGTCTTATTTTTCTGCCTTGAGAGTATTTTTAACTGAGATCCCAATTTAATTCTGGAATTTCTGGAAATCTGAATTTAATTATGGATTCCAATTTCATTCTGTAGGAGGTGAAGCATATTTCTCTTCTCTTTGTTACGGTGCAGGGTGGGAATGCAGGTGCGCCTTTGGTGGGAAAGACAAATCTAAACCTTGAGTCAGGGATTCTTGACCTGGGCCACATGTTGGAATCACTGAGGAGCTTTAAAAAAATACTGACATTTGGGTTCCTAACCCAGAGATTGTGATTTAGTTGGTCCTGGCATGTGGCCTGGCCGATGGGATTGTTTGTGTCCCAGGTGATTCTAACGTGCAGCTACAATTGAGAACCACGGCTGTAAAGCAATTTTAGAGTTCAGAGTTCCCCCTTAAATGGTTTAAGGTATAGAAAAATCAATGGTATTGATGCCATATGGATACTCACTATACACCTGCACCTACTGTGAGACCTTGGACAGATGACTTGCCTTCTGAGTTTCCTCAGTTTTCTCCTCTATAAAATTTGGATAAAAGGAGTGCCTAACTCATAGAGTTGTGGGGAGGATTGAAGAGGGTAAGTAGGTAAAATGTGGCTGGCAGAGGGTAGGCAGTTAATCAATGTTGGCTTTATTGTTACTGTTATTCGTGGTTGTCAAAATCTTTGGTAACAGGTGAGAGAAACTCTTTTTACTTAAAAAGAGGGGATATTTGCTGACTCATGTAACCAAACCTTGGAAAAGGCAGGAGTGGCTTTGGTCTCAGGACAAGGAGGTCCAATGACTCACGTCAATTCTCTCTTGCTGTGTTGTTTCTGCTTCTCCCCCTCATGTCAGTTTCAGACTCTGGACCAGCTTCTCCACTGAAAGAAGGTATTGCTTCAGGCTGATCTGGCACCCCGTCTATAACCAGAAAGGAAAAAGGTAATTTTATCACTAGTTTCAGTTGGAAAAAAAGCCTAAGGAAACACTCTGATTGTCCAGATTTTTGTCACGTGCTCATGACAGCAAGCCAGATTGTTCAGGCGAGGGAAGTGAGGCCTATAGCCAGAGGGGGTGGGGTGTGAGGTGCCGAGCCAACAAAAACAACAGCCACTGCAATGATGAAAAGTCAGTTCCAATGACAATGGCTGTAACCATTCAGTAAATATTTATTAAGCATCTGTTATGGGCCAGACACGGTACTAGATACTACTTTATAAGATGAGAAATAGACAGCATGTTTAAAAAATATTGAGGTGTAGTTTACGTAAAGGAAAACCTTTTAAAGATATGTAATATTTCATGTCTTTTGGTGCTATTGTAAATGGTAAGTTTTGAAATCGGAAGGTGTTGGTTCTCTGACTTTCCTCCTTTGTGAATTTTGACAAACACATACATACAACCGCCTCAGTCAAGATATAGAACGTTTTAATCATCCTCCAAAATTGTCTCCTGTGTCTCTGTAGTCAGCCCCTCCTTCTACCCCCTGCCTCTGGCAACCACTGATCTGTTTTCTGTCTCTATAGTTTTGCCTCTTCCAAAATGTCATTTAAATGGAATCATACAGGGCTTCCCTGGTGGCGCGGTGGTTAAGAATCCACCTGCCAATGCAGGGGACACGGGTTTGAGCCCTGGTCCGGGGAGATCCCACATGCCGCGGAGCAATTAAGCCTGTGCGCCACAACTACTGAGCCTGCACTTTAGAGCCCACGAGCCACAGCTACTGAGCCTGTGCTCTAGAGCCCGCGAGCCACAACTACTGAACCCACGAGCCACAACTATTGAGCCCATGTGCCACAACTACTGAAGCCCACGTGCCTAGAGCCCGTGCTCCACAACAAGAGAAGCCACCGCAATGAGAAGCCCACACACTGCGATGAAGAGTAGCCCCCACTCGCCGCAACTAGAGAAAAGCCCGCGCGCAGCAACGAAGACCCAACGCAGCCAAAAATAAATAAAATAAATAAATAAAAATTTAAAAAAATAAATGGAATCATACAACATGTGGCCTTCTTTCACTTAGCATCTGAGATTCATAAAGTTGTTGTATGTATCAGTAGTTCCTTCCTTTTTATTATTGAGTCCATTGTATAGCTACATAGCACATTTTCTCTCTCCATTCACCAGCTGAAGGATGTTTAGATTGTTGCCTCGTCTGAGTGACTGAAAAAGTTGCCAGAATATTTACATACAGGATTTTGTGTAAACATGCATTTTTATTTGATTTGTTAAATCCTAGGAGTGGGGTTGCTGAATCATATGATAAATGTATGCTAAACTTTACAAGAAACTTCCAGAATGCTTTCCAAAGTGGCTGTACTATTTTGCATTCCCACTCACAATATAGAAGTGTTCTCTGGTTACTTCACATCCTCAACCAATGTATGGTATTGTCAGTTAAAAAAAAAAAAGACCTCTTTAATAGGTAGGTAGTAATATCTCATTGTGGTTTTAGTTAATGGCTAATGATGTTGAGCTTCTTTTGGGGCGCTAATTTGCCATTCACATATTTTCTTTGGTAGAGTGTCTGTTCCAATCTTTTGCCGATGTTTTGCTGCGTTGCTTGTTTCTTATTATTGAGTTTTAAGTGTTTTTTTTTTTAAAATATATTCTGGATATAAGTCCAGATATCAGATGTGCATTTTGCATACCCCAGTTTGTGGCTTGCCTTTTCATTCTTTTGGCAGTGGCTTATTGGAGAGACTTTTAAAATTTTGGTCATGTCAAATTTGTCATTTTTTTCATTCATGGATTATGCTTTTGGTATCATATAAAATATCTTTGCTTAAACTCAAGATTATAGAGATTTTCTGCCATGTTTTCTTCCAGAAGTTTTAGGTTTTATATGTTTCTATGATCTATTTAGGTTTTATATTTCAGTTTATGGTCCATTTTGAGTGAATTATTGCAGACCATGTGGCATATGGGTAGAGGTTTCTTATTTTCCATATGAATGTCCAATAATTATTTCAGTACCATTGAACTGACCTTGCACCTTTATGAAAAATAAGTTAAGCATATTTGTGAGGGTCTGTCTCTGGGTTCCCTATTCTGTTCTATTGATCTGCATGTTTATCTTATAACCAGTGCCACACACTCCTGAATTATTGTAGCGTTATAGTAAGTCCTGAAGTTGGAATTCTCCAACTTTGTTCATCTTTTTAAGAATTGTTTTTTGCTGTTCTAGTTCTTATGTCTTTCTATATAAATTTTAGAATCAGGTTGTTGATTGCTACCAAAAAAATCCTACTGGGAGTTTGATTGGAATTGCATTGAATTTATACCTGGAAGAATTTGCAACTTAACAGTGAGTCTTTCAGCCCATGAAGACAGTGTATGTTTCCATTTATTCAGATTATCTTTGATTTATTTTATCAGTGTTTGTAGTTTTAAGCATACAGATCTTAAACATATATATATTTTTCCAAGTGTTTCATGTCTTTTGATGTCATTATAAATGTTCATAAGTTTTGAAATTGGGACATGCAAGTCATCCAACTTTGTTCTTTTTCGAAGTTACTTGGAGGTTCTAGGTCCTTTGCTTATATATATATATTTTTAGTATCAACTTTCGGAAAAAAGCACCCAGGATTTTGATAGGAATGATGTTGAGTCTGTAGACCAATTTGGAGAGAATTGCCATCTTAATCACATTGGGTCTTTCTATCCTTGGACATGGAATTTCTCTATTTATTTAGATACTTTAAAATTGTTGTCAGCAATGTGTTTATAGTTTCCAGTGTACAGGTCTTGTACTTCTTTTGTTAATTTATCTCTAAGTATTTTATTATTTTTGGTGCTACTGTGAATGGAGTTGTCTTAATTTCATTTTTTTTAAAAAAATTTATTTATTTATTTATTTGGCGTGCGGGGTCTTTGTTGTAGCATGCATGTGGGATCTAGTTCCCTGACCAGGGATTGAACCTGGGCCCCCTGCACTGGGAGCACGGAGTCTTAACCACTGGCCCACCAGGGAAGTCCCTTAATTTCATTTTCAGATTGTACATTGCTGGTATATAGAATACAATTGATTTTTGTATACTGATATTCTTTTTCTTCTGGAGTGAACTTTGGTAGCTTGTGTTTTTCAAGGAAGTTGACCAATTCAAAAAGTTGTTCATAATATTCCCTTCTTATCATCTTAATATCTGCAGTATCTGTAGTGCTGTCACCTCTTTAATTCTTGATATTGATAAATTATGTCTTTGTTTTTTTCTTCTTGATCAGTCTGGCTAGGGTTTATTAAGTTTACTGATTTTTTTTGAAGAACAAACTTTTGGTTTCATTGATTTTTCCCTACTGCTTTTCTGTTTTCAATTTTGTTGATCTGCACCTATCTTTATTATTGCCTTCCTCTGCTTATCTTGGGTCTAATTTATTTTCCTTTATTTTCTAGTTTCTTAAGGTGCAAGCTTAGGCCATGATTTGAGACCTTTCTTGTTTTCTGACATAAGTATTTAATGGTACAGATTTCCCTCTAAATACTTTTATCTTTGTCCCACACATTTTGATATGTCAACTTTTCTTTTTTATTAAATTCAATATATTTCCTAATTTTCATTATACATTCTTTTTTGATCCCTGGGTTATTTAGAATGGTGCTGTTTAATTTCCAAGTATTTAGAAAATTTTCACATATCTTTATAGTAATCTTTTTATTTATTTATTATTATATTTATTTTTGGCTGTGTTGGGTCTTCGTTTCTGTGCGAGGGCTTTCTCCAGTTGCGGCAAGTGGGGGCCACTCTTCATAGCGGTGCGCGGGCCTCTTCACTCTCGCGGCCTCTCTTGTTGCAGAGCACAGGCTCCAGACGCGCAGGCTCAGTAGTTGTGGCTCACGGGCCTAGTTGCTCCGCGGCATGTGGGATCTTCCCAGACCAGGGCTCAAACCCGTGTCCCCTGCATTAGCAGGCAGATTTTCAACCACTGCGCCACCAGGGAAGCCCCATGTATCTTTATGTTATTGATTTCTAAGTAAATTCCATCATGCTCAAAGAATGTACTTTGTATAATTTCAACTTGATAAAGTTTGTTTTATGCCCCAGAATATCTTGTTTAATGATCCATGTGAACTTGAAAAGAATGGTATTCTCTTGTTGTTGAGTGGAATATTCTGTGTCAGTTAGACCAACTTGGTTGATAGTCTTATATATTTTTACTGATTATCAGTCTACTTGTTCTTTCAATTACTGAGAGAGAAACTGTAAAGTCTCCAAATGAACTTGTGGGTTTGTCTGTTTCTCCTTTCAGTTCCATCAGTTTTTGCCTCATGTGTTTTGAAGCTCGTCTGTTAAGCACATACACATAATTAATATGTAGTTTAGAATAGTGTTTGCATGGCATATATTTTTTCATTTTAACCTACCTATGTCTTTAGATTTAAAGTGAGTTCCTTGTAAACAGCATATAGTAGGGTCTTGCTTTTTAAAATCCAACCTGTCAGTTTCTTTCTCTTAAGGTGTATGTTTAGACCATTTACATTTAATGTCATTATTGATGTGCTTGGATTAAAATAGAACATCTTACTGGCTGGGAGTTATTCTTGGTGTTGTGCTTTCTTTCCATTACATTCAAATCTTCTGCAAATTCTCAGAATGGTCTCTGCTGAGCTGTAGTGAACAAAGGGGAAGGGCCTATTCCATTCTGGACAGTGGGGTCTCCATCAGAGGCCAGCTGTGCCCAGCTCATCACACTGTTATCTGGGCCTCGAAAGCAACAGAAGCAGCAATATGGCAGAATGACAAGGTGGCAGGTTATTCAACAAAACCCTTGGAGAGTATTATCTCTAAGTGGTAGATATAATTGTTACACCTCCAGAGTACAGATGAGAAAATTGAAGCTTAGAAAGACTTATAAGTGACCTGACCAAAATTATGCAGTGGCAGAGCCAAGATTTGAGCACAGGTTTATCTGAATCCAGAGTTTAAAATCTTAATCACTATGTGAAAAGGTTATACATAAATAATTTGAAGGCATACACTATTGATCTCAATCCAAATTGTTATCAATATATATGTTGAAAGATGTAATAAAATTTTCATCCTTGTGAGTGTCTGTCCCTTCAAGGAGAGACAATAAAAATTTGATATTATTTTGTTTGCCTTCATTAGAAATCTAGTAATTTACGGGAGACAAGGAAACACAACAGGGTTGAATACTATCAACTTGTACTGATGAATTGGCCAAGGGACACACCTGCTAATTTGCCCATTTTTGGGGTTTGTATTGAAGCAGGATACAGATGAGTACTTCAGTGAAGAAAGAAATCTATAAATGAAGATAGCTAGTGGTGAAGCAGAGTGATTCTGACATCTGCTAACTGGATAAGCACACCGACTCCACCAACCCATTGCCATGTTGCCATGTTCTACCCTGTGGAATCCCCTCTTAGCCAATTCTTGATCAAATAATGAACCCATTGAAGAAATAAATTATGGGGAAGCACATCCATTGCTACCTCAGTCAGGCTTTTTTTTCTGTTCTGTGCTGTTTCCTGTCATGCATAATATAGCAAATTAATTAGTGAATCTTGTGGCATTTTGCTAATACAATTTCTCTCCCTTGCTTGAGGTGAATTATGTTCATGCTTCAGTCACTTGAATATTACTCTTCCATGTTTGATGGAATTATGTTATCAGGTGATGATTATATTGCACACTATCTGATTCTAATTAAACCAGAAAACAGCAACATTGTAAAAGAGAATGTTTCACAGTCTATGCTCTCCACCCCCTTGCCGCTGTATCACATCTTTAAAGCTTTCCGGGCTGTACTTGGGCTGTTTTCTGACGCTTTCTTCGTCTTACTTCTCTCCAGACACAGTGCCTTCTTGGGTCTGCTTCATGTAATATGTAATTTGTGTAAATTGAGTCTTCGAAAGACATGACGTTTACGCTTGCTGTTTTTATCAGGAGCATGGTGCACAGTAGCGACTGTGGTTATTTCAGATGATATCAAAGAAGAAAATGTGTTGTTTTGTCAAAACCATCCACATAACTTGAAAAAAAAGATTCCTTGTTTGAGAGAAGAGAAACTAAAATTTTAGATACGGAGAACTGGGCTGTCAAGATGAATGAGGGAAGCAGTGTAACATAGGAGTTAAGATCACAGGCTTTGAGAGCTGGGTTTGAATGCTGGCTCTACCTTCAGCTGACATTACTTCCCTCTTCTTAGCATAATAATAAGTGCTCAGTGAAACTGAGGTCCAGAGTGGTTAATTGACTTACCAGAGGTCTAATGATGAAGTGAAAAAGCCAGTGCTGGGACTCCCACTTCAGCTCTCCTTCATCCCCATCGTATGGGACACTGCACCCTGATTCCGCCAGGACGGAGAGTGAAGGAGGGCCCCTGGAGACTCCAATTAGAGCAGGTCACTGGATGGCAGAGTCTCTTTTCTCTTGAGGATAAAGATGTCCTTTTGAGTTAGACTGTATTCACCCTCCATGAACCTTGGAGACATTGATGGCGGGGAGAGGTTTCTAAAGCCTTAGACAACTCCGAGGTGAAATAGGCACCATGCTGCAAATGAAAGGCACTTTAATGGGTGACTGAAAAAAATATATAGCATGCTGCTTTCAACTTAGAAAGCCCAAGTGCAAGGTCCAGTCCAGTGTGGTCTGCAGGCTTTGGTCTTTTGTCCTGTTCAACAGGTGGTAAGGCTGGGAGAGCTCATTGCTGAATGGGACTTGTTCCTGTTGGGATAATCCTCCTCGGACCACAGGTCTGCTCATTTTCCAGACTATTTTTCCTTTGGAGAAACAGACTCATACTCTGCAGTAACAAATTGTGTAATTCAGGTTGAGATTGGCTGGCTTTCCCACTGATTTTTATCTTCCTCAGTGAAGGCCACTTGGCCTCAACCACCTTATTAGACATTATTCCTGGCCTATATGCACAGTTGAAAGCCTGCCTTTGTCCAGTGGGAAATGGACTTCTCAGTAACTTCTGGGCTGGTGGAAGAAAACGGCTGTTCCTTAGGCTGCTTGTAAGACACAGAAGGTGTAAGAGAAACTCTTTTTCTTTGCAGAATTTCTGCTGTGGGAGGAGACAAGGCCAAGCAGGGGGCAGGGATACTTAATATATATGTATTGAATACCTGCTATATTCCAAGTCATATTCTGTGTGCTGGGGAGAGAGCAGCCAACAAAATGGGCAAAAGTCTCTGTTCTGGGGGCATCAGAAATAGGCATTTAATATCGTGTGGTAGAAAGAGCACTGGGGTCAGGGCCCCAGTCTTCTTTTTTGTTTGTTTGTATTTTTTACTAATTTATATTTTAGTGGGGAGACATTGATGTTAAGCAAAACAAAAAAGAAAAGTATATAGTATATTGGAAGGTGATGAGTTCCATGGAGAAAAAGTAAACAAGGGAGGGAGATAAGGAAAGCAGAGATGGGGTGGAGGAGGTTACAACTTAAAAAATTTTTAATTGAAGCACAATTGACAGATAAAATTATAAAATATTTAAAATGTAAAACATGATGATTTGATGTATGTACACTTTGTGAAAGGGTTCCCCCATCGAGTTAATTAACACCATCCATCACCTCACATACCTACCTTCTCCCTTTTTTTTGGTGAAAACATTTAAGTTCTACTCTTACCAAATTTCAATTATAAAATACAGTGTTATCAACTACAGTCACCCTGTTTCACTAGATTCTCAGACCTTATTCATCTTATAACCAAAACTTTGTACCCTTTTACCAACCACTCCCTATTTCCCCACCTCCAGCCCCTGGCAGCCACTTTTCTGCTCTCTGTTTCTATTGAGTTTGACTTACTTGTTTATCTAGATTCCACATATAAGTGATACCATGCAGTATTTTCTTTCTCTGTCTGACTTATTCCACTTATCATAATGCCCTCCAAGTTCATCCATGTTGTCGCAAATGACCAGATTTCCTTCTTTTTAAAGGCTGAATAATACTCCATTGTAAGTAGACACCACTTTTTCTTTGTGCATTCATCCATCAACGAAAACTTAGGTTTTTGCTATACCTTGGCTATTGTGAATAATACTGTAATGAACATGGGAATACAGATATCTCTTCAAGATAATGGCTTCATTTCCTTTGGATATATACCCAGGAGTGGGATTTCGGGATCATACGGTAGTTCTGTTTTTAACTTCTTTTTTTTTGTCTTTTAAAAAAAAATTTTTTTTATTGGAGTAGAGTTGGTTTACAATGTTGTGTTAGTTGCAGGGGTACAGCAAAGTGAATCAGTTATACATATATGTATATCCACTCTTTTTTAGATTCTTTTCCCATATAGGCCATTACAGAGTATTGAGTAGTAAGTTCTTGTTAGTTATCTATTTTATATATAGTAGTGTGTATATGTCAATCCCAATCTTCCAATTTATCCTTGCCTGCCTTACCCCCTGGTAACCATAAGTTTGTTTTCTACATCTATAACTCTATTCCTGTTTTGTAGATAAGTTCATTTGTACCCTTTTTTTTAGATTCCACATATAAGCAATATCGTCTGATATTTGTCTTTCTCTGTCTGGCTTATTTCACTTAGTATTACAATCTCTAGGTCCATGCGTGTTGCTGAAAATGGCATTCTTTCATTCTTTTTTATGGATTCTTGAGGAAGTTTTGATTTTAAACAGGGTGGTCAGAGAAGGTCTCCTGGAGAAGGGGACTTTTGAGCAAAGTCTTGAAGAGGCAAGAGAGTAAGCCATGTGGACATTTGTGGGAAGAACATTCCAGGAAGCAGAACCAGCAAGCGCGAAGTTCTTGAGGTGAACGTGTGCCTAGTGTGATTGAGGAGAGCAAGAAGGCCAGTGAGTCTGAACAAGAGTGAGTGAGAGGGAGAGTGGTAGAAAGTGAGGTCACCTTAAACTATTGTGGTTTCTTTATATGATGACTGCCAGAAAGAGGAAGGAAGCGGCTAGAGGTATTCAACTAGCAAGGACTTACTAGGTATATGGCATCAGACTAGATGTTTTGCTGGACCCAGTGATAGGAGGGTGACCCTGCTCAAGGACCAAGTAGTCTAGTTAAAGATTTAATATTAAATCACATGGAAACCTAGAGAACAGTGAAACCCCGGTGTGCTAATCTATGGATTTCTGAAAGGAGAGAGAAAATTTTAGAGTATTGAGTGAAAGAAAAGGCTCTGGAGATAGACTACCTAGATAGAACACAGCTCCATCACTTATTTGTTGAGTGATCTTGGGAAAGCCGCTTCATTCTCTGAGGTTCATTTTTCACTTTTAGAAAATGGAGTCCACAATGAAACCTACATTGCAGGATTGTGTGAGGACTTAACATAGCTCATATAACATGCTTAGTAAATGCCACATGCAGACTAGGCCCTCCGTAAATATTGGCTGACATTATTATTATTTGGAGTGCTTAGAGAAAGATTTTTTCAAGGCTTGTAACTGTGGAGTTAGTGAGGGGCTAGAGGGAGGAAGGCCCTCAATGTAAGAGGTAAACTGTGATCACATGTGTCAGTAGGGAGATGGCCAGTGGCAGTGAGGACAGTGGTCATAGTTAACTGCCTAAATTAGTTAGCAATAAAAATGACAACTTATTGAGCCTTTGCACATAGTATCTCACTTAGTACACATTACAGTCCTATGAGGTAGGTACTGGTATTATCCTCATTTTGCTGCTGAGTAAGTGAAAGCTCAGAGAGGTGGAGTGATTTTCTAAAGGTCACACAGCTAGTAAGAAGCAGATCTGGGACTCAACCTGAGGGAATTGCCACCATACTTCCTATTGCCTAATTAACTTCTCTTAGATGGTATTTGTAGAGCTTGGATGAGATTGAGATAGCTTTTCGTCCCTAGGGGTATCATAAAGGAGAGAGGTTCAGTGTGTAAGAAATAAAGGGGTGATGGTTGTGCCTTTATGAATAGCATATTGAGCTGTGATCATTTATGCTCTTATGATCTCTTAGAAGCAGAGACTGGGTTCTTTTCTGGCTTTAGAAAAAGATTTGACCGCTGGAATGTGAACATTCCCTAAAATATCTAAACAACACATCTATTTCCATTTTCTTCTCCTCACACCTAGGTGACAACTAGGCACTTCCCTCATGAGGAGAATGGATTTTCCTTGATACAAGTCAGTTTTTTGACTTAAGGACAAGAAAATTCGGAGGCGCCTCAATTGTGATATGGGATTTGGTAGGCAGCTGGGCTGAGCACAAGAACACCCCACGGGGAGGTAAAGCTGCTTGGATTCTTGGAGTGAGTATGTGGCCTGAGCAGGTGTCCTGAGGCAGGCTGTGAATTTCCGGAGCCCAGGGGTTAGAGCAACCTGACATTAACTTTAAGATGGATTATAGTGTCTTACATTCTGTTTTTCACTAATAATTTTCATGTATGGAGTATCTTCCAAGAATTTCTTTTTTCATGATATTTTGAATTCCTACCTCTTCAATGATTGAATTCATTGAGCATTTACGGGGTGGTAAGCGCTGTCCTTCGTACTGAAGATGGAAACCAAGATAAAGTTGCTGTATTCCAGAAGCTTTATATTTTAGGGAATGTCATGGTAGCAGGTGCATTTTAAGTACTTGTTATATATTTCAATGACTTTTTTTTAGTTCTAAAGACAAGCCATGGGTTTAAAATAAGACAGGTTCAAATTTGTCACTGTACTGTCATTCAAAACATTTTGCTCTATCAGTGGATCAACATTTCCTTCAGTGGTTCTGGGATAATGAAGAAAGTTGGTGAACATGTTACATAAAACTTTATGCATTAGAAATCTTGGACTTCTTCTGAAGATAGGAGATTTTAAATTCAGGACTAGAAGCTCCTAGAACAAATTCTAGGGGAAATCTTGAGAAAGATGAAAGGAATTTACCAATGTCTGTCTGTGTGACCTTGGCTAGCTCTCTGTGCCTGTTTCTTCATTTACAAATGACGGAGTTGGTCTGGATGTTTATAATAAAGTCCCTTTCAGCTCTTAAGAGTCTATGACTTTGGTCTAGATCTGAAATTACTCTGACAAGGAATTTTAATAGATGTTGCCTAATTGCCAACCAAGAAAATGTTTTCTATGAACACACCAATACTATTTTGGTATTTCATCTTTGTTAAGTAAAAAATGATGTGTGTTGTTTGTATTTTATTTCTTTAATTAATTGCAGAGGTTGGGCAGATTTTCATATATATTAAATTTGAATTGTTGCTCTTTTCTTTAAAAAATTCTGTGATTTTGTGATTCAGATAAGACACTGTAAAGTTACCTTGCCATCAAGTTCTTAGCTGATTTATTGGAGGCCTTATTATTATTATTTTCCAGTGAAATAGATTTCACTGTTAAAAAAGAAGGAAGCTACATGGAGGTGAAAAGCCTTTTCAAAAATAGCTCTAACTTATCAAAAAGAAATAAAAATATAACTCATACAAAACTGCTGAAATACATGGAAACTAAAACAATCTAGACATAAAACAAAGCTGAAGCTTTTTGTGATTCCCATACCAAGATGGCTATTTGATCAAGGATCTGAATTGAAATTCACCAATGTCATCAACTGTAGTCATTTTCCTTTCAAAATTTTAATGCCAACTACTTTTTTTATGCTCTAGAGAATGAGTGTGTTCACTTTATACATGTATTTATAAATGAAGATATCTTTTTTGGGATAAATTATTCCTTTACTGAAAATAATTAGCGGCTTAATTTATTATTACACGAGGTCTCTGTTGACATCTGTTGATTGAAAATGCTTTTATGTATTGCTGGTTGTTTAGTACACTGTTGGTTATCAAACCCATGATGCCTTTTAAATATTTTTCAAAATTCTCACAATTGTTACTACATCATTTATGCTGTTGGTAACAACTTTCTCTTTATCCTTGGTTGGAAGGACTAAAAGTGAATTTCCAAAGAGTAATTTTGATTTTCAGGGCTGCTGGGAATTCTAAGTTTGAGTCCAAATCTTGCCACTTGACTGCTTGTGTGACCTTCAGCAAACTACTTAATATGATCCTCAGTTTTATCATCTGCAAATTGGGAATAATAATAAAATATACCTCAGAGGTTGTTGACAGAATTAGCTGAAATAATGCATATAAAGTACTTAGATTATTGCCTGGAAATGTATTCATAATTAATACATATTATTTATTAGTACCTCACTAGAAAAAAATAATAAAAAATTCCACTGCATTGGAAAGCTATTTCACAACAAAATGATGATAATTAAAATGATAAGTCATTCTGTTTACTATAAATCAGTGGTATCATTCTAATGATACTCAAATTTGAGCAAATTAGTTGGAGGGTTTGTTAAGACAGAGATTGCTGGGCCCCACCCCCAGAGTGGGTATCTGGGGAAGGGCTTGAGGATTTGCCTTTCTAACATTCCTGGGTGATGTTGAGGCCGGTGGTCCAGGGACCACACTTAGAAAACCACTATTCCAAGCATCTTACCAGCTCATTTGATCCTTATCACAAATTCTTGTGACTGTGACTGATTTCCTCAAAGGAAAAAACTTTGCCCCTTCCCCCCCACCCCTCCCGCTCCCCTGTGCTTGGCAGGAGAGATTATACCTGCAGACCCAGACTCTGCCCCGCCATGTTCCCTCACTCCAGTCTCTGAGGGTGTTTTCCCATTTGAGGGTTTGGAGTTAAGCAGACTCAGAATATTTTCTTGTTGTACGTGGGCCCCTAACACTGCCTGGCAGCCGCATTGCACTTTCCTTGTCCATTCACTCTCCCACACTCTTTTCTTTTTTAACTTAATTTTATTGTGGTAAGAGCATTTAGCATGAGATACACCCTCTTGACAAATTTTTAAGTGTGCAAGGCAGTATCGTTAACTATAGGCACAATGTTGTACAGATTTCTAGAACTTATTCGACTTGCATAATCGAGACTTTATGCCTGTTGCTGAGCAACTCCCCATTCCCCCCCTTCCTCCAATCCCTGGCAACCACCATTTTATTTTCTGACTCCATGAGTTTGACTAGTTTAGATACCTTATATGAGTGGAATCATGCAGAGTTTGTCCTTTTATGGTTGACTTATTTTACTCAGCATGATGTCCTCAAGGTTCATCCATGTTGCAGCACGTCGCAGGATGTCCTTCTATTTTGAAGGCTGAATCATATTTCATTATCTGTATATACCACATTTTCTTTATCCACTCATCCACTGATGGATGTTTAGCTTGTTTCCATATCTTGGTTATTGTGAATAGTGCTGCAAGGAATATTGGAATGCTAATATCTTTCAAGATACTGATTTCAGTTCTTTTGGACAAATACCCAGCAGTGGGATTTCTGTGTCATATGGTAGCTCTATTTTTAACCTTTTTGAGGAATATCCATGCTGTTTGCCATAGTATCTCTCACTTTCTTAAACATCTATTTTATACCTCTTCTCTCTTCTCAAACTCCGTCTCTTCCCCATCCTCACTCTCAGCTGATGATCATGTTTCTTATCTCATTGGGAAAAATGAATCAACAAGTGAGCTCACACTGACTCCCACAAGCTCATCTCCCCACATCCTGGCATTGGCACTCACCCACCATGACTTCCCACATGTGCCCATAGGTGAGCTATTTGTGCTCCCATCTAGAGACATTCCTTCTACTAATGCACTAGATCCCATCTCCCTTTGACTGTTTAAGAACATCACTCCATCTATTCTTCCCTTTCCTCCTACACATTATTTTTCTCTTTTCTGGATAATTCTCATCATTATGTAAACACACTATTATTTCTTCCATTTAAAAAAAAAAACCCCTTTTGAACGAGGCTCCTTAGAGATACTGATTCTAGGGCTTGGATAGGAAATATACAAGATAAGCCTGGAGTATCTTGTAGTGGCAGAAAGTTAAAAATATCAACGAAAGAAAGAAAGAAAGGAAGAAAGAATCTCATAATGATGGGAGGATGTCAAAGGGATACAGAAGCCAACTGAAAGGGCTTCCAGTGGTCAAACCTGGAACAATTTGTGCAAGAAAATAAAGCTGTATTGGATTATAACCTGATGTATAAAAAATTAAATATCCATGAGTCTATATTGATATAAATTAATAATTGGATAAGTATTATAGATAAATGAAGGAGAATAGACAAACCTCCCATGAAGAATGCCAAATAATTTATGTAAATACTCTGCCCTTAAAGAGATGGAGAATAACTCCCCATTTCCTAGATGCAGGCTGCACATAGTGATTTTCTTCAAAAGAGTACAGTATGGAAAGGGATGAAAAAGGTAACTTTATAGTGGAGAAATCTGACAAACACGTTGATAGTATGTCCCTTAATATGATATTATGAGAATGGCACTTTACCTCTGTGTTCTTCCTCCCCCCCAATACATTACCTCCATATATTCTCGTGAAAAAAAACATGAGATAAATTCAAATTGAGGCTATTTACAATAGCCAGGACATGGAACCAACCTAAATGTCCATTGACAAATGAATGGATAAAGAAGATGTGGCACATATATACAATGGAATATTACTCAGCCATAAAAAGAAACGAAACTGAGTTATTTGAGTGAGGTGGATGGACCTAGAGTCTGTCATAGAGTGAAGTAAGTCAGAGACAAAAACAAATACAGTATGCTAATGCATATATATGGAACCTAAAACAAAAAAGGTACTGATGAACCTAGTTGCAGGGCAGCAATAAAGATGTAGACATAGAGAATGGACTTGAGGACACGGGGTGGGAGGCTGGGGTGAAGTGAGAGTAGCATTGACATATATACACTACCGAATATAAAACAGTTAGCTAGTGGGAAGCAGCAGCATAGCACAGGGAGATCAGCTCGGTGCTTTGCGATGACCTAGAGGGGTGGGATAGGGAGGATGGGAGGGAGGCTCAAGAGGGAGGGGATATGGGGACATGTGTATGCATATGGCTGATTCACTTTGTTGTACAACAGAAACTAACATGGTATTGTGAAGCAATTATACTCCAATAAAGATCTATTTAAAAAATTCAAATTGAGGGACAGTCTACAAAATACCCAACTAATAATAATGATAATAATCCTCAAAACTGTCAAGTTCATAAAAAACAAGGGAAGTCTGAGGAAACCATCCAACTGAGAGGAGACTAAGGGACATGACTACTGAATGTAATGTGGTGTCCTGGATGGGATACTGGAACAGAAGAAGGGCATTAGGGAAAAAATGAGGAAATTGGAATAAATGGATTTTAGTTAATAATAATGTATCAATATTTGTTCATGAATTGTGACAATGTATCATACTAAGATACGAGTAAGATATTAATAATAGGGAAACTGGGTATGGGGTATCTATGAACTCTGTACTATCTTCACAATAATTCTGTAAATCTAAAACTTCTAAAATGAAAAAAACCCCACAAACATCCTTTTTTTTCTTGACCCAACTTTCTCTACCAGATACCACTTCATTTCTTTTCTTCCCTTTGCATCGAAACTCAAAAGATCTGTATATATTGCCTAATTTCAGTTCTTTCCCTTCCATTAAAAATAATCTTACTCCAGTCAGGTATTAGCCTCCTTCACTACACTGAAAATGCTTTTGTGAAGGTCACCAGTGACCTCTGTGTTGACCTTCATGTTGTTAAAGCCAATGGCTGCTTGACCCATCAGCCATACTTGACATACTTGATCAAACCCTTCTCTCCTGACTTCCAGGTTACTATGTCCCCCTGATTTCCTCTTACTCAATTCACTGCTCTTTCTCAGTATCCTTGGCTGGTTTCCAAACTCTTAATGTTGGAGGGCAGTGAACTCAGTTCTTAGCCCTCTTCTGTTCTTTGTATTCTCTGCCTTGATGATCTCATCTAGCCTCATGACTTTGGATATTATCTTCGTGGTGACAGCTCTCACTTATTTCTCTAGTTTGGACTTCTCTCCTGAACTGCAGAGTTACACCTCTAAACTCACTTGCATATCCAATAGACACCTCAAACTCAACATGTTCAAAACCAAATTTCTGTTCTTTCTCCCCACTCAAACCTACTCTAGCCTTCCCGTGTTAGTTGATGTCAACTCCATCCTTCCAAATGATAAGATCAAACGTCTCTTTCCTTTGCATCCCATGCCCACCCTGCAGGAAACCCTCTTCTGCTCTTCCTTCAATATATATCTAAAGTTCAACCACTTCTCCATCTCCATGGCCCTTGGCCACTACCGTCTTGCACTTGGATTACTGCAATAACGTCCTAACTGATTTTCTTGCTTCTACTCTGTCCCTATTCAGTCTATTCCCAACACAGCAGGCAGTGACTGTTCAAATGTAAGGTCATGTCATTCATTTGCTCCACAACCTCCTCAGTTTGACCACAGTGAGAGCCAAAGCCTTATAATGGCCCATAAGGCCCCCCAGGATCTGTCCCTACCACCTCCCTGACCTTATCTTCTATTACTCTCCCCTCACTCACTCAGCTCTAGACACTCGTCCACTCCCCTTCCATCTCAGGATGTTTGCATTGATGGTTCCCTCTGACTGTAACATGTCCCTTCACTATTTCTCTACACTCAACTCAGCTCCTTCAATTCTCTGCTCAAATGCTGCTCTTTCCAGTGTAGTTTTGATTTGCGTTTCTCTAATGATTAGCGATGTTCAACATCTTTTCATGCCTCTTGGCCATCTGTATATCTTCTTTGGAGAAATGTCCATTTAGGTCTTCTGCCCATTTTTTGATTGGGTTGCTTGTTTGGATGATATTAAGCCTCATGAGCTGTTTGTAAATTTGGAGACTAATCCCTTGTCGGTCACATCATTTGCAAATATTTTCTCCCATTCTGTGGGCTGTCTTTTCATTTTGTTTATGGTTTCCTTTGCCATGCAGCAGCAACATGGATGGACCTAGAGATTGTCATACTGAGTGAATTAAGTCAGACAGAGAAAGAGAAATATCGTATGATATCCCTTATATGCGGAATCTAAAAAAAAAAATGACACAAATGAACTTATTAACAAAAAAGAAACAGACTCACAGACTTAGAGAATGAACTTATGGTTACCAGTGGGGAAAGATGAGGGGAAGGGATAGTTAGGGAGTTTGGGATTGACATGTACACACTGCTATATTTAAAATGGGTAACCAACAAAGACCTACTGTATAGCACAGGGAACTCTGCTCAATGTTATGTGGCAGCCTGGATGGGAGGGGAGTTTGGGGGAGAATGGATACATGGATATGTATGGCTGAGTCCCTTTGCTGTGCACCTGAAACTATCACAACATTGTTAATCAGCTATACTCCAATGTAAAATAAAAAGTTTTAAAAAATGTTGCTCTTTCCACATCATGACCTGCCTCCACTCCACATTCTTAGCGCTCTTGGTCCTCCTCCTCTGTTCTACCTTCTCTTTCTTTCTTTCTTCCTTTCTTTTGTCATCTAACAGGTCATAAATTTACTTATTTTCTGTGTTGGTTTTATCCACTGCAAAAATGTAAACTCTATGAAAGAAGAGTTGTTTTTCTGTTTTCTTCACTGATGTACCCCAAGTGCCTAGAGCAGTGTTTGGCATATAGTAGGTGATCAGTAAGTGGTTAGCAAATAAAGAGTCAATTAATCCTGCTATTTGTCCCAACATGGATGAATCTTGAGGGCATTATGCTCAGGGAGATAAGTCAGACAGAGGAAGATAAATACTGTATGATCTCACTTATATGTGGAATCTAAAAATATCAAACTCATAGAAACAGACAGTAGAATTGTGGTTACCAGGGGTTGGGGTGTGTGGGAATTGGGGATATATTGTTTAAGGGTTCAAACTTACCACTAGTGGATAAATAATTCCTGGAGATCTAATGCAGAGCATAGCGGTTATAGTCAACAATACTGTATTATAGACTTAAAAGTTGTTAAGAGAGTAGATCTTAATTGTTCTCACTACAAAAGGAAATAATAACTATGTGACATGATATTGCAATATATAAGTGTATCAAATCGACATGCCATACAGCTTAAATGTACATAATGTCATGTGTCAATTATAGCTCAATAAAAAAATGATGGAAGGAGAAAAAAGTCCAAAAAAAAAGTTATCCCCTCAAGTTTAGGATAAAGCAGGGACAAATGACTTCTTTGTCTTTAAAACAGTGGTTCTCAACCAAGGGAGATCTGGTCTTCCTTCCTTCCTCCCTCCCTGTCCCCTCCCGCCCCTGGAACCTTTGGCAATGTCTGGAGACGTTATTAGTTGTCACATCTAGGGGGATACTACTGGCTTCTAGGGACGCTGCTAAACATCCTACAATGCACAAATAGCTCCCACAGTAAAATTATCCAACCCCAAACGTCAACCGTTCTGAGGATGAGAAACCTCGCTTTAAAGAACCTATCTGAGAAAAACAAATACCGTATGCTAACACATATATATGGGATCTAAAAAAAAAAAAAGGGTTCTGAAGAACCTAGGGACAGGACAGAAATAAAGACCCAGACATAGAGAATGGATTTAAGCACACAAGGAGGGGGAAGGGTAAGCTGGGACGAAGTGAGAGAGTGGCATGGACATACATACACTACCAAATGTAAAAGAGATAGCTAGTGGGAAGCAGCCACATAGCACAGGGAGATCAGCTTGGTGCTTTGTGACCACGTAGAGGGGTGGGATAAGGAGGGTGGGTGGGAGGGAGACGCAAGAGGGGGGGATATGGGGATATATGTACACGTATAGCTGATTCACTTTGTTATACAGCAGAAACTATCACAACAATGTAAAGCAATTATACTTCAATAAAGATGTTAAAAAAAAAAAAAAAAAGAACCCATCTGAGAAACTCCAGGATCACTTGGACATTAATTTCATCCACCACAGCCTTTGCTGACACAAAGGACCTTATTTACTTGTTTCGGACAATGTTTCCTTTCCCAGGGGGCCAAGTCTGAGAGCGGGAGCAAGTTTCATTTGCTCCCTCGTAAATCTCTGAAATGGAAAACGGGTCTCAATATTTCCCTCTCTCTCCCAGTCTTTGAAGCCCTCCAAAGTGGGCCATGGCAGTTAGCTCACAACAAATTCCCCAGACACAATTTAAATGTCATTTCAGGGCTGGGACTAGCACATGAATATTTAAGATGTAAATTGTTTGGGTCGTCCCTAAATCTTTTATGGATTTTATTCGATGAGAAAAATGTCACTACTTTTTGATAAAGTTTGCTTTCCCTCCATATTATTAACAAACCCAGCCAAGTGAACCAGACTGCATCTGCCAGAGAGAATAGGACTGCTTGTTTGGGGGACAATATTAGATTCGGTTTCATTCCCAGCATGCCATATTTATGGTTCAAAACCCAAAGAACGGGTAGGATATTTGTCCTAGGTCAGTGTGTCCTGGCTGGCAGAAGCATTTGGCATATACCAAATACGTCTGGGTGGAGGGTGGGAGCTGGAAGTGAAATTAAATAATCTAATCCTAGGTGGAAAATTAGGTACCTTGATAGTTGATCATATAGCAATATTGAAATTACCGGATCCTAACACCAGAGATTACTCCTTTCCCATTCTGCAGTTTGAATCACAAAGGCTGGATATATATCTACATATCACAGGCAAAGAAAAAGGTACAAAAGAGGGAGGGGGAGGGAGAGAGACACACACTCAGAGGGAGGGAGGGAAGGAAATATTTAACACTTTTAAATTCCACGGACTCCAAGAAAGAATATCTATTTTAATCTTTTTGGAAGAAATTATGCCTCCTACATCTCACTCCCAGCCCCTACCCAGAAATTAATTTTGAATGTTAATATGAAAGCAACCTCTCTCTTCTCTGAATGCCACTTTTGATTTTGACAGGGTATCTAAAAGGCTGCTATTAGACAAATTTTCATTAAGTAATAAGCTAGTTCTTGGGCAAAACATAAATTTTTTGTCATCTCATGTGAAAATTTTAAAAAGCCATAATTAGGAAGAAAATCACTAATTGTAAGGCACAAAATTTGTTTGCTAAGAGTAGTCATTAAGAGGCGACGAAAGCATTAGCAACTTCAATATTAGAAAACAACTATTAAAATGCAAGTGGAATTGAAGTATTTGCCCAGACATAATAATGGCTGTACATTTTACAGGTCTATAATTGTGCCTTGATTTGAGGTATTGTTGGTACTTTTTAAGGAACAATATGCAGTGGCCCTAAATACTTAAAGTACCATGGCTTTTGGGTTCTAAATAACAGACTCAAGTTTTAATTTCTGGAAAACATTACCATAGGGAGAGTTACTTAACTATACTGTCAATGCTGTTACTGCTTTAGGATTGTGATGAACTGGGCAAAACCAGGACAAAGAGTAATGTGTCTGTGGCCCAGACAGTTCATGATACCAGCTTTGCATGTAAAGTGCCCCATGTCTGACATCAGTGTGAAGTTTGCACATCACTGCCTGATATATTTCCTTTCTTAAGAATAACTCTTGTTGTTTTTGCTTCCTGACAAGCATACTCTTTGGAGAAAATTGAGGAAATGCAGAAACTTGTAATGAAGGGATTAAAAATTCTTCTTAATTCCATCAAGCAGAGATAGCCAGTGTGAACATTTTTGTTGTACGCCCTCTTCTTTTTATTGTATTTGAAACATTTTATTGAATCATAGCAATCATATGATAAAGCATACAAATTTTAAGTGTCCAACTTATAATGAAATTTTACTTATACATCGATGCATCCACCACCTCTATCAAGATAAATAATGTTTCCAACAACACCCCACAATTCCCTTTTCAATCAGTACTCACCTCTCTGTCTCCCTTATTTTGGTCCTTCTCGCAATAGTTTCCATGATTTTGAACTTAATGTAAATGGACTCGTATGGAATATCCCCTGTGGGTCTAGCTTCTTTTATTCAACATTATATTTGTGAGATTCATCTATCTTGTTATTGTATGTAGCTATATTCTTTGTTATTGCTATTCTATTGCTATATTGTGATTCCATTGTATTCTATACCACAGTCTGTTTTTCCATTGATGAACATTTAAGTTGCTTCCAGTTTTTAGGTGTTATGAGTAAAGGACACACATTCTTGAAAAATGTCTTTTGGGGGATAGGCACTCATTTCTCTTGGATTCCTGTCCTTTTTGTGTGTGCATGTAAGTGTAGATTATATTTGATAGGAAGTTGCACTCACATCTATTTCTCCATTTCCACATCTATCTCTGTATTCTTACCGACCATAGGAGTCCAGTGCCTCCCAGGAAACAGGGCTGTCTCATCAACCCTGGCAGGCACAGGCGTTGGCTGGGGCAGCCTCGGGGAAGCAACATGGCTGTACATGCTGGATAGTTCTTTCAATTCTTTAGGTATGTAGTCTCTCCTCCCTTATCCAGCCAGCTTATCTTAGGATTTAGCCCTGGTTAGTGGCCTGGCATCCAGTAAAGGAGGTGAGGACAGCTCCTGAGGGGAACACCTGTTGCCTTGTCAGGGAGAAGCTTCTGCAGCATCTTCCAGCACAGTGGAGCTTTTGCTGGGGAAGAGTGGGCCACATCTGCAAACCCAGAGACTCCAGGGGGGTTTGCAGAATCCATACTCGCCATATCCTGGTTGGCCTCCAGCCAGATGTCTTCATTCCATGTTTCTGGATGCCAGCCTTTCCCCACCAGGCCCCCATCCTTTGCAGAACAGACCTACCGTGGCTGAGCACTCACATGTCTCTGGGGCTCACTAAGTTCTAGCAATTCGGTCATCAGCCTGCTACTCAGCTGTGTCTGCTCTTCCCTTACAGAAGATAAAGTCTCTCTGGGTCTCACACTTTGCCGTTAACTATTTGTTGACAGCCTCTAATCTTTCCATTTTCTTCTGTAGGGCATCAATACAACTTGGTGGTAACCAGCCAACTGTGCATTGCTAGCCCCCTATTTTTAAGTTGCTTATATCACTACACTTGCTACAGCATTTCCTTACACGAGGACATTTTCCCAGGTCACCATCAGTGACATTTTTAATAATTCAGCCACCACCTTGTGACAGAGTCTATCCATATTCACTTCTCAGCCAGGAAGCCATCTTCTTCACCTGCCTGGCAGTGGGTAAGCTAGTCTCAGATCCCCATCTTACTGCCTGTTTTCTCAGTCCTCATCTGGCCTCACTTGTGTTAGTTCCAGTTTTCTGAGAAGCAGACACCAAGACAGGATCAAGGATGGTATTAGGGGACATGCTTGTGAAAGGAAAAAGTGAGGGAGCCAGAGAAGGCTAGGGGAGCCACCAGGCCACAATGCAAGTCTGACCTTGAGTGAAGGAGAGTGGGACAGAAGGTTGGGTGGAAGCATCCTAGACTATCATGCAGTCTAAGGAAGGTTCACAAGGCCGTCAGGGAGATCTTGAGCCAATGTTGGCTGTCAGAGGAGTCTCATGTCTCCCAGGATGGCCTGTCTTGGTATCCTGCTGCTCTCAGACATTGGACATTGGTTGGAAGCAGCCCGTGGATGCATGGCTTTCATGCAAATACAGTGATAGCTTTCCAGTGGCAGCACTTGGGTTCTTGGTCATTTAGCTTGGGCCCTTTAGCTGGAGATCTGTGAAGTGCATTCTCCAGGTCACCAAAAATGGGATAAGCACAATGTCTGGAATAAAGTGTCCATAAGAGTTAGCTGTAGTTACTAACCATTTCCTTACATCCCTAACACTTAGAGTTTTTGATTTTTACTTTCATAAGCAATGCTGCTTTGAACATTGATGTAACTCATTGTTTCCTTAGAATAGACTCCTGGAATTGGAATGGTGGGATGAAAGAGTGTGAACATTTAACTCCCTTTTGAAAATTTTTTAATTTTTTTTATTGAAGTAGAGTTGATTTATAATGTTTCAGGTATACAGCAAAATGACTCAGTAATATATATATATATATATATATATATATATATATATATATATATATATAAATATTTTAGATTTTCCATTATAGGTTATTACAAGATATTGAATATAGTTCCCTGTGCTAAATGGTAGGTCCTTGTTGGTTATCTATTTTATATATAGTAGTATGTATCTGTTAATCCCAAATTCCAGATTTATCCCTTCTGCCCTTTCCCCTTTGGTAACCATAAGTTTATTTTCTATGTCTGTAAGTCTATTTCTGTTTTGTAAATAAGTTCATTTGCATCATTTTTTTGAGATTCCACATATAAGTGATATATGATATTTGTCTTTCTCTGACTTACTTCATTTAGTATGATAATCTCTAGGTCCATTCATGTTGCTGCAAATGGCATTATTTCATTCTTTTTTATGACTGAGTAGTATTCCATTGTATATGTATACCACATCTTCTTTATCCATTCATCTGTTGATGGACATTTAGGATGCTTCCATGTCTTGGCTATTGTAAATAGTGCTGCTATGCTGCTATGAATATTGGGGTGCATGTATATTTTTGAATTAGAGTTTTCTCTGGATATATGCCCAGAGGTGGGATTGTTGGGTCATATGGTAACTCTATTTTTAGATTTTTAAAGAACCTCCATACTGTTCTCCCTAGTGGCTGCACCAATTTACATTCCCACCAACAGTGTAGGAGGGTTCCTTTTTTTCCACACCCTCTCCAGCATTTATTATTTGTAGACTTTTTTTTAAACTTTTTATTTTATATTGGAGTATAGCTGATTAACAATGTTGTGATAGTTTCAGGTGCACAGCAAAGCAATTCAGCCATACATATACATGTATTCATTCTCCCCCAGACTCCCCTCCCATCCCAGCTGGCACATAACATTGAGCAGAGTTCCCTGGGCTATACAGTAGGTCCTTGTTGGTTACCCTTTTAAACTATAGCAGTGTGTACATGTCAGTCCCAAACTCCCTAACTATCCCTTCCCCTCATCCTTCCCCCCTGATAATCATAAGTTCATTCTCTAAGTCTGTGAGTCCGTTTCTTTTTTGTAAATAAGTTCATTTGTATCATTTCTTTTTAGATTCTGCATATAAGCGATATCATACAATATTTCTCTTTCTCTGTCTGACTTACTTCACTCAGTATGACAATCTCTAGGTCCATCCATGTTGCTGCAAATGGCACTATTTCATTTTTTTTATGGCTGAACAATATTCCATTGTATATATATACATCTTCTTTACCCATTCATCTGTCAGTGGACATTTAGGTTGTTTCTATGTCTTGGCCTCTGTAAATAGTGCTGTTATAAACATTTGGGTGCACGTATCTTTTTGAATTATGGTCTCCTCCAGATATACACGCAGGAGTGGGAATGCAGGATCATATGGTAGCTCTATTTTTAGTTTTTTAAGGAACCTCCATACTATTCTCCATAGTGGCTGCACTAATTTACATTCCCACGAACAGGGTAGGAGGGTTCCTTTTTCTCCACACCCTCTCCAGCATTTATCAAAAGTCCTGGGGAAGCTTACCTCTCTGAGCCCCCATCTGCAAAAGTAGTAGCAACTGGAAGTAGGCATTTCTTTCTTTCTTCCTTTCTTTCTTCCTTCCTTCCTTCCTTCCTTTCTTTCTTTTCTTTCTTTTCTTTTCTTTCTTTCTCTTTCTTTCTGGCCTCCTATTTTCTATTCCCCTTTCCTAACAAAACCCAGTCTGCCTTTTGGGGAATTATCATCTCTCTATTATGATGTGGTCACTGTGGGGCAGTGATATACAAGCTCTTTGCCTTTGGAAAGCCCTTCTGTGGATGCTCTCTTTTAACAGTCTGGAATATACAAGGAGGAGGCTTGTGACCTAGGATATGGAATTCTAAGCAGAGGGATGCAGTCACAAGATTCTGTGGATGCCAATTCAGTCCAGTTGGGGGAGGGCACTAAGGTGAGAATAATGAACAATTTCTTCTACCAGGAGCATCTCTATTTAAATCCTAGCTCTTCAGTCTTCCCACTGATGAACTCCTTTTAGTAAATTCCTTCTCTGCTTTTGTCAATTTCTGTTGCTTGCAACCAAAGACCCCTCAACAGATAAACAGCTATGCCCTAAGGTGTTTTGTGTGTGTGTGTGTGTGTGTGTGTGTGTGTGTGTTTTCAAATGAGAATTACATGAGAGTGCATATGGCTTCCCTGGTGGCGCAGTGGTTGAGAGTCTGCCTGCCAATGCAGAGGACACGGGTTCGAGCCCTGGTCTGGGAGGATCCCGCGTGCCGCGGAGCGGCTGGGCCCGTGAGCCACAATTGCTGAGCCTGCGCGTCTGGAGCCTGTGCTCCGCAGCAAGAGAGGCCGCGATGGTGAGAGGCCCGCGCACCGCGATGAGGAGTGGCCCCCACTTGCCGCAACTGGAGAGAGCCCTCGCACAGAAACGAAGACCCAACACAGCCATAAATAAATAAATAAATAAATAAAATATTTTAAAAAAAATTTTTTTTAAAAAAAAATGAGAGTGCATATTAGCTCAGTCAGAGTCTAGAAAGGTTGAAGTTGGGGTGGGGGAAATCTTGATTTCCAGTTTTCTTCCATCCTACAACTTCTGCCTCTTTGTTTTTGCTAGCAACTGTCCTGCTCCTCCAACAGCAATTTTTACTTACAAGATGCTTTATAAGCATGATATAATTATCCACACTGATATGCTGTGCTGTAGAATTCCTTTGGAGAACAGACAATTGAATTGCAAAAAGCTGGGAATTAACTTATCATCTGTTTTGAAGAGATGTGGGAGGGAATGGGGTGGGGCTTTTTGATTGTGGCTCAAAAATTGATTCTAATTGCTATTTTTATTGCTGGTTTAGCTGATGCCACCTTTAGTTCTTTACCTTTGCTTCTATTTCTTTTCTAAGTGACTTAGGAAATGGCATACTTGACTCCACCCCAAATATATTTACTTAAACATTTAAAATATGTCTCCGTACTCATGTAGCTGGGTGATTTGGGAAACATTGCAAACCCAACAAAATTCCAGTTTTACTTAAAATATTGAGACCAAAGTTGAAAATCTGAATAATTCTCTTAAATACTGAACTACTCATTTTATTCTGAATACAAAGATATGTCTGTAGTACAGTTAGTTAGTAGTTATAGTGGTTAAGGTTAACTTTGGAGTTAGAGCTTGGTTTAAATCCTAGTTCTGCCATTTACAAGCCATCCCTGTGAAACACTAGTTTTCTCAACAGTAAAATGGAATAATAATGCTATTAACCTAGGCTCATCTTGAGACTTCAGAGAAAGTCCTGGGGAAGCTTTCCTCAACATGACACTCCCATCCTCAGTCTAGATTAGATTCCCTCATGATGCACATTCACAGCACGAATTCTCTCACAGACACAATTGCAGTTTGAGTTGCTACTCTTTTATTAGATTATTTGATTACATCTGCCCCAGTACCCTACACTGCACCAGGCTAAGCTTCGTGAGGTTAGGGCCAACTATGTCTATCTTCTTCATCATTATATTCTCAGTGCCTCGCTCCTGGTTGGCACTCAGTAAACACTTATTGAATGAATGAATAAATGAAGGAATGATTTCCCATAGAGGATTAACTGAGATCGTGTATAAAAACCTCAGTGTCTGGTATGTAGTAAGAACTGAGTAAATGTAACCTCCCACAAAGAAAAACACCAAAAAATAGCCCCCCAAACAAAATAAATCCCCCCAAAACCAAATCACATATCATGCAAGAAATAAAATATTAATAAGTTGTTGTCATCATTAAATGCTGATTTTTCAAGTTGAGTTATACTCCTGGAACAAACAACCCTTGATTTCAGTTATTTAAAACAATGAAGGTTTATTTCTTGATCATGTGACATTTTCAGTGAGGGTCAGGCTCATGGTGGCTGCCTGAATCCCAGAAGCGGGTAAGAGGGCCTTGAAGGGCGTCACACCAGCAATTAAACAGATAAATGCGGAAATAAGTGACATTTCTACTCAAAGCCCATTGATGGGAATTGGTCACATGACCCTTCAATCTCAGTCAGCTCAGGCTGCTATAACAAAACACCACAGACTGAATGGCTTGAACAACAGAAGATTTTTTTTTTTAAGACAAATCACAGGAAAGCATTCAATCAGAATGAGAAGTTGTGGAGACCCCTGGCTGTGCCAGGTTCGGACACTTTTCGTTTCTAATTTGTAGGAATTAGAAGCAGGAGGAGCCAGAATGATAGGGGGTGATCTTGGGAGCTCAGGCAAGTAACTCCCACCAGTAGGATAATTAGTTAAATATTTTAACAGCTCATGTGGTTGTATAGAGATGCGCTGGTTAATCCTCAGTCCTGGGTAGGGCTGGGCCTCGACTGGGCATGACTGTCCCAGAGCCTTGTTTAAAACATTTGCTAAGGAGCCTCATTTTACAGACAAGAGATTAAGAGCCAGAGAGGGCAAAGGACTTGCATCGGGTCACACAGCAGATTGGTGAGAGGCAAATAGAGAGAAAGACCAAGAAATAAAGAGAGACACACAGGGCTACAGAGGGAACTGAATGACAGAGCTAGAGGTGAGACACAGAGAGGTACAGAGCTAGAGAGAAACAGAGTTCAAGAGGGAAGGAGAGGGGAACAGTAGAGGTGGAAGAGAGAGCAAGTATGACACAGAGATGGAGAAGCAGAAGGAGTGGAAGAGAGGCCAAGAGAGACAGGGAGAGTGGTGGATACAGACAGACCCTGTAAGGTGCCATTACACACATGACGTAGGGGTGATGGGGCGATTGGGCCGGTGACATGTTTTTCCATGTTTATGGATCGAGCTGCAAAGGGCCAGTGGAGTAGACAGGACAGTTAGGAGAAAGGTGGTTGGGATGGAGTGAGGTGGGGTGGGGGGGGAGGCAGAAGGACTAGGACACAGCAGAGTCTTTTCCTGGCATTTGTGTGTCTGTTTGTTACAACGGGAGCAGACAAGCAGACCAGGACCCCCCGTTGCAGCCCATTCGTTCCCACCAGTCTGCCGCTCTGCCAGACGGCCTCCCTACCAGGTCATTGCCTCTGAGCCTTATTTATTGCTCCAAAATCTGGGGCCAGGAGGAGTCCCTGCCGGGAAGCTCAGGCAGAAGCTTCCATCTAAATCCCAGACTTGGCCTGCAGCCACTGCAGCTGAACAGGAGGCACAGTGGGAGAAGAGACCTTGATTTGTACCAGGGTGGCTTTTTAACACGTGGAGGGTGGTGTTTTTTGTGGCAGGGAGAGTTCTTCCTGCTACCTAGAGATTTACCGCTTGGCCTTATTCTTTCCCACTAGAGAAACACTTTTTAAAACCCACACAAATTTCCTAATTCAGCTCTGGCTATTTTAACCAGAGTTAAAGAGCTCAATAGCAAAATAGCTCCCAATTATTAAGAACTTACAGAGTTAGTGTAAACCAGCTATGCCTCAATTTAAAAAATACAAGAATAAATAAAAATTGATCTATCTGTTAAAAAAAGAACTTGCAACGAGGGTTATGTCATTCGATCCTTGTATAATGT